>NC_136249.1:14187500-15570000 GCF_053564925.1 Oryzias latipes
GTCAGAAGAATGTTCAACGTAGGTGACACCTCAGCAATGAGCCGCTGTCAAAGAACTAGAAGAAGGTGTGAGAAAAAGGAATGCAGTCAGGCGAGACTTTTCCGCTGCGTGATGTGGCTGCAGGAAGTTACAGTAACGCACAAAAATACGCAATCTGCATGAATAAAATCCAGAGAGGCCTGATTTTACAGGAGCATGTGTGATCTTTATCACGGTAGAGGCATTCAAGAACAAACAAAGCAACAACTCACACACTGCAGAACGTGACGCAGAACCGTGTACAAGTTTGTTGTTGTTCCTCTAACTGAAAGAGACGAGCATAGATCAGTCGACGAGTGTTTTTCCTAACAATCCAATGAATGTTTTATGTCTGCATTGAAGGTGAGTGTGTGTAGATGTGTTTCTTTGTGTGCCTCTGTGACTGTGAGCAGACACACTATATCTCCAGGTAATTGGATCTGAGCTCAACATGTCAACATTCACATCCAATCAGATATTTTCTCTATTTCCATGCCAACATTAAATCCCTTTGCAACATAAATCAGAAGCACACACACACATCCACGTGCACTCCTGGATGATACAACTGAGGCTACAAGAGCGCAGCAATTTAACATTTCAGGTATCAGCTTGTCATAAACCACACAACTGAAAAAGAAGAACTAAGAGGGGAAGAACACGGTTGCAAGACTCCAGAAACAAACGATTCCACTGCAGAATGAAAGAAATTCAGTCTTTCATTTCCTCTTTTTACATGATAGCGGCTGTTTTATTTTTTTTTTTATCTCATGGACGCAGAAAGAGTGAAGGGTTCAGACTTTTAGAGTTCATTTTAAACTCATCTGGATCCTTCGGAAAAGCTCAGTTTGCACACAGTTGTCATTACAGCAACACAACCATGGGTGTGTGTCAATGTGCCGTTCATTGTTTTGCTCAAGGACACTTTAGTATGTGAAGGGGATCCAATCACAAACAGAAGATTGAGGGAGCAGAAGGAAGCATAGAAACTTACCTCTGTCTGAAGTTTTTCAAAGTGGAGATCAGAGAATGGAGAGGAAGAAGAGGAAGAGATGGACAGGAGAAAAAGAGCATGGAGCACAGAGCATCCTCTTACCTGGAGATGTTCGGACAAGGTGGCGGGTTGCCTGGTGCTCGGGGATGGAGCCAAACTCTCCTCGGGGCGCAGAAGTACTTGCTGACCGCGTCTGCAGGCATCAGAAACAACAGTATGACCGTCTTTGCACCTCTGAGTGTTTTCTGCCATGTGCACATGAAGGCAGCTGCTGAAAGTCTGAGTGATAAAGTCCTGTGAAAAAAAACATCTTATCCAGAGGGAGTGCAGGAATTCAAAGGGGTGTGTGCGAGGGAATGCAGGTGAAAAGCAAAGGTGAGTGTGTTGACACGTGTGAGGCTCTTACAGGTCCTTTGCCTTCTTCCTTTCGATTGCGGTCATGTCATCTCCACCTGTCGTACACAGAGAGAGCGCTGGATTCACGCACACATTCACACAGACACGCGGTGGCGGCGCACCGGTGTGCTCGCTCGCTCGCACTGACAGGCTGAGGCGCACACTGGAGCTCCGGCACCACGAGCTGCAGCGCAGAGCTGAGCGCAGTCCCTCCTCCTCCCTCCTCTCTCCTCCCACCTCTCCCTCGCTCTCTATTGCCGGTCCTCCTCTGGGTCTTACTGCCTCCCTCAGACCTCCCATGCTCCTCCTCAACAACAACAGAGCACAACAGTGAACCCACTTTCAATTGAAATGTGGACTAAACTCAACCCTTGACTTTGGTTGATGGGAATTTCTGTCACATCCTTGAGTTTTGACACACAATACAGTTTGGATTTCCAGGAAATGTGGTGAAAGACAAGCAGCACGCGGGGAGTGTCCTCACAGGCGGTGGAGCAAACCCTTCTGCAGCTCCACAGGAACTGCTAAAGGACTCAATGGGCTGTCCCTCACAAATGCTTTGTTTATGCCGGGATGCTGTCAGGGTCTGACAGTTCCACCTCAGGTTTAATCTTTTAAAATGATTTTTTTTAATTATTATTTCTACTGGATACTGTCACCAAGTTCTGGTTAAATCACAGCTTCCGAATGATTGTTTGAGCCGACTGTCAGACATCTCCAAATTGTTTTTATGACACTTCACATGTTTTGCTTGGCTTTTGTTTTTATTCTGTGCCTGTATCAAATTCCAAGTTTTGGTTCCACTTATCTACAATTTGTTGGGAATTTTGAAGCTACATAAATGCATTAATGCTTTTGGGTGGTGGTGACAAACACCTGCTGATGGTCTCCCATATGCTTTGAGTCAAGAAAATTCTCCAATCAATGACACTAACTTTGCTTACTTGCTGTGCTGGAAGTTGTGCAAGAGTTGTGCAGTTACCAGTTGTCGACATTGTTTAATGTCAAACTAGTGTTTTCTTCTGCGGTTCAGTGTTACACAGTGGACTGCCAGTTATTGTGTGCCAGTGTTTTTTTATTTGAGAAAAAGTGGAAAGAGGTTTTAAATGAATCTTCTGCTTTGAATGCTGTACCTTAAGGATGTTCAGTCAACAGCATGAGTTCCCACCTCCGACTTCTCATAGCTCCTCCTATCCTAGAGTCACATTCATTCTGCAATCACAGCAGATGCGATTGGCATGGCATATTCACGTCTGCAACCTTCTGCCAAAACGCATGGCAAATTCTTCGCTGGACCCTTTAAAAAAAATCCGTACATAAACTTGATGCTCGTGTCATGTCCGGCAGAAGCTACTGTTAACCTTTTCTTAGCCTCATCGCTACATGGAAGCATTGACTATATATCTGTTATAAAGTCAATGCATGAAAGACTCGGATGATGTTGAGAGATCAGGTTTATTTATTTTGAAGAACTCAACAAAAGTGTCATTAATCCGGCTACTTCTGTCTCTGCGTGACCCAGTTTGATGACTCACATTAGTCATAATAAAAATAAGAAAAAAATTATAGGACATGGTATATTATTGTCTCCATAGAAATAACGCAAATTCAATAGGAAAACAATCAGATTCTTGCCAATGTTGGTTTTGGACTCCACCTGCAGATTACGGTTCATCATCAACACGTCACAGGCCAAAGCTGAGTACCTGATAGGTTGACGTGAAATTCTTCACCAAAGTTCAGATACTGTCATCAAATTTTTGCTGTCCCGCCAGAAACGCCCAGTCAGCAGATTGCTGTGCCCTACAGTCAAATCGCACAACAGGACCTCTGATCATGTCTGTATTGACTGTATCTGATCATGTCTGTATTAACATTGAAACAGGCCATCCCTGTCCTGCAAGTTGTTTTTTTTTTTTTTTAACTTGTCCTGTCCAACAGCTATGCAGACAGATGAGAGCTGAGGGCCTCTTGGGTTGGACATATTTTACTTTAACAAGAGGGGTTATTAATCTTCAGACAAACCAAAGGTATGTCTGAATAAACCCCTTTTGTAATTGAGGCCAAACTTTATTAATTTCAAACATGTCTGAAAATCTTTGGTGTTGGACCGGACGGAAAAGGAAAGAGGGGAAGAAGAAAGAGGGACGTTAGAGAGAGGGGGGGTAGGGGGTGATAATAGGAGGGGAAGGGGGATAAGACCATGAAGCAGCATAAAGCAACAAGTTTACTGGTTGTTAATCATTATGGTAAGGTTCAAATGTAAAAAAAAAAAACAAAAAAAAAAAGGGCGGAGCCTGTCCACACACACACTCAAATGTTATAAACACACCTGTTAGTTGCAAAAATGTCCACCTGTCGACATGTACACAAAACAGATAGTGTTCACACGCATACTTATGCCTTAAAACCAACTAGTGTGAAATATTTCAGTCATTCAGTCTGTTGAGCTAACACCTGTGCTCAGGTGAGTGTTTATGTTCTTCTAAAATGGATGGTGGAACGTGAAAAGAAGGAGGGAGAGTGCCCAGCCATCCCCACCCCAAGACCCCCACCGCACCAGCAGCGGCAGCCGGATTCCCCCCAACACCACACGGGAACCGGCAGGGAACAACCGCCGCCCGGGCGACCAAGCCCGCCACCCAGGCCAGGGCCAGCAGGGCCGCCGCAAGGCCCCCAGAGCCAGAGAGCAGGGAGGCACGGAGGGAAAGAGGGCGCCGCCCCAGCCCAACCAGGAGAGCAGCCCCCCCGCCGCGCCGGGAGAACCCAACGCAGGGCCCCACCGGAGAAGGACGCCCACAGCCCCAGACGAGCACCCCACCACCACCCAGGAGTTCCGGGCATCCCCCCGCCCCAACCCCAGGTACGGGCCAGGACCCCCCAAGGGAGACCCACTCCGCACTCCAGGCAGCCATCCGCCCGGCCCACGGTTGGTCCAGGGAGGAGCGAGGCAGGGGCCCGCCGCCCCCGCCCAGGAGGGGGGAACTCCGGGGAAAAAAGAGGGCCCACAAGGGGTGTTGTAAATATGGCCCGACCAGGCTCGGCCACAGTTGGAAATTTGGCGGGGCCCAGCACTTAGGAGCAAGGACCAGAACCCACCCCCCAGGGACACGAACACCCCCGGCTCAGATGTAATGTGAACCCCCCCACCGCGCGGAGAGAGCACCGCCGGGCCCAGGAAGCCAGCACCCCAGGGACACAGCCGCCGTTGCAAAGGGGCCCGTACCCCCCACCAGGGAAGAGGCAGGGGACAGATGGTCCTAGGTCCCACCTTCCTTGCAAATGTCCTGTCCTGCAAGTTGCATTCAGTGTGAACACAACGTAGGGGACAAAAAACCTGAGATGCAAAAATGGTTTTGACCTGAACAGTCTTTTGCTTTATGCAGTTTCAGTAGTTCTTGTTAAAGGAACTAAACTGTCCCACAAAGAAATAGATTTAAAAAAAATCACAGCTTTAGAATGCATGTAACTAGCTTAATAAACTAGAACTACCACATAGATGGAAGAAATGTTCAGGTTTTGCCTCTGAGACTGGATTCTGTCAACTGTAGTGGGGGTTCATTCTCATTTTATGCAATCTTTTGAGTGACAGGTGAGCTCATCTGACCTTTCTATAGCTTGTTTCCCCTTTGCTCATTTTTAGAAAGGGTTTATGGACACAAGGCCAAAATTGCAACAACTGTGAAGCTAAAAAAACAAGCTCAGACCATAAAAAGCTGTCAATTCTTCATGCAGAACAAAACAAAGTTGTTGTTTTTTGTTTCAGCAGAGGCTGAACTGTATTTGGAAACAGTCAGACTTGAGTTTTGTTAATTACAGAGCTCTCTCTTGTGTTTGCACTCCCAACATCTCATGTACACCATATCCCTATTTTTATATAGATTAATTAAGCGGCAGCTGTGTGCAGAACTTCGATAAAAACTAATCCAAGTTTTCCCCTATTAAAATATTACTTCCTAAAGATTATTTTTCTGCTGTTTTTTTTTTTTTTTTTTTGATGCGGCGAGGCGCTACTTTTCCTCCACATCCAAGCAGTGAACTGCAGCAAACAGACTCTATTCAAGAGGCAATACTGTCAAAAGCAGGGCAGCTGGTGAAAACCCAATTTCAGGAAATATAAGGGGCAAAGCTTGTGGCAAGAAGCACCATCAATAATTAAACATCTTTAAATCCACGAGGACGTCAGAATTTTTTATCCAGAATGAGGATAACAGAAATGATGAAGAAGACAATCAAATACAGCTGAGATGAGTGCATCAATGAAGAGACAACTCATCACTTAAGCTGATCTGAGGTTGGTTTGGGGCACACTACCTGCTTGTTTGTACACTTGTAAAATCATTATTTGACATCCCATCTGCCAAATCCTCTCCTCTACTTTGCTGGGTGGGGCTACCATGTCAGACTGAAGCAAAGTCCCACTGCAATGGAGCAACACATAATCTGCAGTAACATGCGTCACAGGGAAACCCACACAAAGCCCAAAATGTTGACACACCTGCACAGCGTGGAGACGCAACCCTCTGCTTCCCTGTGAAAGCAAACTTCCAAGCAAGCATTGTTCTGCTGAAATACTTTTTTTTCTTTTTGAACTCAGACTTTTAAGTTTGCAAACTTGCAGAAGAAGAATCTAAAGTAGCAGAAAATGCATTAAAAAATGGAGGTATTTTGTAGGTTTTTATTATATTTTTTTTGAGTCGACTGACACTTTAATAAATTCCGATATCTTGACGTAAGAGGCTGACTCTCTTTAAGGCTCATACTGTTACAAGCTGTGAGGTTAATTGAGGTGACGCAGTAGAAATTTACTAATGTCTCACTCACTGTGAGAGTTGTCATTTTCATCTATAATTGTTGTGTTATTAGCTGTTGCTGCACATGAAGCCATTGAGGGTTTTTTTAATCACTGAAGCTGTCATTTTGTTTTATGACTTTGTTCCCCCCCCAAAAATGAAAAAAAATGTATCGTCTAAGTTATCTTTAGAACAGAGAAATATTAAAATATTGGCAGAACTAATAAGGACGAATTCTGATTAAATTCTCTGACCTGAAGATAATTAGGTGGCCTTAGAGCTAAATCATGTTTTTAATATGGAACCACTGACAGTAATAAATAGATTTCTACTAAATTTATTACAGTTCACAATTATTCATTTTCTGCTGAGTTTTTAAAATTAATGTAACAATAAGTTCTGTTTTTTCACTTTGGGTAGAAGCAATTATTAGCGACAAAAAAATGGAATTTTATATATATATATGAAAACTTGAAATGTATATTAATAAATACTGTACATATAATATAAAATTAGAAAAAAATATGAGCAGCCAAAAAAACAGAAAAATTAAATTGACAAATAAATATAACTAAATCAATACCATTTCTAGCAGCAGACAACAAAAACAAAAAAAATACAAATTTAAGTTTGAAACAAAATAAATCAATAAACTAAAATAATTACAGTATGAGTGAACAAAAAATGTAAAATAAAGAAAAGAAAAAATAGAAATAAAACAAATAAAAAATTAACAGCTGCTAAAAAAGCTAAAGAAAAGCAAAAAATGAGTAAAACAACAAAAGCCTAATCTTACCTTGTGGGTTCTCTAGGATTAAATAAACAATCCTGAAATTGTTGCTATTCAATTCTCCATTTTCGAACTTTTGTTGGGAATTTAATGTTAAAAAGTTGTTAATTTATGGTTTTCTACAACCTTAAAACTTAGTTTGAAAGTTGGAAAATGTCCTCTTTATTTCCAGAGTTTAACAAGTCTTGTCCTTGTTTTTTCTCCTATAAAACTGGGTTAGCTGCTTTGAGGTGCTTTGCATTTCTCTGACAGCAGACTGTCAGAGGTGACATTGATGGAGGCAGCAGAATTAGCATAAAGCTTCAACAGGTTGATTAGCACTGACTAATGATGGAGCATTAATCTGACAGCAGGTCTGGGGTCATTAACTCAAAACAGAATCGCCAGCAGGTATCTGCTCAAAGTCAGGTCACATCATAAAAAAATAATTTAGAGGCCATGGGAAGCGAGTTTGCATACATGCTTTGCTTTGAGGATAATGTTCTTCATTAAAATGCATGTAATGAGGATGCAAAGAGAATATCAGATACAGAAGATGTTAAAGTGGATTTGTCTGCTTTTTTGAAGGCTCAAAGCATAGCCAGCAATGACATGCTAAACAATTTCACCTGTTTGTGTTAGCCTGCTCTAATGCATATTTCAGGTTTTGACAGATCCTGTAAATTCTTTTATATATGAAGTGTCAAAGAGATACACGGGGGAAGCTGCTGAGAGGTGGATTCTTGGTTGGTGAGCACTCTCTGCTCTGAAATGCCTTAATATCTCAGTAAACCCTGAGGCAGCCTGTTTGGTATAAATGATGAAAGGTTATTCCAGTACAGCAGAAGCTCAGGATTTATTGACCGGTGTTGGCTGGCAGCTACAAGGTACACAGAGAGATAATTGTAGCTGCACACAGTCCATAATGTAAATACTGCAGCACACTGACACAGAGAACGTGTTCAAGGAAAATCTGCTGTGGACTGATCCTTTTTCTGCACAAAAGCTCACATCTCTGCTGCCAGAGTATCGATCTCAAGATTGTGATTAAAACAAGGGCTGTTGCTGCTGCTTAAATGCAATCAACAGACAAAACTGAAATGTAATCACTCCCTCACTCAATTACTCCTTTGCACCTTACACACAAACCAGCGTCTCAAAGTGCAGTGGCATGAACAAATGCGGCGCCGAAGATTGTCGCAAGCAGTCCGTGAACCAGGAGTCATCCAGGCGTTGAGCTTGAGATGAGATTTTCATGTGTCCAGGAAGTTCTTGAGAAAACAGATGGATGTGAAGACATGTCACGTACATGCGCGTGTGTGTGAGTCTGCCTCAACTCTCATAAAGCTGTCAAGTGACTGAAAGCTCTAAATGGTAAAGGTGCACTCAGGGGAATGGGGCTAATCTGCATAATGGTGGAACTGTATTAACAGCATCCTGATGTGCACACATACACACACACACACACACACACACACCCATGCATGCACACACCTTCGTATAGCAGATGTTAACTGACAGAGTCTCCAACCCCCAAACAAGCATTTTTGTGGTGCTTTTTATGCTTTAAGCAAAGGTAATAAGGAGATGTAATCATGTCGCTGCACTCTATCTAACCTCCTTAACAGTTTTCTCTTGGTTGTTGAACAAGGGGAGGACGCTCCCTGATTACAGACGAAGGATAAGATACATAAATATTTATCCTCCCCTTAAATTCAAAAGAATTGTCAAACAGCATGCTTAAAAACGGCTCCACTGCGTCACAAGAGAGCCTCCAAAATTTTTTATTCAAACACATATTTGGTAAATGGCGTATACTTATATAGCGCCTTTCTTCCTACAAGGACAAAGCGCTTCACAGTCACAGACCCATTCACCCAGTCACACACATATTCACACACTGGTGGCCCCTCCGCTGCCAAACACAGGCGCCTGCCTACCACCAGAGGCAAGGTGGGGTTCAGTGTCTTGACCAAGGACACTTCGACTCATGGGCGTGCAAGGCGGGAATTGAACCTGCAATCTTACGATCATGGGTCGACCGCCCTACCGCTGCGCCACGGCCGCCCGGTGCATCACATACTACATCAGCGGTTTCTTTAAATGTTCTGGACGTGTGCTGGCCATTTTATCCGTGTGGGAGGCTTTATGTTGGTTTCAACCTAAATTAAATGAGCGCTTTCTGGAACTTAAATGTGCAATCAGGGCGAGTAATGAGCGAATCCCCAGGGCTGTGCTACAAAGGAAAAAGAACAAGAAAAAAGTTTTTTTCTCCCTCTCTCAAGACACTGCAATAACTAAAAAAAAAAAAAAAAAAAATCTCTTCTTGTAATTGGAGGTAGACGAAAAATAGAATGAGCTTCATTTATTTGAAAAATATTTAAAGACCGCTCACATTAGACAAAAAAATCTCAGGGATGTTTACATTTCCTCAAAACCTAGTGTCCACTAGAGCAAACATTGTTAACACATCCCAAAACTCGAATCTCAGGTTTCTGCATGGTGTTTGGGTTGTCCGGGCCATGAGGGTAGTGGCTGCATGTTACGGGGTGTTGTCCTGCAGTCTCCTTGAGACTAGTACGTCCACCTCAAGGGACAGAATGAAAATGGAACGTACCATTGTTGTGCGTCTGGTTTGTGTATCGTGGAGTAATAAGGTTGGTTGCACACACTTGTGACAGTTAGCTGATGTTGTTGTACGGTGCCCTTATGCCACACATTAGTAAGGTGCGAGTACTTTCTCCTTACTGACTGCACACAAATGCAGCACAGACTGATGCTGCAAGGGATATGTGTCCATACGACATCTGCAAGATGCCCACACAAACTACACTCTGTTGTCCAATTGCCTCATTTCTGAAAGTCAAGCATCTGGATTGAGGGCCGTACACATGACACGCCTCAGTCTCACCTACTTCACCCTAACATGTATAACTGTTCACCACGACCTGTTGCTCAGCATCCCTATAGAGAAAATGTGCATGAACATTTTCACACTACAGGATCAATGAGTGGTGCACGTTCTTGATATTTCCTGCACATGCACCTATGTCACCCCATATAAGTTTACACAGCCCATATCCTCCTGTAAGGGCAATTTGTTACTCAGAATCTGTTGGGATTGCGTCAATTGTTTAAAGAAGAGACACAGTAATTCCAAGAACATAAACAGTGGAGCTAAAACTCCAATGTTAAAGAGTTAAAAAAAAGCTTAAGAAAACAAGAAAAAATAATAGGAATTATCTCTAACTTATTTTAATTGTTTCTGTAGAGGCAATGATGTTTGTGCAAACATTGAAATACTCTCTGTTCAGTTACATTCCAGACAAAAGTTGTTAAACGCCACATATGCAAACTGTTTTCCTCTTCAAAAGGTACAGTTTAATTCTTTAAGATACCCAACATGTTAGCATAGAGATAAAGCCAAGCCATGTTTAATAACATGAAACTGAAAAGAGAAGCCAGGGTGGGTCCTGTGTTCTGGAGTTTCCTGTAAATTCTCCAAGACGAGCTCAAGCCAGCAACTGGAAGAATCTGTGTCACAAATCCAGGAGCATCAACTTCATTAGGACAGGAGCCCAGAGCATTCCATCTGGATGCACCTCCAGATTGAAGGAAAAAGCTTGGTTTCAGACAATGATGTTGCTGCCATTAAAACTGAACTATTACATACGTCACATTATCATATCAACTCACTGCAATGGTGCTTTAAGAAAATATTTGTTTGCTACAAATCATCATCCAGGAATTTGCACCTTAACTTGGAGAAAAAGAAGCTTGAAAAGCAGGACGCTTTTCAACAGGAAGTTACCCTGGGCTCCACTTTTAATTCAGTTTTCTAATGCGACCTTTTACGGTTAAAGTGTCTGAATGATTATGCGGCTAGTGGAAGTGTTTAAGTGGCAGAACGGATTGATTGACACAAATAATTAACTCGGCATGTAAACACATCTTCCTTCAGATGTAAGAACAAGCTGCAGCTTGTGGGGACTTTCCAGTAATCGAGTCGGCAGATGCCAATATCATGACGACGCTTTAAATGGAGGAATGCCACGTTGTACATGGGATGTTCCCTAACATCAAAAGAGTCCAATCCGGATCAGCTTAAAATAAAGAAAAAAAACAGACTGGAATTTGTTTTAAAAATTGGAAATTTAAAAAAAGTTTGAACTCAAAAGTACTTTAAAGAAATATTGAACATTTTAAAAAATGTGTTAATTTGAAGAAATAATTAAAAACTGTGATCCCTCCTCTGTTGTGGTGATAACGTTCTTCCGATGTTTGGCACATCAGAGGAGAGATTTTTCAGGCGGCATAAACAACAGACACTGTTGTGGAGTTCGAATGATGTCACCATAACCTCTGTCACCTGATGTCAATCATGTCCTTAGCCAATGGGTTTAAAGCCCCGCCCCCTTGTAAAATTGGGGTTAAAGCCAAAAACAAAACTTCTATATTCAAACTGTAAATTGAGAGAAATGAAAAATATAAAAACGGCAGCTGTTACAAATGAAAAACATTATTTTTCATTTGGGAATTTTCTAATATTTTTTCAAATTTGGAATATTTATGTCAAATTTACAATGTGTACTTTAGAGTTTAAACTGTTTTCAAAATTTCCAACTTTTATTTTATAAATTCACAATGTCTTTTTTTTTTTTTTAAGTTACAGTCTGGTTTTTCATTCCCTTTATTTGGTGTTGGATAACACGCGTTCTTTGAGGTACTATAACTCTTCAACCCATCCACGTGAATCAGCTGAATCTTTAATGTCAACATGAGTTGCAAAAACACCTCAAAGTCACTATTCTCCGCAACAGAGTCAGCTAATTTATGTTGATGGTGTAAACACTACACTGCAGTAAAGTGTTGCATATCAATATATCATATATATTGAAAGAATGTCAACTCTGGAGCTGAAACTCCAGGGTAAAAGAGTTAAGCTGATTCTGATTTGACCCCATAAACATCTTCCTTTTGTGGAGGCTTTATAGAGGAGCTGCCACGTAGTCAGGAAAACATTACTTTAGTGTTCTATGAAGGTAAACATTTATTTAATTAACAGTAAATTAGTAGAAAAACCAACTGAACCACAAAGAAAAACAGCCAACTAAGTAAGGAAATGACCGACTTTTTCACTTTATTATTTTTTTCACGTTAAAACCGATGTTTATGTGCGTGAGGCCAAAAGTCCTCAATTCAGTGATTTAAAATTAATCTAGAAAGTGGTCCATCTGTTTATAACTGGCCAATAGGAAAGGCATTAAACAGAAAAAAAATAAACCACAGGATATTCCCAGTATAATGCCTGCTGTCGTCTGCACAGTGTCGCCTGGTGCAACTGTGAAGCTCTGGTTAAAAGTATTGCATGACAGGGTGTGCGTCCAGAGCCTCAGATCAAGGTGTGTATCTGCAAGTGTTTGTGTTGAAATTACTTCACCCTATTGTTACGCACATAACTAATTTCCTCAAACAACACAAGCCGTAAAAGACCAGCAGGAAAGCAACAATGACACACCCTGCCTCGGAGGGAAAAAAAAGTCACAAAGTAGAATGCTATCTTTCACACGCACACTCCAGAATAAGCCGCTCTGTTTATATTGATAACCTGTTTCAACAGTTCAACACATTTGTCAAGCTAGCTGTATAAGGGACAGGAAAAAAAAACTTGGATTACAGGCAAGGGTGTGGGCAGAAGTCCCCAGAAGCCCTGTGATGGCGCCGATACCTGCAGCACATGCCCTCCGCTCCCTCATCCTCACACTGCAGATGATCGAATTATCTGAAAACTAAAGCGTTTTGTGAGCAAACATTAAAATGACTCACTCTTTCAAGCACCTCTGAGTGTTCTTATGGAATGTCAAGGTATACGTGTGGGAGTTATTTCCTTCAATAGCTGCAATGGTGCCTTAAAAGAAGAAAGAAATCAAACTCCTTCAGCATGAACTCCACTGGCGGAGCAGTAATACATTGTGTGATGACCTGTACAAAAGGTGACGCACCCAAAATAATAAAGCTTTCAGGGTCCTATTTACCAGAAATCATACAACAGCATTTGGCTTTGAGGCTAGCTGGTGGTTGCTATGCGAGTTTGTACGTTGGCAACCTGAAAGGTTTATGAGCCAGTTTCCATACCAACATGCACTGCGGTTTCCTGACTGACTATAAAGGCAATTGACCAAAAAAAATTTTTTTTTTTAAGAAAAAAGGGGGGGAAAATGAAACGTTACTACCCTATGGTAACATCTGTTTATCTGAACTGTTTGTCAAAAGATGTTTGTCAGGTTTGGATAACACCCCTCCACTCTCACATACTCTCTTTGTTCATGCATGAACAGGACACATCAATGTGTCATCGTCATCTCAGTTTATTTGTGTAGACTGCAATCTACGCTAATCTGAGGCAGACTTTCATGCAAGCAGCTTCACAGCAGAATTCTGTTGAGAGCCACTCCAAGTTTGCCTGAAAGCGATGTGGTTCATTATTGATGGAGCTGATGTTATTCATTTGTATCCATTCTTCTCATCTTCCTTTTCTTTGACAACTTTAATTCCCCGCCTTTTTTCTGTACACTCTTTATGAAAAATGGAGTTGCCAACTTAAATATTCAGAAGGAATATTTGAGAAAGGGGAAATGACAGGGCTTTGTGTTGCCACTAGGCTTTCAGTAGGTTGAGAAAAGTGGATTAAAGATAAAACTGTCAGAGAGATGAGACTTGCCAAAAGTGTAGGAGATAGTCTTTCAAGCCTCAAACAACAGACTGAACACACATTTTTTCTTAGTCCTAAAGCCTCAGTCACAAACTGTCATGTGAGGGAGGCTCGAGAGCCGGTAGGACCCAGACGCAGAGGCGGGAGGCAAACGGGTTCAGGGCTAGAGGGTTTAATTATAACAAAAGGCGCTGCAGAGCAGGATGACAACAACAAAACAAAAACTCACTGTGGCGTGGCGAGGCATGAAACATGGAAACATGAGTGTGGCAAAAACATGGAGACATGAACACCATGACAAAAGGTAATGGACCAGCACAGGAGGAAGGCAAAGACAAAACTTAAATACAGACAGGGCAGACAAGACACAGGTGGACACGATCAGGGCTGATGGGGACCAAAGGAAGTAAAACTCAAGAAACAAGACAAGACAAGACCTTTCAAAATAAAACAGGAAACAGAACCAAACCATGACAGAACAAGACAGAAAGCAAAAACCAATACAAAAGAAACTCAAACCATGACACAAACTCCCTTATGTGTGGATACAGGTTGTCTGAAATAAAATAAAAAAAAAGTCAAATCTGTACGGGACACGCATGCAGGTGGCCCGCACGAAATAAAGTCATAGACTCAGTGGTAAGTCTGTAGAGCGAAAATGTTCATGCACATTTTTCTATGGGCATGCTGCTGCAAGCACAGCTCGTAGTGAACAGTTATACAACATGCAAGGGTTAGTAGGGGTGAAGTAAATGAGATGCATGCATTTCGTATGAATCCTCCCAAATCCTGCGAACTGCACAAGGAGCCCATTAGTGCTGTTCATGTTATAAGTGCACGCTCCTTGCACACTTCTTACTGAATGCTATAAATAAAGATATTAGACAATTAGAGCATGGTTTCAATGGGTGTCCTACAGGTGTCCAGGCACTTGCGTATCACATGCACACCCTGTGCATGCGGTAGTGCTCCTACCTTGCAAACAACTGAAGTGTAATGGCACCTCTGCTCACCTTAATGCTACGTTCACAAGGCAAGAACATCCTCAACATGCATAAATGAACCTGCCTGTAGTTGGAAGAGGCTTGTTGCAAAATGTCAAAGCAGTGTAGACCTCGCAAATCTTTGTACAGGCCCAGACAACCCAAAAACCTGCAACATGTGCCCATAAGGATCAACCTCCTGTATGAGTGCATGTGACTATGGCTTCAGCCAGGGTCAGCTCTATTGATGTGAAAGTCACTCAAGAGATTAAGAAGTGATCAAAGACTTCACCACTGAAATTATTTCTTTCAGTGATTCTGTTGAGAGCCATCATCCCACACGGATAACGGACAGAGGGTTTTGATGGATTTACAGATGGGAAAAAAAACATTTTCAAATTGGATTTTTCTTGTTCTGCCTTCTAAATAAAGCTTTTTGATAAAGGCTCCAGTTCAAATTTACAACTTTTTTGCACAACCATTGAGATCCATGTACCCTGAGATACACATTTCAATTTACTCAGCTTTCAGGGATTCATTTATTCACAGCTCTCTGTCACATCTCTGCAAATGGGCTGAGGTTGCACTTTGCACTTTGGGACACGCCAGTTCTTCTCTTTTTTAGTCATTCTGCTGCAGTGTCACTGCCTGGCCTTCTTGTCCCCTTTCATGACCCAGTTATGACAAACCTTTGGCTGCTTAGAGATGTCTTTGTATTTTACTCTAAAATACTGCAGTCTCCAGGAGGTGCTTTGGGTCAGTTCAATCACAGCAAGATACTTCAGTCCTGCATCTGTGAAGAAGCCCAAATTATCACTCTTCCATCACTCTGGATTTTATAAAACTGTGTTGGGTAGAAAAATAGCACTGACGTTTTTCTGTGCCGTTTTGTGTTGGTTCGGTGCTCACATTGTTTTTAGAGAAAATGTCTCTCCAGGTAACTCTTTTTATAAAGTCACATTTTTAAACATTTGAGTACCGAAGAGCCTTAATTTGGTGCAACATCCATACAAGGTAAAAGTAAAGTGCATAGATATTTTCTGTTTTCATTTTTGTGCCTTGATGGCTTTCAAATAATTTCCTTAGAATCATTCTCAAATGTAAATGTGTAACAAAACTTGCTTATCTAAGGTCATTGTGTTGGCCCCATATGTTAATGCTTACTGTAAGCAACAGTCCAAACCTGTTTTTGATCTCATTGATTTATGAAAACCAAGTCAAGTACAGTTGTCTTTTTTGTCATTTTCACACAAACACGTTACATTTTCACACTACTTTTCATCAATCTGCCCAGAATAGGAAATTCTGGCAACAATGCAGCTATGCTAGTTTACTGGCTATGTAGTTTACTGCCCAATTTGTCATGTTTAAGTCTCTGAACAACCAAAAAGTTCCAAGCATGTTCGTTTTGAATGAGACACCAGCATTATCTGTGCATTTCTTTCATTAAAATGTTCCCACTTATTGGAGATGCTGGAAAGTTTGGATAACCTTTCGATAAACCTTTGTTAGAAGACTGAAGCTTCCCTGAAGCACTCATCCTTCATATCTGTCCTTAAAACCAGACGTCATCAACAAACATTTATGTTCAAGTGTTGACGTTCTTTGAATTACTGCAACTCTCCAACCGTTTACTCAATCAGCGTAATTTCAACAGATTCTGAAATTGAGAAAAGCAGCTTTGCACTGATATGAAGCACTTTGCAGTAGAGAATTGCTTACACAACAAACAAAAATAAACTAATTCTGACGCTGACAAATACAGCCTTGCACCAATATGTAACACTTTACATTAGGAATTACGTTGGATATGTTAATTGTGTTGTTTAATTGGATTTATTAATTATGTTAATTGTGTTAACAGCTCCAGTGGTAAAAGGTTAAAGACCTACAATAGTTTCCACACTGTAAGGCACACTTAAAAGCTTTTATTTTTTATTTAAAAACAACAGGGCACCTTATAATCTAGAGCGCCCTGATTCTGGTAACTGATATTGAAGCTATGTTGAGAGGCACATGGTGCTCAGTCAAAACGTTGCAAACAAGGTTGGGATTTTTTGTGAACAAACAAGTTCTCAAATTACTTTGAATGCAGTTAAAGTCTGACTGATTGACAGACTTATCTCTGAATCTTTTGTCTCACTTAATGTGCCTTATAGTTTGGTGCACCTCATATATGACATAAGTTTGAAATTAGACCATTCATTGACATGTGCCTTATAACTTGGTGCCCCTATAGAGCAGAAAATATGGTAATCCATCATCCCATTGTGATTTTGATCAAGTTGACGTATAATTTTTAAACATAATTAATTATTTTTATGAAATGGTAAAGAAATTGAAGAAATTTGTCATTTAAAAAAAAAGGCATTTGACCATTTAAATGACAGTTTTTGCTATTTCATCATTCATTTATAATAAGATCCTGGTATCACTCCGATGTGAAATTCTCTTTCCTGGTCAGCGTTTTGTATTTTCCCAGTTCGTCTTACCAGCTGGTTTTCAGGGTATAATGCATGTGTTCTACTCAGTGTTTACATTATAAATTATTTGCAGGTTTACCTGAAGGCTGTCCATCAACTTCCAAATCCATGTCTTTATGGGATGATAGCTCACAGAGAAATATTCAATTACTTAGAATGTTGTACTTCAGCATTCACTTCTCCCATAAGTTACCATGTCCAGCCTGACCATAGTGCACTTGTTAACAGTTATTTAGCATTAAAACTCCAGACATACTCCTAATTGAAGAGAGCTACTTAAAAGGATTGTTTCTTTCAGTTAGGCCATCCCTGTCAACATATTTAAAGATTAAAACGTAATTATGTTCTTACAATACATTAAGTGTTAGTAAAATGTTTACAAGGTGGACTCTGCAATTTCTTTTTAAGAGGGAAATGGTGAAATCTAATTAAAGAGTGGCTAAAAACTGCTGAACAATGACCTTTGTGCCACCGTGACTCTGTTTTTGGGTTGACTGAGAAACAAAAGGCTGAAGTGTGAGCTATTATTGCATGTGAGGACTGTAGCATCAGCACACCACAACTGTGTACAGCTGACACACTTGAACTACTGTTTTCCTCTCCTCTAAACAATGGATGTTCCTCCTGAGAAAAAGACAACCCATACCAGGAACAGAGGTCAAGTCCAGAAAAATAAGAATTATCATTAAAGTTGGATTTGCAGTTTTCTGCAGAGACTGCCATCTTCCCCAACTGCTGCAACCCTTGTGTTCATACTTTCTCCTGCATCTGAGAATCTTTAGCTTGCAGGCAAACACAAACATGGATGTAAGATCTACTCTCACACTGACCTGCTCACACACTCAAATATAGCAGGCGCTTTGTGGATTAAAACACCTCAAAGTGCAAAACCAAGAAAAATTACAGAAAATCCACCAGATGAATTGCAACTTTTATTATTTGTTAATGCTAAAAGTTGCTGCTGTTGGTCAACTGATAGCAAAAATACCAGCAGGGGCCAAGGCTCTTAAGATTTTTGGCATGAAAGCAACTAAAAACAAAGTTTAAAGCTGAACTTTCACTATGAATTTTTTCTGACCCTTTTGCTCTTCAAATATTTAGTAGGTGTAGTGTATATTGCAGTTTGCAGCTGGCTAAAGGAAACACAATGCATTAGCTGCACCATAGCAAAAAGTTGAGTTTTTCACCAATTCAGACTACAAAGAAACTGGAGGCTGAACTTTATGTTGCAGGCGGATGGTTTTATCTGACTTCCGCAGGCCTTGATGACGAGTTTAATCAATACTCTCTAGCATGGTATGGAACATAATCCCACAGGTTGCTGGCCCTGAGGACCGATTTACTTCACTGATTTAAACATAAAGTTACGGAGAAAATACTTTTAACTTAGATAAACTTCACCAAAACACTTATTTTAAAGAAACAACATGAATAAACAATAAAAATGGATGCAGATCTAGTACAAAATTGTTCATTTTTTTGTTTTGTTTATTTTGTAAAAAGATAAATCACCTAAAAATGTGATTGTGTCTGTATTTTTTTGTCAGAGTTAGCAGCTTCCTTCCTGATGTGCTGCTCAGCCGTGCTGAGGCACACTCACCAACCCATGGATTCACACACACCCATTTCCTTCCCTCAGTATTTAGCGCGTTCTGCTCTCGTCAGGAGGAAAACTGTGAGCGGAAAAGGGAAGACAAAGATGATAGCGAGACAGAAGATAGAATGCAGGCAGATGAGGGGGTAAGCGGTGAGATGGAAGAATCACCGGACCACATTCTTCCCATCGGAAAGCTGAGAGGGAAACAACCATGTCAGTCATCAACGGCACGGCCTCTGGTAACGTCAGGATCAGCTGAGAAGCTAAAAGGTGTCGCAGCTGACACACAGCTGTCATTACATAAATACGTGCATGTTGACATGTGCTGCAAAGCACAGGAAGAACAGATGGAGTGGAAAGTGCTGCGGAAATTCTCCTGCAGTGAGGGGGGCAGTAAACTTTTAGCTGGGTTAAAGGGTGTCGAGAAAGAGGAAACAAAGAGAAAGCTGCAGCCTTGAGAGGCAGAACGACTGCAGAAACTTCACTAGCTGAATAAAGAGGCTCAAAAAACATAGATGGAGGTCGTCATGCCACGGCAGTGAGGGTAAGAAATAAAAAGAATAAAAACCTGCAGTGAGACTTCATCCTCCATCCAATTTCACATTCTCCTTTCCTTCATTTACTTTCTTTGCATTTAACTGTGCAATAATTAATGAGGCATAGGGATTGGGAGTCCAGCCCTGTAACACGGCACTGCACACTCAGGGTGTTTGTTACGGACGTGTCCTTGAATGAAAAAAGAAACACTAGACACTGGTGTGTATCAGCGTAGGAAAGTAAAAAGAATGGATAACATCCTTTTTGTCTTTTCATTCCTCTAATCTAATTGGTTCCTTAGTTCAACAAACGAGAGTGAAGCATTGAGAAAATCTGACGCTGAAAACAGTGGATGTGAGCTACAAGTGGCAACAAAGGCGACAGTGTGCATAAAATAGCCACACAGGCACAGATTTGTTGCTATGGTACCCAATCTTCCCGAGGTGCAAAAAAAAAAGGAAAAAACAGTATAATTTATACCAACAATTCGCTCTTAATAAAGATGTAGACTGCATGAAACCCGGCACACGTCGTCTCACACGGACACAGGCTACTTCATCACAGCCCACAAAAATAGTGAAGACAATTATTGTTAGAGGAGGCACGTTACATCAATAAACTGCTGTTTAGCTTTTCAAAAGTGACTGATGACAGCTTTATGCCTACAAAAGATTAAATGATTTGTTTCCTCAAACCCAATAAGAAGATGTCTGCTTTAATATCTGCATGTGAAACAAGGATGAAACCAATAAGAGGGGTGATGCTAAAAATGTTGATGCTTTCAATAAGAATTGGTAGTCTATCAGTAACAGCATCAGTAGGGTGAGTGCAAACTGTCAACACATCTAAGATCAATTCTTTTTCAGCAGAACAAGTAACCTTTGCTCCAGCATGAGGTTTTGTGCTGGAAAGACTCTCGTAATGTTAGTCGGAGCTTCCGAAATGCAAGGAGAACCATTGCAGTCAACAGACTAAAACCACAAATGTCCAGGTTTACGTGAACTGGGGAGGTGAGACGAATGGGATGCTGCGCAAACATTTATGTCCAAAACTCACTTTTTCATCCACACCTATATAAACAGGCCTTTGGTCACTCATGTGGTCATCCTCATATCTGGCCTATTCTTTCCATTTCCTCTAACGTCTCATTGCCCCCCTCTTCCTCCCTTCTTTTCCTCTTTCACAATCATTTTCTTTAAAATGCTTCCTTTACGCTTTATCCCCTTTTCCTTCCTCTGAATTATGGTTCTTTGCCTTCATTCCAGCCGCAGGTTTACAAAGCAAAGAAGACAACCATGCGCTGCTGTAAGAGTGCCCCCAAGTGTACACATATCTTCACAACACACAGTCAGCTGATCCGCTCAGTGCTGCACTCAAAAGTCCCAGCTGTACCTACATGTTTTTGGATGACAGGAACCTATTTTTAGACCAACTCCTTGTGTTTTCCTCTCGTCTGCATTTTGCTCTCACTCACCTAAAATAATGGAAATAACTTGCCACGCTAATTACCACAAATGCAGCGCGACGCTCACTTTCAGGTGGGTTATTGTCAGCACCGCTCAAGGTACTTCAAGAAGATCGAGGAAATGGAAAGCAGTTTTTTTTTTGGCAGCTTTCCTCAGAAATGTCGTAATCATCTGGCAGAGGCGGAAATGGGGAGCAACTTGTGCACTGACTTCATTTGAATGTCCCACATCAATTACTGCATCACTCCACCCCCCAAACACAAACTTCAAAGTCTTACAAGTGTTCTCCCCTGCTCCAGCTCCTACACACACTTACACATCTCTATAAGGAATACCAATGAGTGCTCATTGTTTCCATTTCAAAGGCAGGCATCAGGCCTACAAAGGCTAAGAATTAAACATTATGCCTGTTTGCCCCCAAAAAAGATAAGGAAAGAATAAAAAAAGGAAGAAGGACAACAAATCCACAGAGAAGTTTACACAGCTAACCAAGCTTTCTTTCCTTCATTAATGCACTCCATCTTTTCTTCCATATGTTCGCCCCATTTCTGTTTTTCACATTAGTATTACTTTTTTTGGTTGATTGAATCGTGTTAGCATAATTTTTCTAGCATATGGCTGTGTTAGGTTGCTGCTTGAATAAACAAACAAGTTGCCACACAAGTGCTGGTTTTAGGTGCATCCACACTTCCTGTGTTCTACAGAAGAATTCTATCTGAACAGCGTGAGCCCAGAGGAAGTTCTGGTTCCGGTTTATATGGAGAGACGTTTAGACTGTGAATGATGATAACCTCATCTGATACGAAGATTGACATTATTAAAAAATGCACCTGAACATCTACAAAACACCTTACACAGTACTATAAACACACAGTACTACATACACTGATAAACTACCAGGATCACAACTATACTTCAAACAACTGCATAAACTCCTGCAAACAATCACAAATACTACAAAACACGCTACGACAAACAATCACACTCACCACTACTAAACATTGCACACTTTACTACAAACACTAAGACATACATACACACTACTACAAACATTCAGAAATACAACTGCATACAGTCGCACAAGTAATTGCAAATAATCACAAATACTACAAACTACCACAAATACTACAAACACACAGACTATTACAAACAAACAATTGCACTTGTACAAATGCAGGTCAAACTATTAAAAACGCACACACTACTAGATACTATTGCATATACTACTACAATTATCAATTTATACAGTACTATAAAATATTGCACAAACTACATAAAAAAATCTCAAATAGTACAAATATTCACAAATACTACAAACAAAATACCAGAAATAATCACATCCACTACTATACTACTACTAAACTTTGCACACTCTGCAACCAAAAATTACAGAATACTACAAGCACTCATCAAACTACTACAAATAACTTCACTAAACGTTCATATAAGGAGACAGCTTTTGTTTCTATATTGATGTAGAGAATGAGATCATATTTCAGTTTTTTTTTCTTTTCAAACTTCATCTGTCTTTTGAGTTTTTAGAAAACCTTAGGTTTACAGGTCCAGATGGTGAAGTACAGGGACCAGCTCCAACTGAAACATGAAAATGACCAGAGAAACCCTAATGCCCCCCACGGATGTTGATTAAAAACCATTAGTACAACCCAGAATTGTTCAGATAATTTATGGGTTTTATCCTTTGTCTTTCAGGAGATACATTTTTTTCTGATTGCAGCACTGTTCAGATACCATGATCTCATATTCTGTAAAAACAAACAACTACAAAAGAAAAACAATAAATCAGATTCTGGGTAAAACTTGTAGCATTTTTTCCACAAATTTATTTATACAGGAGTTCAATTGATGCATCAACATTACTATGTCAGGGTACAAAACACCATCACCTCCAGTGCAGTGACAGCAGACTAACATTAAAGTACAGTAAAGTACAGTAATACTTTGTGATTTGTGGTTTGTCACTAATCAGATTTAGAGAACATTTCCAACCCTGACCAGATATCAAAGGATGACCAAAGTGATCCCACTTAAAACACTTTATTTAAAACACTCTGTCTAAAAAGAAGATTGAAAGATTGGAAAATGTCTTTGTTTCTCTTTTGGGCATGAAATTCAGTTTGTTTTTCTTCCTATTTGATGAGGTTCTTCAATCTCTTTGTTTTCTGCTATTAAATCTCATTTTACACAGATTCTTTGTCTGAACTTGTTTTACCAAACGCAGTATGAATGTTTTTGTGAACCTAAAGTTCAGACTGAATGAAACGCTGCTGAGCTTATTTACAGTGGACACACAAAGTCCGCTGTAAATAAACCATCTTTGTGGTTTATCATTAAACTAATTTTAAGGTTATAATGAATAATTATTAACTTGGAGGACGAACAAAGACATATTGAACTAGTTTTTCTAAGAAGCAAGCCCCCTTTTGATGCTATGTGAAAACTAAAGCATCAAAAGACGGTGATTTAGTCATTCTTTGCGTTAATTGAAATAATTAATCTCAACATGATGATCCTGTTTAAGCTGCTTTGCTACCTTTGAGGGTTGTTTTTGTTCAAAACCTAATTAAGGGCTGTCAGTCATGTTAGGATGTCGATTTTGGAATCATGAAGATATTACAAGCTCCAACAACACTGAAGATGGATTTACATGTGACAGGAAACTACCTTCATGATCAGCAAAGATCATGCTCCAGTCTGGTCTGGTCTGGAGAAAGCTTGTTCCAAAAAGAAATAACCAGCACAAACCATGCTATCATTAAGGGAAGATACTTTAGAGAAGCTGTTTTTATACTTGACAAATATTGTAATGTGCAGAAACATGGCACAGATCCAAAAACCTACATGTTACAACCTGGAAAACCTCCACCAGGACTTAACTATCTAATACTGTTATGAAGTAACATAAAGTACTTACTTTTTCCACAGTCTTGTTAAACATCATTTTCTTTTCTGTTTTTTAAACAACGAAATTTAGAAAAATGACATTTAAATCCCTTACAGGTTGAAAGTCTATCAGACTGATTTGTTTGTTTCCTTTTTAATCATGTTATAACACATGAGAAGTTAAAGTTTATTTGATCCTTAATTTAATTCAGTTGTTTTAAAAAAAACTAATATTACAACAATAGTGGTCTCAATGGGCTTCATTCAGGTAATTGCATAAGAACATAAAATCAGTCATAAAATACAACAGGTAATCGCTAAACTAAACAGGCTACGCTAAACTGGGCATCTCTGCCCTTAGAAGGAAAAACTCTTAGAAAAACAGATTGTGAGGGAAAAAAAGAAAAAACCTCAGGGATGTCCACATGAAGAAGGGATCCTTTCCCAGGACGGACAGGCGATGTACCAGGTCTGTTACAGAAGAATTAGCTTATCTAACTCTACAACTACACGTTTGAATAGTCCAGCAGATGGGCTTCATCCAGATGGGGTGCGAAACGAGCCAGAGGCGAGGTCTATGGCGAAGGACAAATATTCACATTTTTGCAACACATTAACTAGCATTAACCAAAAAGAACTGGGCTGAAGCATAATGCTTATCAAAGCCCATCCAAAAAACCAAAGATACAGTTCATAACATAAATGCAATAAATATGGTGCTGCCCCGCCAATTCGGGCAACGTTATAGAATCTTTTTTTGTACTTCTCATAAACAGGGTCTTAACCGCTATTTGTCTGGCTCGTCACCCAGGACCTCTTTTGCTTTGGGAGACCCTACCAGGGGCAAAACCCCCAGGCAGGTTAAGGTGAGTGAAGTGACCCTGCCCCAGGTGAAGGAGTTTAAATATCTTGGGGTTTTGTTCACGAGAGAGGGAAGATCAGAGTGCGAGACCAACAGGCAGATTGGCCCAGCATCCATTCTTGTGCGGTCGCTGTATCGGTCCGTTGTGGTGAAGATGGAGCTGAGCCAGAAAGCAAAGCTCTCAATGTAACGGTCGATCTTCGTTCCAATACTCACCTACGGTCATGAATAAAAGAGTGAGGTCCCGAAGCCTACAAGCAGCTGAAATGAGCTTCCTCTGTAGGGTGGCTGGGCGCCCCCTTGGCTGGCCTGGGAAGGTCTCAGGGTCCCCCCAGAGGAGCAGGAGGACGCGAGGAAAGGGAAACCTGGGCAACTTTGCTTAGAATGCTGAAACTAAATTTCAAACATTTCCACATGCACAATATCCAAAAACTTTAATGTAGACTTCGATTCACAAAAAAACAACTATTTGTTACTCCAATTAATGTTTCTTGAAGTTTAATAATTGGATCAATGTTTGTTTTAAATATATTTTAGTAAAATTCACTGCAATACTGGAAGTATGGTAGAACTCATACTGAATAGGGAATACGTAAGCATTTTTTATTGTGTTCTTTTGGTTTTGTAGACTACTTTGTACCTATACCTTAAAATAAATTATTTTTTAAACATATTCAACCTATAAGAACATAAAGATAAAACAGTTTTTGACTGTTGGACATCAAAAACAGCTAGATTTGTTGGTTTGCACAGCACTGGGAAGGCCTCTGCAGCCTGACACACAGTAGTAAAGGGACGTGCTGCCATTATCAGTCAACACAGCCAACAGATCCGCTGTTTGTTCAGGAGGAAAAAGGTTATCACACAGGCCAACACACACATAGACAAACACACACACACACTTAAAATGGTGCACAGGGCATCCACTCACACAAAGGTCGGCACATAAAAAACCCATCTACATTTACAGACAAAGAGAGGAAAACTCCAAAATACACACAAAGCAGCAACACACACCTTCATCTTTATCAAAGTCAGTGATCAAGAGAATCCTGCTGTTGCCATGGTAAAACACTCATAAACCCCCGCCACCTTTCTTCTGGTTAAAATCAATTCTTTTCCTAATTGTTTTCATTCGCTCCTATTTTCATCACCTTCCTTCACCCCATCCTCATAAACCTCTTCATCTCAGGTCTTGTCAGTACTTCTCAGCCTTTTGTTACACCTAGTGCTCATTTGGCAACAAGTACCAGGATCTGAAAGGGATTTCTGGTGAAGCTGGAGCAGCACGTGATGCTAAGAGCGGCACAAAGAAAAAAGACGAACCAGATCCTTGATTTCTGTTGAGGGGCCTATATCATGCTTTTCTTAAGCCTTTCAGAGAAAACTATTTCCATGTAAATGATAAAATATGACTTTTGGCACACTAAAGAACACATTTTGTTTTTTTTTCATACCCGGAAGTAAAATGACTCAATCTCTGTGGCACCGTCTTTCTTTTCATTTTGGTACTGCCCATTTCATTGAATTCTATATTTTATTTTTTGTATATTTCTGAGTGGTAGAACCCTTTGTTGAATGCTTTGTTTCCTGGAGAACTTCCTTTGTTTTAACACAATTTAGTTAAAGGAGTTCCGCCTAAATATTATGCCTAAATCAAAACTGCCATTATGGGTGGATACAGGCGGACTGCACCCAAAAATGACCAAACCTGTACGTGACATGCAGGTGGCCCGTAGCAAATATCAAGGTCGTAGACTGCTTGGTGAGCCCCCAGAAGAAGAAGAAAATCAGCATGAACCTTTTTTTTTTGCCGTTGTGGCTTATCTGTGAGTTAAACACATTTACTAAATATCTTTTAGTAAATATCTTTTTTAATCTCTCTAAAATCTGCACACATGTTCATCCATTAAGCGGTTAGGTATCTGATGAGCGTCTGTAATACACTGATAAGAGGTTTGTGTGGATGGATATGTTTGACTGCAGGTATTTTTACAGCTAAGCAGTCCACCTGTCTACCTGCTGAGCAGTGATAACAAAAACACGTTTTAATCTGAAATGTGGTGTCACTCTGATGTTTTAATATTTTTTTCACTCCAGTTTGTGCTTTGTCTCGCTTTGGTTAGTGTTTTTTTTTGTTTACTCTGTGTCTTCTTTACACCGATGTGTGTCTTTTTTTATTTTGGTGTGTTTTTCTTCTTTTTTTTTCATTTTTCTTTTTTTATCTGTTGTTTTTACTCTGTATATGCTTTTTTTCTTGTGTTTCTCTTTACTTTTTAGCTCTGGTGTATGTTTTCTTTAACTCGCAAGTTGTTGTACCCTTTACTCTACCCTTTTTTTTTTACATTTGTTTTATTGTTTTACTTTTTCTCGTTTCCTTTTATTTTTTAACACGTGTGTTTTGTGCTCTTTCCCCTTCCTTATTGTTGGTTAAATTTGCATGCTGTCTTTACAGATGCAAATGCACACAAATGTGCGTCTTTACTCATCCATAATGTGAGAACTCTGCAGAAGCTGCAAGCTGAGTTCAGTCTCACAGTGGAGTCCGAGGCTCTGGGGCTTCACACACATTTTTGAAGGAAAGGCTTCAAGGAAATCCTTCGAAAACAAGAATTTAAATATGCTTTTCAAACACAAATTCAAATGTTTAGACATTCACGAAAACCATCTTTAATTATAATATATCACCTCTAACTGATATCTACTGAGAGCATCTTTCAAACCCAAGAAGACTCAGTCAAACTTAATTTGTGGTAAAACTATTTATTACAGCACCAGCATGATGGTTTCGGCTGCATTTAAAGGTGTCAAATTGAGCTTTTTACCACTGACAGGCAGCCTGACACGTCTGTGTTTTCAATTACCGTGTTCAGAGAGGAGAGGGGCTCAGATGAGCTCACAAAGGAAAAGGGATGACTGCAACTACTGATTTACTGTGACATTAATACCCAATGTGGCAGAAATGAATTTTTGAAATGTTTTTGTGTGGAAAAAAAACAGCCTCAGTGAATATGAACACCCATGATGGAATGATTTAAGCTCATTTTCTTTTTCAGAAGCAAATATTTGTTCCTAAATTACAAAATTTCTTTTTTCTTCTGTCTTCTAGGCTTTCCTGGCCCTCCACCTCTCCATCTTTTTTCCATCACAGTCTCATCTTAATCCTTTAATCCACTTTCCTTCCATGAACGTTTACAGCGCAGCTGACAAGAGGTGGAATAAGAAAGAACTCATCAGCAAGCATCAAGCTACCCCTCTGACGCACTTCTGTACATACCCAATACCACTGCTGATGATGAAACCTGATGTCCAGAGGCGAGTCACTGCCAGATTAGCAAAAGACCATCCTGTACTGTACAGGAACTCAATGAGGATAGATTATAAACTCATAAAGGCAAGAAGCCAAACCTTTCCTCTGGGATAATCTGGCCACATTCCAACTGTACATGTAACTCCACCTAGACATTAATGCAGGAGGACATCAGGTGTGAGGGTCTGACCTCGGACATAGATCCAAAAACGAACCCTTACCTGGACATTTCACCCGATTTCATGAGAGGATGACTCAGAGCTGCACTAGAGCACCGTCCCATCACATGTGTTTGCAAAGAGCACCGCGGAGGGAGGAGCTAACACTCAGGGTCAAACTCAGCAAGCCTTAATGACAAATTGATTCACTTTTTAGTGCTTGTCAAACCACATTAACGTCATGCATTTTATACCAGTTTGGGTGGGCCAGATCCTACAAAATATAGTATTGATTATAACAAATTACTGTTTGGTAAAACCTGCACTTTACTTTGGCCACTTTTTATCAAATTAATAAAAACTTAAATAGGGACATCTTTTTTTCCCATTTGAAAAGCAGAATTACAGTCCTGATAATAAACATTTCCCTCAAACCACAATAAAAGGCGTAAAGTTGACATGATGGCTAAAAAGAATGCACCATTGGTCAAGAACAACTTCCTTCCAGTATAAAGCTGGGTAACTTTGAGCTGGGAAAACTCAGTCATCTAGGATGGTTCCAAAGTAGAAAGAGTTTTTAAAAGGGTCATCTGAATTTTAGTTTTTTTTTTACTTGTCCTGTCTAGCAGCCGAGCAAACAGATAGAAGCTAAATGTCTCTTATTTGACAGATTTGACTGTTACAGTAGGAGGTTATAAATCTTCTGACACACAAGGTGTATATTTGTATAAACCCCTTGTGGTTTTAAGGCAACACCTTACTTATATTAACTATGTTTGTAGACATTTCTTGTTGGACTTTGCGTAAAAGAGAAAAGAAAAGGAGTGAGTGGGATGTTAGAGATACAGGACAAAGGCACAAAAGAAAGGGGAGAAAAGGGGGGGTTAGGGAAGTAGGAGGATGATTAGAAGAATAAGGGGGAGAATTATAAAGCAACAATGCTGTAGGTTTATCATTAATACTGTGTAGAAAAATTACAATTCGCAGATGTAACCGCAGCTAATCTGTCCATCACCACTGTGTCACACCAACAGTACATCTCACCACTGTCTCAGCTCTCATACACGTCCTGCACGACTCCAATGTTCTTCTGCCTCTCTTGACTTCCTTATTGAAACCTCACTCCTGCCACTGTGTTCTGTCATAGACTTAATCCAGATTAAAGGAAATGATTAACCGCCAGGTGGCTTCTTGTGACACTAATTAGCTAATTTTATTGTACTTTAAAACCATTAACTTGTTAGCTTCCAAAAAAGTGATTTATGAGTCAAACAGAAATTACTGATTAACTAGGAGGATGTTTGTCTCTTTGCTCTTTTTTCCTGTCTGTTTTCAGTTTTTTGGGTTTTGTCTTTGTCAGTTTGTTTGGTGACAGATTTTGCCTTTAGCTTAGTTATGGTTCTCTGTAGATAGATCTGCTCATCACCATCTTTGAGAGATGAATTTGGGATGAATTTGGGATAACTGAGGTAATTCATTCATGAAGCTGAATCCTGCTAAATATCAATATCTGTGGAGGTAATCAAATTTATAGAAAAAAAAAGTAAAAAAAAGCGTGAACTTCAAACCTTTTTTAGCCCTACAAAGAAATGTGTGTCCTGTAATGATTTTAATGTTAGATGCCTGTCTGCAATTTTTTCGACACCAAGATTTTAGTTTTAAATGGTTGCAATACATTTCTTATGTTTTATTTGGACTCTTGTGTTAATCCTGACCCTCTTGTTAAACTAATTTCAAAATTTATTTTTAAAAATCTAACATCTGACTTCAGGAACATTTCCACCTTTACTCAACTAAACTTGACAACCTAGCAAATTTGGATAACGCCTCTCAATTGCGATAAAACAATAATCCGACCTGCATTATTCAATAGAGCTCAACATGTTTACATTAGGACATAAAAGTCTCTCCTAAGCTCAAAGCCTTAAGGCCAGTCTCCTGAATAAAATCATGTAACTGAGTTTCATCATTTAAGACGACCTCCACCTTAAAACATCAAACATTCAAAAAGTGAGGTACTGTTTGGTATGTGATTTCCTGCTCCTTATCTGTGTTGTTTTTTGTAGTTTTTGGCTAATATTAAAAAAAATAAAGATCAAGTTTGAGATTCTGTTAGGTTCACTTACCTGCTGATAAAAGAAAGCGAGCAACTTTGAGGTGAGAATCTAAATAAATGATCATGAATAAAAAATAAACAAAAAACAGAATAATTCTTTAAAGCCAGACTGTAATTTTTTTTTACTGTGGGAGTCAACAGGAAGTTGCACTCTTCTGCCGCTAACTTGGATGGAGAAGATGTACATGGATCTATTTCTCTACAAGTGGATGCATCAGAATGGAGCAGACCAGGGAGCTTGTAGCCCAGGGGTCGGGAACCTTTTTGGCCAAGAGAGCCATAAACGCCACATATTTTTAAATGTAATTTCGAAAGAGCCATACAATAATGTAGCGTCCCTTTCCCACACTGAGGCACGGAGACTTAACCTCTTTTAAGGTTCTTTATTCTGGTTACTGTAGACCACAACAAACGCCGTAAAATTAATTCAGCAACTCCTGAATCTCTCCTGTCGACACGAGACGAGAGAGAGCGCTTCTACCAACTTTATATTCCCCTGCTCCCGCTCCAGCCCTCCCATTTCCCTTATTCGGCCCATAGCTGAACCCCATTGGTCCAAACTACCTAACAACAGGCTGAGCGACAGAACTGAGAGCCAATCAGATCTCTGCTTGATGCGATCAATGAACTCCAGAACTTTTAACGCGGCCCAACAGCCATCCAACTCAGTCCGCGACAATATGTTTAAAACTAAATATACAAGTGAATGTGTGCATTTGATGTAATTTCAACATTTTTAAAGTACAATAAGTCTGTGGATTCTTTTTAATAACATCGTTATGCTGTTGCTAATAAATGATGAGTATTTCTCGTGGTAGTTTTGCTGATGGTCTAGTCTGGTTGATACGTGGTGAGTTTCTGCTTTATGCAGGCGTTGAGACTTTAACGTGATCGTAGGTCTGACTGTTCTGTAGATGTGAGACAGACTGATCACATGCAGACGGGGAGCCAAACACACACTCACACGCTGCAGTGAGTGACGGGCAGCGGGTTTTACGTTTTTACAATCCCTGCGCGATTCACCTGCTGCCTGTCCCCACAACACCTCAGCCCCACCCCCCTGCTTTCTCCCTCACACATCCCGTCCCCGCAACTGCGCGCTCTTTCTCAGAGACGGGAGCGCGCAGTTTTAGGCACGTCAATTCACAGGTTTCCAGTTGGTACAAACTCTGTGAAATTATAGATAATTGTAAACTTATAGCGCTGGCGCAGATTTTTCTCTCCAAGCACCGCTACTACTGCGCGCCTCTGGCATCGCATCGCGCCCGAGAAGGACTGGACTAATGATAAAAAAAAGTATAATTAAAGATTTGTCTGCGAGCCACATGTGACCATCAAAAGAGCCATATATGGCTCGCGAGCCATAGGTTCCCGACCCCTGGTGTAGCCCCACCAGTGTATTTAACCCTCTTTTCCAACTGCATTGTTTTAATCTGCTCCCGATTCACAACAACTTGAATAAAGAAATACTCAGAAATGCAACTTTGAGATTAACATTCTTTATATACGTCCTTCGTCATTAGAAAAAAAATCCTCAAGAACATGTTAAAAACACCAAAAACACAAATTTTATCAAAGCAGGTAGTAATAGGTCTGTGAGGAACAGAATTATTGCTTGTTTTGGTCAGGTTGTTAAAGTTACACAGTAATAATACTTGTTTGCACAGTCAAACAGGGCAGGGAGGGTACAGAAAAGTCGTGTCCTGTTCTACGTCATTACATTGTACATGGCAGCAGGATGCAAAGCAGCTGGAGTGTTTACAGTGGACAGCCGAGCAGAGTAAGGTCAGAGTGAGGTAAACCTGGACAGCTGGTAGCTTCTTCTTTACAGTGAATTACATTTTACAGCTGCGTTTCCCAGAAGGAAGGAAGCAGATTCAAACCAAACAAGGCTTCTTTGTTTTGCCCATGCAGAGTTTCAGACCATGACATTAATACATTGCAATATGCAACTTCTGCACTAGATGTCATCCAATCTGTGCAAAGGTGTTTCTTTAATTTAGAAAGTCAAGTCTTTTTGGGTCTGTGTTTTCAATTAGGTTTTGATACTTTACTTCCAGAAAAAGCATCCTGGGAAATGCATCCTGGGTATTCCGCTTATTGTAGGGGGTCTGTGAACATATTTACATTGCTGTTAATACATCCATCACCGTGGAAACCAAAAGCCCCCCCAATCCCGTTTCATTTTGCAGTTCGTTGCGTGAGTAGTGCAACTCTTACATAAGCAATAAATCTACAAAATAATAAAGCAATCACAAGAGCCCCATTAGCTTTGAGAGATTAATTACAAAACGCATGAGTCAGATGGAGAAACTGCCTGCTCCTCTTGAACGTGATGCACTGCGGATTAGAGGACGAGTATGAGATGACATCCATAAAGTTCTGGAGGGGCATCTTATGTGTGGTGACATACGTCTAAGTGCTACTATCTTAGCTCACTGGAGAGTAAGAGTGCACGACAGGTTCAGCTGCAGCATTGCATAGGTCAAGAGGAGACAATAAAAGCCGCTTTCTGCACTAAAATGAGTCTTACCCAATGTGGCAAATTTATGGATCCGTGTGGGTTTTAACAAAGACCAGTCAGATCCAGAACCAATCATCATCAAATGCGGTCGTCTGAATCTTGGATTGATAGGTTTTTTATTGGTTCTCTTAAGCTTTATTTTGTCAACTTCTATTTTGTTGAATTTGTAATGATTTTAGCATTCTTGCTAAATCACGAATTCCACCATTTATCGAGTTTCCAAAGGCTAAAGATCTGACTCCAATAAAGGAAAATGTCATCTCTGCTTGCTTGACCTCACTGGCGGTGGGGATTGGAACCCTTTTGCCTGAGTTTTCATTGGTCCAGTGCTGTTTCAGTGATGCTCTGGTTTCCTCCCATCAATGTTCCAATGGACAAAGTTTCACCGACTCAGCTTTTCGTGTTCATGACCCTCAGTCTTTAGAGTTTCAGGTCATCTGCTGTCTCTCTTTTTGTTTTACTGTTTCAAACTGTTTAGACTTGTTTTTGTCAGAAGACTGAAAGGTTTCTGTATCTTACTTCTGTGTTAATTCAGTTAATTATTGACTAAACCCGTCATTCTGCATTTCACAAAGGATGCTGTAAAAATGCATAAAGAGAAAAATCTCCGAAAATACATCTTACAGCATATGGATATAAATGCCTTTTTTGACCATCAATACAGAGCTTGGAGTAAATAATAAGTTCTTCAAACTGTACCTCTGTGACTTTATACGCAATCAATTTAATCACTATAAAGTGTTCAGCACAATGTCACTTTTCTCAGCTTTAGAATCCGTTGGAACTATGTTAATTACGTAAACTTTTAAAGATTTGCAGCGGATCCAAAAAATGTAAATGTAAAAAAAATGTCCTGTTTTGGTTAGATCAATGAGGCAGAGCTTCTTCTGTGGCTGCAAATGAATGCAAGTGCAGGCGCTGGGACCTCCCAGGAACAGACATGAGCTTCTGTTTTAAACCATCACAATCACAACAAATACTTGATCTTCTTGTTGCAGATTGAAACCGCGGGTTGGTTCTAAAAAACGTGTGGAATACGAACAGTTTGTTTACTCACAGGGGTTTCAATCATGGAGCTGTATTTGCAAAACGTCTATGTTTCAAGCGCAAACACGTAACTCATCAGCCACAGCTTGTGTCCTTTATCGCAGATTCTTGACAGAGGGACCAGACAGCCGACAACACAGAAGATCAAAACAGAACGCAGGAGAGCGCAGCAGGACTTTTTTATTTTACTTAACTTAGCTTATCCAAAGTTGCTTCAGTTCCAGTGTCATCAAACCGACTTTCCTGCTCCACCTTTATGATACAGATGATCAAAGTGAATCAGGAATATTATATTTATAATGTACATTTTGTTCATTGGCTCATTGTTCATTCATAGCTTTAACTGTGTATTCACAGGCTATAATTACATGGACATGAAATACTATTTTGATGCAACCTTTTGCCCAACACGCCAACAGAACCAAAAACAGTTGCTTCTTCTAATTACACTAAACAAATCCGGTTCAGGAGAAAGGAAATAAATGTGTGCAGGTGTGTGCAAACACACTGCAAGTGTTCCGAGCGATAAGGCCCATATTGGTTCAGTTCCTGTGTGACACCAGAGATAACCGTGTGCACACACACACACACACACACACACACACGTGAATTTACACACCAGCAGAATTAGATATCCCGCCTGCAGGCGCTACATGGGGAAAAATCCTGCAGTCTTAAAGTGTCAGTCTCTGTCCCACAATCACGAGATTACGACTGACGTTCATAAAGCCTCACTTTCACATGTACGGAGGCGTGGGCTGTACTCTGACGAGAAATGACCTCTGAGCAAATGCAGCTCGGGACACAAATCCAGCTAAAAACAAACACGGCGGAAGGAAGTGAGCAAATGCAAATGGTGACATTTCAGAGGAAACTCTGCAGGAGTGTATGCAAAGAAGGTGAGAGCTCTGCAGTCCTGATACGCTGCTGCTGCTCATCCTTAAAGCAACCTTTCACCAGACAGATAACCCTTGGTTGCCAGATTCCTCTTTGAAGTTCTACATCAAGATTCCTGCTTTCGTCAGACTGTACTTTAGCAGTCTTTGATTAGCTGCTCCAGCAGGAGAATCATTACCCTCCAACAACCTCTGATAAACAGCTCACATTTTTTCATACAGTGAGTCAACAAACTAATAAACTCATTTATTGTTTTTAGCAAAACAACAATCAGAAAAGATAACATGATTGTTCAAAAATGAATTAATGGCTGATTATTTTTGTAAAAAAAATTGAAAAATGTGTCTTAGATCATCTTTGATCTTCTTGATCAGTGTTCTCAGTGGTCTTTGAATTATTTTTAGGCTGTTTTTTGCCAAAATCTTGGAACATAGTTTCTGCAGAGCGGCAGTTTTCCGTTACCAGTTGGCCTCTAACTTGTGGGCGCGACTGTTGGAGCGAACAAGACTGCCCCCACTTCCCATCACCCATCTGTTAAACCACTCTCCAGCCACCTTACAGTTCCTCACACCCCCAACCCAACAAAAACGCCAAGCAATAGTGGAGCTTCCCAGCTGTACTTGGAGCCAGATGCAAGCCTATCGGCGAGGAAAACAAAGAAATACATGGATTCATTTGCCTGTATAACAGAGCGGAGCAGGGAGCATTTGGCCTGCCCAGTGTATTGTTTGTGTCACAAATAAGAGCTTTTTTTACTGCATTTTTTCATCTGTTCCTCATTCACAACGATTTGAATAGAAATACAATTTTAACTCTAATTTTCTTCATATATGGCCTCCATCATCAAGAAAATGCCACCAAAACATGTTAAAAACACACAAAAAAATGTTTTGTCTTTGGGTCTTTAATGAACTTTATTTCATACTTGAAGAAATAGGGAGTACATAGTAACTAAGAACAAAAAAAGCGGCTCTACTACAGATCTGAAGAGGATGAAAAAGGCCGCTGTTGGTTTTAGGAATTATGGATGATCAAAAATTAATTTGATGTTGTCTTTTACAATAAACAGGCGCATGCTACTGCCTAAGCACAACTAATTCTTCAAATGTGAAGCAGAATGAAACAACAAGGACAATAAAATAATAATACAGACAATAAATGAATTAAATTTAAACTAAGACACTGAGACAGAAAAGAGTTCATTTTAAAATGGCAAAAAGACAAGTAGTTGGTGTAGAAAATATTTGGAGAGCAAAGCATCCTGGATTATAAAAAATAACTTTAATCAGAAAGTGCAGCACAAAAAAAAACAGGATAAATCCAACACAAACACACACCTCATAAAAAAAACGAAAAAAACACAAGCCGCAGCCAGCAGAGCAAAGTAAATGGAGCAGTGAGGAGGGCTCCCAAAGAGCATACGAGTCAGAAAGCATGAGATGAGGTCCAGCCACTGACACACAACTACACACACACACAGCGAGCAACATGCTCACAGAAACACACAAACAAATATGAAGTAACATTTGATCCTCTACCTTTATCGGTACTAACGAAATTTTCCAAAGCAAGGTAATTAAGCAGCTCAGCAGCCTGAAGACTTCCTTTCCTCCTCATTTAATTACACACTCTCCCTCTGTCTCCTTGTGAATCACTCTCATGGAAAACACAAAAGCTCATTTTAATGAGTCCAGTTTAGCGTTATCTCTTTAACATTATTGTGTTCATTAACAGCAATAGAAAAAAAAAACTCCCTAAGGGACCCATGTGTGGGCATGTCTGTGTGTGTCTGTGTTTATGTGTGGGTGTGTGTGTGTGTGTGTGTGTGTGTGTGTGCGTGTCTGTATGTGTGTGTGTATGTGTGTGTGTGTGCACATGTGTGCGTCCATGTCTGTGAATATGTCTGCAGGTATGTTTGAGTGTGTGTCTGTGTGTTCATATCTGTGTGTATTTGTGTATGTATAATATGCAGTGCAGACCAAAAGTTTGGACACACCTTCTCATTCAAATGAATGGGGAGGTGTGTCCAAACTTTTGGTCTGTACTGTATGTGTGTGCACATATCTTTGTGTGCGTATGTACGGTTGATGTACATGTGATGTGTCTGTGTGTACCTATGTCTGCATATATTTGTCTATATGTGTTTGTGCAAGTCTGTGTGCATGTCTGTCTGTCCAAGCATGTGCATGTGTGTGCATTTATGTCTGTGTATCTGTGTGTGCATCCGTATGTGCATGCTTGTTTATTTATATTTATGTGTGTGTGTACGTGTCCATATTTATTGGTGTCCATTTACGTGTGTGTTTGTGTGTGCATGCATGTGTATGTATGTCTGTGCATGTATGCGTGTCCAAGTAAATGTGTTTATGTGGGCGGGCGTGTGTGTATGTATGTGCATGCGCACGCATGTGTGTTATTAAAAATCCGCACTTGCTCATGCGAGTAAAGCCATCTTCCTGATGGGGTTCTCAGCAGATTTCTAACTGAACCTTCTGCACAGCAGGAGGAGAAGCTTCATGTGAACATCCGTGTGTTAGGACACACGTGTGTGTTGTTCATTTTTTTTTACTTTACTTTCTGCTCAGAACTCTGACATCATATGAAGAAAAGCAAATAAACAGGTCAGCATTTACAGTACATAGGCAAATGTTCCACAAACAGTGATGAATGCTGTTCCATCCCTTGTGTTCTGAAGTTATTTGTCAACATTATGAGGACAGCTAATTGACATTCAAGCACCATTTTACACACTCCATTGATTCATTGCTGATGGAAAAGATGATCCGTGGAGTTAAATGGAAGAGAAGTGAGAGGAGAGGTGCTTGGAGTGGCTCAAAATCCAAAACCATTAGAAGATGTTATAGTCAGACAGCAGGAAGGCAAAGTGTTGTCCAAACTTCATTAGGAACCAACAAAGTTGAGCAGCATATGAAGAATGCAGAAGGTTTCCTGCCTGCCTGACCTGAGCCGGAACTCTAAATGAAGAAGTTTGGCTCGGTTACAGTCATGACCGGAGTTCAAGCCAGAGAAAAAAAAACTGGTTCATGATGGAAACCGGAGTGTCAACTCTGATGTCCTGTTGTTAGCCAATTAGGTCTCCTTTCCCTCCTTTAATGGGGTCAGCTTTGTAACAGGAAGGATCCAACCTTCCTGTTACAAAGCTGATAGGAGGCGCTCGTAACAGCTACTTTCACAAAAGCAGTCATTCACGCGCACAGAGACACACAGACACGCACTGATGCACAAACTGACAGGAAACAATTTGGCAGCTCGCTGGGCACAATGGTTATTGGACAATACGACCTACTGTAACAAGCATCTCACATCTTCATCATCCACAAAATGTCACCCTCTGGTGTCTTCAATCTTTTGCAACAAAAAGCAGTTACCACCGGAACAGCCGGTTCTCAACCATCTATGAAGGTGTCTGTGTGAAGGATGGTCAGGGATTTATGGTAAATCAGTGTAAAAAGACTATGGATAAACAACAACATCTGTTTACACCACATCGACCGACTGACGCTGTAAATGAAGCCAACCATGACTCCTGACTGAACAACGAGATGACCTCCTAAAGGTGCGCCTTTAGGTTCTCAATCCACTTAGAGATGTAGACTGGATTAAAGACAAAGGGTTCCGAGTTGTGCGTCATTGTGCAACAAATTTTGCTGAAGTCTTTCTTTGGCAAACTTGACCTTGTTTATCCAAATCGGAAATTTGATCCAACAATCCAGAGAAAACAAATCTATAGTCTGACGTTTACAGCCTGCAGGTGTCCAATGACACACAGATGTGTTTAACCCGTTCCACAGAAGGCTACTACAGGGGCCCTTCCCTGTTTTTTTCTCAGATTGCAATCTCCTCAATCTCCTCCTCCTGCTATATCCTGTACAGAATGTGTTCAGTTTGCCAAATTCACATAAATCTTTGATTGTGAGCAGATCTTTGTTTTCAAAGGAGAAGGATGCAGCTTCATTCAAAAACTACAAAATCAGTTGTCACTGACAATTAGAGAGATCACACTCTTGAATAGTTTTAAAAAAGAATTGTTCCTCCATTTTAGTGCTTTAGCATCAGCCTAGTCCTCTTATTATGATGTTGGGCAGCCAGGTGACATTTTTATGGGAAACTGCCCAAAACACAAAGATAAAGAAATACATTTTAAATGATGAAAAACACAATCAGTAGTCAGTCACAAGGCCTGTATGAAACAAAAGAACCAGACCTTTAAGAAATGGCTAAAAGAAAAGGCTAAAAGTATGCAAACTTCCTTTAATTATAATGTTTATACAAGCTGTCTCGAGCCAAACCCATGAGTCCAGATGTTCAAGAGCTGTTTTACTGATTGATTTTGGAGTGCATAGATTTTAAAAATCAGGAGTTTTGCCATCAGATGAAAGCCAAGATCCCACTTTATAGAAACACGGAGTGTACAATGCATGACGCATCATTTTTAGTATATATAATTGGTCAAACTAAGAATTCAACAGTCTTAACTTAAATTTTGTGTGCCTCTTCGTCACTTAAACATTAAAAAGTCATCAGGAGTTACGGTCACTTTTTCAGGTTTCTTGTCAGCTTACTGTTGTCACTGCTGCTTTCTAGGAAAGACCAGCCAGTGTGCATTCATGAATGAATGAATCACTGCTGGGGTTGAAACACCAATTACACAAGAAGGTGGAAGGAGAAAACTGGCGGGGGATTGCAGGAGGGAGGGAGGGACAACATTTTTACAAAGATGAAGACGAGAGGCGAAAGCTTAAGATGAAAGGAGGAAAAGAAATGGAGGAAAAGAAAAAGCAGTTTGGTCTCATATGTGATGTATAATGCATGAGAACAGGAAAAAAAGCGTGTGTGTACACCTGAAAGCCACTTTAATATTCAGGATCTGTTTTATCGGTTAATGTTAAGGGTTAGAAATGTGAGCAAAGAATTGCAGGATGTCTGTCTGGATTCAAACATTCAATAAAAAATATAAATCTCAAACTCTCCTAAATAGTTTATAAGGACTTTTCTTTAATGTTTCCCAGCTAAATCCTACAATTTTGTAAGAATTTATCGATAATACCTCAACTTTAGTTTCAATATGTTGCATGTTTCTGACAGTTCTACCAAAGAAAGTCAGATTTAAAAGCATGTCTTTGAATTCATAACATTACACAGTGGCAGCTAATAATTTAGCGGTGCTGCTGAGCTGCAGAAAAACACGAGAGTAACATTCCTGTTTATAAAAAACTTTCAGCTGACACTATTGTTGTCAAGTGAAAACTTAAGCCGGAGCGTATTTCGCAAAAGTAGAGAGAAGGCTTTTTTTCCAGAACATTTTGACGTTACTCCCCTTCCTGCTCGGCTGAGATTTCTCTGCTGTCGTAGGTCAAAATATAAGAGGAGTTAAACACTTGTTTGGTGAAGCTCCTATAGGTTGTTGACGCATCTCAATTAATCTGTTCATCTTAATATTTGGATATGTGATACATTTTCTCAGTAAAACGAATTAAAAATCTATTTTAACAAACAAGACCAACTAGTTCCAATTAATTGTTTCATCCAAAAGTGGTTACTCTAAAAATAATTATTTTTACCCTTCAGGGAGGATAAATGCTTAAAGAAATAAAATAACTAATTAGCTCAGATGATTTAAAACATAATTCAAAAGTGATGAACAACAGCTTCCCTTCTCCTGCTCAAACAAAAGGCACATTTTTTTAAAGCTTTCAGGAAAAATCAAAGGAGAAGATGTCTGAGAAATCCTTCGCAAATGTTAAATGGTGGAGGAGGATGAGGAGGGGTGGAGGTGTCACCAAATGTTCCAACTGTTTTGGTGTTCTGCTCCTAAAACAATCAGGAAAACATAAAAGGGACCTTTGAAACTCAGTTGTTGTATCACTCCCCGTTCCACCTGTGTGTCTGACGGCGACTTCCCCTCAGGTTTTCCTCCGTCACAGTCAGACATTATCGAAAGCAAAAAGAGTCGGTCTGCTGCGTTTGAGCTCTAGCGTTTGAGCTAGAGGACAGGAACACCCTGGATGCTCAGAAAAACTAACGACTCTGATCACTAACGAGTCTGGATCCTTCTCTACTGGCTCCAAAGAAGGTGGTTGTGTGCCTTCCGACTTTCATAAAGTCAAAAAAAAAAAAAAAATGTAGACACTTTGAAACAAAATACCACAAAAGAAAAGAAGGGTGGTGACCCAGTGTTCCACATATCGGATTATAGAAGATTGTAGGAGCGTGGTGAAATATAGAAAATAGCTTTCACTTTCAAAAATGCAAGTTCAGCATTTCTACTTCCATTAGAAATAATGAGTTTTGATGCACACCTTGTCCTGGTCATGAGCACTGGGTCATGACCAAATGAACAAGGTCAAACAGGTGGATGAAATGAGCTTCCTCCACAGGGTGGCTGGGCGCTACCTAAAGCCTTAGTCACAGCTGTCCTTACAGTTGGATGTGGTCTGTCTTCAGCTGAAAAATGTGTAAACCAGTACGGGTCACAGGTGGTCTGCAAAATATATCAAGGTTGTAGACTGCGCTTCATGAACCCGTAGAGAAAAAGGTTTAATCATATTTTTTTTCTACAAGCACGCTACGGGCAACAGGTCGCAGCAAACATTTATACAACACGTAAGGGTAAGTAAGGGTGAAGTAGATAAGATGGCGGCACATCGTACACTTCTCAATTTTTCAATCCCACCAAATTCAGCAGACTTCCCCAAAAGCCGGTTAGTGCTGTTCATGTGATAATTCTCCGCTCCTGGCGTGCAGCCTGACTGTTAAAAAAGGGGGAAATTAGACAATCAGAGGGTAGTTTGTGTTCTACCAGCTCTTAGATCCCACATTTTCACCCTGTGTGTGCAGATTTCACGTGCGGCAGCTCTTCTCCACGACCCTCCACTGCCTCGAACAACCCAAAAACAGAATCACTGAGCTTCATCTGTACAGGTCAACCCCCCGTATTGGCGCATGTGATTAAGGCTTAAGAGATCGGGTGAGGAACTCAGATTAGAGCTGCTGCTCCTCCAAATCACAAGGCAGCAGTGGCTCAGGTGGTTGAGCAGGCCAATGATCGGAGGCTCGGCGGTTCGATCCCCGCTCTCCCAGCCAACCGTCGTGTCCTTGGGCAAGACACCTCCCCCTCTCTGCCTCCATTGTTGCTCCACTGGTGTGTGAATGCATTTGAATGATGGTCAGAGGGGCCGTAGGCGCATACCGGCAGCCATGCCTCCATCAGTCTGCACCAAGGCAGCTGTGGCTACATCAGTAGCTAACCATCACCAAGTATGAATGAGGACATGATCGACATACATTGTAAGCGCTTTGAGCGTCTGGAAAAGCGCAGAAAAATCCAATCCATTATTGTTATTAAGGAGTCTGTTGAGGTGTTTCAGGCATCTGGTCCCGTGGAGGTGTTTCAGGCATGTCCCACTGGGCGGAGTCCGCAGGGAGGACCCAGGACACGCTGGAGAGACAATATATTCGAACTGGTCTGGGAACGCCTTGGGGTACCCCCAGAAGAGCTGGGGGAAGAGGCCTGGAAGGAAAGTCTGGGCTTCTTTACTTAGACTGCTGCCCCCATGACCCAGTCTAGGTTAAGTGGGAGATGATGGATGGATGTGTTTGGCTTCAACTAAACTCCTCATCATGAGCAATGTAGCATTGTAAGTGATCCTAAAGAATTAAAAATTCAACAAAAAGCAACTGAAATTTGCAACCGTTTTAAACACAATACACTCCCGAAGATATAAAGCTCAACTGCATTTATTTTTGATCAACTGCACAGAAAAAAACTAGAGACATAATCATGAGGTAGAACTATGATTTCCTCCAATCAAAGCTACTTCTACTTCTCATTGCTGCTTTAGATTGTTGCTGACATCAAAGTAGCCTCCTTGGCTGTCGAGGAACGGGCACGCTCTGGCAAAGAGATTACAGCGGAGGCACTTTCAACAAATAAAAAAAAGACAAAACAGATTAAAGCCGTGCCTGCTTTTAGACATCAATCCACAAGGAAGCTCCTGAAAAGGACATGAAAAAGGTGCAACAAGCTCAAAGACTTAAACTCGCCTTCTTCCCCAGAGTGCTTTGAAGGAGATAGAAACTCCTCACATGTTGACTTTGATGGTGAGAGTGAAGCTGCACCTGGGTACGCCTCCTAAGCCATGGTTCACCTTTACACTTTAGATCCAGGTGGAATACATCAACTTCCAGCAGCAGCTGCAGCACCGAGGAAGAAATACTGTAGAACTACAGTAGTACAGGAGGAAATTTACGCAGACAAGCAGAAACATTGTTGTTGGCAGATTTCTTTTTAAATATTTGCTTCGCCTGAAAAAACAAAACAAACAAGAAACAGAACGTTAGAAAGCCAAAGAAGCTCCTGTCAGCAAATACGACTGGAGTATTTTTGTCCTGTGTGTTTGCGTACACTCTGAAGTGTGTGTGTGTGTCAGGATGAGTGTTAAAGGGGACCAGCTGGGATCATGGATGACAGAGAGAGGAAGATGAGGAGAGACAAACTGGCAGATCCAAGTTACAAAGTATCACTACATAACACACAGACTACACAAACACTAACTACACACAGACAGACACACAAATTAAGCACAGCCTCACAAAGTGAAGTCCTGGCCTGTAAGAAGCATAACCTAAAGAAAAGTTAGAATAGGGGCAGCAGAGAGGGACCCTCTGTGCGTGTGTGTGTGTGTGTGTGTGTATGTGTGTAGGCGTGTGTTCACTGGTGTCTGTCACAGTGTGTTAACATTTAGGGGTCATAATAAATTCAGAAGTGAAAGTATCAGTGTGTGCGTGGGGGGGGGGGGGGGGGGCTTCCTGGAGGTTATTAGCATGTCAGACTTCTGAAAGCAAACGACTTTCACCTCATCTGACAACAAAGACAGATTATCATCTGACTGTTTATTTGGATTCATGAGTGTGTGGGGGGTGTGTGTGTGCATGAGGGGGTGGCAGATCTTTTCTGTGTGAAATCTCATTTTGCAGCCTCATATTTGCCCATGGCAAAGCGTTTGTTCCTGCTTAATATAGATGGGGGGGGGGGGGTGAAGGACAGCGGCTGCATATTTGTTTGGAGAAATTTCTTCATGTTGCATAAATGTCAGCTGAACTGTGTCAGAGGGTCAAACATCCAGACTCTCTCCCAACTTTCCTTCAGCATCTTGTCTTCTGTCAGCGCCTGCCTGTCACATGCAGGACAAAAGCATTGTGAGAAGTCTTGTTACTGCGTTTCTGAAATGTTGTGTCTTTTAGAAACTTATGTAAGTCCACACCATAGACTGTAAATTACAACTGGGGGTAATCAGTGTGACGTCACTCATAGAAAAAGGTTTACGTCAAGTTTACTTTGAAGACTTGTAAGAATATAGAAAATTTTATGTCACCCTAGCTTCTGTTATCCATTGTCAATCATTTCCTGCTAGCCGACCTGAAGCGGCATAATCCAATAAGTTGGATCAAAGCACAAACTATATCCTTACACTGATGCTCTATAAGAAGACTGACCTTCGACATCATAAGTTACCAAGCAACCAAGACAAGAAACACCTGCCCTTCATTTAACCTCACCTGCTGCCTCCTCCTATGTTTTTCTCACCTGTAGGGACATTTCAAAGTTTGAAATGTGCAGATTTAGCAAAAGCTGGAAGATTCAAAGAAAAAAAGTTGAATTTCAACAAAATAAAAAGATATTAAGCAGAAAAACAAGAAAACAGACTATTGTATCTAAATAAAAAATGAAAGAAAATACACTGGACCCCTTGACCATACAAATGAGCCGTTAATGCGTTTATGACTCCTAATCATTCTTTCAATTTTCAGCCAACATAAAATGAGTAGATGAGTAATATAATTTACAATCATAACAATCATCAAATATCCAAAAAACAACAATTCCATCTGTTTAATTGGTTTTATGAGTGAGCAGACGATCAATAAATCCGATCAATAATAGAAAAAGAGAGCATGAGGCTTCAGAGAAGTATCGAGCATCTCCTCTGCCGAGGCCGAGCACAGCAACGACTGCATCAATGACACTCATCCTCACAACAGCAACGCAGCTCTGGGCTTCAACAAGCAATTCAATGGCCAGAGATGGAACAGGAAAGATCCGAGGAGAAGAAAGGAATTCTTTCTAAACAGACCAAGAGATCGAACAGAAAAAACAGAAGGAAAATGTAATTTCATGGGGTTTGTGGTGCTGTAAGCTAGCGGAAGGGGCGTTTAAACGAGTGGGTGAGCGGAACGGGGGGGCAGGGTTACTCTGCACCAACAGTCCCGCCCACAATGTAGAGACTATTTCAGATAAATTCTGCTGCTCTGCAGTAACTTTGTTCTAGAAAATGACAGGCTTTTTTTATTTTGAAAAAAACTGACATCATCATAATTTAAAAAAAAAACACTGGGAACGCTTTGAAAATAGACTGATACATGATCATCTGGAAGAAGCACGTCTGCTTGACTATTTAAACATGTAGTTGTGTTAGATAAGTTAATTCTTCTCTAAGAGTTCTGGTACATCAGCTGTCCGTCCTGGGAGAGGATCCCTCCTTCATGTGGACATCCCTGAGGTTTCTTCTTTTTTTCCCGGAATCCGTTTTTCTTTTTAAGAGTTTTACCTTACCGAGAAAAAGGGGTCTAAGGGCAGGGATGCCCAGTTTAGCAATCACTTATTGTATTTTATGACTTCGTGTTCATTAAACAATTCTTGGTATGAAGCCCACTGAGACTATTGTTGTGATATATAGAAATAAAATTGAAATTGAACTGAATCAGAGGGGGACTTCAAATTTGAAAACTGACAATTTTTTTTTTTAAATCTAGTAACAGCTGCTGTTTTGTATTTTCACCTTTTGTTTTTTTTTTTGTTTCTCCCCCCTTTCCTTTCAGTCATCATTTTAGTTTCAATTCAGAATAGGTTTTTGGAGTTGATCCTAAATTTACGTCTGGGTGGATCTTTGAGCCCGTTTTTAGCCACTGACCCATGATGTGGCATATAGTAGTCATAATGCTCTTCCAAAGGTTGGGACATTTACTTTTAAGGAAAAACTGAGAAAGAAGCCAACGCGGTTTTGTGAAACTTAAATAGGATTCATGTCAGACTTGAGTCATGACGGCCTGCTCAAAAGGCACGCTGGCGTTACACCACAAAAACAAACTTATGGATGAGTGGAGCCGACAGCAGCAGCAGACTTCCCATCAGCACTTGCAGAAGAGACATGATCCTGTTGCTAATTAAACCAAAGCTCTGTGTCCCAAACAGCTGCCTCACCTTCCACCTTCATTTCCCGTCGGAGTGCACACGCAGTGCTGTCCATTTGATTACTGACGGTGACACAACTGCACCCATACACACACGCAAATACACACACACAAACCCACAAAAACACCTGTTTGCAGCAGCAGTCCACAGAGATGAGACAGGGGACAAGAGGAGCTGCTGCTGCTGCTGCTGCTGCTGCTGCTGCGGTTGGATCTGTCGGACCCCTTCACAAAACACCAACCATGCCACAGGTTCCTCTGTTGATATATGTTTATTTTCTGCTTATGACTTCACTTCCTAATAGCCACAATGGTTGTTGATTGTTTTAGTTTGTCTTGCTTTGACAGAAATTGCAGAATCCCGAAATTTTTCACGTTGAAATTTCCTGACAACAGAACTCCACTTACGTTCTTTTAGTTTGAAGAGACTCTGACCTAAAACCAAAACACGAATTCTACATTTTTTATAGATTAAACAATAAAAAACACTTTGTAAAGCATGTTTAATCCATGCAGTATTTAATGTTCTGAGTAAAACTGTTGAATTGGACGTCTAGAATCAAACTGATAGAAAATAAATCTGCAGAAGAAAGCCTAGAGTTAATCATGTCTCTATGTTAGACATATTTCAGTGTCATTTCTATTATTTGTTCCCTTTTTTAATTGTCATTTTTAAATGACCAATGTCACATTTTATTTTTAAAAGCCTAAATTATAAAAAGATGATATGGTTTTGTCAATAAAGCTATGTAAATTTTGCCTGCATAAAACCTTTACCTTTAAGTTTAATCATTTAAATCATAAATGATCTTGTTTTCATGTATCTTTCATCATTTTTATGCTCTTCTGAAACACGTTGGTTGCTGTTGAATACATTTGCTGCTTCAAACGTCGGTTTTATGCGAGTTTTCCTAAACGAATGAAATGAAAACAACAGTTTTTTGATTAAACATGAGAATCCACACGAGTGTGTCATCAATATGCAAAACAAATGTAACCAACCTGAAATATTCTAATTCAGATCCAGTAAATCTAACAATAGATTATGCTGCTGTGCAGCATAAATTTAAGATTTATTTAAGACTAAACAACATTTTTAAAAGGAAATGAACAAGCAGACATTTAAGATATTAAAAAAAGACTGAAATCTGTGGATTTCCTCTAATCAAAAATAAGAAAAAAACAGCAAATGCAAACATAGTAATTTCATGTTTATATTTATTAAACAAATCTGAGCATTTTTGCCTTTTTTAGTGGATCTCCTGTTTCTTTTTGGGTTGATTTTTTTTGTTTCTGTCATTTTATTTATACATCTGAATTCTGGTAAATGATTATCCCTGAGTGGATGAAAAGATTTCTTCTCTGTTAGTCAAAGCTAGATTATTTCATCTGCTTTCAGGCTTTTATTTTGTTGTGTTTAAATTCAGGTTTTTAGGGTCTGTATAAATTTCTCTTCCTGCTGCGTCTCCTCGGCTCTTCCAAACCACCAATGCTGACATGAACCATGTTGGAATCAATACATTCTGCGCCTCATCAGTCACATCTCCTCTGGGTGAGCAGACTGCTGTTTATTGACCGAGACTGTAAATATATTTCACCACTTAACACATGATTTAGGTGAGTAGCATCTAAAATAAAAGACCTCTAACTAAAATGAAAATCTATGTCTTCATTTACAGCATAAAACAAACCAAAGAGTTTGCGGTGTGGAATGAAGACAAAAAAAAAAAAAATCAATTCTTTCATCAACTAAAATACACACCATATTTTCCTCCCTTTCATCTCTTCATAGTCATGTTTGGACTTTGAAGATTCAGCTTCTTTACCATCATCCCTTTTGTTTTTCACCCGTCTTAAAAGCATCTTGTAGTCTACCCAATCATTGTGTTCATACTAATCCAGGTTGGCAGAGTCCTTAAAGGCCCAGGAAACTGATGCAGGTGTTTTCAGTGATGGGGTGACACCACCATCGCCCTCCACCGTTCCCATCTTCAGAGAATCTCAGATTTCATTTTTCATTATTGAATCCAAAGAGATGAACGCTTGAAATGCATCAGACTGTCGATCTTAGTGATAAGAAGTTTCAAATTTGAACTAATTTATTATTCGACAATATCCTGAATAATGAAGCTGCACCTTATGACTGTCATTTAGTGAGTTATTAATGTGTAACAGCCTATTAACCAGAGCTCAGCCTGCAGTTAATGGAGCAGAGACCATTTGCAAAGGCTTTTTGAGAGCAAACACTTAAAACAACATCCAGAACCCAAAAGGCTTTTTTTTTGTGAAACAGCAACTACAGTAAAGTGGCACATGGGGTGTATGTAGATGATCAGAGGTCCGCTGTTCTTCCTGATTCACAATGAGCTACTTTTGACAGCATGTTCTGGATCCTTTGAGCTCTGGAATCCAATTTCTACTGAGATCAATTTGCAGCTTTTCAATCCCCCAGTCAGGACTCACCTATAAAACAAAGCCATAGGTGATCTTATCTGGTTATCTATTCAAATAAAATATTTACACTTACCGGCTAATATATTAGGCACATCTGTCCAACTACTCGTTAGCACAAATTTCTAATTTGCCAATTAGATGGCAGCAACTCAATGCATTTAGGTCAGCTACAATGACATGCAGACATGGTCCAGACTATCTGCTGCAGTTCAAACTGAGCATCAGACTGGAGAATAAAAGGGATTTAAGAAAGATTAGAGCGTGGCATGGCTGTTGATGCTAGATGGGCTGGTCTGAGTATTTCAGAAACTGCTGATCTACTGGGATTTTCACCCACAACCATCTCTAGGGTTTACAGAGAATGGTCGGAAGAAGAGAAAGTATCTTTCGAGCGGCAGTTCTGTGTGCAGAGATGCCTCGTTGATGCCAGAGGTCAGAGGAGAATGGTCAGACTGGTTCCTGCTGATAGAAAGGCAACCGTAACTAAAAACCCACTGGTTACAATCCAGGTCTGCAGAAGAGCATCTCTGAACGCACAACACGTGAGGCAGATGGGCTACAGCAGCAGAAGACCACACTGGGTGACACTCCTGTCAGCTAAGAACAGGAAACTGAGGCTACAATTCACACAGGCGCACCAAATTTGGACAACAGAAGATTTGAAAAACATTGTCTGGTCTGATGAGTCTCCATTTCTGCTGCCACATTTGGATGGTAGGGTCAGAATTTGACGTCAACAACATGAAAGCATGGATTCATCCTGCCTTGTATCAATGGTTCAGGCTGGTAGGTGTGGCTTAGTACCGATTGAGCATGGTTCCAACACCACTGCCTACCTGAGTATTGTTGCTGACCATGTCCATCCCTTTATGACCACAGTGTACCCATCTTCTAATGGCTACTTCCAGCAGGATAAGGAGCCATGTCATAAAACCAGAATCATCTCAGACTGGTTTCTTGAACATGACAATGAGATTCCTGGACTCAAATTGCCTCCACAGTCACCAGATCTCACCCCAATAGAGAACCTTTGGGATGTGGAACGGGAGATTGGCATCATGGATGTGCATCCGATGTACCTAATAAAGTGGCCAGTGAGTGTGTATATAAATTTGTGTTTCACAAAACAACTAAAAACTAAAAGTTAAGGCAACATTTTTTTTTTAATTTGCTACCAAGCAAGTAATAAAGAAGACATATCTTTCAGGTGGCTAATACTAAGCCTGGTTTAATGTAATAAAACAATAATGTATAAAGTTTAGCTTAACTCGTGCAATTTACATTTTCAATGTAAACATAATGCAAACGCATGCCGCAGGAATAAACAATTCCCTTTTCCCCACAATTCAGTTCAATTGTGTTTCATACAGTTTGGTTCTAAACAGAAAATTGTGGTGTCCTTTATATGGAATAATTTACATTTTTGTGGCTACCTTCTTTTTTGTTTGCATGTTTGATTGTTGTTTGCATGTTAATGCACTTTGATCTGCTCAAAGCATGAAAAGTGCTTCTTTTGAATTAAAGTTCGATATATTTTTAGAGATACGATGGAAACCATCATAATTTATTAAACTGCAAATATTTACAGTTTAACTTATGAATAAAAATATGGCCCCCTAGTACTGTTTTTTTTTTTAGTATAGATTTACAAATTGTTGATTTGTTTTGCCTATGCCCCAACTGCTTAAAGAAAAATGCCAATTTGTGAAAAAATAAAAGAGATTAAAAGAAATGGACCAGTCCTCATTAACCTGTATGTAATGAAATAGTTGACATTTACATTTGAATTTGCTCTTCTTCTGTGTTTGGGCCAATTTTCTTCCAAAGGTTAGGTAGGAGCAATGACCGGATGGCGTTAAGGACCATCAGCTGACCTTAAGGTCAGACAATTAGAATGAAAGGAAGATTCTAATAACTGGGTGATGACTAACAAGAATTTTACCAAACAAATGACAGAAATCAGACTTTTACTCTACATATTAAACTAACAATTAAAAGCATGAAGAAAGAAGTTAAAACTGTAGATATTATCACAGCTGTTTTATAAAGAGACAATTTGCACTCAAGCCATAGTCTTTACTGCCCTTTCAGGTGGGTACAGGCTGGAAAAATGGTCAAACCTGTATAGGAAATGTAGGTAGTCTGCACAAAAAAAATCAAGGACTTAAACTGCTTGGTCAATCTGTGGAGCAAAATTTTTCATGTACCTTTTTTTTCTATGAGCATGCTTCAAGTGACAGGTTGTACTGAACATTTATACAAAGCGTAAGGATAAGTAAGCTTGAAATAGGTAAGACGCAGGCGTGGCGTATGGATTTTACTTTTTTGCAACCCCCCAAATTCTGCAGATTGTGCAAGGAGCATGTTAGTGCTGTTCATGTGATAAATGCACTGTCTTTGCGTGTAGCCTGACGGGCACTTATGCATCACGTGGACACTTTGTGCATGTAGCATTCGTGTGGTCAGTGAGGAGCCAGTACTCTTACACCCTACTAACGACGTGAGTGTGGCGTAAGGGCTACGTAGGACAGCATCACCATAGGTGCGTGTAACTTCCATGCCTAACGAATTCTTCACGATACACTTCCCAGGCGCATAACAATGGGACTTTTCATTTTTTATGTCCTTTGTAGCTGTAAAACTCTCAAGGGGAACTGAAAGACACACCTGCGCTTCCCTTAAGATCCAGCCGTTCTTCTCTGGGACAGACAGGCCCGGACAACCCCAAAACCTGCACAACCGTACAGGTCAACCCCTGTATAGGTGTCTGTGACTAAAGCTTTAACGACTGGATTCAGTTTGTTGTCTAAAAGCTGCTTCAGTTCAAAGAACAGAGTTCTTCTTATTTGTTTTTTTGCAGAAACTTTATTTTTTCATCAATGGTTCCTAATTCTATCTGGAGGATTCGGCTCCAATTTTTGCCCCAAATATTGTAAGACACCCAATATTTAAAAATGACAGGAACCAAAAATGTGGATTAATACTCACAACTCCACTTTTTCAACAATTCTGTCCATCTTACATTACTTATCCCTCAAATTCAATGTATTATGAAATGTTTACGCAAGCACAAAATGCTCAATGCTTTTAATACAAAACTAAATATCCATCCACAAATAAGATTTGTATTGTATGCAGGTGTCTGCGATTTCATTTCTATGCCTTTTAAACTGAAAAGCTTCAAAGAAATGTCATCTGTCTCTGATGTTTTGGTCAAATTCATGCATACATCTACAGACTAAAAGCACACAAATGCAAATGTTTTTTTTTTAAATCTGCCTCGTCTCTTTGCCTGAATATTTCAGTATTGATGAGACCATTACTGATGATAAGGCAGTGAAACATCAGCATCTTTCCTCTTCTCTTTTATTCACACACACACACACACACACACACACTAATCAGGAGTCAGGTTACAGCTCCACTGCTGCTGTGCATTTCTGAGTGCGTGTGTGAGTGTACTCAGCAGGGGACTGGGGAATCTGACTTCCTGGCGACGCTCCAAGAAACAGCAATATTTTCAGGCTTAGACCACTGAGGTGCACACCCACTGGCACGCAAAAGCACACATTATGAGGGTGACGTGTGATGGTTGTTAAAATGATAGAACTAAATGAATGGCAGGAGAGCACGAAGTCTCGTCTTCATGAACCGAGACAGTTGTTATAGAATCACCAGACCTAAGTGAGAAATTACTGGCGCTCCAATTTTTTTTTTAATCCAGAAAAACAAATGTTGGTGTTTTTTTGAGGCACAATGGTTCCAGTTCCTCCATGGAAACAGGTGTCTGTTCCACCCACTGAATACATGACATCTGCTCTGGAGTGTTTTGTGCGAGTGTCACGGCTCATCTCATGGCCTTCACCCGTCCTTTGTGCTGCCCAAAAGTCAAAAGCGGCTCCAGCTTGAGGAAAGGCAGGTGAGACCAGCTGCTGAACCTCATTGTATTCCAGAAATTGCCGCCTAGCAGGCTGCCCCCCCCCCCCCCCCGTCACAATTCTGGTTGTTTTCCCCAAGAACAGCCAAACAAACAAAGTAAGAAGCTTCTTTTCAGATGGATTTATTATCTTACTAATCATTTAAAACCAATGGAGATGGACGTGCCAGACCCTTCAAAGGATTTCTCAACTTTATACAAAAAAACTATTGTACTCATTCATGTTTAAAATATGGTTTCACAAAGTTATTATTCAGAAATGTTGATGCTCAGCCCAAAACAGGGGAAAGATAACTGAAAACAATGACAGTTTATGCATTTAAAGAAAGCGGAAAAACTCCAATTGATTTTGAGACATCTCTTCAGACTGAGCGTGGCTCTAACCTTTTAACCTCTGGGTTTTCCAAACACAACAATCATCAAGGCGTCTTCATCTGGGAACAAACTCCTGCCAAACACAAAACTCCTGCGACAGTCGCAGCCGTCTAATGAACAACTCTCTGACCCGTGTTTAACACTAAGTTGGGATGCAACTCCTGAGCGCTTTGTTAGAGCAGCTGAGTAGGCCAATTATTATAATAATGCTGACAGCCCGCTTTGATCCCTGCACATATTTTCTGTCCTCCCCTTTACATCAAGAGAACAAAATGGAAAAGTTCTGCTTAAGATTCATGTTTAGAGAGGTTCCACCTGTTCCCATAAGGGTGCTGAATGGCTCTTGGTCAGCAGAAAGTTTAAAAGTTTTTTTTTTTTAATGAACTTACTCACCACAACCTTTTACAGTGTCAAACCTGAGAATGTTTAGAGGGACAACTGACCATGTGGCCCATCTTTAAGAAAAAAAACATTCTTTCTTGCTGCAGATTTTCTGGATCCTCATGTGGTTCTTTTACAATCCGCCCTCAAAAGCCTCTAACCTTCCAAACGTGGAGCAGATCTGACAGCATGGGTCTGTTCCTGCAGGATTCATCATTGTCAGGAGCAGAACCTGCCTGAGCAGAACCACATGGAACCTGGAAGATGCAAAGGCGCGATAAGGTCACGGAGCGGGAACGTCCGAAGCGTCTTTGACAGTTTCCATGGAGCGCGCGCGTCGTGGGGATAATGACAACCAGCAGCCAGGTCACAGGCATAGAGACGCGCGCGCACACACACACGCCGTGCGCCTCTACAGTCAGAGAAGAAGTAGCAGGAATATGCAGACCACAGGAGTTCAGGCACACTTACATCTCAGAGGACGGCGGCTGGCTACGACAGAGGAGTGCGTGTCCGCACGCTTGTCCCATCGCGCATCCTGCCTCGCGCCTCCTCTTGAATCCAAACAGCTGCAGTCAGAGGCGAACCGAGGAGAGAGGAGGAGGAGGAGAGGAGGAGGTGGGGGAGCGCTGCCTCTGTTTCCGTCTGTCAGAGCGGGAGGGGGGGACAGACGACAGGCGATGGATGAGTAGATTTCTGGGTGTGTGCTTGCTTCTTGCGCTTCCTCCCCGGTCCGCCCTGCCTCCGCCGGGTCTCGAGCTTTGACAGCGCGCGGGGATTGGTCCGGACTTGGTAAGTGATACCCGAGCTGTGGAGAGCGGGGATGGACGAGCGGAGAGACAGAGAAAGCTCGCGCTCAACAGCACATGGGCGCATCGAGCCGCGCGGTGCGTCACGTGAAACGCTGGCCTTTGCTTTACCGCCTCCCGCTCCAAAGTCAAAGGCTTTAAATCACGAAGTGCGAATAAAAGTTGCCACGCTCCAACTTTCACTGCGCATCCGCAAAATCTCTGCGGCGCATTTCTCCACACGCCGCTCACGGCGCTGCTGCTCCCGCTCAGACGGAATCCCCTTCCCCGCAGACTGAAGGCTGGAACTGCGGCGGGAATCGATCTCTCTCCCCTCCGACAGCAGATCTTATCGGCTCAAGCCGGCAAGCTTTCATTAGGAACAACATGCTGCTCTCCAGCGCGTCAATCACAGGACTCCGCGGGTCTCAAGGTCCAACACATCCTCTCCCCAGTGGCATTTCTAGCCCACGACCTGCAGGCGCGTGAGACACGCGAGTCAACGTTCAAGGCCATCACGAGGGTTTACCGTTTCAAACTCCCTCTTTTTATAGTTTTGATTTAGAAATGTTGAGGAACTGACGTGACTGTCAGATTTTCTTTCTTTTGTTTTCCAAACCTCCTGTAGCCATAGCAACCCCAGTGTTTATCATCAATTATCTGACCAAATCACGATTTAGAGGACATTCAAACCGGAATAGATCTGTTCACTTTCTATGATTAAAATCAATAGAATTTCTTTTTAGGCCTGATACATTTTCAAAATATTTAACCTCGGATCACACAGGATCAAATTTGGTTTCTGTGTTTCATTCATTCATTCATGTTATTAAGTTATTTTATTGTTTGGCTCCTGTTAATTACTGCTACCCAAAATGAGCAAAAAATAGCCAAATTAACTTCAAAAGCCCAGAAGAAAATTGTTCGTAGGTTCTGCTGGGTTAACTTGAAAACACTTTAAAGCCCCCCTCTGATGAGTGTTGTTTTAGGTGTTTTTAACATGTTCTTGCAGCGTTTTTCTATTAATGGAGAAAATTCTTAAAGAAATTGAAGCACAAAATTGCATTTCTGAATATTTTTTTATCCAAATCTTTGTGAATCAGAAGCAGATGAAAAAAATGCTGTTTGGAAAGTTTTGCATTTGTGATGCAGACCCACCCACAATGTGTGAATTTCTAATAAACTACTGCCGTTCTGCAAAAACTATTTCCTGAAAAAAAAATGACACCTTTTTTCTTCTTCTTTTGATTAAAAACTGCACAATTAATGATCCTAGAAAAATGCAAAGCCTAAGCATAAGTTTGGGGTTCGCCAGTTATTTCAAAAATGCAATTTAGACAGAAACTTTAAACTTTTACGCTGCATAAATTGTGAAATGATTGACAGAGTCCAGGGAAATCTCAAGTCAAATCCAGAAACCCCTTCAGGATGAGCACGACGATGAAGCCCTCATGCAACGCCACGTATGAAACTGTCACGCCACCGACACAGCCATGGCTGCAGATTTAACCTGGAATCTGTATTGAAATAAAGGCAAAAGAACCTTAAAGCAGAAATGAGTTCCTCAACTTTCAATAACATGTTCCTCTCCACGGATGACGAGGGTCACTGAGATCACAACAGCGCATTCAGCACGCGTCCGTGACTGTCCACTTCCTTTGTTTCCCCAGGCAAACATCACACTGAGCAGAGATTCCTTCAGTTTCTGCCTCCTAGCTCTGAGAGTCACACAGTTGCCTTAAAAATGCGGTTCCATGCCTGTCAGCGTGTGTTACTTTGGCTTTTTTCAAAGATGCAAGGAAAAAAGCTGAAACAAATTATGCATCTTTGAGACAGACGCTGCTGACAAACGTGCCTAAAGATACAATTTAAGAGAAAACAAATCTGTTATGTGTCAACACAACACTGACTCATCCCTTATGTGAGATGTCTTCTTCTGTGGGTCAGTGTTAAGCTGCTTTACTGGAGCGACTATAAAACATTTCTCCTGAAAGACTTTTAAAGAAAAAAAAGATTCCCATAAATCTTCATGATGTCAACCCCATCATGTCACACCTTTATAAGGGAGAATCAAACATTTACAAACTGAACCCTGCGGTCACAAATTCCATTGCGCTCACTTCCTGTCATCCATTTATTTTTATTGCTGCCATACTTAAAACACGAGGGAAGTGCTAGCAATGAAGAACTTGCCCTTTAATGTAAATTGTAAGTCAAATGATCGAGCATCACTCTTGACACATCTGACACTAATTAAAGGCCCACTCTGATGAAAATTGAGTTTTTGCTGTTTTGAACATGTTCTTGTGGCATTTTTATTATGATGGAGGTCAAATATAAGAAAATGAAATTACATTTGAGCATTTCTTTATTCAAAGTGTTGTAAATAAGGGGCAGACAAAAAAACACAATTGAAAAAAAAAAACTTATTTGTGATGTAGAAAATAGGTTGGATGGGCTACAAGATCTCTTTTCTACTGGATACAGGTTTGTCTTTTTTTTTTTCCTCGTTTGAGATGGCATCTGGCTCAAACTGTTCTGCTGGATAGAAACTCCAATATTGTCCGCTATTTTTGTTGCAATGGTAATGTTAGGTTTGGGGTGTGAAGAGCAGTAAGCTGGCAGAAGGGTGAGTAAACAGAGAGCTCTCAACAACTGGGGGGGAAGGGGTTACCCTCAAATCAGAGGCGAATATCTAATAAAATCCTGCCGCTCTGCAGAAACCAGTTTTAAGAAAACTGCAGGTTGTTTTTTTTTTTATTTTGGCTAAAATGGCAAAATCACAATTAAAAGACCACTGAAAACGTTTTTGAAATAGATCTGTCGATGTTAACTAAGCTGAGGGTTAAACTATGCTGATGTAATCAGGGGATGGAGTCCAAAACCAACAAATAGGAGAAGTCGATCGTTGTTGTTTGTGTTCCTCCTAAAATTTGACTTTTTCTTATGTGCATTGACAAAATAATTAAAAACTTCCCTAATTTAATGATTATTTTCATTTTTCCCCTCCTCCAACTAATCAGGGACAGTAAACTTTCAAACTGAGTCACAGAGAGACAGAAGAACCGCTAAAAGCGGCCGTCATTCACACGCAGCTTCTGCAGTAGATGATGAAGATCACCGTACTGGGAGAGTCTCTGAATGATCACATGAATCCAGACATGGAGACCCCGTTAGCACCACCTTTGTAGAGCTCAGTCATAACAAATAAACTCCTCCCACACGTGGTGGGAGCATCAGGTTTATGTAAACAAGCATTAAGCATCAAATTTGAAACGTACATTGCCTTCTATGTGAACGCAGCATTATAACTTATCCGATTCACTGCTTCACCGTGTTCTTCACCAACCTGTCTGCAGTCTGAACCTACATCCTTAGTGTTGCACATCACAAAAAATCTAAGTAAAAAATAATGAAACCAGCAGAAATCATGCATGTAGGACTGTCAAAATTCATCACATTTGATGTAATTTTGAAAAAGTTGTTTGTTGTAATTTGTTTACAACTTGTTCAAACTCAAAGAAGGATCTTATATAATCTAAAGCTATCAGTATTCTTTTGTATATACCGGTAATGTGAATCCTTTAATTCCGAAAAATCTGCACATCATTATAGCATAAGGATATGTCTTAAGGAGGCATTTTCAGAGTTCAAAGGTCTTTCTCTTTAAGTTCCAGGACTTTTAATTTAAAGAGACTCAGTAAGAACAAAATATTTAGCAGAAACAAAGTCAACAGGTGCAATTCTGAAGAACAAAAGAAACATCGGAGGATGCTGCAGAACTGAGAAGATCTGCTTCGGCTGTTCTAAAACCTCTAACAAAACCGTGTTTATTCCTGGTCGGGCTGCATGGCTGATGTCCACATCACTGTCTAAACAAATGGAATCTGACTTAAGCCAGACATGTTGGCTGCACTAAAAACCCCAGATGAAGTCTGAATTCAGAGTCGTTGCTCAATTATCATCTTGCAAATCTATTCATCCCCAGTGTATTAGGATCATTAAAGCCTCTGTACAAGATGACACAAAAAAGTTGTTTCTTTTTAACAATAACTGCAAATAAAACCAAACAGGTTTTGAGCGACAGGCGTCCTGAGACGCGAGAAGAGCAGCAGAAGATTGTTGAATTTCTTTTGACCAGCATAATTCATGGCTCAGTATTCATTAGTGTGCACGTGTGTGCACGTGTGTAGACGCATGTGTGTGCATGCACGCGTGGTCACATCTGGTATGCTGACAAGCTGCGCTTTGGTCCTCAGCTGTGTCTTAGCGTGCGTTTTCCTGTTTGTGTGTGTTCGAGCCTGTGGCCCCTGGACTCAAACTTTGACTTTGGTCAAAGGAAACACTTCAGAGGGCTCTCACTGGAAGAAATAATTGTTTTTTTTTTACAGGAAATCGAAAGTGGTTTTTAGTCTACATATTTTTGAAATTTGCTTTATAATCTTTTATAATGTATTCAAACCAACGTGCAGAGTTCCACCTTATTGTGTGTGAAGACCTGAACTGTTGCTCCAACACAAGTGGACGAGTTCAAAGAAAAAGTGCTGACTTTTGTTTGGCTTTAACAACTAAAGGCTTTCAAGCAGAGACAATAAGAAGCAGCAGCTGGGACGTGACAGCTCTTTTTAGTGACCGCTTCTCTGCCATAAAGTGCACTGAAGCCTCGTTTTTACGAGAGGGGAAATTCCTGTTCTTCCAGTTTGTTCTCAAACACACTGAGCGGACGGACGGATGGACGGAGCTTCTTCTGTAAATATGAGGCGACGGATGGTCGACACAGCTCACCCTGTCTGCACACATTTAAACTTCCCATGAAACTGAGGAGAGTTTTCTGGTTTCTTTTCTTTCTTTTCATTTCAGTTTAAATACCTGCAGTCGCTTCAACTGTTAATCCATGTTGCCACAACATCTGACGCTGAAGACCAGAAAAATAAAATCCCCTGGTATCAATTAAAAAGTTTTGTAGGCACAAGAGTAAAAATCTTCTTGCCGTTATTCAGAGCAGGTGCAGGAAAAAGAAGCAAGCCACGTTTCAGCTGATTGAGCTCCCTGGAGTGCTGCTCCTCATGAGCTGATCCCTCCAGAACTTGATTAGAGCCGCTGTCTTCAGGTTGTTCTGCTTCCTGACATTCATAGACGGCCTGCGCCACTCGTCTTTGATGAACTACAGAGTTTGAAGATGCAGACTCTGCTGGTTTATTTATGATTCCTTTTTCTTTTTTTTTAAACTCATGGCCTTATTGGTAAACAGTTTCCACTCAATTTTGGTCATGATGCCAGCTGATATGAAAGAGCTGCAGACATACGAGGTGACAGAAATGTTTCTTCTGGTATATGAGGGAACGAAGATACAAAAAGTCATGAGAGCTTCAGTGAAGTTCTGTGGGGGTATCTCCTGCCACTCTCTGTTAGATGTTTGTTCTTCTCTGTTTATTGAGGAGAAGAACTGAAAGTTTTCCTTGGTGCTTCCTGCTGTGCTGCAATCACTCCACACCTCAGCAAATATTCCCTCTCATCTCAACACCAGTTGTGCTGTTTATACAAAAAGAACTTCGATTTAATCTGTGTAGATCATCTGAGAACAAAGCTGTTCTATTTTTCATGTTATTCATCTGACTGGAGCCATACTTCTGGTTCATTTAACTGGTTCTTCATTGTAACCTAAAATATTTCTAGAAATAAATCCCAAGCTTGTGAGTTAACCAGTTCATGAGGAGTGACACCAGCTAACCGTGAAGCGAATGTACACCTGTGATCATGATAGGAAAGTACCAACCATTGACTGTATACTAGAAGTGGTTCTGTATACTAGAATAGTATATCACCTTTGGAACACAAAAGAACACATTTTTTTTATTAAATATGAGGTATTTTGCTGGTTCATTTTCCTACCCAGAAATAAGACGACTACATCTCTGCTCTCGGCTTTCTCTCCTTGTGGGAGCTGCCCATTTCATGACGTCAACCTAGAGCCGACGTCTGCGCTTCACCCAAGAAAACAAACAACATCCAAACTTTTGTAAGGATGGATGTGCTGATTGTCCATATAAATGAAAGAGTTTTTGCTGATCAATGCCAGCTCCGCAAAGTGGGTGCGTTAGCCTGGCTGGCAGCACAGAGTCTTCCTGGAAGGAGCTGTTCCTCAACTGTACGTCACTCTGTGAGAACCCGCTCGTTTTTGTGGGTTGGGAGGGGCTGGTGCTTAGAGCGCAGGTTTTTGAGGAAACGTAGAAATGCGTGAATGGATCAAAATACTGTGTTGGGTTGTTTTTTGTGAGGAATGAACATTATAATACACTTAAAAGCTCAAAAAGTGGATTTTGCATGATATAGGCCCTGTTCAAAAAAAACTGAGCAACATCCTGGACAGGTCGCCAGTCTGTCGCCGAGCCACAATCACACACCCATGCACATTCACACCTATGGACAATTTAGAGTAGCCAGTTAACCTATGAAGCATGTTTTTGGACGATGGGAGGAAGCTGGAGTCCCCAGAGAAAACCCATGTATGCTCGAGGAGAACATGCAAACTCCACACAGAAAGGTCCCCCATTGGTGCTCTGTTTCAGGTCTCCCAGCTGGGACTTGAAGCAGGGACCTTCTTGCTGTGAGACAAGAGCGCTACCCTGCAGCCTGTTTGGAACATACCTTGGAAATATAAGCAGGGCTCGACATAGCCATTTGTCCGCTGGCCTGGTCCTGTTTTTCGAGCAGTGCGGACCACAAGACTTTACTTTTCACTTGTCCGCTCGGGCCACTAAAATATTTAACGGTTTATATATGTAACCAGGTCAAGGGAGTGAAGTCAATCTAAAATGGGTAGTGCTGGAAGGGGCCACTAAGTGGCGCTGTGGGTTTTTGTTTATACTAAAGGCTGGCAGGCCAGGATGTTGTCACGAGCGGCAGGAGATAACGATACGGCAGACTGGCGTTCCTGGTTCGTCACATGTGCGTCGGCAAAGAGGGGTTTGACAGAGTTTGGTGCAGTACCGGCAAAGTCTGCACGGTTGGAGTGAAGGAGCTTTAATTAGCTGGCGAACGAACGAGACGCAGAGCTGCGCGACGGCGTGTCGGGGAAGACTGAAGTAAGTTGCGCTGTGGAGGAGCTCTAGTTAGCAAGGCTAGCTAGCGGGGCATTCGGCAAGGCCACGGAGCTGCGGGACGGCGTGAGTTTGTTTTTTTTTATTTCCACCCACATCTGTTAAATTTTAGTTATCGTCCACTGTGTAAATTTCTAATGCGTGTTCTGGACAGAGGGGAGAAAACGTTGTTCAGCTTGCTTGTGGGTGAGGCTGGGAGGAGCCGGTCCTTTTTGCCCCCATTTTTCTGTGAGTTTGAGTATTTTTTGTATTTGTTATGAACATTGTGTTTTTGCATATTACTGTGAACCTGTAAATGATTGGTGGCCTCTATTGTGTTTTATTTTAGAATAAGGCCGCTGCTGTTGTCTTGTTGGGGATTTTTTCCTTATATTCATTCCATCTTACATTTTTTCTCTTTTATTTCTTCACAACCAAATTAAGCCAAAATTAATGCTGTTCCTTTTCTCTGGAATAGTCGGGAAATAAAATACCCACATTATTTTGGAGCTGTGTGTGTCTAGCCTATTATTTTATACTCGGCCACACACTAGCCTCTTTTGGTGTCAGAAGTGGGATTTCCAGGTCTATTTGGTCTGTTTAGCATTTTATTTTGTTTGGGGGAGGGACTATTCTTCTTATGTACCAATAGATTGACATAAACTTTTAATAACAAGACAACAGCAGTGGTGAAGAGGAGTATATTCCAGCAAGTGGGAGATCGCTGCCATAGCACCAGGAGCTGCACATCGATCCCAAAGAACTCTTGAGGTCCAAAGCGTCATTTAAGATGTCAGACGGGGAAGGGGGCATGGACAGGGAGTTGCCTGGCCCCAGCCATGCAGGAAGTAATGTGGCTGCACCTCTGTTGGAGAGTGGTAACCAAATACTAGAGATACAGAGAGAACTCTGTGAACTGAGTAGAAAACATGATGCTGTGATGTCCAGCCTTGCTTCCTTGAGTGATGTACAACCAAGGTCTGTTGTGTATATACCTAGAGAAAAGCAAATTGTACCTTTTCATGGTGACCCGGGTAAAGATGTACACTCTGTTGATGAGTTCATTGAGGAAGTGGAGCGAACTATGAGTCTGAGGGGTTTGAAGGAAGTGGACCAGGTTGATTTTATTCTGTCACACATTAAGGGGCCTGCGCTAGAGGAAGTTAAGCTACGTACTCGGGGACAGACGGTGAGACCAAGTCGTCTGTTTTTGTACTTGCGGGAGGCATTCAGAGAGAAGCGCACTACACCTCAGTTGCTACACACTTTTTATGCACGCAGGCAGTTAGAGGGGGAAAACTTGAGAGACTACTCACACGCTCTTTCTCAACTTCTGAACTCCGCTCTGTTAAATTCTCCTGACGTTGTTACTGATCCACAGCTCGCAATACGCGACCAGTTTATTGAAGGGGTGCGTGACTCCACCCTCCGCCGTGAGCTCCGAAGGCTCATCAGAGAGAAACCTCTGTCCAGCCTGTTTGATGTTCGAGAGGAGGCGATCATGTGGACACTTGAAGATCAACCCAAGAGTTCAACCGTAGCAAGGAGCAGGAACCTAATTGGAGACACCCTTGATGGACAAGGAGTAAGTGCTAAACCCCAGACTAACACTGAAACTGATTTAGCTGTGACGCTTCAGGAGGTTGTGAAAATAATAGCTCAGCAGGGGAAGGCCATAGGGGAATTGACTAACGCTGTACATGAGCTCACTACCCATAAAGCTCAGTTTAGTGGAGCTCACTTTACCAGCAAATCCAAAGTGATCCCCAGATACACTGAGGATGGTCAGCCTATCTGCCTTAAGTGTGAAGGAGTAGGACATATGGCTAGACAGTGCACTGCATGGAGGAACCAAACCCGGACTAGTGCTTCACCCACCGCGGCGGCACAGGGAAACGAGAACCCTCGGTTGCTAGGAGTCGGGCAATGCGAGGCAAACCTGAAGGCTCACCAAAAATCTTAACCAAAGAACGCTTCTTAAAAAATGCAGTTGGAAAGTGCCCTGTGGTAGACATCCAAATAGGTGGCATTCCCCTGAACTGTCTTGTGGACTCTGGGAGCAATGTGAGCACTCTAACTGAAAGCTTTTTCAGAGACCACCTTCATGGGGGGGATGATGACATGCACTATACATCAAAGTGGCTCAGAATCACTGCTGCAAACAAATTGCCTTTACCTTATCTGGGTTATGTTGAGCTGGATATTCAAGTCATGGGTATCACCATTCCAGAATGTGGGTTTTTGATAATCAGCGATGACAGCCAGCCAGATAAAAATGAGCTTGATTCATCCCCATCAGGGATCATCGGAATGAACATTGCCAAAAGATGTAAGGAGTTGATCCTCACTGAGTTTGATGCAGCTCTTGGAGGGGAACTGGATTCAGACTGGAGGGAAACCTTTCAATGTATGAACGAGGCAAAAGTTGTAAAGGAATCTTGCATTGCACGAATAGCACGGAAAGACAAATACCACCTACCTGCTCAATCAGTCTCTACGGTGTATCTGAGGGGCCCTAAGAGAGATTTCAATGACACTTCTAGTCTGATGTTAGAACCAGGCAACACTTCACTACCTGGTGGAGTTATTGTTTTGCCCACAGTGATAGTAGCCAATAGGTCAATCTTCCCTGTCCAGGTAGTCAACTTTTCAAAAGATGATGTGTGGCTCCCCGCTAAAGCCAGGCTAGGCTTTCTGGCTCAGTGTCAGTGTGTTGAAGATGAGCCCTATGAAGTTACATTCCAACGCATATCTGCGTCACATGAGGAAGTCACAGTCAGAGGGCTAATGTGAAGCCTGACCAAGAGGCAGAGGCCCTTTTTAACAGGTTACACCTAGGTGGCACACCTGAACAGCAAACAGAGCTAAGGGCACTTTTAGTAAAATACTCTGATGTTTTTGCAGTGCATGATGAAGACCTAGGCTACACTAAACATGTTCAACATGAAATCCCTGTATTGAATGAGACCCCAGTTTCTCAGCCATACAGGCGAGTACCACCGAATCAATACAAAGAAGTGAGGGAACACATTTCAGAATTGCTAAAGAAAGGTGTCATCCAGGAAAGTTCAAGCTCATACGCTTCCCCAATTGTTTTGGTGCGGAAGGCAGACGGCAGTCTTAGGTTATGCGTGGACTACCGAAAACTTAACGCAAAGACCAGGCGTGATGCATTTCCGCTGCCACGCATTGATGAAAGTCTTGATGCACTGAGTGGTGCAGAATTTTTCTCGAGCATTGACCTCGCTAGTGGTTACCATCAGGTTGCAGTCCATGAAAAAGATAGGCACAAAACGGCCTTCACTACTCCGTTTGGCTTATTTGAATATCTACGGATGCCTTTCGGATTGTGCAATGCACCCGCCACGTTCCAACGCTTAATGCAGGCAACCATGAATGACCTTATATTTCAGATTGTACTAGTCTACCTAGACGATCTGCTTGTGTTTTCTCAGACCTTCAAAGAACATCTTGAGAGACTTGAAATAGTTTTTAAGAGGTTAAAAAACACAGGTCTAAAAGTTAAGGTTGAGAAATGCCACTTTCTCCAGTCTGAGGTCAAATTTTTGGGTCATCAAGTATCAGCAGAAGGTGTTGGTACTGACCCAGATAAAATAAGTGCTGTAAAGGCCTGGCCAACTCCAAACTCTGTAAAAGAGCTTAGATCCTTCTTAGGTTTCTGCAGCTATTACAGGAGGTTTATTGAGGGATTTTCACAGGTTGCAGGACCTCTTCATGACCTTGTAAACGTCTGCATCGGACCAAGTAGTCCAGTCAAGGCCAGTCAGTTGTTCCAGTCAGCCTGGTCACCAGCATGTTCAGAGGCTTTTGAACTACTGAAGGACAGGTTGACCAAAGCACCCTTGCTGGGGTATGCAGATTTCAAACTTCCTTTTGTTCTGGAGACTGACGCCAGCAACCTCGGGTTAGGTGCAGTGCTATATCAGGTTCAAGGAGGGAAGAGAAGGGTTATAGCCTATGCGAGTCGAAGACTTAGAGGGGCTGAAAAAAATGACCGGAACTACAGTAGCATGAAGTTGGAGCTGCTTGCATTAAAATGGGCAGTAACTGAAAAGTTCAGGAGTTATCTGCTTGGGTCTAAGTTTACAATTCTGACTGACAACAACCCGCTATGCCATCTGTCCACTGCTAAATTAGGGGCTACTCAGCAGCGCTGGATTGCTCAATTAGCGGTGTTTGACTTCGAGGTTAAGTACAGGCCAGGTCGTTGCAACTCAGCAGCCGATGCCCTCTCCAGGAGACCTGGGTTAAAAGAGTTGGATGCGATTGGTGAGGACACTGACTTTGATGGTTGTATCACAATCTGCAACACTCTTAAAACAGGTACTGTCATAGGCTCAGAGATAGCAGTCGCCAGGCAAGAGCCCCATCACGTGAGGCAGTTGAATGTTGCAGACCCTGATCAGGGGGACAGTGCTACATTACTCATCAACACCCCCACACTCCCGAGTTACACAAAAACTGAGCTCCAGATGTTCCAGTCATCTGACCCCACACTCAAAGTTTTAAAACAGTTTTGGGACAGAAAACAAAAGCCTTCGTTTCAAGAGAGACAAACCTTGCATACATCGGTACGGTCACTGTTGAAACAATGGTCCAGGCTAGTAGAGAAAGATGGACTCCTCTATCGTGAAGTTAAAGATGTGAACCTTGGACCCGGTCATCAGTTGTTGCTACCTGTTTGTCTCAAAGAGAAGGTCCTCACCAGCGTGCACAATCAGATGGGCCACCAAGGCATAGAGCGGACACTTGCACTCTTAAAGCAAAGATGTTTTTGGGGAGGTATGCATGAAGATGTTGAGCAATGGGTTAAAAACTGCCAAAGATGCATACTAACTAAACTGCCGCAACCTAAGGTTCATGCAGCTCAAGTCCCGTTTCTAGCCACCCGTCCTCTTGAAGTGGTAGCTGTGGACTATACAACTCTTGAACGTGCAAAGGATGGCCGTGAAAATGTCCTGGTGATTACAGATGTTTTCACTAAGTTCAGTCAAGCGTTCCCCACACGAAATCAGAAGGCTGACACAACAGCTAGAGTTATACTGAAAGAGTGGTTCATGAAGTATGGAGTGCCAGAGCGCTTGCACTCGGACCAAGGGAGAAATTTTGAAAGCGCAGTGATTGCAGAACTCTGCCGGTTGTATGGGGTAAAGAAGACCCGCACCACCTGTTCCCATAAGGGTGCTGAATGGCTCTTGGTCAGCAGAAAGTTTAAAAGTTTTTTTTTTTTTTAATGAACTTACTCACCACAACCTTTTACAGTGTCAAACCTGAGAATGTTTAGAGGGACAACTGACCATGTGGCCCATCTTTAAGAAAAAAAACATTCTTTCTTTCTGCAGATTTTCTGGATCCTCATGTGGTTCTTTTACAATCCGCCCTCAAAAGCCTCTAACCTTCCAAACGTGGAGCAGATCTGACAGCATGGGTCTGTTCCTGCAGGATTTATTGTCAGGAGCAGAACCTGCCTGAGCAGAACCACATGGAACCTGGAAGATGCAAAGGCGCGATAAGGTCACGGAGCGGGAACGTCCGAAGCGTCTTTGACAGTTTCCATGGAGCGCGCGCGTCGTGGGGATAATGACAACCAGCAGCCAGGTCACAGGCATAGAGACGCGCGCGCGCACACACACGCCGTGCGCCTCTACAGTCAGAGAAGAAGTAGCAGGAATATGCAGACCACAGGAGTTGTACCTTTTCATGGTGACCCGGGTAAAGATGTACACTCTGTTGATGAGTTCATTGAGGAAGTGGAGCGAACTATGAGTCTGAGGGGTTTGAAGGAAGTGGACCAGGTTGATTTTATTCTGTCACACATTAAGGGGCCTGCGCTAGAGGAAGTTAAGCTACGTACTCGGGGACAGACGGTGAGACCAAGTCGTCTGTTTTTGTACTTGCGGGAGGCATTCAGAGAGAAGCGCACTACACCTCAGTTGCTACACACTTTTTATGCACGCAGGCAGTTAGAGGGGGAAAACTTGAGAGACTACTCACACGCTCTTTCTCAACTTCTGAACTCCGCTCTGTTAAATTCTCCTGACGTTGTTACTGATCCACAGCTCGCAATACGCGACCAGTTTATTGAAGGGGTGCGTGACTCCACCCTCCGCCGTGAGCTCCGAAGGCTCATCAGAGAGAAACCTCTGTCCAGCCTGTTTGATGTTCGAGAGGAGGCGATCATGTGGACACTTGAAGATCAACCCAAGAGTTCAACCGTAGCAAGGAGCAGGAACCTAATTGGAGACACCCTTGATGGACAAGGAGTAAGTGCTAAACCCCAGACTAACACTGAAACTGATTTAGCTGTGACGCTTCAGGAGGTTGTGAAAATAATAGCTCAGCAGGGGAAGGCCATAGGGGAATTGACTAACGCTGTACATGAGCTCACTACCCATAAAGCTCAGTTTAGTGGAGCTCACTTTACCAGCAAATCCAAAGTGATCCCCAGATACACTGAGGATGGTCAGCCTATCTGCCTTAAGTGTGAAGGAGTAGGACATATGGCTAGACAGTGCACTGCATGGAGGAACCAAACCCGGACTAGTGCTTCACCCACCGCGGCGGCACAGGGAAACGAGAACCCTAGGTTGCTAGGAGTCGGGCAATGCGAGGCAAACCTGAAGGCTCACCAAAAATCTTAACCAAAGAACGCTTCTTAAAAAATGCAGTTGGAAAGTGCCCTGTGGTAGACATCCAAATAGGTGGCATTCCCCTGAACTGTCTTGTGGACTCTGGGAGCAATGTGAGCACTCTAACTGAAAGCTTTTTCAGAGACCACCTTCATGGGGGGGATGATGACATGCACTATACATCAAAGTGGCTCAGAATCACTGCTGCAAACAAATTGCCTTTACCTTATCTGGGTTATGTTGAGCTGGATATTCAAGTCATGGGTATCACCATTCCAGAATGTGGGTTTTTGATAATCAGCGATGACAGCCAGCCAGATAAAAATGAGCTTGATTCATCCCCATCAGGGATCATCGGAATGAACATTGCCAAAAGATGTAAGGAGTTGATCCTCACTGAGTTTGATGCAGCTCTTGGAGGGGAACTGGATTCAGACTGGAGGGAAACCTTTCAATGTATGAACGAGGCAAAAGTTGTAAAGGAATCTTGCATTGCACGAATAGCACGGAAAGACAAATACCACCTACCTGCTCAATCAGTCTCTACGGTGTATCTGAGGGGCCCTAAGAGAGATTTCAATGACACTTCTAGTCTGATGTTAGAACCAGGCAACACTTCACTACCTGGTGGAGTTATTGTTTTGCCCACAGTGATAGTAGCCAATAGTTCAATCTTCCCTGTCCAGGTAGTCAACTTTTCAAAAGATGATGTGTGGCTCCCCGCTAAAGCCAGGCTAGGCTTTCTGGCTCAGTGTCAGTGTGTTGAAGATGAGCCCTATGAAGTTACATTCCAACGCATATCTGCGTCACATGAGGAAGTCACAGTCAGAGGGCTAATGTGAAGCCTGACCAAGAGGCAGAGGCCCTTTTTAACAGGTTACACCTAGGTGGCACACCTGAACAGCAAACAGAGCTAAGGGCACTTTTAGTAAAATACTCTGATGTTTTTGCAGTGCATGATGAAGACCTAGGCTACACTAAACATGTTCAACATGAAATCCCTGTATTGAATGAGACCCCAGTTTCTCAGCCATACAGGCGAGTACCACCGAATCAATACAAAGAAGTGAGGGAACACATTTCAGAATTGCTAAAGAAAGGTGTCATCCAGGAAAGTTCAAGCTCATACGCTTCCCCAATTGTTTTGGTGCGGAAGGCAGACGGCAGTCTTAGGTTATGCGTGGACTACCGAAAACTTAACGCAAAGACCAGGCGTGATGCATTTCCGCTGCCACGCATTGATGAAAGTCTTGATGCACTGAGTGGTGCAGAATTTTTCTCGAGCATTGACCTCGCTAGTGGTTACCATCAGGTTGCAGTCCATGAAAAAGATAGGCACAAAACGGCCTTCACTACTCCGTTTGGCTTATTTGAATATCTACGGATGCCTTTCGGATTGTGCAATGCACCCGCCACGTTCCAACGCTTAATGCAGGCAACCATGAATGACCTTATATTTCAGATTGTACTAGTCTACCTAGACGATCTGCTTGTGTTTTCTCAGACCTTCAAAGAACATCTTGAGAGACTTGAAATAGTTTTTAAGAGGTTAAAAAACACAGGTCTAAAAGTTAAGGTTGAGAAATGCCACTTTCTCCAGTCTGAGGTCAAATTTTTGGGTCATCAAGTATCAGCAGAAGGTGTTGGTACTGACCCAGATAAAATAAGTGCTGTAAAGGCCTGGCCAACTCCAAACTCTGTAAAAGAGCTTAGATCCTTCTTAGGTTTCTGCAGCTATTACAGGAGGTTTATTGAGGGATTTTCACAGGTTGCAGGACCTCTTCATGACCTTGTAAACGTCTGCATCGGACCAAGTAGTCCAGTCAAGGCCAGTCAGTTGTTCCAGTCAGCCTGGTCACCAGCATGTTCAGAGGCTTTTGAACTACTGAAGGACAGGTTGACCAAAGCACCCTTGCTGGGGTATGCAGATTTCAAACTTCCTTTTGTTCTGGAGACTGACGCCAGCAACCTCGGGTTAGGTGCAGTGCTATATCAGGTTCAAGGAGGGAAGAGAAGGGTTATAGCCTATGCGAGTCGAAGACTTAGAGGGGCTGAAAAAAATGACCGGAACTACAGTAGCATGAAGTTGGAGCTGCTTGCATTAAAATGGGCAGTAACTGAAAAGTTCAGGAGTTATCTGCTTGGGTCTAAGTTTACAATTCTGACTGACAACAACCCGCTATGCCATCTGTCCACTGCTAAATTAGGGGCTACTCAGCAGCGCTGGATTGCTCAATTAGCGGTGTTTGACTTCGAGGTTAAGTACAGGCCAGGTCGTTGCAACTCAGCAGCCGATGCCCTCTCCAGGAGACCTGGGTTAAAAGAGTTGGATGCGATTGGTGAGGACACTGACTTTGATGGTTGTATCACAATCTGCAACACTCTTAAAACAGGTACTGTCATAGGCTCAGAGATAGCAGTCGCCAGGCAAGAGCCCCATCACGTGAGGCAGTTGAATGTTGCAGACCCTGATCAGGGGGACAGTGCTACATTACTCATCAACACCCCCACACTCCCGAGTTACACAAAAACTGAGCTCCAGATGTTCCAGTCATCTGACCCCACACTCAAAGTTTTAAAACAGTTTTGGGACAGAAAACAAAAGCCTTCGTTTCAAGAGAGACAAACCTTGCATACATCGGTACGGTCACTGTTGAAACAATGGTCCAGGCTAGTAGAGAAAGATGGACTCCTCTATCGTGAAGTTAAAGATGTGAACCTTGGACCCGGTCATCAGTTGTTGCTACCTGTTTGTCTCAAAGAGAAGGTCCTCACCAGCGTGCACAATCAGATGGGCCACCAAGGCATAGAGCGGACACTTGCACTCTTAAAGCAAAGATGTTTTTGGGGAGGTATGCATGAAGATGTTGAGCAATGGGTTAAAAACTGCCAAAGATGCATACTAACTAAACTGCCGCAACCTAAGGTTCATGCAGCTCAAGTCCCGTTTCTAGCCACCCGTCCTCTTGAAGTGGTAGCTGTGGACTATACAACTCTTGAACGTGCAAAGGATGGCCGTGAAAATGTCCTGGTGATTACAGATGTTTTCACTAAGTTCAGTCAAGCGTTCCCCACACGAAATCAGAAGGCTGACACAACAGCTAGAGTTATACTGAAAGAGTGGTTCATGAAGTATGGAGTGCCAGAGCGCTTGCACTCGGACCAAGGGAGAAATTTTGAAAGCGCAGTGATTGCAGAACTCTGCCGGTTGTATGGGGTAAAGAAGACCCGCACCACACCCCATCACCCGCAAGGAAACCCCCAGTGTGAGAGGTTCAACCGGACCTTGCACGACCTCTTGAGAACACTTCCCCCTGTGAAGAAACGCTGCTGGCCTGAACACTTAGCAGAACTTGTCTATGCTTACAATGTCACCCCTCACTCGTCAACTGGTTATTCCCCATACTACATGTTGTTTGGAGTTAAACCACACCTACCTATTGATGCACTCTTAGGACAAGAGGAGACAGGAGTTGGAAGCACTGACTGGCTCGCTGTACACAGAGAAAGGCTCCAGGAGGCTCATGAGAGAGCACAGGCATTTTCCCAACGGAAAGCGGCAGAAAGAATGGCCCGACAAAATGCAAAGGTTAACTGCACACCCCTGGAGGTTGGACAGCACGTGTACCTTCGCCATCGGCCCGTCGGCAGAAACAAAATTCAGGATGCATGGTCGCCGAAGGTGTACAGAGTCACAGATGTTAAAGGAACGACCCACACAGTCGTCCCAGTTAATGGAGGACAAACAAAGAGGGTGCATAGATCCAACATACGCCTCTGTGTTGGGCCCATATCACCAGAAAAAAAACGCTGCGAGAAAGCTCCCCTCCTCCATGGACCTGAAGCTGAGTCGGGCTCGGAGGGCGTCTCCAGTGAGTCAGAACCTGAGTTCCTCTTGATTGAACAGACCTATGAACCTGTCAGTTCAAGGTTAGAAGACTTGGACAGTCATCTAGAGAGCAACTGCTGTAGTGAGACTGAAAGTGAATCACTTCCTGATCTGGAAGGAGGCGACAGGCCCATTGAAGAATCCTCTCCTGACTCCGAACCAGTGGTGACGAGGCAGAGTTCAAATGGCGAACTCTGGACAAGGCCAGTACCAGCGCCGCGGCGGGGGGTAGAGAAGCGAGATGTGGATAAGCCCATTCCACCCCCGCGTAGAAGCGTCCGAACGACTGCTGGTAAAAATAGAAACCCATTTAGGCTACCTATGACCGCATGTACTAATGCTGTTTTATTTCCGCCTGATGTACTGTCCCAGGTGTTGGCCGGAATGGTCCATTACACGTCACAACTGAAGAATAAAACTAATGATTAGGGAGTCACCGAGACGTTGACTTCAGGCAGGGGAGAATGTAACCAGGTCAAGGGAGTGAAGTCAATCTAAAATGGGTAGTGCTGGAAGGGGCCACTAAGTGGCGCTGTGGGTTTTTGTTTATACTAAAGGCTGGCAGGCCAGGATGTTGTCACGAGCGGCAGGAGATAACGATACGGCAGACTGGCGGTCCTGGTTCGTCACATGTGCGTCGGCAAAGAGGGGTTTGACAGAGTTTGGTGCAGTACCGGCAAAGTCTGCACGGTTGGAGTGAAGGAGCTTTAATTAGCTGGCGAACGAACGAGACGCAGAGCTGCGCGACGGCGTGTCGGGGAAGACTGAAGTAAGTTGCGCTGTGGAGGAGCTCTAGTTAGCAAGGCTAGCTAGCGGGGCATTCGGCAAGGCTACGGAGCTGCGGGACGGCGTGAGTTTGTTTTTTTTTATTTCCACCCACATCTGTTAAATTTTAGTTATCGTCCACTGTGTAAATTTCTAATGCGTGTTCTGCACAGAGGGGAGAAAACGTTGTTCAGCTTGCTTGTGGGTGAGGCTGGGAGGAGCCGGTCCTTTTTGCCCCCATTTTTCTGTGAGTTTGAGTATTTTTTGTATTTGTTATGAACATTGTGTTTTTGCATATTACTGTGAACCTGTAAATGATTGGTGGCCTCTATTGTGTTTTATTTTAGAATAAGGCCGCTGCTGTTGTCTTGTTGGGGATTTTTTCCTTATATTCATTCCATCTTACATTTTTTCTCTTTTATTTCTTCACAACCAAATTAAGCCAAAATTAATGCTGTTCCTTTTCTCTGGAATAGTCGGGAAATAAAATACCCACATTATTTTGGAGCTGTGTGTGTCTAGCCTATTATTTTATACTCGGCCACATATATTCTTCACCTTTTTCAATAAAGTAAATTTTGCGAAAACGTGTAGATTTACCTCGTCTTCATAATTTAGTTTTTCTGCTAGTCCTGTGTTCAGACTTCAAGGGTTTCTATGGGAAACCTTTGATCACTTCTCCTTCTCTCCCGCCTGCTCTCGCGCGGCTTTCACTGCCGAGCACCACGCGGCACGCGCTCACTACTTTTTTTTTCAAACTTTATTGAATGTAACAATTCAATACAAAACAATGTTAAACAGCAACAACGAAGGAACAAGCCAGTGGGTTATTATTACATTTTAGGCAGATATATTTAAACTGACACACATATCAGCGCACCCCCTGGTGGTATTTCACCGCGATGATCATAAATCCAACACCGTCACTGAAGAGAGGCTGAAGCATGTCAGAGATGTGGAAGACATGGCAGGAATAGATAGGAATATGTTGGATGGAGTGACGGGTGGAATTAGTAGTATGGACAGCAAGATATTTAATGAATGCATTGAAGATGAAACTGTATCCACTAAGCTTTAAGCTGAATGTCAAAGAATCAAAGGCAACTCCAAATACCTGAATCTCAGACTCAAATGCAGTAGAATGTTAAACTACTTAATTTTGTTTTTCTTTACAACACTGTGAGCAGTAAGTATTTCTAGTTAGCTGAATGATCTCAGTTAGACCTGCACAATATGAGGAAAACTCGCGATATGCGATATCAGAGATTAAAATTGCGATAACGATATAATTTGCGGTATATAAACAAACAGCAAAATAACCAAATAACCATTCCCAGTTTAAAAATTATACTCCAAATGACCCACGTTGACATAGGTTACAAACATCTAACATAACAGGGCTCCATCTGATTGGTCAACAATGTGAAGGCGTCCATCCGATTGGTCAAATGCATTAAGGGATTTATTTGATTCGTTAAATGGTTCAAGGTGCCATTAGATTGTTTTAACACATTTAAGGTTTATGATTTATTGCGATATTTGCCGTTAGAAGCAGCATGAAAACTTCTGAACTAGTGTTACCTACTACACTGCAGTGCTCTCTTCAAAACATCTGAAACAGACTAGAGCAGATTTAAGTTTGATATGGTCTATTTTCAGTCATTGAAAAGTGTAGAAATAAGTGATGTCACCAGAATGCACCAAATTGCACCATATTAAAAGTTTCCGGGGGGGCAGGCCCCCGGACCCCCCTAAAGTTGCAAGCACCTGCGGAGCGGCGGGTCTCGCTGTGCGCGGTGTCGGGCCAGTAACTTTCAGGCAGGGCCAGTAAGTTTCAAAAACTACTGGCCCTGTGGGCCAGTGCAAATTTCTGGGCTATGTCAACCCCTGATAAGCCTGCGCTAATTCTAATTCCAAACAAAAGACTGACTATGTCTGAATTCCCTCACTACTCACTAACCCTTAAAATACTTTACAGTGTGGGACTATGTAGTGCCTTGGATTTTAATGCAGTTTGGACAAACGGTCATTACTTTTCTCTTTATTTTAAACGGCAAAAGTGACGTCACCCATTTTCCAAAGTAAAAACCTAATAAATATGAAAATTTCATAAAGACTATTCAGGAAGCCACTGTGTACTGATAACAAAAACTTAAATAATTAATAAACATTAAATATAAATAAATTATATTCAAATGACAAATCATTCAAATGCAAGGCTTTGTAGAGTATATTTGCCCATCTGTTGAGCATCAATGCACACTGGTTTTTCAGAGATGACTTCTGGGACATTTCCAGGGCACTCGATTTTGGAATTGTAGATTTGGAAAACCCCCAAAAACAGCAAACAGCCTATAAAGGGCTGGAAGAATAGTAAGGGAATTCAGACATAAGTCTAAAACCCCACAATGCATTTGGGCAGTGTTCAAACAACCTGGTGAAGTTTAAAGGAAACGGAATGGAAATTAAACTGAAACTTTTCTTATAAAGGGCTTTTCAAACATTGTTAACGCCAAGTGCTTTATAGAATAGTAAATAAAAGAGAATATTGATTTATTTCAATGTAGCATTATTGCTGGGGGCAAAAACTGCTGATCTAAAAGAATTTTACACATAAATATCTTTAAGAACTACAAAGAGCCTTCAGTGATCTGCACCTGTGTCACTCACAAGAGGCTTATATGTTCTTCTCAATTGTTTTAAGTATTGACTTCAAAAGAAAAAAAAAATAAGGACAACGACAAATACTTATTCCTAAATCTCTCAAGCAGCCGAAGAACATGTGAATGGTGAAAAAATGTGAATTTCTGAAAATAAAACAAAATTGTAAGCATCTACGTTGAAGATGAGCATTTGCACTAAATGCTTAATTAAATCAACATTGACCTGTCAATTTCAGTAAACATTTAGTGTTTAAAGTATTCAAGATTAGCATCAGCTCCAATGTGGCTAACAAAAAATAATACCGACAAGACTCAACTTTAAATAATGGTTTTAGTGGCACAACAGTTTATTGTTTTCAGTGATTTTAAAAATATTATAATTTTATCTTTTTTTTTTATGTCCTGTGAGTTTACAGTTTTAAAGTTTCCTTTTGAACAATTCAAATTACAGCAGAAGTTATTTATTTAAGCCAATGATTTATCCAAATAAACATTAAATTAGTCACGCAACCAACGGGGAGTAAAATATTAATATCACAGGCAAAAGTAAATTTGACCAAACAAATAAACCCTCCAAACACTCCAGTCATCCAAAGAGAAACTAAAATAACAGGTGCAATGAGAATTGAACGTCCTACCTGCAGGTTCTTCAGGTACGGGGTATTTTCATGTTGTTTTTGAATTGGCCTCCATGAGCTCTTCAGAGTTTGCTTCAGGCTGCAGTCAGTGGAACTGCGCTGATTGAACCGAATCCCACCTGGTGTCCTGCCCAGCAGCCCCAGAGGTGAGTGAGGAGAAGGCCACAGTCACCTGAAACAGGCTGGAACTCAGCTTTCCGAAAGACGCCACCATACATGTGCAAACCAAACAAAGAAAAGAAAAAAACTAATCACTTTCATTGAATTTTAGATCAGAGAAAGTTTTCTTCAAAAACAATGATTTCTTGTTATCATTTACTGTTTAAATGGGTTCAAGGTGATTTGGAAAAATGGGTCGTTCAGATCATTATAACTTAGATATCATTAAAACCCACATTTCTGTGTCTCAGAAAAATTAAAATATTATGGAGAAAATAATTATTGAATCTCATGGTGTCAAATACTGAGCAGCTAATTAACTGTAAACACTTGGAGGGGTTTCCTGAGCCTTAAAGTCCCACTTTGCTTATCTCTTGATCTATTTTCAAAGTGTTCCCAGTGGTACTTTAAATATCAATATGCCGTTTGTTTTTTTTGGCAAAATTAAAAAGCCTGTATCATTTTCAGGGACGTAGTTTCTGCAGAGCAGTAGGAGTTCATTAGAAATTTGCATCTGAGTTGTAGGGAGGACCGCCAGTACAGACTAAGCCTGCAACTCTTCTTATCTGTTTAACATTAGCAGCGTAACAAAAACGGCGAGCAATAACGGAGATATCCAGCCAGATTCCAGCTCAGTAGTGGAAAACAAAGACGTACACGGATCTATTTGTCTGCAAGTGGATGAATCAGAATGGAGCAGAGAAGAGAGCTCGGGGTTTGCTGATTGCTTCTATGTCACAAAAAGCCACTTTTTCAAAAAGGATTTTCTCCGTCTGCTCCCAATTCACAATTATTATAATAAAGAAAATACTAAGAAATGTGATTTTATTTTACATTTTCTTTATATTTATCCTCCATAATTAGAAAAATAGCATAAGAACATATTAAAAAAACAGAAACACCTCTTTAATCTGAGTGGCTCTTTAAATAAATTGATAATCTTCAGGTTTGGTCAGTCTGCACAAAAAAATGTTTTTCCCCCCCACATTAATTAAAAAATCACTTTCATTTAATTTAACTTGATTATGAAGCCTCATGAGTACATTCATATCAGAAATTGTGTAAAAGTGGATTTTAAAGGTTTTGGGAGATGAAAATCACCAACTGGAGAACAAAAAAAAGTTTGGGACCAATTTCCCACACTTCCCATCAAGACCTTCTTATCTTCAATTCCTGCTTTCTTTCTTTCTCTCTCTGTATGTCCCTCCCTGAATCCCCAAATTCTCCAACTTTTTGTCTCCTTGACTCCTTTGTCTCCTTCGTTGACTTTTCCTTTTCATCCTCTCACCTTAGTTCCTGCCCTGGCCTCATGGTAAACCCAACGCAGCGTTGAATAGAATCCCTTTGGCAGCTGCCATCTTTACTTGATCTTTTGAGTTTTTAGTGCTGCAAGTAAGTTTATCCTCAGCCCAGGGTTGAGTTCTCCCAAAACTAATTAAACCCTTTCTTAGCATGTTCATCATCCACATGGGGGCAGCTTTTTGCCGCTCAGCCGGGGGCTGTGCATGAAGGAAAAAAATAGGAACAATCAACGTGTAAAGCATTTCTTCTTTTATCCTAACGTTGTTTTTTTTTTTTGAAAACATCCTGCAGGCAGTCATGCCATGGCAGCACAACTCTACTGTATGTATGTAAAGCATATGCTTTACAGTAATGTGTATGCTGATGCAGATGAATCACTGCAGACCATCCTGTTAAAAACACAATATGGAAAGATAAAAAGTCATTGTTGGCATGAAGCACTCTTTTGGGTTGCATCACCAAACTGCTGACTGACTGATCTTCAGAAACATTCCTAGTATTTCGGTTTTTTTTGTCCTGCAGCTTCAACTTTAACAGCATCACATGTCAGAACTCAGTTAAGGCCCACGTATTTAAGTTCAGGATTTATGTTGTTGTGATATAATGTATTTGGTTGAGAGGATTAAAGTCACATCCCGCTGTGAGACGGCGGCTTTGCTCCTGAGTGAGACACCGACACTCCCGGCCCCGGTCGGAACCATTAGTGGCTCTGGATTAAAGGCTTCGGAAAAAACCCGTCATCGCCTGAGACCTGCAGAGCACTGCAATGTCCTGCTGTAGTTTGAATGAGCATGTCAGTGTGGCTATGTGAAGAGACGATTCAGCAAACCATCAGTCAAGAGCAACCTGACAACTGTCAGAAGAAAATGACATAACAACTTCTGGTTCAGAATAAATGTCAAACATTTAAGAGAACATAATAAAACCATAGAGGAAGCAAATCTATCTTTGATAAAGTAAAAATTAAATATGTACTGTGTCTGAACTTGGATTCTTTGGGGTTATTTTTGATGAAAATGTGTCTTGAAAGCCTCATACAGTATAAACTCTATTAAAAGTTAAGTGGCTAAAGCTATATTTGTTTTGAATAATCTTAAAGACCCACTCGGATCATCTTTTGATCTTTTTTAAAGGTGTTTTGTTTTATTCTGCTTATGTCAATTTTTGCTGAAATCCAAAAACCTGTGTCATTTTGTAGGACAATGTTGCTGCAGAGCAGCAAAGGTTGAGGAAAAATTTGCCTCTGAGTTTCAGGTGTACGGTGGCCAAGAGGTGCAAGACACGCTTACATTTAAGATACAGCAACAGCAAATCCCAGTACAAATCAACAAATCACGAAACACAACAGCAAATACTGAAACACACCAGCAAATCACGAAACACACCAGCAAATCATGAAACACAACAGCAAATACTGAAACACAACTGCAAATCACGAAACACAACAGCAAATACTGAAACACAACTGCAAATCACGAAACACAACAGCAAATCACGCAACACAACTGCAAATACTGAAACACAACAGCAAATACTGAAACACAACAGCAAATACTGAAACACACCTGCAAATCACGAAACACAACAGCAAATACTGAAACACAACTGCAAATCACGAAACACAACAGCAAATCACACAACACAACAGCAAATACTGAAACACAACTGCAAATCACGAAACACAACAGCAAATCACGCAACACAACAGCAAATACTGAAACACAACTGCAAATCATGAAACACAATAGCAGAAGGAGAGGGAGGAGGAGGAGGAGAGTGAACAGTCCTCGTTGCGGGTGGTTGGGGTCCTTGATGATGGAGGCAGCTCTCCTGCGGACCCTGCGTTTGTATATGCTCTGCAGCGAGGGAAGAGGAGTCCTGGTGATCTTGGACGCAGTCTTTACCACTCTCTGCAGGCGTTTGCGGTCCGCAGCGGTAGAGCTGCTGTACCACACTGTGATGCAGCTGGTCAGGATGGACTCAACCATGCAGCTGTAGAAGTTGCTGAGGATCTTTGGGGACATGCCGAACCTCCTCAGCCTCCTCAGAAAGTACAGCCGCTGATGAGCTTTCTTCACCAGCTGTGACGTGTTTAGTGTCCAGGTGAGGTCCTGGCTGAGGTGGACCCCCAGATATCTGAAGCTGCTCACTCTCTCCACTTCCAGACCCCGGATAAGAAGCGGCTGATGAGGGTTCCTCCTCTCCTTCCTCATGTCCACTATCATCTCCTTTGTCTTGTCGGTGTTGAGGGTGAGGTTGTTGTCCCCACACCATGTCACCAGACTGGCCACCTCCCTCCTGTAGGCTGCTTCGTCCCCGCCAGTGATGCGTCCTATCACCACGGTGTCGTCGGCGAACTTCAGGATGATGTTGTCCTTGTGAGAGGCCACACAGTCATGGGTAAACAGGGTGTAGAGGATTGGGCTGAGAACACAGCCCTGTGGTGTGCCAGTGTTTGTGATGATGCTGGCTGAAGTCCTGTTCCCTATTCTGACAGACTGAGGCCTGCCAGTCAAAAAGTCCAGGAGCCAGTCACAGATGATGGGGTGTATTCCAAGGGAGAACAGTTTGTGGGTGAGCTTGTGGGGAACGACCGTGTTGAATGCAGAACTGTAGTCAATAAAGAGCATCCTGATGTAGGAGTCTTTATTCTCCAGGTGTGAGAGGGAGGTGTGCAGTGCTGCAGCGATGGCATCCGAGGTGGACCTGTTGGGCTGGTATGTGTACTGCAGGGGGTCTAGTGTGTCTGGAATGCTGCTCTGGATGTGGGTCAGCATCACTCTCTCAAAGCACTTCATAATGATCGGAGTGAGTGCTACTGGCCTGTAGTCATTCAGGCAGGTGGGAGGGCTCTTCTTGGGGAGGGGAACAATGGTTGTGGTCTTGAAGCAGGAGGGGACCACTCTTTGGCTGAGGGACAGGTTGAATATGGAGGTGAGAATGTCTGTCAGCTCGTTAGCACATGCTCTGAGGGCTCGTCCAGGAATGTTGTCCGGACCGGTTGCCTTGCGGGTGTTGATCCTCCTCAGGGCTTTGTTTACCTGTATATCTGTGTTTCAGTATTTGCTGTTGTGTTTCATGATTTGCTGTTGTGTTTCAGTATTTGCTGTTGTGTTTCGTGATTTGCTGTTGTGTTTCAATATTTGCTGTTGTGTTTCATGATTTGCTGTTGTGTTTCGTGATTTGCAGTTGTGTTTCGTGATTTGCTGTTGTGTTTCATGATTTGCTGTTGTGTTTCAGTATTTGCTGTTGTGTTTCGCGATTTGTTCATTTGTACTGGGATTTGCTGTTGCTGTATCTTAAATGTAAGCGTGTCTTGCACCTCTCGGCCACCGTACAGGTGGGACCGTTTGGTTGAGCACTCCTCCTTGCTGAGGGATCAGAACATGGAGCTTGTGCCCCGCCCAGCGTATTTTCTTCCTTGCAAATAGAATCTTTTTCAACAGCATTTTTTTGTCTGCTCCTGATTCACAACATTTTGAAGAAAGAAATACTCAGAAATACAATTTTAAGGATCTTTTTTTTTTTTACTAATGCCCTTTACCAGGAGAAAAATGCCACAAGAACGTGTAAAAAACACCAAAAACACAATTTTCCTCAGAGTTAGTCTTTGGGACCGTGAGGCCAAGAAATAAGTTTAGCACTGGCTGTACGTATTTTGAAAATTACGAACGAATAGTCACTTTCTTTCTGGCATTTCATTTTATTTGCTGTGAAAGTAAATTCAACAATCTGCATGTGCTCGCATCAAATCAGTTCTGAGCCACAGCCGGGGCTGCTTGCTGGTGCAATGTAGCCTAAATTATAATGTAATCCAAAGCATTTTTCATGGGCTTGTCAAAGTTCGAAAAGAGTCAAGTTGGAACCAAAAATTTGTCACTTTTCATGGTTTCTTTAAAAGAGACTGTCATTCGGTGATGTTTGTGCCCCCCTTTATGTCAAGCTCTTCACTAAAGCGAGATGCAGCTACCATCATCGGAAAGGGGGGATCAAGGGCGGGGCTACTTACTTCAGCACCAATGGCCAGGCCAATTAAAGGAGATTTTGGAAAAAAAGGCTTTAAATAAACATGAAATATGGTTTACAAGACATTTAGATTGTGTGATTTTGGTTAAAAACGTTATCATCAAAATTAAAACACCCCTGGGAACGTTTTTATTTATTTTTTAAATGGTCACAGAGGGACTTTAAGCTTTAATTTAGGGCAGAAATAAACAAAGAATTAAATTTTTCTTGTTGTCAGTCTTAAAGATGTTTGGTATTCTTAGTGAAAGCAACATATGAACAAGAACAAGCGAACCGTTGTTGTTCTCAGCTTTTCTACAGCATAAACAGTCACTGTTTTTGTTCTCTTTGCTTGAGTCACATGAATATCATCATATTTGCTTGGAGCCGAGGGCACAGCACCACTCTGAAGGTGAGTGTACTCCCACCTTCATTTAAGAAGGTAAGCATGCCATCATTTAGTTGCACCGTCAGTTGGGAGGATGGCCTGTCTCATCCTCTCTCTGATTACACGACCCCCGGCTGTCGTCCCCGTGTGTTAGTATGCGCGCACACGTGCGTTCACATGTGTCGCGGTGTGAAAGGAAAAGCTGTGTGTTTGTTTCAGCGAGGGCCAGATGGCTGCAGGCTGACTTAGCAGCAAGAATTAAAGGAAATCACATGAGACAGTTGTGCTTATCTTTCCATTAATACACTTCACTGAGAATAAGGGAACAAAGGAGTGTCTGATACACATGATGACCTCTCCCGATGCGGCATGCATGAACAGGCACTCACAAATATGAGGTGTGTGCGTTTGCTTGTTAGATTTTGCTCTTTGATCTGTTACATTTTGTAAAACAAGCTAGAGGATCTGAGCTTTTCCACATAGGAAAGTGTATTGGATCCTTCAGTGGTGGTCCTGTTACGCAGAAGCAACCGTCCTCCACTTTGCGTCAAACAGTTTACACAACATTGTCCATTAATTTCTGACAATGGACACCTTGTATAGCATTAACCCTTACGTATCTGTTAGAAATGAATTCGCTTGGTTTTAAGTTTCTTTCTTTTCTGTGTTGCAGCTCGGAGACAAACTGTGTCTCGTCTTTTACAAAATAAATTAGAGTGACTGAATTTAAAATAAAAATTGTATTTTGACAACCTGTGACCTCAAATTTGGATTCAACAGGTTTGAAAACAGATGGATGAATTGATTTAGACAAAAACAAGTTCTATTGAAAGCGTAAATTAAAACTAAACATGAAATTAGCATTTAGCATGACAACTGAGGATTATTAATTTATTATTGATTATTATTAGATAATATATTAAACTAATAATTTATTTGGGCTACCCGGTGGTGTTGTGGTTAGCGCCCTCACCTACATTCAAAAGGCCCCGGTTTGAATCCTGGCTGGGACCTTTCTGTGTTAAGGTTGCATGTTCTCCTCCCCGTGGGTGTGTGGGTTTTCTCCGGGCTCTCCGGCTTCCTCCCACCCAAAACATGCTTCAGAGATGGATAGGTTACTCTACAAGTGTCCCTAGGTGTGTTTGTGTGGGAGTGATTGTGTGCCCTGCGACAGACTGATGACCTGTTGAGGGTGTATTCCACACTTGCGCAGGTGGCCCACAAGAGATATAGCAAAAATTAATGGATGGATGAAATTTGTGTAGTTTTTCTGATTTTTTTTTAATTTGCCATGCCAAAATTTAAAAGGGAATATTCCTTATTTCCTAGAAATACTTCATTCATTGAAACTGAAACTAGTATAGAAAGAAAAATGAAAAAACTAAAGTTGTGATCAAAGGGTTAACACAAAAATTAATTGGAGGTTTGGGTGGTCTAGTAGCTTATGAATTAAGAATAACCACATAAAGGATCAGCAGCCGGACACCTCCTCCTCAGATGTGCATGGTCACACCACATTGACATTCAGTTTCTCAAACTGCCATAACGGCCATGTTGGTCTTTCATTTGCTCACTAAAACCTTGATTTTGTTGGGGAGGTATTCATCTTTTCCACCGTCACTGTCTGTGGGCCAAGTGATGTCCTCTTTGGTCCCAACCAAGTCATGACATTTCTCTGCTCTGAGATTCCCTCCAATCAGAACAAAACTCCTTTATTCCAGTGAGGTGGATGCATTTTCACACCACCTCCCTCAAAAGCTCCCTCTCAGTTCAGCAACCATTTCCACCGTTGTTTTTGATCCACCAACGGCTGTAGGCAGAATCTAAACTCCCTGCTGAACAGGACTTCACACTCTAGTGCACTTGTTGGAAACACCATCACAAATGGACTTGACAGTGAAGGACAGTCATCGCAGGCTTGCTGGCTGCTCTTTGAGAGATTGGCTGTTTGCCGTCTTGGGTGGAGAGGTCATGTTTTTATGCAACGTTCACTGCAGATCCGCTAAAGACCTCCTTAGCTCAGAGTTTTGTCCTTAGCTGGATTTTTGTCTGGATACGGGAACGTTCCAAATAGACCTGCAAGTTGGTTTTGCCAAAAAGCCGCTTTATATTGTTCTTTCACTCAGGTCTTTTTTTTTTAAATAGCAAAGTGACCGGACCTTAGAGGCAAGGAAAACACATGGAAAAAACAGAAAACAAAAGTCACAGAATGCATTTACCTAACACATGTGACATTATTAACCTATGGATTAAATAGGAAAAGATTCATTAGCAAAAGGCTTTTTATTTACAGTTTGTAACACAGAGTTTCAAAAAGTAATCAACTTAAAAAACATTTATATTCCAAAGTTAGTTCTAAAACATCTCATTTCTCAGTTTGTTTTAGGAAACAAATGTGGATTCATGTTTAAACTTTGACACCAGAACTTTGAGGCAACAATATCTGACATCAATGTTTTCTGGAGAAAACCTGGGAAGAAAATGTTCTTTGATAAGTATCGTTCTCAAGATTAAATTTTCTCAAATTTATCTTATTCACTTCTTCAGATTCTGGTTTAAGACAAGTCTGCAGTGGATGAAGTCAGCAGACGGTTCTCTGCGGATTTGAGTCTGAGGAGTTTCACAAATAATTGACATAACCCTCAGAATTCACTAAATCCCTTTTTTGGGGTCACAGAGTTGCTGGAGCCTATCCTAGCTACTGTTGGTTGAAGCTGGGGTACACGCTGGATGGGTCACCAATCTGTCACAAGGCTAAACACTCATATGCACACCAATTGGTAATTTAGAGAAATAATTTAACCTGTGAAGCATGTTTTTGTGGAAGGCCGTGTCTGGAGAAAATTTAAAAGCCTTCTCGCTTTGTGGCGAGATCACTAACCACTACCCCACCGTGCAGTCCGTGCTTCACAAATCACTCATTGAGCAATTTGACAAAAACTTTCAACGCTTTGATTATCAAGTTCAAATTCTGTCTTAAACTTGTGCTGTGCTTACAGTAAGAAGCACAACGGAAGAATTTGAGTTTTTTTCATGTCACTTTACTTAATCGCAAGTGTTCTTTGTTTGCAGTGAGGAAAGCGGGGATAATCCCTTCAGTGCAAAGCAGCCCGCATAAGCAGACGACACGGCCACCGAGGCATTAAATTCCCTCAGCTGGGGACATTCGTTGAAAAAAGCTGAAAACTGTATTTTTTTTTCTGGGGCTGAGCTGCAGCCGAGTGCGTCATAACGTACAGCAGCGAGCTGCGTGTTCAGATAGGAACACAGTAATACAGTTGGAAGACAGCAGGATTGGGGGGGCAGAGAAAAGAGGCTTATGCCTCGACGTCAAAACTTCTGTGGACATCAGAAAAAGTGCCAGTGACGTTCACGGTCCCATGACCAGACTTTTCTTTTTTCTTGGTGTTTGTGCAGAAGCCAGACTATAATCTGTAATTTCACCTTCCAACGCTAGTTCATTTTAGTCTTTAACTGTTCCCCCAAACAGCTTGCATAAATGTGAGTGCAACCCTGGATAAAACACACAGAAAGAGCCTGTGGCTATATCATCTGCACAGTCCATCTATTTTTCTCTTTGCCTCTCTGAGCGGCTCCCATGCTGCTTTGTGCTCAGGGGGGGAGGGGACTCGGTCCGCTCGTAAAGGCCTCTCTTGTCCGTGTTTATGCCTCATCTTTGAGGCTCAACAGAGGCGCAACTGCTGTCATCTCTCAGCTGCAGACAGAAAAAGGTGGAAATGGTCCGCTTTGACCTGTGTTATCAGCACATTAAAACAATCAAATCCTTCTAAATAAGCGTTAAAATGATCAGAAATTACATGAAGTGGTTTGGTTTGATTGAGGGTGGTGGACAGTTGTGGACAAAACTCATTTTCACGAAGCGTCACAGCTGACTGAACTCTGTCAATGCAGTAAAATTGATTTAGTTTATTTGCAGTCATTCAACTGTATAAGAACAGAAGAGAGATATTAGGAATGCAAGTAAAAGTTTGTTTGTGTTACAAAATAATGTGTATGCTTTTAGCCCATGGAGTTTACACAGGGCTTCTTCTTTTTCTACTGCTTACTAACGCAAGCTTCTTCCAACTGTAGGTGACGGACGTGCGCTAGTAAGCAGTAGAAAAAGAAGAAGCAGTGAAATCTCGAAGCAGTGCAAATCTGGTGAATCTTTTCCAGGCTTTTTCTTTCACAGCTCTTTTCCGAAATATGAAAAACTTGGTGTCATATAATCCCGTCCGGATACCAACCAGAGTTCTTAGTTTAACACTAGAACGTCCGTAGGGCAGCCATTTGGCTTTTCTACCTACAATGTCTAAGGGACAGCCAAGTGGCTGGATTAGTTAAAATTTACATGCCCAAAGAGCAGCCTTCAACATAGTTTGCGCATGAAGAGCACAGCCATTAGGTTGTTCTGCAAAAAGGACAAGCCAAGTGGCTGCGCAAGTTTTCACTATTTCCCCTCACCTCTGTCCCTTCTAGTAAGAGGTCACCACAGTTTGGTTTTTATTTTTTGGCTGAGATTTATCTTTCATTCACAAGAGACACTTCTTTACCGACATAATACTGAAATGTTCAAGCAAAGAAATCATCTGGTCAAAGTCATATCTTCAACCCACTACTTGTCTGCACATACTTGGTACTGCCCCAAAATCTCCTTTCTGCATTTGCCACATGGTATACTTGTAGCAATCAACAAAGCGCACTCTGGCATTATTGTTCTTGTACTGACTATTCACCTGGCAGATTGCCCGTTTCCCTTTGCCAAGTATGGGAGCTTGTCACCAAAAACGGTATTCCTTTTTCGCCTTCTCAGCCCCCGCATGTACCTGTGCAAGGTTTTTTACTGATTCTGGAAGCTCCCAGTGAATTTTACCTGGTTGAAAGTTTGATGCAGTTGGCAACAACAAACCCACAAACATTGGAGATTGCAGGAAACCTGTCAGTCCCAACTTGTTCCATGCGCGTGCCCTTGACATCAAAGTGTAAATGCCGCATGATATCTTTGAAGTGGTTTCTGACCATAGTGTTTTTAGATCAGTGGATTTCCCATTTTCGCCAACCATCTTGCATCTTGCGTTTTGCATGGATGGAAGTTTTATCCCCCCCTCACAAGGAGGATGGCAATGAACCCCATTAGTTCAGGGAGGGCCATGAACCAGCTGTCATCTTCTGTCTGACGTTCATGCTGAACAACACAGTCCCGAATAGTCTGAAGCATGTTCAGAGTGAGGGAACACAGGAAACTCTGTAAGCGAGTCGACACCGTACTTCTGACCAAAGCAGTTGGCTCTTCCTCAGCAGTGTAACATTCAATTGGGCTGTGATGGAGAGGCCTCCCAACCTTTTCTGAATGCCACATTGTGCCATCTTTTGCTTTTTCTGTTGGCACAGTGTGTCTCCTCTCTGTCGTCCTCTCTTTTCTGATGGCAATGAAATCTCCTCATCTGTGATCTGATTTCTGAGATCTGAGCAATGAAAACCTTCAGCAATGTAAAGATATATGTTGTTTCACTTGTTTATTTTAATTTTTTTTGTTTTTTGTTGAATTCTAGTTGAAAATATAAATTCCAAAACATGTCAAATAGGCCTCCTTTGCCTCCCCAGTCCAAGAAACATGCGGTTAAATTAAATTACTCTTAATTTCTCCTAGGTGTGTATGTGAGTGTGCCTGGTTATTTATCTATGTGGCCCTGCAATGGACTGGTGACCCATCCAGGGTGTACCCCTCCCCAGTTGCTTGTGACTACCTGGGATGTGCTCCAGCAGACCCCTGTGATCCTGACCAGGATGAGCAGGCACAGAAAATAAATGGATAGACAACTGCTAGAATAGGCAAATGAGAACAAGATGTTCATGAAATCTTATCATAAGAAAAATCAGTCTGAGTCCAGCTAAAGGACTATCTCTTCTCCCTCAGAGTCAAATGGGTTGACTTGCTCCAGGATCATTTTCAATGTCTGCTCAGGGTAGTAAAAATAAGGCATCTTGGTTTTTCAGTTGACACACTGGGAGTCAAAGTTTGTCAAAGCTTGGAGGCTCTTTGGAAGCAGAAAAACCTCCCCCACCCTGATCAGAGTAAAGAATGTGGTTAGCTAGGACAATTTGACAATCGGTGTAGTTTGTGTGTAAGTCCTATGGGAACAACTAGAGTTTAAGGGCACCGCACGACAGCATCAACCGTATGTTATAAGTGCACACAACTTCCATTAATCTTACAAATACTTCACAATTCCCTTCCCACATACACAAAAATGGTATGTTGCATTTTCATGACATCTCTTGAGGCACAACGCTCAAAGGAACTGCAAGACACACCTACACTCCTCTTAAGATGCGGGTTCAAGTGCATCTGACTCAAACTTTGGCATTTTGGTGAGAGCTCAGAAGTGCAGTGAGACACAAAAACAACCTTTGGAGTTGGCATCATTTTGCTCATGTTGGTTGTGGATCAATTTAGATGTACATTTTATGTGAGTTGATTCAACTCAACAACTGTGTCTAATTATTATTTTGCATATACATTTTTGAAAACCGTTCATATTTATTCCAATGCTATTTATCTAGACCAGCTATACCATTTAGTGCTCGTGATGTTCTAAAGTTTTTGTGCAATAAAATCTTGGTTTTCTCATCTTTTGTTCTTGTTCACATAAGTAAATCAGATTTGTCCTTGTTTTATACCAGATTCAAAGTGACTCTTGGTTTGTCTTTACAAACTTTGAATCCTGGAAACTGCAACCCCTAAACAAAATGTTAAATTGACTATAAAAGCAATACAGCAAGCGCAGAGACGAAGTATTTGTGGTGACAGATGCTGTCTGTTCGGAGAAAAAAAGAGCAGTGCCACAAACACTCTCTGCTGTGATGAGTTTGCCAGAGGAAAAAGAAAGGATAAAAATCATATCTGTGATTAAGAAAAAAGAAAATATAAGAACTAAAGATCTTATATCCATGTCAAAATAATTAACAGGAAGTGTTATTGCTGCATCACCAGAGGAATGCTTTTGCTGGTATTCAGGTCGATGTAAACGCCATCACAGCTGAACAAAACACTCCAATGACGTCATGCGCCCTACAGCCATATGTGTGTGTAACCGTTCATCAAGTCAATCAGCTCTAATTAAACTGTACAGTAATTAAGGGGCAAATTCCTGACTCTGCTGGCTCGTGCACTTCCTGTTTCACCCACGGTTATCATTTCAAACACGCACACACGCAGTGGCTGCTGCAGCAGAGGCCCAGAGCATCTTTAGAGTGACTAATCTACTATTAGCACTTGTCTCCCAGCCCCCTGCGCCTCCATCCCGCCATCAGTCCTCCCAACACTCCTGCCACATTTTTCCTCTGCTCCCGATCCCCCTTCATCCATTTCAGCTTGAGGGCTTTCTTGGCTGTCAGGGTTTTTAGTAGCATTTGAAACATGATTCCACTGTGGATTTGTGATTGACATAACCTTGAAACGTGTTTGCTCCTAATTTTATTTCTCTCAATCATATTTTTTTCCTGCTTCTTCATGGAAGGAGGGGGCTTAATAGACAGGAGTATAAAAAAGTTTGAAACGGTCAGAGACCAACTAGCATTAATATTTCATGTTAACTGTCATTAAATACCCAAACTAGTTTTAGTTAAGCAGTGAAAACCTGAATAAAAGTGTAACTAATTCTTAGATGTTCTCTGTTTATCGGTTCCTGCTTTGCCCATCCATGTGTCAAAGTGTCCTTGGGCAAGACACTGAACCCCACATTGCTCCTGGTGTTCTATTTAGCACCACACGCATGGCAGCCGGGCCGCCATCAGTGTTCGAATGTGAATGTGTTCACGGGTAAATGGGTAAATATGCCCTAAATGAAGGCAGAAAGGTGCTATACTGTTACTATAAGTAAAGCCATTTAAGGTCTATTAGCTGAACACAAAAGCAAAAAAAGAAATGATGGAAACATTTATAGCCTTATGCTATGTTTGCAATGAACGCAATTTGCTACTTTTAATGTTAAGTCAATGTACAGACACATTCGAAGATTCTATGGTGTTTTTTGAGCGTTGGCCGCTCTACATTGGTCTGGCAGCAGCATGGTTTGAGGATCACGATGTGCCCAGGGTTAAAAAATCTGAACTTTGGCATTGTAAATGAGATATCCACAGACACTGTCTGCAGGGTGAAGTTTATCAACATGTTTTTGGGCAAGTGTTCCGCAGTGAATTTGCCCTGCATCCAAATACAGGTGGCCAACGCAAATTTGAAGTGCGATTTGAGTCCAGTGTGAACGTAGCATTAGTCACATGCACCCGTCCTGGGGTTGAACTTATGCACAAGGAGAAAATGCAAACTCCACACTGAAACAAGGGCCTTCTTGCTGTGAGGCAAGAGCGCTAACCACTGCACCTCTATGCAGTCCAGCATAGACTACTGTTTGTTTGTTTTCTTAATTTTTTTTTTAAAGTTATGTATTTCCAAAATGTTTTTTAAAATGTTTTTGAAAATAGATGGAAAAGAAACCATTAATCAATCAAAAACAATTAAAATGTGTATTTTGTGCAATATTTAAATATATAGCACACTGATGTGTTTGTTTATGTTTTCTTTTTTTACCAAAAAATGTCTTTAACTATGTTTTTTATCGTCTTCCAAATGGCTCATTTTCTTTACTAGGTTCATGTTACCTGAACCTTTTTAGTATTATTTAACTGCACTCTGTGAAACACCTCTGTGTGAAGGATGATGTGGAAACAAAACTGCCTTTCACAGGTTCAGAAGGATTGACTGAAAACTTTTTTTCACAGGAAATAAATATTCACGAAAGTGAATAGTTGTTTGCCTTGTAAAATTCACAAGGCAAAAATAAAGCAAAAGGTGACAAAAGAAACAAAGAAAAGTTTGTAAGTGAAACATTCAAAATTACTGTATATTTGGTCGGAACATCTTCTTTGCAGAGCAGAACATCCAGACAGGATGATTGATAGCGTAAAAGAGGAGGAGAGAGTGGTTGCCATGGAGACAATATGAAGTCTTTTCTTTTCTATCGTCATTATTTTTCTTTTTTTTTTTCACCTGTTGTTGGTGATAGAGTTGAAGTGAGGCAGTGCATAGTACGTGATCATCAGCCCAACAGCAGGACCGCTCTTGCATCACAGAACCTCTTCAGCAGGACTCGTGTGTTTTTGTGAGCACGCCAGAGAAGAAGCGACTGCCTTGTTTGTGTGATTTGTAAGACGCAACACGTTGTGCAGTCAGCTGGAGGTGACGGATGACGAGGTGATGGCGCAACAGACGAAGGCCAAAGTGTTTGGATGAACTGCATCCAGCTGAGATGTGCTCCACACGAAACTGCAGACTGCAGAGCACACAGTTTTATTCTGCTGCAGCCCGGGGAGACTTCAAAAACACAAAATACATCTCAAAACTCTGCTCCTCCAGGAAGGAGAAAAGAACCTTTGCTGTTTTTATTTGTAAATTATTCTTCCACCAGTAAAAAAAATCCTTTATTCTGAGGCAGTGACAGAACACTCCTTTTTTCTTCTCTGTAGTCTCCCTTGTCTACCATATAATCCCAATCTTCACTTTCATTTTTCCTCCCCTTAGCTTTTCTTCAAAGTGTAAAAAATGATCATAAATCAGCAATGAAGACACATTTGCATTGCTGGTAGTCAAGAGGTAAAAAGAGGCAGATAAAATTCTGAACATAAAAAAAGATATTTTGTTTAAAAAGCTAAATCTGAACAATGCTCCATACTTTTAACATTTTCTCAGCATGGTATCTGTTGTATCTGACATGTCTATCATCATATGATGACAAACGTATCTACTTTCAAAGTGTTCTCAGTGGTCATTCAATTACGATTATGCCGTTTTTGGCAAATTCAGAAACATGCGTAGTTTTCTAGGACATAGTTTCTGCAGAGCAGCAGTAGTTCATCTGAAATTCACCTCTGAGTTATGGGCAGGGCTGCTGGCATGGAGCAACCCCTTCCCCCCTTCCCCTCCCTGTTTCTGAAAGATTTTCTACATCCCATATACAATCTTTTTCAAACAACATTTTTTCAACTGCTTCTAATTCACAATTTGAATAAATAAATACTCAGAAATGCAATTTTGAGCTTAATTTTCTTTATATATGTCCTCAATCATGAACAAAGTGCCACAATAACATGTTAAAAACATCATATTTATCAGAGTGGATCTTAAATACTGCCAGGCATAGGGGTGGAGGAATGATGAGCGAGAAACATGTAAAAAAATAAAAACAAAAGCTGGAAATGAATGATAAGTTGCATTTATGTGGGCATCTTAACTTCAGGGAGAACCAAGGCCAACACAAACACAAAACGCTCCCAGCAGAAAATGAAACAGACTCCCTTTAAACCAACAAAATAAAAGTTACAGAATACATTTTTGCTGCCTGCAAGAAACAGGAAAAACTATTTTACAGAAAAAGGCAGCTTTCCACTACCAGCTCCAACTAATATGACAATTTCACCACCCTGTTAGACATTAGACTGGAGCTGTTACGCTGGTCATTCCCCTTTTTTATCTGGTCCGTAATCATGAATCCAACCACCAGTACCAGGTCAGAGGCCTGTCCAACACAATCACAGATGTAACAGATGATCTGGGCTTTCTGTGCATCAGTCAAACAGTGGCGGTGTTTATCTATGATCCTGTGGCTACAGACTGAACAGCTGCACTTAGATGCAGATGTTCTGTTCGCATGCACTAAACAGCGTGACCTTTTTGAGCCCTTAGATCAGCATAGTGTCTGCATGAGGAGGATGCATTTAAATTCCGCAAAGAACACGCCGCCTGCGGTGAAACATGAAGGTGTCGCTGATGTGTCTTTCTCTGCAACACTTTTGCAGCACCCAATGCAAAAAAAAAAAAAAAACTGTTCTGCACAGGAAGAAAAGAAACCCAGAGGCTCAATCAGTACTAATCTGCAGTAGTCAAAGTGGAAGTATCGGTTGATGCATTACTAAATGATTTACAGTATTTTTGATTAATGAAATGGATTTTCCTACCAGTTTTATTGAAAAATACATGTAAAGTTATTATCAATTCTATATGATTTACACAAAGTTGTGTCTATTTATTTTCTAAACACATTTTATTGAGCATTTTGTTACTTTCATACAACATCAACATGTTTACACTCTTCCTAGCCCCCTTGACCTGAAGTCATGCTTATACTAGTAAAAGAAATAATAGTCTCATAACAAATAAAACCGATAATAATATACTAAATAAATGTTAATTTAAAAAAGGAAAAAAAAAGGTAGTATGTGTTTTGTTCCAATTTTTTGCTGCCTCTTTTCACCATTGCTGCACATGCCAGTTGCAAAATCTTTATTCAGACTAAAAATCATAAAAGCAAAACAAAGTCATAAAGAACTGGTGGTTTTTGCCACCTTGGGCGTATAAGCTATTTTCTGTCCTCTGTAGAGGAAAATTTTAAATCTGAATACCTCTCAACCACTGCATACTGCTGAATTAAATCCTTTTGGGGCTCTTCAATGATACCAAATGTGAAGGGGTGGGGCTTTGGGAAATGTAGGTGTTAGTGGATTCAATATATATAGTCAGGGGGTTAAATTATTTAGGAGGATTTCAGACAGTGAAATTTTTTTTTGGATTATTTAAGAATAATATATACATACAGATATAAATATATATGTACATTCATACATACATAAATATATATATATATATATATATATATATATATATATATATATATATATATATATATATATATATATATATATATATATATATATATATATATATATATATAAATAAATAAAAAATATATGTTCAATATATGTTTCTCTACCACTTTTAGATGAAAAAGGGTTTCCCAGCCATTTTTCTCTTTTTTCTGTAGATGTCACGTTTGATTGAACTTCAGGCCGCTTTCTTCAGCAGTGAGCAGATGGCAGATGTTGTTAAGCTTCTCATCTTAATTAAAACGACAAGCTACATCAGGGCGAAACCGATGAAGAGAGGGGAAGAAGGAAAGATCTCACTGCTACACATGTTTTCACACCTCCGTCTGACAGATGCTTAGTTTAACTTCAGCAATTTGACTTTGGACACAGAAGAGGAGACGTGCTGTTTTCGCATGACTCCAGATACAGCCCACTGATCACAAGGACAATTTGACCTACACAGAAAAAAACACTACAGACATCAACACCTTTACTGCACAGCACTTTTTAATTGGCTGCTGTACTTAACTTGTATCAGGAGATAAAGTTTTTCTTAGAGCAGAAAAAAGAAAATGTGTCACCAGTTTGAGTGGTGGAAACAAATCTGACCAATCTTACCGAATCAGCTTCAATCACATGCGTGAAAATCCTCAGCAGCAGAGTGTAAAAACCCAAATTTAACATGTCATCAAAACCCTCGGAGGCTGAGCTGTCGGCAATAAATACAGCAGGGATTTGGGGCTTAAAATTTGTTTAAATAAAAAAATGTGGTAAAGATGTACAACATTAAACATTGAACATGAAGATTTAATCTTATTTACTAAACTAGAAGGAGCTGCATTTCCAGAAGAAAATGAAGGGTTGAATGATGTATTGCTGAATGAAAATGAAACTTAAAGGGTAATAATTGGCAAAAATAAATAAATAAATAAAGTAAGAAAGAAATTATTAAAGTTGACCATAAACAGCATGCTAACAAAAAATATATATTTTTGTGGAAAAATGCAGGCACCGGGTCTGGAACACCAAGGATTCCCTATGTTTTTCATAAATTATGTCATTGGAATAAAACAGAAAAATAGGCTAAAAATTAGGGGGGGTAACGATTAAGCAATAAATCTATTCTTACGATCCAACCAGAATCTGTCTGTGGAAAGTTGTTAAACAAATCAAATCAACCGAAACCACAACAGAATCATTTCAAATTACGATATATCGAGAATGGATATTCGATAATACCATTTGGAGTGAGAAAGAGTAGGTTCCATTTTGATATTACATAACAACAACCAAGTACCGTCACAACGAACAACACAAATGACAATGTGGTTGAATGTTCTAATAATGTTCCCTTTGTATTATTTTGATGTAGAGAAACAACAGTGGACTGAACTTTAGAAAACTAAAATGAGAATGAATTTGTCATTAATTCTTGCTTGTTTGCTTGAACACATATTTAATTTACACTTTATTATCTTCCAAGAAGTACTAGGAATCTGGAAAACTTTAACCACAAATTAAGATCTGAATCGAATTGTTATTAAAATAAATTGTTACTCCCCAAATAAAAATACAATGTTTCTATACTCCTGACTGCTTTTTCTTGAAAACAACATTTTTTTTAGGTTTTCCTTAAATAAAATTGAAGAAAAAAAATCAAATATCATGTGTTTTATGCAGGACTTAAAAAAGAGAAAGTTTGGACAAGCCAACTAATTTCTCTAGTGAAGCCTGCCGACAAGTAACATGAAGGTAACTGAGCAGAACCAACTTCCATAACGAGGAACAGAGTTGTGGATCAGCAGACAAAGGTTAAGAGGTTCAGGCAAAAGATGGACAAAAAAAACCCAGAGACCTTTCAAGAATTTGTGACAGGAACTGCTGAGAAAATCTAAAAAAAGTGAAAACAACAGTGACGAGAGCAGCAGAGATGCATGTGTGCACGAGGGAGTGGAAGTTTTACGTCACTGCAATCAGCACTCAGAGCCAGATGTGTTCAGAGACCGTGAAGAAACAGAATCCAAGAGTAAACCGCCAGTTTTAAAGTTTCAGGAGAGTTCATTCGTCTAATTTACATTCTAAACACAAATGAAGTTCCTGCTTCCTACCCATCTTCTCTGTGCAAAGTGAGGCTTCATGGAGCTGAGGGCACCTCAAGAAGAAGCTGTGGGTCAGTGAAGGTCAGAGCAGGAGATACATTAGGAGTAAAGGTACAGAGATCTGCAAAGGTGCCACAAGGACACGTCTGGCCTCAGAGGAGGACTTGACCCAGGCAGCGCTCAAGGACCTTCACCTATTCTCAAACTTAGCAGCCCTGACACCAGGTCAACCTTTTGGAACAAAAACTAACTGGGGGGACAACATCCTGTAAGTCAGTCTTAGAGGGTGCAGGGTCTGCTCCAACATGACTCCAATCCGCTAACATCTGATTCTGCTTTAACAACAGAAAAACTGAGGTTTGTTTGCAGCCTGCAGAGAAATTGACCTCATTTTGCTTTTCTTTGCTGATACGCTACAGTAAAACAGAGGTGCTTTGAGTAAACACACACAGTGAAAGAACTTCACGTCACAAGGGTCTCCAAAAACACATTTTTCACTTGGTTTAGAGTCTGATTTTTTTTATGACAGCTTTTCAATGAAAGCCTAAATCCAACTTTCAGCGTAACCCTTCATGTTGATTAATGGTTGCACTCACAAGCTGCTGGACTGCACTGCTGTTGAGCTTTACACGGGCCAACCGCTGCTACAAAAACAAAATTCAGGTTCAGGTACCAGGCTGAATGGGAATCCACCATTTGAACAACTTTATTAGCAGCATACTTGTTACATTAGACAGCGGGCGCTGAATGTTATACATTATTATTTTGGTGTGTGGGAACAGCTGTCACAATAGATCCATATTTGGAGTAAAGACTCCAGATACTTGTCTGTTAAATGCAGCTTTCTACTGTTTCCTCATTGGCTCTTTTTGCATAAAAAAATGTTCCAGTTACTCTTGTTTTTGGTAACTTTGCTAGCTTGAAGTTTTCAATTTAGCGGTCAGTGCAGCTGTTTTAAGCAAGTAGTGGAAGAATTTTTGACAGACTTGACATGTGTCAAGAATGAGACAGATGTGGTGGAAAATCCAGTAGTTTTCCAAAATAAAACCTCTTTCTGAACCTGATTAGAAATACATTTGAAAAAATGTAGGTTGTTTTTTTCTTTTCTCTGTGGCCCGGCACCAACTGCCCCACAACTTCACTACAGTAAAAAAGTCACGTTACTGTAATAAATTAATTTTGTGTTGAGTTACTTCCATCATTGGTTATCTGAGTTAGCATCCTTTGTGTAGTTTTTACAATGCTGCGTGTTGCCCACTTATCTACAGAAGACAAACCACCACATAAAATGTTTGTTTTTTATTTTGAGTGAAACCCTCTGAACAACTCCTGCCCTCTCCAACTGCCCCTCTACCCTCTGAAAAGGCTAAAAGCCACTTTTTATGCTCATAGCACAAACCATTTGTTAATTAGAGGGGTTCTCTCCCACAAACACACAAAATTGCATTGCAAAAATAAGCATTTATCTTGGCCATTTGGCTACGCTCAGAAAAAGCCTTTATTGGCATCAAGCGTCTTGGCACAGTTCAGAAAGTTTCACTATATGCAGAGGACCTTTTGCTCCACATTTTAGATCCTATCAACTCATCACCTATCATTCTTAATATCCTTCAAGAATATAGCAATATATCTGGCTACAAACTTTATTACCAGAATAGGGAACCTTTGCTTATCAATGACCCATCCCCAATTCTCACTTCTACAGGGCTCAGTTTTAGGACCCATCCTGTTTATGCTTTATATGCTACCCTTAGGATACATAATCAGGAAACAACATTCATTTCCACTGTAATGCAGGTGATAACAGTTGTATTTATCTATTAAACCTGAAGAAAATGACCATAGAGAAACTCAATGCTTGCATCAGCGACATCAAGACCTGAATGACAATTGATTACCTTCTCCTGAACCCAGAAAAAACTGATGTCATTATACTAGGTCCTAAAAACCTCAGAGATGCTCTGTCTGCTCAGATAGTCTCCCTGGATGGCATAAATATAGCCTCCAGTTCATGGCCGGCCCTCCCTATACAGGAATTACGCAGCCGCGTAGGGCCCCTGTCACCACCAGGGCCCCGAAGTGGCGAAAAAAATAAAATAAAAAAAGACCCAAATCTGGCAACCCATTTCATAGCACGCCCGTACCAACGCGCGCTCTGAATGTTGAGCAAGAGAAAGTTGCCTGCACTTTAATGATACCCCCCCCCCTTCAACACACCTGAACCAATCTGGCAACCCAAATAATGACGTTACGCCACCCTTAGCAACGATTGGTCAACATCATTGCATCTGAGCCTGGCACAGTGTGCATTTACGAGCGCATTTTGTTTCAATAAAGTTGAGAAAAAGAAAAAAACGAGCGCATTTTGTCATGCTGATCGAAGCGACAAGAGAACTTCATGTTAAAGAGACTTTATCCATCAGGCGCTGAAAAAAGATGAAGAACTTCAACATCAATCACATGGTAAGTTTGGAGGATGTTGGGGCCGCATTTTTTACATTATCCAGTATTTCTGTGCAGCTGCGCGATTTACGTAAAATACTAATCAATCCTAGGGGAAGTTTGCACATAAACGATCCCGTTTGTCGTAATTTCCAATGGAAAACTCGAAAATAATTCTGATACCCAAGTTTCCAAGATGAGGTCGGACATGACCTTCTAAAACGGTGGAGAGTGTTCCACAGTTAGAAACCTTGGGGTTTTATTTGACTAGGATTTATCATTTAAGGCTCACATATCTCAGGCGTGTAAAACTTTATTTTATCACCTTCGAAATATTGCTAAGATCATAAATATACTCTCTAAGAGTGATGCTGAAAAACTCATTCATGCGTTTGTTACGTCTAGACTGGATTACTGTAACTCCTTGTTAGCAGCGTGTCCTAAGAGTTCCTTAAGAAGTCTCAAGCTTGTTCAAAACGCAGCAGCTAGATTGTTAGCAGGAACTAGCAGAAGAGATCACATCACTCCTGTGTTAGTTTCACTTCACTGGTTCCCAGTTGTTTCTAGAATCAAGTTCAAAATCCTCCTGCTAACCTATAAGGCCTGACATGGTATGACCCCGTCCTACATTAAAGACCTCATAGTGTAGTGCCTTACCACCCAAACAGAAAACTTTGTTCACAAAATGCAGGACTGCTTGTGGTTCCCAGAATTCATAAAAGTACAGTTTGAGGCAGAACCTTTAGTCATCAAGCCCCTGTTTTATGGAATAAGCCCCCAGCTCATGTAAGAGAGGCCGACACAGTTTCTGCAATTAAAGTTAGACTCATAACATTCGTCTTTTTTCGTCTTCAGAGAATATTTACCTTTCTGGTAATTTGTTTACATTAAACTTAACAATAACATAATAAAGTTGTTAGTAGGCTGTGTGGAGGTGAACAGGGGTTCCATAATATTTTCTAAGATCTTTTTAGTATGCATTACAGGGGTTCTATTATATGTTCTATGTTCTTTTTATTATGCATATAATGGATTCTATATATGCATGTATTTTGTATTGCAGGAATATGCTTGATTCCTGCCCTCAGTAGTAGATAATATGTGCTGAGGTCAGCAGTAGGCCTGTTTTTGACTTTTGGTCTCTGTTTTCTTTCTGTACTGGAGTGTTTCTGGAGCCACGACACCTGCAATGCAGACTAGACAAAAACACATCAGTCTAATGACGTATTTTGTTGTTTTCCTCTTCCCTTACTGAATAATAAAAAAGCCTTTTTGCCTTGAGGACAGAGAGGGCGGACAGCCACAAAGCCTAACAGGTTGTGTTTTTCCACTTCTCCCCTTTTGCAAAAGGTTTGAAAATTCATGCAGACTCTTGTGTGTATTTTCATTTCCCAAACTGCGCATTTCATTTTTGGACGTCCTGAACCATCCGAATCTGCGAAGGCCGGACGAGACGGCAACAGCTGCTAGAAGTTTGAAGCTGGGGTAGCTATGGTGCACTGGAGTTCTGTCCACTATTCTCGCCTACTTCTATTCTCCTTCTCTCATTTATTTATCATTAAGTTCTCCATGCCTCTGTTTGGTGCAGTGTGATTCATGTACTGTCAATCTTTCCCACTCCCCTCCATGTACCTCGTCTCTGGCTCGCCTCTACTACACCTGGCTGTGGATCCTGTCTCCGGCTCGTCTCGCCCCCCCAGCCGTCCCCAAACTTCAACTGGATGAAGATCATCTGCTGGACTTCAAATATGTAAAGTTAGATAAGTGAATTCTTCTCTATGAGTTCTGGTGCATCGCCTGTCCGTCCTGGGGGAGGATCCCTCCTTCATGTGGACACCCCTGATGTTTCTTGTTTTTTTCCGAAATCCGTTTTTTTTAGGAGTTTTTCCTTACCACGAAGGGGGGTCTAAGGGCAGGGATGCCCAGTTTAGTATTATCCTATTGAATTCTATGCATTTATGATCCTTTTTGATTGTATGTTTACCTTACAATTACCGGTACAAAGCCCATTGAGACGACTGTTGTTGTGAATTTGGGCTATACAAATAAAATTGAATTGAATTGACTTATTTTATCGTTTCGGTGGTCACCTGTTGGTTTCAGATATCTAGGCATCCAGGTCACTCTATCGTTGTCTCACCTGCATCGTGCAAAATGTACCCCCCTGATTAAAAAGACTGAGAGCGACTTTTCGTGTTGGTCAACTCTGCCACTATGTACATATTCCAACATCTTCCAATCTTCCTTAGCAAACAATTTTTCGACAAGCTAGATAGGACCATTTCTATGGTCAGGCAAACTGCCTCTTATTCGCAAATCAGTTTTACAATCCCCAAAGGATGAAGGAGGGCTTGCTCTGCCAATCTTTAGATATTATTATTGGGCGGCAAATATCCAGAAACTTCTTTTCTGGATGAGCGATGGAAATGACTCCATACTGAGCTGGATCCAGCTGGAAAAGAAATCTTCACAATTTTGTCTGCACTCAAAATTGTGCTCACAGCTTCCACTTCCCAGTGTCCATATCTACCCAGTGGTGTCCACTTCTTTGAAAATCTGGAGTCAATTCAGGAATCAGTTTGGCCTTATAAATCCTACAGTCCTCACATTAGTCTACAAAAACTGTGGATTTGATCCGACCAAAACCAATTTGGCATTCAAACTATGGCACAATAATGGGATTAAGTCAATCTGACTTGTATAAAAACAGTGTTTTCTCCTCTTTTAAACAACCGTCAAAGAAATAAGACCTCCCACATAAGCATCTTTTCTATCTCTTTCAGATCAGGGGCTTTGTTAAAAAACAGTTTCCTCAATTTCCAAATCGCCCCCCAGAAACTCCATTAGATGCTTTTCTCTCCAAAGACCCTTTTGTTAACAGCTGCATCTCAAGCAAATACAAGTTCTTTGTGCGATGAAAGTCACTTTAGGCTACTAAAAGTTCAGCATCAATGAATTGTATCCCCAAATCCAATTTAACATTTGCCATATCAGTACATTTTATTAAAAGAAATACATCTTCAAATGTGTATGATGTCTCAGCAGGTAGAAATAACTGTAAAACCTTCTTCCTTTAAGACCTGAATCCTTGCCAGTAGGCCTCTGGTATCAATTCATAAGCTGTCAACATCCCAAACAGCAGAACGTCTCTGGCAGCAAACTGCAGTGAGCTCTGTTCCAGAGTCTCCAGCCTTTCTTGTTAAAATCTATTGGAACATAACAACCCAACAGACCTCAGGTCATCTTTTCACACTGGTGGCACTGTCAAAAAGGGAAGAAAAAGTCTCTAAGGCTCTTTTGTCAAACTTCCCTTTCACACGCAAGCTAAAGATGTGACATTGGAAAACCTCTGTATCTTCATTACTCAGCAAAGGTTTCATTTCTTTAACTCAGTTATTTACTTTTATTGGCGTATGAGCCTTCGACTTTGACTGCATCTACAGTCTACTTTTAGCTGCTGTAAGGTGTAAAGTCTTACCAGGAAACAAACATTTTCTTTACTTTATTCTTTATAGCAGATCTTTGATCATTTACAGTTTGCAATCTCACAGAAAAAATAGATATTATATTCTTATTGTTTTTCCAGGCTAAATGCTGGGATAAAACTTTAAACGGCAAAGAAGATCCTCTCGGATCGGCCTTTTTGACCCGAATATAAAAGGGGTTCTGTTTGGGATCTTTGATTTATCTTGTTAGGCCTCCAGGGATAGAGCAAGACAAAAGGACAGCACTGTCTCCAGAGCTCCTTCACCTGTAACCATTGACTGGATCTGAGAACTGGGCAGAGTGAGTGTGACATCACCCATAGAAAATGGTTTACTTCCTGCTCCAACCAAAAAAAGTCACTTCAGTCGCCACGTTATTTGCGGACATGTTGGAGCCAGACAAACTTCGTTAGGAGAAAAACATTAAGAATTGGGAGGTATGTTTGGTGCATTAATCTGGGTAACAACCCAGCAGTGATGAAACATTAGTGGTTGTTTAGAGAATTCTTGTTATGGTAGTAAGGACATTTTCTCAAAGTGATGAAGTTTCAAACAATTTCTGCATGTAAAAAAAAAGGGAAAACCAAGTTGTGGGTGAGATTGACATTTAGCACAGAGCAACCCTGCCCTCCTTACCCTCCCCATTACTGAGAGCTTTTAGTTCACACGCTCTTATGCTGGATTACAGCCCCTCACACCCCAACCTTTAACATTAGCAGTGCAACAAAATGGCGAGCATTATTGGAGCTATCCAGCCGTATTTTGATCCGGATGCCAGCTCAGACAGGGAAAAATAGACGTACATGACCTATTTGTCTACAAGTGGATGAATTAGAGTGCAATTTAGGGCTTCATTTTCTCTATCTATGTCCTCCATCAACAGAAAAATGGCAAAAGAATGAGTTAAAAACACCATTTTCATCTGAGTAGGTTTTTAATGAAAAGTCCACTCAAGCGCTGTCTTTTGAGAACACAATTGAAGGAAGGTCAGTGGGACACCTGCTGCCATCAATCCTCCCATCTGTTTCTAGAACATTTTTGAGGCAAGTTGCAGGTATGCTGCCTCCCGCCAACACCCTACAGGTCCACACCTGAAGCTCTTTTCCCAGTTTGGACCTTGTCCATGTCTTTATGACCTTTCTCTGTCTCCATGGTTCTGCATTACACAACAACTGCCGTGACCCATATAGTAAAGGCCAGTAACGTGTGCGTGTTTTCACCCCCCCCCCCCCGCTGGATTTCCTGTGCACGTTCGAGAGCGGGTTGGTGAAGATCTCCTGAGTACGAGTCCTGGAGGGGTCTCCTGTGGTTGTCTCGAGGTAAAGAGTGACCCGGATGTGTCAGTTCTGCTTAAAAGAGCGAAGGAAGAGCTGGTGGACCGCCATGACTCACACACAGAAAACTTCCTCAGGGTTGTACTTATGATCACTGTACACCACCACTCACACTTGACATTTTTCTCTGAAGCGTGTCTGTGAGCTACTGTTTTATGGCTTTGTGTTCAATTTTCATGAAACCTACAGGCTTGTAAAAGATTTGTTTTTCTATTTACATTTACGTCACACTGTATGTACACATGCAAAGCGCTGCAGGCGCTATTCCAGCCCAGCTTCTCTTCGTGCAGCTAAAGCGTGTTGAGTTAGTCCTGAAGCACATCAACCACATTACAATATCAAAGAAATAAAGAACCCAACGCTTAGAAAATACTACAAAACTAACCATTCTTTACAGTTTCAAAGAGAAGAAAGAATCCCAAAACAAAGCTAAAGCAAGTATATGTAAAGAAAAAACTGACCTTCATATGGAGAGATGTTTTTACTGATAGAGTGGAACAAAAGAATATTTCAATGTTTAAGTTAGAGGTTGTTTAATGAAGAACCAAATGGAAAACTTAATAGAAACATGTGACTGTGACATATACCCAAATTTGTTGTTGAATAAATGAGTCAACAAATGAATGGAGGATCGACGTTAAGATCTGCCTCCTTTTTCTTTTCGTCTGTCTTTGTTGTCTATCATCTCTTGTAAAACGTATGTATAAATGCATGCCATGTTTATTCATGGGATGGTGTAACATCCTATTTGTTAAGTGGTTTATAGGTTTTGTTTGTATAAAAAAAAAACAAAGAAGAAATCACAAACAGAATAAAAGACAGCAAAGATGCGGAAAGAGCTCCTTACTATTGACAGTTTATTTTTTAAATTAAATATTTACAAGATGAGATTCAGTAAACAGAACAATACAGTTGTTTTAATCCATTTGTTTCTTAAGCTCAAAAATCTTTGAAGGAAACAAAAGTCTCTAAAAAAAAAAAATCACTTGTTGGACTTTATTTCACACATTATGACCATCAAACATGTAAATGTAGTTTAACATCTAACCTTTTAAAGGTTCAGATAGCTTAACTGTAATGCATCAAGTAACTTTCATGTTTCATTTTTTTTTTTAGCCAAACGTTTTGCTCTCAGGTGCGACGTTCTTGTTCTCCTCGTTTTGGGATTATAGGGGGGTCCTTCAGTTTCACCACAGCAGCCAGGTCTTCCCAGACGTTAGAATCTCGCGCATACATCAGACACAAGCACATACATGTAACACGACCACACAAAAACGACAAATGTAGGGTAACAGATGCTGGTCCACCAATGTTAGAGTCCACATCAAAATCAGGAGACTGTGTCCCGGAATGACTCGAATTTTAAAAAGTGTTCAAGGCTAAGTTTCTGCATAATGTCACTGATTCATTAGGCAAAATAAAAAAACCATTTAGCTACAAAAACATATGCGATGTTAAAATAATAACTTAAGCACGCCGGCTTTGTGCCTAAAACTACAACAGTCTGTTCTGGAATAAATGCACTTCATGGTTTCATTAAGAGTGGAAACTATGGGATTTAAGATGCAAACTTGTTGCACAATAAGTAGGAAGGAGCAGTGGAAGTGAGGGAGTTTGTGGTCCATCTCCGCTTCGGTTCCTGTCATCTCTTCCTCAGCTCTGCGTGGAAATCGGAGAACATTTTGCATTTTTTTTGCATGTGTAAGATCCAGATTTCGTCCCGGTCCACATTGAAGTCTAAGGTCAGAGTCTGCTGGTGTTGCTGTTCTGAAAAACATCCTTCAATCTGGTCGCTACAATCACAGAACTAGAAAGTTTCTGGAATATTTGGAGGTCACCTGGAGTGTCCCGCCTTCCACTCTGTAAAGAACAAACGTCCAATCAGATGATTAAAATCAAATTTATAGAGCGATCCCCCTGACGTCTGTGCATGATGAAGTTAACAAGCAGTCCTCCTCCCTAAAAATCCCTTTCACAGTATTTTCCATCTACAGGGAGGTCAAGCTTATAATTCTTCTCCAGACCACGGATGTCTGGGAGCCATGGCAACCAGATATGAGACTGCTCATGAGAGGCGGACTTAATAAGCTGGAGAGCAGACAAACAACGATGCAGAAGGACTAACCGCCCAGGTTAAAATGACAGACACTCCCAAATTGTGCGGTCAAGTCTTTTTTGGAATGCAACTACTTGTAAAAATAACACATATTTTAAAATTACTTTGATATTTGTCCTCTTGGAAAAATTTCATACTTTGTTTTAAACTAGAGAAAATATGCTCTAAACTGTTTCTATGAAGGATTTAAGTGAATAACACACAAGTGAGTTTGAGGCCGACTTCAGAATTAGACGGGGCTAATATAGTTTATATAGCTTTACTAGACTTTATTGGATTCTCCTCAGTGTCTTTATGTAATGCACAAAATATACTTTTTCTCTCTATTCTATACTGCCCTATGCTATACTGTACAACACTGAACTGTCCTAAACTGCACTCCACGACAGGTTTCTATACTATATGATACTTCATATACTTTTCTTTACAATCCAACTGTACTACACTAAAGTGTAGTATACTGTAGTGTAAAATATTGCACTGTAAAATACTGTTCTTTACTAGTACACACTATATTCTACTATACTGTGAAATATTCTGTACTGTGATACACTATATTATACAGTTCTAAACTATATTTTACTGCATAGTAAGGTACTAGGCTGTAATATACTTTCCTGTGATGTTCTGCTGTAATAAAATATACTGTACTATTCTTTACTGTACTCGACTGTAATATACTATCCAATTAAATATTTATTTTTTAAAACATTTAAAACTGTTTATAATTTTCTAAGCACCCCTTTTTGTTGATTCATGACGTATAGCCTGAATAAAATAAATTAACATTTGTAATGTTTAGGTGAAAAAAAAGGAGAAAATGCTGAATGTGCACAGGAATGATTCTACAGCAATGTTTCCATGTGAGGGAAAAGACGCAACAATCTGCTGGGGAAAGAAATCAATAGAACTTTAGTGATCAAACCCAAGAGTCACTTTTGGTGTTTGTTCATGAGGAGTATTAAAACAGAGATAATTGAAGAAAGGAGCAGCTGTCCACCAATCTGAGAGGAGCTGTGAGTTCCTTCTAATCAACATGCATGTAAACCTCAGAGAAGAAGGCCTCAGTTATTCAGTTATAGTTCCAAAGATCAAGACAAAACAATCAGAAAATGGCGGCACAAGTAGAGCTTGTTAGCAGGAGAGCACAGGTTGAAGCTGCATCTTGGTATGATAGACTTTAAAAAACAGGGTTCCACATCCTTTAGAGTCAATATTATCCAGTGGAGCAGCCAAAGAACGACTAGAGGAAATCACTTGGTCAGAATCTGGGTTCAACTGACTGAAGCTCACAAGCCAGCAGTGTTTACGGCCATCAAACAATCTTAAAACAAAAGGACGAAAGTCGAAGTGGTGACGTGAGGAAATGTTGCTCACCTGCTAGCATACACCATGGCGAGCATCACTGCACGTCTCTAAGGAGCTGCAACACAAACACCAAAGGACATGAACAGACGTAAACAAAATGTTTAAAAAAACAAAAAATAAAAGCTTTTCTTTCAGACCGTCAGACATTTTTACTCCAAACAAAAAAAACGTGATTAGATCCATAATTGTTATAATTCTGTTCTTATTGGCTGTTATTGGACTTTTGTCTGTTTTGCTGTGAAATAAAAATGTTAAGTTCTTTTTGTGGCTAAAAGAGAGGTTTGTTCCATGCGGTTCTTCACACCTTCTCTTCACACTCAAAAAGTAACACACAGACACACAGTGATGACACTGGCACACACATCTACATCCTACAGACATGCAGCTCCATCACCAAAGCAATCCCGATTTTTTTCACACTTCAGACAAAAACAAAGAAACCCATTAAGAGCTGAGAGAGCAGAAAGGGAAGTAGGGTTAAGGGTGTGACGGATGAAACTAGGAGTGTGTATCGGCTTGAGTCTGGGGATACACTACGTATCCCGATATGCGTCCCGCGATACGATACATATCGCAATATTGTACCGGAACACATTTTCTTTTCTTTTTTTCAAGAGTACGACTTAGAAAAAAAAACTCTACCTGAATATTCATATGTGTTTCATTGTAACAAAATTGTAAATGTATTTTATTTAATGATCACAATGCCCTGCAACTGCATCTCATTTGTAAGTTGCTTTTACCCAAGCAAATTCACAGTGATTTTATTTTGGTTAAACAAAAAATAGTTGTTCTTAAAGGGAACAGTCAACACGGTCTGATTTTTTACAACAAATATTTTTCTAGTATGAGAAAAAAAAAATTAATCAATGTGTCTTAACCGATAAGGTTCTAAAAGTAAGATTGAGGAAGTAAAGTGCTGTGTATTTCCAACATTGCTAAATGTAGCTACTCCAGTTCTTTTAAGGGGTCAGGAGCCTGAACGGGGCTTCAAAAATAAAGGAAAGAAAAAAAACACCAGTTCTTTTCAGAATCAAAGTGTAATGAAACAACATGACAGGGTGGAGGAGAGCGCTTTAATGTGGCTAAGAGGCTTTATTGACATGACAGTCTGCATTGCAGCTCCGTTTTCTCACACGAGGAAGGAAACACGGATTTCACCGCTCATTGCCATGATGTTGGCCTTTTTTTACAGAGCGTTGTACACATCACTCTGATCCATCAGGTTGCTGATCAAGAATCTATTGCTGAGGTTCTGCAGAACTTTGGCCCGCTTTGCCGACAGCATTTGCCTGGTGCTACGTGCATTAGCCACTGCTTCAATGCTTCACTTGTTCTCATCTGAGCCCGCTACCAAGCACCGCAATCCGGGTTTTTCTATGATACTGGCAGCAACGTGGCACAGAGTTTTCAGTACCCATTCCTAGTAAAAACTAAGACGTACATGTCTCATAACAGCAAAACAAGCTGCTTCTCGCTGAGATCTTGTTGTTTTGTGTGGTGTAGAGCTGCTTAAAGAAGCTCAGTGTGCTCTGCTGCCAACTATCGCAGGTTTAAGTGAAAAACCAGAGTCAAACGCTGAAGGACACTCATAAATAAAGAAATATCACCCCGCCAGCATTTTTTATCGATACAAATATTGCCAAATGAAATATCGCAATGTATCACCGAATCGATTTTTTCCTACACCCATGGTGGAAACCAATAGAGATGTCAACAGTTTTGGTTTGGCTCCACAGAATTTTTCAATTAAAAATTAGGAGTTTGGAAGGATAGGATGCTGCTGTGTTCAGCAGGTGTGGCTGAATATTAGTGCCCTCCATGTCCACTCCGGTAAAAACAGCGTCAACAGCGTCTCGCCTGCAGATTCGAGTTCTGTCCAACTGTGTGGCTTTTTTGTGTCAGTCAGAATTTCATCAGGCATTTATGCAGAAACTCAGACTAGGGTCAGAGTCTGAAATAAATGAAATGTTGGGAAGCTGCGTGTCATTTCCCACTACTCCAGGAGGGGGTGCAGTAGTGCCGGTTTTAGGCACAGGTAGGACGGGGAATTGTCCGGGGCGCAAATTTAACGTGGGGAGGGGGGGGGGGTGTTGGGGTGACACAGCGGCTCAGTGCTGGTTTCCTAGGATCTGTTATATGACAGAGTTTGTAACAGCCTGAAACTGTGAACTGCCGTCCTGCATCTTCACGCTCCTGTCTCTTGTCACACGCGGCTGCATGTGTGAAAAAGGAAAGGGGAGGGGTAGTGGGCTCAAGCTGTGAGGTGGAACGGGGCACGTGGAAAGCTGCAAGCGCTGCCTGGATTGTGCAACACCAGGATCATCGCGCGCCTTTAGGATACATTCACACCGCAAGCTGAAACGACCCAATTCCGATTTTCTTTTGCCCCTATGCAACCTGAATCTGATCTTTTCATGACAGTCTGAACGACACAGATCCGATTTTTTCAAATGCGACCCAGGCCACTTAGGTATGTGGTCCTGAATCCGATACGTAGCCAATCTTTTGAAATGCGACCGCCGTCTGACCGGCCAGGCCCCATGAATTCGACCTGTACGTCATCAATACGCTACAATCGTCATCATTCTGCGTTAAAGTAGGTGGGAACGAGAACATAAACATCAATCATGGCGGACGATCCTGCTGAGACCAGTCAGTGGAAGGGAAGCGAGGTTCGATTTGATTCATATTTGGGGTGACAGCTCTATTCAGGCCAAACTCGAGGGCTCTTATTGCAACCGGGCGGTTTTTTGAAAAAATTTCTAGCGAAATGGCCGAGCGTGGTGTTGAACCCTTTCCCGCAATGAATTTTTTTCCTTCCCGACCGTGGCCAGAAGCGCGGGGGAAACCTTCTCCAGGGCCGAAGGCGGATCCTCCTTCGGGGTTCACTTCCCCGTTCTGACCCTCAGATTCTCCAGGGCGGGTTAATAAAGAGTCAATAGCATTTATTCTGGGGGAAGCCTTCTTTTATTACCGTTCTCCTTCCAACGTAACACAAAACACGAATGCGCGCACCCGACACACTTACGCTGCCCCCCCCCCCCCCCCCCCACCACACACACACACACACAATCCCTCCGGCGCTCTAGATGCTCTCTCTCCTCTCTCTTATTACACACACATTTCACGGTCACACAAGAGATCACAAAAGTTCCGATTTAATTGGAAATGTGAACGACCTTGCAAAAACAAATCTGATTTTTTCAAAAATTCGGAATTGAGCATTAAGCCCTGCAGTGTGAACGTAGCCTTAGATTACTCAGCTCATGCTAATAATGTCATTCTTTATGTACTATTGTAGACATTTTGATGACGTGTCTTTATTTTCCATAAATGTATTCTTTGTCTGGCTGTCGTTTAGTTGGAGTCCATATTTAACATAAAGACAGCAGGTAATGCAGTCAAACAGCTGCACTTTATGAGATCATAAATAATCAATTATTTAGAAAAACAATCAGCACAACGTTTTTATCTATTTCTTCAGACTAAAGACGTTAAATATATTGGTGCTGCTGTGTTAATGTTTCAGATCAATTTACATTTAATATTATTTATTGATTTTTTTTCTCAGCATCAAAGGGTTCATTTGGTCAAAAATGTTTTAAGTTTAAATAAGAAATGACATATTTCTTTATTTCAGGCACTTTAAGTTCCTTTTCTGTTTTAGACTAGAACAGGGTTTCTGTGGCTAAAAAAAGCTAATATTTGTTGTAATTGGATTTATATTGCTTTTTTCTTTTGTTAATATTAAAAGATACAATTTCAGGCATACTTAAACAAATGTTATAGATACTAACCTAATATATTGTCACCGCACGAGTGTGTGTGTGAGGGGGGACATGTTTTTTTTCCCAGGGGGGGACCTGCCAGAAAATCATCGAGAGGCAATGAGTTACCACAACTCTTTAACCGTTTAGGAAATAAACCTAATTCCAACACATTCTGAAGACAGGAAAAGCCGCTCAGCGTCAGAATCAGTTGGTTTACGTTTATTTTGTAAACACTTCAGTACTGTAAAGTGTTGCATATCAGAGCAAAGCTGCTTGTCTCCACTTCAGAATTAGTTGGAATTACGTTAATTACGTTGACGGTTATAGACTTGGGGTAATTCAAAGAATGAAAACACTGGAGGTAATGGGTTAAAGACTGACGATTTCCTTCACCATACAAAGTCCCAGAGCTTACATCTGGAAAAGTATCAGAGACGAGAACGACCATGTTTGCTAATTTTTTGTTTTTTTCAGCTAGTTCTCTCAGGACAGCGACTTTGTAACTTGTTTTTCTTCCCTAAGATAAACATTTTGTTTCCTTAAAATAATTAAATAAAATCAGTGATTATTTTTTTGGGAAGAAAACAACTTATTTAGTTGTCACAAGAAAAAAATAATTTTGCAAGATAACTGAAAAAATCTTTACTTATGAAACTTACTCATGAGTATCAGGAGAACACGTAGGCGTTTGTTGGAGAGGTGATCCGAAATGGCAAACACAGGATTATCAATTTTTGTTTCCTCACGAGACTTAAGTCATTAGAAAATGAATTATAGTTTTATTCATTTTCTTATATTTACCCTCAAGGTAACATCTTATAAAGTTGTTTTCTCAAAAAATTAGCTATACCTTTATTAATTATCTTATTTTTATTATTGAGAAAACAAGTGAGCTGAGAAGATAAAAAAAATAAAATAAATAAAGGTATTAGAAGACATGGTCATTCTCGGTTTTTTGAAGTAAAGAACATAGATGCATTCATGATAGAAATCACAGTTGAATCATCAATCTGAACACATTGATCCTGCATGAGTGGAACCCCCAGCTCCTGCTCTTTTTATCACAGGTGAATAAAGGTGCAGGAGGGTTTAGCTCTGGATTGAGTCCTGGATTAACCCGAGTGATTGGCAGATTGACTCACAGAAAGCGCGTCTTGGCTGAAAGATGCTACGCTGTTCCGCATCTCATTCTCACTGCCACGCAGCGGAATCAGTGACACGTTACCATGACGTGCGTCCGGCAGCACGCGGCTAACCCGGGTCTGCTGGAGTCCGTCCTGAGGCCACACGTTACCATCATACTGAGACACAGGGGGGAGAAAGCAACAACGTTTTAAGAATGGAATGTGTGTGAACAGCCACTGTGAGCGAGAAAGCATACCTGGAAGCTGAGGAACGTGGCGAGCCATTCCTTCATTTCTGATTGGGTGTCACAGCAGAGATACCTGGAACATAAAAACAGGAATTCATCTTTAAGTTTGCAGGATTCTGTTCATTCACAGGATAATTCTAACCTTTTAGAAACACACAAAACCATCATTTAAACAGATCTAAGGTCCACTGATAAGTATGTGTGTTTTCCCATTTAACAAATGGAAAATGTTCAGGTCTTAAACCCAACAAGATCTTGAAGTTGAATCTGGATTTTAGTCTTCTTAAAATGTTACGCTTTGGCAAAATCTTTCAAGGAGTAAAGACTGCCATGACTTCATTTTAAAAAAAAGTCCCCAGGAAGAATGACAATCTTCATCAGCTAGGAGTCCAAAAATTGTTTTCCGCAATTGGCTTCTTAAAAGGTCATTGAATGTGCCCGAAAACTGGCCTTGACGATACAAACCAATAAATATCTTCTGTTTTGAGCTTCAAAACATCACAAAATGTATTTTCGGTTTGTAAAAAGCTACTTACAAATATTTAGAGTGTAGTTTTGTTGCTAGATTCAGTTATTCCTTCATGGTCAATCGGTTTGCGGTTGAGTACAGTTTCAGAAACAAGACGCTAAAAAACGACTCAAATATGACCGACGAGTCCCTGCAAAGGACTGCCGACACAACCAGGCTCGTCTTCACCCATCAGTAGCTAGGATAGGTCCCAGCAACCTTGACAGGAATTGGAAAAACCACATAAACATAAACAACAGGGGACAGCCTGGTAACATGTTTCTAGATCCTTTTCTTCAGTGTCTGCCTTTCAGGCTCTTATTTTTTCTTTTAGTTCTGAAATCTTCCCTTGGCTGTATTTGCGCCTTCCTCCCAAGGGTATTCGTTGCAGTGAACCACATGAAGGAGCAGAAGAAGGGATGAAACGGCCAACGGTGCAACATTCCCACTGCTGCTGGGAATGCAGGCATTCTGCAGAACAGCATGTGTGGCTGCACACATATTAGCTGTGTTCATACGTTTTAAAAGCTTTAAAGCTACCAGGAAGTTTATTGGTTATTACCCTTTCAAAATAAAATGATAAATGTGTTTGTGTAGGTATCTTTGTTATTCTTTGATTCTGTTTAGCTTCAGTGACCACAAAAGTCTACAGAACAACAGTTCTTTTATGTAGATCTATTTCAGCTCATGGTGTTCACTCTGGACGAGTAGGGAAAGATTTATTTGTTTTTTTTCTTTTTCTACTGTTTACTAGCATATGTCTGTCACCTACAGTTGAAAGAGGCTTAGTGCGAAATGTCAAAGCTGTGCAGAACTCATGGAAAAAGTTCTGTTTATTGCTAGCATCCTCAAAACAGCGGATATTCATTTTTTATAATCCAAATTGCGGTTATAAAAAACTTGCATAGCTAAGCACTGACGCAAGAGTTTTGAACGTGGAAGCCTGAAACGCGCATATACGCACGTTTACAAAGATCTTTCTTTTCTGGAAATGCCTTACTGAGGGCAGTGGGAACATAGCTTTAGGAAGATATGGACAAAAACACACTATTATTTGCAATCCATGTAATATAAACTCAAATTTTCTTTAGAAACATTAAAAACGGATAAATTTGAAAAATGCAGGTTCAGTGGGGCAAAACAAAAAACTTCTCAAATATGAGTTCTGTAGTTTTGATTAAAACCAAAGGGACTGTGGAGCTGTGCTGTGATTGGATGCAGTGTGGCGTCCACAAATGCATCATAGCTGGGGACCATATTTTTCCTCCTTTTTTGCAGGGACTTGACCCTCCACCTTTGAGCTCAAAGAGCCTTCCATTGCAATGATTATGCTCACATTGATACCATAAATGTGATCTTGAGGAGAAAAACGGATAGCAAACAGAGGCGCTTACAGCAAAGTCCGACTGCTTGCATGCTTTCACTTGAGGAGCAACACTTGACCCAGAACATGTAATTAGCTGGATGCTGCTGAAGATATTGACTCACCACTGCTGCCTCTCAGACTTTTCCTGCTTCTTGGTCTCATACACAACAGTCAGACCCCAACTGGAAACAGAGAAGACAAATGAAATACTATAACAATCTGCTTTGGTTGTTCTTGGATTTATCCTGCCCCCTAGTGACTGTTGAGCATCAGTTACAGGGACTAAATGTGAGTTTACTTTTAGGTGTAGTTAACACTGACTTTCCTAAACATTTCTATGATTTGAAGCCACAAAAAACAGGAATGTTTTAGTCGCATTTTTCATGTAAAAAAATATGTAAACATGAATTAAGTCCCTAAATAAATCCAGTAAATGTAAGACTGTACCATGTAAAAAAACAAGCCCAGTGGTTTTAAATGGTATATTGTACCCAAAGAAAATAAAAGAGAAATGAAAATACAAATGGACAAAATTAAAACTTTCTACAGATGTTCAACATCAGGCAGCTGATAAATCAAATGTCACCAGCAATGAAAAAAAATGATGATATTTAACTTGCATCTTTTGATTTTCTCCTTTGTTTCAAACAGGAACACCTTTTAACATTTTCCTATAAGATGAAATGTTTTCTCACCATGTGGGAGCGCGAAGTTTCTTTTTGATTCCATTATAAACCTTCAAGTTTTTCGTGGGCCATTCCCGGTCTGGGCGGTTACTCTGACAGAGCGAAAGAACAGAGCAGATCAACACAAAAAAATGAAACCATTTAAGTCACATAATAAAAACCTTGGTCGTGTTTGCTGCAGTCACTCTTACTCTAATTTCTCTGTACATTCTGAGGTTGCTCGAACTTAGGATAAAATATCGGTCGTGGAAATTTCCGGAAGACAGTCCCAATCCCAGGATGCTTCGCTCTTCTCTGAATTTCATCATCCCGTGTTTGGAGGCATCCGACTTAGTGGCTGGAGGTAATAATGACAGATTATCCAACAGTTCAGGCGGACAATGTAGAGATTATTGACAAAGAATTAGGTTCTCACACAAGTAGATGAGCATTCCGTCCATGCCGGGATGCTTCTTAATGAGTAAATGGGAATTGGTCCCTAAAGAATGAAGAATCGCCAAGACCCGTTCCTGATAATGAAGAGGACGTTCTGAGGAATAAGGAAGAACACAGATAATAAACTAAAAGATTCACAGCATGAGCGAAGGAAGACATTTTAAACCTGCTCTTTAAAGTGTAGACACATGCACGGGTTGACCTGTACGGGTACTGTGTGTTTTTGGGTTGTCCGGGCCCGTAGAAGGTCATAGATCAGAGCGGCTGCGTCTTGAGAGGAGCAAAGGTGCGTCTGGCAGTTTTTCAAAAATGGAATCAATGTGCGATTGTTGTTTGTGTGTGGTGAGTGTATTTAGGAGTATTTTTAGGGTTGCACACAGTGATGCTGTCGTTAAGTGCCCTTATGCCACACTCTAGTCGTTAGTAAAGCCTTATTCACAACTGACCTTAAGGCTGGATTTGGACTGTCTAAGGGCATAAAATGGGTAAAAAAAATGGGGCACGCAATGAACGTGCACTTTTGTAAACAGAACTTGAGGGCCCTTTGCGCAGTTCACAAGAATGGTGGGGTTGAAAAGATGAAAATCTCTACGACCCACCTTCCTCTCACCTACTACACCCTTACTCACCCAAACTTTTGCTAAAAGTGTTCCTTTTGACCTGTCGCCTGCAGCATGCTCATAGAAAAAATATCTGCGCAAACATTTTGGTTCCACAGGCTCACGTAGCAGACTATGACCTTAATATTTTATGCAGGCCACCTGCGTGCCCTGGCCCAGATCATATCCACCTGTAACGGCTTTAGACAGTTCACACAAAAATCACAAAATCTGCCAGATGCACCCGCTGGTATTCGATAGGCCACCTCTGAGCACCACCTTCTCACCCATTTGTGAGAAGAGCCTTCTTGGTTTGTGTCATTGTCCAAGTCATTTTGTTAATTCTTTCCATCTTTAGTTATGAAAGCATGAAGTATCTTTACAACAGCTCCCCTCAAGATGCAGCTGTTTCTCTCTATGACCCTACACAGCCCCGAACAACCCAAAAACCTGCAGCAACAGTACGGATAACCCCCCAGTACGGGTGCATGGAATCAAAGCTGAAATAAAAGAATGGGATTTTTTTTTTTTTTATCCATGGCTGTTTTGCATCCTTTAATATCTCACCCATTTCCTCCTTGTCGCAGACTTCCCAGCAGCTCCAGTATTCCTTGTCTTTAAAAGGGATGTTACGCTTGTCCAAAACTTCACATGTCAGCTCTGCTGCCGTCATAGAACCAGGAATCTGTCCACAGAACAGAAACCTGCATTGGCTCCAACTGTGGCTCAGAACACAACCAGACAAGAGCAGAACAGTGCGTTTGGCCATCGGTACGTTTACCTGCACACTCTGCTCTATTGTCCCATCTTTTTCTTCAAGATACACAGTACAGATGAAGCTGGGAGCTGGAGTAAATTCCGGTCGTGGCTAATATATACATGAGAGATGACAAAAAGTAACTTTAAATTTAGCAATAAAGTTTTATTGCTACAGAAATGCTACTATTAGAGAAAAAAAACATGAATTTTCCTCTCATATCCTTAGATGGCACTTAACTTAATGCAACTTTAAAATTAAATAAATAAAACAGTGACCACTTCTTTCTATAGAAACGATGGAATGAGTTTTTGTCACTGACTACAAACCTCGGATCTCCCCAAAACAAATAAAACCGAATCTGAAGGATATACTACACATCAGTGAAGTATTCAATGACTAATGCGAGCATGAAAAAATGATGGCTGCAGAGTGTAATTGATAAAAACAACCATATCAGTGCTCCTCCAGTGTGATCAGCCTGCAGAAAGCAGCGAGTCATGGTGCATTGTTCTGTTCTACATGCTGAACGGAATTTCTTAAAATGCTCACAGGAAACTTTGTGTTGAGTTTCTCGTGCATCTGCAGGATGGCTTTGATCTCCTCCAGCTGTCTTTTTAGCTGCTGCTCATCAACCTATGAACCAACATGAACAACACAAAACATTACATGTTTAAACTGCAGGGTAGAATGTCATGTAGTAAAAATTGCATGCAGCTGTTTTCAGTACAAAGTAAACCGTTTAGACAAGAGCTTTTTTTGTATTTTACAAATGTGTTCCCTAATGTCTTCCCTAGAAGTTGTAGACTGTGTTTCCTCGTTTATTGAGGGAACGATGTTTTAAAAATAACCTGTGAAAGACGAAATTCTCAAAGCAATCATCTTTATTTTTTATATGATTCTAGATGTTTTAAGACTGTAAAACCCCTTAGCCATACACCTACATTTCACACTTTCTCTTGTTTAAAATCCCACTCCGATCATCTTTTGATCTATTTTTAAAGCGTTCCCAGTTTCTTCTTTAATTTATGATTTTGACGTTTTTAGCCAAAATCCAGAAATCTGTCGTTTTCAAGGACAGTTTCTACAGAGTGGCAGTAGTTTATTAGAAATGTGCCTCCCACTGACTTATAGCAAGGGCCCACTATACAGTTTGTGCACCTGCAGCACTCATTTCCCTCAGAGAACTGATTTCTGACAACTCCAATTTGCAGACTTGAGCTTTTCTTTTTTTCTGCGGTTATGAGGGACGTTTGAGCAGCTCTGTGGAGAATCTCTGATACTGGTTGGTCTGTACTAAAGCCCGACCTCAAAGATGAGTATGTAGTGCTGTATAAGGTCCTCAATGGCGCGCCCAGCAGTGTAGTCTTTCCCATCAGTCTGGAACAGAGTGGGACCAAACACTATGGCCAGATTGTGGAGGTTCATCTGGTTCAGGTCAGAAAAACACTGCACACTGAAACACACAGACGCACAGTGAATCCAACAACCGGCGGATGAAACATGAGCTCCTTTTATTGTTTGTCTCGTCAGCTGTTTCTCACCAGTACAGGTGGTTGATAAGAGCTTGTAGTGTTGCCCTGTTGACACGAGGAAGGCGGTTCAACAGGTCCTTGTACTGAGAGATTTTTGAGTTTTCAAGATCACCGGCTGCATCACAAAACACACAGAAAGGACATAAAACATTCTGAAAACAGGGAAAATATTCCCACACAAGAGCACGACATTTGGGGAGTTTTGAAGTGTACAAACGTAAAATGAATCTCACCAGCTACTGTGAGCCAGTCTCTGGCGTGTTCTGAGGTGAACAGCCCGTCTTCCAGTTCCCTGAAGAAACGTTTGAGGGTGTTGGAGACGTCGTCCACCTGGTGCTCACCCTCCTTCAGGCACAGGCTGCGAGCGTCTCTGTGGAATCGCTCGCATAATGCCGCCACGCGAGAGTTCACACCACTCTTACGATAAATGCCCTCTGATTTCAGACCTAAAGATTTAAAGGCATAGGGAGAAACAATAATGCAATAAACTCAAAGATGGGTAGAGAAAAACTACCTCAGTGACTTTTGGTATAGACTAAAATTATATAATCTGGTGCATTATGGGAATTGCTGATCTGATCAAACTTTAAAGATAAATAAATGAATCAAAGTACTCAAACTTTATTGTTTCACAACAATTCTTTTTCCTACTGAGAGGAAAATCTCAATAACCCCCTTCAGGAGGAGAACATAAAATCTAAAGCGGCAAATGTTCTGCAGAGCATTTTACATATGAATAAGCAGCAGTTTGGTTCAATAATGACCAATAGCAATATCGTAAAGAAACCCAACCCCTCAGCTTTAACCAGTTTAGTCCATTAAAATGAAAATCTTGTCAGTCCACTTTATGAAAAAAGAGGAAGAAGAAAAACCAAACCCTCATGTGCTTTAAAAAGACTAAAACAAATGCTTTTTGCAATTTTTCAGGATTGTTTTTTGTTGTTGTTGTTTGTAATGCACAAAACAAAACAGAGAACCATAAATCAAGGTTTGAACCGAATAATGGGGAACATAAATGGGTTCGTCACCAATGTAAACACCACAGGGTCTCACTACTTTATAAAATTACATTTAAGTGTTTTAGAACTGTGTTTTTAGTGTATTTGACATGTTCTTGTGGCATTTTTCTGATGATGGATGACATATATAAAGAAAATTAAGCTCAAAATTGCATTTTTTTAAACTGCCTTCAGGAATGATTCAGTTTGACACAATCAGAGAAAACTTATTCGTTAAAGTTCAAAAACTCAGTTAGTTTAATCCAGAAGAATGTTTTTTTTTCCAGAAAGGAAAGATTTTTGATTTTCAAAGAAACCGACGAGGAATAAAGAGGCAGTCTTTCAAGTTCTTCAGAATGAATCATGTGATCAGAGGAATGAGGACATTCGCTTCACTTTGCTTTCCAACACTGCAGCAGTTTTTCTCTGATGAAGGTGGGAGGAAAGACGATGATGGAGCGATAAAGCAGACAAGACAAAGAGCAGCGAATGAGAAGCAGAGTAAGACGGAGGAGGAACAGAGTTTCTTTGTTGTATTATGGTCTGTCAGTCTCCTGCTGTTGAGTGTTGAGGGTCCTCTCACAGCAGATGGTGACTGCAGGACACACACGGCGTGGAGCTCCTCCTACAGTACGGTTGTACGTTTTCTCTTACCGTACTGTGTGATGAAGCTGATGCAGCTCAGAACTATGACAGGAACGTCCGTCTCTGTGAGCTGCTGCTCGCTCAGCGTGTCTCCTCCACTCCTTGCTGCTTCCTGGATGGCTCCACACCAGCCAGCAAAGTCCAACTTCCTTTCTCCTTCAATGTACAAAGTCCTGAACAAAAAAAACCCCAAAGAATAATGAAAGAAAAAGGATTTAGAGCTTTTTTTTTGACAAAAGAGAAATTTCATTTGCTTTAGTCATATTAAAAATAAAGTCTGACTTTATGTATGCCTCACCTGCCTTTCTCCACCAGAACCAAAACTTCATTGTCTTGTTGAATGGCTTCAAAACAAAGAAAAAAGTATTATTAATATTATCACCTCCCACACCTTCCATCTGAAAGCACAAATGTAAGATTTTCCAAAATGCTTCCACAAACCACACTCACAAAGTTCATTCAGCTTCCGGAGATGGATCTTCTCTCCTTTGCTGCTCTCCAGGTAAACGTGAAGTGTGGAGCCCACAAGCGCAAACCAGCCGACCTTGGATGTTTGCAGGTTCAAGCCGTCTTTATACTTAAGTTTTCCAATGCGCTCGAAGTTCAGTCTCAGCAGCGGCTCAGCTGCAGCCGGGATTAAGCTCTACAAACGACAACGTGTGGACAGTGTCTCACAGTCACCCTTACGCAATATTTAATTTGCTTTATTAAGAATTTAAACAAGAATATACAGTCATTCATCTTTCATTTATTCCTCTTCTCAACCAGTTTATCCCTTTCGGGTTCATGGGGCTGCCGGAGCCTATCCCGACCACTTGTGAACAAAGGCGGGGACACCCTGGACAGGTCGCTAGTCTGTTGCTCGGCCACAATCACACATCCATGAACACTCACATTCACACCAAGGGACAATTTAGAGTGACCAATTAACCTACAGCGGTGGACAAAACTGTTGGTACCCCTCAGTTAAAGAAAGAAAGTCCACAATGCCCACTGAAATGACTTGAAACGGTCAAAGTTATCAATAAATTAAAATTTGTTGAAATTAAATAATCAAAATCAGCCATTACTTTTGAGTTGTTGATTAACACAAGTATTTAAAAAAACAAACTAATGAAATAGGGCTGGTCAAAAATGATGGTACCACCATAAAAGACAGAACTAATTGCCCAGGGGGTCATGATGAGCTCAGGTATGTCCTTTCATTGACATCACAGCTGTTTTCAAACCCATAATCAGTCAGTCTGCCTATTTAAAGGTAGTCAAATAGTCACGTTGCTGTTTGGTGAAAAGGTGTGAACCACACTGAACATGGACAACAGAAAGCCAAGGAGGGAATTGTCCCAGGACATTAGAAACAAAATTATAGACAAACATCATAAAGGTTAAGGCTATAAAACCATCTCTAAGCAGCTTGAAGTTCCTGTGACGACAGTGGCACATATTATTCAGAGGTTTAAGACCCACGGGACAGTAGCCAACCTCCCTGGACGTGGCCGGAAGAGGAAAATTTATGACAATTGAGGAGACGGATAGTTGGAACTGTGTCCAAAGAGCCCAGAAGAACCTCCAAAGACATTAAAGGAGAACTCCTAGATCAAGGTACATCAGTGTCAGATCCCACCATTCGTCGTTGTTTGAGGCAGAGTGGACTTCATGGGAGACGACCAAGGAGGACACCACTGTTGAAAAGAAATCATCAAAAAGCCAGACTGGAATTTGCAAAAATGCATTCTGGGAAAATGTCCTTTGGACAGATGAGACAAAACTGGAGCTTTCTGGTAAGGCACATCAGCTCTATGTTGGTAGACTCAAAAATGAAGTATACAACCAAAAGGACACTGTCCCTACTGTGAAACATGAAGGAGGCTCAGTTCTGTTTTGGGGCTGCTTTGCTGCATCTGGAACAGGGTGTCTTGAAGTTGTGCAAGGTAAAATAAAATCTCAAGATCATCAAGGCATTCTGGATAGAAAAATGCTCTGCCTAGTGTCAGAAAGCTTGGTCTCAGTTGCAGGCCATGGGTCTTCCAACAGGACAACGATCCAAAACACACAGCCAAAAACACCCAAGAATGGCTCAGAGAAAAGCGTCGACTATTCTGAAGTGGCCTTCTATGAGCCCAGATCTGAATCCCATTGAACATCTGTGGAAGGAGCTGAAACATGCCATTTGGAGAATACACCTGTCAAACCTGAGACAACTGGAGCAGTTTGCTCATGAGGAGTGAGCCAAAATACCTGTGGACAGTTGCAGAAGGCTTATTGACAAGTACAGAAACCGTTTAATTGCAGTGATTACCTCGAAAGGTTGTGCAACAAAATATTAAGTTATGGGTACCATCATTTTTGACCAGCCCTATTTCATTAGTTTGTTTTTTTAAATAATTCTGTTAATCAACAACTCAAAAGTAATGGCTGATTTTGATGATTTAAATTTCAATAAATTTTAATTTATTGTTACTTTTGAACGTTTCAAGTCATTTCAGTGAACATTGTGGACTTTCTTTAACTGAGGGGTACCAACTATTTTGTCCACTACTGTGTGAAGCATGTTTTTGGACGGTAGGAGGAAGCCAAAGTCCCTGGAGAAAACCCACGCATGCACATGGGGAGAACATGCAAACCCCTCACAGAAAGGTCCCCCATTGCTGTTCTGTTTCGGGTCCCGTGCACAGTGCATAGAATTTACATAATTATTTAAATGCTACATTCATTGACTGATAAGTCCATTATTGCTCCATGCAGCAGAATAAAAACAGGTCTTCTGATTCTTCACTGCAGCAGCACTTAGTCTTCCTTCAGTTACTTCAGTGAGAACCAAACGCAGCACAGGTTAAACTGTTTTTCTCTCTTCTGACCTCACACTCCTTTGATCTCAGGCTTAACGTGCTGTTGCTCGTTGTGGTGTTAATGTTTGCAAATGACAGTGGAGGGTTAAAAAAAAACACTGCTGCTATATCTTTACACCATCCTACGCCTGACACTTTCTATGTAAAAGCGGCACAGAGCTCCAACAGTTAAAGCCACTTTGTTTTTTTGCTAATTTATTAGCATCTTTAATTTCTCTGTTTGGAACTGTATATTTAGATCATTCATTGTTGCCACTGGAAATAATTTCAAACTGATGTGGAATGAATTGTTACCTTGGCAATAGATTTGACCCACTCCTTGTGACTGTCTGGGTCGGTGGTGCCAAACAAGTAGAGCCTCTCAGACTCTGAGTAGAGTTCAAACGTGTAGTCGTACCTGAAGGAGATGAAATTGACATGAAGGGCGGACCAGAATCCTAGAATCTGTGTGTGATGCGTGCGAGTGTTTACCCGTGCTTTTCTGGCAAATCCACGACCAGACAGACGATCTCTGACATCTTAAGAGATCTGTTCGGGTTTGCATTTTTGTCACTGTCATAGTAGCTGAAGGTCCCATCGTTTAGTGTGCACCAGCGGCGACTGAACTCTGAAAGACACAAAGAAATGTCCTTACATGATATCAAGAATCCCTTGTGCATGAGACATGTAAAGTAATCTAATAATCTCCTAAAACACCAGAGGTCTACAACCTTTTTAGGAACACCGACCAGCTTAATGTCAAAGTTTCTCACAGACCGGCCTGTATGAGGGTAAAGTGGGCGTCCCATTTCTTCTTCTTTTTTTTTAAGCTTCCAATTTCCCTTAACTTTTGAGGGTAAAGTGCATCTTCATCCTCTGCAAAATACATGTAAAATAGCTGGTTTAAACTTAGTTTACATCCTAGATTTTATGTAGGAACGATTCAAATGGGACATAGATTTTCCCTCTAACCCGTAATAATTGTCAGAGTGGAAGCTACCAACTTCAGCCTCGTCCCACACCAAGACTGGTGTTTCCTAAATATAACTCTAAACTTGAATCCACCCTTTGAACAACTTTATCAGCAACATCCTCATAACATCAGACAGCTGGTTGCTGAATAACATGTTTTATCATTATGGTGTGTGGGGACACAATAAATTCACTTTGGAGTAAAGACTCATGTTTTTTGTCAGTTAAATGCAGATTTCTTTTTCCAATTAGGTTAAAGGTTCTTCTGTTTTTTCACAGGTTATTTCCAAATGCATTAGATTTTTGGTTAACTGTGCTAGCTTGGGGGTTTCAATTTAGCAGTCAACGCAGCAGCTTTAAGAAAGTAGCAGATGGATTTTTGACACCTATGATCGAGTGACTTGACATGTGTCAAGAATGACTGATGTGGTGGGGAGAATCCAGGGGTTTTCCAAATTCAAACTGAAAAAATGTAGGTCATGCGTTTTTGTTTTTTTTACTCTGCGGTCTGGTACCAACTGTCCCACAGACCGGCGTCTGTCTGCAGCCCGGGGGTTGGGGACCAAATTATAAAAGTGGTCCCTTGTTCATTGAACAATACAATACATGAAATCTGTGAAGTATTCATCTTTATTTTTTACAAATATTACTGATGTTTTAAGGCTGCAATACTCCTCACTACACATTTTATGCTTATACTTTTTTTCTCAGACAGACATGATCATTTTCAAACTTTTCTCTCTTGTTCAAAATCTCAAAGTTGAAACCTTTAAATAAAATTAAGCCAAGGCACAGAGGAAGTCAATTGGCAATGGTCCACAGCCAATCAGGACGCAGAACACGCCATTGTTTAAAAAAAAAATAAAGCGTGCCAAATTGCACTGTAAAAAATCTGCGATACAGCGAGACCACAAAAGGTGAATTGTGTCATAGTGAGGGAACATAGTGCTGATTTAACTTCATGCAACAGGTGTTCTTTTGTTGGTGGACGGGGGGAGGACTGCCGATGGCCCCCATGCATACCTTCTTTGTTCTTGCGTTCTGTGATGGGCCGGGCCATGGAGGCAATTTTGAACAGGAAGCCATTGTGGGACACACACGGAGATGGCTGGTAATGAGGTGGATCCATCTCCTGAATAATTTCTGATGGTAATTCTACAAAAACAACCAGACTTTTTCATGTCAAACACCAGTGTAAAACTGAAGGTAAAAGCATCATGAGAGCTGCAAACTGAAACATCAATAAGTCAAAGTAAGCTTCAGAGGAAACTTTGGGTAATAATTTATCTAATAAATCAATCATTTCCATTTTTCTGCTGGATAAAGTGTGTTGAGCTTCACAAAATGTTGTATAAATGTCCCATAAATGAAGCATGGGCGTGCACACCTACTGTACCTGTGTTGAGGTTCAGGTTGATCAGCTCCGCCTGTAAGAGTTGCGAGTGTGTAGTGGCCAGGGACAGGGGGGTGGGGCAGCTTGCCATGCCTGTCGAGCAGTTCACATCTGCGCCGCAGAAGATCAGACTTAGCGTCTCCAGCAAGTCACTGCACTGCACGTTTATACAGAGAGCCTGGAGGGAGAAGAAAACACAGAAGATGAGGACCTCCACCTCAGATTCATTTGTGTTTCTGCTGTTTGTTGAGTTCCTTTTCTGCTTTCTGGCTTTCCAGGGTCTGTTTAACCACTTCCTTGTTTGGTTCTAATTAGGTCACTGCAACAACATTGGCAAGTTTCACTCAAATAATGGAGGAGTTGGACTTTAATCAGCTCCTGGTCTGAAGCTGTTCTCAAACTTCAAAAGACCCATTCCCATCAAAAAGTTTCAGATACTTTTAAACTTTAAACTTTAAACAAAATTCGTTGAGTTTAGACGAAGCCTTTGAGCGTCTCTGTTCAGTCGAGTCTCAAAAACTTCAGGGTGTTGTTTGACAAGTCCAAGTTTCTGGAAGGTCACTCAAAACAAATAGTTTCCAACTGTTTTCATCACTTGAGAAATGTAGCAAAATGAAAAGGCATTTTATCTACATCAGACCTGGAAACAATAACTCTAGCTTTTCTTTTCTCGTCTAGTTTGTTGTTCTCTGTTTACTTGTTTTGAAAAACACTTGTTAAATCATTTCGAGATTTCCATAAAACTGCTGTTGTACTCTTTCCAGCGGCTTCCAGTTAAATTCAACACATACTACATACATACTTTTAACTTCCTATTCTTCAGCCCAATCATTGACGTCTACAAGCCAAAGTCTTAACTCTTCCAAAAACCTGCCACAAAACAAGAGATGTCGCATTTCAAATGGTTGCTCCCCGTCTTTGAAATTCTATTTCTTCTTTGTCAGAGGAATTCCATGGAGTGTTTTAAAAATCAGATCAAGACTTTTAATTGATCATGGTCTACTGGTAACTTTCATCTTGACTTTTAGCGGGTCGGTTCAGTGTTGGATGCTTCGATCTGCAATACTCACTGCAAAGTATCTCACATACAAGCTGCTTTTACCCTAGAAAATTCTAATGGCTTTTATTTGAATAAATTAAGAAATGCTTAATCAACATTTAATGCTGTCTGGTTTTAACAATGAAATATTTTCAGTATTAAAAAAAAGCTTAAAATTGCCTAAATCAATAGGATTTTAAAGTGTTATTAAGAAAATATAGGGTTATGTACTTCCAACACTGGTTAACTGTACTTTATGAGGTAGCAAATGGATACTGGACTAAACCAAAGACACAATAAATAAACAATCTCCAACAATCTACCTATTTCAGTAAAAACTGAGCTGTATGGTGATTGAGTTGTGTAACAACCATGAGACTAATGAGAAGGCTACATATTAGGGCTGCACGATATGAGGAAAACTTGCGATATGCGATATTAGTGATCAATATTGCGATAACGATAAATTTGCGGTAAATAAACAAATAGAAAAATAAACAAAAACATCATTCCCATTTCATTGCAACAGTTTAAAAATTATACTCCAAATGACCCTCATCGACATGGGGGACAAACGTCAGGGTGGCTAACCCTGGTCCTCAAGAGCCTCAACCCTGTCTGTTTTCCAATTCTCCCTAGACTGCTCGATAATGATAACCAAAATCAGGTGTGTTCAGTCAATCAGGATGTGAAATCACTTGAGTCAGCCAATCAACAGCAAGCTGGTTAAGGAGAGCTGGAAAACAGGCAGGGTTGAGGCTCTTCAGGACCAGGGTTAACATAATAGGCCTCCATCTGATTGGTCAACAATGGGAAGGCGTCCATCTGATTGGTCAAAGCATAAAGGGATTTATTTGATTCGGTAAATGCTTCAAGCTGCTAGAAGATTGTTTTAACACATTTTGAGTTTGCGATTTATTGCGATATTCGCCGTCTTTTGCGACATGCATATTGCAGAGCTGGATATTGCGATAACGATAAATTTGCGGTATATTGTGCAGGCCTACTACATATCAACCATGAGATCTCGCGAGATCTTGTTTTTAAGCAGCGCTGCTGAAAGAGGCTTGGTGGGGTGCGCTGCCAACTAGTGGTCAGGGTTTAAGTGGAACACAAAATGTAAGACGCTCATTAAATGTTTGCTTATAAATAAATGAATAATAAAAACTTTTGAGCACCATTTCAAATTGATACCAGTATAGCCAGATAAAAGATATTTCATAAAAAATGCCAGCACTGGGTCTCCAACACCAAGGATCCCCCAGGTTTTTCCAATGGAGGCAAAAATCCCTGAAATCCTGAATATCTTGAAAAGTACAAGGATTTGAAGGAAGTCATACCTGGAAAAAGCTGAAAGAGCTGAAGATTTTAATAGTTGAGTGGTTAAAATAGCTGAAAAATCGTAGAAGGAGATAAGCGGGGATAAAATGGCAGAAGATACTATAATAAAGAAATAAAGAGAAACAGGAAAAGAATGGGTTGAATGCTTTATAGTATTCAGCCAATAAACATTTACTTACTTTATAAAATAATACTTATCACTGGTACAAACAGTAGATATTTTGAGTGTAAGGCATTCACATGTATATTGTTAGATGAAGAAGAACTGAAGATTTTCTGACACCGCAAGAAAAAAACTAACAGGTCAAAACAGAAGAATATTTAAAAATTTAGAAAACTGTTTTAGTTTCTGAGGTTGATTCAAATTAATGTGCAGCAAGTTTTAGAATAAGCGTGGGACAATATCCATCCATTTTTTCCATGTTGGTAAACTTTATTAAGAAGGTGAGAGTGCAGAATGAGTCTAATGTTAGTGATGGAACAAAAGGGATGAGGAGGGGTTTTTTTTAGACAGGGGAGGAACTCTGATTCATACAGATGCACATGACAGAGAGACAGATGTTCAAACTCCCACCGACAAACCAAAAGCTCTTTTGAGTGTGACCGAGAAATTCCACAGCGGTCTGCCGCCGCACGCAGCGAGACGGAGCCCCTCCTCGGTTTAAGCTGCACTGAGCCTCTATATATATATCCAGACAAACAAGCCAATTACCAGAGATTACAATTGCAAAAGACATTCCCACACACAATCAAAAAAAAAAAAAAAAACACACAGACACAACTGGATTTGTTGTGCCACACAGCTTGGACCAGCAGTCTGGAGACAAATAGGTTCCCAGACATTCATGATTGTTCTTCTCTACGGGCAGATCCATATGGAGCAAATCATAAAGATCCACTGTGGTCCCACATTTTCTGATTAAAACAATACAGTGGAGGGGGGAAAAATCCAAGAACAAAGGAGAGAAAATCAACAAGTAACCAGGGTAAAACTTCACTTAACTGAAGTGTGTTTATTTGTAGGCTGATTTATGAGGTTTGAACAGTGCTTCTTCAAGTCCTCCATTCATCTTCATACCAAGAGTTTCTTCTGTTCTTCATAAAAAAAACCTCTCAGTTTAAAACAACAAAAGCTTTAAGCTTCCTTACATCCAAACAGTCTCAGTACAGCCACTTTTTCATTTTTCTTTTAAGGATGAATCATTTTTAAATCATCTGCATTCATTTAGAAAAACTTCACCCAAATATTCCATCCAAATCCTTCTATGAGCTCCAGCAAAGAACATGCCTAAATTCAAAGCCTTGTATCTCTGCGATGAACAGCATCACATGTAAACTGAGCTCAAGCGTATGCTCCTCTGCAACTGCTGTCAACCTCAGTTTCATATTTCACATTCTGCTGAACATGTGACACTACAGCATCTGGATTATTAGTTAGAACGTTTAATACAAATTAGAAAAAAGGAGGGACTGCTGCGAGCCCAGAGACCCGTCTGGGAGAAGGAGGTTCTGCTGGAGCCAGGGTTTTGCTGACTTTGATGTTGACCAATCAAAGCAAGGAACAATGAGGAAATGGATTGTTTTTGTGTTTAAAAACCTCGCCCCTCAACATCTGCTTCCAATGAAAAAGGGCGTCATGTAAAAACACTTTCAAAGAGAAGCGAGAGAAGGGAGAACAAGACTCAAACCCCGTTTCCCCCAGAGAGCAGCAGAGACGGGGAAAAGACTTGATCTGGGTGTGTCTGAAGATCTCCAGCTTCCAGCTGCCGCTGCATTTACTTCAGACAAAGTTTGGAGGAATGACAGGAACTGAAGAAAAAAATACTATGAAATGCAGATGAAAGCATTTCAGTCTGACACTAATCAGTGTCAGACTGCACTTTGCTTGAAACTGAAACACAAAGAGACTGATCTTTAAAGATGTGAGCTTCTTAAGTGAACCTAAAGCATACTCTACATTTCTACATATTAAAGCATGTGAGGTCATGCCGTCATCATCTCAGTGATGAATGCGACAGACTAAAGGAAGTGGAGGTGCAGAACGAAAAGGCGAAAGGAAAACATCTCCAGGCAGAAGCAGGAAACCGAAAACTCCTCTGCCATTAAATCTGATGGAACAAGCTGGAAAAGCCTCAAATTTAGTGAGACTCTGAGCATTAAAAGCTGAGCAAACAGGTGTAAACTGATAGAAAAATGTGAGTATCTCTGCAGCAGCAGATGGTTGTTTTTATCCGACGAGCCCACACAGATTCCTTTATTTGACCTTCAGCCGCCTGCTTAACGGATATTATTCAGCTCTAAAGAGGGCTGAAGAAAACATTTAAACAGTGGGCCTCTGGGCCAATTTTTTTTAAAAAAAGTCCTTGGTGTAAAGAATTTGTGTTGCTGCCAGTAGGGTTGTGCCGATGGACGATATCATCGTCCATCGTGATGGGTGACTGACATCCCGATGGAGAGACCACCATCGTGATGCCACGCCCCCGCCACGTTGCGCGTCGACACCATAAGCCGCGGTTACATGTACAAAATATCTTGATGGGATCAATGGTCGGATTAGAATCCAACCGTGTACATGGGCCCAGAAAAATGTTTTCAGAATATAAAAACGTTCACTAAGGTCACACTTTCCGTCGGAATAAATCATTCGCACATGCGCAGTAGGGTTTGAAAAACGGAAGGATATAAACTCCGCCGAGCGGCTTTTTTTTTTCAAACTTTATTGTATGTAACAATTCAATACAAAACAATGTTAAACAGCGCCGAGCGGCTATATACATTGACATGTCAGCTCGGTAATATACGAGACGGTCTTCTAAACGTGCCTTTAATAATGTTACGGTTATTATGAAACACCTGTTCGCTCATCATTTGAATTTTAATCCGTGTGGTCAGTGCTTTTTCTGAACGAAGCCAGGATAGCAGTATGCTAACACGGGCTAACAACATTAGCTTTGGGTGGTGCTGCTTGCTGGCTGCACGTAAACATGTAAGAATAACATCAGCCTTTATTTAGTCGGGACACGACTGGAAACACAAATCCGCGTGATTGTTTGAATGTTTTCTAAGGACTGAGCGACATTTCTGCTTTGAAGCTCAAACCGCTGTGTGTGCTGACGATCCGAGCTGTGCTCAGACACACACTTTTAGACCCGGTTCTACTAGCGGACTACTTCTTTTCTATTTTGTTTGTTAAAGTCACTTCCCTCAGTTTATACTGGATCATCGCAGATTAGTCATCAGTTGGGAAATAAAATGAAAAAAGCAAAAAAACGAATAGCAGTTATATAAGAACGAAAAATGTAAAAATACCCCCCCCCCCCCCCCCCCGACGATGTCATCGTCCATCCCGATGGTTGACAGCAAACATCGTCAACGGCCAATTTAAGGGACATCGCCCAACCCTAGCTGCCAGACTTCAGTCAGATAATGTGTTAGGAGAACCAACCTCAAAAACTATATGGCTGCCATAGAATCTACCTTAAGACACTGCATCTTCCTAAACTTTCCAGCATGAAAAAGCGCTTCTGCTCCCTCCAGGACTTGTCATCTCACCATCTTGCAGAAGGAACCCACAAGCAAAGCATTTGAATGCCAATCAGGAGGCCATAGAAACAACAAAAAAGCCCACTATGAGGAAGCTGGACCCAAAAATGGCTAAGACTGGAAGACACAGGAGATCTGGAGATCCTCCAGTGAGGGTATTCAACAACAACAAAAAAGCAACAATCTGCCCGTCCTTCTCATTCTCAAAATATTTTACACACAAACGATCTGATTAGTTCAAGGCTGGAAAAAAATAACTATTTTCTCACAGTCTTGTGGGCTTGAATATCAGTACTATTGAGAACAACATTTAAATACCGTCACTGAACTGCAATGATAGTTCAAGATAGTTCAGGTTGTTCTTGTGTAATAGATCCAACATGAATCTTTGACGAAGGACAGTTAGTCATTGGAGTGACAAAAGTGACCAGGTCTTAGTAATTTGGGGTGGTTGGACACAAACAAGTCTGTGGTAAGCATCTATAATTATTCTCATTTGAGCATCTCTAAACAGGCCAGAGACCAAACCATTTCAGGTGTTTTCCACTCCCCAAAATGATGTTTTTGGTGTTTTAACATGTTCTTGTGGCATTTTTCTGATGATGAAGGACATCGATTAGGAAAATGAAGCTTAAAATTTCCTTAGTATATCTTTATTCAAATCATTGTGAATCAGGAGCAGACGAAAAAAATGCCGTCTGAAAAAAACCTTATTTGTGACGCAGAAAATATGCTGGGCAGGCCACAAGCTGCCGGCTCAGCGATGGGGAGAGGAAAAGGAGGCGGGATTGCTTCGTTGGTCCGCCCACAACTCTGAGGTCAATTTCTAATGAGCTACTGCAGCTCTGCAGAAACTATGTCCTAGGAAAAAAGGCAACCAACACAGGCTTTTTGACTTTAGCCAAAAACGGTATAATCATAATTTAAAGACCTCTGGGTATGCTATGTATATAGATCAAAAGATGATCTGAGTGGGACTTCCCAGACCTTCAATTCTTCCTGTTAAAATACTGAATCTGATCTGAACCGTTCCTTTTTTATTTTCAAATTCTCTATAACTCTACCAATACCAAACTGTCATATCCTGATGATAAAAGGTACAGAGGTAAAATGGGAAGCAGAGCCTTCACCAGTAAAGCTTCAGGAAGTTAAGCTTCCGTACGTTTATATCCACTTTCAACAAGCTTTTAGGGTGAAGAGAGAAAAAACTGCTTCCTGTTTCCCAAAGCCTTTAGTTAGTTTTGACTCAGGTGACTCTGGGTAATCTTTAACTTTGCAGCTGCTACACAAACACTCCTGATGAGCTTAGTTCCTGTCTGGTTTTTGGTGCTTTTGAGACATGTTTCCAATCAGGAAACATTTATCTGATGCTCTGGCCAGGGTTCATGCTTTATCTTTTACTTTTGTTTCCTCTTTGTATGCTGTTTGTTAAAAACACAAAGAAGAAAATTCACCTGGTTAGAAAATGAAGAGGTCCTAATGTGATAGGGTGTCACTTTAGGTTTTCTGTATGGTCTCCTGCTTCCATACAGATATGAATTTGGCAAATACCAATAAAAACTATATAGGAGGTGAAAGTGCAAAGTGTGCACTGACATATGAGCTCTATGTAGACTCTGAGGACACAAGGAGCAAACATGAATACAAATGACAAAATAGGCATTGAAGCATGCCCACACATGCACATTAATATGCATGTCAACATGTCTACCCTAGTGAGGCAAACATTGATAAACACACAGCAATGTTGTCTGGCCCGGGCACAGAAGACGAACCTGGGGAACAGAGACCTCCCCGAGATCCCTCAGTAAACTCTGATGCACTCTGCCCTGACACCTTCCAGCGTTAAAAACACACACATGCTTTAAAAACGCTCAGCAATTGAAAAATTCAAGGCACCACAACACAAAGAGTCTCACCTTCAAGTTTCAATTCCTGCTTAGAGTTTCTGCCAGCAAACAACAGGAAGGCACAACACAACCCGTTTGGGATGCTTTCAGCCACCAAAAATGCTTTAAAAAATCCAGAAAACAGTCAAAGACAAAGCTAGGAGAGAAGAGATCAACTTTCCTCAGCAGCCCCAGCTGAAGAATGAGGGCGAGGGAAGGAGGAGCAGAGGAGGAGGAGACAGGGAGAGGCGGGGCTTAAGCACATTCCAGTTAAATTGGTGAGTAATGATGTCACATTTCCCTCTCACAAAGCGAGAAATCTAAAGCTATCAAAACAAAAACACTTTGTGGAAATGGAAACGAAGATGAAGCTGCTGCAAAGCAACTCCTCACAGGTGAAGTTGATCAGATGTTTTCTTCTTTAAAAGAGCATGCAGGTAAAAATAAAATAAAATAAAAGGCTGAAACGTTCAAGACAAAACTGGTGGAAACCATAACATGACTGCTTCAAGATAAAATGAGAGCATCAGGAATATAAAGGGTCAGCAGCCAACCACTAAACTGCTTTGCCCCCCCCCACAGTGAGTCACAAGTACGCTCATACAGACACCACAAATCCAAAAGCTGCAGGAGGAAAAAGAGACTCACAGTCAGGTGTTGGATGTGACTCAGTATGTGTGAGCTGCTCACATTTTTGCGTAAATGGGTTAAGCTGCCACAGAGTCGGGGCTGTGCAGCTGTGCAAATGACTGGGGCGGTTCCCAAATGTCCCACTGCAGACGACGACCCTGAATGCCACTTTTGAGAGTAAAACTATCTGAACTAAAAAGCCCTTCTGAGTTTATAGGCTTTCAAAAACGGAGAAGCCAAGTAAAGTACAAAATAAAAAACCTTCATTATATACTTTAATGGCATTTATAATACAACATACCTTCCAAATAATCAGATTCATTTTCAGCTATTTTTTAACTAGAAAACTAGAAATTAAACTGAACGACAAAACAATGAAACAGTCACTTAAATGTTTTAATTTTGAATCAGCCAGTTAGAATAAAAACATTCAGACAGAAGTAGCAAGTCCCCTTGGTTACTCAGTCATCTCAAAATAAAGATAATTTTATGAACAACTTCTTAGCTCTGAACTATTAAAAAAAAAATCTGACAGTTTAAAAAAAAACATGCTGTTCTCTTCCTGTTGATCAGTCCTAGATTAAAGAGTATTAATATCTTGAGCCTAATTTAGACACAGACTGCTTTCAGTTCATCTGCTGGTGACAAAAGTGTTAAAGTCTCCAGTAATTCACAGCTTTGCAAACATATGAATGGAATATGACTAAGTTCTTAACTAACATCTAATTTTCAGTGGACAGGAGGTGTGAGCTCCTACTTATATATATATATATAATATATATAAGTATATATGTATATACACACACACACACACACACACACTCTCTCTAATGAAAAAAGTCTAATGAAAAATCGCAATGCATCGCCAAATTGATTTCTCCTACACCCCTACTAAAAACACTTGTAGATATGAAGATGCTGAATAAACCGCCAAAAAAACACCAAACAAATGATGCATTCCAGTGCGAACCCAGCAGGAATTCTATCATGCCAAACAAAAACCTTGTTTTGTCGCACGTTCCTGTTTTCCAACAAACTTATTTCCAAACACGTCTTACAGACTCTTACCCATTCAGAACGTTTAAGTACATGATCCAAAATGCAGACACATACATTGATAAATGCAGCAGGATTAAAGTCATTGACTTACATCGTTGAGTTCTTTCTGGTTGCCATAGAGGGGGTGGTACTTCCTATATTTGCCCTGGCGGTATTTGTTAGAGATGTATCGCCGTCTGTCTTCGCTGCAGCTAGAGGGTGTCAGAGCTTCACTTGGTGGGACGTTAGCTGCCCAGAAACTGTTCACCTGCTCGTTGCCCAGGAACAGGAACACCTATTCCACAGGTTGACAAAAGGCATCTTCTTAATAAAAATGAACATCCGTCATGAAAAGAAACTAAACATTTGAAACAGAGGCTCCTTCACTTTTCTAACGGTTTTATGAACAATGTTGTATTGCAATACTGGCAATAAATAATACTAAAATAATCTCCAAGTCACTAAGAGAGGGTTAAGCTTCTGAGAAACCAGGATCTGCTCTGGTTGTTGTCTTCTCATGGAGAACTGCACCGCCTCTGTCTGCTGATAGAGAACCAGCATTGTTTGTTTTGAAGAGGGAAGAGAAAGGTCAACTGCCTGCTCTGTTTTTGATCAAAGAAAACAAAGTCAGCTGCATGATCATTTTTTTCAGGGTCAACAGTCCAGAGAAGTCGAGAGTGAGGAAAGAGGTGAAGCAGGTGGAACAGGTGAAGGTTCCAGGTCAACAAGAATGAAAGGAAAGGTGCAGAAAACTGTGGTGAGAGTAGTCATGTTGTTGGTTTAGAGCAGGGGTGGGCAAACTATTTAATATGTTCCGCCAAACTGGGATAAATTATATTTATGATCCTTATCGTTTCATTTTCCCTCTAATTCTCGTGTCTTTCCATAGATGGTGCACTTTTATTTAGGTGTAGAAAGTCATTGTGCATTCATGTGGGGTTGGAAGATAAGTTGTGTTTTTTTACATTTATGTGTGCTTCCCAAATCGGACAGTAATTTTTCTCGATCATTCCAACACCACATGAATGCATCATTTCTCTAAACTTGCTTTTTCTTTGAGGGACTTCAACCCAATGCAATGAGAACAAAAGTCACAGTTTTGAAATAAAAACTCTAAAATGTTCTGAATGAAACATATAAATATCAACTTTCTATCAAAATTATAACACGTTTTTGTTTAGATTCCATGCTTTTTCTTTCTCTTATGGGCATCTGCTCCTGGTCCGGCTCTTTTGTCAAATTTTAAAACCCTTTGTGACCCATGGGTCAAAATAGTCTGGTTTAGAGACGCTGAGAAGGAGACAGGAGGCAGAGCTGGAGGTAACAGAGAGGAAGATGTTGAGGCTCTCTTTGGAAGTGACAAGGATGGATAGGATCAGGATCAGGACTTAAACTATCAGAGGAAAAGTTCAAGGTAGATCTTTTGGATATAAATGCAGGGAAGCAGATTAAGATTGTTTGAGAGAAGAAACAGTGATGATGTTGGTAAAAAGATGCTGAGGTTAGAGCTACTAGAAAGAGCAAGACCAAAAAGGAGGATCGTGGATGTGGATAAGGTAGTTGGTGTGAGTGAGGAGGATGCAGAGGAGAGGGTTAGATGGAGGCAGATACATTGCAGTGGAAGCTTCAAAAAGTTGTGCTAAAAAAGAAAAAACTAAATTTATTTTTGTGTTCGTTTCCTACATTTAGTGAAAATTATCAAAGCTAAGCATCCATCTTCACATCCATTCAATTTGGTGAAAGTACCAAACCGATTCATTTAAATGTTCTTCTCTCCAGTATTAAATCATCCCTGTTTATTATTTCTATTGTGAAACTGCTTAGTAAAACAATTAAATTAACTGTCATCAGCTTCAAAACTCCTGGAATGTGGAGCAATAGAATTATTGGAGTTCACATTAGACCTGAATTTCTATAACACCAATAGTAATGATAGGAATCGTAAAAACATTTTTAAAGATTCCGTATGCAAAATGTACTTCACTTCTTAAAAAAACTGCTGCCTGACAATGACTGTTCTGTTTGTATACCTTAATGAGCTCTTCTGTCCACACCTTCTTGTCCATCTTCAAACTCCGAACTTTGGAAATACTTGGACCAAGTCCTCGGTGTTCTCCTAAAACCAACAAAGAAGTTTAAAAAAAATAAATCAAATCCTGACTATCAAACAAACATGAACAAATTAACAATTTAGGAGTTTTTTTTAATTACTGTCATTGACTGATTCTGAAAATTGGACTGAGTGACTCCTCCCCCCTGGCTTTCCAAACATGAAGTTCCTATGGGCTCCAAGAAGCCTAAATCCCATAGACTTCAGATAAATAAACAGCTATTACTCAGTTATTCTTATTGTCAGAATAACCATTGATTGTTTGGCATCTTTTTGAACTTTTTTTTTTTTCCATTCATCTTCTAAATTTGTTTTCTCCCTTTCGGATGCCTTCGCCACTCGTGGGCGATGGCAGGGGACATCCTGGACAGGTCGCCTATGAATAGATCCAAAAACATGATTCCTAGCATGTTTTTGGACTATGGGAGGAAGCCGGAGTCCCCGAAGAAAACCCATGCATGTACCGGGAGAACATGCAAACTCCACACAGAAATTTCCCGCATTGGTGTTCTGGTTCAGGTCCCCCAGCTGGGACTTGAACCAGGGGCCTTCATGCTGTGAGGCAAAAGCATATAAACCATATAAACAAGGTCTCAGACTGACTTGGGCCAATCACTGCTTACTGATGTCGTCTGGATCCAATATGGCAGAGATCATATCACAAGAAAATGGCGACTGAATTGACTTCAATTGGTTGGAGTAAACCATTTTCTGTGGATGACAAGCCACTCGCTTGGTCCAGTTCTCATATACAGTCAATGGTTAACGTGATACTTGACTTACAGTGTCATGATAAAAATATACATTTGAAAACACTATTTATATTTAATACAATCCCATAAAAACAGTCGTTCCTTCAAACCTCAACAGTTTACACAAACCTGCACATTGTTTGCAGATGACGACACATAAATTGATGGAAGCCCATTCTGGCTTCGGCGCCGCGCAGTCAGCACAGAAACTGTTGCTTGGCTCCTCCCAGATTTGCTCAGCTATTTCACTGGTGGACAGGGCCTCGCCTATGGCATTCTTCATGGCGTCCACCCACTGATCTTTCAGCTGCTCTGTCTCTGCTGTGAAGCTGAGAAAGCACCAAATGTCACAAAAGCAGCAAATTCTAGGAATAAAAGTCAGTAAGCTCACGTTCGTCTCTGAGGGTAAGTCACTAAGAATCGCATCTCTTTGCTTTTCAAACATACCAGAGACTGGAAGGTTAAGCTCACACCTTTACCATACACCAGGGGTGTCAAACTCATTTTCACCGAGGGCCACATCACTTTAGCGGCTGTCCTCAAAGGGCCGGATGTAACTTATACATGTAACTAAATGTAATGAAAAATAACTAACTATCCTTTATGTTAAATAACTCATTATTTATTATTTTTAAAGTGACAATTACAGTTGCATAGAAAACAAATGTTTGCTTGTTACTCTAGCATAAATTATTTTATATTTGATTCTGTCAAGTTAGGCTATATGGACAGTGTTTAAGTCCTAATGTATAGTTGCCCAATCCGATATTTCAAGTCCAATTCCCCCTAGATAGGAATAAATACACACTATTTTTATTTTTTTATTTTAAGAAATTAAAAACTTTTATGCTCTCGCGGGCCACATAAAATGACATGGCGGGCCACATTTGGCCCCCGGGCCTTGAGTTTGACACATGTGCCATACACCATCGTAGATTCTGTCCTCATTTAGACTTTAAAAATATACATGTAAAAATTTAAAGATCTACTCCGTGTTTCTTGTGTTTTAATAGGATGTTGTGGCACTTTTCTGCTTATGGAGGAAATTTATACAGAAAGAGAGTCTATTTGTCCATCCATCTGTTTTCTAAACCTACCATCACCCTTTCAGGGTCAAGGGGTTGCCGAAGCTTTTTTGTGACATCGAAAATTCGCTGGGAGGCCCACTGTTCACTGCTGCACATTGTGATCCATCTCCTTGCAGACAAATGGATCCATAACATTGTTGTTTTCCTCGTCTGAGCTGCCAACTGGTTCTAAACTGGTTTAGTAGCTTCAATATTGCTCGCCATTTTTTGGGGGGATGTTAGGGGCTGAAACGCTAGTGTGAGCAGATTAAAAAGATGGATGATGGGTAATGGGGTTGGGCTTACTCCACACCAACCCTCCTGCCCAAACCTCTGAGGTGAATTTGTAATAAACTACAACAACTTTGCAAAAACTATGTAAAAGAAAATGACAACCTTAATTTTAAGTTTGGCTCAAAACGGCATAAACATAATTAAAAGACCACCGGGTACGCTTTTATTGGAGTGGTTCTTTAAAGATATATCCAACATAAAAGATTTTCTTTACCGTAAAAGTTAGCATAAGAAAGATAGATACATATGCAAATGAAAGTCAGATGTTTAAAATCAAACAAAAGCTAAACATTGTTTCACACAGTCAGAACACGGCATCTGAAAAGACACTCAAGCCTCTTCACAGTTCCCCATCCTGTCATGCTGAGCCTCTGCACTGCATCCGTCAGCCACAAGACCAACACGCTTGTGCACACTTGCACGCCCCCCCACCCCCCATCTTCTCATACAAAATGACAAACTTTTGTTTGTTTTACTTTCTGAGCAGATGAGGGCGAGTTGTCCACTAGATGAGTCAAAGCGTCTCCAAGTATTACGGCACCAAAGACATGAAAACACTGTCAAACCTTTGTGAAAATATGAACCAAACTGTTTATTGAAGCGACTGTTATGTTGGAAGCAGGTAGATTGTAAAACCCCATTCAGTAAAGGTAAGTTTTAGGCATCTTCTGTGTGAACAGAAGGCTTTTATACAGAACTGCATTCACAAACCTGAAAACACGATAGGGTGTGATGAGATCGAAGCTGCGGCGATCTGTTTCTTTAACACTTCCGACGTTCATTTCAATGGATGTGATACCAACTCCAATTACATAATCCTGAAGAAAGAAAATCAATTTTAAAAAAGGAATCTATCTGATCAACATCCAGATGTAATTATCATGTTTCTTGGTTCTCCTTAAAGATTTCTTACATCAATATTTTTGTAGAGGAAGACTTTGTCTGAGGAAACAACAGTGTAAAGTTTGGAGCGTATTCCTCTGAGTTCCAGATACCCCTTGTGGTCTGACAAGAGGGGGCTTGTCAGACTGCTGCGACGGCGCCCCCTAGTGCACTCCTCCAGTGCAGTCACCCACTCATTTCTATCATCTGAAACAACATAAAGATGCTTTTAGAAAAACTGAATCTCAAGACACTAAAGAATACCCTTAAGAAAAAACATCTCATTTTCTGCTTTGCAAGAAAAATAATTTAATCAAAGGTTTTTCAAGCTTAGTTTGAGAAAACCTGTCTTATGGACAAGATTTTTATTTTTCCTAAATTAAGAAATGTTGGCTAGACCATCATTTCTCTTACCACATTGGCAGATTTTTTTTTTGGTTTTAAAAAGAAAATCTCCCAATGGGGTAGGAATTTTTGACTTATTTCTAAGGGGTCTTTTTTTTTGCAGGGCAGAACCGACATTCACTACAACCAGTCCCATGTTTCTGAAAAGGTGAGCAGACCAAAAAAATAAAAATACAAAATAAATACAAAATTCAACAGACCTTCGTTTTCAGCTTTAAAGATGAATGTTCGATTGCTCGTGACAACCTCAAACTTCAGGTCCCCCACCGCAGTCACTTTAGTGATAAACGCAGTTGAGATTATTCCCTTGGAATACACAGCCTACAGGAAGCAACAAAAAAACGTAGTCATTTTAACAAAACAATCGAGTAAAGTTTACTATAATGTACTGCCGCTGTGGGCTTAAACTTGTACTGAATACCTTGAATAAATGGCATGTTATTAATCTTTCCTAATGGTTATTGTTACCTTTTCAAGGTCAAAGTATCTTAGATAATCAGAGTCCAGCCTAACCCATCGCCTCTGGTAGTAAAGAGCCCTGAGATGAAGAGAAGAGAGAAAACCTTTCAGAATAGGATGTCGACTTCCTGCCTAATGATTAGCTTTTAGCTGAGCACCTTTACCCCTGTGGTGGATTCTTGCTCAGCCAGCCCTTCCTGATGACATTGGATTGCTGGGAGATGTCCTCCCTCGTGATAACAGAGTAGAAACTTTCTTTATGACTGCCCAAATCTCCCCCGAGAGAAGAACTTGAAGAAAAAACATGCAAATATCAACACATTAAGTCAATTTACTTTATTTATTTATTTATTTTTTCAATTATTGACAACAACCATACACAAAAAACATTTCAAATGTAACTCATATCAGTCACTATATTGACATTTATTCAAAATATAAGCTAAGATTTTCTGTAAAACTGCAGCAAAACAGTATAGTGGTCTGGTTTGTGTTCAAGTTCATCTTTGTGAGGAAGAAATGATGTGTTCTGGTTTGTTGGCTTTCAAACTTTGTTTAAAGACTTAAATGTCAGTTCTCTTTCGTGGTGTATTTTGTTACGATTTGCTGTTTTTTGTATTTGATTCTGGTACTGTGATATATTATAGAAAGTTGGGCTGGTTTCTCTTTCAGCTTTTCCTCTATGCTTACCTGTTCAATGTTTTCTCCTTGTTTTTTATTACTATGGATTATTTATGCTTTATGTTAATAATTCATAATCAAACTATTTTTTATGTGTTTTCTAGTAGATTTTCACACGTCTGTTTGGTCTGTTTTATAAAACAGATCACCTGAATATATACCAGCTCATAATACTGCCCCGACAGGCTTTATTACACCATTTCATCCACTTTTCTTCATACAGCAATAGTAGGGATGATGCCTCTATTCAGCAATTTTCCAGGAGTTACATGATCCCCATGTGTAAATATATTTAACTTAATAAATAAATGTGCATCTAAAAAAAATGTGTGTGTGGAGGACTATAATGTGCTTTTGAATCAGCAGGAAAACAGATTTGTGTCTATAGAATGCATCTGAGTGTTTATTAAAATATTTACAACTGTAAAAATGCTTTTGCACAGTTGCAAAAACATTTCCCGTCTCCTGAAATATTTTTCATGTCCTCAAAACCGCTCATGAAAACACACGAGGGTTTCCTTTACTACGAGTTCACACACAAATCTGCAGACAGAAGCTAATGGCGGGAAATTAACTCAAATTACCAAAAACATTTTGTTCAACAAAGTGAATCGTGAATTGTTTGAGAATTTAGTTAAACTGATCTCAAAATTAGAATAGAATTAGAGTAGAGAACATTAGAATAGAATAGAGAACTACATACATCTAGAACTTTCTCCCTTAAAGCTTTCCAAAATGTACTCCATTGCTCTTACTTAGACTAAGAAGAGGCTAAAATCAACAACATATAATACAATATAGTGCAGCATGCAAAACAAACCAATTTTTTGTAATCACTCCACCACAGTCACCATGATGGTGTGTTTTGCATTATGACAGTAGAAATTAAACTCAGGTTTTAGAAAACAGAATTGACTCAGAAAAAAACAAATAACGATAAATCTAGATTACCCTGTGTAATATTTTATGATGTAATTGGCTGGTGAGAGCTGGCACATGGATTGGTGGATTCATCTAGGTAGAATATTCAGGTCTGAAGTTGTAACTGGAGTTTATGTCTGTAGATCTATGTGTAACTCGTAAATTTTTCAAACTGCTGAAAATAAAAATATTATCTATTGATTTCAAAATTAAACAAACATATACCTACATTTTTAGAAGTGCTGTATGTAGTTTAAATTTTTTTTTGTTCAATACGTACTCGTCATAATCCAGCATCTCGTCGTCGCTGCAAAAGCCGCTAGACAATTGTTGGGAAGAGCTCTATTCCAACAAAGAAAGGACAAATCCCGTCAAGCTGCACAGCGAGAGAAGAGAAAATGGAAGATCGTAGGATAAAAACATGGGAAATCTTCTTGCCTTGCCTGCCATGTTCCTTTGAACACTGCGGATGAAGTCTGGCCTCTCGTACTCATCAGAAGTATTTTCATCAGAGTCCGAGCCTGGGAGAGGATGAACAGGAGAACTTCAAATGAGTCGACTTGTGGCAAGGATAAAATCATTCAAACAACATGTATGCCTTCTAGCATGAGCAGGATCTTTTACTAGTGATCCCGTCTAAAAGTATTTCCTAAAACCTGAGAATAACAATTTTAACCATCATTCACAATGTCCCCTGTTTAATTTGAAAAATGACTAACAGATGATTCAAATATTAAGGTCATTAAAATGACAGACATAAGCCTGAACCTCAGCCTAATGGTTCTAGAAAAATGAACTAAACTGTTAGCAGTTAAACAGGTTTTCAGTCAGGTTAATAAGTATTCAGGACATTTGACTCAGTAGATTTTTTTAAGACAGTACATTTTTACTCTTTGTGTTATGTAAAATAGCAGAAATATTTTCCGCAACAAGCATCCGCTGTTGTCAAACCAGTAAACGATCTGCACACTGGCAGTGGCCGGGCTTTATGGGGTTTTCTTTTTGGCACACAAACCCTCCCAAACTCAACCTGAGTGACTGGCAGTAACAAAGAGCTGCCAAATCTTTTGCCTCTTTCTACTACAATTAGTTCTTCAGGTTAAATACTTTATCAAATGCTAAAGCTTTCTAACCTTTAGCATTTTGTATTCCGATGAGTCTTAGTAATCAAAAAGAACAGATGAAAAGGGGAAGTAAAAACATGGATCTTAACTAAGTTCTGAGCAAAATTACAAAATGAAATACGGGAAAACTGTGTGGAATTTTATGAGTAAATGGATTTGAAATGATGAATCTCTTAAGACTCCATAATGCTGGAACATTAAAAATATGATGCTGGAAGCATAACTGGATCTGAGAACCCCCCACCACCACACTCGAAAAGGAATTCATGAAGAAAAAAATGTATATTTTTATCTAAAACTTCTGTACTCCAAATGCTATTACCCAACATATATCAACTTTCAAAACAAGCTGATAGTTGAGAAAGATAAAGACTTTGTGCCATTGGGGGTTGACCGGGGTGTTGTAGGTTTGTCGATTGTCCGGGCATGTGGAGAATCATAAAGAGGAACTGTCACATCTTAATGTGATCATAGGTGTGTCTTGCAGTTCTCTTGAGACTCTTATGGCCACCTTAAGAGACATCTGTCACAACTGCCCTTTTGGGTGGATACAGGCTGTATGCGGGTGACAATCAGTGCATATTTTGTGTGGCCGTCCAGGCATCTAATGGGCACTTACGAATCAGGTCAGGGCTCCAGACTGCGACCAATTGGTCGCATTTTGCGACCAAAATTTAAGAGTGTGCGACTGAATTTTACATCCAGTCGCACATGTGCGACCAGTAAATTTGCCTGACCCACCCTCCGTATTTTTTATACATTAAACGTGGAAGGGGCACATCAATGAGCAATGAAATAATCAATGAGACGCGAGCGCACACGCACGGAGGCAGACACACACACTCGCGCACATACTCATGAAACGCGAGCACACACTCGCGTGATGTCCGTCTGTGAGTCGGCCACTGCGTGTGAAAAGAAAGGGAAAGCCACTGTAAGTGGCTAAAATGCGTGGAGGGGGCGGGGCCTCGAGATAATCGAGCGCGCGTAAACATCTGTGGGAAGGAAACGGTGACAAATATCATCACAACCTGATATGTGCGTCTGAGCTATGAGAGCGAGCGAACTATTGATTCATTCTTCCGACTTGCGGCTAGTGTACCAGTGACAGAACAACAGCAGGGGTCTCAAACTCGCGGCCCGCGGGCTGTATTTGCGGTCTCAAGATGATATTTTGCGGCCCCCATCTTAATATGAAAGTTTAATGTTAATGCAGGCCTCCAGTTTTAATGAATGACACTTTTTCATCGTCGTGCACGGAGATGACCAACCAATCACAGTGGGGTTAATGACTCTTGGGGGTTCCTTACTTTCCTTTTTAGAACGTATCTATTCACTCGTAATTTTCTAAATACATGCAGTCCGTGCTGAACTTTTCTCTGGGTCACACAAACCCGGAGGAAGGTTTAGGTTTTGGTTACGGCGGCAAATCAAACGGGTTACGGCAGCACTCCGCTCCCGTCCCGCGGGAGTCGGGTCAGCTGAGGAGAATAAATGTCCCACACCTACATGTGTGACAGCTGACGGGGCTTGAACTTTAAACACGCTCGAGCAAACGGCACCTCGCCTGGATCGTTGGGGAGACCAGGCCCGGGGGGGGGGGGGGGGGGGGGGGAGAGAGACTGTGAGATGAAGGCGAATCTGCAGCAAGACTGAAGGACAACAGTTGGAGTTGTCCTTAACATTCAATTTAGTTTTAATATTCTTCTCCCCCTTAGTGTGATCTGTGTTATTTTATATTTTATGATTATTTTAATGTTTTGTAATGTATGTAGCATTTTTTTAATGAATTGGTATTTAAAATTATTTTAATTAATCACTCAACTACAAAAACCATCAGGACACATGTCCCATAATGCATTGTTTTGTAGTCTGCAGGGCAGCTTTCAGTCAGTTCAGTTTCCAGCTGTGTCCGGGTAGGTTTGCCCCTTTGCTCCCACCCCTTTCTTGCGATATTTTTGTGATGATTGACAGTTGATGTTGGAGCAAAAACAAAAATATATGTCACACACCAGGTGATCTGCGCAGCGTTGAGTTCACCTGGGTGATCTCAAACACGGTTATTGTGCATCTTGGCTGCACATATTTGGTGTCACCAAGATAAATTTCCATCTGTTTTCTTTACTATTTGTACTGTTATGACAGCGATGGTGCTGTCAGTTTACATGTTGTTGCATCTTCAAAAGTGCAGAATAAAATGTGACACTGAATTTGAAACAGCACATTTTAATTTCTGCATCTATTATTAAAGTATTTATTAGTAATACAGTGGAAATTAATAGATTCGGTTGGCATGTTGATTTACGGCATGCGCCCCTAAATTTTCTGGTTGTGCCCCTAGAATTTTCAGTTAGGGGCCACAGTGCTCCTAGTGAAAAAAGTTAGTCTGGAGCCCTGCAGGTGCACATCCAATGCGTAAAGCATCGTACAACAGCATCACCCATTCATCATAAGTATGTGTAACTACCATTAGCCTTAGAAATACTTCCCAATACAGTTACCACTTACCAGGAAGCCGCGGGAGCCACAAGGAAACTGCAACACCTGCACTCTCTTTAAGATGCAGACCCTCTACGGGCCTGGACAACCCCTAAACTCGCTGCACCCATATGGGTCGATCCCCTGTATAGGTGCGTGTGACTAAGACTAAGAGACTCCCTGTACTAGCTCCCTACTGACCACACGAATGCCGCACACACCAGGTGTGCAAGTCATACACAAGTGCCCGTAGGATGCCCACACAAACTACGGTCTGTCTAATTTCCTCATTTCTAACAGTCAGGCTGCATGCAAAGACCCCGCAAGGAGCACGCACCTATCACAGCGCTCTTTGAATAGTTTGCAGGATTTATGGGACGTTGGAAAGAAATTTAAAATTTGAAATCTCACATCTCACCAACTTCACCCTTACTCATCCTTGTTGTATACGTTTTCACCACAACCTGTCATCCACAGCATGCCCATATAAAAAAATGTGCATGGACATTTACGCTCTACGCGATCAAGAGGTCTACGTCTTTGATGTTTTTCCCATCTGCAGGTCCTATACTAGTTGGATTTCTTTACCCATAGGCACCCCATATCTACCCTATATCTACCCAAATCTGTGGGTAAAAAATGGGGGAAATCCTTTAGCTAAAGAAGATTAAAAGGAGAAAAAAAAGCATAAAGTGGGCCAAAAGTTGAACTGAATTTAAGTTCAGACTTCCATCATTCAATCAAATCCTTCTGCCCTTATCCGAGACCAGGTTGCGGGGGCAGCAGTCTAAGAAGAGATGCCCAGACTTCCCTCGCTCAAGCCACTTCCTGTAGCTCCTCTGGGGGACCCCGAGGCGTTCCCAGGCCAGCCGACAGACATAGTCTCTCCAACCTGTCCTGGGTCTTCCCCGGGGCCTCCGCCCAGTGGGATGTTCAGACTGCTCTTTTTGAAATATTTCAGAAGTTGTGTTAAAACACTTTTAGACAATTTGATGGTGGAATTAATGAACAGTAAATGACTTTTGAGCCAATTCTTACCAGAATTAACAGAAATCGCAAAATATTTCAATTTCAAACAATCCTACAGTCAGGACCATAAATATTTGGACAGACACATTTTTTTGTAATTTGGTTTCTGTACATTACCACAGTGAATTTTAAATAAAACAACTCATAAGCCACTGAATTGCAGACTTTTAGCTTTTATTCCATGGGTTGAACAAAAAAAATTGCATAAAAATAAACTAAAGTATTTTAAAAACACAATCCCTTCATTTCATGGGCTCGTAAGTAATTGGACAAATGAAATAACTGAAAACAAAATGGTCTTCATAGACATATTTCTTCTAATTTTGGGAACGATGCCCTTCAGCTGGTACGTGAATTGGAAAAGAAAGCTATGAAACTACAAGGACCCCCTGAGGTTCAACATGAGATGCAGACAAAGCAACGTGATCCCCAAGAGCCTACAGATGGGCAAAGGGGTTAAAGGACACCGAGCTGAGAACATCATCCACAGAGCCAGAACCCAATTTTTAAAAGGACAGGATCAGACAGACGTATTTCATCATCAACAACCTGAAAGGTTAAATGAAGAATCTAAAGGTGAAATGAAGAATCTAAAGGACAATTTGGCCGCAACTGTTACTGAAGAAGTTTTTCAGAAAATTGTCGGTTTCACCCAGACGGCACAACTGGCATAACACAATAAAAGCAAGCAACGGCAAATCAAGAAATTTCAGATTCTCACAAATCAACAACAGATCCTTAAGGACAGGCTCAACAGGGAGAGTAGAGGACACCGCACCAAAGCACTGATTGACAGAGAGAGGTGGACTAAGAATATTTCTGACCGCGAGCTGATTCAAACGGAGAAAGAGGTACTATCCGAGGGGCTGAATTTCTCATTTACACCCAATCATATCCCCGTGGTAAACCTCATCACAGCTACAGAAACAGCCATAAAGAGGAACAAATTGACTGGATCTCAAGCTGAAGAATTAAAGCTCAGAATTTCGGCTGCGCTGTCCAGTGCCAAACCAGCACCTTCCAATCTTTCCTCAGATGAAAGAAAGGCCTTGACAGCTCTGGAGAAGGACCACAGTATCAACATTTTACAAGCGGATAAGGGGAGATGTACTGTGATCCTGAATGCGGTGGACTATTAAGCCAAAGTTAACCACCTACTCAGTGACACCACCACATATGAAGCACTGAGAAGAGACCCAACCAGCGGCTACAAGAAAAAGGTTATTGACTGCCTACAAATACTGGAGAGAGATCAAGTCATCGACAAACCACTATATTACAGACTGTACCTGGGTAATGCCATTCCCTGCATATATGGCCTCCCAAAAATCTACAAGGAAGGAATACCACTGAGACCCATTGTCAGCAGCATTGACTCCATCACTTACAACATGGCTAAACACCTGGCTACTATTTTGGCCCCTCTGGTTGGCAATACAGAGCATCACGTCAGGAATTCACAAGATTTTGCAAACAAAGTCAAACATCTTCAGCTGGATTCTGATGAAACAATGGTGTCTTATGATGTAACTTCCCTCTCCACCTGCATTCCCACCACCGAGGCAGTGATTTCAGTGAGGAAGAGATTACCCCAGGACTCCAAGTTACAAGATAGAACAAATATGACAAGACCACATCTGCGAACTGCTGGAAGTGTGCCTCAACTCCACATATTTCCAATTTAAGGGAAACTTCTACAGACAGAGGCACGGCTGTGCTATGGGCTCTCCGATCTCATCCATTGTGGCCAACTTGTACATTGAAGAAGTTGAGAAAAGAGCCCTGGACTCGTTCCCAGGTGATTCTCCAAGCCACTGGTTCAGATTTGCGGACGACACTTGGGTCAAGATCAAAATCCAGGAACAGGAAAGAAGAAAGAAGAGCAACATATCCGTCAAGCCCTCCAAGCCTGTGGATATCCCAACTGGGCATTCACCAACATACAAGAAAACAAGACAAGAAGGAACAAGAGCCGAAAGGGAACAGTATTTCAATTCCTTATATCTCAGGCTTGTCTGAAAAACTAAAAAGGTTTTTCAGGCAACATAACATCCCAGTTCATCTCAAACCAGTTAATACTCTCAGACAAAAACTAGTTCATCCAAAGGACAAAATTCCTAGCTACAAACAGAGTAATGTTGTGTACTCTATCCACTGCAAAGAGAACTGCAATGAACAGTATATAGGAGGAACCAAACAACCTCTACACAAGCGGCTTTACCAACATCGCAGAGCCAACCCAAGTGGACCTGAGTCTGCAGTGCACCTCCACCTGAAGGCCACAAACCACTCGTTCGAGGACAGTGAAGTCCGAATTCCAGCCAGAGAGAAAGGATGGTTTGAGCGAGGAGTGAAAGAAGCCATCTTTGTCAAGAAGGATAAACCTTCTCTTAATAAGAATGGTGGTCTTAGGTTTATTCTTCCATCCATCTACGGCAATGTTCTGAAACCCAAACCAAACCAAACCAATTCCACCTGAGTCATTAACAGCTGAAAGAGGTGACCAGTTTGGGGAGGGAGTCACTGGCTCCCCAACCTCCAGCTGAAGACAAAGGACTCCGAACAACCCGAAACCATGTAGGCTAACTGACTCCTCCCCCATGAGCGCATATATAACAGCTCTTTTACCAGCTAATTCAGAATTGACAAAGCCTCTTGGATAAGAGGTGAGACCTCTTCTAACTTTAAAAACTAAGTCCAGATGACAGCCCTTAAACCTACTACAAAAATGGTCATTACTAATATTTGGTTGATAACCCTTTGTTGGCAATGACAGCCTGAAGTCTTCAATTCATGGACATCACCAGATGCTGGGTTTTCTCCTTCTGAATGCTCTGCCAGGCCATTACTGCAGCGGCTTTCAGTTGCTGTTTGTTTGTGGGCCTTTCTGTCTGAAGTTTAGTCTTCAACAAGTGAAATGCATGCTCAATTGGGTTAAGATCAGGTGACTGACTTGGCCATTCAAGAATATTCCACTTCTTTGTTGTTCCTTTGGCTGTATGTTTTGGGTCATTGTCCATCTGTATTATGAAACGCCGCCCAATCAGTTTGGCTGTATTCACCTGGATCTGTGCAGACGGTATGTCTATGAACATCTCAGAATTCATTGGGCTGCTTCTGTCCTGTGTCACGTCATCAACAAAAAACAAGTGTCCCTGTGCCACTAGCAGCAATGCACGCCCAGACCATCACACTGCCTCCACAGTGTTTTACTGATGATGTAGTGTGCTTTGGATCATGAGCTCCTCCACGCCTTCTCCATACTTTTCTCTTGCCATCATTCTGGTAGAGGTTGCTTTTGTTTTCATCTGTCCAAAGAATGTTTTTCCAGAATTGTACTGGCTTTTTTAGATGCTTTTTAGCAAAGTCCAATCTAGCCTTCCTATTCTTGAGGCTTATAAGTGGCTTGCATCTTGCAGTGTACCCTCTGTATCTACTTTCATGCAATCTTCTTTTTATGGTAGACTTGGATATTGATACGCCTACCTCCTGGCGAGTGTTATTCACTTGGTTGGCTGTTGTGAACGGGTTCCCCTTCACCATGGAAATTATTCTGTGATCATCCACCACTGTTGTCTTCCGAGGACGTCCAGTACTGTTTGCATTGCTGAGTTCACCAGTGCTTCCTTTCTTTCTCAGTATGTCCCAAACTGTTGATTTTGCCACTCCTAATACCGTAACAATTTCTCGCATGTTTTTCTTCTGTTTTCTCAGCTTAATGATGGCTCCTGTCACCTGCATGGAGAGCTCCTTTGACCGCATGTTGTCTGTTCACAGCAAAATCTTTAAAATGCAAGCACGAGTCCTCTAATCAACTCCAGGCCTTTTATCTGCTTCACTCATAATGGCATACCAATGGAATTGCCCACACCTGCCCAGGCAATAGCATGGAAGTCAATTGTCCAATTACTTACGAGCCCAAGAAATGAAGCGATTGTGTTTAAAAATAATTTAGTTTTTCACATTTTTATACAATCTTTTTGTTCAACCCATGGAATAAAAGCTGAAAGTCTGCACTTCAATGGCATCTAAGTCGATTTATTTAAAATTCACTGTGGTAATGTACAGAAACTAAATTCTAAGAATGTGTCTCTGTCCAAATATTTATGGTCCTGACTGTATAAGCGAAAAGGAAATCTTCAGCATTTATTTCAGCGCAAACAGTCAAAAAGAACATTTCTTTTTGCAAATCTACCCCATGCGTAAGCAAAACGGAAAAATCTGTTTTACATGTCAGTATTGACAGCATCTGCTTTTTTATTTTTAAAACAGCGACTCATTTATGTCAGGCATACTTCTGTAATTTGTTTTCCATGCAAAACAAATATAAGTAGCAGAAACATTTTGATCCCTTTGCTGATTTAACATTTTATAATAACTCACTGGGAAGTTGGGGAATCCTCCTGGCTGGGACAGCTGGCTGGGGGTCAGCCTGAGGGGGCAGCGTGTTGTTCTCCTGTATTTGGGGTGTCTTGCTTCGAAGTGGGATTTGTGGAGGTTGGTCTCTGGGTATTTCATCAGTTCCTGTTTTTATGGGTGGTGAGCTGGTGGAAAAAAAATGAGAAGGGCATGATGACAAAAACTTCAAACTTTTTAAATAAAACGTGAGTCCTAGTTATGCACCAGCAAAAACAATGCGCATCTTGGTAGAGGTTCATACCAATCCACAGATTACTTGAGCCTAGTTTTTTTATCCTCTCAGCCATCACCTGTATAGTGTGCATCATCGTAGAAACAATAGTGGTAGCTGTTTGTTTTTTTTTTCTTAAATGGTCACTTCCTGCTGGTTTCAGAGTGACATGTACACTGTACCACAGTGGCACAACATTCAGTTAACCACATATTAATCTGCATAATTTACTTTAGTCGTTTTTTGTGTCATACTGGCCACCACTTGCGTTGTATCAAACCAAGCAATGCATTTACTTCAACTCTATTTCTTAGTAAAAAGTAAAACTAGCGCTCTTCAGTTCAAACGGTTTCCAAATGTGCCATAACCCTAAGAGATACATTTCTCATAGAACCAGAACAAAAAGACAACTGTCTGCAAATGTCATTTTACTAGCAGACATGTAGTGCAAAACACAAACCACACACACACAGTCTCTGACCTGAAATGGCATATCGTTTGCTCCAAAAATTTAAGAAAAAATTGTAACTCAAAAGCTGCAGTTTTCTCATGTTTGCATTGAGTACTTATGAACAGTGTTAGGAGTAGTACAAAAGTAATGCATAACAGTAACATATTACTATGTGCCGTAGTTTTACAAGAAAAATACTTTGCTACTTTAATGTTATACTCATTACATGTCCAGAAACTTGTGTTTAACAACAGTTTAACTTTGGCTTGAAGTAGGCCTGCCCCCATTTCCCTTTGTTTACACTCTCCCCCGGGGGGCCCTCACACTCACAACCTAACACTATTGCTGCAACAAAAATGCTGAAGCTATCCAGCTGTTTTGAGCCTGATGCCAGCTCAGATGAGGAAAATGAAGATGTGCATGGATCTAGTCGTCTACAAGTGGATGCACCACAACGGAGCAGAGCAGCCAGTTTGTGGCTTGCCATCGTGGATTCTATGGCACACCTACAAGCTTTTTCCTACAGTATTTTTTGTGTTTCTGCCCCTGATTCGCAACGATTTGAATAAAAACTCCAAAATGCCAATTTAAGCTTCATTTTTTAATACAGTATATGTTCTTTATCATCAAAATATCCCCCAAGCACATGCTAAAATGTACAAAAATGTGTAAAAATGATTCTCTCCCCCCCCCCCCCCGAGATATTTTTTCATTTTTCAAAATGACTTAAAATGAAGTCATTTTAAGATGCTTTTCTTGTGAAGCTTTTGTTTGTTTTATGGCCAAAACTAACTATTGTGGAGGGTTTCTTCTCCAATTGTGCTGTCATTGTTTTCATTTTATCAAAGATAGATTAGGAGTCATTATTTCTGTATATCACCCTTCAACAATCCATCCATATATCTTCTGAACCTGCAGAATCCCAACCCAGCTTTTGTTGGTCGAAGGCAGAGAACACCCTAAATAGGTCACCAGTCCATTGCAAGGCCACATGCACATTGGGGCAATTTAGAGATACCTTTAAAGATACCAATCAACCTTATGAAGAATGTTTTTAGATTGTGCGAGGAAACCACCATGCCCAGAGAAAGCCAATGCATGTACTGAAGAACATGCAAACCCCTCACAGGAAGGTCCCAGCAGGGATTTGAACCAGGACCTTCTTGATGTTAGGTGAGAGCCCCAACAACTACACCACCATGTAGCAATCCCATTTCATACAAACCAGAAATATTTTGTGGTACATTTGTTACATAATTAATCTTCTACTTTTGCAACAAAAAAAAGTAACTTAAATATTCTAAGACTCATGCAATGAATTACAGTTTTGCAAAGAGTACTGAGTTGGGGTCAGGGATTACATTTGAACAATAATAATAAATAATCTGTGTTTTTACCTTTTGAAAGTATCTTGTACAACACTCGTTATGACTATATAAAACAATGAGCTGCAGGCACAGCTGTATCTCAGGAACCAAAACGGTGGTTTGACCCCCAAAACAAACCCCTTTGGTTCAACTAGACATGTTTTATGATCTTTGTCAACGAACTGTGATATAACTAGAAAACCTGAAAACATCTGTGAGGAAAATGCACCATACGGTCTTTTCCAAGCATAATTACTATTATGCTTAAAAGCATGATACGGTTTATGCTCACTAGCATAAACAGCTGTGCCTACATTTGCAAACCATCCTTAAAATAGAGTAATACAGTGACAATTAACAGTTTAACCTTGAGATAACAATTTTATGAGCTCCTAATCTGAGTGGAATCAAAATAGTTTGTCCCACTGACATCTTCCTATGACTCATGACTTTTTTACTTCAACACTAAGCAATTGTTACCTATCAGGGTGATCTCAAACAGTTTATTAAACTAATCAACAATCAAGCATAAAACAAAGCTCTTCTATCTCCACATCCCCCATCTGAGACATTTGGGTTTGAACGCTTGGTCTACGCTGATGCTTAACATGTCAAGCCAGAAGATGATTTAAAGATTGGTAGTGCATGAAGCAAAAGTTATCACCCACCTGCATATTTGAACTTAGTTTAAATAGTTGATTTGTGATTTTTTTTTACAACTTTAAAACTCAAACTCCTGAGTTTTATTGAAGTCTTGAGTCAAGAATACATCTTAAGCTTTTATGGTTACATGTTTACACTCTGCAAACCAAATGTTTCTGTAATGTAACATTAAAGATTCTGTCTTCAATCATTTGATGGTGTTGGTGTTGAGGCATCCCATCAGCCAGTCACAAGTCACAAAAGCACAGGCATGTCTCACATGCTTTGGCTGCAAGAACTATACTCTGCAAGGACTAAAATATAAAACTGAAAATTAAATGTTTCAACCTATTTTTTCCTCACGTACTTCAACTCCCAAACATTAAAAAAAAGCTTTTTATAAAAGGGGCAAAAAAAGAAATTCCATATTGTATCAGACTAAGGTGACCTTGAAACCCTTCAGTTTTATCAAAAATCAACAGTGTGCAATATAACTGAGTGTGCTTTATGTATGCCTTCTGGTTGTGTTTATTGACCTGAAACTAATTTTCTGTGTTATACTCTGCTCAAAAACCTGTCCAAATGTTTTAGTTAGATTTTAGTAAACTACGACACTTGATGTATTGTTAGAGCATTCTGGGTAATGTAGTCAAGAGCCTGCCGGAGTGTTACGTAGAGTGTTTAAACATAATAAAATGATAAAGTGAGAGCCACACTTAGTATTTTATGTTAAGAGTTATCCTGAATAAAGTTTGACTTTACTATTATGTCGATCTCTATCCAAAGGCTGGTTATTGCAGATAAGAGAGGCAAAACATGAAGAACACAGTTCAATAGAAAACCTCTCTCCGTAGAAACTGACTTTCTTTGCCAGAGCAGAGATCAATTCGTTATCCTGCAAACCTGGCACATGTCGTTTTAAGCTTTAAAGGGCACATCATCAGAATACTGCACACTTTTGACTGTGAGAGCATCTTTTTTAGACATATCATTGTTTGTCTAGTATATGAATTTTACAAATCCAACTTTCCTACTGCTGAACACAACCGTCTTAAAGTCCCACTCATCTTTGGTGTCATTTTCTAGGACATAATTCTGCAGAGCGGCAGTAGTTTCTTTGAAATTCGCCCCTGAGTTGTGGGACTGTTGGTGAAGAGTAAGCTCACCCCTTCCCCATCAATTATCTGTTTTTGAGCTCTCATTCTAGCTTACAGCCCCCAACAACCCTAAGCTAACATTAGCAGTGCAACAAAAATGGCGAGCAACACTGGAGCTATCTACCCATGCAGTTTTGAGCCAGATGCCAGCTCAGACGAGGAAAGAGAAAACGTAAATGGATGCATCCGTCTACAACATCGCAATGGAGCGGAACAGCGGAATGCAACTAGACGTATTAACTTGAACGCCACACTTACAAGCTTTTTTTCGTCTGCTCCCGTTTCACGATTGGAAAAATGAAATACTCAGAAATACAGATTTAAGAATAATTTTCTTTATGCATGTCCTCTATCATGAGAAAAATGCCACAAAAACAGGTTAAAAACACAATTTTCATCGGCTTGGGTCTTAAAAAACAAATATATATTTAACTTTCTGATGTTAAAACATTGTTTGGTATCAGTTATGAATATACTGAATTCAACACTTTTTTATACAACACTCAGCAGTCTATTTTCAAGTTTTGGGTAAATTCAGTGGTGACCAAATTATCCTGTTCTTCAAGTCCAGTATTGTGAAAGTTCCTCTTTATAGCCACTACAGTTGCAAAAAGTCTCACCTCAATAATTGTTCAAGGACATGGTGCGACTATTGTTAAAGTAGTCAAATGTAACATTAAAGTGAAAATACTTTTCCAAAACTGCTCAGGTTTAAGTTTGAAAAAAGATCATCTAGGAAACTTGATCTTTTAAAGAAACATTAAACTCAGAGAACAGTGTTTGTACTGCATACAAAGCTGACATTCAACTACCAACCGTTGTCACTTGTCAAAGATTTAAATTAACAGTATGTCTGTACTGGACTAACAGATGTGCCAAGTGGTTATCATGAAAATACTAGCCCCTCACATTAGATGCAGTATGCCTGAGCAGACAGAGAAATTGAAAAATGCTTTTCTCGCATTTTTTATGCAACCACCTTTAAACAAAACACATAATCCCTAACCCCAAAGAGCCTCCTGTTAAAAAAACGACAGATGAACCACAATGACGGGAAACTGCTCTGTTGACACAGTTCCCCCTTTTTCTCAGAGGAAGAGTGCTGTGAGAGGTTTGCAGGCTCTCTATATTTAACTTGATCTTTTCTGACCAATCCTGAATATGGGCTGCATAAACAATAAGTGCTTCTTTTACCCCACTTTTGTGTGTGATCTTAAAAAAAGGAAGATCTCAAGAAAAGATCTACTATTTGAACAGGGCAACAACAAACCAGAAGAATTTCTAGCTAGCAAGAGTGACTATGTGCTAACTCAAAACTCCTGTGGTGAATGTGGATAAAGCAGAATATCAAACCAAAGTCAATCAACTACTTTATGCATTGTTATTGAATTTAATCTTTTTTTAAGGAATGAAAAGCAAAGATTGACTTTTTCCATTATTTTCAGATCCGTTTGCAATTCACTAATACCAATGTCACGTATATAAAAAGTAAAGATCTAGCACAAAAGAAAACACCCCTCTTTAATCACACAAACTGGTTACAACATTCAATGCTCTACTCACATAAAAAACAAAAATCTGCTACAGAAAAAAGACAGGGCAGGGCCATGGGAAAGAAAGAGCAGAGTCAATGGCACAACTGAGAAGAGATGGTGTTGATTAACGGCATTACCTGTACCGGCATGTTCAAAAGAAGACCTTAATCACCAAGAGCTGTAAAATCCCACACTAGGACACACACATGGGAAGCAGGAGAAAATGACCAGAGGTTGGGAGGAGGCAACGACACATGCAAACAAGGAAGCAAGAAAGTAACAAAAGTGCATGAAATTGTTCCGACAACATGCGTGAGGGTAGTTCCTGGTCACAACCTACTTCTTTGCTCCATTACAAACTCCGCCTCCCCCCTGTGTCAGCTATAAGCAGTTATAATAGGACAGGTTTCAAATGCTTTGTGTGAATTTTCACTTTTATTTTACTGCTTTTCTCCCTCTCCCTTTAAAAAACAGACTGATGACTTGCTTGTTACTCATAACAACTCCACCACCTGATAAAGGCTTCAAGTTTCACCAACCAGATAAAAAAAAACTTGTAGTCTTCTGTGCAACCAATTATGTCACCGCCCTAAACAAAACCAAATACTTGTGAATGTGAAACCCCAAGGAAACACATGAAACAAACAGTGTTCACAAATGACTTCACACAAATTTTTTTTTAAAAATCCCCTATAACTAACGATCTTTCACTTTGGAGAAACTCTTACATGAAGGGAGGATACTGTGACATTTTAGGAGAGGTGGACCCCACTTCAGTGGTAAGACAGCAACCACAAAACAGGAACACACTTTTAACAAGTACTCCAAGCTGATTTGTCAAAAATAAAGGCCTAAACTCCAGCTACAGTTGTCCAATCAGCAAGGTTCAGTCCTTTAGTTTTAATAAAGTTTTTAATTTTACTTTCAGGCGGTGTTTGAAAAAAGTCCAAAAACACATCTCAATGAGTGAACCTTTTTTTCAGAGTGAAACAACAGATGTAGTTCTCAGTTTAACCAATAGATGGCAGTGTAGACCACAAAAACTCCTGGATCACATCTAACAACGCAGTGAACTCATATCCATTTGTTTTGTTTGTTCATCGGTTCTGTCAGTTTTTGTTTGACAAAACTGTTTTATCATTTTCCATTTTGAGATACAATTTAAAGATCTACTCTGATTATCTTTTGCTTTATTCTAAAAATGTTCCAAGGGGCATTTCATTATACTAGCCAAAATTTAAAAACCTGTGCCGTTTTGAAGGACAGTTTCTGCAGAGCTCCAGTAGTTCATAAGAAATTTGCATCTGAATTTTGGGCAGGACTGTTGGCAAAGAGCAACTCCACCACCCTTCCCATCACACATAAATGAGACCTCCGTTTACATACGTTTCCGCTTAAAGTGCCTCACACCCCCAACCTAACATTACAGCTGCAACAAAAATGACAAGTGAAATTGGAGATATCCATCCGTACAGTTGAGCAACCTTATTTCTTCTGCTCCTGCTTCACAATGATTTGAATAAAGAAATACTAAGAAATGCAACTTTAAACTTAATTTTCTTTAAATTTATATGTCCTCCATCATCAGAAAAATACCACAAGAACATGTTAAGAACCACAAAAACACAATTAGTATCTGAGTGGGTCTTCACCTATGAAAAAATTCTATTCACAGACACCAAAGACAAACTTTTAAGTTTCCCTGAAAATGTCTAACAACCCTGCTTATCACAAACTTTATCCCTTTATTTAAACACTATACATAGCAGTATTATGGTTAACATCATTGAAGACAGTCAATGGTATATTGAATTGTCAAATGATTACATTGCATCAACAAATCTATGATGTTCCGGAAAACAAACTCACCTTTGCGTTCCAGGGGACTCTGCAAGTAACCGCTGTGGTAGCGGGGGTGGGCTTTTAGGTCCAACTCCTGCTTTTGGAGGAAGAGGTGGAGCATTTTTGTTACTGATGGTGGTGGGTGAAATGGGTGAAGCTTTGTCATCTCCATCATTCCTCAAACAAGCAGGAGGTTGAATGTCTAAAGTCCGAGGCCTGGCTCGAGGAACCTGGATAGGGGGGTTTTCAGGCAAAACTTCGGAAGAATTAACAGAGAAAAGTGGGGCTGAACATCTGCGCTGTGCTACAGGGGATTTGTCCAGTCCTGGAGAGACAGGAACTGGAGTCGGCAGGGAGGGGGACAAAGGAGACGTGAAGCGCTGGGGAGGGGAGTTGAGAGTAATTCGTGGAGGTACTGGGGGTAAATTGACGTTGGGACAAGAGTCAACTGGGCAACTTGCAGGAAACTTAGTCCTTTCTTTCGGTTGAGGCTTGACCTGCTCTTTGTCGAGTTCTCCATTGCCTTCTTCTTGTTCTCCTTCTCCAGGTGCAGCATTTTTTCGGGCATGACCTGTTTGTTCTCTGTGTTCCTTACTGCTCTCTTGCGTTTTGTACAATTGTCTTTCCTTAGGAAGGGGTTTGTCTCGTATCTTAGGAACAGGTCTCTTTGTTTCTCCATCTCCTTCATCACTTTCTGGTTTTAATTCTCTTGGAACAGGCTGTGGTCTCCATGTGGGATTCATATTGACCATTTGTTGCTCTCTGTCGGGTGAAACCGATGGAGGTTCCTGCGTACTCTGGGTTTTGTTTAAGCTAGCTAGAATTCGTTTCTGATGGCCTGGTCGGGTAATACCCATGTGCTCCAGTTGATTTGGTGTAAGTTGCTGACATTCTTGCATTGTCTGTAAACCGGCACTCAGAAACGCGTCAGTGTACCTTTCCAACCGAATCACACCCAACCAGTCCAAAACCGTAGCACTGGATTCTGATTGGCACATGGTTGTTTCAAACGCCTTTCCAGCAAAGTGCAGGGTCACTATGCCATGAATCCACGTCCAAAGCAAAATGCCAACTTTGGTACCTCAGCTCACCCCAGATGCAACCTGTGGACAAGTAAACATCAATTTGTCAGCTGTAAGTAACATTGTATATTTTCCATTCAGTAACTGTTACAAAAAAGATCTTTAAAATTAAATTATCTTTTTCCATCTGATCAGAAACAAGATGACAAAAACTCAATCACCTCATTCAATACACTGCTGCATTGGAAAAACGCATTTGGTTGATAGTTAAGACTGCAGTTGAAAAATAAAAAAAAAAGGTCACTTTAGCCTCAATTAGTGAAATGGGGTTTTTTGACATTCATGTAAAAAGGAAGTTGGGCTCATGCTTGACTGAAAATTTCATTTTGACTTGTAGTCACTTTAGAGCATAACACAGACAGTACTTTATTCTTTCTTTATATACTTTACACAAAGCAAGACCTTTAAGTAAATTTTTGTCTGACAATCTGTGAGTCTGGAAATATTGCAATACTGACCTGTAAGCACTTATTAATAAATACTTATTTTAAAAGGCAAACATTCTTTTCATTGGAAAGGCCCATAAGATCCGTCACACCAATGTCCAGACTTTCTAGTAACTAATGTCAAATAAACAGGTTAATCTGTATTCAGCAGTTTCTGTGATGGGGGAGCTCTAACAAGTTTCAGATGCAGGCTGGTGTCAGCTCTTTAATTCTTCCAAAGTCGTGAATCAAGAAGATGCTGAAATGCATTTTATTTCTTCACCACGAATTTGTATTTTAGTTTCTATTTAAAGAGAACGCTGTGAATTTCTCCTCACAACCTATAGTCTTCTGGATCTTTTGGTTTTTGACCCGTATAAATGATGAAATACTCCTTTAAATATTTGATGTATGCTTTGGTTTTCAGATTAAATGTAACTTGGCTGGAAGTGAGGGCAGTCAGAACTGAATGATCGCAGTAACCCACTTTACCCAATTAAAGACATTAACCAGTATGAAGATTGAAATTAACACATTTCATTTCCTGTTGAGCGTTTCCCCTAACGAGTTGGAGACCACAAGGTACGTTGTCAATCTTGTTCTTTTCTCTGATCTATAGCAGTTCCTATTTCTAAATAGAGGAACTAGAAATACGTTGCACACAATAAAGTGTTCAGTTTTCAACCAACATTAAAATGATTCGCACAAATGCAGATTTTGCAAGCCACATTTGGGTGGATGCCTGCACAATTATCTTTCGGTGAAGCATAGGATTTTCTCAACGCCCCTACAGAGGGTGAAGAGAAGCAAGACGCATCAGCCATAGCAACAACTCTTCTTGCCAAGAACTTAATCCTCTGAAGCCAATCAAGCCTCTGATCAACTCATATGCAAAGAGGTAGGAAAACTTTATCTGAAGAGTAAACCATAACGTATTCACAGTCTGTTGATGCAGCCCGACTTCCTTTTCACCAACTTAATTTATTTTCAGCTCCTCTCCACTTCCTACCACTTCTGTTCACCTCCTCCTCCCTCCAGCGTTCTCTGTACTCCCTCCCACCCAGAGCTGCAAAGAACAGGGTCTCTGTGCTACCTTTTACAATGGGGCATTCTGTTGCCTAGGCAAGAGGACGGCACTGACAAAAAGGAAGGAAAAGTGTGGCTGAGCCATAGCTCGAGTCTAAAAACGTGCTTAGCCAATGATGTCACGTTTCGTAAGTTGATGACTGGACGTCCTGAAAAACATCTCCAACGTCTGTTCTAGAACACAAACAAACCTTTTCCCGTTTCTCTCTGTTAATATTCTTATTACTGTAGTACTAACTACAGCATAAATGCAACACTCAAGATTATCAAGAGTAAATCTAGAAAACACAAGCTAAATTTAAAGAAAATCTCAGAAATCACCAACTGCCAGATAATTCACCAACTCAGAACACAGGCAGAGGTGGTGTTACGTGGACGAACCTGCTGCCTGATGCTCCTGGTTCCTCTTCCTTATTTGCTGGCAGTTTTTTGATATAAATCCATCAAATCCCTCATAAAATATAAGGGAAATATTCAAGTGAAACTTGACTTGAGCAAAGGGTTTCTCTAAATATGAGGCTACAATTTCTTAAATAAGACGATCGAGTCTCATAAAAGCTTGTGCATGTGACTTCTCTTTTTGTAATTACCTCATTTCTACACACTCGTACATAGAGCAAGTACTGAACAGGATTTGACTACCAGAAGCTAGTTCTTTCTTTGGCTTGTGTCTATTGGTATAAGAAGTGGTACAGCTTATAAAAGTTTCTTTTACTTTTTCAGATGTGCAAAGGAAATATTAACACTAGCATTTCAACCTAAAACTGTTAAAATGATACTGAGAAACTCATCCAAATGATGTTTGTTTGTTTTTTTACCTGTTTATCACAAAGATGCAGGGAACAGAAACATCTGTGGATCATTTACCATCTCCAGCAGAAAAAATGCAAAGAACTTGAGAAATCGGTTTCCAAAAACATCCCTTTCATACAATAGGATTACCTTCCTACATTTCCATGCTTTTCTGTTCATAACATTTAGCTTAATTTTAGGAACAAATCTCCAGTCCATTTCAATTATATGCTAAACCACATATCATGCAAACAATGAACAAAGAGATTCAACGCTGATACAAAAAGACAAACTTTGCCCAATCAGTAAAGATTTTTATGCTAGTTTATTTGTTGTTGTTAAGTTTCTTCTTGCTAATAAATCTTTGTTTAAAAAAGAGAATGAACATTGCTAAGCAGCACAGGTGAGAATGTTGGTTGTACCTGTGAAAAATTAGCCACAACTGCGTTCTGTTTACCTTTTGTTAATTGTTAGGTGAAAAGAATACTGAAGTTTGAACAAACAAAACAGTTTAGTTATCAAACCATTTTTTATACCATGGTCTGGGTGAATACTCAATTGCGATTGGCTGCAGGGTGTCCATTAAAAAAGGATCAAGGACAGTGATTATGGACAGCTAAAAGGGGAATTTCGGTCACATTGTCTGAATGTTTTACGTTACTGAGCTAAACCCCAGATGTAACCAGAAGCAACAGAAACATGGAATATATGTGGACATATGTTATTCCACAATTTATCATAACAGCAAGACGGTAGAAAAGATCCTTCAAATGGCTCTATGCTGGACAAGCCAGTAGCTTCATCAAATTTTACCCCCAACAGCAATGTTGCCTTCACTTTTAAACAGTTCGTTGTCTGTCTTGCCTAGCTACAAGCTACTTGTAAACTTTGTTTGTTTGGAACAAACTTTTGCTTCATCATCTGGACAAAAACAAGCAGCAGGAGGTGAAATAGATTTCACGTGATCAGAGGACAATCTGATCTAAGTTTCTGTAATTCTCTTCATTTATCTTAAAACAATTAAAGGCAGTTTTAGTAGCTCTGTGGTCAGTCTGGCTGGATGTGCCGTCATCTAACCACAGTCTTTCAAAATAAAAGTGGGATAAAAAAGAGTGATACCTGTTGGGACGCACCTGGAAGCGGGGTATTCATAATTAAAACAACACTGGGAACTAGGGTTGGGCGATGTCCCTTAAATTGGCAGTTGACAATGTTTGCAGTAAACCATGGGGATGGACGATGAAATCGTCGGGGGGGGGGTATTTTCCGTTATTGATAATTATTATTCGTTATTTTACTTTATTACTTTATTTATTTTATTTCCCAACTAATTATCATCTGCGATGATCCAGTTTAAACTGAGGGAAGTGACTTTGACAAAAAAATGACAAACAAAATAGAAAAGAAGTAGTCCGCTCCTGCACTTGATTAGTCAAGTGGACCAGTGGACCGAGCGACCCGTGTTAGCCTCTCCTAACCCCTGGCTTCTTCTGGCTCCGTTCTTCAACAGAAAAGCACTCACCACACAGATTAAAATTAAAATGATGAGCGAACAGGCGCTTCATAATAACCAGAACAATAATAAAAGCACGTTTAGGAGATCATCTTGTATATTACGGAGCTGCCAGATATCTATGTATGTTGCCGTTCGGCAGAACTAATTTCCTCTTCCGGTATTTCAAACACTACTGCACATGTGCGAATGATTTATTCCGACCGAAAGTGTGACCCATGTGAACGTTTGTTATAATCGGAAAAGGTTTTTCTGAGCCCATGTAAACGGTTTAATTCTAATCCGGCCATTGATCCGATCAAGATATTTTGCACATGTAATCGCGGTTTATGGTGTTGACTCGCAGCGTCACGGGGGCGTGGCCGATCACGATGGTGTCTCTCCATCGTGATGTCAGTCAGCCATCACGATGGACGATGGTATTGTCCATCGGCACAACCCTACTGGGAACATTTTTACAATAGATCAAAAAATTATTGAAGTAGGACTTGTAAAACAAAAGTCTATGTTTACATTTTAGAACAAGTAAATCTTATATAAGATAATAAAACTGCCAGGTTCATAAAAAATGACCTCCAGTACATTTATTTTTAAAACAATGAGGTAAAATGAAGAAAATACATGTTGGAGCAACTAGGATGTTGATTTCTATTCTACACTTTTGTTTAAGTTAAAAGGTATAACGTGGTAATCTGTGAAATTTACCTGGCTCCAGTCACTGTAGTCCTAAAACCAGCAACAAGGCATATGTTTACCCTTGATACAAACCAATAGGACATAGGATTGCATTGTCTGGCCACCTTTTTTTTTTGTTTTTAATCATTTTTTCATACTAACCTTACCATCTTGTGTTTTTGCTCACAGTGCTTATAGAAATTTGGGCTTTCCTCGTACTTAAAAAAAAAAGTCATTTCTGTAACTTATTCTGATCTTCGATCGAAATTTTCCTTTAGATTTAGAACTAAATTGTGTTTGTTTTTTCCATTCTGGGTTTTTTTTGTACAAAATTAAAAATTAAAAAAAAAGAGCCTTTGCAACTTAAACAATTGTGACTGTGACATAAATAGTATGTGATTCTATTTCCAAAATGGTATAAAAAAGGTAATTGGTGTTTACTTGTATGCTGCTTTACTACCTACTTAGAAGGCCCAAAGCGCTGTATAGTCACAGTCCCATTCTACCATGCATTCAAAAGTTCACACACTGATTGAACCTCTTCTGTCGAACACTGGTGCCAACCTATAACCACCAGGAGCAATGTGGGGCTCAGTGTCTTGCACAAGGACGCTTCGACACATGGGCAGGCAGGGCGTGAACCGAACCTGCGAGGTCGACCGTGCTCCCACTGCAACACAGCTGCCCGGGTAGACATTTTGTTTTGGTAAAATCCCAAAACCCTGATGTGAATTCCTGTTTGAAGACTTCTGATGTGATTGATGGTAGTTTAGAGATTGAGACTCTGAGAAAGAGACAAGAGGCAAAACTGGAGGAAGCAGAGATGAAGATGCTGAGCGTTAATTTGAGAGTGATGAGGATGGATAGGATCGGGAATGAATCCACCAGAAGAACAGCTCATGGTAGATGTTTTGATAAATGCAGAGAAGCAGTTGAGATTGAGAGGAGGGATAGGTGAGGATGTTGGTAAAAAGGAGGCTAAGGTTGGACTTCGCAGGAAAGAGACCTAGAGGAAGACCAAAGAGGAGGTTCATGGATGCAGTGAGGGTGGTTGGTGTGAGTGAGGTGGAAGCAGAGTAGAATATGGGATGGAGGCAGAGGATTTGGTGAGGTGAACTCTAAAAGAAGCATTTAAAAAGGCAAAGAAGCAGAAGTCTCTTGATGTGCTAAAATGCTAAATTTCTGCAGCCTGTCAAACCGTGAGCATTTGGCATTAGCCAAATTGCGCTTCTGTTGTGATGAACTAAGATATTGTCCTCGACCGAAATGCATCAAACTCCAGACACACAAGTAAAGAGGAGATGAGTCATACACCCCCTATCAGAAACACTGCTGCTTTCAGCCCACTTTCAATTAGAACTGAACAGTGATTCAATCCTGCAAGTGCAGCTTTGCAGCAGAACAATGTCTTGTAGTCAACAACTTTTATCAAGAACTTTACAATAAAACCAATTCCACTCAATAATTACAAAAACTTCACTTTACCCTAATCCCATACAGCTTTGAGGCCTTGAGCAACCTGTTGGCATTGTTACAAGGTCGAAAGCTTGAGCGTCGCCAATTTTTGAAAGGACAAATTTGGCCTGCTGACACGAGTCACACAAGGACAACACAGGCCTTGGTAAAAACTAGTTCCGCTAAAACTGAGTCTTTGGGAAGACAGAACTTATGAAAGTAAACTATTAAAACCAGTTTGTTTTTTGGCGTGTCTCAACATTAATCCATTTGTTAGATTCCTTCCCCGTTGGCCTCATCTTACCAGAAAAAAACAGTTCCTGTATAACAAGCTGCTCTACTTCTCACAAGAAACACAAATTAGTCAGAAGGTGGGCTGTTCCTTTCCCGTGTGAAAAAAATACAACCTTGAAGATGAATTTTTTAACCTTGGGTTGGTTTGACAACATTTTTATCACAGGCTGCAGTTATCGCTTCACGGACCGGCTTGTTGTTTAGCGGAGGAAATTGTTGAATTAGAGCTTCCACCCCGAATAGCAAAATATCCTCTCACCTCATCAAAGAGTCAATTCAGTAACAGGTGTATGAGCCAAAAGGCAAATGAGAATATTTATACAAATAAAGAAGGTAGGGAAACGACAAACAATAAAAATATGGTACTAAAATGCTTAGGACTAAGCCTCTATGTTGGTCAACAACAACAAACCAAGCATAAGACTGACAAAGTGAGGAAAAGGAAGAGAAGATAGCATCTGCAAAGTCATAAACACATCCTGATGCTGTCACATGGCTCTTGGCATGTAAGCCTTCGAAGATAAGGGAGTTACCATGAGGTTTCTCCCTCACCCCATGCCTAGTTTTTGCAAGGATGCACAATCCTTGTTGATAATTGCAAGAAATATTATAATTAGAGCAGGAATACATGGAGACCTAGGTCTTGCTCAAAATGTAGTTTGACCAAAGCCAATTACAATCATTTGTATGGTTCAGTAGATGCTAAAAACATTTACCCTAAATTGCATTTTAAATCTGAGGAAACAAGCTGATTAAAATCCAAACACAGACAACTTTAGGTCTAGTATTCTGGGACTAATTTAGCAAAAGAAACTAATAATGATATTAATAATAAAGCTGTTTCCTTGTGATAGTCTGAGGTTATCATCTTTTTCTCTCATGTATGGACTGTGTTTTCATCCAGTGCAGCAGCTGCAGGAGCATGTGGCTGCAGGAGCATGCGGCTGCAGGAGCATGCGGCTGCAGGAGCATGCGGCTGCAGGAGCATGCGGCTGCAGGAGCATCTGCGGATGTTGCTACATCATGGTTGCATGTGTAAAGTCACAGGGCTTCTGACAAATTCAAAGCATCTGTCACAACTGCTGTCGTTCATTTTCAGGAATCAGAATGAGGAAACTCCTTTATCAGAAGATCATTTACTGTAGTTCACACATATTTTTGGAGACGAAAAAAAAGAAACAGGCAAACGCCCCGATAAGTACTAAATCACGAATTCCGTAAGGGATTATTAGTTTATTTTCGTTAGCCTTGAGGCATAAATGACCCTGAAATCTCTTCACACCGGCGTTACGGTTTTTGTGCCTCTAAAATTTAAGCTAGGTTTCTCTCTGTCCACTCCCGGTCCTGCGGGTCAGGATAACTGTCACTGCCTGGAAGTAACCTCGACATGTTTTTTATCCCTTTGAACTCCAGCGGTGTCACTGCAGTTCAACTCTAACTCCATCTTCTATAAACCTCTTTCTGAGGCGCAAAAAAAAAAAGTTTTTCGTGAAAGAAAAAATCCTGACAAAGCGTGAATTTCTTACCTTTTTCACAGCCCGAATGATGGACAATGCGGGATTTCCTCTCGACGTTCGTTCACCAAACACGGCTGCGTCTCCAAACTAACATATTTCTCACGGCAGCGTCGCAGACTAACTGAGGGAATCCACGACGAAGCCCTAAAAAGCCTACCGCGTCTGCTTCCGCTTTCGGCTTTCACAATAAGGGTACCAACAACCATACAGATGCGTCGCTTTTGAGTTTTGCCCGTCGATTCTACTTGATATTCACTAATTAAAACGAACTTGATCGAGAGAAAAAAGTTCGTAAACTCTTAATGTGACTTAAAAATACACAGAAAGCAGAATCTGGGTTTCCGTGTCCTCTGGCTTCTCATGTTAACTTTTCCGGATGTTCCCAGAACTTGGCATATCCACTACATCGGTCTTTCTGTCACCATTATTCATCCGGGGGTCCAATTTATGTAAACATAAACGTTACTTCGTCAAAATCAGTTCAGACTGTCTGGATCAGATAGTTTGACATTTTTGATTACTTTGTAACATTGTCTTTAAAAGAAGCCCTAATAATTACGATTCTATGCGCATTCAAGCATCATATACAGTTTTTAGTCTGGCTAAAATTATGCTGATGTGATTTGTTCACTGGTGATTGTTTATTAATAGATTAAGACTGAAAGAAGAAGGTGTTAAGTGCTTTGATTGTCAACACCAAAGTAATAATGTTAGGCTTGTTGCTAATGCTGGAATTTATTTATTTAGGTACTCATTTCTATATTAACATGTAAACAAATCTGTAGTTTGATACACATAATGGTTCATTGTTGAACAGATTTGTCTGTCTATTTGGAATATTGTAAATTAAATGCAATATTATTTGTGTTTTTATTATCTACTGTACTAATCTTATATCTTCTTTCCCTTTCGGCTTTTCCCATCAGGGGTCGCCACAGCGAAACAACCACTCTTTCGAGGATGTGTCGCATGGTTAACTTGGCAATGTTTTACGCCGGATGCCCTTCCTGTACTAATCTTATATAAAGTAAGTAAATACTGGAATTTCTGGATTTTTAACGTTTAAATACTTAACAAGTCTCATGCAAAATTAAATGTATGCCTTCTAACTTCCTAGATTACAGCTTGGGGTATTATTTGACTTGATAGAAATGAGCATAAATTAATTTTAGTGGATGTTGCTGCAGGTGCTGGCTTGGCACATGCAGTGTCCCACTATATCCACAAGAGGACGATACCTTCCCACTAAAATACTGTTTGGAATATTATATACATTTTACATTTACATATAAATTTTATATAAAAAATAAAAAGCCTATTCATGTGTGTCTTATATATTTCTACTAAATTAAAGTTAAAATGAAAGTTTTAAAGGATCAACGTTCAATTTTAGAATATCCAGGAAAAAGATTAGACAAGCCAAAGAGTGAATTTATCAAAATTACATTCCCCTGTGTGGTCAGAAGTTTTGTGGAGGGTCTCCAAAACCATAGAGCAACAGTATTTATTAATTGATTTTACATGAACTTTGTACCAAATGTAAAAATTTCATAGCACTTTGAAAATCTAATTTCATTTTCCCTTTATAGTTCCGCAAGAATAATTTTTTTCTAATTTGCATCAAACAAGAACACAACTAAAAGTTTACCTATTGTTTCAGGACCTGCTCATCTTTGGTTCACTTTCATGCAATTGCTTTTTTATGTCTTCCACTGGATTCATAAGTGAAATGATTTTCTGAGTAATAGGTAATTGTCCTGTGTTGTTTTTTTGTTTTTTTTTTGGGACTCAGGGTGAAAATAATTATTCAAGATGGAAGGAGGAGGGATGAGAAGCAGGTGGTGAAATGTGATTAGAGGCACAGTAAAGCAATAAAAGGAACAAGAAGCTGAAAAAAACACAATAGAAAAAGACAAACTTGTGAAATAAAGTATTTGGTGGTTTGCAGGACATAACTGACAAAAGCCCAAAACATAAATGGGGGGGCTAAAAAGAAAGAAATCAGAATTTAGTCCCTTTTATCAGGAATGGAAGCAGAAAAAGGAAGAGGTGGAAAATTAAGGAGGCCGGGAAGACAAAGCGCTAAGAAGATGATTGAGGGGAGCACACAAGAGAAGGGAGTGGGAGAGGAGATGTGGAGGTGGGGCAGTGATGAGTCATCATGATACCGTCAGTCCCTGTGGGGTGGGTTGCTGTGGGGGCGGCGGCATGACACATGCAGTCACACACACACAATCCCCAAGGGTTCCTGGCCATCACGCCGCTTCCATGTCTCCTCCTGCTGTGGAGGCGGTTGGAAGACGGCACAGGGGCGCCACTGGGATGCGGAGTTCACAGTCGAGCACTTGTACTCCCCCCCCCCCACACACACACACAGTTATGATAACAGGGCGAGGGGCCTCATTAAGTCTGAGGATGGATGAACAGAGGAACACGGTCAGTGAAGCTGCGGGAGGCAGCAGGGATGAGAGCATTTTCTGCATGGTTTCCCTCTGCGTCTCTCACATGCACTTCATTTCTTTTTTATCATGCAGATGCTGCCAACAGGAACAGGCACAGAAATGCAAAATTGACATGACATGCTTGGTTCCTCTTAATGAAGTCATGTCAGTCTGTCACTCACATATTACTTTTCACACCTTTCACACGCAGCCGGTGGGCTGCTTGGCGTTCCGATGTCATAATGTGTGGTGGTTGTTCACGTCCTGCAATGGCAGCTCGGTTGGGATTGGTTGCATGCCCCGTGATAAGTCACTTCCTCCGCCGCCATGCGTGAGCTCCCTGTTCATCCTGTCTTTGCTCTTTGGTGCTGAAGTGGATCTCAGAGTTGCCATGGCAACAGATTGGGGGATTCCTAATACTAGGCCACTGCACACACATATGCCACAAGTGTGGACGCATTCAGTCAAACGAACACACAGATGTGTCTCCTTCCAACGAGAAGCAGCTCATCCGCTGCAGTTGCAGGTCATGACCCTTGCCAACTGTTATGACAGTTATAAAACCTGACATGATGAGCGTACATAACCTAAAAAATGAGAATGAACAGGAGCAGATTAATCTTCAAACTACTGCAAAACTGTAAAATGACTGTAAGTTACAACCCAACCAGACACAAGTAAAACCCATTCATGCAGAAATAAAGACTCCAGGCACCACAGAAATGTGAAAACCTCCGTAGGAATCTGTATTTAATTTTTAAAGCCTACATACATTCATAAATCTCAAATTGAGGAGTAGACAGTACATACGTCTGTGTGTAAGAAAGGAATGAAGATTGGTGTTTCAAGCTGCCTTCTGCAAACATCTTTACAAAATGTGATGGAGACAAAACACAAGCAGAGGGACAAGGACGCCGCAGAGCTCTGATGAACCTGTTTCCTGTGTCTTCACATGTTCAGCCAGCAAGAGCTGAACATGTGAACAGGAGGTCAGAGAGACAAGTTAAAAGGAAAAAAGGGAGATCTTTTCTTTTGAGTCAAGTGTAATACCTGAAAATTCATTTTAATGCTAAAATGCCCACGCTCAGTTTAGAAAACACAGATTTTACTGGAATTGGTTTGTTTTTCTTTACCAGGTCTCAAGTTAAAACAGGAAATTGACAGATGGAAGTGAATTGATGGAAAGTGTTGTCATTTGTGGGGAGGGGGCACGGCGGATGTGCAGTGCAGCATGTCTGTGGAACCCGGCTGGAAAAACAAGAAGAGTTTGTCTCTGTGCAGACAAACGTGCATACATGTGTTGTATGTACAACATGTATGGAGTCATGTATGCAGATCCACAATAAACTTTAATAGAATGAGATTTTGAAGTCGTGAATGTTTGTCAGGCATTTCTGATTCCCTGCATTTTGTGTCTGAATGTGTGTGTTTGTGTACATAGGTGTGTGCATGGGTGTGTGTCTGAGTGTGTACATAGATCTGTTCGTGCATGTGCATATCCGTGTGTGTAAATATGTGAGTGCAATTTTGTGTGTGTGTGTATGTGCAGTGTGTTTGAGCATGTGCATAAGTGTGTGTGCATATGCATATGTGTGTGGGTGCGCATGTGTGTGCATGCATTAGTCGCTGTCCTCTTTCTCCAGCTGCTCGATCACGTCGCTCTCGTCTATTTTCTCCAGGCTCTCTGCACGCTGGATGCTCAGCTCTGAGAGGGGGATGCTGGGTAATGTATTCTGCTCTGGGAAGAGCCAGGGCTTGAAGCACGGGTTATGTTTCTTCTTCCAATCTGAGTACTTCAAACTTGCCTTGTGGATTTTCTTCAACACCTAAGGAAACAAAAGAGGAAAATTCAGCAGCAGACATGCAACTTCATCATAAGCAAATTCAGCAAACTGATAAAAATGTATGGAAGCAAAATGAATGCAAATCTGAAGAACCTAAAGAAAAGGATAAATGATGGGGGAAATGATGACATGCAGAAATAAAATCCCAAGAGAAGCTAGAACCCCGAAAGACATCAGAACTAGAAGATTGCATAGAATCCTGTAATTGTGCCGTGACTTACACGAGGAGCAAGGAGCTGGGAAGACTTGTTGACAACCCACTTAGGTAATGAACCTGAAATGTGAGCAGAGTGAAACAAAAACACAGTTAAACTGATAGAGAATCAGACGGAAAGGAGCAAAGCATGGACTCGGTTTCAAACATGTTTTGCCGCAAGTCACACCAACAAAATTAACACGAGGCTCGGTAACTGCAGTAAGTGTTGGTTCAGTCGGCAAATGTGCACAAAAAGCTGCAGCTAAGAGGGGCCTTTGAAAGGAACTGACAGAATGAAGAAGTAAAAGGAACCTGCCAAAAGAGAGGTGAGATGGTGTTATAGACTGTCCTTCGAATGGTTGCTATGACGACTCATTTTCACATTTAAGAGCCGGGGTTCTTCAGTAATAAAACAAGGGACGAAATAAACATCAGGACGGTGGGTAAGTGAACCTCTACTTTTTCCCCATTTAGCTACATTTTGGTTCCTAAAACCTTTTCCAATCTCAGGTGGTGTTCAAATTCCTTCTCTTCTCATTACGTAGTGCACTATATTGGGCTTTTGCCATTTTTTTCGGGGTGTCCAAATTGACCAAATTTTCCAAAATCCAGTTCCCTGTAAATTTCCCAGATGTTTCTGTAAAAAACCAATGGTCAATAGATTGGTGAATATAGACCACAATACCTTGCACTTGAACGATTTGTCATTTTAAATAGGAAGGAGATTTTTTTTCATAAATTATTTAAGTTTTCAACATCACGACACAGTGGATTCATAAATATTATTCGTAAAGTGTTTATATTTTACTTAGGCATATGGGTGATGTTATATTTTCTGTAAAAACATTAAGTATTGAGTACATGTTTACATTGTATTATAATCATTGTATCAATCAATATACATTGTATTATAATCATATACAATGATAATTGTATATGATCTACATATAATCTACTTTCTATTCTGGTCCTGTTGGACCTCAGTGCTGCCTTTGACACTATCGACCACGGTATTTTACTCCATAGATTAGAGCAGGACATAGGGATCAGAGGATCTGCTCTCCAGTGGTTTAAATCCTATCTGTCTGATAGGTATCAGTTCGTTAATGTAAATGGCCATTCCTCTCAGTGCACTCGAGTCAACTATGGAGTCCCACAGGGCTCAGTCTTGGGACCGATCCTGTTTACGCTTTATATGTTACCCCTAGGAAACATAATCAGGAAACACAGCATTAATTTTCATTGTTATGCCGACGATACGCAGTTGTATTTATCCATGAAGCCTGACCAGAATGACCAGATAGAGAAACTGAACGCCTGCATCAGTGACATCAATACCTGGATGGCAATTAATTACCTCCTCTTGAACCCAGAAAAAACTGAGGTCATTATACTTGGTCCTAAAAACCTCAGAGATGCTCTGTCTGCTCAGATAGTCTCCCTGGATGGCATAAGTATAGCCCCTAATTCCACAGTTAGAAACCTTGGGGTTTTACTTGACCAGGATTTATCATTTAAGGCTCACATATCTCAGGCATGTAGAACTGCCTTTTTTCACCTGCGGAATATTGCTAAGATCAGAAATATACTTTCTAAGAGTGATGCTGAAAAACTCATCCATGCATTTGTTACGTCGAGGCTGGATTACTGTAACTCCTTGTTAGCAGCGTGTCCTAAGAGTTCCTTAAGAAGTCTCAAGCTTGTTCAGAACGCAGCTGCTAGATTGTTAGCTGGAACCAGCAGAAGAGATCACATCACTCCTGTGTTAGTTTCGCTCCATTGGCTCCCAGTTGATTCTAGAATTAAGTTCAAGATCCTCCTGTTAACCTATAAGGCCTTACATGGAATGGCCCCGTCCTATATTAAGGACCTCATAGTCCCTTACCAACCAATCAGAACACTTCGCTCGCAAAATGCAGGACTGCTTGTGGTTCCTAGAATTAGTAAAAGTACGGTTGGAGGTAGAGCGTTTAGCCACCAAGCCCCTGTCTTATGGAATAAACTCCCAGCTCATATAAGAGAGGCCGACTCAGTTTCTACATTCAAAGCTAGACTGAAAACATTCCTCTTTGGACAGGCTTATTGTCAGACTAGTTAGTATTCAGAGATTATTTAACTTAATGTTAGTTTGTTTAAATTAAACTTAATAATAACTATTTCTTTTAAAAGGCTGCTAGAAGTTGAAGCTGGGGTAACTATGGTGCACTGGGGTTCTGTCCTCTTTCCTTTTTTACTTCTACCCTTCCTCTCCTCTATTCTTGATCATAATTTATCATTTAGTTCTCCATGCCTCTGTTTGGTGCAGTGCGATTCATGTATTGTCCCTCTTTTCCTCTCCCCTCCTGGGGAGTGGGAGTGCTTCCAGACTCCAGTTGGCTCATCCGTGCTCCAGTTCCTGACCGTTTACCTCGCCTTTGCTCCTGCTCCTACACCTGGCTGTGGATCCTGCCTCTGGCTCATCTCTGGCTCGTCTCTGCTCTGTACCTGACCGAGTACCTCGTCTCTGCTCCTGCTCCTACACCTGGCTGTGGTTCCTGTCTCCGGCTCGACTCGCGCCTTTGACTGTCCCGATAACCACGGCTGGATGAAGCTCGTCTGCTGGACTTTTATATATGTAGTTGTAGATTTAGATAAGTTAATTCTTCTCTAAGATTTCTGGTAAATCGCCTGTCCGTCCTGGGGGAGGATCCCTCCTTCATGTGGGCACCCCTGAGGTTTCTTCGTTTTTTCCGGAATCCGGTTTTTTTGGGAGTTTTTCCTTACCGCGAAGGGGGGTCTAAGGGCAGGGATGCCAGTATAGCTTAGTCAGTTTGTTAGTTCATTTTAGTATTTTTCTATTGAACTCTTTGTATTCGTGATCCTTTTGATTTCATGTTTTAGTTCGAAGCCCATCGAGACGACTGTTGTTGTGATTTTGGGCTATACAAATAAAATTGAATTGAATTGAATCATACACTGTATCTGAGAAGTGGAGCGAGGGAGTGTGACCTCACTCATAGAAGATGGCTAACTTCTAGCTACAAACAAGTGAAGTTAATCAGTCAGCTGCTATTTTTTGTGATTTACACGCAGTCATATTGGAGCCAGATAACGTCAGTAAGCAGTGATTGGTCAGTCGGTCGGAGTTAACGCTTCCATGGCAACCACTCTCTCCAATCAGGAGTGTGTTTGTTGGAAGTTCACACCCCTACCACTTGAAAGCACACTACACAAAATCTGCCAAACCTTTTCAAACGTTAAACATGAGACAACCTACTTTTATTGAGGCATCTGATTGGTCAGTTTAGAACTTGAATAACTTGCACTATTGAGGAGTCACCTAGTCCAATTCTCCTATACAGTCAATGATTGTAATTATAATTTTTATTAGCTTTGATCCTAAAACACAGACTTAGATCGAAAGAGAACCTAAGTCTGTTTTACTTTAAGCTTAAAAACATTTTTTGGTCATTTAACTTCTAAATACTGTTGGTCTGTGTTTGTTTGTGCATAATTCACCTCGCGGGTCCACCTGGGCCAGGTAAACGAGGGTGCATCGATTAGGTCCCTGGCTCTGGATCATGTAACCAGTCTGAATGGAAATGGCTCGCACCATGTCCTTTCTTGGTGGGTATTTCTGTGGAAACACATTTATTCACTCACATCAGCCAAAATCAGCCGCAGATAAAACATTTCTGGGATTCTACGGTGAGTAAAAAAACAATTTTTTTTATGTGTGAACATAACATTTTGAATCTTGAAAATAATTTGTTGTAATTTCTTGTTTTAATGACTAAATGACATATTTTTATTTATTAGCTGTAAACCAACAAACTGTAGATTGTTTTATATCTATTAATGATGTAGTGGCCAAAGAGCACTTTTGAAATTTCCTAGGACGTGACAATGAAAAATAAAGTATCCATCCATCCATCCATCCATCCATAAATCCATCCATCTGTTCATATGACCATTTGTCCCTCCATCCATTTATCATCAATCCATTCATCTGTTAATCCATCTATCCATTCATCCATCCATTTATTGTCGATCCATTTGTCATCCATGCATCCATCCATGCATCCATCCATCCATCCATGCATCCATCCATCCATCCATGCATGCATGCATGCATCCATCCATGCATCCATCCATCCATCCATCCATCCATCCATCCATCCATCCATCCATCCATCCATCCATCCATCCATCCATCCATCCATCCATCCATCAAGTCATCAGCACCTGAACTCTGATCTGAGCCAAAAAATGCAGCTTTCTTAACCCATAAGAGCCCAGACCCATTTGTTCTTAAAAATAATATTATATGTATTTTACCACAAACAAAGTGGACCACAGAATCAATTTCTGATATTTTTCTCTTACACTGATGTCACAACAGGTTCTAACGGGTTAAAAGATGAAAGAGAATTTGGGTAAACATTTGGTGCAGATGATCATTTGCTAACACTAAACTGCAAAGTGGGAATCAGATCTAAATGACATTTACCAGAGAACAGTCATGACAGAAAATGAGTGCAGCGCCACTTCAAGCTGTAATAGATTTTTAGGGGTCGCAGTCACAGTCACACTCTGGAAAAACACGCAGACTGACCGGATTCTGCTCACAAGCACTAATTGATGCAAGAATGCAGAAGGCGGAGGTCTACAAATACCAGTCACATGAGACGCCTTATCCTTCTGTACACATTATAGAAGCTAGTACAACTAAAAGGAGATGTTAGAGAAAAGAGAAGACAGAAAAATTGGCATACCGCAGAGGAAAACATCAGAAATAAATAATACAGTTGAAAACTAATCCAGGTTTGTTAAAGGCAAAGTCTTCAGCATCTTTCTATTTTGAAAACCCCACATGCTTGGTTTAAAAAGGACAATTGATAATAAATACTACAAACAACTATAAATAAAAGCAGTTTGATTTATGTTTGTGTTCATTTTAAATATTTTCCCACCCAATAAAGGAAAAAATTAAATCCCACTTGTGTTTAAAAGTGTGCCAGACCCTCAGAAAGGGGCTTAGACCGGCCAAGGAAAGACACTTTCTGCTGAAAGTTGCCAGGTTCTGCTTTGATAAATCCTGGCACTAGTTTGGCGTCTTTGGAGGAGTTGTGGGAGTACAAACTCAGGTCCTGAACTAAATATAAATACTGCAAAAAAGAAAAAAAGAAAAGTTTTGGTCTCATTCCAAATGGCCACATAAATGAATTCAGTGATCTGTTATCTCCACCTTTGTCTCACTGGTCTTTCACATCCAAATAAATAGAATTCTCTGTAAATGAAGGTGAAAAATCAAGTGAAGAGACGCTTGCACCCAGTGTGATGATCATGTCCCATAAAAGCATTAAGCAGAGGATAGTGCTTCCTCTGTGGCCTGATGCCAAATGCTTTCTCCTTCTTAGATGGACTGCTTCTGCATGAGATGAGTGGAATTTTAAATGGCCTGTAAGAGCTTTGCTGCCACATTAGCATTCCTGCACACCTTTGAACGCAGTTAATACCGTATTTTCCGGACTATAAGTCGCCCTTTTTTTCAAAGTTTGGCAAGGGGTGCGACTTATACTCCGCAGCGACTTATATTAGAAATAAATTGAAATGAATACATTGTTAACCCTCCTGTTATGTTCATTTGTGAGGAACAGAGATGATGTTCCTGGCTAAATTTGATGTATGAAGTATGTTAAGTATTAGGAGTATGTTAAGTGACTCAGAGAATCAGCAAACCTTTTTTTACAGTAAGATCTTGAAGGCTAACAACATAATATTCTATTTTCCAATGATTTCATAGATTCAGAAATGCAATAAAAATGACTACATTCTACAAATACAGGATGAAAACAGAGTATTAGTTGGCCAATGATGCTTCATGGAAGGAATAAATAAATAAGTATGAGAAAGAATTACTGTGAAATTATGAGATAAACAGTCTGCTATGATTGTGTCACATGAGGTTGTGCAAGTTATTAGTTCTTGGTCTCAGATTTTGTCAAATAAATTTCCCGTCAAAATGCGACTTATAGTCCAGTGCGACTTATCTGTGTTTTTTTACTTTATAATGCATTTTTGGGCTGGTGCGACTTATACTCCGGAGCGACTTATAGTCCGGAAAATACGGGTAGTTGAATTTGGGTGAGTGGGCGGGGCCACAGACAGGCATGTGAAGACTTGGGGCTGTCTGTGTGCAGGTGAACTCACCGAGTGCTTAACAGAGTAGTTCATAATGATGTAATCATTCCCCATTGGCAGCCAGGAGCGGAGGGTGACCACATCTCGGTACCGAAGAGGCCTCGGACACTTCCCTTCAGACAGAGAAGATGCTGACGGTCAAGAAACTGCTTTATATGTTTCATTTTAAAGCCAAACATCAAATGAGTCAAATGTATATTGAGACAAGCTCTAGTCAGAGCATACATGTAGTACATGTATATACACACATGAGTAGTAACCAACGTCTGCATTGACAGTGAGCTTCCCAATGTCGAAGGTGTCAATGACATTTGTGTCCCATCTCCATCGGTATTCGGTGTCATGGAGCACATCGTACATCGTCTCTGCTGGGACGTCCTCACACACCATACGACACTGAGGGGGTGGAAAGGAAACAAGATCTGCTTAGAAAGGATTTGAAACAGGGATCCTGCAGAGAAATCTACACAAGCAAATGCATACAGCAACTAACTGGAAAATGTTTAGACATTAAATGGATGGATGCTGTTGGTGATGGGGAGAGTGAGGGAGGGTGTGTTAAAAGATGCATGGCAGTGATGCATAACAGCCATGCATCTTCATTACTAAACTGAGAAAAAAGCGACACATTCAGAGCAGAGCCGGTCCGTTCACATTAAAGATGATGTAAAGGTGAACCATGAGGAGGAGAAAGGTTTTAAAAGCTCCACATCACCAAGAGATGACACCTACATTCAGTCAGAAAACCTAAAGCATTGGCTCCTATTTATATGTCCATGGTACAAACACTGTGTTCTGCAAAAAGCGTAGTGATGAACTCATTTACACATATAGGGAAATATGAAACTGCAGGAACCACAAAGGGATGAGGACTCCAGGAATCCAGCAGTTACTACAGCTACAACTGCCAAGAAGAATAAACTCAATGACAACGAGGTGGAAAAGAGAGTAACTCCAAGCCAAAATGAATCTAAAGGACAGTCATGTTTGCAAAAGGTCAGGCTGGCAGCTCCACATCATGTCAGGGTTCAGAACATCCTTTAAAGTCCCACTCCAATCATCTTTTGATCCATAGGAAAAGCTTTCCCAATGGTCTTATAATGGTGAACAAAATCAAAAAAACTTGTGTTCGTTTTTTAGGGACACGGTTTCTGCAGAGCGGCAGCATTTGAAAGTCACCTCTGTTGTGGGTGGGACCGTTGGCACAGAGTAATAAGCCTTGCCCCCTGAATAGGTCTTTAAAGAAGGAAGCTTGTCGCATAAAATGATTACAGATTCAGTCCAGGAGTCTGGTTAGCACGGCTGTGCCCCCCTCCATGCCTGCAAACTACTTACAGTGGATAATTAATGTCAGAAATGACTCCTCTAACACCTTGCGCAGCAAACCCCAGCTTTCTTCTCCTCCCTTAGTTCCCTGATGTGGAAAAAAGCAGCTCCTGCTGCTAAAAATAAGATCAGTAAGGCTCAGTACTGTTTGCACTCACATCATTATCTCCACTTTTTGTACTAGTTTATTCTTTTACATCTGATTTTATTTTTTTTAATTGTTTCCTTAGGCATTTTCTTGTAATTGCAAATAACAGGTTGTCAGCACTCACTGCAAAAAAACGATTTCCCCACAGGTACAAATAAATGACTCCTCTGGGTTTAAATCCAAGGAGTGATGCCAGACGAGACACATGGTTTTAGACTCAGCTGGAGCCGTCTTTAGTCTCCTGATCCCCCAAAGGATTTACCTGTGTTTAAGAAAATGACCTCGAATATGGTCTAAAGCTGATTGTCTCTTATAAAATGTTGTTGCCAAGAAAAATGTGAAAGTTTGAAGTCTTCAAACATAAAGCTCTTTAGTAATCAGTGATGGCATTTTTTTCTCATTTTGTTGAAGTTTGATTTTGAATAAAAGTCAAAGGAAAAACAACAAAGGAGAAACATTTATTGTATTTTTACATATAAGTATACGGTGGCCGAGAACCGCCAAAAAGTGCAGCAAAAAAAAAGCAACTGCAAACAAATAGCAACTATAAAAAAGAAAGTTGCTGCAAACAAAAAAAGATAAAACGAAAGTGAATCCACAATGGAAGTGCATCTCTTTTTTTGTTTGCACAGTTACTTTTTTTGTTTGCAAATTTACTTTTTTTGTTTGCAGTTACTTTTTTTGTTTGCAGTTACTTTTTTTGTTTGCAAATTTACTTTTTTTGTTTGCAGTTACTTTTTTTGTTTGCACAGTTGCCTTTTTTGTTTGCAGTTGCTTTTTTTTTATTTGCTGAAAAGGCGGTTCTCTGCCACCATATAAATAGAATTGGTGACTTGTTTAACTGTAAATAATCAATAATATTCCCTTTTTTAATTTCAGCACTTTCATTTTTATGAGTGAAACCACCAAATCCAGAATAAAGCTGAATAAATATTTAAAATCTTTATCGTTTCTGGCTTCAACGGTCCCAAACTACTTTTTTGGGGGCGAGGCTTAAACTCACAAACCATGTTCACTTGAAAAGTGTAGACATAGTCACATGTTCCTGTATGGAGTGTTGAGCTGCACAGGTACTGCAGGCTTTTGGGTTGTATGAGGGTAGTAGAGTGGAGCAGTCACATCTTAAGGGGAGCGCAGGTGTATTTTGCAGTTCCCTTGAGGCTCGTGTGTTTACCTACTCCACCCCTCCTTACCCTTGCGTGTTGTATTAGTGTTTGCACTGACCTGTCGCCCACAGCATGCCCACAGAAAAATATGTGGACAAACATATTGTCTAGAACCTTAATATTTCCTAGGGGTCACCTGTGCGCCCCGTATAGGTTTACCCATTTTTCACCCATAGACAACTGTATGGGCAGTTGTGACTACAGCCTTAGGTTTGAGTGGGTTGATTAGAGCTGATTTAACATCATTCTCATACTAATAAAGAAGATAAAAACTGGTTTTGCAACATGAAATTCTGGCGTGTGGTTTTTCAAAATCAGCTCAACTATGATTTTTAACAAAAAATGTAAATATCTTACAAGTTTTTTTAAAATTTATTACGAAGGGAACATTGATAAATGTTTAATATAATGTACTTTCAGTCAGCTTCTATAAAAAAAGTAAATGGGTTTTGAGTCTTGTATGGTAGAAAATATTAACGTCAAGGAGTTAAAAGAGACAGTTGTGGAAAAAGACTTGCATGTACAGTATTCCACCACTGAAGCCTGTTTGTGAGGGCAGGTCTTCCTCAAGTTGTGAGGATCTGTTTACAATGGGACTCAGAAACAAGTTGGTACGGATAAACTCCAAAACGGAGCTCTGTGACTCAACCTATGTTGTGTCACTGTTTGGGTTGATTTTAATTCTGCATGTTGAGGCTCAGACCTCAGTCTGTGTGTGATGTGAGACAAAGAATGATGTGAAACGGTACCTCTATAAAACTTTTGCAAAAGGAGCGCAAAACCCCGTCTGTCCACAGCATCACTATGTGTCTTTGGGATTTTCACATCCTCTTTCTATGTAACCACGAGATTTAGACAAAAATGCAGTTGTAAAAAAGAGAAGTATGACAACAAAGAATTGCTGCTGCCATTGTCATGCAATATGATTAATGTCTTAACCAGACACAATTCACTGGAGGACAGAAGGAGTCTGATGATACTACCACCACCATACCTCACCATGGTAATAAGATCAGTGAAGCAATGAGGTGTCACTTTTGGCCACATTTGTCTTCTTACCAGACAGAAAAGTTAAAAAAGAAAATCTTATGCATCATTTGACCAAATGCTATTTTTTAATTTTTTTATTTTACATTTTGAGGACTTTCACAGAAATCCAAACATTTTTAAAGTCAAGTCTCAATGCAGTAACCACACAGGCTTGTTTCATTTCCTGTCCTGCTCATCACAACAAAAGCCGGCCACCAGTCAGACAAGTAAAAACTTCAAGTTGTGTTAGTGCGGAAATTTATTTTTTTTCTTTACAAAATCAGCTTTTGACCAAAGTATAAGACTATGTTCGGATTCACGTAGTACTCCCTAACCCCTAAAAGCCTATATATAGCGGGACTATCTAGTGCCCCGGATTTTATTGCAATCTGGACACGTGCTCACAATTTCTTTAACACCAATAATGATGTCACGCATTTCCCAAGAAAAATCTAATAAATATGAACATTTTATGAAGACTATTTATGAATCCACTGTGTTCTATGTGTTAATGAACACTTGGATAATATATAAAAAATACATTTCAATACATCCTTTTCAAATAAACAAATCGCCTCAAACTGATGCATTATAGATTATACTCACCCATTGACCTGTTTTTCGTTGAGACTTCTGGGAAATTTACAGAGCACTGCAGGATTTTGGAATTGTAGATTCGAACACCCTGATGCCTGCAAATGCCTTGTTTAGTGCACTAAGTAGTGGAGGAATTTAGACACAACCTAAGTCTTTGAATCCCAGTAGTCTGTAAAAAGCCCTTCATTAGTTATCGCCTTGATGATCATCATCCCGTGTGTGAGATTGAATCAGTCCCTCATTTTACATTTTGACAATCTCCTTTTACGTACCTAAAAATTGAGAAACAGTCTAGTTGAAGGTGTGCTCAAAAAGTATACAGGCCACACAGATTAAACAGTTGTATTACAGTTCTGCCATTCTAGCACTTTTGTTTTCTAAATGTGTCGACCTGTTAGTTTTTTTGACTTGTGAAGAACTTCGCTGAATCTGGAATCTTGTAAAGTAAATGTTTGATAGATTACATGGGGATCATCTCAAACATGTTCGAAGGATTTGAGAGCTTTTCTTGGTGCTTTGGGGCTCGACAACCATTGAACTATCATTCAGATTCTCTGTTTTCCTGTCAGTCATCATTCACTCTGGACGTGTCACTTTGCTTTATACATGAATAGAAGTGTGACAGACTTTTAAAGACCCACTCCAACGAAAATTGTATTTTTAACCCGTTCTTGTGGCATTTTTCTGATTATGGAGGACATATATTAACAAAATTAATCTCAAATTGTTGTGAATCAGGAGGAGATTAAAAAATGGCATTTGAAAAAGATTATACTGGTGCTTTTGACGTAGTAAATACGCTGGGTGGGCCTGCAAGCTCCCTGCCCCGCTCTATTCTGATTCATCCACTTGTAGACAAATAGATCCATGTTTGTCTTAGTTATTCTCATCTCAGCTGGAATCTGGCATAAAACTGTACGGATGTGAGGAGCTGTAATCTAGCGGAACAGAAAGCTCTCAGCAACGAGGAGGGGAAGGGAGGCAGCCTTATTCTACATAAAAAAGTCTTTTTTTATTTTGGCTAAAAAACATAATTAAAAGATTGCTGGAAACGCGGGGATGCTTTCACATTCGTTTTCTATTCCGTTTACTCCCTTTTGGGGGTCACGGGGCTTCCGGAGCCTATCCCACCCACTTGTGGGCATAGGCAGGGGACGCTTTGACAGGTCGCCAGTCTGTTGCAGGGTAGAATGTCCACAATGACACACCCATTCACTCTCACACCTATGGACAATTTAGAGTTGCCAATTAACCTATGAAGCATTTTTTTGGATGATGGGAGGAAGCCGGAGATAACCCACGCATGCATGAGGAGAACATGCAAACTTGGGAAAGGTCCCCCATTAGTGTTTTGGTTCAGGTCCCCCAGCCAGGACTTGAACTGGGGACCTTCTTGCTGTGAGGCAAGAGCGCTAACCACTGCGCCACCGTGCAGCACTGATGCTTTTACAAGATACCATAAAATGATCAGAGAGGAACTTTTCTAGTTTAAACTATTAATGCAGCACAAGTTTAAGTTGAAAATATTCAATGATTCTAATTTAGCTCACACATGAAACTTTTTTCCTTATTTTCCAGATATAAAACATATTTATAGAGTAATTGATGCTTTGTAGTTTGATGAAATTAGAAAATTCTCCATAATTTGTTAAAAAATGGTTTGTAAGGTTTTGAGAATCCAAATGTAGATGTATCTTTCTTGTTCTAAAAACTAGAGATGATCTTTGATGAGAGGGATTACTGCCATCACAGAAACCATTTTATTGATAAAGAGGGAAGATCCAATGGTTATGATGATGATGATGAAGATGGATCACCCATTAATGATAATTTCCCTCCCTGCTGCTTTGCACAATATGCTTTTGATTAATTTCTCTTTGAAAAGATGTAAACAAATAGACTGTGAGCTTAAAAAAAGAGGTTCAGAGGCTTCATTAATCTGTGGACATGCATGAGCAAGGATGGGTCCTTTTTCCTTTTTTCAGACACACATACACAGGGACCAAACAGCAGAAAGGCTCATATTTTACAGTCAATGTAATTGTTCGCCATGTAGACGTCTGTGTGTGAAAGAGAAAAAATAACAGCTATCATGTTTGGATAGACAGCTATAAAAGCTCCACTCATGCTCCTGGTTTGTAATGTGAAGAAAAACCCACCTGTCCTGAAAAAAAAAGCATGGAAGTGCAGCACCTCCGCACACACCTGCACAGAGCACATCTGTCCTGCTTATGCTCTGGCAGCACAACACGCCGTCCTTAAATTTAATTGGAACTGTCTTGATTGGATTTTTCTCTATCGTACACACAGTGAAGTAACACGGCTCACAGACTAAAGAAAAAAAAGTTTTGTTGGCTTCTGCTCAACAGGAAAACACCTCCCTGCACACACAAACGCACGCCACAGTCTGTTTGACTAAGAGCACATGGCTGCTTACTCACGCTCCTCAAACACGGATGTTGAAGCTGCTGCCACGTCTGAATCCTGACTGAGAATTTACTGATCTGCCCAAACCTGGCACAGAAACCCGATTACTGTCAGCCACAGCGAGGCTTGAGCCAACGCTCCGGGAAGCACGAGCAAGATGAAAACACAAAGTAAACACAAACGGAGCCTGGATGTCTTTCCTAAAATCGTTTGAGAGTTTCTAAGAGTATTTGGAGGGCTAAAGGTCTTTGCTGCTCCAACCAGGAAAAGAAGTTCTGCAACATTGTGACTTTGAATGTGCATAAATCTATAAACTATAAACACCACACAGGGAAGCATAAGGTGTATTTTTTTCCAATAATACAGAAGAAATCATGTGTTTCTGTTTGTGTCTGTGGGTTTTCTGCAGACATGAGCTTCTAATCTTACCCCCACATCACTTCCAAAGACAAATACAGCTCAAACAAAAATGTCCAGCCTCTGTTTAACTAGATAAGAGCGCCTTACTTTCACACGCCAGTCACATGACCAACAAACCAGAAACATTTAAAACCACCATTTTCAGCAAAGGCTAAAATTTTGGATATTTCTCCTGTTTAGGGCAACAAAAGCCATGAATTATGAGGTGTGTCCTCCATTTCTGTCTTGTTGTTACCATCTAATGATTCATTTATTGCATCTGGGAGGCAGTAACCCATAATTCATATTGTTCTCAACTACAAGTTAGTATGCAAAGTGGAAAGATATTGTGTCAGCCTGGATGTTTTAAGCTGTTCCTTTACCAAAAAAACCTGAAAAGCTTTTCTCCCTTGTTAGATGGTCCATTTATGGTGTAATAAAACACTGACTGAGAAGTCTTTAGGACATTTTATAGCTCTTGTTCCTTTACTGTTTAGTCCAGGGGTCTACAACCTGTAATGCTTAAAGAGCTATGCAGTTCAGCTCCTTACAGATCAAAACCCAGTGAAAGCTGCAGAGTCCCACGTCATTGTGTAGAAAAATACACTGTATTTATATTTTTGTGGCCATTAAACCTTTCATTTAAAAAATGTAGCTTTTAAATATTTACAATAATTGAATTGTAACAATGTTATATTTATTTTTGACAGCAGCACATACAAGTTCCTTTCGAAATAAAATACTTCCTGTGTCTAATAAGATGCTCCTGAAATAGTTTTTCTTGCAATCACACTTTAAGAACTTAGCCTCTGTACAGTTCGCTTTGGGGCTGCACTGTGGGGCTGTGGTTAGCACTCTCACCTCACAGCAAGAAGGCCCTGGTTCGAATCCCAGTTGGGACCTTTACACACAGTGTGTGTTGTTCACTTGTTGTCCCACATCCTGCTCTACTCTTTGGCTGCACACCAGCTTCCAGGTGCAAAGCTGCCAGTAAAACTAGAAAGGTAACAGAGATGCTCCATCGATATGGCATCCTTTTGCTTACTTAGTCTTAGCAGAGGACATTTCTCCTGAGGAATAGGTTTGCCTCAGATGTCCACCTCTTCGTGCACGTGTTCTATTCTCCTAAAGTCGGATTTATCTCATGGTGTTGTTTGGAGAAAGCCCTACCTGCAGCAGCTGGTGAAGCATGTCAGCCGTTAGGATCATGCAAAGCACACCGTTCTCATCCAAACCGCCTTGAGCGCAATGCTGACACACCGTTTTCTACCTGACGCTTAGGTTCAGCAGCCTCACCTTGACTCTGTGGATTGACTTGCCCTCCTCCAGAACCTGGGTCCGCACCGTGATGCCCCCCCGGTTGTAGGTCAAACTCCAGCCGTCGTCGCACAAACACTCCGCCTTGAATTTGGCGAACGCCGCATCGTCCGGAATGGTCACGGACATGGCTTGGGTTGGAGCCGCGAGGATGACGCACAGGGAGAGGGGAGGTGAAGCAGCTCCTGAGCGCAGAGGATTCCCAAAAGCGGAGAAAACGCACGAGCCTGCTGATGGGTATCTCCTCCTCTTCAGGGGGGAGACGGGTGTCAAATTGAATTTCCGTAAGAGGGGCTTCTTTTGGGCCGCAGCGCGTCTTGTGATGGTCTGTAAGCGCGTGTCCGCGCTCAGGGAGTTCCAGCCACCGCAGTCCAGCCTGCACAAACTAAGCAGACACGTGCGTGCGTTCGTGCGTGCGTGCGTGCGCGCAGTCGAGCGCTCCAACTGAAGCAAAGGTGGTGCAAAATAAAGCAAGCACCCTCAGTCAATACATATCTTCACCTCCTCCGCGCGCTCTCTTCGCCTCCTCTTCTCTGTTGCTGCAGGTTTCTCCGAGTTTACAGAAACGCACCGAAGGTCTCCATCGCTGAGGAGCTGCAGGTAGAGGATGAGAAGGAGGAGATACACCCAGAAGCGACGGAAGAAGCAGAAGGGGAGGAGGACAGAGAGGTGGAGAAACCAGGCAGGTGACGCAGCGACGGCAAACGCAGCAGCACTTCCCCGTGATGCTTTCAGGGGATCCTCGTAAAGTGAAGCGATTACCAATTTCACCTGTGGCTTTTTGGGGTAAACAGAGATAAAACTATGATACTAATCATTCAAAATAAAGATTATTGTGCTCTAAAGAAATAAGATGGATGTGAAAAAAAATCTTATTTATATTTTTTTATTTATACGTTCATCTGAATACAAATGCTTGTGTTCTCCTGTATGTTACTATAAATCCCTTGTTTAAACAGCACCTGAACGCAGCATTAGTTACCAGCAACCTCAGTCAGAAATTGTCGGTTTTTTTGTTTGTTTTGTTTTTTCATTTCGCTGCTCCAGTGGCAGAAAACCAGTCTGCCCCCTGCTGGTGGATCTCAGAGGTCCACCTCTGACAAAACCAGTTCAACTCTCCAGTCTGGCTGTTTATTTATTTTTTATTTTTTTTTACCTGTTCTTGTTCGATATAAAGATGTAAAGAAATACTTTTAATCTCTTGATTCTGACAGCTGACAGACAAAAGGCTTGTCTGAGAAAAACAAACAAACAAACAAACTCTTAGCAAAAAGTAGTCTCAGGTTACTACAAGAATACAACAAGTACTGCAAGAATATTTACTCTCTAATAAAACTAAGGCACTATACTTGAAGTTTACTTTTTATATACTATCTACATATTGTAAACTTAAAATGTTCCAATTTAGTCTGAAGAAGTAATCAGTTAGTATACTACACACACTACACATGCTATCCCTATACTCAAGTATGATTAAGATAAACTAGAGTGTCCTACGTGTTGTTATAGAGGTAGCTTAGCTCAACATCAAAGAAGTCAGGACATGATTTTTAGTTGAAAATAAAAAGAATAACTATGTTTTTCCAAACCCCAAAGCCTCTTCGGTCAGTTTAAAACACTTTACCCCCACAGTCCAGGTTTTCTGTTTGTACATTCAGGAGAAGAATATCTTCGGCTGAAAAGCTCGTCCTTCCTCATGTTTAAAAGTTGCAAATGCAGCCACTATTTTTACCTTAATCTATGAAGACATACTTCTGGTTGTGACATTTCATTGGGCTTTTGTTTTTTTGTTTCTCTATATTACATACACTTAAAGGTATAAAACTGTTTGCTATTTGGTTGTTGAAAGGGTTAAAAGCTGTAACATCAACAACTTGACCTAGATTTCTCTCATTTTTATTAATCCTAAAAGGAAATCCAGTTTTTAAACAGAAAACCAGAAGGTGTTAGATTAGAGATAAATGAAAAAAGTCTGAACAGCTGCATCTTTTTGGAGAATCAAACACTAACGGTCTTAAATCAAAGAAATGTCACACAGTGTTCCTCCAGTCAGCAAACCAGTTAATAAGTGACGGTTGAACCTAGAGGAAACAAAACACCTTTCATTGTTTCTGAACTGAACTGCAAACGTGTTTATTAAAGATAACATCCATAATATACTCAATGATTTTTCAGGCTTTCAAATCAAGACAATTGCATTTTAATACAATTTCCATACATACATACTAAACATCTTTATAGTTTCATGTTTTGCTGCTGCATTTATACAGAAAGTGATAAGATAAACCAAAGGAAGCGCCGAGTCTGTGACATTCAGACACACGAAGATAAACCTCTGCTGCAGGAAATGATAGATGCTCCTAGTGTTGTAGTTTAGGACAGCTTCACATTTAACCATGTAGTGTCGCACACACAGAGTGTGCATGTGCTGCTTAAATGCCCATAGGATGCTCACACAAAGTACACTATGGTTTTCTAATTTCCTCATTTCTAACAGTCGTCCTGCACACTATTCATGTGAACAGCATCAAATACTCATTGCGCAAGATTTGCTAGGTTGAAGAAATAAAATAGTACTCAACTACTTCCCCTACTAATAACCCTTGTGTGTTGTATAAGAGTGCATGAACATTTTCTCTCTACAGGCTCACCAATCATGCCCTGTACAAGTTACCCATTTTTCACCCACACACGGTCAGTTTTTACCCGTAAGGGCAGTTGCGCCAAAGGCCCAATATGATGTATTATAGCTGGTGGGTTATTAATATTTAAAAATAATCAGTCTGATACAGTGACGTGCGGTGAGGTTAATGGCTGGTGAGGCACTGACGTCATCAGTCAGATTTACAAACATATGAACCATACTGAGTAACTTATTCACCATTTAATTGACAACAGTTAACGTGTTTTGTTTAAAATATCATTTCAACGTGTTTTTTTTCATATACAAACTGCAGCATAGAAAAAAGCACAAACGTTATTATCCTCTTACCTTTACTTGTAAATAAAGTCCATACGCCGCTCCTTCTGAAGAAAATGACTTGCCGCTTGCTATCACTTCTTCTAGTATTTTTTAGCGTCATAATCTCAGGGCTCACCGGCGCCCCCTAACATGAGGCACGAGAATGTCTGGCCTCACCCAGCGGCTTTTTTGCCGGCGTTTAGCGCTCAGCACAAGAAACACGTCCCTCACATACAGTTATTTATAAAAACAAACACTGTACATCATATACATCTGCTAAATTATATAAACTCAGCTCATACAGTACAAGTGATTGAACCGACATACAGAGAGACAGCAGTACCGTCTGACTGCATAGGTATTGCGCAATCCAAGGTGAGGCTCAGCGGGCTGGTGCCTCATCGCACGTCACTTAGTATCTGAATGGCAAATGTGGAAATTCAGCTATTTTAAAAAGAAAAAACACCCAAAAATGGTACATTTAAATGGAAAATGACTGCAATGCACAAATTACTGATTAAATATAATAATTGAATTTATTTTTTCTCTTTTCTTCCCATAATGACAGGTGAGGCACAGCCTCACCTGCCTCTCCTGACTGCACGTCACTGGTCTGATATCACTACTACAGACAGTATCTTTCAATGTTCTTTATTCATTCATAACATCCATCCATCCATTTCCTCATCCGTTTCGGGGTCTCTGAGTTGCTGGGGCCTATCCCAGCTACTGTTGGGGGAAGGCAGGATACACCCTGAACAGGTCGCCAGCCCGTCGCAGGACCGCACCATCACACACTCTTACACACACTAAGAGGAAATTCAGAGTCACCCATTAACCTATGAAGCATGTTTTTTGGACTGTGGCAGGAAACCGGAGTTTCCGGAGAAAACCCACGCATGCATGAGGAGAACATGCAAACTTGGGAAAGGTCCTAGTTAGGATTTAAACCAGGGAGGGCCTTTTCCCTGTAAGGTGAGAGCGCTAACCACTACACCACTGTGCAGCCTCATTCCTAACATTTACCATTAATCATGATCCATATTAAAACAATCTAATTTCACACATTAAGTGACAACAGTCTTTTATACTTGGAATTCATTTCTCTCAAATGTCCTTTCCTTGTTAAAAATGTTGATGTAATAAAGCAAATTACATTGAAAGAAATAATTACAACATTTTATGATATGTATATTAAAGAGTCCTCAGAATGGCAAGAAGTAAAGATTTTTGTATTTGTAATTTGGTGCCACCTGGCGGCCTTCATGTGCACAGCAGAGTGTTTTTTTTACTGATCTGCTTTGTGTTCAGCTTTCTCTAGAGCAGCGCTCACACAGCGTGGCGTCTGAACACACTATTGTGTTCAGACACAATAGTGTGTTTAGAAACAAGAAAAAATAAACTACTATGGTCAGCATTAGTGTGTGTTTGATTCCAGTTCAAGCAGGGTCAAAATCAGCATTTTACAGTATCTTTAGCAGAACAATCACTAAGTAATACTTCCCTTTTCTTTCCCTTCAAACAGAACCTGCCGATTTGGTTTATAAAAATTGTGTTTGGAGTGTTATCGTAAAAGATAAGTTCACAAACAAAATTATAAGAAAAAAATTCAAACTTTTATGATGGTAAAGTTTTAAAATTACAAAAAAAATTCTAAAATTGGCTAAAGTCATGATTTTACAAATTCCTGAAATTTTCATTAATTTGTACAGAAGCTAACGTCAGAGTTTTAGTTTTAAGTCTTCAAAAAAATAAAGCACATTCAGCAAAATTCTTGAGCAGTGTAATTTCCATTCCAATTCTCTGAATTGCCTACAAAATAAAGTAAATTTGAACAGGTAAAGTTACCTGTTGAAATGCTTTAAAAGCTATTAACATTTCGTTTTCGACAAAATATATTTTTCTTTGTAAAATTACAACTTTAGGAAGCTTAAATTTGGGGGTTTTATGCTAGTAAATGTTTTATTTTTCCATAATTGTACAATTAAATTTCCTATAATTGCATGTCTTTGTTCTTCTAAAATTTCAACTTGTTTTTGTTTTTAGGTTGAAAACAAAACAAATGTGTTGTCATTTAAACGTTTTTTTTTTCTTTTATGGTGGCCCATATAATCCATCATAAAATTTTGATTGTTGCATATTTAAATAAAAACTGTAATGTGGATGTTGTGTTTATTTTATTCAACAGTGTGTATTTGGGGTGTGTCGTCATAGAAACGTGCGCAAGCTTACATAATATACTACATTTCCCAGAATGCATTTCACATTCGAGTGACATCCACGCTAGGATGAGGAGAAGCGTTTGTTTTCGTCCCCTGATTGTAAACTAACCGTCCTACACCTTGAGATCCGAGTTCAATTCCCCTCGTGGCAGCTTGCGCTTGTGTCATTTCCGCTCCGGACTTGCCACCAGACCGGGAGGTATTTTCTTCCCTCGTGGGGTTTTATCACCATGTTATCATCCGTCCCCAGCAGGCTAATAGCGCGAAGGTCGCGCAGCCTATCACCTTGCAGTCGCGTGCTCCAGACGAGCGTCAAGGGCGGCGCGAACCACGGCATCCGCGAGACGCAAGCGGAGAGCAACCGCAACCCCATCGTGTCCACCTCACGGGTGTCCAGGAGGGGCCTTTTGGCCGATGAAACGGCGGGTGCCTGTGTGAAGCCGTTGGTGCAGTACCACCACCTCGCCCCTAGGTGGCTGTCGAATCTCGAGATCCGGCGCAGTTCCTGGGCGGCTCTGGCCACCAGAGGGCGCAATAGTAACCAGTACTGGGAGGAGAGCGGGCGGAATGAAGGGGATGGGGGCAAAAGAGCAGGCGGCGGGGCAGGATTGGCCTCTGCTGGGGCTCTTTCTGCTGCAGCTCTGGCCTTTTGCTTGAGGAAAGATTCTGATAACAAAGGTAAGCTTTATAATAACTTTATTAACCATTTTAATAATAATACTTAAGTGGAATGAAATTGACCAAAGTCATAGTAAGTTTATAAACATTTTCATTTAATGTTAAAAAGCACAGATAAAAAAACGTTTTCAAATTTTACTGTTTTTATATATTTTTTCTAAAGGTGACGCCCTTCTTGAGGGAGCAAGGACCAATAATTCAGAGGATGTAATCAGGTACGACTCCCCTGATCTAACAGAATCTACATTTTTATTTACTATGTACACTACACACACAGTCCAGTCAGTGTTTTATTGTTTCTGCATACATTTTTAAATAATGGCATTATAATTAACCAGCATGTAGCCCCATATTCATTTTGACTTCCTGTATAGGCGTTTCACTATAAAAGCCATTTTTTAAGGTTTAAAATCAGAACTGATTATTTTCCTACTAAAAATTTTGATTTTTTTTTTTCCCCCTTGGAAATTGCCATTCAGTCACCATCCATGCTTTCAAATAATCAACACAAGCTCAAACAAAACCCTTTGGTATTTCAATGACATGTAGTACAAATGAAGGAGCCGCAGATGGTTTGGTTTGTGCTCCATCTTCCAGTGCAGGGACTATCTGATTTCATTTCTATGGTCACAAATCTAATTTGCCAAATGGTCAGAGTCCATATGTTAGGAAAGGCCTCTTGTAATTTCATTTGTAACCACCAGGTGGCACAAGAGGGCCACATGTGGCTGCAGACAGTTTGCTTTATTTTTGACCAGTTTTTTTTATTCTCTCAAACTAACAAAGAAAATTAGACTCCAGTTCTGAGTTTAATCTCAATGTTAAACGTAAAACATTAGTTATTCATCAATTTGATGACTGAATATAAAAGTATTACTGTAACTGCAGAAGGCCTGAACCAAACCCAATGTTTGACTTAACAGAGTTTCTCGTAATCAAAGGTAGAAAACAGAAATGAGAGGGAAGGCATTGTAAGAATAGCTGTTTGATCTGGGGGTATTTAGTATAATGGGAAATGATTTCAGTCTATTTGAATTAAAAAAAAAAATGTTTAAAACTGTCAAAGTCAAAGTTCAGGCACAGAAGACGCGTATCTTACATAAGATAACAAAAATGCATAAAAAGTAGAAATTATTTAGAGTTGGGATGGAATTTTAAGAATTATATTGCAGTAAATTTGAAAGTAGTAGTAAAAAGTGTAAGCTGCTGCATCATAGTGAAGAATGGCAGTTTTCTTTAGATTTTAGATGCCTTGATGTTCTGCTCATTTTTCATGGTCCAGCCTCTGATCATTTGGATCATTTCCTGTTTGATTTCTTTTGTGTTCTTAAATTAATGCCGTTTTTATGACTTAAGGAGTTCAGATTCGGATGCTGCAAAAACAATCATAGAAAAGTGAGTCCTTAACTCATGAGTACCCATGGTGACATCAGTGTAACAGAAAAATATCAGAAATGGATCCTGTGGTCCACCTGGTTTGTGGTCAAATACACATAATTTTTATTTTTTAAGAAAAAATGGGTCTGTGTTCTTATGGGTTAAGATCAGAAATGTCTAAAAGTCCCACTTCGACTATCTTGTGATCTATTGTAAAAGTTTTCCCAGTGGTCTTTTGATTATTACTGTGGCATTTTTAGCCAAAACAAAAACGACTTTTCTTGGACATAGTTTCTGTAGAGCGGCAGGAGGTCGTTAGAAATTCACCTCTAAATTGTGGTGGAACCTTTGGAGCAGAGCAAAAGGAAAATCATCTGATGGATTTGATGAAACTATTGAGCATTTTTTAGGTGAAGATGGTCTGGATCTGGATTTATTTAGGGTTTTTGAACCCAGCCTTAACATGGTGATCTGTGAAGCTTTCTCCTGGGGTGTCACCTGAGTGTGTTGGAGCTCGGTTGTGTTTCTTTGTGTGCAGGCTTGGGTTACCTGTTCACACACAGCAGATGGTGCAGGGATGCAGTCATCTGCTCACAGATGTGTTAAGTGCTTTGGTTTCCATATCAGGATTCATTCAGTCAGAGGTCCACAATGCAAACGTCTCACTCAGTGCATTCTTCAAATCCCAGCTATAGTAATGCGCTGACACTTTTACTCATAGAGTTTGTTTACATAAACATAGAAACGCAGGTTTGTCTTTCCAGTGTGGTGTGTTTGAAAGCTGAAAGAGCTGCTGAGCTCCAGCAGCTGTACGGGTGGAGCGTCTGCCCCATCCCTGCACACCTTCAGACGGGGGGGGCAACAGGAGCAGACGTGACAGAGGCCTCCGTGTTGACTGTAAACACGCTGGTTGCCGGCTCGCACCGCTCAATAGTCGACAGAAGGATCCTGTCAGAGACGGCGCCATGGCAGAAAACACACCTGCTCTGCACCGACAACAGTGCCGACTTTCCAGAAAAATACTTGCAACAAGTTAGGGATTTTGTCATTTACATGAGAGCTTTCCCTATCTGGTCTGAATTTTAATGAAATACGTAAAAGTTCTCTTTGGCACAACTATGTGAATGGAAAAAAAACACAATTTTGATATTAATTACCCCCAAAATTAGGACAGAAACCCCCAAATAACCAAACTAGACTGTATCAATACCAAATAAATCCTCTATTTCCCTCAATGACAGCTTGAAGGGGACGTCTCATGCTCCTCACTAGCCTCATGATGTCATTCTGAGGCAACGCGTTCCACAAGTGCTACATGCAGTTCTGCTAGATCACTTGGGGTACCGTCATCCAGTCTCTGCTTCAGCTGGTTCCAGATGTGCTCTATGAGGTTTAGGTCTGGGGTCATTGCTGATCAAACCATTTGAGACACTCCCACTTCCTGAAGTCCAACTGTGACAATTCTGGCACCCTGTATGGAGCATTTTAGTCCATGAACAGAAAGTTAGGGGTGTGCTGGTGGAATTGGGGAGGATGATGGTTCTAAGATGTCTCTGAGGTAAGAACCTGCAGTGACTGGACCATCTACAATAACCAATCAGTTTTTAAGTGATGTCTGCCCAGACTGTTGCACTGTTGCACTACTGACCCAACACACATCAGCGAACAGGAGGCTATAGACCATTCCTGCATTGTCCAGGTCACATGGTCTTGTACTGCAAACGTTCACGGCACTGTCTTGGTGTCAGTGGAGTCACCTGCAACAGTCGTCTGGTGTTCAAGTCAAAGCGGTGGAGCCAGTTGTCAATAGTTAGTGAGGAAACTCGCATCCTTCACATCTGGTAAACGGGCCTGCAGCTGTGTGGCGTTTGCTAAACCATGTCTGTGTGCAGAGGTCCTTAGGTACTGGTCATTTGCACGGCTCCACTCAGGGGTCTGTCACAAACTCTGCCAGTAGTTCTGTGTCTTGATGTAAGTCTACTGATGACACTTTGAGACTCACAAGTTCACCTGCAACATCTGGCTGTCTACTACCAACCTAAAGGCGCTGTGACCAGGTGGTGCTGCTGGTCTATTAAACAACCTCATGTAGTCATGGCTGTTTGAATGATGAACTTGGAATGACTTACTGGAAAAAAAACAGCTTTTTATTTCCACAGAATGTTGAAATTGTTGACACATTGAAAATGTTTTAATTTTAGATTTTTCTGATTTTGGCCCCAAAAAGTAAAACACACTGAACACAGTTAGACTGTTATGTGGCAAATTCAATTCAATTCAATTCAATTTTATTTGTTTAGCCCAAATTCCCAACAACAGTCGTCTCAATGGGCTTCGTACCAGTAAATGTATGGTAGAGTAGAGACAAACCAGAGACGAGGTACACGGTCAGGTACAGGAGCATGGAAAACACAGAATGAGGTGTGTCTGTCACCCTAATACCTGCCTAATAATAATTGCCTCCCCTTAAAATCTGTAAAATGTTACAAACACTGTGCATACGACATCCACAACATTTCACAATAACCTGAACTGGAAATGTAGAAATGTACAGTTTTGAAAGATTTGTTGTTTCTGTTATTAATGTCACATTTGTGCTGATGTAAAATGAACAGATTATAGAAGACATTTTCTTCTTTCTGTTCCAAGTTTTCAAGTCTAAATAGGGGATTATGTTGTACTGTATTTGTGAAACTCCTTAGAATAAATCCTAGGAAGTTTCATTTATTTATACATTTCTCCATGTTTTTACACTTTTCATATTTTTTAACGACATAAAAAATGTTTTATTTCAGTTTTTGATTTTTTTGCAGTAAAAAAACAACAACAACATTTTCTCCTCAAACCATTTCAGGTTTATTGTGGAAATAATATGTAAAATCATGAAAACCTATGTTTTAAAAAAAGAAGCTAGGGCTGTACTGGAAATGAGGCCTTGTCACAAAAACAGTTTTAAAGGTAAATTTAAAAAAAAAGGAAATGTTGGTAAACGGTAAAGGTAAAACCTGTAAAATATCATAGCATATCCTGAAACATTGCTATATTATCAGTATTATTATTATTACATGAGGACTTGTTTATTGTTTTCTCTCTAGGCTCTTGAAGGAGGGCGTGGATCCAAACCATCGCCACCGTCTCGGCTGGACGGCTCTCATGGTGGCTGCTATGAACCGGCAGCACAGGTTTGGAAACGGATCGTCTGCTTTCAGAGTGTTGTTTTCTCGGAGGTGCATGCGGCGTGGGGCCATGCAGCTGTCCGTGTGAACGCGTGCCCTCCCTGCTGCATGGCCACAGTACATCTTTAGAAGCGCAACTCCGACCGACAGACGGCGTTCAGCCGAACCCCCATGTCTCCGTCCAACAAATTCAATTAGCCTGCTGGCCCAAAGAACACACACAACGCAGAGGGCTGAGGTTAAGGCCGGGCCAAATCCAATTTGAAGGCCTTTTCTGCCTGCATAAGGGCTCGCCTTCTCCTTTTTTTCTTTTCTTGTTTGGTGAAGACAAAGCCTCGCATGAAATCTGACCACGACTTTAAAAGAGATGCTTTTAAATCGGAGTTAGTTCTTCATAACTCTGTGGCGTCTTCTCTTTCAAAACAGATCAGAGAAAATGCACATCTGTCCCATTGAGAGCTGAAACATGAGACAGACACTGTAGATATGACCCATCTTTTCTTTTATCTTGACTAAAGTAGGCAGATTTGTATATTTACTACACTTAATATCACAACATTTTTAATTTTTGTGAAAACTTTGAGCTTATCCTTGATAGTTGTCGAGAAAATTAATTTAAATTAGTTTTTTTTGATGGTTTAAAAACCGACTAATGAAAATGGTGTCGTTGGTGTTTGAATCATTCTTTAAGCAAGCAGGAAAGCACGTTATGGGTGACAGGAAGGGGGAACGGGGTTGCTCTGCACCAACAGTCCCACCCACAACTGGGAGGCAAAATTCGAATGAACTCCGGTTGCTCTGCAGAAACTATGTCCTAGAAAACGACACAGGTTTGTTGATTTTGGCTGAAAACAACACAATTATAATTAAAAGACCACTGAGGATGCTTTGAAAAAAACATCAAAAACTGATCGGAGCGGAACTTTAAAATAGCCGTTGTCTGTTAGCTGCTGCTTATGTTTATGCAAACATCTTTTGTCGCAGACTGATGAAAGTCGTGTTTTGCGTTTAACGGCGTGAATTTGTTTATGGAGTGCTTTTCTATACAAATGTAATTGCAGGAGTGCTTTTATTTTTGCGTCAGCGCAGCATCCTGTGTGTATGTGTGTTTGTGTTATGAGTGCTATAACTCAGCAAGACAGACACTCCTCTGTGTTTAATCCCGTCTTCCAACCCCCCAGTGAGCCGTCAGTGCTGCGGGGAGGACCGAGCGCAGCTTCGCACACATCACTCACTGTTTCACTCACATAAACACACAACCGCGTCCACTCAGAAAGCCCCGCACAAGCCAGGAGACGAGGGGAGTTTTTACCAAATATCTCAGAAGCCAACAGCCTATTACTCAGCTGCACACAACTTTATTTGCAGGCGTTAAGTGAAAACACAGCGAGCATCGCTCATAAACAAGCTCTGGCCTGGAGCTGGAACGTCAGGTCGGCTCTTATTAACCCATTTTTTCGGTATTTCCCCCCATGTTTGCAGTTGGAGCGGATTCTCAGTGAAGGTGGAAGTTGCTCTGACTGTTGAGGCGTGGCTCCAACATAAAGCTCGCACGGGGGGGTGGGGGGGTTTACTTAGTTTTGATGTGGGGTTGAATGGGGAGGGCCCTCTGTTTGCACTCTTTAGCACACAATACCCATCTCCATCGCTCCATCCATGTCTTCTGTGCTGCATTCAATGACCGCCCAGCCAAGTGAGACGCATGGTCCAACCTGAGGCCGCAGGGTGGGAGTGGGGTTGAAGGATGAATTTGCTTTTGGGGGGGGGGGTTCAGTGAGAGCAGCGTCATGTGAAACCAACTGGTTCATGAAACTAGACGATCCTTGGAGGATCTGCAGAGGATTCTGGCTCAAAGACCCACTCTGATGAAAATGGTGTTTTGAACATGTTCTTGTAGCATTTTTCAGATGCTGGATGACATCTATTAGGAAGATTAAGCTCAAAGTTGTATTTCTGAGTATTTCTTTATCCAAATTGTTGCAAATCAGGAGCCGACAAAAGAACTTTTGAAAAAGAGCTTAATTGTGACGTAGGAAATATGCTGGGCAGGCCACAAGCTCCGTGCTCCAAGCTCTCACTTATGGGTGATGGTGAAGGGGGAGGGGGGGGGGGGGGGTTCTCTACACCAACAGACCTGCCCACAACTCAGAGACAAATGTCTGATGAACTACTGCTGCCCTGCAGAAACTATGTCGTAGCAAACAACACAGGTTTTTGGATTTGGGCTAAAACCAAAATAATCCTATTTAAAGGCCCCTGGGAACACTTTTACAATCAACCAAAAAAGGATTGGGTTGAGACATTAAAGTGAAAAATGTTGGGGTTAAATCAGGTCCAGGACCTGGACCGGGTCAAAAACATGGATGGTGAGTCTCAGGTGTCCAGACAGCTGATCTTGTTTTCCCTTCAAGGCCAGATAGGAGACCAACAGCAGCTCAGCAAAACATCATAAAAAATCTAAATATGTGAGCAAACATGAACCTGAGGACCACCTCGTTCTGCTTTGGAGAAGATGGAAAAATTATTTAAAGCTGCTGAAGATAGAGGTTTAGACTTTTCCTCTAGAGCCAGGGAGCCTTTAAACTTGGCTTCAGTCTTGATACAACTGGGACCTTCTGTCATCATGATCAAACCAGTTTATGAGTAGAAATCAAGACGCATATGAGAAAATAAATCAGGAAAGATAATTCACATGTGTCTCCACAAAGCAGCTTCTTTACTCTTTGAGCTCTGACAGCACTTTGACATTTTCTAACAATGTTTCTGTCCATGCTAGAAGTTCCTTGGAAGTCTTTAACTTCTCAGTCCTTAAAAATTGAGGTTTAACCTGATAAACCTCAGCGTGACCCCAAATTAGTGTCAAAGCTCTCCTCCCAAATAAAATTAGTCACTTGTCAGTTAATTAGCAAAACTATACAGTGTTTTTTAAACTGTGTTAGTTTTCCTGTTGTCCTGCATAATTAAATCTCCATCTCTTTCATCTTTTTTAGCTCCTCCTCCATCCTTTCATCCCTTCCTCCTTTGCGACGTTTTCTTTATCCGTCACTTGTTTGCGTTTCTTTCGCCCGTAACTCCTTTCAGAGCATCCTCACATCCTGCCCAGCCTCTCCCACATCTGTATAGGTTTCAGAAGATCAGCATCAGGGTGTTCAGACAACTTCTTGCAAGGGTGAGAGCCTTTTGTGAGCCACGACACCCCGACCCCCTCTGGCGTTTAGTGATACAGTAACAAAAGGGGGGACCCCCTAATGGACCTTTTCTGCTTCTTCACCAAGGTCAGACACAAAGGCCTGGCCAGAAGTTCTCTGCCTTGGTGTCCCTCAGGAGCAGGTTGTCCCATGACGGCGCCGGGAGGTTTCTGAGACCTTCATGAGCTTTCTGTTGTTGCAGCTGCTGCACAGTTGCAGCAGGATGGAGCTTTATCTTAGTTCTATCTTAACCTCCTGTGTACCAGAGAAAACAATGTTCATTCAAAATCTTTTTAATTCACAAAAACCACAATTCCCAGAGCCCCACCCCTTGACATTAGATATTATGGAAAAGCCCCAAATGTTTTCTAGATACCAAAAGGAGTTTGTTCAGTCGTATGCTGTAGTGGGAGATATTCAGGTTGAGACATGTCCTACAGAGGACACATTTGCATGGGTGGTTGTCAGGAGGTTAAGACATATTAAAGGCCATGTCATCAAGAATAACACATCATGCTTATAATGTTTATCTTTTTCCATTAGTAGAACATATGAAGCACAAAGTTTCTCTCTCTACCATCCAGTAGCTCCATCACCAACTTAATGTAATCTTCTCTGAACTCGTTTGTCTTTTTCCTGAACATTTCGTTCCAAACCAATCCTTAAAGAAGTAACAGGTCTAGTTGGACCTAGAGCCACAACCTTAGGAATGTGGGAAAAGATTCAGCTATTATTTGTGTAGTCTTAGGTTCTAAACATTGACTGTATATGAGAACTGGACTTAGTGACCCATCCCCCTGGTGTTCCAAACAGGAAGTACCTCTTCAGTAGAGAAATAAACGGCTGTTATTCTGTAATTTTATTTGTCATAACCATTCTTGGATTACTACATTTTTTGTTGTTTTTTTTTTTACATGTTTTTCATGGCTGTTTAAGTTGTGCACATAGTTCCCCTTTTTTCTACATAAAAGTGAAACAAATCCTGCTGCCATATTCCAGTCGGTTGGGATAAGTTTGTAACCTAAAGGCCCGTTCTCTGTTATCGCTGGACTTGCTCTAAAAACAGCCCACCTCATCCTCCCACAGATGATCATTTTTCCTGCACTGAAGCTCTCTCTGGTCTCTGCCTTAGCTGTTTAGCCTGCAGCGATCCATCACTCTGTCCTGGCCTGCATTTGGTGGTCCCAGGTTTAATGACGGCAGTGCTGCGCCGGCAGGGTTCAAGTTTTGGCCAATGGCCGCTCTGCAGACACGATGGCTTTTTTGGTGCGTGTCCTCACCGCTCGCGGTGGGAACCGTGAAGCGTGTGGTTCTGTAGACACAGAGACGCTACCTGGAATGTCCGTGGGGTCACAGTGAGTGATGTTGCCGAGGTTCGCTCTAAAAAGGCGGTACGCTCCAATGAGAAGCTGCACACAAATACTCGTTTTTCTCTCCCAGACCCCCCACTTCCACAGTGTTGGTGGATACGGGCCCGACCCTTGCCCCCTCCGCCAAGCACGTATGTGCGCGTTACGAGACTGAGGGAGCCGTTGAAGTGTGTCCACCATAAAGGCGCACAACAGATGGAAGGGAGTCAGGTGGAAGTGTCATGGTCAGTCGGGGGACTCCGTGTTTGCTTTCAGGCTTTTAGGACGTGAGAAACTTGGTGGAGGGTCAAGGTTACGTTTGACGTCTCCTCCGAGTTCCAGCTCCAACGTTTGCTCTTTTTCCAGAACCAAACTCGGACAAGGGGTTTTTGCAGTCTGGCACATTTACATAAATGCAGTCTTTAGGGGCCTTATTGCAACTCTGAAGTTTAACAGCGTCTGCAGTAAAACAGTGAAAGTATTTTTACTATTTTAGAAATTAGGACGGGTGCAATATGTCCACGAAAATGTGCTGCTAAAAGCATTAAGAAGAACAAAAGTTTTTAATGGGAAAGGAACAAGAGTGCCCAGATATTTTCCCAGAAAATAAAGATGAGGAAAAAGTTCCAGTTGTTTCTAATGTGAGCCTCATCACTTCCAGGAATGAATTTTTAGGATTTAACAGAAAAACTGATCAAACTTATCACATCAAACCTTTATTTTCGTACACGATATTTGATTGTCATTTCAAGTGAAATTCCAGGTTATTTGCAGAACCGTGTGACTCCTAAGATGTGTTTGTCTCCTCAGCGTGGTTAAAGTTCTACTGGAGGCGGGCGCCAACCCGAATGCAGGAGACGAGTTCAACAACGTTTATGACACCTCGCGGGAAAAAGGCATCCACTCGCTGGAAGGTGAGAGAACAAAGCGGGCTCCTTGCAGCACCGCTCGAGTTTGCTTTATTACACAAGTAAACCTGCGAGCATCATAAGAGACGAGCATTTGCATAAACATTTACATTCATGCACATGTTTGACTCTTGGAGTATTTTTCTCTTTTATTTATTTTCTGGGACGACTAATGTATTTTTTATGTTTTTCTTCGGAGCAAATGCATGCGTGATGGTACACTTATTCGCCCCACCCTCCTAACCACCACCACAACCACCCTCCAGTCTGTGTTAGGTTTCTGCAGACATATTTATATGGGATATGTATATTGCAGACATTTATATGGCTGTCAGGTTTGGGTCCACGTGGGGCCGGCGCAGCGTGGGGAAGCGTTTCCCAGATGCACTCTGATGGATGGGCTGGGGTGGTCTGTGCGACGCTTTATTGGGTTAGCTGTGATTATCCCACCCTGTGCTTCACACACACACACAAACACACACACACACTGCAGAGAGGGAGACGACCGGAGAGATGGAGGAAGAGTGGGATGAATGGAGGGAGGAGAAGACGGATGAAGCGCAGTAGAAGGAAAAAAGGAAAGGCTCTGAAAGAATAAGGATGAAAAGAATATTAAAGACGGAGGAGTAGGAAGAAGCAGTATATGTTTAGGGGCTGAAGGAAATGGCAGGGATGATGATGATGATGAGGGAGGGAGAGGAGAGGAAGTCAGGAAATGGATGAGACAAAGCTGTGGGTAAGGCGGAGGGATGGAGAGGCTGCATGTGATGATGGAACTTATGGACACAAAGGAGGAGAGGAAGGATGCAGAAAAATGAAAATGAATGATAGAGGAGAGGCACGAGAGGAGTGTTCTTATGAAAAAGGAGTAAGGAGGGAATGATGGAGGATCTTCATTAATGTGAAGAGAGACCCAAATAAGAATCTTGTGCGAGTCGTATCATGTTGGAAGAATGAGATAAAATGGAGAAAAATTAACACCTTTTTTGAAACAGGATGACTTGAAAGTGTCTGAATAGGAATGTATTCATGAGGACAACCCTACAATTACATTAAAGGCTAAACATTTATCATTGGTAGACTGATTGGCTGCAGAGTGTTCATTATAAAGTGAAAATGGACACAAAAAAGAAATTCCTGTCACATGGCCTTAATGTCCATATTTCTTGCAATACTTGTAGACTTTGAATCTTTGAAACAAACTTTTGCTTCATCCTCTGGACAAAAACAAGAGATGAGAGATGAACTTTTCTTATAAAATGATCTTTTGAATCATTTAACATGACGTTAAGCTTATATACTAGTGGTTAGTCCTCCTACAACAGCTGCAATAGAGCGACATGCCACCGTTACCATGACATTGCATCCCACAGTGTATCAAATTATGAAAAATAATGGAAACATTGAAAATTCCAATATTAAAGTACTAATATCATATTTAATATTTATTTCTTTTGTAAGTGAACATAGCCTGAATAAGGACATTTGAGGAAGCAACCGGTTCTCGTCTCAGTGTCAGGCAATAATTTCTGATGATAGACGCCTGGAAGGGCATTATCCCTTACTTGACTTACTGCAGACATTTCTGTCAGCAGGATTTGTTTTTCAAAAGGGAAAACCCGTTTCCCAATTTTTTTTTAATTCAAGTATACTCTTTCAGTCTTTTGTATGATGTGAAAAAGTGGATCCAAACATCATCTTCTCCCACATCTTTGGGGTTATCTAAGAACTCCAATCTTCTTCTGTCCTCTTCCATCCTCCAGTCCTGGTGTCCAGAGAGGACGAGTTCAGCAGCAGACTCAGCAGCAGGGCTGGATTTCGAGGCTGCACCGCGCTTCACTACGCGACCCTGGCGGATGACGCTCTCGCAGTCCGAATGCTTCTGGAGGCGGGTAGGTCGAAGGCCCTCCCCTACCACCACCACCACACAGAGTCATCTTCAGCTGCTCAGCATAAGTCTGAACGCTGCCTACACACCTCAAAGTGCAGAAACGACGACCTTCTGATGGTCAGTCGGTGCTCCTGCCTTCACAGGGGTTCAATAACTGCTTAGCATTTTAACAAACGGATGGATTTTTCCCAAATTCCAGAGGAAAATGTAAAACCACTGATGTGCTTTACTTGACTTCATCAGCAGCAAAACTCTTTAGCTATTGTTGCTGTTGTGGAGAAAAAAAGAACAAAGCTTCTGTTGATTTAGACCAAACTCTGTCCTTTTATGTTAATTATTGAGGTTTTATTTGGTTTCAAATTATATAGCGATTTGGGTTGGGTTTAAAAAAATGAATATTTTTTATCAAATTGATGTTGACTAAAAGTTCAGTATTCATTCTTAACCCCCCCCCCCCCCCCCCCCCCCCCGGTCATTTTTAGGTACAAAAAAGTTCACTTTCATTTCAACAATTTTTCATTTTGCTTCAAGTTTGTTTAGTTTGTATCACTACTAATGTGAAAGGTGTTGTTTATTACCAGACTAAATAAGCTTTGAAAGGAGATTTGAAAAAAGGAAATCAATATTTAATCTAATTGAAGCGTAAATCAAATGGAATTGTGAAGTTGTGAATCTGAGTGGAATCGATTCAGTATTTTGGCAGTTTTTCCTCTTTTAGTGACAGATTTGTAATTAAAGGTAAGGAGCAAGAAAGAAAATGAAACACATTTGAGTAAAATACCCTTTAGAAGTTCTTTGAACATTCTAATATTTTTTGCTGACCCTTCAGGAGTTTCATATATGAATTTTATTAGTATTTGTTGACTACATTTCATTTTTTTTTTTTAAACACCAAATTTGATGTCACCCATTTGCCAAAGTGAAAACCAAACATGAACCTTTTATATAATCTATTTATGAATCCACTGAGTTCTGATGGTGAAAACTTGCATGATATATAAAAATAAAAGTACATTGGTTTGTTTTTTTTGTTTTATTTTACGACAATTTTGCCATTCTAGTGACGATCAATGCACACTGTTTTTTTTTTGCATATACTTCTGGAAAACATACAGGGCACTGGACTTTGAAACTGTACACTTTTCTTCTCACTACTTAGTGCACTATATACGGTGTTTGCAATTTTTTCTGCGTCTCGGAATTTACAATTCTAAATCCCAGTGCATTGGAAATATCCTAGAAGTCTCTGCCTAAAACCAGTGTGTATTGTTTTTCACTAGATTGATGAATACACAATGCATTGCATTTGACCACTTTGTAATTTGAATAAAATAGTATGTAAATTAAATGTTTATAAATCATCCTAGTCTTTTAGGGGTTAGGGGAGGTAGTGAGTGAATTCAGACATAATTGTAGATTCAGACACTCAGAGAAAATGCCAAACGCCCTTTATAGGACTTTAATGCTATGTTTACATCAGCCATGTGACACGTGTAGTAAATGGCTGGACTGTCACTAGCCTATACTAGCACATGCACCTACAGTTGGAAGAACCTTGGTGCAAATATTGCAAACCTTGCTCCCGGCTTTTTCTTTCGCAGCTCTGTTCCAATATATAAAAGGCTTGGTGTCATAGAATTCCAGCTGGGCACAAACCGCAATAAATCATTTCTCCTCCATGATCAGTTTTCAAATGATTGGCGCTGTTGTGAATCACAGAGAATGCCATCCATACGTCACTACCAAATCTAAGTCTCTGATTGGTCAAATTTCCGCTTGGTTTAACTTTCATCACGCATTCAATGGCTATACGTAGAGCCCGAAAAAAGACTCGAAAACTTGCGTTCACAATGCGAGAACACAAGAGTTTTAAATGAGGAAGCCTGAAATGCACATAGATGTGCGTTAACATAGATTTTCATTGGAAATGGTGATCTGAACGCTTGTTGCTGAGGTCAGTAATTAGGGAGTAGTGAGCTAATTCTCCTTCAGGAAAGTTTCAGACCATAGTCTGTAAAGTTTCCTTTCAGCGTTTACATCCTTAAAGCCTTCTTACATGTGAACAGCTGATTTCAGGCTGAACTCATCTGAGATTGATCACTCGTTCATCTGCTTCATCCCCCACCAAACGGGCACCTGTCGTTGACTCAGCTCCGCTGGTGCGTTTGCGAGCACACACACCCTGAGGCGAACATCCCCCCACACAAACCCTCCCACCCCCATCTCCATTTCCAGCTTTTAAACAAGCCAGGCCTCGTTGAACTGTGACCCCCACACAGAACATGCCCTTGGGGTAACTCCACAGCCACACGAAGTGTGTGATATGATGTGAGAGCATCTATGGTTGCACTCACACCCTCCATATGTCCCACTATATAATTTGTGCTGTTACAAATCCTCTGCTTTCTTATTCTAGTTCAGTTATCGGAGTTGAGGCCCCAGTATGAAGGTTCGACCCACATTTGCTAAATTTAATTATTTTTTTTGCAAGCTAATGTATCTTCTCTGTGCTTGAATTGCAATTTTTCTCTTTTTTTTCGGTTGCAGTGCTTCAATATGGCCGCAGCAATATATTAATGTCAGTGTTTGTTCTTCTGGTATCCTCTTACCTGTTTTTTCTTCTCAGGCTGATTGCACTTTTAATTTAATATCAGTCATTTTGAGTGAAACCCTGCAAACACCATCTAAAAGGCATACGCAAAAGCATATATTAACGTCGTGTTTTTGCTTAAGATTGATGCACCTCCAGCCCGCGTGCCCACCTCATCCGCAGGCCTGAGTACGCTTAAACAAATCACTTCTATCTAACTCAATCAAATGTTCTGCTGGTGCTTTTTTTTTTTGCATTAAAAAGGTAAGAAATTTCACAAAGCGCATGCATTTGTTTGAAAAGCAATCAGATTAGCCACAGATTTGGTCGTTGCTTACCCGACGGGGACTTGGCCGTCTCGGCGCCAGCATCTCAGCTGATAACAGTCATGACATCACATACTTCTCTAACCGTAGTTTAAGGCTGAATAAAGTCTGTTCTTTCTCTGCTAAGCTTTTATCCTTTGTGAACCTATTTTCTTGTAGAATTGTGTTTTTCTTTTGGGTGATCGTGGGAAAAAAGGTCACGGCTCTTCCTTTGTCTGCGTCATCCCTTCATCGTATGTGTGTGTTTACAGCACCATGTTTGTCTTTTACCGGATTATTTCCCCTGTGTCTGCATCCGCGTTACTCTTCTAGGGATGCACTTTCGGCCTAAGCCGGACTTTGACTAACGTCTCCATCCATCACATGGTCGGACCCTAGCCTCGGGCCCCAGCGAGCCCCGTTGTCCCTCAGCCCTGCCTGCAGAGGCTGTGTAGCTTCTCCCCGGGCGCCACATCAGGGCCCCCCCAGATAATGGACAGCTCAGTAGGTGGTGAGGGGGCAGAAGAGGCACACACACAGGATGGCAGACGCACACACACTCAAAGGCCAGCAGGGGCTCTCTCCCACCAGCTGCAGTAAAAGAGCGGGAGGGGAAATGGGAAAAGAGGAGGGACTTCTAATAGGCATAACTAAAGCACTCTTAATGAAGGGATCCTATGTGAGTGTGTGTGCATGTTCAGCTGGGGTGTGTGTGTCCTCTTGTGTGATTGTCATTAGTGTTGATCCTGTTATAAAGTGCTCTGGCCCAGAGGGTTTGCCTGATATTAAAGCCTTAAATGATGCAATTTATTATGTCCGGTGTGTAGATGTGTGTGTGTCTCTGTGTCCTGGGTTTTTTATTGCTTTCCTCCCTCATGTTTTTGTTGGTTGGGGTGGAGTGGGTAGTGTATTGTTGTTGGGATCGATATGAGAAACGTACGAGTTTATCTACAACAACCAGGAAAAAGTGTGGCTACTTCAACTGTGTGGACCGTTTTTTTGCAGAAAAGGACCTCCTGACAAAAATTCTAAATTTTCTTGTATTCAAAATTTCCTTTCTAACAGCCAAACCTTGTGAGAAGCCCAATGATGTAGTTCATTTATATATTTTGTAATAAAACAACTGAACCCAACACAGTTGTTGGGCTGTTATTTTTAGTAAAAATGTGGCCATTATCCAATAGAAACTGTCTGCCAGAACTTGCTGGTCTAATTGGAGAAATATTCCTGTTGGTGCCCAGTCTGTTACTAAAATTGAGCTTTGCATCCTTGAGCAACAAAAGTTTTTACCTTTGAACCCCATATAATAATAGGGCTGTAACAATTAATCGACTTAATCTATGATTTGATTTGTATTTCTACAATCCAACCAGATCAATCTGATTCAACTTATCATTTAAATATATATATCATGTATCATCAACCACAAATTATAATATCAATTGAATTGTTGTTCAAATTAGTCAATACACCTTCTAATATGCATCATATTTGATAAACACATTTCTGACACTTCTATCTCATTTACATGATCTATTGTTCATTAAAACATGTTTTCTGTCCTGTAGTTCATCATCGTTCCACTAGGAGCAGTAGAATGGCTTTTCCTGCTCATTTCAAAATGGCTCCAACCATGAAATCTTAACCCTTGTGCTATCTTATATGACCCCACCCTTACATTGACGTGTTCTCCCTACCATGACAAAGGTGGATAAAGGTGAAGAGGATTTCATGTAATCCATGGACACCAGTGAAGATCACAAATCATTGAAGAAAAAAAGGTTCAGAGCACTGTCTAGTGGGTCTAGATGACCCAACTCTCAATGTTAAAGTGCCTAGGATAGCACAAGGGTTAAAAGTGGGAACATTTTAGCTAAATTCAGAACTTTATTGAGAGAATAACTAATCTATTGTTATTAATTTTTTTAATTACTACTAGCTGTGTTGCTAAATTTGTTTATAATTAATTCTTTATAATACATAATACCATGTTGAAATGTGTGCATTAAATTAGAAACAATCACTGCGTACATTTTTTTCCTGAACACTCTTTTGCATTTAAAACTAACATTGTTGTGAGCAAAATGTAACAAATTACCCAACGTATCATAATTGATATCAACAAGATCTCGTAAAATAATTATACTGCAAATGTTTTTTGTGAATTTCTTCGAAACCTTTCAAAAACAGATTTGTATCTTTTTTCAATGTACTGAGCTTTACAAGGTTTAGGATAGTGAACAGAAGTTTTTTGGACTAAAAATTAGTTATTAGACTCCTTTTTTGAAAGCCACAAACACATGTAAACATACATTTGCAGAAAAGCAAAAACTTATTTTGGTCACAGCTGATTGTTGTAAAATCCCAGCAGGCAGTGTCTGTCCAGAAGGATGGCGCATGCCAGTGCAGAAGAACACACACACACACACACATCCACACACATCCCGTGCTGTTACACCCAACAGCCTTCAGCACGTCTGCTGACCCATCCTGCAGTTTGATTCTTCTTGCATCGGGTGGGGGCAACAACCTGCTGTCAGTTTTGTTGTTCGGCTGTAGATGTCTGAAGGTTTATTGTTGACATGTGATGCAGATATGAACACTACCCCTGCTGGGGTGTGGCCCCCCTGCTTCGCTGCAGCAAGCCTCCGTCACCTTTGACCTTCTGTGACCCTAACCCCACTTTCTCCGCCACAGTTTAACTGTCCTGCAGAGCAGAAGGCTCCATACAAAGCTAAAAAAAAGAAGCTCATCTTTTGCTGTTGATCTCGTGACTTCCTGTCTTTTCTGTGGGTCGACAGGTGCCAACCCCCTGCAGACCAATGGTTTGGGCCACACCGCACGCGCCTATGCCAAGGAGGGCGAAGTGAGCACTGTGCTGCTGGAGTGGGAGGGCAAGGTAGGTTCACACCTGCAGAACATGCCTGCTTTTACTGCTAACAGACATCTGTACAAACCATCTTGCACACAGGCTCTTCCTCCTCAGGAGGTCTTAGTGCGTTTACTCATTGACTGGCAGGTGCTGGGGAGTCTTTGGGTGAATACTGGGAAAGGTTAATTGGGGTTAAACAGAAAAAGAGCCGTTTGTGTTTTGGAAACCAGTTTTTATTGTGAATCAGTGATAGTAAAAGAGTTAACTTGCTGAGTCATTAAACTGCATCGACTATGACTAAAGGAAAAGTTAGTAAACATTAAATTATAATTATTAAATTCCTGATTTTTATATATATATATATATATATATATATATATATGTATATGTATATATATATATATATATATATATGTATATATATATATATAAGGGCATCAAAACTAAGATTTCATATTCTATATTCTAGGTGTATAATTCCACATGTGTTAATTCAGTTTTGATGCCTTCAGTGTGAATCTACAATTTTCATGTCATGAAAATAAAGAAAACTCTTTGAATGAGAAGGTGTGTCCAAACCTTTGGTCTGTACTGTATATGAATATGATAGAATGATTAGTCATGGTTTGATTGTAAAAATTTAAAGTAAAAGTGATTTATGTCTATGTAAATACATACATATTCATAAATTGTACTTACAACACTTTGAATCCATTAATTGTGAAGTTTGTCCGAAAGAGTGTAATTAGGCTATTTGCTTGTAAAATGAGTGGGAGGAAGCTAAGTTATTTGCATTACTATTTTGCATTACTTAACTATTTTACTTTTTTTTTTTTTTTTTTTTTTAATAATTATAAGGTTTCGGTTACTGGGGATTGAGTTTCTCAGATGTAGCAGAAGTTACGCTTCGAAGCTTCAAAGCTTCAAAGCTTCATCTGAAACAAACCGCTGTTGTTTGCCTCCAGCTGAAGATCCTGGACTTAAATTGATTTCACAGATGTGTTCTTTGCAAAGCAGCTGATGTCAGTATTCATATGCTTTTCTCTTTGTAAACATGAAAGTCTATGACGTTATGAATCATGGGATGCAACACTTCCCGTTTCTACCTCTGAAAGTGTCTTTTTTTTTTCTTTTTTTCTTTTGAATGACCTCTGCTCTCCACTGTAACTGCTCTCCGGAGGCACTGAAAGTGATAGCTGTTATTAGTTTGTGGAACTCTTTACGAGCTTTTATTTGAGGGTTGGACCAGCGAAGCTGCCACTCCATGTTTTTGGCGGCTTCATTATCTTCCATATTGCGGATTTGGTTTTTCTGCTGCTAAAAACTAAAAATCTGAAGATGATCTTCTAATCATCCAGTTTGGCATTAAATTAGGATCTCACTCTTAAAATAGAGCTACCACTTTCAAAAGAACTCATTTACATTCTTTACAGACTATTATTATAAACGATTCATCTCCAAAACGGCCAAAAATAAATGCATTCAACACTACAAAAAGAAATCTGTTTGTGTCCCAAACACGGATGTAAACGTCATTGACTGTAAATGAGAAACTGACTGACTGACTGACTGACTGACTCATTGTTTCTATGGCAACCACTCTGGTCAATCAGGCGTGAGCTTGTTGGAAGGGCATACCCCTACCACTTGAAAGCAAGCTACACCGAATCTGTCTAAAAAACGTTTTAAATGTCGGATGTGAGGGCCAATGGGCACCCCCTACTTTTATTCAGGCAGTTTATAACTTGAATAACTTGAAATACGTAAAAAAATTATCATGAAAAAAATTTGGATTAATAGCTGTTTATAAGTCTATGGGATTTTTCCTTCTCGGAGACAGCGGGTACTTCCTGTTTGGAACAACAGCGGGGAGGGGTCACTTTTTTAATTTCTCATGGTCAATGGTAATCTTCCATCTTGGTTCTTGATTTTTTCTCTTTAAAAGCTGCTTGTGTTTCTTCTGGGGTTCAGATCATTTTATATTTGCATTCTTAGTTTATTTTTAATTATTTCAGGTGTTCAAACAATCACATTATTCACTAACGTATGACTGAAGTCAACAAATGACAAATGAGTCTGAGACTAAACAAAATGATTGTCCAGATGTATGAAAATTATGTCTATAATTTGTGTTAAGTAAAGTTTGAGTTTAATCCCACAGCTCTGGGATGTTAAAGGTTTCAGTTGCCCTCTCTGCTTAGATGCTGCTGCCTCACTGGTGTGCAGCAGCATTTCTAAAATAAAACTCGAGTTATCGGTGGTTATCTGCTGGCTTGACAGTAGGCTGGAACTAAGCAAGATGGAAGGAGAGAATAAACGGCTTCCCGCCACTGCAGGCTGAAAACCTGGAGTTTAAGGAGACGGAGAAGGGGAGGATTAATGAGTGGTGGAATGGCTGTGAGAAAGAAAGAGGAGAAGAACTGAGGAGCAAGTTAAGAGCTGTAACAAGAAACTAAAGCGGGGGTGCCAAACACATTCTACAAATCTAAAGATTTGTAAAAACTGGTGAAACTTTGCAGAAGTTGTTTATTTATATATATATATATATATATATATATATATATATATATATATATATATATATATATATATATATATATATATATATATATATATATATATATATATATATATATATATATATATATATATATATATATATATATATATATTCTCACATCTAGTCCATTTCAAAATAAGACCCGGGCAATAAACAGCTACGCACTGCCAGTTATCAGATACCCTGCAGGAATAATAAGATGGCCAAAGGAAGAGATACAGACCACGGATGTTAAGACACGAAAGCTCCTCACCGTGCATGGAGGGTTCCACCCCAAATCCAGCACCCTGAGACTGTATGCTAGCTGCAAGGATGGAGGCCGAGGACTATTGAGCGTAGAAGCCACTATCCAGGATAAAACATCCAAGATGCATGAATACATCAAGCTCAAGGCCCCAACTGACAGTGTGCTCAGTGAATGTCTCAGGCAATGGAGAGCAGAGGATACAGTGCTGGAGGACAGATCCTCATGGGAGGACAAACCCCTGCATGGGATGTACCACCGGACCATAACTGAAATGGCTGATATCAAGAAGTCCTACCAAAGGCTAGAAAGGGCTGGCCTACAGGACAGCACTGAAGCGCTCATCCAAGTAGCTCAGGAAAAAGCCCTGAGCACCAGAGCAATAGAGGCTCAGATCTACCACACCAGACAAGACCCAAGGTGTAGGCTGTGCAAAGAGGCGCCTGAAACAATCCAGCATATAACTGCAGGGTGTAAGATGCTGGCAGGGAAAGCATACATGGAGTATGCTGAAATAATACACAGGAACATGTGTGCAGAATATGAACTGGAAACCCCAAGGTCAAAATTGGAAACTCCTCCGAAGGTGGTAGAGAATGAGAGGGCAAAGATCCTGTCGGACTTCCAGATCCAGACTGATAGGATGGTAATGGCGAACCAACCAGACATTGTAGTGGTGGATAAAGAACAGAGGAAAGCCGTTGTGGTGGATGTGGCAGTGCTAAGCGATGGGAACATCAGGAAGAAGGAACACGAGAAACTGGAGAAATACCAGGGACTCAGAGAAGAACTGGAGAAAGCCTGGAAAGTGAAGGTGACAGTGGTGCCTGTGGTAATTAGAGCACTCGGGGCAGTAACCCCCAAGCTGGAGGAGTGGCTACAACAGATACCTGGAAAGACCTCAGACCTCTCAGTCCAGAAAAGCTCAGTGTTAGGAACAGCTAAGATACTGCGCAAGACCCTCAAGCTCCCAGGCCTCTGGTAGAGGACCCGAGCTTGGAGGAGAAACCAATCGCGGAGGGTGAGAGGGGCGTTTTTTATTATTTATATATATATATTATTATTATTATTATTATTATTATTATTATTATTATTATTTTATTATCATTAAAGCACTGAGTCTTTTTCCCATTTAATTATATATATTTTTGGTATATACCAGGGGTCTGTGACCTTCAACACTACAAAAGCCATTCAGGAGAATTTCTCTCTAACCACAACCCAATAGGAGCCAAAACACAACTTCACCCTATAAAAAACAAAAATGATAAATATAAATGAAACATTGTTTTAAGATATAAATACATATTTTTAAATATTGTGAATTAATAATAGACAGTCCGCTTTATAATTCAGTACGGCTTAACTATGGATTCTGGTTGTGCTTACTGACCTCAATTTGATTTTCTGTGGTACACGGAGCTCAAAAATGTGTCAAAAAGCTGCAACACTTGATAGAGAATTATGGGTACTGTAGTCTGAAGCCTGGCAGAGTGACACATGTCACATTTGTCAATGACTTTAATAAGTTTGACTTATTTGACTGTTTTGTTTCACTTGACCTTCCATTTAGTCCAAAAATTTTAATATCTTCATTCTAAAATTAAAAACATGTTAATATTCTTTAACAATAAAGGAGGGGTCCAAGAGCCCCATGTGGCTCTGAAGCTTTAGGCTGCAAACCCCTGGTATAGATGGTTTTAATCAAAAAAGGACATTTAGTTCTTTATAAGAAGAATTAATATTAGATGGATTTATTTTTGAACTGAAGATGTAAATAATAAAGATCGTAAATAGAAGTACGATGAATGATATTCAAAGTTCAAAAAGAGGCTTTGGATAAACAAATTTGGTTCCTTTTCTTTTCCCATAAACAAAAGAAATTTAAAAAAGTTTCCAAGTTTTTGTGTTTTGTCTCATTTGTAAACTTAGTTTCTTGTAATATTAAATCTCCTTAAAACCTAGATCTATTGAGCAGTAAAACTCTTGCTAAAGGCTGTATCATTAGGAAAAACAGTTGTCAGAAAAGAGCTGCAGTGTCATTTTTAATAAGACTAGACTTCTTTAAAGGACTTGTGGCTCTCAGCTTTAGGTTCAGAAGTATGTTTAGTTTTTGTGTCTCTAAGAAAACCTGGTTTCATGTCAGCAGAAGAGGAACAAATACTGCACCGTAACATAGTAATGTTTTTTTTCTTTCATCCACACCTCCCTGACTGTCTCATCCTCATGTAAATTTACTAAATTTTGTTGTTTTTTCTCTGTCTCCCCATAGTTCAAGGAGCTGCAGGCTCGGAGGGAGGCTGCAGAACGGAGGAAGTTCCCTTTGGAGAGGAGGCTGAAGGAGCACATCATTGGGCAGGAGGGGGCTATCAATACTGTGGCTTCAGGTAAATGCATGAATATACACTCACCTCAGTGGATACAACCTGAGGAGCATGTCAATCCCCCCTTCTCCTTTGGTTTTTTCCTTGTCTGTCCTTCCTCCTCTGCCTCCCCTTTTCCCTGCAGCAGTGGGCGGGCTCAGACAGACTGGCGGAGCTGTAATTGGTTAATTGTGATGAATGAGCTGTCTGTCACTCGTACACAGGTGCTGTGTGTGTGTTTGTGTGTGTGTGTGTGTGTGTGTGGTTTTGTGTGACAGCTGAAGAGGCAAAGCTTGGAGCCGCCAGTTAACACGATTACAGAGAGAGGAGACGTACTACAGACCCTCCTCCTCCTACTCTGTGCCCTCCATCTTTCTGTCTTCCATGTTTTTCCTCCTCTCTTCTTCTGCACCACCTTGACATTCATCTCACCAGCTTCCAAACATTTCTGTCTTTCCTTAATGCTTTTCGTGGCCTCCTGAACATTGTCCCTCTGAGCTACCAGGTCATAGGATAAAACAAGGAAAACAGGAAGCAAAAGAAGCTGCATGTGATGGGAAACGAGTGAGAAAGCTTTAAAAAGGTAGCCACAGATAGGGGGGGGGGAGTAAAATGATCTGTGAACCATTGACAGAAAGACGGAGAGCGGGTGGAGGCTATAGAAAGGAGGAGGCTGGATGAGTTAGAGCACAATAACGCAGAAGACGGTAAGAAGCCAATATTCCAGCAGGCATCCATGGAGGCCACGCACCGTATTGATCTGCAGATGAGAGAGTGGTTTTACAGCTTTGTGAGCTCTTTTTATGAAGCCTGACAAGCTCTGCTCAGATTTGTGAAAGTAATAACTTATTCCTAAAATTGGAAACGGTCATTACAACCTGCAGTAAGAACAACTTTCACTTGTGTGAGCATCATCAAAGCAGAAACCGCTGATATGGAAACGCTGGGAAGCGTAGAGATTCTCAATTCTGATTTCACCCATGACAACCCAGACTCCTTTTTCCTAAAACATTAAATGGGATATACCACAGAACAAGTGGATCACAGAACGTATTCTGCTGTTTTACTGTTAAACTAATGTCACCATGGGTTCTTGTGAGTTAAGGTGGTATGTTGTTATTTTAAATGTATCTGGTAATTCTTATGTTCAGTCTTTACATTCTGTTTTTATGCATTGAAGAAAAAAGCTTAATTTTTGTTTTGTTTTTAAAACTTAGTATCTCCAAATAAACTACACTTATTACGTTTTTCTTTTAAAAAGAAAATGTTTGGCGAGTTCATCCAACTTCTTACCAGGCAGCAAATCATTTTTTGAAACAGTTGATGTCATTTGGGGGTTTTGTGCTTGGTAACTATTGTGTAAAGCAGTACAAATCTCCAACAGAAGCTCAACTTCTGCATTTTCACTTTAAACATATGTTTTCCAGTAAAAATCTCCAGCTGCAGGTGTGTTTTTTCTTCATCTGCTGCTTTGAAAACATACAATTCTCTGCATGCAGACCCGTGAGCGAACATCTCACCAGCTTCTGTGCAAAAACAGACCTCCTAGAAGTAAGTCAACCATTACTACAATGTAAATAAAATAAAATAAAATAAAAAATTTAAAAAACTGCCAAGATGATGAGAAAAATGGTCTTACCTTATTTTCAGAATCCAATTCTAGTCACTGAGACATTTTTTCTTAAACTAAGATTATTTTGCTATTAAAAAAATTTCGGGAGTGCTTTAGAATAAGATTCCTTAATAAACTACTTATAAACTACTTATACTTACTTACGTATTAAGCTGCTTATGAAGACATTTATTAGTATCCCCTGTTAACATCCTGAGGTGTCCATGTTGACTGTTAGGTCTGTTATAATCCATAAAAAGCTGAAGCCAAATGAACCAAGCTGTCAAAGAGAAAACAGGGAGAGGAAATAAAATAAAGAAAACAGGAAGTAGAGACTCTTAATAAGGAGATGACAGAGGAGAACAGGATGTGAGGATAAGCTGAAAGAAAAACTGCTTGGGAAAGGGGAAAGGGTTGTGTAACTGAATGCATATTGATCAGGCTGAATGATGATTGAGTCATAATTGATGAGGGAAATTCTTACCAAGTGTGAATGCAAGGCAGCGGAAGTGGTCTCATTAATTCCCCCTCACTGTATGTTAGGATGGGTGTAGTGGTTACCGCTCTCACCTCACAGCGAGAAGGCCCTGGTTGGAAGCCTAGCAGAGACCTTTCTGTGTGGAGTTTTCCTCGTGCAGGTGTGGATTTTATCCAGGCACTCCGGTTTCCTCCCATGGGTTTCATGGGTTAATTGGTGACTCTAAAATGTGCGGTTGTGTGACGGACTAGCGACCAGTTCTGGGTGGCCCACCTTCAACGGTAAGCTGGACCCTAGAACGGATTCTGCAGGTTCTGAAGATGGATGGATAGACTGATGTTGGCAAGGATCTGTCATAAAAAAGTTCAGAGAAGCATCTTTGAAGACATTACCGTTACAGTTTAAAAAAAGGCACGCTGGATCCTTTTTCCATATTTACTTCTTTATGTTTTTGCACATCATTTACAATCTTTTTCTGATTTTCTTATCAAATCTTCTCACCTGGACCAAGTCTTTTTCCAGGTTCATTAAAGAAAACAAAATATTCTTAAAAACCCCACTCTGATTGTGTTTTGGGTGTTTTTAACATGGTCTTGTGGCATTTTTCTGATAATAGAGGACATGTAAAAACAAATTACGATTCACATGTATTTTCTGAGTATTTTTTATTTAAATCGTGACCAAAAATGCTGCTTAAAAAAGAGTGGATCTGTCCCGTTCACAATTTCTAATGAACTACTGCTGCTCTGCAGAAACTATGTCCTAAAAATCGACAGCTGATTTTGGTTTAAAACAGCATAATCATAGTTAACAGACCACTGGAAACGCTTTAAAAATAAATCAAAAGTTGAGTGGGTCTTTAAAACAAACGTTTTTAAGTGTTTTCTGCTTGTTCACTGACTGCTGCTTCAGTGCGTCAGTGTGGATTATGACTGGAATATCTGCCTGAGATATTTGCAGGTCAAAGATGAGGAAAACAAATTAAAAGTCTTTGATGTGTTTCCGTGTCTTGAACAGCTGTTTCCACGGTAACTCCTCATGATAAACAGCTGGCCTACAGCAAGACCCACACACAAACACTCACACAGAGAGCAGAAATACATAAAACCCATCAGAAGACCAACACAAACACACACACGCACACAGCATGAAGGTTAGATTGATCCAGGTTTAGCTCTCAGGGCTAAGAGTTATTGAAGAGAATCATCCCTGCGTAATCATGTTAGAGCCAACCAGACCTGCCTGAAACACAACGCCCCAATGGTGTGTGTGTGTGTCTGTGTGAGTCTGTTTGTGTGAGTGAGGAGGCAAACTTTCATTTGTTTCGCCTCCCCTTTCCTTCCTTCTTGCTGTCAGGGACCTTTCAGAAATGTCAGCGTGCCCTTCTGTCAAAGTCAGTCCCAATCAGCCCAAACCGACAGGAACGCAGAAGGTTACGCCGTCATTCATGCAGCCATGGAAGGAGCAGATGGAGCTGTGGAGCCTCCTCTTGTCACTATTCATCTCCGGGTCCATCTCTGACACGCTCATTTGTTTCTCTGCCTCATTCTCTGTCTCCTTATCTCCATCACTGGCTTTCCTCTCCTTATCTCCTTCCAGGTCTTTACTCCTCTTTCCTCTCCCTTATCTTTTGTTCCTCCTCCTGCTTCCTGCGTCTCCTCTTCCTCTCCTGCTAAACGTTTTCTCATTATCAGTCGTTAGCAGCGGACTTAACACTTGTGTAACGCATGTTTGGTGTTTTTACTCGACAAAGGCGGTTTTTAGGAGAAGAGTTTCAGCCTATTGTCATTGGAGGATGCTGCAGCTGTGGTTTCTCCAGATTTTGAGGGAGTTGTCATTATTTTCAGCAGAGAACTTCTGGCGGCCTCATCCTGTGGTTGACACAAATGTAATAAAGGGATATTGTGGTCACGTATTTCAAGGCCATAAAGCTCGTTTACCTGAATGGCTCATGCAGGAACATTTTGTCCATTATCTGCTGGAGCCTTCAACCTCAAAAGGATAACATGTCACATTAAATGTAGGAGAGTGTTGGGGTAATTTGAAGTCTCTTGACTGTTGGTGGAAACTCAATCTCTGAAGCTTGGCGTAGAAACCGCACAGAGCAGCCAGCGGGCGTCTGCTGAAGGCAGCAGGACCAGCACCCATGCATCTGGGACTCCGGTTGGGCTCCCAGCTTCTCTTTTAGAGGACGGTGCCTCTTCCGGCGGTGGTCGAATGCACCGCTCCTCTTCCTCAGATCATCCTCATCATCTGGTCTTTGTGTCTTCATAGGAGTTTGGTTGCTGGGGTGATGGCAGAGGGAGGGAGGCACTCCTTTTTAAGAGTGTGTGTCTGTGTGTGAGGCTACAATCTATGCTAAACTGATTTCAGCATGGCCGCGCCAGAGAGGCTAACACAATTACAGCTGGCTAATGGCCCCACTGACTGAGGGGGAGGAGAGGCATTGTGGGTAGCTTTCAGGAGGTCTCTCATCTTGCTTTCCTGCTCTCTTTTTCTTTTTTCCCCCCTCATTTATTCCGGCAGATGACCCTTTTCTCATCCCTAATTTTTTTACTATCATGATTGTTCGAAACTTCTCCACCGCCGCCATGCCACCTTTGTTCACTTCAGTGAAACTTTGAGTACTTGGTGGAAAAGCAGAGTCAACAAACGTAATGGGTTCTCTGTCTGTGTGTTTTACAGCCATCAGGAGGAAGGAAAACGGCTGGTACGATGAAGAGCATCCTCTCGTGTTTCTCTTCCTCGGCTCTTCGGGAATCGGTAACTCGTCTCACGTTTTAGCTCTTCTCACTTTAGCTTCTGTTATTGTATCAGAAAGGAACAAAACAATTGTAAAAAGTGTTTTTCATTCTCCTCTTTAACCCAAATAATAAGATAAAATTCAATGGAGTTCTTCCTGAAAGGTGCAGTTGTTCCTCTGTGATGCTAAAAAAGTATAAACTTTACAGAAACATGTTCCTCAGACATTTCAACAATGTATATGCAAACTGGACTGAGTGACCCCTCCCCCCTGGCGTTCCAAACAGGAAGTACCCGCTGGCTCCAAGAAGCCAAATTCCCAAAGATTTCGACAGAAATCTCAGTCATTCTATTTGTCAGAATAACCATTCTGGCTCTGATATCTTTTTTAAAGATGTTCTTAATAATCCTCTTTTTTCTGAATATTTCTTCTGTAGTTCAGGTTATTCAATTTATAAACTGACCCATCAAATACTTCACGGTGGTGTCTGGGGGCCACCACGTCCAGCATTCAGAATGATTGATTGACAGATTTCGAGTAGCCCGCTTTCAAGCGGTACTGACAATTTCTGGCTCCAGCGTTGCGGTGTCCATGACACTTACTTCCTGCTCCAACCAGGTGACATCACACTCACTCTGTCCAGTTCTCATATACAGTCCATCTATGATATTGAAACAATGCACCCTTGGGCTCCAATCATTTGACTGTTAGTGTATATAGTGCTGGGCTGCTGTTGTACTGTATACAGAGAAACATATTTGTCTTGTTTGCTCATTTCATGCTAAAATTATTGAAAAACATAATAAACCAAGTAAAAGGAAAAATTAACATAAAAGAGCACAAAGTATGAATAAAAAATCAAAGCAAAAAATAATAACTGTCACATATAATCTTAGAGATGCGAGTGAAAGGGAAGTGCTTTGAACTGATGGCTCCAAAACATTTTTGCCCACTTTTCTGTCCATTGCTGACTCCTGTTAAAGGAAGTTAAGGTCTAGTTTTATTTGACAGCTCAATATAAATCCATTTGTTTTTCCACAGCTAGTCCTGACAGAGCAACACAGTGATGTAGTATTTGAACCCACGTTTTTTCTTTTTTTACATCTCTGCAGAGATGGAGTTTGCGAACTCACTCTGAAGCATTTTTCTGTTTGTTTTCCTGCTGTTTTGTCCAGTCGCAAACAACGTTTAATGTCTTTAAAGAGACTCAGTAGAGAAATCAGCTGCTTTTTAAATCAATTGATGTTGAGTAATGAACATAAATAGTGCATTGATGCTCTGATTGCACGTTCTGGAAAAATGGCTGTAATTCTTTAGCATCTTGAAATAAGTTCAGCCTCAAAACACAATGTCAGGTTTATTTTTTTGTGCTTTCTGCTGATCTGTGGTTCTGGTTTGTCCACACAAAATCATTCTTTATCATGCGATAAAACTCCACTATTTTTCTGCAGCTCAGACTTTGTGGATTCACTCGCAGATGTATACTTTTATTCTTAAAAAACAAAAACAAAACAAAAACATCTGCATGCACGTTTGATGGGCTGAATCCTGATGTGTGGTTAGTCATTAAAGTAAATGTCAAAGGTAACTACTTAAAAACGATATGTTGTATGTTTAAGGAAAATTTGCAGTTCTATTGATTATTATTTTACAGTTGGGCTGTGAAAACCAAATCTCTTCCCATCAGATTTGACGAACTTTGACTAGAATAGTTTAGAGAAAAGCCTGAACATCCTGAAGCTGCAGCACGGACTGAAAGTTCTGATGTGGAGGCACAGCATGGAGCTCACAAACAGAGAAAGATGCTGAAATGACAGGTCAGGGAGACGGATGAGGGGGAGGCGGCGTTCATATCCTCAGTTCCCCCTCAGCAACAAACCGTGGCCACGAGACATCAATATTAAACACGGCAACAAGACGCGCGCCATCGTACCCAAATGCATGCCAAGCACAAGACATCAATATCCCATGTGAGCATTTATATGCAGAATATTTTACAGACCGCAATAATCTGGAGAGATGATCGAAAGAAGGGTAGAGAGACACGCTGGGATTTGGACCAGCACTCAGCCAGGAGACGAAGGAGCTACGTCAAAAAATGATTCCATGAAAAGTTTGATTGATTTCCTCTTTTTGTCTGGTCTTATTCACAGGAAAGACGGAGTTGGCCAAACAGGTGGCACGCTACATGCACAAGGACATCAAGAAGGTATCTGAGAGCAATCAGAAAGGAAGAAAAAGCTGGTCTTGTTCCGGGTTAACCTGTGGTGTTGTTGCAGGGTTTCATCCGCATGGACATGTCCGAGTTCCAAGAAAAACACGAGGTAAGTGCCTCTAAACTTGATCCAAATGCTGTACCTGCGTCCAGCCTCACTTCAGTCCCAGTCATGCATTTGAGGGCTTCACCCAAACCCATTCACTTCAGCTTCTGGAGCTGCGGGTGTCACGCAGAATTCATACTGCTTATGGATTCACAATTGAGGCAAAAACCAAAACGAATGTTTAGTTTTTGGCTTTTTTATACTGTTTATGAAGCTTTGATGATAAATGAATTTAATCAGAGATTTAAAATTGCTTTCTATTGCCGTGCTAAAGAAGAGCGTCCAATCATTTTGGTTTCGTGAACAAACTGTGTGTCAACGGCTCTCAGATGACTGCAGTGAGAATCAGCAGAAGGGAGGCTTTGAAGTCCCCCTTCGATCATCTTTGATACATTTTCAAAGAGTTCCCAGTGGTCTTTTAATTATGATTATGCCATGTTTAGCCAAAATAAAAATAAAAAAAACCTAGGACATAGGTCATTAGATATTCACCTCTGAGTTGTGTGCCATACTGTTGGCGCAGAGCAACCCTGACCCTCTTCCCCTCTTTATTGCTGAAAGCTCTTCGTTTACATGCTCTTTTGCTAGCTTACAGCCCCTCAAACTCACAACCTAAAGTTACTGGTGCAACTAAAATGCTGAGAGGTGTTAAAGCCATCCAGCTGTACAGTTTTGATTCAGATGAAATATCAGACGAGGAAAACAAAGACGTACATGGATCTATTTGTCTACAAGTAGATGCATCAGAATGGAGCGGAGCAGGGAGCTTGTACCCTGCCCAGTGTATTTTCTACCTCACTTAATCTTCTTTATATATGTCCACTGTTACCAGAGATTAGCCACAAGAACATTTTAAAAATAACAAAAGTACAATTTTTTTGGACAGTTTCTGTCATAGCTGTGAGTGTAAAGAGGTCCCGTCTTTTATGGAAACAAAAGCAGTAAATACGTGCAGCTGCATGGAAGTTTCAGCCTTCTCTGCCCCACAATCCTGCTGAATTTCTCAATCAGGCGTGTCCAATCAATCTCATTATTATGGGGACAGCATGGAGTAAATCGAGAAGAACTGGAAACCAGGAGTGATAGTAGACCTGGAGCATTGACTGTGTATGAGAACTGGACTGAGTGACCCCTGCCCCTGGTGTTCCAAACAGGAAGTACCTGCTGGCTCCAAGAAGCCAAAATCCCATAAACTTCTATAGAGAAATAAACAGCTGTTACTGAGTAATTCGATTTATCAGAATAACCATTCTTCATCTAACATCTTTTTTAACATGTTCTTGATTATCCTCTTTTTTTTCAATATACTTTTTTTCTGTAGTTATTTAAGATATAAACTGACCAATCAGATGCTTCAATAAAAGTAGGTGGTGCCTGCTGGCCCTCACGTCTAACTCTCAAAACGTTTGATTGACAGATTGGACGTCTGGCTCCACACATGGCGGCATCCATTTTGGAGAAAAATAAATTACTGACTGAATTGACTTCATTTGGTTGGAGCTGAAAGTAAACCATTTCCTGTGGATGATGTCACACTCACTCAGTCCAGTTCTCATTTACAGTCAATGATGTGGAGGAGCAGGACCAGGCAGGCATGTTTGATAGGTTCATAAAGACAGACTGCACGGTTAGTGTGATTGCTAGTTAAATTCCTGCGTGATTTGGATGACCAGCATCCATCCTCCCGTCCCTACTAGGTGGCAAAGTTCATTGGCTCTCCTCCGGGATACGTTGGACACGAGGAAGGGGGTCAGCTGACCAAACTGCTGAGGGCATGTCCCAACGCTGTTGTTCTGTTCGACGAAGTGGACAAGGCCCACCCTGACGTGCTCACCATCATGCTGCAGCTGTTTGACGAGGTGTGGACTCTCAAACCCTTGTACTTCAAGGCGGCCACATCAGCAGTTTATCAAGCTGACCTCTCTACATTATCTCTCAGGGGCGACTAACCGACGGCAAAGGGAAGACCATCGAATGCAAGGATGCCATCTTCATCATGACATCCAATGTTGCAAGTGAGGAGATTGCCCAGCATGCACTGCAGCTCCGACAAGAAGCTGAGGAGGTTAGCCGCAGGAAGCTGGCTGACAACCTTGGTGAGAAAAACGCCTAAATCTCAGCGTCGCACAATGAAAGAAACGTTTTCTGACGTGTTTTTTTCCTTCCCAGAGGACGTGCAGAAAGGCGATGACGTCAAAATCTCCAGACAGTTCAAAGAATCCGTTATTCAGCCGATCCTCAAGGTACGGCATTCGATGAACCCTTTCACACTGGAAACTGTTCTGCAGGTGACGCTCTCTCACCTTTCACCCCCCAGGCTCATTTCCGGAGGGACGAGTTTCTGGGCCGAATCAACGAAATTGTATACTTCCTGCCGTTCTGTCACTCCGAGCTGCTGCAGCTCGTCGGCAAGGAGCTCAGCTTCTGGGCCAAGAAGGTTTGATGACTGTCCATTAGAGTTCAAGGGTCACTAACCCTCTAGAAACCAAGAACTTACTTAATGGGTATCAAATCATGTGAAAGCCTACCAGCTTGACACAACCCCCTAAAATAACAAAATCAAATATAAAGTGTTCCCTCGTTTATCGCAGGCGTTTGTTCTAAAAATTACCTGACAAAATCCGATAAGTAGGATAAAAGATGAGTTTTACAGGCTGTGAAACTCCTCACTACACACTTTGTACACGTTTCTCAGACAGACATGAACATTTTCACATTGCTCTCATTCAAACTCTCAAAGTTCAAACCTTCATTGAAAAATAAGACCAGTTTTATGGAATGAGAACAAAGATCTGATCAAAGATTTATGTCGATTTGTCAAGCTGAAAGCATTTTTTAAAAGAGACGCAGCACAGAGGAGATTGATTGACAATGGTACACAGTCTATTATCAAACAGAATGCAATGCACTGTAAAATAAAAAATAAAAAAAACAAACGTGCAAAATTGCACAAAAGATGCCAAAGATTACTTTTGCACGTCCATTCATATATAAATTTTCTGAACCCGCTATATCCCTTCCGGGGTCAAGGGGTTGCTGGAGCCTTTCCCCGCTACTGTTGGGCGAAGGTGGGAAACACCGTGGACAGGTCGCCAGTCTGTCGCAGGGCCACAATCAGTCCCCACACATCTAGGAAACTTTAGAGTCACCAATGAATCTAAGAAGCATGTTTTTAGACTTGGGGAAGAAGCCGGAGAGCCCAGAGAAAACCTACACATGCAAACCCCACACAGAAAGGTCCCAGATGGGATTCGAACAAGTTCCTACTCCCTGTGAGGCCACTACATTGACGTGCAGCCCCACTTCTACATTTCATTATAAAAATTGTCCTGTTTTCATAATTCACGAGCACACCCTTTTAACAAGTCAGGGACTATGTTAAACTATGTTTTAAAAAAGGTTACACAATATTTCAGAAAAATCCACACAAAGAAAAAAGTATTTTACGATCTTTCATATTCCTAACTACTCAGTGTTTTATCAGGGCCTGTTTGGATGAACAAAGAGCTGATATCCTGGAGATGGGAAATGTTTTTAGATCAGTGAATGATTAATGAGGGCAATTTCCCACGGCACACCTGACCATCTCCCACGGCACACTGGTTGAAAAACACTGAACTAGTCGACAGTGAGTGCACTCTTCTGTTCACAGAGGCAAACTGAAGACATCATCAGTAAAGGACTCCTAACAGTCCCAGAAAAAACCAGCTCCACTCTTCGATCATTACACGTTGTATAGATCAGGATGTGCGTTTCTTTTATCTGTAGGCAGAGGATGGGGGCATGTTTCTTCTGAAGTAGGCCTCCAAAGCTGCACAGGCGGAGTGGGACTCAGTCGTCTCACCCTGCAGCCGCTGAGCGCTGCAGAAACACACACAGATCAATACTGTTACTCGCTATAATCTGATTACACTGTTTAACATGTTGTGCCCTCATCAATATTGAATTATTAATATTACAGCTGGTGTCCTGACAAACAACTTGGCCTCTGCAGGCGGCGTGTTTCAGCAGCTTCTGCCGTCACCTTGCTGTTGGTTAACGTTAAGGCTGCGGTTGCTGTTGGTTAACGTTAAGGCTGCGGTTGCTGTTAGTTAACGTTAAGGCTGCGGTTGCCGTTGTTTCCAAGGGTGATGCCACGTCCGACAGCACAAATGTCGTTATCGCTGAATCCCCAAAAGCCGTTGGTTTGTAATCAGAATTAAACGCTTGGCGCCGTCCGCATCGCCATAGGTACATCCGTAGCAAAACGTTGCGATTTATTTATTGAACCGAGTGTTGACACAAGTAGCTAAATGAGCCACTCGGAACACAACTATTGACTGGCGTTTGATTAAAATGCATTAAGGGCTTGTTGATTAGCGCCGGTGGCCATGCTGCCTGACAGAACCTCCTCTCTCTGCTGCTGCATTCGTCTCTGTCACTCCTGTGGGTTTAGATGCCTTCTGTTAATGTCTCTGTCTCCTCGCCACCAGGCAAAGCAGCGCCACGACATCACCCTTCAGTGGGACCAGCCGGTGCTGGACCTGTTGGCGGGAGGTTACAACCTGCACTATGGAGCTCGGTCCATCAAACATGAGGTATGGAACCTGCAGCAGCTGGGTGTTTGTTTGTTTTTTTGAGGAGTTCAAATTCTCTTTTTAGTTTTGAAGGTCTAACTTTAAAAAAAAGCATCTCTGATGAAATACTCGTGGAGATGGCTGAGAGGTGAAGAAAGTCTCAGACTCCAAACATCCCAGCAGGCCTTTCACATCCATTCATAAAGGGGGTTGACCCGTAGGGGGGCTGCACGTTGTAGGGTTGTCTGGGCCCCTGGGAGTGTTGTAGAGAGAACTTTATTATTTTCGTCCCTGAATGAAAACATGAAACTGTACCATAACTGTAGATAAATGGGCGGAGCGTCCATGACGTCACATGGTCAAATTGAGTCTATTTAAGACCAGCTATTAGTCGTCATCTTAAGATGCTAAAGAACTGTGGTTTCTGTGAAGGTAGACAGTAATCTGGAGAAAAATGGACCGAATTCTTCTCAAGTAAGAGCTGAGCATTTCTCTCAGTATTATCCCCCGATTAGAGCTGGATGTAACAGACATCCTTTACCTATGCTGAATCATCTGAGAAAGCACAGTTTATCCTTTCACAATAAAGATTAAAGAACCACTCCAATCATCTTTTGATCCGTTGTCAAAGTTTTCCCAGTGGTCTTTTAATTATGATGGTGCAGTTTTTAACCAAAACCAAACAATCGTGTCGTTTTCTAGGACATAGTTTCTGCTGAGCGGCTGGAGCTCATTGGAAATTCACCTCTGATCTGGACTGTTGGCGCGGAGCAAACCCACCCCCCCACCCCCCTATCTGTCCCTGTAGTTTGGGGCTCGGAAGCAAAGAGCTTGTGGCCCAACCAGCTTATTTTCTACATCACAAATATAGTCTTTTTCCAGCTGGATTATTTCATCTGCTCCTGATTCACAACGATTTGTATAAAGAAATACAGTTTTAATCTTAATCGTCTTTATATATGTCCTCCATCTTGAGAGAAAAGGCCACAAAAACATTCAAAACACCAGAAAACACAATCGTCATTTGCGTGGGTCTTAAAAAGAGCCTTTGGGCTAATTCTGGCGCATTGCAGCTATGCTTTTACTGTGGACTGTCCCCGTTAAATAAATAAATGTGGATTTTGTTGACTGGGAAACTGATGAGATTTGGGCCCTCATGCTTCATTTTTCTTTGTTTTTCTCCTAATGGTTTATTAAATCCTGTTTTGTGTTTGGTGGATTTCTGCTTTTCCTCTAGTTTCAGGCTTTGATTGTCAGAGCTGTTTTATGTTAGTCATTCCTCAGTATTTAAAATTGCGGTTTTCCTCCCAGTCCAGTTTTCCTGGATTTTTTTTTTCTTCTTCTCATTTTTGGCATAAATGCTTCTTGTCTGTCACTGAGCTTGTCATTCACATTTAGAACCTCCAGGACCGCTGTTCCTGGCCGCTCTGACGGGAAGTCTTTCTGTTCCTCCATGTCACAAAAAACTTTATTTTTAGGGATTTTTTACAGGCCTTTTTAAACTAAAACTGAAACAACTTAAAGTCAGTAAAATATATGCAGCTCTGCTCTGTGTGTCTGTGGGGTGGCAGGTGGGGGGCTTCAGATGTTAAATGAAAAGATTTAGGTCAGAAATCCTTGTCTCTTCATCACATCTTTACCATCTTCTACTCTTTTTTTTGAGATTTTAGAGAATATTTTTACAAATATCCTAAACCAGTCTTCTTCAGACATCACGGTACGCAGAGGCCGTCTCCTGCAGTGTGTCTTTCTGTATAAACACTAACCACAGTGTTTCATCCCACAGGTGGAGCGGCGGGTTGTCAACCAGTTAGCTGCAGCGTACGAGCAAGAGCTGCTGCCCAAAGGATGCACACTGCGTCTGTCGGTGCATTCGGATGGTCAGGAGGAGTGCGGCGCCCCCAGTCTGCGGCTAGAGGTGCTGGGAGAAGATCATTCATCCAGAATGCTTGACATCCGCCCACCGCTTAGTCCTGAACACTGACCTGCAGCACAGCACTCTGACCTCATCGCAAACATTTCAAATAAAAGTTCCTCTGAAGGCAGAACGTCGTGGTGTCCCTAATTCATGCTTCAAACAAGCTGCGGGTCTGACTAACATTTGGATCACTTTTGCTGTGGATGTCATCTCTGTTACACACTGATAAGGTTCATAATGTAAAACACTGAGTATTTATAAGTAGAAGAAATTCGAGTATAGAGGAAGAAGGGTTTAATGATTCCTCATTTCCTGTTTTTCACATGATAGAGATTTTATGTTTCACATGTAAACACAACAATCTTCATTTAATGGCATATTTCCATCAGAAAACCATCAAATTCTGCTTGATGTTCTTCATTTTGCTGTCTTAATGCTAAGAGAACCAAACATTTGTTGCATCAGGAATGTATGAAGACCATGTTCCGCTGGGACGGAGCAACATTTCCGTTCTTGTTTTCCGGCCTCCTTTGCTGTAAATAAAGCCGTCACAAAGCAAAAGGAGATTCCTCTGGTGTGTTTTTTGTTCTGCCTGCTCTGACACTGCTGATGGATGTGTGTGTGGGAGAAACCAGTTTCTGGGTGGGAATTCTTCAACAAAAACACTTGTGCACCCCATGAACCAACATGACAGAGGAATTCTGCCCCATGACGGAGGTCAGAGTCGGACACCGGAAGGGAATGCAGCCGAATTCCCTGCAGGAATGTCTTCTCCACATAAAGAAATTAGCATTAGCAAATGTGCTTTCGCTCTCCCTGTGCTGTCTGTGACCTTTCCAGGGAGTTCCAGTTTAATGGAGGTTTCTGAAGTTTTGAGGCAGAATAACGTCCCCCGAAACTCAAACTGCAGGATTTTTCATTCTTTTGTCTCCTGTTTCAATTACCCCACAGCTTCCCAGGTAAAACGGGCTTTTCTACACAGATGTGTGAAGTCTGAGCTGTCAAGAACCTGAAACTTCATCCTCGGGAAGCAGATGAAGATAACGGTGACGAGCACCAGACAAACTGAAGGGCTGTATCTGCATAGCAGACCAGGTTTGGCTCAGGTACCTTCAGGCTTATTCTTCCTCATGTGACCCTCAATCTACACTTTATGGTTTTGGGAAGTCCAATTGATGTGTGTGTGTGTGTGTGTGTCCGCGTGCGTGTGCGTATCCACTTACCCTCCCTGCAGAAGAAGACAAGAATAAGAAGAGGAGGAGAAAGAGGAGAGGCTCTTAGTCTGTATGTCAGGCTATTTCTGACTGCTACCATTTCTCTGATTAGATTATGGAGAAACAGAAACCTGGCCCTCCATCGTCTTAACCTCCTTCTTCCTCCATCTCCCTGCATTTTATTCCCCCACTCCCCCAGCTCTCCTCCACCTTTTCCTCTCCATCTGTCTGTTCTCCCCTTTCCTCCTGCTGCATGACTTTCAGGACCATGAGTTTACTGGATTTCTTGTGAAATCTATCAGAAGAGATGGAGCCAAAAGGCTGCGTGGCTGTGGACCAGCGTGCAGTCCAGCAGGTGGAGGTGCTGAATGATGAACGGCTACAGCCGCGCTCCCATTATCATATCTGTCCCTGCTCTTAACGGAGGATTTTCATCCATGTCCCTCCTCACTCCTCTCCCTCCCGCCCTCCGCCTCTCATTGTGCTCCTCTCAGAGAGGATCGATTTCACCTCCATTACCTCCGTCCACTCAGCCGATCCACGCTTGTGCCGCCGCGCAGCAGCACTCTTCATCGCAGCCTCTTCCTCAGCTTCAGGCCACGCTCATCCTGCGCGTTAACGCACGGACCCTCCGGCCCGCGCGCACCTGATCCACCCCCCACCCCGCGCTCCCAGAGAGAATTATCATAAAAGACAAATAAGGGAGGCCACCAAAAAACACAGCAGCCCGTCCTCCCTTTCTTTTAAAGAAAAGGAACAAATCCATTCCGCCTAATTCGAACCTTGCACGGGGACAGCTCGCGTGGCAGATTGCAGCCTAATTAGTTTAGAAGGAATTTAATTCAATTAACTTTCCACAGCTCCGCGCACCCTGCCGCTGGGCTGCTTTCAGAGCGCGGGGCCAGAGCTGCAGATCTAATTAGCGTGTTTGGAGAGGCTCTCCTGCGCGCGGCCAACCCCTAGCTGCTCCAGCTGTGGCGTGCTCGCGTGCGTGTGTGTGCGTGGTCTCCCGGGAGCTGGTTTTTATCCTAAAAAGCTTCTTTTTAAAGTAACATGCCGTTGTCCATTAGGATAATCCAGGTCTGGTAGCGCAGCAGAGATGGACGCAGCATGAATAACCGCAGCTGCTCTGCGTCATGTTCCTCCTGATGGATGCGCGTTCACTTTAACTTAGTGTGGAGTTGTTTACAGATGAGCGTGATGTGGATAGGTTTCATTTTTGAAAGATCCAGACTTTTGGGGTTTTAAAAACATTTTTCTGGTTCCTAGGGGGCCTATTTCAGATTTTGTGTCAGGATTTAGTGCATCTTTTCGCACTATTCTTTAGTCTTTAAGTAAGGTGATTCTGGGAAATGATTTACTGAAATTTTCCCAAGGTTATGGTGAATTTAAAACTCGTCTGTGACGCACGTTTGGCTCTTAAATTTCCAGTTTTATTCATTTTCTTCTCGAAAATAATGCTGTCATCAATATTTAGTTGGTTGTAGAACCATCAAGAGCTTTTATTGCGTATGAGCTCCTGCTGAGGGGAACTTCACGCTCGATGCTGTTCTTCCTCCTCTAAACCACATGGATGCGTCTGGAGCAGGAGAGTCACGGTGCATTCTGGTAATTGAGGGGTTGATGTAAAGGGACACAATGGACGGTACCGATGGGTCCCCAACCACCCCCCTTCCCACCGCATCCTTCATCCATCACCGATCAAATCAAATGTTTGCGCGCCTCCGCCGCTGGAAGGACGCAGACCGATGTTAATGGAAAGATCTGGGAGTTTCTGAATTTATCTTATGATCAATCTTATCGAGCTTAGAGGGAGGGGGGAACCTTAAGAGGGGGGCGATGACACGACACATTTTAGTGACACTCCAGGGAGCCGCCTGCTGCTGGCTGTGACGCAGCACACTTTCTGGCTGGATCTGCAGCAGAAAACAGTCTTGATCCCTCTTAATACAATAAAACCGCTAGTAAATCTGCTGCGAATAATCAACATTTTTATTTAAGTAAATCAGTAGAAACTGCTGATGAGGACGCACGCCGCGCCTGTTCCGTGCGTAATTTACGCACAAATGAACCAATCTTCAATCCAGAAATTAGTTTTAGCTTTTTCTTGCCGCTCTGCGTATGTTTAATTGAAATTGTTTGTCATGATCAAAATATACAAAATACACAAAAATATGTTAATTTATAAATTATATTAAATCCTGATTGTTTACTCCAGAAATGTGTTGTTTTGTTTTACGAATTAGGTTTTGAATTGGATAAAACGTGAATTAACAAAGAATGAAACTGGAATACTCAGAATATGTCCTGTTTTCATTTGTAATTTAACTAATTTCATTTTATTTTCAACAGATTTGGAAGCAGATAATTTATGATTTGATTTGAAGCATTTGAAACAAAGAGTCTACGGCGTATTTCGATGCTCGTTTTACAGAAACGGATGTGATGATTCCCGGCGCAGAAACAGAAGCTGACACGTTAAGGGAGGGGAACGGCCTCTGGACGAGACGTGTGTTTCTTTCAGTTCCGGTGATGGATGGACGGACGGCCTCACTGCCAAGAAGCCAGTCTGGGCCCCCCGCGTTGCTTTGCCTCACCCTTCACTCATCCTTCATCCTGCGTCTGTATACCTGCACCTCTTCGTCTTCCCATTCAGGCCATCCATCATACAGAGGGCGCGCTCTGCGTTTTTGCGCCACTTCTCCTGTCGCGTTCCCTTCCCTCCCTGAGGCCAGTCTGCAGGCTGGTTGGCTTCACCATGCTGAAGTGGAAAAAAATCATGCTGAGATCGAAATTCATCTGAGGAGGGTACTTTTTTAATTTTTCAAATTAAAGCAACAGATAAATAAAACCGTTTGTGTCTTTTAGCACAAATACCTAGTGTTTAAAGGCCTCAACAGAATGCCTTTCTTGGTGCTTTAATGATCTGTTTCAGATAAGATAGTTGAAGATGCTGTTTTTGTCTCCTGGCATTTGATGTTTTAATACTGAACCCATGCGCTCGTGAATGAATAAATGATGTGTGAAAAGGGTGAATTGGTCCTTTTTCTTTTCACTCCATCACGCCTCTGATTAGAAATGGACGTCACGTTTGGCTCCTTCCATCAGGTTTTGACTCTAAACGCACCAGTAGGACCATAATCCCTGCAGTGGGGTCCTCTCCAAAGGTCCCTCGGGAGTCTCTGGGGTGACCATTGTGTCCTCTCCACTGTTGACTCAGACGCCATGAATGCCAAAGCTCAGCGAAACAGTTTCCGTCAAATGAATGTAAAAGTCCAAAGTTAAGCCCTCCATGGAGGAGAGGTCTCCCCCTGCGCCTCCTGCTCCACTATGGGGCGGATTAGCGCCTTGGAAGAGACCACGTCTTTCTTTGAAGGGATTAGGGGTTAAATGCTAAACACTAGGGTCGCTCTTGGTTGCTCTTTTTTAAAAGTAGAGACGGCCTTGAGAGTTTAACTTTGAAACTGTTTAAGTTTCTCGGTAAACTCACCTCTGAACCGAAGCGACGGGAATGAAGGCGCACAGGAGGCTGAGCGGCCTGGGAGCTGACTCTGAGCCCAAAAGGAGAATCTCATTTGGTTTAAAACATGCGTGGGTAACTTCAAGTGACTGTGGGGAAACCTTTTAGATGTTGTGTCCTTTATCCACAGTAAACAGATGTTCTGTAAAACCTCTGTTGATTTGTCAAAAGAAAATGGAAGTGTATATTTTTTAATCTCGAAATGTGGCGTTTATGCGCGACAATAATCCCTGCTATGTGAAATTTGGTGCCATGTTCAGACAGCAGTCCCGCGCCGCCCCGCCGCCTCTCACCAACCACAACCACTGTAAACAAATCTGATTATTACTAAAGTGGGCGAATGCACGCGCGCAAGCACGCGCACGCAGGGTTAATGGCATTAAGGAGCATCATCGCGCGGCCTCCGGTCAGGCAGAGATAAGAGCTCGCATTTGGAACCTTGTTGTGCCATTTTACGCGCGGGCACACAGGCCAAACCAAATTAATTATTTGCGTGCGTACACAACGTAATTTTAGTTTGTGGATTATATTATTCGGTGAAATTTGCTCGCTAATAAAAAGCCCGTTGATTCGATAAACAGGTTACATGAAGCAGTGCTTTTTGTTTTTCAGACAAACACCAGATTTAGACAGAAAGTGATGTCTGCGCGCACCTCTGCATGCGTCTGCGTGCGCCTGCGTGCTCTGATGGCCGTGTGGGATATGACTTATCACATTGCATGACACCGAACAATAAACCTAAACCAATTTCTGGGGCGTCAATGCGTTTATGGGTACCCTGTCGTGGCTGCTCAGTTGTCTCCGCAGCCGCGCGCTTCTCTCTGCAGTCTTATATCAAAGTGACGCTCACTCTGGTGACATCTCAGCAAAAGTGATCGGAATCAAATCACATCTTTTAATCTGAGCAATCAGCGTCACATCTGGATGCTTTGCTGCACATAAAGACTCGAGTGGAGCTTTTGAAGGAGTGCCGCTGTGCAACTCTGGAAATATGGCACAAAAAGACTTTCAATGTGTTTTTGTTCAGTAAAATTCGTTCAAAATGAAGCTTAGCGAATCAGTGTTTTTTTATTTGTGTAATTTGTGTTGTAAAACTTATAAAATAATTAACTTTCACATTTGAAGGCCCTGAGTTCTGTTGTTGTTTAGAGATTGGTGGGAGGAGATGGAGAGATCTCAGAAATAGTGACGTCCGATAAAGGAAACATGCGGATTTTGACTGATTTAAGGGAAGAAATTGGTGCTTTTCAGATTGAAACCCCGCTGACACCTGCGGGATCGTGATGCTGTGGACCCGCGTGGGCGGTGCGGCAAATCTCCAGAAGGAGGAGGAGGGGGCGCGTCCGTTTCCACGCTCATTCACTGGTGCTATTGTCATGGTAACTAGACCACCGCCTCGTCATTGTCTCGCGCCCTGCCAAGTTTATTATAAACACACGGCGCTGTCATACGGAGCGCCAGCGCAGAGCGAGCTGCAGAGCAGGAAGGAGGTGAGAAGTGAGGAGGCGCACGCTCCTGCACACTGAAGGAGGAGACGAAGGAGAGCGGAAGAAAGCGTCTGGATTACTGCTGCAACTGAACCACAAGTTCTTTGGAGGTTCTGGAGAGAAAACCCAGAGAAGGTCCCGGAAGCAGCTGCAGAGCCAGGCTTCACCTCCCCGCGTTCTTTGGACCGGTGCGCGCACCGGCTGACCTCCATGTATAAGATGGATTACTCCTACCTGAACTCCTATGACTCCTGCATGGCGGCTATGGAAGCGTCGGCCTACGCGGACTTCAGCTCCTGCAGCCAGGCCAGCTCCTTCCAGTACAACCCGATCCGAAGCGGGCCGTTCTCCAACCCGGGCTGCACCCCACTCAGCACGGCCAGTTGCACACTGGGAGCCCTGAGGGAGCATCAGCCCACTCCTTACTCCTCAGGTGAGAAGCGTCTCTCCTCACTGCCCAAAACACGGGGGTCTGTTCGTCTCCTGAGGGAGTCCTTCATTTAACCAGAATATGAAGAAAAACGAGAATTTTATTTGATTCAGATTTCAGAAAAAGTATATTTCAATTAAAATGATATTTTTTAAGCCAGGGTGCAATCAGCCACTAATTTATTCACTCTTTTTACATTTTGATTTGTGGGTGATTGCAGCCCTAATTTTAATTCAATGAATTCTGATTTACAATTTATATGTTGTGTTTTTGCACAAAATGTGCGTCTATGTGTGTAAAAATTTGATTTTGCGCGCAAAAATATTTGTTTTATGCTTTTATTTTTTTAATGATGAAAAACTGAAATAAGATTTTTTTTAAAAAGGTGACGCAGACAGCTGAACATGAAGAGGATATATGACCGTATCTTGTTTTCTTTAAAAGAAATACTCGTAAAATTCTGCTTGTCAAAATCTATTCGAAATATTCGGTTTTTAAAGAAAATGTAATTTATCTTTGTTTTTATTTTAAACAAAGCTGTTTAGTTGGCTGACTGGTTATTTTAAATATAATAATAATAATAATAATAATAATAATAATAATAATAATAATAATAATAATAATAATTTGATTCAGGCCTTTTTTATGTTTTACTTTATATTTTGATTTTTCCCCCCAGAAAAATGAGAACAAATCAAGAATTAAAATCGGTGGAAATCTTGTTTTCTTTGGTTCCGTTTCGAGGCCTCTGGGTTCTCCCTGGGTTCCTGTCTCATTCCTTCGTTTTCTCCTCAGTTCCATACAAGTTCTTCTCGGATCCTTCGGGTCTGAACGAGAAGAGGAAGCAGCGGCGCATCCGCACCACCTTCACCAGTTCGCAGCTGAAGGAGCTGGAGCGGGTCTTCGCGGAGACGCACTACCCGGACATCTACACCCGGGAGGAGCTGGCGCTCAAGATCGACCTGACCGAGGCCCGCGTGCAGGTTGGACTCGTTCCTCAGATTTTTTTAAGTCATATTCCGTTTTTATTTTGTCCTGTGTGTTTGATGGGACATCTCTGCTCTGGCAGGTGTGGTTCCAGAACAGGCGCGCCAAATTCCGTAAGCAGGAGCGCGCGGCCAACGCTAAAGCCAACAGCTCCGGCGGCGCGACGGGGGGCAGCAGCAGCTCCGGGGGCAAGAAGGCAGGAGAAGCGAGATCTTCATCAGACGACGACGAGTCCAAGGAGTCCACCTGCAGCCCCACGCCCGACAGCACGGCTTCCCTTCCCGGCTCCGCCAACGGAAACCTGGGGAGCCCCGCCAGCCTGAGCCCCAGCCCCGCTCCTACCAACAGCAGCTACGCCAACGCCTCCACCTCCCCGGTTCTGCAAGGGCTGAAAACGCCCAGCTGGTCCAGCCTGGGGCCTTCTAACCCGGCCGTGGCGCAGCCCGCCGCCCAGACGCAGGAGATCCTGAAGGCCTGGCAGCCGGCGGACAGTATGAGCGGGCCCTTCGCCGGAGTCCTGTCCTCCTTCCACAGAAAACCCAACCCCGCCATCAAGAGCAACCTGTTCTGAAGCACAGAGGGGAAGCGCGCAGGAGCTGAGGGACTCTCTCTGAGAGCGGACCTGTCCATAGTGCTGAAACCCCAGCTGCTCCGAGTGGACTCCGCTGAGGATGTGGTCACAGGTGCAGCAGTGCAGACTCCACCTGTACCGCGGCATGCAGCCCCGAGCTCGGTAGAACCCAGAGCCAATCATTCACATCGACGGAAACCTTTCTAGAACAAACAGACTGAATGATTCAGAACCGCAGGCTCCAAAACTCAGACCACCCCTCATATTACATGCAGATCCCCCTCCCCGCACACCCCAGTTCCCATCCGCACTCCCACGCAGCATTGCGGGGCTTCAGAGCAGAAAAACAAACACGCAGCTCCAGTCGTTAAGCCCACAAAGCACAACCAGATCCCAACATGCAGATTTACTCTTAAAAGGGTTGGGGGCAACCCCCCTCAATCCAATTAGTGCAGGAAGATCTAAACCATTGACTGTATACCAGAACTGGACTAAGTGACCCCCCCCCCCCCCCCTTCTAAACAGGAAGTGGCTCCAAGAAGCCAAAATCCCAGATTTCTTTTCATTCTATTGGTCTCTGCTACCATTTCAACATGTTTTTGATCATCCTCTTTTTATGAAATTTTCCTGTAGTGTAAGTTACTCAAGTAATAAACTGACCAATCAGATGTCTCAATGAAAGTAGGCGGTCTCACGTCCAACTTTCAAAACATTTGATTGACTGATTTTGTGTAGCCTGCTTTCAAGTGGTAGGGGTGTGGCCTTCCAACAAACTCGCTCTTTATCTGAAGAGCGGTTGCCATAGAAACGATGACCTCAGACTGACTCACAATCACTGACAATTGCGGATAATTTCTAGGTCCAACATGGCGGCAACTGTATTGCAAAAAAAAAAAGACTGAATTGACTTCATTTGGTTGGAGCTGGAAGTAAACCATTTCCTATGGATGACATCACACTCACCGAGTCCAGTGCTTGTATACAGTCAATGGTTGTGTCCCAATTCCCTGACTACTCACTAGTCAGTACACTAGGGGGTTCACCATTTTGTCAGGGTGTCCGATTCCTATTCCAAATTCCAGTGCCCTGGGAATTTCCCAGAAGTCTCTACGAAAAACCAGTGTGCATCGATCCACAATAGATTGACGCATATAGACCACAATGCATTGCTTTTGAACGATTTTACATTTGAAAACTCATAGTCTTTTTAAAATGCTTATAATAATTAGGTTGTTACATCGGTAAATCCATTAAAAATATTAGTGAGCATGGTGTCTGAATCGCTGATACAATCCAGGTTACTGGATAGACACTATATCGTTTTTTAGAAGTTGGGGAGTAGGAATGGAGAGCAGACTTAGTACAGACCCCCAACAGCTCATCCCCCCTACTTTACTGTATCCAGACCCACACGCCAATCATCCACAAGGCTGCATTTTCCCATCATGCCTTTTTTGACACAGAGAACGTTGAGTCTCCGTTTTCTCTTTAGGTGGAGGAAAGGTCAGGGAGTGAATAGTCTGGAGATGACCCTCTAATGCAACTTTCACTGTGCTCAATCCTCAGCTTGTTACTACCCGGACAAATACCAGATCGATCGCTTTTGTTGGGTTCATGATGGATTTTTTTGTTCTTCTTGATGTCAATCATTTTCTTTTCTGCAAAAGTCAAACAGGAAGCAGCTTTTTGTACTTCTGTCCTCTAAACAAAGCTGTCAAAAGCAGACAACTCTGAAGAAACTTAATCAAAATAGGGAAATCTACATGTATTTATTCATATTTTTATTATGTCAGTGAAAAGTGAGAAGCCCACACGTGTTTGATTTACTACAAAATCCTGAGAATGTAAATTCTGTAATTAGTAATATAAATCTTAGGTAGTTTTTTCTTGTTTTTTCATTGTTGCTTTACAAACTTCACTGCAGAGCATCTGTCATGTTCGTGAAAACAGACAGGGGGTTCCAGTGAATGAGAAGGTATAGCACTACTCTGAATATTCTAATAAATCTACATTATGGAGGCACTACATGATGCACAGTTTCTCTATACATCCAAACATTTTTCTAATTCTCTCAGAAAAAAAGAGGTCAGATTAAAAAACAGGGTTGGATCTTAAATTGAACTTTATAATCTTAAGAAATGACATTAGCTTAGTGAAATAGAACATTACACGAAGACAAACAGGAGTGTCACGACGGTAAGTCTTGTTTTCACATCATCTCTGAAAAATAAACCCAAATATGAGTGGGGAGCGAAGCCTTTTCTGTCTGAAGATTATTTGCGCATTTACTCAATTTACGCGAAACTACTTCAGAAAAAAGGAAGCAGAAACGTAAAAGTTTCATACGTCTGACTAAAAAACAATAAATTAATTCAACTCCTGGTTTCAGTCAGTTTTTACTGCAACTTTTAAGATTTCCACTTAAAGGTTTAGTGTGATCTGAAGAAAAACTAAGTAATTTTTAAAGTAAAGAAACATTTTTGAACCAGCCTGGAATTCCATCAAAATCATTTGTTTGTGTAAACAGCACCCCCTGCTGGTGACATCTGTGTATGACAGCCCCATATGCTTCAAATGTTCCCATGACAGAAAAAAACAATCAGGAAATGTTTCTGGTTATGCAACCAAATCAAATTAAGATGATAACACTGGAACCATGTTTTGATAACCAATTACATGATGGCTCATTTAATCTTCAGCACAGTAACCACAGTTTCAGTTTCTTTTGAAATAAAATCAGTAAAAATCGTGAAATGAACCTCAGCAGAAGTGGGCCATGTGAAATCACCACAAACATCGGGTACAACTTGGTGCAGCATTCATAAATCTTCTTGTGGGTTTTATGGCTTATTAGCTGATCGTGTCACAAACATTTTGAAATACATTTAGGACAAACTGAGGGCTGAAATGTACGGTAATAATGAAACACAATCCGGTCGAATGAAACGCCAACATGGAATAATTTGGTTTTTCTCGATATTCCCTTTAACATTTAAAGCATTAATTTATAAATATATGCAGAAACGATCTGCAGACTGTCAACCAAGGACATCCAAGAACAAAAACTAAATAAACAAGAGTTGAGTCGCTTTTCCCCAGTCACAGCTGCTAAAGAGCTCATCTGTTACATAATTCTCAGTCTTTTGATTCCCACTTTTTTTTATTGGGAATAAACCTGAGAAATAGAAAAAGGCAGTGCTGATCAGAGAGAAGAAATGGAGGGGACCTTTACATTATAAAAAAGGGAGAGGAAGAGCGCTCCTATGTTTACTTTGAAAATGATTCCTCCCTCATCAGCTCCTAAAAGGAAATATTCAGTAACATCTGATGGTGCAACGCAGTCAGTTATGTAGTGACGCTTGAACGAAAGCGGGTTTACAATTTAAGTCCACGCCGAGACAGCAACACACATACAGTACAAAAGGGGGGCAGGACGAAGGTTCGGCGAGTGTTTCCGACAGTACAGAGGGAGTGCAATTCCTCCCAAAAGGCACAGTCTGGAATGCGAAGGCGCGTCGCAGCCGGGTTCAGGTCAGCTCCGGCCTTTGTGGCTCCAGATGGTTTTGAATTGGTTTGGCACAGACTTGTTACTTCTGCTGCTGCCTCAGGCTCTCCAGCAGGATCTGCTTGTGGGCGGGGTCCAGGACTCCGGCCTCCTCCAGGTCCTCCTCTGTGATGTCACTGGAAAAGGAAGCAAACGCGAGGATGACCTTCATGGACGAGGATTTTGGGACAAACAGACAGACTGAGCTGATAAAGAGCACACAACTCTTTCTGTGTAATGTCAGCACCATAACGGTTTAATAGGGTTTTTTCTGAAAAAGCTAACTTTCTGATTTCAACAAAGAATGTTAATTTAATTTTTTTTTTTACAGTTTCTGAATATAGTTCTTGCTAAATATTTCTATCAGGTTTAACCCTTCAATACCGAAGCTTTAGCTCTTGTTTTGACATTCTTTCGATTTCCCCAACTCTTCAACTGTTTACGCAATTAAAGACATAATTCCAGCAGATTATAAGGCAGAAATAAGCAGCTTTACGTTGATATGCAACACTTCAGTAGTGAAGTAAATCAATGTAAATCCACTGATTCTGATGCACGAACAGCTTTGCGCCACTATGCTACACCTTGCAGTAATGTGTTGCATTTCGGTGCAAAGTTGATGTGAAAAGTCACATTTCTGCACCTCAGAATCAGCTGGTTCTGAGTTCAGAGGGCGTGCTACTCAGCTGTCATTGGATAATATGCACACTCTTTGAACCCCTGTAACTCTTTGACCGTTTACGCAGTTGACGCAACTCCATCAGCTTTGTGGTTAAGGATGTAAAGTGTTGCAAATCAGCACAAAGCTACTTTTCTCAGCTTTCAGAATCTGCTGGAATTTCGTTAAATGCATTAGCGAGTGAAGAGTTACTGCTATCCAAAGAAGATCAACACTGGAGCTAAATCTCTGGCGTTAAAGGGGTAAAGGTACTTCCGGACCGACTGGATGCACCTGAGGAACTCCAGGTCGTCCCAGCCATTGTGCAGCAGGCCCTGCTCGTACTTTTCCAGGCCCAGCCTCTGCAGCCACTCCCCCACTGACGACTCCCCCACTGACAGAGACGAGCTGCTGCTCCCCCAAAGGGCCTGCGAACATGAAACGCTGGATCAGTCAACCAAACCATGATTTGGAGAAATCCGGAATGTAAACCACGGACAGTAGTGATCTAGTGTGGGAGTGTCCACCCTGACAGTGGGATTGGGAGTTTGACTGTATCAGAGAACTGGATTGAGTGGGACGTCACCCACTGAAAATGGTATCCGTCCGACCAAATGAAGTCAATTCAGTCACCATTTTTTCGTGATACTGACGCCGCCATGCTGGAGCCAGACGTCAGTAAACAGTGAATGGTCTGAGTCGTTTCTATAGGAACCACCATGGCTTATCAGGTGTGAGCTTATTGGAAGTCTACACCACTACCACGTGAAATTGTGCTACATGAAATCTGTCAATCAAAGGTTTCGAATGTTGGACATGGGGGTCAGCCGGCCCCACCTACTTTTATTGAGGCCTCTGATTGGTCATTTTATAACTTAATTAACTTGAATTACAGAAAAAAATATCCTTAAAATGTGTTTTTTTTTTAAAGTATCAAAGCAAAAATGGTACTTCTGACAAACAGAGTGACTGAGTAATAAACTGTTTACTTCTGTACAAGTCTATGGGATGATTAGGAGGATCAAAGTGGAGCGTTTATTAAGCCTTAACGCTGCTCACCTCCTCCGGCATGTCCTCTGCGATGCTTTCCGTGATGGGGTTTCTAGGGGGGAAGGTGCGGCAGGCATCCAGACCCGCCCCCATGGGCTGCCCTCGGAGAGGTGGAGGTGCTGAGGGAGCACGGGGTGGAGGCTGCCCACCAAACTCACTCTCGCTCAGCGTCTTAGCCATCTGCAGCACGGAGCATGACTGGTCATCCAACGCCATCCCCCCACCTCGCCTGAAGCCCTCTCCCAGGGCCAGCGGGCCCCCAGGTGCAGCTGGTGGGATCCTGACTTCAGCCAGATCTGGGTACAGGGGGCGGGGTTTGTTAAATGGGGCCTCCGTTACCATCTCCAGGGCTCCTTTAGGCAGAGGAGGAGGGGGAAAGTCAGGAGGGGGCCGATTCAAAGTGCTCCCAGCACCTCCTCCCTGTGCCCCCGCCACGCAGGAACCTCCATCGTCCTCTGAGGAGCCCTCTTCAGTGATTGTCCGGGCTGGGGGGCCTGCTGCAGCTCTGCGTAAGTGAAGGGGCCCTGAGGGTGCAGCAGGGGGTTTGGTTCGAACTCCTGCTGAGGGTGGGTTGACTTTAGCTGCTGGGGGGTTGCTGGAAGTGGGAGATGGGAGGAGTTCTGGGGAAATAGCTGCAGCGGATTGGTTGGGAACTCCTTCCAGGATGTAGTAGGCGGGATTGTTGAAGCTGTTCTTGCTGATGGAGTCGCCGCCGTCGGGCCCGTCCTGCTTGGGTCTTCCCAAAAACAAAAAACACAAGATCAAAAAGATGGCAACCTTCTCCTTCAGGTAACACTTCTCACTGTACCTTGCTGCGGTTTCCTCCTTGCTGCTTCTCTCCGCCTCCTCACTGACCTTTCCCAGCTCTCCTAGCTGCTTGCGAACCACAGAAGGCCTGAAACACATCAGGAGGAGTTAGGAGGCGGGACAAAAGGAGACATCTGAACATTCAGTTGAAGCAGAAACCCTGCAGGGAGTCCAAGTGCACTTCAACTTTTTTTCTGTTGAGCTGCAGCAAAACAGCCAAACTGTAAACAAACGTCTCTTCTTCTTCTTCTGTCTGGTTGTCATCTATTTACCGAAACTGTCGTCAGCTAAACTTTGAGGATGGATAAACTGTGGAGAACATTTTCAGGATATGTTGTTAAATGATCCCAAGCAACAGAGATGCTTCTGTTTTGTTTACTGCTGAACTGAGACGTTGACAGGAAAACATTTGTGAGTGACATTATTTAAAGTGATAAATACCATTTCTTTGTTTCTATCTGCTATGTATTGTTGATCTCTTGTTCTAAATAAAGGCAGAAATGATGGTAATTAAACAGATATTTTTATTTTCATACATCCATACATACATAAAAAACAAAAATTTAGCAACCATTCAAACATATAGAATAGAAAGAATTGTGGTTTGATCTGTCAATGGTTGATCTTGATTTATAAATCAAATCTATCCCCACTCAATTTAGAATTCCAACTCCCAGATATATACTGGGTAAAGTACAAGTGGTAAAGCAGCAGGGGGTGCTGCAAAACTATATTAAAACTCTAGTGGTGCTCCATGTATGGATGTGTTAATCATTAGATCACATCCTTCTTTGCACTTTTACAGATTGAAAAAATGCTGAGGTTGTAGCGTTTTATTAAGCTCCACTGGATTCATATTAAAGAAAAGATGCAAAAGTACCGAAGATGTGTGACTTTGTCTTCCTCCCTTGTGTTTTTGTCATGCAACAACACCATAAGTGTCACTAGTGTTATTTGTGAGATACCACTTAGTTTAACTCATGCAGTCACACAGAACAAAGTAGTTTCCTTCAACAAAACAGCACTAAGTATCAAAATGAAAGAGAGAAGTTTACTGACTTCACATACTCATGTCCCATTCTGGACACCACTGAAGGTCTCCCTCTAGGTCCTCCCGTCTCATCCTTGTCCACACTGATCCACTCTAAAAGAAGAGAGAGGAGACTCTGAGTGATGGCTGTATTTGATCGAGCTCGTCATCCAAACATGACAGGACTTTAGTTTTACCGTAAAGTCGCTCCCTGGTTCCCATTCTCTCTGATGGGACTCTGACCCTCATAGACCCCCTGATATTTCCAGTTTCCTCACCGCGGTGAGACAGATACGTGTGGAACTGCTGTGCCGTGCTGCCGATCATTGACTTAAGAGCCAAAACACACTCTCCTATAGACAGGAACAGAAGCAAACGTAAGGTGACCTTTTTCTTGACGTAGAGCCTTAGTGACTTACACCTGTATAGTAGGTTGACCCGTATGGGTGCTGTGAGTTTTTGGGATGTTCAGGCCATGGAGAGTCATAAAGAGGAGTGGCTTAAGATATGTTCACACCAAATGCAGTTTGCACGCCAGTGGCTTCCATCTTCAATCTTAGGTCAAAGTACAGACGCGGCGTGTTTGGAGCGTTGGGTGTGGTGTGGCAGTCTGGCAGCATTGCTTTCAGGCAGCATGGTGCCCCCAGAGTTCAAAATCTGCATTCGCATTAACCAATCAAGTGTTGATGACGTGATTAGTGGGTGGCCCAAAACCAACATGGAGGACAATCTGATACCACACCAGTCTTAAGAGCAGTTGTGACTAAGGCCAAATCCAAATTGCTTCCCTATCCCTATTGCTCCAACTGAAGTGCATTTGGAGCTTTAGTGGTGTCAAAAAAAATTTTTTTAAGGGGGAGCCGTTGTGACTCCAGCACATTTCTTCATGTGGGTGTGCTCTGGAGCATGAAATTTACATTTTACATTACATTACATTTTATAGTTATAAAATCTATGTTGTTAAACATTTTCCGAGCGTTGGCAACTGTGAGCTAACGTAGATGACCGGCGACTATTGATGACATCATTGAGAGGTAGGAATGTCCGGATTTGAAGACATTGGTTCCCACTCCAATCCTTAACTACTAAAAAACTATATAGTGCGGGATTATGTAGTGCCCTGAATTTTAAAGCAATTCGAACACCTTGCTCACTCCTTTTTTATTTTTTTTAACAGCGAATATAATGTCATCGATTTTATGAAGTCAAAATCTAATTAAAACAAGCGTTTTGTGACTATTCTTTAAGTCCACTGTCTTCTGAAGATAAAAACGTTGATGGTTTATCAAAAAAATACACTTTTTTTGGTAAAAAATGTTCCGACGCAATGCATTGTGGTCTATATTCGCCGATCTAGTGAGCATCGATGCACACTGGTTTTTCGCAGAGACTTCTGGGAAATTCCCAGGGCACTCGATTTGGGAATTGTAGATTCGGACAGCACTACAAAATGGCGAACGCACAATATAGTGCACTATGTAGGGGTTAGGGTGGTAATTCAGACATATCCATTCTATTTTTTGTAACTCCCCGCTTGGAGGGCTAAATGTAGGGGGAGGGAGAAGCTGTAGGGGTAAGGAATGGATTATGATTCGGCCAGAGAGTTTAATCCGGGAGGGTCTGGGTACCGTAGGACTCGTATCCATCCACTGACTTCACCGTCAGCAGCAGGTGCTGGTCCTGCAGGTACTCGATCTCTGACAGAAGAGGCTTGAGGGTTGTTAGCTGCTTGTTGGACCAGCCCACTCGCAGGAAGTTGATGTTGTCGCTGTTCTGAGTGTCGTTCTCATAACTCTTCTTGAACTCTGCAACACAGGTGGAGGAGTGCAGAGAAGAAAGCACACGTGGGAGGAAAAAGGGAGAAAGGAGAGGTTTCATCACATTACACTTAAAAGCACATGGAGGATGGGGGAGGAGCATGCAGCACTGGATTCTAACTTTAAGGCATACTGACTTTCTGACATGGGAAGGATTGGACAGGAAAGGATAAAACAGGTAGAAGCAGAGAGTTCATTACATTCTCTGGAGAACATAACATTTTTTTGTATTTTTGTTTGCCTGGCAGCAGGAATAAGTCCTTGATCGAAGAAGTGAGGCCAGCCTTACCCTCCAAACAAGTAGAGTAGAACTCAATGAAGAATTTAGTCCTGCTTGCCGTCTTCACTATGGCCTCGATGCACTCAAACTCAATGTACGCTTGCTCTGAAGACTTTGGCAGACCTACAGATAAAATAAAGTTAATTGTTATTGTAATATTTTAGAAACTAAAACCAAAATAAGTAGGAACAGAAAAAACACGGCAGGTAAGGGTGTAAATCAAGTATTTTTGAAGATGTGTGACGTTCACCTTTCTTGGAGACAAACTGGGAGGTCACTCCAACCTCAAACGTTGCAAAAACAGGGGAATGATCACTGGTCACTATATCATCTGTACAGCCTGGGAAAAGGAGATGACTGACTTTAGTGTGCACACAAGTTTACTTTAACTAGGAATGTCCCGATCTGATCACATGATTGGCCTGATTGTGTAGTTCTAGACTCGAACAGAATAGGACGTTGTATTCCGATCAGGGATCGGATATTTATTTTATTTTCATTATTATGATCAGCGCTATAAATTTTAAGCTTGTTATAACATTTAAATACGTAAGTCTGGAAGCGGACAAAAACAGTTTGTTAAAGTTAGCAAGATATTCTCAGATTTGGGCTTCAGGGTTCAATAAATCTTAAAAACTTTTTAGAAAACAAGTGTCTATATTGGTTTGTCTTAGCACAAACAACAACCTACCAAAAAAAGTTTAACATTTGTTTTTAAGGACAATTTGTTTGTTTTTTATATGATTTAAAAGCGTAAATTGAAATTTTTGACAACAAATGGCTTCACTCAACCACTAACTATGAGTGGAAAAAAACTTTTTGTGCCATCATTCATATTCTATGAAAAATGATCAAGAAATCATAATTTCTTGCTTCATATTCAACTTTTTAGCTTCTTTTATATTAAAATCTTTTCATTGTCACAATAATTTCACAATAAAACTAAATCTGTGCAAAACAACATTTTGAGTAGTAAATTGACTGTTTTTTGTTTTTTTTTACATTTTAGAAATCAAAAGACAAAAATCAAAAGTGTATACAAATAATAAATATATAAAAATATAAAAAAAGAAATAAAGCATAGACAAAGTCAAAATATGAAAACTGAATTAAAAAAAACGGGTGAAGCTCCTTATTACGTATCATAGCCCTTGTTATGTTTGTTTTAAAGCGAAAATGTCAAAGATAAAAACCTTTTTAAAAACCTACATTTAAATTTTGAATGAAAACTATAATTTTGGAAGGCCAGCATCATTGTAAATGACCTGATTAGTAAACTCTCTAGTGAGTTCAAAGACTACTGAGGGTTATCTAATGTGAGACAGTGACTGTATGCAGCCACATGTCCTGATTATAAAGAGAAGAAGGGCTCTCCATCTCACCATAGGAGTTGCAGACCATGTGTGTTTCTGGGTAGGACTTCCAGAGGATCCTGTCACACCAGGATGGAACATTAGTCCTCATCTGCATCAGACGAAAACCCAGACCGAACAAGAATGACCGGGGTGACTCACGGAAAGAGGAAACGGGGAGTTTTTTTCCAGCGTGTGTCTTAAGTGATCAACTCACCCCTGTGGCCTTCTGCTTCTGCCAGACGTACGTGTCTCTGGAGCCCCGCTCATATCTGTAGGTGGGTGGGAAGGAGATCTCCTCCTCCGCTACGAGAAAAGAATTTACTTTTAGTTTTTCAGTGCAAAATATTGTTTTTCTTATTTTAAGGAATAGAACAGAATAGAATAGCACCAACTACCTTGTGCAAAAAGACTGCAAAAATAAGACATATAAAACAAGTAACAAAATATTTTAAAAAGCTACAAGATATCTCAAAGACAATTTTGACATCTTTTTAAAAATACATTTTATTTCTTTAATAAATAAATACAAGGGATTCTTTTTCCTGCAAGCACAGGAAACCTGTGGTTAGGTTGAACTGCTGAGCAGGTGCTTTTGAGAGTCACATGTTTATGAAACCACTAGGAAATGTATTTAAAGAAATGTTGAGTTTTCTTAGATAATATTTCCCTACATTAAATTCCCTGTAGTACCTCTAAATATACTCTGGTTCAAGACAGAGGAAGTGAGACGTAAGACCTACTGACCGAAGCGTAAAAAGACTTTATTCTTCTCCCGCTCCAGGTTCAGCTGGTCTACTTTAAGGAGCGGCTCAAACTCCTTCCTGTTAATATAGTTTAAAATTTCCTGCAGAGTAAACACAAAGCAAACCGGATCAGTAAACAGATGGGGTTGGATCCAGGCTTTGGTTTGAGCTCGACCTGTATCACCTACCTGTATGTCCATGTCCAGCCGGTAGTTGAGGTCTCCCAGCCAGAACAGATGTGTGAAGCGCAGTGAGATGTCAAAGGAGCTTAGCTGTTTGTCTCCCAGAGACAGCAGCCGCAGGATATCAAGGTAGTTCTGGTTCCTCCTTAAAAGGGAAAAAGTTGAGTGTGCTTCAGATAACAAGAACAAACGTAGAAACCAAGTACTGTTCCTTTGTATATTGCAGGGTTTACGTACGATTATAAATGTTTCATGGCTGTAAAACCCCTCAATGCACACTTCATACACTTTTCTATGACAAACTTTAACGCTTTTCTCTCTTGTTTAAACTCTCAAAGTTCAAACCTTCATAGAAACAAAAAACCAGGATGAAAGAATAAATATAAATATCTGATCATAATCAAACAATTTATGTCACTGCAGCAAACTGAACGGATTCTGCGCAGAAGAAGCAGATTGACAAAGTCAAAAGCCAATCAGGACACAGAACACAGTGGGCTGTAAAAGAAAAAAGAACATGCAAAATTGCACAGAAAAAAGCAATAGGTAAACTGCAATATAGTGAGGCAACATTATATTATAAAACTTTTGTTGTTGCGTTATCTTGTGAGGATAAACAGATTTTAACATCTGGAAGTAGGGATGCACCAAAATGAAAATTTGTGGTTGAAGCCAAAGAAAAATTAAAACTCTTGGCCAAATACAGAATAGTAATCAAATATCAAACGTGAAGGTTGAGTTTTTCCTTTTTGAAACCTTCCATACCGTATTTAACAGACAGTAAGTCACTCTGGACTATATGCTGTAGCAGTCAAAAAAAGCATAATAATAGAAAAATCGTATAGAAGTCACACTTTAACAATTAAAGATGCTATTCATGCTCCAAATTCATGTCCTCTGTCTCTCTTTCGACACGCGTCAAATTTGCTGCTCGACACCTTTCCAAAAATATTTTCATGACTTTGCTGCTTACGCCACATGTGGGAGGAGCTACCACCAAAGGTTATTAGCCTCAGTCGGAAACACTCACTATACAGTGCATGGAAGGCATGAATGATGTTCAGAGATCAAGTTTATTTATTTTGAAACATGTTGGCAATCACATCTCAATGTCTGTGTTCATTAGATCATCCAGAGACTCTCCCAGTACGGTGGGCAGGAGCTGTGTCTGAATGACGGCCGCTTTCAGCAGTACTTCTGTCTCTATGTGACCTAGTTTGACCATTTGCTGCCCCACATTAAACTGAAGAGGGAAAAAAATATAAGATTAAAAGTAGAGGATGTTTTTATTGATGTCTCGATGAAGATTCAAAAAATATCTTAAAGTTCATGAGGAGAACGATCAGATTCTCCTCCATGATGATCAGACTAAGTGGTGCTGCTTCTTCTTCTTCTGTGTTGTTAGTAGCAAATACTAATACACACACACCTATAGTACTCTCTAGAAATTGTGAGTGGGAAAATAGCGAAAACATGAGCCAATTTATTTAAAAAAAAAATCAAATATAGGTCACATCTAAGTTTAAGTTGTACCCCCGGCCAAATTATGCAAAACACAAAGAAACAAAAAAAAGGCGACTTATTCACTGAAAGATAAATGACCTAGGATACATTTTAGCTATGATTTTCAAATATCACTTGATATTTTTTGTTGCCAAATATTCAGTTCATCCCTATCTGGAAGTATATGTTCTTGTAAAATAATTTTTTTTTAGTCTCCTATCGTTTTTTCCCTTTTCTTTGTCTAAATCTCCTTAGTGCACATATGTCAAACTCAAGGCCCGGGGGCCAAATGTGGCCCTCCATGTCATTTTATGTGGCCCTCGAGAGCATAAAAGTTTTTGATTTCTTAAAATAAAAAATAAAAATTGATGTGTATATATATATATATATATATATATATATATATATATATATATATATATATATATATATATATATATATATATATATATATATATATATATATATATATATATAGGGGGAATCTGCCTTGAAATATCAGATTGGGCAACTATAAATTAGGACTTAAACACTGTCCATATAACCTAACCTGACAGAATCAAATTTAAAAGGATTTATGACAGAGTAACAAGCAAACATATGTTTTCTATGCAACTGTAATTGTCACTTTCAAAAGTTATAATAAATAAATAAATTAGTTGTTTAACATTAAGGAGTAGTTACGTGTATGTTTCATTACATTTAGTTACATGTATAAGTTATATCCGGCCCTTTGAGGACAGCTGCTATACTGATGTGGCCCTCGGTGGAAATGAGTTTGACACCCCTGCCTTAGTGAGTCAACTGCAACAGCAAACCTTGACTTTCACCTTTAAGTGAAAACTATTCCATTCAAGCTCAGCAGGTGGCAGTCATCCTTAAAAACACAGTGAAAAGCTTGGAGAAGTCCAGAAGAGAAAGTAAAAATGAAAAAAACAAAACTCCATTTAAATATTTATATTTAAAAAAGAGCACATTACCAAGCTCATGTCTGATCATGAAATAAGGCAGTAATATTGAGGTAAACCCCAGCAGAAGTTGTGCTGCGTTAACTGAATGCACCATGTGGGGCTTTCCTGACCAAGACGTTGCTGTGGAAATGTGAACATGACGCTGCATTGGTGTGGACCGTCAGCAGGTACCTGCCAATCTTCTCGTTCCCCGAAGTCAAGTGACAGTTCACAAAGCCAAACGATGTCCCGTTAAACATAAACGACACACCCACTGCTCCTTTGTTACCTAGACATCCATCAAAATAAACACAGACACACATCAGTTTGTGTAAAAATTTTCAGACACATACATTAAATTAGTAGAAAATTCACAGATGTGGGATTACCGGACTATTATCTGGGGTTCTTAGGGGAAAGTAAAGACTAACAGGGAGTGTCAGTTACCCAAAGTGTTGGCGATGCCCGTCTTGACACTAGACATCCCCACATGGCTGATGCGGTTCTCGTGCTCTGGTTTCACCAACACAGCCAGCTTGATGTTCCACAGTGTTTGGATAGCGATCTGCAGGAACAAGACAAGCTGTGGTCAGCACTTTTACTTTTAAACAAATAATGCACGCTTAGTTCTCCTAAAGCCTTAGTCACAACTGCCCTTAGAAGTGGATAGGTGGTCTATACTAAACATCAAGGTCGTAGATCGCTCAGTGAGCCGTAGAGCAGGTATGCTCATTAACATTGTTGTCAATGGGCAGGTTATCGGTAACATTTATACAACACATAAGGCTAAGTAAAGGTAAAGTAATGAGACGCAGGCTTGTTGCATGGATTTTTCATCTTTTCAACCCTCCCCAAATCATGCAGACTGTACAAAGAGCCGGGTAGTGCTGTTCATGTGATAAGTTTTTGTTCCTTGCTTGCAGCCTGATTGTAAAAAAATTAAGAGATTAGACAATCAGAGTGTAGTTTGTGTGGGCGTCCTACGAGCACTGACACATCCCGTGCATGCAGCATTCACGTAGGGTCAGCAAGGAGCCAGTACTCACGCCTTACTAATGACTACAGTGTGGCGTTCACCGTACGACAGGATCAAGCGTACGTCATACATGCCTGCAACTTAAATTATCTTTACAAATACTTTACGCCACACTTACCACACGCATGGCCACGGTAAGCTGGCGTAAATTATCTTTACAAATACTTTACGCCACACTTACCACATGCATGGCCACGGTAAGCTCCATTTTCGTGACGCCTCTTGAGGTGGCTTTACGAGCCTTAAGGGAACTGCAGGACACACCTGAATATGCAGCCGCTCTACTCAACAACCTTACACGGGCCCGGACAACCCAAAAACCCGCAGCACTTTTTCTGGGTCAACGCCCCATAAGGGTGTATGTGACTAAGGCTTTAAGCTTTTGTGCACATATAAACCACAGTCTGCTCTGTTTTCCATCCTCATCCCATGACAGGCTTACAGTAGTCCTTCAACATTCATCATCTTTTCTCACCGGTTTATAATCCAGTTCAGTCTGCTCCTTTAATGCGACACGCAGCGACTCCACCCACTCCCTATCACACACAGAGTTCTCCTGGCTTCCAAACACGTACAGGTCGTGAGGAATGGTCACCGCCATCTCGTCCAGAGTTTTCCCAAGGCCGCGGCACAACATCCATGATGCCACAGACTTGGGTGCAGGTACAGACCCTGCAGACCCACAGCAAAATTTTAATGAAACAGCTTCATGCACATACTTCATGTTTTGTTCTTTTCTGTATAAAACATCAATATCTAATCTATTAAATTGCGTTGACAGGACAAGCTTGTGCATCTAACCCATATTCCAGGTGCCGATGAAGATAGAAATCATGTCCGGTTCATCCTGGTTGGAATGCTTGTTTTTCATGAGCTGCAGCAGCTGACAAAACGCCTCTCTCTTCTGAAAGACAGAGACAGGAAACACCTCTTACAGCATAATGGAGACATTTCAAAACAAATAGCTGTTTCAATTCTTTACAAGCATCTTAATAGTCACAAAAAGACCCTGAAACACAAACAAATCTCAGGTTTTTCAATTAGTTTAATAACCTGTTTAAATGTAAGTTTTTTCATGGTTTCTAATGTTTCTTTAAATGATGGAATGACAACCAAATCCCCCCATATGTTACTGTTTTAAAAGACCTACCTTTGCACTGGCAAAGACAAAGTCTTTCCTCTGGCTCTTGTCTTTCTCTTTCTCAAACACGATGCCAAGCTTATTCTGGACCCGCTGGGACTTGATCAGCTGACGTACTGAGATGGAAACAGATGAGAAAAGACATAAAAAACAAAAACATTTTTTAAGCAAAATGTGCGATACAGATCAGATGTTGTGGAAACAGAACCACCACATACCTGGGAAATCCCAACATACAACAGGTTAACTGGTTCTGAACACTAATATCATATTTCATACATAAATGACTAATAGGGTGAGATTTCTCCTCATTATTAATGTGAAAGCAGCGCAAATACTTTTGTTTACTCCTTACTTTTGTCATGTGTGAATGTGGTCCAGTCCTCCTGATTGTCCTTGACCTTCTTCATCACCACCAGCCTCCCTCCTTCCACATCCACAGACAAAGTGTACTTCTGACTCTTTCCTATTTTGGTCAGCTCTGCCAGGTACACATCCAGCTTCACCTGTGAGACACACAATGCAATGGTTGCTCCTCAGACGCTTAAGGTACACGCACTGGTTTGGTGTAAAAGCACAAAACAGTAAAATGTCTCTGACGGTGAAGTGAGAGGTCGTAAAGATCCACCATTAAATGTATTTTATAGACCCACTCCAATCCTCTTTTGATTTGTTTTTAACCAAAATCAAAACTCAGTGTCATTTTCTAGGTCATAGTTTCTGCAGAGCGGCAGTACCGGTAGTCAGCGGCATTAGAAATTCACCTGTGAGTTGTGGTCGGGACTGTTGGCGTGGACCAACCCCCGCCTCCTTCCCATCACTCTCCAGCTATCTTACAGCCCCTCACGCACCCAATCTAAGATTACTGGTGCAACAAAAATGGCAAGCATAATTGGAGCTATCCAGCTGTAGAGTTTGGAGCCATATGCCAGCTCTGACGAGGAAAACAAAGACGTACATGGATCTAGTCATCTACAATTGGATGCATCACAATGGAGGAGAGCAGGGAGCTTGTGACCTGCCCACCGACCAAAAAGCTTTCTTTTGTCTGCCTGAGTCACAATGATTTGAATAAAGAAATAATCAGAAATGCAATTTTGAACTTAAATTTTTTAGTAAATGTCCTCCATCATCAAAAAAATACCACAAAAACATATAAAAAAACAAAAACAAAAATTTTCATTGTTGTGGGTCTAAAAAGCAAAAAATGTGTCGCTTTTCTGGTTTCTGTGCATCATTTTCTTCCCTCTTTTTGTTTAAATTTAATTAAAAAAATCTATACTAAGAGTTGCAAAAACTTACAAAGGAATCTCTCACTTTCAATCATTACAGTATGACTGTAAGACTGTTTGTGGGTAAACATTTCTCTTCCTGAACAACAGGAAATGACTAAACTCATGCCAGGATGATTCAGACTGAGTTATCAGCTAATATTCAACCTCACTTATTTGCTCTTTCCTTCACTCTGGGCTCCAGCCCATTTAAAGTTCATCTATTTTCTGTTATGTGAGGCTCCAAGTTCAGCTTTTGTCTCCCGACTAGAATGTTCCTAATATTTCTCATTGAAACTATTTTTCCATTCTCTATGGAAAAATGCCATAAACCACTGAGGCATCAGCTGTGAGGAACAAACCTTCAGTGACAAAAGCAATCATCAGCTTAAATTTAAAGTTGCTTAAAACCCTTGTGCTATCTTAGATGACCCCACCCTTACATTGACGTGTTCTCCCTACCATGACAAAGGTGGATAAAGGTGGAAAGATTTCATGTAATCCATGGACACCAGTGAAGATCACAAATCATTGAAGAAAAAAGGTTCAGAGCACTGTCTAGTGGGTCTAGATGACCCAACTCCCAACGTTAAAGTGCCTAGGATAGCACAAGGGTTACTGATCTTTAAGATTCTGTTTACTGAAAAAAAAAAAATATATGACTCAATCCTGCACCAGCAGAATCTATAAAACATTTTTCATGAGCGCTTCAGAGCATTTTAGTGGGATATAAGTATTTTGCAAGATACAGAGCTCCACCCCCACACGCAGATTACTACTAATGAAGCGCACAAGCGTGCACGTGTGAGTTTGTACGTGTTTACCTCAAAAGCCTGAACAGGAATGGCTTTGCTGTGACGCATGGAGAAAGGAGGAGGAGAGCAGGGGGAGGACAAGCTCATGTCCTGTAGTGCTTTCAGAGCCTGAAGGGACAAAGAGAAAGTGTGTGAGTGTGGGGGAGTGGACAAACAATATGAGAAAGAGCATAAGGAAACACAAGAGGCTGCAAAAGGACAGGGCATCGGTGAAAGAAGGGAAAATGCACTGTCATGGTCAGCTCTAATGGGTTTAACGTCAGCATTTCCTTTGAGAATCAGGGAAGGAAGACCTATTTTCATCACATGTCCAGACATGCAGCTTCCCTGCACTGGAGGCCATCTCCCCCAGAGCCCACTGAAGACTTCCATGTGATGCTCTGCAGTCTCAAGTGTGTGTTTAACAAAGAAACAACTTCAAATGTCTTCAACTTAAACCAATCAAAGCTTTGATCAAGAATCCCTCTGGAGCTGACAGCATGTTTCCAGCTAAACTGGAGAAAGAAGTCAACCTAAAGGGAATAGATGAAGAATATAGAGAAATAACTTTAAATAATGTGAAATGCTGAAGAAATCAGTAGAGCCCGTTAAAGTGGAACACCAAGGATCCAAATGGGGATAAACAAAGGTTCGGAAATAGATGGTAAAATAATGCTAAAGCCCAAAAATCAAAACACAGCAAAGCGGCCTAGAAAAAGCAGAAAAAGCAAAGAGAATGGAAAACACTCAGACTAAGGATGAAGTATACCTTTTTCTCGATGGAAGACAACAGGTCTTTCAGAATTGCCAACTTTGTCACCAAGTTTTCCAACTCCTGGTCTCCACCCTGGTTCACTGACTGATGGATTAAGACAGACACACAGAAGCCACTGCTGTGAGAACATGGCAATTAAAGAGGTCAACTAAAATGTCACTTCAAACAATTTCTCTATAGTAATTACAGAGAGACAAAAAGTGTTTGTTAGTAAGGATTATGAGTTTGGTCTGTAATGTTCATCATAGAAACACTTACACTGTGAGAGACAGAACGTAAAAAAAGAATTCAGGTAATCACATTGTTTGATTTTTAAATAATTTATTTGTTTGACGTTGCAGAAAATAAGAATTTATCTCCAACAAACAAACAAACAAAAGATCTGTCCCTAAGAAGTTCTTGTACCCTCCACTTGTTACCTGTTTTAATATCAACTTTTTGAAGTGGTTATCTGGATAAAAGACACCTGTCAACACCCTGAAACAGTCAGACTGAAACCCCTCCACCATGACCAAGACCAAAGAGCTGTCAAAGGACACCAAGAACAAGATTGTTCACCTGAACAAGACTGGGATGAACCAATCTACAATAAGGAAGCAGCTTGGTGAGAAGAGATCAGCTGTTAGAGACATTATTAGAAAATGAAAGACATACAAGATCACTGACAATCTCCCTCCACCTGGAGCTCCAAGGACGATATTAATGGTCTTGAGGTGGAAACATCATGCTTTGGGGCTGGTTTTCTACAAAGTGGATAGGACAACTGATCTGTATAAAGGAAATGAGAAATGGATCCATATTTGCTGGGATTTTGGTCAAAAACGTCCACCCATCATTAAAAAAATTGAAAATGAAACATGGCTGGATCTTCCAGCGTGACAATGATCCCAAACACATCACCCAGGTAACAAAGGAGTGTCTACGTAAAAAGCATTTCAAGGTTCTGGAGTGTTCTAGCCTTTAGACCACAATCCAAAAAAGAATCTGCAAAGGGAGTGTAATGTCAGTGTTGCCCAACAACAGCCCCAAAACATCACTGCTTTTGAGAAGATCCGATTGGAAGAATGGACCAAAATAGCAGACACAGACCTACTAAAGACCTGCCAGAAACCTTTGACCTCGGTCATTGAGACCAGGGTTACATGAGAAAGCATTAGGGTAAACTTTTGTTATATTTTCTCCTCATTTATACAAATGATTTATTTAAAGACCAAACAATGTGATTTCCTGGATTTGTTTTTACACTCTGTCAGAGTGGAAGTTTATTTAAGATGAACATTACAGACCAAACTCATCTCTTTAGGTGGGACTACTTGCAAATATTTTATTCTACTTCTCCCGGAGACAAACACTTTATTTAAATAAGCTATTTTCTCTTTAAATGAGTAAGTCTGGAACTCATCTTTACATAAATATGTATTGATCACTTATGGAAGGACTTGCTTTGGTTCTTTTATTTTGCCATAGGAAATTAATGTTTGAAGCTGCCCAAATTTTACCAATTTTTTTTTAGCATTTTATAAGCTACTAATCTGTATTTATGTAAAAAAAAAAAAAAAAACATTCACCGAAAGTTAAATCATAGATATACAGACAAATGTGTCATCCTTACCTGCTGAATCATCTTTGAGACCATGAATGCACTCTGCTGATCAAATACTTTTGATAGGATCTCCAGTCCACAAAGGACTTTATCCACTTCCCTGGTTAAAGAACAAAAAAACTTTACCATGCAAAATCAAGTTTTTGAACTTTTAAGTGTTTTATAATGTTGATTTCTCACAAAAAAAACAACAAAAAAACAGCAACCCCAAGGCAGTATTTCGATCCATTCACGTGTTTCGGAGCGTCCCTCTAAAAACCTGCCTTATGAGCGCCCGCCCCTCCCAATCCAGAAAAACGAGCTGGTCCTCACAAACTGACGTAGATTATTCAGGAACAGCCCCTTCCAGGAAGCGTCTGTGCTGCCAGCACTGCCTCCAGGCTAACACACACACACACCCACACACACACCCCCACACACACACACACACACACACGCACACACACACACACACTTTCTCTGCTGAGCTAGCGGTGATCAGCAAAAACGCTTTTGTAAGGCTCTACAATACGCATATTGGTCTTTGCAAAAGTTTGGTTGTTGTGTGTTTTCGTGGGCGAAACGCAGACACACTGAGGAGGTTGACGTCATGAAATGGACGACACTAACTCGGAAAGAAACCCAGTGCCTCAGAGATCAAGTCGTCTTACTTCCAGGTAAGAAACTTTACTGCGAAAGTAACTCATATTTTATTGAAAAATCCTCCTTAAGTAATATATTATGAAATAAATGGATATAGTTTACTCTGAAAGGCTTGAGAAAAACATAGAATATAGACCTTTTAAGACGTTATGTCATCATCTTAATCTGCAAATAAAACTTAATACATTCCTGAACAATGGTCAAGTCTATTTTAAAGTGACCCTATTTAAGTTAAATATTTTTTTAGTGAATCGTTTTGTTAATTCAAATCCACTTGCTGCTTGTCATAATTTTTGAGTTTCAAACTTGAACCTTTGTGACCAAAAGCCTGAGGAAACAGGAAACACTGCATACTCAGAAAACCATAAAGCTTACCCATTAAGCCTCTTGCAGGAGGAAACTAGTGTTTTGTTGAGATGAGGCAGGGAGGAGGCTCCCTGTTTGACTGCTTCCAGGTCCAACGCGTAGCTGCCCTTCAGGTAATCATGGGAGATGGTGCTCAGGCCATTAGCTGCTGGACTGCTAAAGCAAAACCAGAATCAGTCCAGTGAGCTGTCATTACCACAGGAGGACATGAAAACAATGAAAACCGGGGGGATTTCATGTTGAACTCAAGCCAGTTTGTACAGCCACTTCCTGGATGCACAAACACTAAAACAATAGCAAACACAGCAATAATGCTGCAACACCTTACAAGTTGAGACTTCTCCACAGTTTAACTTGAAGCCTTTTGGGTTTTATCGTTGTGTTTACAGATTGCAACATCTGCTATTTTGTCTGTTTTCCTGCACATTTGCTGGACTGTTTGGCTTTTAGGTCAATACTGTTAATGCTCACATAAAACCTTAGTCACAACCGTCCTCACGTATGAATACAAGCCATCTGCAGGCAAAAAATGTGCAAACCTGTACGGGACTTACAGGTGGCCTGCACAAAATATCAAGAAAGTGGAGCAGTCTGTCAGCCCTTATAGAGAAAATCTACATACACATTTATTCTGCGGGCATGCGGCGGTCGTAGTGAACACATATACAACATGTATGGGTAAGTAAGAGAGAAGTAAGTGAGATGCAGGTGTGTCATTCATAATTTGCATCTTTGTAACCCCCCCAAATCATCCAGAATCTGCAAGGAGCCCATTAGTGCTGTTAATGTCATAAGTGTGTGCACCTTGTATGCAGCCTGACTGTTAGAAATGAGGAAATTAGACAATCAGAATGTAGTTTGTGTGGACATTCTTTAGGTGTCATATCGACACTTACATATCACGTACACATCCCATGCGTGCAGCATTCATGCAGAGGCAGTAAAAGGCCAGTACTCGCATTTACTAAGGACTAAAGTGTGGCATAAGGACACCGTAGGACCACACTCACATGTTCATCACAAGTGTGTGCAACTTACTTTAGCTTTACCAATACACAATAATGGTACATTCCATTTTCACAACATTCCTTAAGGTGGCCGTATCACCTTAAGGGAACTGAAAGACACACACCTTAACATGCAGCCGCTCCTCTCTATGACCCAAAAACCTGCAGCACCTTTTCTGGGTTAACTCCTCATGCAGATGCAATGTGACAATGGCTTAAATGTCCTAAAATGATCAGATCTTGTCAGTGAAAACAGGATGTTTTCAGACTTCTTAACCGGCTCAGAGAGAGCTGACAGACATTACAGCAGATTCAGCTGCTTTTCTCCAGCTTCTGGCAAATTTAGACTTTAGGTTGTCAGGGTAATGTTTTTAGCTCAGTACAACATTTGTTTTTCTCTTAGGAGGAAAACACCCAGGATAGCATGCAGAAGAAAATAAAGTTGGTTTAATGAGTTTTCAGCTTCAATTTGTTTTTCTCTCCTTCTATAAACTACTTTAAATAGACATGAGTTCCAATAAAAATCTCCAGAGTAAATCTTGGTAAATCTTTCATTTGGTTTTTGTCACATTCAGTGTTAGTTTTAAAGACTCAAGTGATATTTGAATGTAAAAATAAAACAGATGCATCTTTCTATTACACTTCCTGCCTTTTGCTCTTCTTCCATCCTTTTAAGAAAATGTAATGAGTCATGTCTGCACAGAGTGCAGGTATTTTCCACCACAGATTTCATGCTTCTCAAAGACCTCATTTTCTACTTCAAGGCCTTTTCGTTTTTTCTGGCTTTTCTAAAAGTACAAATGAGCGTTTGCTCCTGTCTAACAGGTTGTTTTTCTTTAACAGGACATGTTTCTCTGAGAAAAATGACATTATTATACACGCTGATGCACATCGAATGCTGTGTGACTACAGCAGCACCTCATCCAAGCTCTGCATCATCTGCGGTTTGCATCAGGATGTGGCACACTGTCATCACGACAAAGAGGGGAAACCTTTGTTCACCAGCTTTATGTTATATATGATTTAAAATTGTGTATGTTTGTTAATATTTAAAAACAGAATGAAACCAAAAAGATTCAGGGGCGGGTTTTTGTTTGCATCCATGCTGTCATTTGGTTGGTTTAACACCTCTTGGTGTCAAGTCAATCGGGTGGTTTGTGATTCCTGCTTGCATAACTTTAAGCAAGACTCGATGAACTGATTCATCAGCAGACTTTGTACCTCTCAGTGGGCGTTTCTGGTCCAGGGGAGGTGGAGGTGGAGGCAGAGCGAGGAGGAAGCGGCGGCTTCTCATCTTCTCCATCTTCCAGTCAGAGAAAATGAGGGTCAGGATGTTACAGGCAGAATCACTCTGTGCCATTGACTGTATATGAGAACTGAACTGAGTGACCCCTCCCCTCTGGCATTCAAAACAGGAAGTACCTGCTGGCTCCAAGAAGCCAAAATCCATAGACCTCTATAGAGAAATAAACAGCTACTACCCAGTCATCCTATTTGTCAGAAAAACCATTCTTGCTCTGATACATTTTTATCAACATTTTCTTGATAATCCTAATTTTTTCATGATATTTTTTTTACTGTAGTTCAAGTTATTCAAGCTATGAACTGAACAATCAGAAGCCTAAATAAAAGTAGGTTGTGTCTGCTGGCCCCCACGTCCAGCGTTCAAAATTTGGAATTTAGGGATCGACCCATAAAAGGTGCAGGTATTTGTTATTTTGACATGTGTTGGCATCAGCCATGTTTTATTCAGATGGTTATTTTGGCTCAGATGTAGCTGTGCCGCTCCGTCTCCAGCATTGTCCCGCCCATTCGCCATCTGATCAGTTACACCAACCATGCACAAATAAGAGGCAGACCCAAAGAGACTTTTAGTGCAGATGAAGATTGGCTACAGAATTCAGCTCGCGGCCCTTCTGACTACTAATAATCGGCATCAGTCCTAAAAAAAAAACATATCAGTTGATCTCAAGTTTGATAGACAGATTTTTTATAGCCCGCTTTCAAGTGGTAGAGGAGTGGATTTCGAACAAGCTCCTGATTGGCAAGAGTGGTCGCCATGGAAATGATGACTCGGACCAACCATTATTTACAGAATGGGTCTGGCCATGAATAGGCGATCGTAACACGAAAAATATGGTGACTGAATTAACTTCATTTTGTTAGAGCCAGTAGTAAACCTTTTTCTACGGGTGACGTAAAACTCCCTCACTCCAGTTCTCATATAAAGTCAATGCTCTGTCTGTGTTTGGGTCAGATACCTGAGTAGTCCCTGTCGTCTGAGACCGCCATCTCCTCCCGCTCCACGGGGAACAGCAGCGTGGTGACCAGACCCTGGCTGGGATTGAGGTACAACGATATCAGCTCTGGCAGCGTCTTAAACCTCTTGGGCTGCACACCCTGAGATGTCTGAACACAAAGGACAGCCAAAAAGTGATGACCACAGCAAATCAGCCTCTGACAACAAACAGTTGGGATCACTGGTGGCCTCCATTGTTCTACAGTTATGTTGTGTAAGCAAGCGCAGTCCAGCAGGCTAAATATAAGTCAAACCAGGAAGAACAGCTTTGATAAACACTGCAGGGCCTGGAAAGTCAATTAATTTTTTCATCGAGGCTCAAAAATCGCACAACACTAAGAGAGGCAGAGTGACAGACAGCTGCTGAGGAGGTTCCAGGGTTTGACTGCAGTTGGCAGTGGAGGAGACTTGACAGCTGTTGAGCACGAGGCCCAAACGGGCTGCTGTTGATGTGTGTGCGCGAGTGCATTACTAAGAGCTGTGCGCCAACAAATGCATTTCCAACCGCCAGCTGGAGCAAATGCATTAGCGAGGAAGCACAGGCTTCACTTGGGTACCTGCACGGCCAGAAATCCCTCATCGTCTGGCAGGATCCTGTAGGTGTGGACGTGCTTCTGGAAGCTGCAGAGGAAGACACATGGAGAGGAAGAGGGAACGCAGAGTTCAGTGGAAGCAAGCGGAGAAGAAAACGACACAAGACAAGAACATTTGAACAATTTTAATCATCCCCTTTGGTGTTTGTCTTCTGTTAGAAAGAAGTATGTGTCACTGTGTGTGTAGGGGTGTAGACAGTGTAGGGAGCGTCAACCTGTTGCTGTCTATCCCAACTATGAGCACGTGCTTTCTCCTTACAGTAAGCAGTGGAATATCATGTAAAAAAAAAGGCCAAACAAAAGAGGTTAAAAAAAAGAAAACAAGCCGCAACATTTCAGACACATAAAAACTTTGACGGAGTCATCAAGTATGTTATGGTTAATGTGTTTGGAGGCAGATTGTGAATTCTCTTTATGACCGTGAAACACGGGCGGCTGTTGTTTTCCCTTCCAATCACAGATCAATGCCCTGACATTGTGACTGAACGCCTGCAGCATTAAGCTGAAGTGTAATAATGATTTACATGCCAGCCCCCTAATGCTGGTCTACCCCAGTGCTCTGAAAATGTTCACTTTGCCAGGCAAATACTGTGGCTTTACTCTGCCGTCCTGCTGGTGCGTTTGTGTGGGTTCAGACGTGCAGGCGTTGGGATGGCCTTCAAAACACAATATTTAGACAACGCCTCAACTTCCATGTTGATGCTGCTCTCATTGGCACCATGAACGTACACAGATGCATCCTGGGAATAAACCAGTTCATCATGTCTTGTCTGGCAGGAAATGATCTAACACTGCAACTTAAACAGGTTTGAGTGGGTTCTAGGGATGCAACGTGTTTCATAAAACAACAACAACAACAAAAACACACACACAAAAAAAAGAAGAAGAAGAAGAAGAAGAAGAAAAACCTTTCAGTTAGCTAATTCTAAAGCGCGGTTTGACTGGGGCGCCCAAATTTTTTTTGCTTTTTCTTTGTCCTGTCCTGCAAATGAACACACAGATTGCAGCCGAGTACCTCTAGTGATGGACATGTTTTGCTTTTACAATCGAGGTTGTCTGTTGCTCTTCGAGTGCGTTAATATAAACCTCCTTTGTAATAAATGTGAGCCGCTCAGACAGGACAAGGGGGGAGGGAGGAGGGTGGGGGTTGATAATACTGTGTGCTTCCTGAAATGTTCTTGATCACATTCTACGCTTCAGTACAAGCGGGTAGCCCGACCCGGCAGGTACCCAGGGCCCCCACCTGAAAGACAGATGCAAAGGAACAACCACTCACAATGTACTAGAACCCCACCGTTGGAACAGAGCAGGAGGACACTCCCCAACAGCCCCCCAGCCGAGGGGCAAAGGGAACAAAGAACGAGCAGGGCAGGGGTCCTAACCAGGGGTGGCTGCCCCTACTCCCTAGGTGTCCCAGGCCCAGGTCCAATGCCCAAGACATACACCAGTGCCCAGACGAGAGACACACCACCTCCAGGCGGTCCTGAGCCCCCCCTGCCCTCACCCCCAGAAGCGAGCCAAAGCCTCCCACGACCAGCCCACACTGCAACCCCAACAGCCAGCCCATCAGGCCCGATATGGGGTGGCCGGTAGAATAAAAAGTAAAATAAAAAAAAGGCCTCTAATTATACTTTTTCCCTCCCCTGACTAATGTGAGACAGCGTTGCTGTTCACACTGAGGGACACTTAGCTTTTATATTGACATGGAGAGTCACTTTGCTTCACCTTTCTACCAGAGGACGCATGCTTACTGGAGTCAGCAGAACAGCCAATTTAAATATAAGACAAAAACATTGATTTAACAAGCTGAGAAACTAACGGAGGGATGTTAACCTTTCTCCGCCAAAGCCAACAATCAAACAACAAATCAAACAAAAGCAAGCTTTTATGGAAACTTTACAACTTTTTTTTTCCAGTACACTGCAAACTATTTGATACTTGCAAAGATTTCATCCAAGATATTGTACCAGGTTTTCAGCTGTTCTAACTTCTCTTTGCTCTACACCTTTTTAAGCTTTTCTCGAAGTCACCAAAGACTAGAATTTTTTATTTGGTCTCATTAAGAGTTAGGATCTAGAAATAAGGAAATTATTACTAAGATAAGTCAAAAATCCTTTTGCTCCATACTCTTGACAATAGAAAAACTTGAAAAAAACTTAAATTGTACTGAAATTTTTGGTTGAGCTGTGCATATCAGCGTGTCCATCTCTAATCAGTTATGCAACTCTGAGCAGACAGCTACATCCTCTTTAGAGTGCAATATTTTGTTTGTGATGACACAGGTGGAGTTGCTGTAGCTCCTTTCCTGGTACCAGTCCTGCACGGATGTTGAGGAGAATCCCCCATGTTTCTCTGAGTCATCAGTAACATGAAAGGCATTGTAACCGCACTGCTATAGGTGCAACACACACGTTTGGTTTTATCACAGCATAAAGAGACTGAACAGTCAAAAACTATTCATGTTAAAATCTTTTTTTAAATCTGAAAACAGTATGTATCTAATATTTAAACACTATCAGAAAAAGTCATACTCTGATTAAACTGGTGTTTTTAACGTGTTCTTGTGGCATTTTTGCTGCTGATGAAGGACAATTATTAAGAAAATTAAGCTTAAAAATGCATTTCAGAGCATTTTTTTCTTCAATTCATTGTAAATCAGGAGAAGACAAAAAAATGAAGTCAGAAAAAGATTGTGTTTGTGACGTTTGTAGAGAATACACAGCGCAGGCCACAAGCTCCATGCTCCAATCTATTCTGATGCATCCACTTGTAGACAAATAGATCCATGTACGTCTTTGTTTTCCTTGTCTGAGCTGGAATCTGACTCAAAACTGTACGGCTGGATGGCTCTGATATTGCTCAGAATTTATTTTGCACTGGTAACGTTAGGTTGGGTGTGTGAGGGGCTGTAAACTAGTGGGAGAGTGTGTAAACACATATGTTAGGAAGGGGGTGAATTTCAAAGAACTCCTGTTGCTCTGCAGAAACTATGTCCTAGAAAACAACACAGATCTTTTTTTATTTGGGCTAAAAAGTGCACAATCGTGGCTAAAAGACCACTGGGAACGCTTCAAAATAGATTAAACGGTGGTTGGAGTAGGACTTTAAACCATAAACCTTTTTTTTTTTTTTTTTTACAATGCTGTCTGCTAAAATGATTCCTCTGCTACAGAACCCATAAATGGGCGTCACTGCTGTGTACAGTAAACACTGGGGTTTGTGTGTGTGTGTGGCTTCCTGCTGATGTTCTTTACAGATCGGTGGAGTAAATACTATTGTTTCAGTAGCTGTAGAGTTGGAAAGAGGAGGGACAGAAAGAAGGAGCATGTGGTTTGTTGTGGGAAAATGTTCACTGAAAGCATAGAGAACAAAAATCTTGTTAACAATAAGCCTGTGCTGAGGGCACTGTCGGCCCCGGGGCCTTCCTCCGTCCTCTTGGATTAGAGATTCAACACCTCTTCTCCTGTCCTTCCAAAGAATACACACAACTTTTAAACTTCTTTGCCGTAAGCCTCTCATCCAGCTGAATTTCTGGTGGTTGTTGTTAGACTCCTGCAGCAGAAGGCTTACTTTGCCTGCTTACACACAGGTGATGTATGTGCACCTGGTGCACTACAAACACAATTTCACAGAAATACACCAAAATAGTCAGAATTATGCAAAAAGAGTTTTGTTTTTCAAATTTTAACTTACAGGAAGTGAAAGTCTGTACTTCAGACCAACTTATGGGTCCAGAGTTTATTTGGAAACACTTCCTTAACACAACTTTGTCTCCAACGTTCCAAAGCAGGAAGTCAATGTGATCATGAGTGCAAGCGTAGAAAAACTAAGTATGTTTGATGTGTGTTTATGTGTCTGCAGATACACAAGTTAGTCTGTATATAGGTTTCTGGTTATTACATTTGATATGAGACAAAACTAACTTACTACTAGGACTTGCAATTTGCCATATTAGCGCTCAATGTTGCGATGATGATATAACTTACCATACATGAACAAATAGCAAAACAACTAAATACATAATTTACATTTCACTGCAACAGTTTAAATCAGTCAACATAACTTAAATTACACTCCAAATGACCTTATTCCTACTTGACAAATTGGAAGTGTGTGGGATAAGAGGATAAGCGCTAATTTGGGTCAAAAGCTATTTAACGGAAAGAAAACAATTAGTCAAGATTGATGAATTTACATCAGAAGCCAAAGGCATAAGTTGTGGTGTCCCACAAGGATCAATTCTTGGCCCAAGGCTATTCAATATTTACATAAATGATATATTCAATGTTTCAAAGCATTTGTAACTATACTGTTCTACAGACAATCATAGGGAAGTTATGAGTGTGGTGAACAGAGTTAAACAAAATAAAGTCATGGATGGATTACAACAAATTATCTTTGAACCTACATAAAACTAAAGTGATGTTTTTTTTGTAATTACAATGCCAATACTGAGCTCTCCATTAAAATAAATATTGTCTCAATTCAAAGTGTTACATCAGAAACATGCAAACTAAAGTTTCAAAAAGTATTTCAATAATATATAAATCTAAACATATATTACAATACTAAAGTACAGTAGACTTTTATTGTATAGCCTCTTAATATTAACATATTTCACCAACTGTAGAGAAATATTGTGGAATAATTATAGGAGTTCACTACATCATCTTTTTTTACTTTAAAAACGAGCCATCAGAATTGTACATAAAGGCGGCTATCTTGATCATACAATTTATTTGATCAATCCAGACTTTAAAAATCGTTTGACCTTGTTGATTTTTACGCCGCACAACTGCTATACAGACCTAGTTGGAAATCATTAACATCCAAAAATAGTTCTTAGAAAATGAAGGAGGCTACAAACTGAGGGAACTTGAATATTAAATTGATAAGAAACCCAAAGAAAAGTTTCTGTCCTTGGCACTTTACTTTGGAACATGTAAAGTAATGAGCTTCTTCCACTATTGTCTTCTGTGCTCTTTTGTTTCAGACCACCTAACACTATTACCATAATCAATTTTTTGTGGTCAAACAGACAAAGTTTTAAAGGGATTGAAATATAACCTTTCGTTGCCTGAAGGGATTCTCAGATTTCTTCATTGAAGCCTTTTTACAAATGAAAGTAATTCCTCCAGTTCCTCTAAGTATAGAAGTCAGGAATTTAGAACGGAAATATTCACACAAGATAGTTTTATGAAAATTATAATTGCATTTATTATTTAAGATAAATCGATGCTTTACAGGATAGTGACCGTTTACCTGACAGGTTACTATAAAATCTTAAGCACTAAGAAGAAAAGCCAAATCAAGTTGCATGCATTGCGACGGAAATTAGTAAAATGAGTACTCATTACAGAAATGAGTAAAAAGCTTTGATTTTACACACATTTCAGGGCTCCAGACTAACTTTTTTCACTAGGAGCACTGTGGCCCCTAAATGAAAATTTTAGGGGCACAACCTGAAAATTTAGGGGCGCATACCATAAATCAACATGCAAACCAGATCTTCTAATTTCCACTGTATTATAAATACACTAAATAAAATAAATAAAGTAAATAAATACTTTAATTATAGATGCAAAAATTACAATCTGCTTTTTCAAATTCAGTGTCAGATTTTATTCTGCACTTTTGAAGATGCAACAAGAAGGTAAACTGACAGCAGCATCGCTGTCATGACAGAAAAAAATAGTAAACAAAATACCATAAATTTAGAATAAAAAAAGTTTTTAGTAACAAGTGATTACCGTAATAACCTTTCGGTCATTTCACAGTTAAGAACAATACTTAAATGTATGTAAACATTAGGGGATGGAAATTCATGTTGGCGACACCAAATAGGTTCAGCCAAGATGCACAATAATTTGAGATCACCCAGATGGACGTAACGCTGCACAGATCACCTGGTGTGAGACATATTTTTGTTTTTGCTCTAACATCACCTGTCAATCAAAACCAAAATATCACCAGAAAGGGGCGGAAGCAAGACCCCAACCTGAGCGAACGCAGCTGGAAATTTAGTACTGAACTGACTGAAAGCTGCCCTACAGACTACAAAACAATGCATTATGGGACATGCGTCCTGATGGGTTTTTGTAGTTCACTGATCAATTAAAATAATTTAAAATACCAACTGATTAAAAAAAGGCTACATACATCACAAAACATTGAAATAATTATAAAAGATGTAATATCACGGATCAAACTTAGGGGGAGAGGCATAATTATTAAATTGAATGTTAAGGACAACTCCAACTTCCTGTTGCAGCTTCGCCTTCATGCCCCCCCCCCCCCGGCGCTGGTTCATCTTAAACACGTCTATCGTTGCATTTTCCACACGTGTTTTAAGTGCGTCTAAGACTAAATCGTGTTGTCGCTCACACGTGTTTATGTTCGAGCCCCGTTAGTTGTCACGCATGTAGGTGTGGGACATTTATGCTCCTCAGCTGACCATCTCCCGCGGGAGCGGTGTGCTGTCGTTACAGCCGCGCATGAGAGCCGTGGTTTGCTTCGCGAGTTTGAGACCCCTGCTGTACACTCTGGCACTGGTATACTAGCCGCAGGTCGAAAGAACGAATCAATAGTTCGCTAGCTGTACATAGCTCAGACGCACATATCAGGTTGTGATGATTTGTCTCCGTTTCCTTCCCACAGACGTTAACGCGCACTCGATTATCTCTAGGCCCCGCCCCTCCACATATTTTAGCCACTTGCAGTGACTTTCCCTATTCTTCTCACACGCATTGGCCGCCTCAGGCATCACTCAATGACATGCGAGTGTGCGCTCGCGTGTGCTCCAGTCTCACGAGTGTGTGTGTGTCTGTCTGCGTGCGTGTGGGCTCGCGTCTCATTGATGATTTCATTGCTCATTTCATTGATCATTGACGGGCCGCTTCCACGTTTAATGAATAAAAAAATACGGAGGGTGGGGGAGGCAAATTTACTGGTCGCGCATGTGCGACTGGATGTAAAATTCAGTCGCACAGTCTCAAATTTTGGTCGCAAAATGCGAGCAAATGGTCGCAGTCTGGAGCCCTGCATTTTGTTTATGTCTTTCACAGTCAAAGGTCATCTTAACTCAATCTTGCTAGATTTATTTTAGATACAAAGTTTCTGTTGGCAAAAACCACAAATCACAATCTAAAGCTGAGGTTAAAGGAACAAACATATGGGCTCTGTGACACACATACAGTGTACAGCAGTCTGTCTATGCATACATTTAGATTTAAATGTTTTAAAGGGTAAAGATAATACTTCATCATGCAGATTAACCAGGCCATCACTGAAACACTGAATATGTTAATGAAAAATAAACCAAAGTAGGACCAATCCACCAAAGAGAAGTAACGGAGCTCGAGAAGCTAGAAAAAATATTGAGAGTGTCTTGCATGTGGGTGAGCAGAAGCCAAACATGATGCGACAAAACAATTTCCTCACGACTTTGCTGTTTATTTGAAACCGAGAACTGTCTCATCATTAATGGTTACTACACAGCCCTTTCTAAAGGAAAATCTTAAATAGAAAAAAATCAATTGTATATATCCATATAAATAACTGTTAATAATATCACAGAGCACCTTAGGAACATGAAAGTGGTGATCAGCAACCGTTTTGTAAACTCAAGGTTACAGTGGATGTGGAAGTTGTGAAGCACAAAAAGCTGACACTTAAAAAAAAAACACTTCACTAAGACATCTTCAATAATCCACTGCTCATCACAGAATGACTCCCACATGTGCGTTCCATGTGCTAACAGCTCAGCTGAAATGTGCATCTTTCAAGTTTAACTAATCAATTTTAATGTTGATTCGGTACAGAAGACCATATTTCAAATTAAAAAGAGTTACTTTGTGGTTTCAAAATGCTGTTTACTTTAGGTATAAAGGAGGCCCTCCTAATAACACACTTGATGTGGTTCATTTTGCCTATTCTCTTTTCTTTCTTAAGGAAATTTTTGTCTTTGAGCGATGTTTATGTTACTTTGTAAGCCCGTCTTTTTCTGCCTTTAAATTTACATTTGACAGCTACAGCTACTTAAAAAAGGAATGAATCACAAAGAAAGGAAAAGGATACTCATAAATCTTCAACGCTGAAAGTCTTTCAATATAAATCTACAACACAAAGAGTTTCTAGAAATCAGCTTTTGGTGTCCAATTATCACATAGACTGAAATATTTAAAGTTCCACTCCAACTACATGTTTATCTATTTTAAAAGCATTGCCAGTGGTCTTTTATGATTATGTCGTTTTTAGCCAAAATCAAAAAGCATGTGTCGTTTTTTCAAGATTTATTTTTTGCAGACTGGCAGGAATTCATATGAAATTTACTTCTGAGTTATGGGTGGGGCTACTGGAGCTGAAGTGACCCTCCACTGGTATCCCACTATCTCTTTGTTTACACTCTCCCGCGCTACCCCACGCTAACATTGGTGGTGTAACAAAAATGGTGAGCAATATCGGAGCTAATATTGCAGCCGTCCAGTTTTGAGCCAGATGCCAGCTCAGACGAGGAAAATAAAAAAATGCTAATGTGTCGATTTGTCTGCAAGTGGATGCATCAGAATGGAGTGCAGCGAGACTTCGGCCACTTTTCATTTCGGTTGCTGCATCACAACCGAGAGCATTTAAAAACGGCGGGTTTTTATCTGCTCCTGATCCCATCACAACTTAAATGAAGAAATACTCAGAAACGCAATTTTAATCACAAATTCTTTAATATATGTCCTCCATCATGAGTAAATGCTACAAAAACCTGTTTTAAAACACCTTTTTCACAAGAGTGGAGGGTCCTACTACATAATAAGTATATGATCCCAAAAGAGCTGTAGATCTGAGTGATGATTTTACTCCTCTCCCCCAAAAAAACAACTGAAAGGATCCAGAATTGAACAATACAGTACAAAGTTTCCACAACAGCAAACATAAAATGATGCACGGCTGAAGTACACAAACTATCAGCCACGCTGTGATTAGAGGTCTTTTATTTTTTTCTGTGAATCTATGTACAGTTTTGTGCAGGAGACACACGGTGGTGTTGTCTTTAAAAGCCAACACCCCTTTTCCACGGTTCATGGAACCTCTGTTAAATACTGTCAGTTCAGATTCTGACTGGATAAGAGAACTGGACTGAGTGACCCCCTCCCCCCTGGTGTTCCAAACAGGAAGTACCCGCTGGTCCAAGAAGCCAAAATCCCATAGACTCCTATGGAGAAATATACAGCTATTACTCAGTCATTCTATTTGTCAGAATAACCATTATTGCTCCAACACCTTTTTTAACATGCTCTTGCTTATCCTTTTTTCATATTTTTCTGTAGTTAAACCAACCAGATGCCCCAATAAAAGGCGGTGGCACCTCCTGGCCCCCATGTCCAACATTTAAAATGTGTGATTGACAGATTTCTAGATTTCGGATTTCAATTGTTTTTTTCCTCTTCATGGGTGAATTTGATTTGTCCCGTATGAGATGGGACAAATCAAGGCCCCCTCACAAAGATGAGGGGGCCTGCTCTCTCATACCTGGAGTAACATCCTCCAGAGAAAAATTGGACATCAAGGGGCCGAGTCACTTGTCAAAGTCTGACACGTGACTCCGCCTCAGTCACAACCATCTGTTTTTAAAGACGTCACACACTACCACCTGATGACGACTCTGATGAAGGCAGAAGTGATTCCGCCGAAACGTGTCAGGTATGTGGCAAACACAAACCTTGTCTGAGAAAAAATAACTTTAAGAACTCAGTTAACTTTGTAGACACAAAGAACTTTATTAAATTAAGCTCATTGGCCAAAGTGGTTACCATGGAGACCCCAACTCGGACCGATCACTGCTTCCTGACGTTGTCTGGCTCCTACATGACAACTGCCATATCGTGACAAAAAGGTGACGGAATTGTCTTCATTTTATTGGAAGTAAGTCGTTTTCTATGAGTGAACAAACACTCACTCTGTCCAGTTCTCATATACAGTCAATGGTTCCAACAACCACAACAAGAATGAAAAGGTGCAGTAAACTTCTCCTTTTTACATCTGTAAAAGGCTATTATTTCAAACTATCAAAAAGAAATCTGGATAAGAACCATTTTAATCATTATCTAAACATCTCTAAAAGTAAAAGAAGAATAATTTTAAGGTATATTTCTGGTCTTTTTTTGTAAATACAAAAGAAACAAAAAAGAAAAAGAGTTTCTGCCTCTTTAGCTTCTGTAAACAGACGATTCAACAAAACACTTTATAATGACCTGCTCCAACAAAAAATTGTTTTTGGTGTTTTTACATGCTATTGTTGAATATTTCTGATTATGGAGGTCATTTATTAAGAATATTAAGCTAAAAAATGACATTTCTAAGTATTTCTTTAATCGAATCGTTGTAAATCGGGAGCAGATGACAAAAAGCCATTTGAAAAAGATCGTATTCGGGATCATATGCTGGGTGGGCCACAATCTCTCTGCTCCGCTCCATTCTGATGCATCCACTTTTAGACAAATAGATACATGTACGTCTTTGTTTTCCTCGTCCAACCTGGCATTTGACTCAAAGCTGTACGGTTGGATAGCTCCAATATTGCTTACAATCTTTGTTGCACCGGTAATGTTGGTTAGGGGTGTGAGGGGCTGTAAGCTGGCAGGAGAGTGTGTAAACAGAGAGCTCTCAGCAACAGGAAGGGAGGCGGGGTTGTTCAACAGTCCTGGTCTACAACTCAGAAATGTAATTTCTGATGAACTTCTACTGCACTGCAGAAACTATGTCCTAGAAAATAACTTGTTTTTTTTATATATTGGTTTAAATGGCATAATCATAATTAAAAGAGCACTCAGAGCGCTTTTATAATTTATCAAAAGATGATCAGAGTGGATCTTTAAAGACATTACTTTAGTTTTTTTTTACCATTAAGGTTATGTATCTTTTATGTATTTTAATAGAATAAAATTGCTGAGCTTGAGGGGTCTAAACTATAAAACTATTACCATGTTTTTATGCTCATTTTTGTCTTTATGTGCACGGTTTATGTGACTCAGTCTGAGCCACCGTGAAGGGTTGTTTTCATTTGTTTCTGCAGCCAAGCCCTCTGGCTGAATGCAAATGTGTTTAGAAGAGCGTTGCTGCAGGGATCACCGCAAAGAGAGAGCCATGCAGCGGCTTGAAGGGCAGTTCCTCTCTCCCAGTCCCACTCACTTCCCTCTGGGGAAGTAAACAGTTTGATCCGGGGCTCGCGTTAAAACTTTTAGCCCGGTGTAGTGTGCATTTCAGAAGTTGAGAGCAAGCCGGCCTCACATTCAACCGTTAGAAAAGCAGAGGTTACTCACAGCACGCACAGCGCGTAAGCCCCGTTGACGCTCTCGCTGTCCCGCACCAGAAAGCTGCCGTCCCTCCCGGCTCGCGCGAGGAGTTCCTCGGCCGCGGCTCGACTTAGGTCCCGGTGATACCACATTGGAGGAGCGGGCCCCAACGGAGAAACCCCTCCGCTACTGCCACCTCCCCCGGCCATGGCCACAGCCCCTCAACCGGGTTTAATTCAAGCTGCTTCCCGTCTCCCCCCCTCAAAAGAAAATAAAATGCTCCCAGCTTTCCTCCAGACGAGAAAAAGTAGTCCGTACGGGAGGAAAGTTACTTCGGCCCGAACAACAGCAGGAGGAGGCGCGGAACCGAACGGCGCGCCTCTAGAATTTCATATTTAGCCTGAGAAACGCTGTTAGCGACATTTCCTTCAGTTCCTGAACGGCACACCACCACCCTGCTCTTTCGCTTCCCAGTCCCACGGAAACCAGGGTATGTAAATCCACACCGGAGAGCCCACATCCACGTCGGGGACGAGCAGCAGAAGAGCCAGAAATCCACTTCCTGTGGAGAATTTTTCAAAATAAAATAACACCCATTAAAATTGACGTCAAAACGCTTTATTTCAGAAAGCAGAGTATGTTTCCTTTGTGTTTTTTTTATTTTTAACTTGATGAACACAAATGGTACATAAAACACAGAAAACGTTGAAGAAAATATATCAGAAGTTCATTTCAGACTCTTTTAGCAATCCTCAGATTATAAATAAAACATCCTACCAACTCTGCTTGCAGCTGCTGCAGCAATTACCCGATTATTATCCTCTAAATCCCAGCATGGATGTTACTCCATGCAAATAGCACTCAATGTCTTCTCATTCACTTTTATACTTATGGATATATCTACTACAATACTACCAAGGCAGGGCTTTATGAAGTAGACACTTTTATAAATGAGTGCCCTTTCCTACTTGCAGAAGGACAAGGTGCCTGATAAACATGATCCGCAAATATTACTTTAAAAACTCTGTTAACCCAGAAGTAAGACTGTCAGTTTGACATAAAAATGAATACCAACTTTGGAGCCATCATGCACTTTACAGAGCTTTCAATTAATATTATAACCATACTTTAAATTGTTTTAGCTGTGACAAGAACACAGATTTTGACAAAAACAAAAATAACAATGATCCTGAATCTGTGACATGTAGAGCACATGTAATGGATTTTGTTTCATGTATTTATACTATAATTACAAATATGTCAATTAATAATTAGGAATGATTATTATGGCATAATTTACGTCTATGTGGATTTATCTATAATTTTTTTTTTTTACTTTTTCCAGTCAAGTCATGATTAATCATCCAAAGTTAAAATATGTATGTATAGAAACAGAGTTTTTTCTCTCTAGTATTTTTTTGTTTGCTTGAAATAAACCAATTTCAAATTCAGATCCAAAGTATTGGTACAAACTTGATCATGACCTACTTAGAAAAGTAAGCATTTCACATAGTAGGAAACATCTTTGTTTTTTACCACACTGTACATGTAATATAAAAAGAGTTAAAGACCAGTAAGAGTTCAAAATGATCAAAATTGCCTGAAGGCCTCTCATGTCCACATCTCAGTCAGTGTGTCTAGGCGGACAATACAATGACGTATAAATCCCCTTTGGCCAAAACTTTCCATTCATAAAGGTGAAAATTGTTAAATTGGTTTTGTTCTGTGATGTCAAATCCATCATTATTGCCACAGTTTTCCTGTGTTTTTCTCCAAGAACCTACAGCCCCCTCCAGAAGCTGCAACCATTTATCAACAAACCTGAAATGGGGTTATACAACCCCATTCTTCTCCAGACCACACACATTCATACATAAAGAGGTACTGCCAGCTTAGCAACCAAGCTGCCAGATGACAGGAAACTGACTGCCCGGTGTTTAAACATTTCTCATTACTCTGATTCAGCCTTTTTCTCTGCCCACAGTGTCTGGCTCCTGACACGTGGTGTGGAAATGCATGCATACAAAGAAAAAGGAGAGGTAGGAGACAGTGGGAGAGTCAGACAGGGTGGTGTGTGTTGCAATTGACCTCTGAGAAGCTTAGTATTTATAGAAGCAGGGTCTGCAGCCATGTAAGTGCTATTTTCGGATGTAGCATCATCCGTCCCTGTGTATAAGTTTACTTTTAAACACATTGATTTCCCTACAAATGTGAGCAAAGAGACAATATCACACAAAGACTTGTATGACAACAACTCTGAAAACCTCTGTTGCTGCTGCAGGTAGAGGATCATAAACTCCCTGCTCCACTCCATTCTGATGCATCCACAAGTAAATGAAGAGATCCAAGTAAGTCTTGTCTGAGCTGGCTCAGAACTGTACCGCTGGATGGTTTCAATATTTTAGTGGCACAGATAACGTTAGGTTGCGGGTGTGAGGGGCTGCAAGCTGGCTGGAGAGTTTGTAAACATAGAGGTCTCACCAACGGGCAAGGGAAGTGGGGGCGGGTTGATCTGCGCCAATAGTCCCACCCACAAGTCAGAGGTGAATTTCTAATGAACTCCTGTGGCTCTGCAGAAACCATGTACCAAAAAACAACACAGGTTTTTGGATTTATGTCTAAAAACGGCACAATCAGAATTAATGAACCACTGAGAACGCTTTAAAAATAGATCCAAAGATGACCAAAGTGAGTAAATAAATACTTTTATAAAATGTTAATCATCTGTGACACATAATTTGAGGCTCTGGTTTCTAATACTTTTTTCTAATACATCTTCTAATACTTTGAAAATGTGTTTCTTCAATCCTACAGGTTCCAGAGTCAGTTTTCTTTTTACAGATTGAAATCTTAAACAAAAATGGAAGATATAAACTGATGACACAACTCTTTCAAAACATAAAACAAATGTGTTTGGTGTGCTTAAAAAAACCTATTCAGGAACACTCGAGTCCTTGATTGACTTGGAATTTTCTGTAAATAACTGAATGTATTTTCAGTGGTGAACTGGATTAACTTGAGATGTTCGTAGATGCTGTGGTCAGAGTTTCTTAGAGATGAGGGATTTCTTGTTCTGACTCAATGCCTTTAAAGCAAAAAAGATCTATTAATCATTAAAGGAGATTCTTTTATTTCGCTTTATATGTTTGTTCTATGGTCAAACTTTGTCAAAAGTCTTTTATATAACTTTTATATAGCTATGCTGTTGTAGAGCGTAGCTATAAAATAAATTAAGAAACATTTTCTGTACTGCATTTTTAACCCAAAAAGCAAACTTCTTTGTTTTTAACACACTTTGGGTCACATTTAGCTTCAGGTGTTCATTTTCCTTTTGTTCTGTTTCAGGCCTGTGGAAAAACTTTGATCTCAAGACTCCCACGAGCTGCAAATCATTTTACGTATTCCACAACACAGCCTGCCTTGAAGACAGGAAGAACTTTAAGGGAACTTTTGTTCATTGGAATTCACACCAAATAGGAAAAGCTTTCATGCAAATAACAATGTCCCTAACTTGAAGTGTAACTTTAGAGGTGAACAGTTTGACAACTTTGCTCCAAAAGCTCTCCTAAATTCAAATGTTATGATTCCCACGAGAAAATGTCCAGTTTTACAACTTAAAAGCAAAAAAAACAGACGTTGTTCCACTTCTCTAAGAGGAAACTTGTAATCCTAGATGTCCCAACCTTTTGCTATGGAGTTGCATGGAAACATGGTGGATGCAGGGGGAACAGACAGAAAAGGCTGGGCTAAAGGATGCAGCATAGGCTTGAAGCACTGATTCAACAACTGAGGGACTTTGATACAAAAACAACAGAAAAGTACTTTGTTACGTTGTCTGTCTGTTAGAGAATAAAGTACATTAGAAAACAATAAATGTTTTTGAACAGATAAAAAATATTTTCAAGGTATTCTGTATGTTATGTAAATGATTGAGATAGAAACAATATCTCAGTTTTATCTTTAGTTCCTCCTTTGTGGTCAAATCCTTTCAAATTATTGTAAAATCAATCACAACTAAGTTTAAGAAAAATTTTAAGAAGGAGAATCAAAGTTAATGTAAAAGTCAAAGATGATTTGAGGTTTTCTCTGCTTTTTTTTTTCTTTTTTCCAAATGTCACACAGAAAAAGCACACAGACTCTCAGGGGACTAGAGCCCCATAATTACTGGGCTCTGAATCACATTAACCACTAACAGGCCCAGAATGCTCGTGCGACACTGTGATCCTTCAGAGAGGCCACAGCAGAGGAGCCTTTTCTCTCCCTGCAGATCCAGGGTCAGCTTTACAGTCTCCCCGGAGGTCTTTGAGGGTGCCAGGGGGTCATTAAGCTGATCTACACACTGCATTTAAGAGAAAAGTCAACCCATAGCAGAGCTTCATGGGCCTTAGAGCGGCAGGATTTTATTTCTGTTTCACGATCTAAACACGTCTGCTTTTAACTTTACAAGACTCCAGTTTGCCAACAATTTTGGCACCTCATTTTTTGGGTGTTAAACTTGTAATTTAATGTAGTGTTTTTCAACCAGTGTGCCCTGAGAAATCATGAGATATACTGTGGAAAATGATTCAATTTCACCTAATTGATCTAAAAAACATTTTCCAGGAAATCAGCTCTGTGTTCACCCAAACAAGTCCAGGTTTTTCACTGAGTAGGGGAGAAATACGAAAAGCAAGGCCATACATTGCTGCTTTAATTTTTTTTCTTTTTCAATGTTTTCAGTTGGAGGCATGCCTTGAGGTTTTTCTCAAGGAAACTGAACCCTTTCCCAAAAAAAGTTAGAAAAACACGGTTTAATGATGTGAGCAGGCTTCTCCTTCATCTGTCGGTTTAACCTAAACAAGAAAAGCAAAATGTGGCAAATTTTTACAAATGAAAACTCTCTTTCTTGCCAATGTTAACATTAAATTGGTTCATATGTGTTGAAAAAAATCCACTTTTTTGACCTTTAACCATTGTGTTGTGTCTGGCTCAAAATGGACACGTTTTCAAACTTGAAAATAGCTCAATTTTGACCCGAACACAATATAATGGTTAAAATGAGAAAAAAACAGAGCTGCTTTATCGGATTTGGTCCATGTAACATGATGCATACTGTAACTATCCTGTAGAACTTCGCTGTCTGTTCTATAAAATTGTCCTTTTCAGGGATGTTTTATCCTCCTGACCACCAGAGAATAAACATTTTGTCTAGTCAAATTATTTTTAAAGCCACCAAAAACTACAACTCCCAGAACCCCATCCTTTCACATTTATTAATATTGAAAGCCACAAATGCCCTCTGTAGATACCCAAAGGAGTTCATTCAGTATTTTGTAGAGGTTTAGAGATATTCAAGTTTAGGAATATCCTCTACAGATGACAAGTTTGCACCGCTGGTAGTCAGCAATTTGTGTAGCATAAAAAACAGTTTATTTTAATAAGTTGTCATGTTTTTCATTTTCAATACTCTGAAAGCCAGACAAACCTTGCAAACCACTTTATTACTTTCTTCAAGGTGAAACAGGAGGATTTTTAGTTGTTTATTCCAGTCAAAACCATGACAGTCAGGAAGAGCAGCATCGTTGGGGAAAAGCTCTGGCTCCCCTTGGAGTTGTTAAGGTAATACTCTGCCACCTTTCTGTTGGGATTTGCTCCGGTGAACCAGAGCTGCATGCAGCGGCCAGAGGATTTGGTATAAGTGGTGTAAACGTAAGATTGGGACCAGATCTGTTCACACATAGATTTAGGTGTTGGAAACACGTCAGTCCATTTACTGCATTTGCTGCCTTCAGGGCACTTGTTTGTACCTAGGAAAGAAAAAGGAGAGAGGAGAATCATGACAATAATTAGAAAAGATACCTGCAGTGAAATAGATTCTCTCTAAATATATATATTTTTTGTTGGAGCACAGCACGAGTTTGTGTTGTAAAATAATCACACGTCTAAGTGGCTTTGTGCGCCCACAAAGCTGAATCTGATCAGTTTTACCTGAGCTCCAGTCCCATCCCTTGTGCCAGTCCGTCTTGCAGGTCGTGTCATTCTTGCAGTCTGACCACCAGCTTTCGCAGTCTTCCTTACAGAGAGGCACATCTATGATACGCTCCTTACGCCAGCTCTGATCTGCCTGCCAATATGCACACAACAGACTGAGTGTGGGGGTTCCTCCTACAGCTGCAATGCCATGATCTGTGACGCCATCTAGTGCTACAACCACATGCACAAAAGAGCTCAAAGACAGAAAATAAGGGCTGTACAAACTTCTTGTATCCACGGTCCCAGGTGTGGCGAACATTCGTAGAAGCATGTGTCCTGAATGAAATGTTTCTTGCACGCATCACTCATTGCGCCACAGTGATTCCAGTTGAACTTGTAGAGGTAGGAGTTGTCATTGTGGGCTTCTTCGCTGGTGTTTGCAGTGCAGCATGCGTTTTCACGCCATGGAGAACACTGGGAGGAGAAGGAAGAAAAGCAGAATACAAAGTATTTAACAGCCTTTGACAGCCCCCTCCCCACAAGCTTTTTAACATCTTTGTTTAAGGGAATACTTAGAGTGTTTCTTTCACCTGGCTGTACAGTTGTCCCTCAGGACCAGGCTCTACTTTGTGATGTTTTGCATCCATACACATGTTGAGTTTGTCCAGAGACAGGACATCGCTAGACAGGGTGAGCAGCAAAGCCAGGACCACCTTCATGACTGTGGAGGAGAGGGGCATTAATGGTTCCGTCTTCAAGAAAACATAAGAGGAATTGATAGACAGACAGACAGACACCCTTTTTATGTTTACAGTCCTACTCTGATCATCTTTTGATCAATTTTCAAAGCGTTCCCAGTGTTCTTTTCATGATGATCATGCCGTTTTCAGCAAAAATGGACAAACTTGTGTCGTTCCTTTGGACATAGTTTCTGTAGAGCGGCATAAATTCATTAAAAATTCACCTGAGTAACCCCACCCCCTTTCCCTCCCCATAAGAGCTTCCTGTTTATGCTTTATCATTCTAGCTTGCAGCCCTTCACACCCCCAACCTGTTATTACCATTGCAACAAAAACGACAAGCAATATCTGAGCAATCCAGCTGTACAGTTTTGAGCAAGATGCCAGCATGAAACAAAGACGTACATGGATGTATATCTACAAGTGGATGTATCAGAATGGAGCAGAGCTTATCACCTGCATTTTTCTACGTTCAAGACTTGATCTTGATATGATTAAAATTTCCTTTTTTCATCTGCTCATTATTCTCAGTGATTTGAATAAAGAAACACAAAGAAATTCATATTCAAGCGGAATTTTCCTTAGACATGTCCTCTATCATCAGAAAAATGCCACAAGAACATGTTTAAAACACCAAAAAACACAATTTTTATCAGTTTAACTTTTTTTAATTTATTTTACATGGTTACCATGTTCTGGCTGTTAACATCTATTTAAAGTAATTAAGTGCAGATTATTTTTCACGTAACAAAGATGATGTTATTATTGGTCATCATTAGAGAAATTCTTTAGTTAAATGAAAGACATACTGCATCAGTATAAAAGATCTTTTTCAGCCAGTAGCTTTGAGAAGTTGTGTTTTCTACTTTATGTCTAAAACGGTGATGTTCAGTGTGTGGAGGAAGCTGTGTACTCCAGCTGCTGCCTGTTTAACCAGGACTCAGAGCACCATGCTGGTGAGTTTACACTGCAATGAACATATTATCTGCTTCAAATTAATTCTTTATTCAACAATTGGGTTGTATTTATCAAAGAAGTAAAAGTTTTTATTTCTTATAAAAAAACACATTTTTTTTATTTATGGTAGAGTAAAAATGCACATTTACTGGAACTGTGGTATCAAAGGGTGACTTCCAGAAATTAAAATTGTTGACTTTTTTTTCCTTTATTAGATTACACAAGAGACTTGCAAAGGGAAAACAGCTGGTACAAGGTCCTCTTCATGAGCTGTCTTTCACGCTTCATTTAAGTCATAAAACTGAAACAGAGATTATCTAAAACTGACAGAAATTACAAGAATTTGACACATTCAGCTAAAATGAGTTTAGTGTACAAAAAGAAGTAACCTTTGAACCCTTAGCTAGCAATGTTCTTGTGTTAGTGTGGGCTGTAAAGTACGTCATATCAGCACTTAATACTTAGAACACTGACAAGAAATGAAATGCAGTGTCCTGTGAAGCTTTGAGCTTTATCCCGAGCTCTGCTCTGAGAATGATCTGGACTCTCTCCTTGCTATGAATAAAAAAATACTGTTGACTCGCAGATTTAGTTTTATTTGAAGTTATTTAGTATTTGTAGAAATTTTCCAATAAAATCTTAACACTCAAAAGATGACAAAATGATGGAAATAATTACTGTCTTATCCATGTTAACGTTCTACAGTATGATCTTTAAGGAAATTTAAGTCAAATGTCAGAGGAAATAGAAGTTCAACATGACTAACCGATAATCCTAAAACAGAGTTCATGAATTTGTTAAAATTATCTGAGATTAAAGAAATTAGAATATGAATGAAAAAAAATCACACAGAAATTAGACACTTCATGGAAGGGTTTGGTTTGATATGTTCACGTTATCTACAGAAGCTATTGAAGATTAAATATATTTTTAAAAATACGTTATCTTCACAGAAAATGTCCGGCAGTTTAGTTTTGGATCAAATTTAAAGGAGTACGCTTTTCTAATTAAAACTCCTGGTTGTGTTTTTTTGTTAAAAATGTTAGAAGTTTAGCCTAAAATCATGAAAGAATGAATCTGTTCTAAAGGTAAATTGTTCAACTCAGTATGAAAACAGTCTGGCACAGAGTGATTGGTTAAAGCCTTCTGCTTTTATCAAGCAGGAAAAGAGCATGTTTTTCATGCTGAGCACTCAAATTAAACATAATCTTTCATATCAGCAGGATTCCTTGTGCAAATTCATTTAGAGGAGAAACAATACACAAAAGTATCGCTTTACCTTAAGAGATTCTGCAGAGACTTCGTCTTTACGATCTTCTTATAATCAGGATCTCCAGTCAACCTCTAACACGCTTCTCTAGACCAAACAGGAATTACTTTGCACACATCTGTCTGTGTGTGTGTGTGTGTGTGTGTGTGGTCGCGCCCTTGAGAGAGTGTGATCGGCAGCAATGCCTCTCCTAGCCATCTAAAATCTGAAAACCTGCAATGACACAACTTTTTTCCGCATAAAGTCTGCAGAGAGTCCCACATGTGAGAAAAAAGGAGGCTGTTCATGAGAGTGTGTGATAGGTTTTATTGCATTTTGTAGATAGTCAGGCTTAAGTCAAGGTCTCTTTCTCTGTCTCTTTCACACAAATACAGCCCTGACAGAGCTTATAAAATGTCAGTGTGACCAACAGAAAGCAAAAATGTGGGAGTTCAGACGTGCTTCTGCTGCAATTGTTTTATTTTTCTTTCCATTCACCTGCTGAACTAAGAGGTTAAATTGTTACTACAAATGTGTCTGACTTTGGATGTGTGCTATGTAAGGACCTTACTGCGAAGCCACCATTCTTTTTGGCTGCAGGGTGGTGCATTCTTGCCCCACAGAATGCTCTGGCTCAAATCTTGACTAGGTCCTTTCTGTGTAGAGTTTGCATATTCTAATTTTGACCATTTTAAGTTATAAACACGAACGTTAAAAAAGCTGTTTCTAAGATCCTCAAATGATTAAAACCACAATTAAATTAACATCTTACTTTTTTTTTTAAAATAACTCGCCCAACAAAGATAAAAGACCAAGAAGATTAGCTTATTCTTATTTTTTTAGACAATTTACAGAATCAATATGTGCTGTGGCCTAAAGTTTAGATGCACTGTGGTATTAGATTAAAAATAATGTCAAAGATTATAAAGAGAACCCCCCCCCCCCCCCCCCCCCCAAAAAAAAGCATTAGGGAATAAATGCTAAATCATGTAGCTGTTCCAACAGCTGGAATCAAACAAAAACGTGTCAGCACGCTCTGTTTTTAAACAGTGGTTTAAAAAGTGAGTAGAATTAAATTGTTTGACGAACTTTTTTGGACTCTGACAGTTGAGAGATTCTCTTCACCAAGGTGCTCATAGCGCAACTTGAGTTTATTAACTATTAGCTGTGGGTTTTAAAATTGTAACATTTTGGAAAAAAATATATTTTCCTTTTGGTTAAAGAAAAAATACTTCAAAATTAAAAACCTATCTTCTGTACATCATCAAAAACTTTTCTGACATTTACACAAACATCTATCGATGATTTTTTATCCTAATTTTAAAAAAACCTCACTGATTCCCTTTAATTTTCTCTTAACATTCTATTCTTTTTTTCAAAGCGGAACCTTTGTCAGACACGACACGAGGGGGACATATTATTTGCAAACACCAGCAGTTTCCGGCTGTATTTATTTTTGAAATTTCGACGCCAAAGTGAAACAAGGGCAGTTTTAGACTTGCGAATTTTCACTCAAATTTTTACAAGCAGAGTTCGGAAAGCGTTAGATCGTGAATCCACTCGGAAGGTTTGGCGTTGATAGTTTTCTGTAAACTTTCATCAGCTTCGTTGATGTTGTTGTTGGACCCTCGGCCTCGCGGCACCGCCGGCAGCCATGTCCACGCTGTTCCCCTCCCTGCTGCCCCGCATCACCGAGTCTCTGTGGTTTAACCTGGACCGGCCGTGCGTGGACGAAGCAGAGCTGCAGCAGCAGGAGCAGCAGCATCAAACATGGGTGACCGAACGAGTCTTTTCCGCCTCATCTGCTGTGTCATTTCACCGTTTGTAATGTAAGATCTGCTATCTGTAGTTGCAGAGCATCGCCGAAAAAGACAACAACCTGATGCCTATTGGAAAGCCCATTTTCGAGGTATAAACGTGAATCTGAACAAAGCTGTGAAGCTGCTGGACGCTTAAGGTTCTCCCAGTCATCATGATGTGGTCTGCATGTCTGATCCAGGCAGGGTACGAGGAAGAGGAAGAGGAGGACGATGAGGATGAGGAGGACAGCGAGGAAGACTCAGAAGATGAAGAGGACATGCAGGACATGGACGAGATGAATGATTACAATGAGTCTCCAGATGATGGGGAGATTAATGAGGTGATGTCATGTTTTTGTTTTATGGGAGGACAGGCATCTTTATAGTGGATCAAAGGTGACAATTTGAATAAATACAACATTATAAGGGTGTATTCAGACTGGACATATTTGGTTGAATTAGTTTCCCCCGATAATCCGGAACAAATTTTCATTCTGAATACCACCGCTCTCAGACCGCTCTGTCAAGGTGGTCTGGTTCATTTTCAATCCGACCGATCTTCTGTTCGCTATGAGAATGTATTCAGACTGGGAAAGTCCTTTGTTCCAGATCGAGTCCCAAACCTTGCGTTTGGTCTATATTCAGACTGGCATCAAGCGGACCTTTCTGTTGAGGACCAAAGCTTGTAAACAAAACCACATGACGAAAGATCTCTTCAGTCATTGGCCAGGAACTACGAGGGGGGGTCAAAACAACAAGAGAAGGACAGACGTACTGTCCTTTACAATCCTAAGCGGAACAGTTAACTGCTCAAACTTTTTATTTCGATTATCGCTTTTGAACTTGGGAACAAAACTTTTTACTTGCTACATTGGTACTTGCATGCTGCAAGGCGGTTACTGGCAAGGTGGCGTGCCGCGTGTGCTTTAACTCAGAGGCTGCTAGCAGCTGCAGATGAGGAGACGTTTGGTATGAAGGTATGCTGATAACATCTAGATTGTTAGGAAAACGGTGAGAAGCAATTTGTGTCACGTTAAAAATGTTTTATTGAATCTGCACTCGACCGACCCCATTTCAATGAGTTGCTGTGTCTTATCGTTGTCACAGCATTGTTTTAAGAGAAGTCTGCATACTTTCTTAAAAATGGCAGCTTTTATGTTTGTTTATTTCCATAGCAACCATTTAATTTTTCGTTGCCTGGGGGTGATAAGCAGGTCCATGTAATTTTTAGAAGAATTGGAAAAAGTAAATTTTTGGATTTCCTTGGCAACAGAGGTTTTTTTTTTTTTTTGTTAACCATTCCAACATTTCTAATATAGTCATATCGTTTTATTCAACTTGATCCAACGCTTCATGTAATAAATTTTCACAAGATTTCGATTCAAAGTTTGCGGGCAGCAGGAGAGCAGGCGGCGTGTAGCAGCCGCTCAGACATTGAGGGTGAGTAGAAAGGGGGTCATGAGGATTTGTAGCATCTGCAGCTTTAATTACATGTATATTTCACATAAACTGAATTGGCATTAAATTATTGTTGACACATTTATTAAATGAACTAATGTTGTATTCAATTATTTCAATATGTCACCTTTTGTCCTCCAAATCTTTAATGCTGATGGGTAAAAGTATTTGGTTGCTCAGCTGTAAATCTTAATCTCTTCCAAACACTCGTCTTTAATCCAACTTTGTTTCTTGGGCAGGTGGATATGGAAGGACCAGAGCAAGACCAAGACCAGTGGATGATATAGAGAATGAAATCATTTTCAGTCTCATTCAAGTAATCTGTCTTTAGGTTTGTGTCCCTTTTATAGAACATTGGGGGTCTGATTTCTAACAGAATAAAAGTATTGTCTTAATTGTCTCATTTTGAGCTGCAGACCAACGGAAGCTCTTGACATCTGGACCCGCTAGCGTCCCCTCAAAGACCCACAAACCCTCTGGTGTGCTTTTGTAACTGTCATATCTAAGTGACAGCTGCACACTGTGGTTCAGTGATCTTTTATTTAAACCTTGACCCGGTCGTATCTTCAGTCATGTGCCTTCACTGCTGAGCAACCAGAAACACTGGTGTGGTTAGCACAATAATGCATTACTCATGAAGAAAACAAAAAGACATTTAAAGGTGTTTTAGCTGTTTTATTGCAGTGTTGTGTACCTTTACGGCACTCTTTCAGTAGTGACTTCATAAAGTTATACGATTCTCCTTTCAGGCTTTTAAACTGAATTGTTTAGTTTAGTTACAATAAAGCTTGTTAAAGGATACACCAGAACACACAAAGTCCATGTGAAATTCCTCCTGCATATGTTACAGTGACTTTTATTTATAATAAACATTGTTTTAACATTTTGATCTCGTCATGTTTAATTTTCCCATTTGTATAAATGAAAAATGAATGTGATGCCCCTTTAATGTGTTATTATGGGAATATTATGTTTAGATGCTTGTATAATTGCAATTCTAGATTATTTATTAATTACAAGTCCAATTCTAATCACTTTCAAAACACTGGATGTACATATTTCAGTTTTTTTACATTTTATATTTAACATTTATTTTTATTTCTAATTCCGACTTTTCTTTTCTTTTAAACACATTGAGAGTATCATCCTTTTGTTTGACAAACAATAGCATTAAAGGAAATTCTCTCTGTGAATCCTTTGCTTAATCTAAAAACATAAATTAAAATAATTTATCCATAACTCAAAAGATTTGTTCATAGTGTATTCTGGTTGTTTTTTTTTTCCTTCTAATTTCCAGGTTTAGATTTGTTGTATCTAAAACAAAACGGGATGGCATACAGACAAAAGGAAAACCATTATTTGGAAATGAAATATTTCCAAATATTTGATCCTTTAAATGTTGTTAAATATTTTTATTGTAAGAAACAATTCATCACAATTTCATTTATCATAGAAATCTGATTTATACATGGTACTTTTGTAAGTTTTTTTTAAAAATGACAATAATTAGGTTAAAAAGCTCTTACTAAATTTACAGTTTTATGCCAATTAATATTTTTATGGAATCGTTTTTATCCACATGCCATAGTTTCACTCAATCATAACTTGAATATTCGACTGCATTTTTAGGGATTTTATAAATGTGTGGAAGTTTACTTAATTCCCTGAAACACCAGCTCTGCCATCCCATCCCGAATGCCTTTGCTGTATTCCAGCATTGCTCTGTGGATCTTCCACTCATACAGACCACTCTTGCGAATGTATCTGAGGAACTTTGGAGCCCCGGGAAACAGCACATTGTCAGCCAGAATCACAGATCCTTTTCCCAGCAGGCCACATTCCTCGAGCATCTGCAGCACAACATAAGGAAGTGACAGAGGAGCCCAAATGGATTTATCTTGTAAAAGTCGGCTAAAGGTGTGCACAGCACAAAATAACCCAACATTGGTCCTTGAAGCCTTAGTCACAACTGCACTTATGGATGATACAGGCTGTCTGCAAGCAAAAAAATGGTTAAACCTGCAGGTGGCCTGCACAAAACATTGAAGTCCGAGGCCACTTAAGCACAGTTTGTTGCTGAGAATGACAAGTTGTAGTGAACACTTATACAACACATAGCGATAAAATAGGTGAGATGCAGGTGTGTCGTATAAATAATTTAAGGGCTCCTTGCGTGCACCCTGACTGTTAAATATGAGGAAATGAGAGAGAGTGTAGTTTGTGGGGACTTCAGCATTCCGGACTCGCACCTTAATAACAACTAGAGTGTGGTCTAAGGGGACTGTACAACAGCAGCACCATAAGTCTTAAGTGCATGTAACTTACGTCAGCCTTACAAATACTTCATGATACACTTGCCACATGCATGACAATGGTACATTCCAAATGGTCTATTCACCGTTACAGTAACTTTTTCATGTTTTTATATATATATTTTTTAAATTTGTATTTATTTAAATTGTTGTTGTCTTAACTGTTTTTTGTATTTTATATACAGTATACAGTGTATATGTTGTACGGCGACCTTGAGTCCTCAGAAAGGCGCCTTATAAATAAAATGTATTATTGTTCCATAATTATTCCATAAATATTATTTTTACAGTACTTTCTATTTTCATTATGTCCTTTAAGGTGGTCGTATGAGCCTTAAGGAAGCTACAAGATACACTTGCGCTCCCCTTAAGATGCGGCCACTCCTCTCTACGACCCTCCATGGGCCGGACAACCCAATAACATGTAGCTCCCATGTGAGTTAACCCCCCTATGGGTGCATGTGACTAAGGCTTGGAGCTAAAGTTGTAATCTGTTCTTGGATTTTTGATTTGAAAATGACCACACAGAGGCTCTACTCATGTCTTCACACCTGCAGATCAGGAAGGTAACATTTCTTCCAGTGGTCCATGAAGACAAAGTCAACCCTTTCCAAATTGTAGTCCGACCGCAGACGAGGGATCACCTCATCTGATGGATTCACGATGAGCTCCACCTAGGTAAGCAGAGGGGAAAGGCGTCCAGGGGGACGGGGCTGTGAACGCCTTTGATACAAAGAGGAATCCTGCAAAAAAGGTGACTTCTTTCCTCACCGTGTCATCATCAAACCCTGCCAGGCGGAGGATTTTCTCAGCTATTGCGGCGTTTGTCTGATCCATCTCAATGCTGTAGAGCCTGGCCCCCAGAGGCAGAGCCCGGGCGATCCGAACGGTGCTGTAGCCACAATGAGCTCCCAGCTCCAGAACTGTGAGTGGGCTCTGCTCCATGAGAATCCGATCCAGGATTTTACCTGATCATGAACCCATCAGAGAATATTCATTCACGTTTCACTGCATTCAGGAATTAACACCTTTTGTTTGTTTATTAACACCTAAAATCACAAACCTCCTCCCCACCTTTTTTAGGCCCAATGTTACTGATGTACTCCACTTTGTTGCACCAGTAATCGAACGCATCCAGGATACTGTCAGGGTCCCCGGGGATGGAATGAGTGAGGACGTACTGATAGGCTCGCTCCTCCCGACTTAAACCAGTGACGCAGTCCTTCCATATTCTGACCAGAACCGCCCGATAGAAAAGCACAAAGTAGTAGCGGTACCTGATTATGAGCGTCAGCAGAAGGGGAAGGAAGGCCAAAGCAATGGCACCTGACACCATCCTAGCAAAGGGGGACGGATACACAAGCAGCAGTGATTAGACCACAGAAAAATTCTCTTTTTCAAAGTCTCCAATGAAAAATTCAGTTTCGCGTAATGAGATGGTTCATGATGATAAAACAAGTTTTAGTTGACTTTGTTTAGATCAAGGTTCTATCTACAAATCGCAACACTCATAGAGCCATCCAGGTCGAATTCACATTTATGTTATTGTTACTATTAGGATATAAATATAATAGAACTTTGTTTTTTTTATGAATAAACCATAATCATAAAGATGAATGTATGTTTTTTTAAATATGAAATTGTTTATAACTTTTGACAGGTTGACATTATTTCCCTTCAAAATAAAAGACGGAAATTCATACATTTAAAGAGCTAATATTAAAAATATAAGGACTAGTAAATGATGTTTACCAGATTTTTTGGCTATATGGCAAACTTAAAGTCTGTGAGTTTCGGTTCGGTAAAAGACAGTCCAACTTATAATCCAGCACGCCTTAAGTATGAATTCTGGTTGTGCTTACTGACCTCAGTGTGATTTTCTGTGGTACACGGCGCTCATGTTCAACTTTCGTAACCTACATAGCTGTAGCCCTTGATGGATTGTTGGAGCATTATGGGTACTGTAGTCAGGAGCCCCGTTTGTGAATGAGCTGAATAAGTTTCATTTATCTGACTGTTTTATTTCAATTGATGCGCCATATAATGCGGAAAAAAATACATTAAAATGAAAAACATTTTGCTTTTCTTTAACAACAGAGCCACAAAAGAGCCACATGCGGCACTGGAGCCTCAGGTTGCAGACTCCTGGTTTAGATGAAGACTTCCCAAAGTAAACGTTTGAATTTGGGTATCCAGACACTGAAGTCGCAGGTAGTTGCTACTATGATACTAAAGGAAAAGGCCAAACTTTCAGTAATTAACACAAAACAGCAGAACATTTTCTAAAATTAAATAAAACCTTCAAGCTTAACTGAAAACTATTCAACACAAGCTGCAAAGGCTGCAGTCTGGATGTTTGTCAGGCAACTGAACTTCTCAGGTTCTCTGGACAGGACACCTGGACAGGTACTGCCGATTCAGAGGAGATTGACATGCACTTTTTAAAATACTGGGAAAAAAACTCACCTTTTCTGTAAAGCAAAGTGGAGGAGTCGATGATGAGCACTGAAAAGTGACACTTTGACCAACACAGGTGCAGAAATACAAAGAGAGGAGTGTCTGTCTGCGTACATCAGAAGGTGAGAGACTGAATAATTTATGTATCACACGCATGACAGTTAAGATCTAGAGTTCAGTAAAAAGACACCGCCAACATAAAAGCTTTAGATATTTTATTCTCTTTTGGCTTGTGGTTGCAGAATCCGTTAAAATTTTTAAAATAGACCTGACGATTAAATAAAAACCTAAAAGAGTTACATACGTAGGCTAAAGGAAATTGATCTGTCAAGTAAAGGTTTGTTTGTGTGTTTCTATGGAATCCATTTTCTGTCCTACTGAGACACAATAAACATTACGAAAAGAAAAAAGAACATTTCTGAAACTTAAAAACCAGTCAGTCTTACGAACATTAATTTGTAAACTTAGTTAAAAATGCCTAAAAAGACAATAAAAATAAATTTTGTAGGAATAAAAATAAAAAGGAAGTAAAAATAAGAATAAAAACAAATTATTTAAAGAGCCCATCTTATTAAAATTGTGTTTTTGGTGTTTTTAACATGTTTTCTTGGGTTTTTTTTGATGAGGGCAGACATATATGTAAAGAAAAGTAAGCTCAAAATTGAATTTCTGAGGATTTTTTAATTCACATAGTTGTGAATCAGGTGCAGATAAAAAATGCAATTTGAAAAAAGCTCCCTATGCTCCACAACGGGAAAGAAAAGAGGGCACAGGGTTAAGCCGCACCATCAGTCCTGCCCAAAACCCAGAGGTGAATTTCTGATGAACTCCTGCTGCTCTGCAGAAACTATGCCCAAGAAAATGACTGTTTTTATTTTCTTTTCTTTAAAAACAGCATCATCATGATTAAAAACCCACTGGGAAGGTGATGGGAGTGGGTCTTTGTGAACTAAAAGAAGATTATTTCCATCCATATCTTGGACTGAATGTTTACATCATGGTAGAATATAATTTAGAAATGTGGATTTTCTTTTTCTCATTTCAGCAAAGTTTTTGAATTCAGAAAATATCTAAAAATAATAGAAACTGATCACAGTAGAACCAGACTGTAGGCTTTTATGCAAATGTATACGAATACATCAGTTTACAGTCATTTCACCAAAAAAATATATTTTCCATTTTGCCTGTTTATAGAAAAAAAAAGCCTCCTTCTCCAGTTTAAAGGATGCAAAATGTCTTTTTTTTATATATTTCCTTTGTGACTTTTGCAGATGTGCTCTAACTGGTGTTAACAGACAAAATGACTACATTTGCATTGTTTTCTATTGACGCTGTTTGGTCTTAAGTGAATGTGGTTTTACAGCAATATTTTGGAAATGCTAAAAGTCCTAAACTTACACAGTTTGTGTTGTGTGTTATGAAAACATCAGTGGCACAAATATTAGGTTGGAGCCAATCACTTTAAACATCTGGGCAAGGTTTTTTGATGAGCGATCTGATGAACTTCCTGAGTTCTCTCTCCCCTCTGGTCCACCTCAGCAGTCGAGTCAGCACCAGTCTTCCCTCCTCAGCCTGAGCCAGGGATAAGAACCACCCACCAGAGGCTGCTTTCTCCACTTTCCCTCCATCTTTGCTTTGCTTCCCATCCACCTGCCCTTCAGCGGACTCTGCGTCTTCTTTTACCCTCGCAGCATCCAATCCAGGACAGATACAGCTGCCGCCCTCTTGCAGCCACAGAGCGCCATAGACCATCGCACTTCCAAATTCTTGAACCCTCTCTGCGCCTCCGCCTGCCCACCGGAGGATGCGGCTGCGGGCATGCGGCACCAGCTGGCGGTCCCGGCCCACTGTAGACACGCTGTCCAGACGCATCTTCAAGGCTGGGACGGAAAAATGTAAGTCATCTCCTCGCTTAACTGTCGCTCAAAAGACTTTTTTTTTTCTTTTTCATTTGCTTTACATGACCTTCTTCAAAAACCAAACGCTCAACTCCAGGATGGGCTCTTACCGTATGGACTGTGGCAGAAGTTTTCTTGGATTTCACTTTCTCCTTCTACAGCCAGACTGCATACATCGCAAATGATGCTCCCTGTAAAGGAGAAGTAAAAAGGCTGGTGTTGATGGCAGTTCGGTACAGAGGTGAAAAAAGCATTCAGGCCTTTAATAAATTCTTAGAGTATCAAAAAAGGTTCGAGCTGATTTAGTGAGAGAAGAAACAAATAAAATCTGAGAAAAAGGGTTGATTACTGATATAAAACAACCTTAAAACCAAGCTTCCTGTTGACATTCTACTGAAGTTAATGACTTAATTGGAACTCAGAACATTTCTGCAGCTGCAAACAATATTTAATTATTTAAATGACTCTTGTGAAATGTATCTTTTATGTTGTAATTTCTTTTTCATTAGCTGCTCATTTTGTGTTTTTTTTCATCTCACATCCTTTATAAGAAATTTTCATATGGAATGTATAAAACCTTATACTAAAATTAATGTATGTCAGCACAGGAGACATTTGGGTATATTTAATATACTTTATTAAATCAATTTCCTTTGAAACTAATTCTTTACTTTTTAGCTGTCAATGAATGAATTAAACCAACAGTTTTGGGGTTAACATGAGTAAGACCATGTCTTATCTATTGGAACCAAAACCAAAAAAATCTCAAATGAAAACATTTTCAATGTGTCAACAATTTCAACATTCTGTGGAAATAAAAAGCTGTTTTTTTCCAGTAAGTCATTCCAAGTTCATCATTCAAACAGCCATGACTACATGAGGTTGTTTAATAGACCAGCAGCACCACCTGGTCACAGCGCCTTTAGGTTGGTAGTAGACAGCCAGATGTTGCAGGTGAACTTGTGAGTCTCAAAGTGTCATCAGCAGACTTACATCAAGACACAGAACTACTGGCAGAGTTTGTGACAGACCCCTGAGTGGAGCCGTGCAAATGACAGAACACATGACCAGTACCTAAGGACCTCTGCACACAGACATGGTTTAGCAAACGCCACACAGCTGCAGGCCCGTTTACCAGATGTGAAGGATGTGAGTTTCCACACTAACTATTGACAACTGGCTCCACCGCTTTGACTTGAATACCAGACGACTGTTGCAGGTGACTCCACTGACACCAAGACAGTGCCGTGAACGTTTGCAGTACAAGACCATGTGACCTGGACAATGCAGGAATGGTCTATAGCGTCCTGTTCACTGATGTGTGTTGGGTCACTTTGCGCAGAAATTATGGTCATCGGTGATGCTGGAGGAGAGCGATACGCCGAGGTCAACATGGTCGCCAGAGTTCACTTTGGTGGAGGAGCTGCAGTCTGAGCAGGCATCACCAGCCAGCACAAAACCCATTTGGTTATTTTAGATGGTCCAGTCACTGCAGGTTCTTACCTCAGAGACATCTTAGAACCATTATCCTCCCCAATTCCACCAGCACACCCCTAACTTTCTGTTCATGGACTAAAATGCTCCATACAGGGTGCCAGAATTTTCACACCTGGACTTCAGGAAGTGGGAGTGTCTCAAATGGTTTGATCAGCAATGACCCCAGACCTAAATCCCATAGAGCACATCTGGAACCAGCTGAAGCAGAGACTGGATGACGGTACACCACCCTTAACCCTTGTGCTACCTTAGATGACCCCACCCTTACTTTGACGTGTTATTCTTACCAGGACAAAGGTGGATAAAGGGGGGAAAGATTTCATGATTTCCATGGACACCAGTGAAGATCACAAATAATTGAAGAAAAAAGGTTCAGAGCACTGTCTAGTGGGTCTAGATGACCCAACTCCCAATGTTAAAGTGCCTAGGACAACAAGGGTTACGTAATCTAGCAGAACTGCATGTAGCACTTGTGGAACGCGTTGCCTCAGAATGACATCACGAGGCTATTGAGGACCATGAGACGTTCCCGTCCAGCTGTCATTGAGGGAAATAGGGGAAATAAAGTTTGGTAATTTTGGGCTTTCTATTATTGTCTTCATTTTTGGGGTACTGAATATCAAACTAAGAAAATTTGTTTTTATTAGTAATATCAAAGTACATTTTTACCTATTTGAATCAAATTCAGACAACATAGGAAAAGCTCTCACGTAAATAACAATATTTTAACTTATTGTGTGTGATCATGTAATGTTGGATTACTTCAGGGTTGGCCAACCTTGGTCTTCAAAAGCCTCAAACCCTGCCTGATTTCCAGCTCTACCTGGACTGCTTGATGATGACAACCTACACCAGGTGTGTTCAATCAATCAGGATGTAGAATGACTTGAGTCAGCCAATCAGCAGCAAGCTGGTCAGGGAGAACTGGAAGACAGGCAGGGTTGTGGCTCTGAGGACCGGGGTTGGTCATCCCTGGATTACTTGTTCCAGAGCTGCACAAGTGGAACTAAAAAGAAACTAAAAAAAAAAAAACAACTGAAGAACATTTTCTCCTTAAGTTTCCTTTTCTACACATCAGCAAAAATTCAGTGCTTTAGCTTTTTTTTTTTGTGAGTGCTACTTTGGAAAAGCTTTTTGAGGAGTCAAAGTTCACAGACCCTTGAGCGCCTCCTCGTGCCGGACCTCCTCTTCAGTCCGCCCCTCCCGCGCCCCGGTTGCCGGGATACAGAGTTCGGTTCCGTGGGGGAACCGGGAACAGTTGAACATCTCTGGCCAGGGGAAGCCAAAGGCGCTCATGACGGGCACGCATCCGTCCCGCACGGCTTCGCACAGGCCCCTGCAGGGGCTGACGGGCCCGCTGAGCTCCGGCAGGCAGACGGGCGCGAACAGGGAGCACAGGAACTTCTTGGTGTCTCCGTGGCACAGCTTGGAGACGAGGGGCAGCCACGCCGCCGACTGCTGCTGCACCTCCCGCAGGCTGTCGTGGCCGAGCAGGTTGGGGATCCACATGCGCCGGTAGCCGATGCCGTGACACAGCGACAGGGTGTTCGGGATGGGTTTGCACACGGAGCGGAGGGACGGCTGTCCGAGCGGGGTCAGCAGAGCCACGCTGCCGGGGTCGTGGGAGGCTGCAGGCGGCAGAGCCACCAGGCTGAGCAGGAAGATAAACATACTGCCTTCAGGTTGGATCCCAGCCGCTGCAACTCCTGAAGGTGGAAACGGAGAGGAGTGGAGGAAACAGGAGGTGATGAAGAGACAGGCACCTCCTTCAGCCCACCTCTGCAGCCGTACAGAGCCTTACCAGTGTGCCTTCACTTTATAGGCTTTTTATATTCAAGTTTCACTCCAATCATCTTTTGATCGATTGTAAAATTATTACCAGTGGTCTTTTAATTAAGATTATGCAGTATTTAGGATAAAAAAACCCGTCGTTTTCTAGGACAGCAAAGCAGCAGGAGTTTTTATTTTTAGAAATTTGCCTCTGAGTTGTGGGCAGGACTGTTGGGGAAGCAAGCCCTCCCCCCTTCCCCTCCCCTTTTGCTGAGAGCTCTCTGTTTTTCAAACTGCATTTTTTTCCCATCTGCTCCTGATTCTCACTGTTTTCAGTAAAGAAATACTCAGCAACGCAATTTTAATCAGCAGCAGTCACTAATTTTGAGAAAAATGCTTCAAGAGCATGTTAAAAAAACACAATTTTTATTGGAAGGGGTCTTTAAAAGAGTGTCAGAGCAGGAATGGTTATTCTGACAAATAGGATGACTAAGTAATGGCAGCTTTTCCTCCATAGAAGTCAATGGGATTTTGGTTTTGGGAGCAAGCGGCTACTTCCTGTTTGGAACGCCAGCGGTGACATTGTTCGGTTTTAAACAGTATTGCAGCATCCCTAAAATCAACACGGCTCAAATGTTGGATTTACAAATAAAAAAGCAGTAGATCTGGCAGATTTCAAAGCATTTCAGCAAATGCAATTATACAGATTAATAGAAAAAGTTAATGACGAGTTATACAACATAATATAGTAAGAAATGGTTCTGATGCAGCGTAACTGCTGAGTATAATAAAAGCTTCTGTCTCTATCATCAGGCTGAGACAGAAACCCCTCTTTTTAGTGCCGCTGTTTTCCGTCTGTGAGGCGTGTCGGAGACCCTTTCATCTTCTCCAGAGAGATTAGACTTGTGCTTACATGTCACAGACTGCTCCTCTCTCACACCATCTTGCTTTTGTTAAGAATGGTATTAGAAAGAGAACTTCTTGATTTTTTTTTATAAATCTCAAAGTTTAAAACACACTGATCTAGTACAGTAAACTTGACTTTCTCAAAGTCCCACTCTAATCATCTTTTGCTCTATTCTAAAAATGTTCCAAGTGGTCTTTTAAATATGATTATGCCGATTTTACCCCAAATCAGCAAACCTATGCTATTTTCTTGGACAGTTTCTGCGGAGTGGCAGTCGTTTATTAGAAATTCAGCCATTACTGAAAGATGTCATTTTACTCGCTCTTCCTGTAGCTAACAGCCCCTCACACCCTCACCATAACATTTCCGGAGCAATGTTATCGTAATGCCTGATGCCAGCTCTGATGATGAAAACAAAGATCTACTTGGATCTAGTCATATAAAAGGTGGATGCATCAGAATGAAGCGGAGCAGGTGGGAATTAAACAGGCAATATTTCGATTAGAGGTCAGCCGCCCTACTGCTGCACCATGGCCACCCCATTATAATGTTGAACTGTTCATCCGCTGTTAGGCCATCATTGAAAGGCATGTGTTTTAAATCAAATGTATTTTATTTACCGGTAGTGCCATTTGACTCTGGAATTTAATCATGCTATTCCTTAAAAGTTTTGTCTTCACTGTAAAAAACAACAACAATAAGAGCTCATAGACAAATCTATGATAAAAACAAGTCAACATTGAGATATTTATATTTAAATTGACCCATTTTCATGAACAAATCTACATTTTCCTTGTCAAAAACATAAAATTGTCACAACCATGCTTACAGCTTATGGAGTTTTTTTTAAAAACTTTTTGTTTCTGAAAAAATTTTCTGAAAATGTGTTTACTGTATATATTTCCTGTCCGCACTTATGTTTGGCTAACTATTTGTTTGTCTAACTATCTTCATTAATTATGACTGGTACATTTTTTCTTTTCTTTAATTTCTGTGAGGATTTTTATGAGTAAATGTGGATTTCCAAACATTCACTGTGAATATCTGAAATGGAGAACCTTAAATTTAACGCCCATTCATTGTCACACACCTAAATGACCACTAGAGGCTGGTTTCAGAATGAGGCAATTTCCCACTGACTCTCACATCTAAAAGTCGGACTTTAAAGCAAAATTTTATATTTCTATTGATTTATTTTTGTTCACCACAGGTGTGGAATATGTGGAGGTGTGTGTTTTTTTTTTGATTGGCAGGTAGTTGGACTTAGCAAAACTCCAACATTCTGAGCAAACTGTGGGTCTTTTTTAGTTGCAATTCGGATTCAGATTATCCCAAGCGGAGTTTTGTTATCCATTACTGTTCACTCAAAAATCCAACACTTCAGATTTCAAAAGTCAGTTATTAGATGAAACAAGAAAAAGAATACCTTTTTTCATCACTTCAGCAACAAAATAAATAATCCATCTGTCCGTCTGTCCATCCATTTTCTTTATCAGCGATATAAACGGGGCCTGTTCACCTGCTGTTGGTTCTGATAAATTATTTAACACTTAAAGGTCTTTTTTTTCAGCTCTGCTCAATTTTTTCCTTTGGCTTTTAAACAGATGACTGATTATTTTCAGCTAAAGCTCCTGAAGGTGGAATTCACCACAGATATTTATTTTTTCTTATCTTAAATAAATTTTGGAGGAAAACGAAGGTGTTAATATTTTTTATTTATTTAATAATTTTTATATATTGTAAAAATGATAGATTCAAGATTTATATGTATATTATAATACATAATTTAAAAACATTATACTATTTTTTATTACAAATATTGATGACATAATTGTTTATCAGATTTCATTAATTGCCTGGAACAAAAATAATATTATTTGTTTTAACCCTTGTGCTATCTTAGATGACCCCACCCTTACTTTGACGTGTTCTCCCTACCATGACAAAGGTGGATAAAGGTGGAAAGATTTCATGTAATTTATGGACACCAGTGAAGATCACAAATCATTGAAGAAAAAAGATTCAGCGCACTGTTTAGTCGGTCTAGATGACCCAGCTCCCAATGTTAAAATGCCTAGGATAGCACAAGGGTTAACGAAGCAAGGGGTGAGGGTTCTAATGGCACACGGCCCCGCCGAAGGGCGCCACTGTGCTTCTGCATGAAACAACCTGCATCACGTGACGAAGGCCGCAGCGGCTTCACGAGAACCGGAAGTAGAAGTTGAGTTGTTGTTGCAACACAGCTGCTGTCATGTGATAGCCTGTCTGAAAAGCTGCTGTGCTGCAGTAGCTTCCTGCTTCTTGATGTTGTTAAAGTAAAAGTCCACAGGAGAGGAATTTTATGTTTGTTGGAGACGGAGCGCGCGGCTCGTATCTGAAGGAGAACAGGGAAGCCGCGCATTGCTAGTTTGGCTCCTCAGACGCCGCCGCCATGGGTTGCTGTTACAGCAACGAGGACGAGAACACAAGTCAGGTAGTTAGCCGCTAGCTAACCACAACCCGATAACTGTACGGTGCTCGGTTCTGCCTTGTTTACCGTGGTATTTACTTTTTTTTAAAATTGATATTTAAATATAAAGAGGAAAACCTGCCCATGTAACTTCTAGTTTTGTGTCAGATATTTCTGTAACATCTAAAGCAATGTAGCTAACTCTAATGCAGGCCTAGCCCGGAGCTGATTTAGTAGCTTAAGTAAAGTAAACAAGTTGTATATCTGTTAATGTAAACATCTGGATTTCTTGTTAAAGTTTAGTGGTTTATATATACGAAATATTTACTTATCAAACAAATTCACGTCCTGCAGTTTGTTACGTAGATTATGTTCGTGCTGTTTAATCATGGGTTAGAAATCAATTGTGAGCTGTAGGCTGTACAGAATACATAACTAGACTTTTCCGTATTGTGTCTTGAAGAGTTCAGTGTCACATGATCATGCAGACTCCAAGCTATTTTAGTATAAGGAAACAAGTGTGACGTTCCTTTGTTACTGTAAATATGCCATCATAGTTGTAGTAAAATAACTGTTTAGCCCTCTATTTTTATTATTTTTGCAAAGCACATTAAACCAAACACGTAAATTGTTCTGTTAAAAGCATAGTGAAATTTAAAGTATAATTGATTTAGTTTAAACATTTCTCTATAATAAAACACACATTAGGTTTAATTAACATTATTTTTATTGATTTGTGTAAGGTCTGGTAGCATAACATGTACAAGTGGATGAAGGGTTTTTGTATTCGTATTTAAAGAATTAAAAGTTGAGATGAACTGTTTTCCGGTTAAGTGAAAAAGTTTCTTAAAATATTTAAAATGAAATGGTACTGGATAACCTAACACATGAAAAATAAATATCATAACAGACTTATTGTTCAGCACTAGCAAAGGTTGCAGAGATTTCTCTTAGTTGAAGAGTTTGTAATATGTTCACTTATTAAAAGTAAAAATGAGTAACTTGCTGCACACATGTCATCTACAGTCTTTTGTCCTGGTAAAATGGCATGCTTTCATTGTTGCAACTACTTCAGAAAACAGTTTTAAGACAGTATTTGTGACATTTTCATTCAGAAGTGTGTATAAATTGTCTGAATAGATGCTCTGCTACTTTTGCAAGGACCCTGATGAGATTAAGCCCCTTATCCCCCACCCAAACCCCATTAGCAAGCCTCCAAATGGGACAGACTGGATCAATCCTAGCGTCCCATCAGCGCGGACGGATGAGCAGGCCATTCTCACATCCATCCTGGTCAAGACAGCACAGTAAGGCACTTTTTATGTTTGGATAGGTCCAGAATGGGACTTTTGACACTATAGTCTCAAACGCAAGTAATGAAAATCTCTTTGTTGTGTTTGAGGAACATCATTGATGTCTCAGCAGCTGACTCTGTTGTTATGGAGCAGCATGAATACATGGACAAAGCCAAGCAATACAGGTATGTCTTTGAAGACTACTTATTCGTTACCAACTGAACTTTTGGCATGTGTAAGCCAATAATTTAAATTTATATTAAATTTGTAAACTGCAAGCCTCTGTATTGTAATTGGTTGAACAACTTTTATTCTGCAATATTTTGTATACATGGTTCGGATTTAGCAAAAAAAACAGTTTTATTCGTGGAATCTAAAGCAATTGAGGATGATGAGGTCTTTGTATCCTGAGGAAGTTGTGAAGGAGGTAATTTAACCACAAAATTGCTGCAGTGCTGGTGCTTCCCTATAAAAGCTGTTTAGACAAAACAGCTGTCAAGCTGTAAAAGGCAACCGCCGGTTATAGTGCAAAACTGTGCAGTCTGGTCGGACACAAGCGAGACCATTTGGGTTAATTTTTTTTGAAGCTGAACTTGTGTTTTTTTTTATGGTTCCAGTACAAAGTTGACTGCAGTGAGCACCAGCCTACCACAGAAGAAAGCACTAGCCCTCCCCTCACTCACTACCCAGCCCCACCAAGTGCTTGCAAGTGATCTGGTGTCATATTCAGATATTCAGCAGGTAACCACACTGACACGCACTTTAATCCATGTCCTTGAATCCATGTCCTGTTTGTCCTGCCTTGTTTTATGCTGTAAAACCAGGTGATTTGTTTAAAAAACAAAACAAAGACCCTATAAAAAAGTTGAGGTTTATCTTGGTTGTGTTTTGAAAATAAAAACAGAGTATTTTGAAATATTGTTGCATCAACCCATTTCTTCATCTAAACATTCAGAATTCTCCCCCTTAAAAATGTACAAATGGACAAAAAAAAGAAAACAAGTGATATTAATTACTAGACTCTCAGTTGAAATCGCATGTTACTTTCTGCTGAAGTATTAATATTAATTTTTTTTTTCATTATTATGATCAGTGCTTTATATTTTAAAATATTCTATTAGAAGTCTGTAATAGCGTTCTGATCATGCAGATTTTCAAAATCAAATGACTCAGAATCGGATTGGGGGCAAAAAAAAACCTCGTTGGGAGACGTCTCCGCTAAGTACTTCATGTGAAGAGTTGCTTTTTCTCTTTTAACTGTAAAGCTGAACGTTTGTAAGACATCTTTTAAAGAGCAAATACACAATTTTTGTTCAATTCTTCAATATTTGACTTGCTGCTTGTTGGGACTGCAAATGGACATTAGCTCTGAGAGCTATGGTCTGGGACAAAGCACCTTTTCTTTTATTAATGTTCCTGTAATTGGTTCCTGTCAAATAAATGAAACCTACAATGTTGTCCTTTTTCCGCAGGTGTCCAAGATAGCTGCTTATGCTTACAGTGCGATCTCTCAAATCAAAGTGGATGCTAAAGAGGAACTGGTGGTCCAGTTTGCCATTCCTTGATTCTGCAACTCCGACCTGCATATTGTTCCTCCCATCCAAGTCGCTCTTCGTCTCATCTGTGTTCTCCTCCAGCCCACTTTTTCTGTTTTTTTTTAAAACTACTTTGATCCTGTGCTTCTCGGTCATACCTCTCAGTCATACCTCTGACTGTTAAAAACCCCACAGAGGTTTTGCTCCGGTCTAACTGTCCACTATTGTGCTTAGAGGATCTGTGACAGTAGGTTTTCTGTCCAATGTGCACTTGGGAGAGAGGTTCATGTGGGATTTCAGGCTCCATATGGAGATGTAGGGGAAAAGTCACATTCCTCATCTCTCTTTTGTTATAACCTGGAAGTTTTTCACGCCTTGTTTGGTTGAATCTTCAGGAAAGTCTCACTTTACTTTAATCCAAAAGCATGAACTGAATGGACGGAGTGCAAACCCCAGCAGTCTCTGTGACGATGAAGGAAAATGAAACAGCGTTTCAAAAGCAGGGGTGGGGACTGAAAATTTTCATTTGGTTATTTTTTTTGTTTTCCTGTTCTAGCCAAATGATGAATGCGTCTGATGTGTGGGGATTTAATTCACTCATGTCAGCTACGAATCAGTCAGCTTCTGTTTTGACATTTTTTAATTTTTTGTGTGTGTTTTTTTTTTTTTTGCCTCAGAATTTTAGATAATTGAATGCAGTGGGGAACAGAAGAGTGATGGAGGGGCAGGGTGTTGGAGGACACAGCATATTCATCCTTTTGTACAGACGGATTCTAAAAACATGATGGCTTGTACAGAGTTTGTCTGCTTGTAAAGGGGAGTTGAACCGACATGCAGCCTTCTCAAGTGTTAGTTTTACACAAAAAGGTTCACTGCAGGTTATCCTCATATAGAGTTGTCCATATTAATCAGAAACTAACCATCGTAGTCGAGTGTGTTCAAATTCCATGAACTGCAGGAGATGGTGAGATCTCAGAGCTTTTTGTGATTATTTATTTTTTGGTCTTCAATGCTTGTTTGCTCCACAGAGAGTGCGGTGAGCTGCTCTGGGCTCGATAAAGGGATGTTCAGCGAGGATGTGACTATTTAAACCACACAACTGATTTCAGCTTTTTTTTTCAGTTACTTGGCTTTTCTTTTTGTTACTCGGATGTGTAATACTACCTGAATAACTGTATGTTTGTAATATTTTAGGCTAGTACCAAAAACTTTTAGTTTTTTTCTTTTTTTTTGGGTTTAATCAGTACATTAAAAATTTTCAACAAAGTAGTCGTGTATTATTAAAAACACAACCTGGCATTTAAGAAGCTGTTTACTATGCGTTTCAATGATGAGCCTATAATGGGGTTTTAATAATAAAATAAATTAAAGCTGCGAGCGGTATTGTATGGCCTGCAGGCGCTGCCCTCCCTGCCCCCTTTTGTCCTGTCCTCACTGAATGGGCGACTGCCCCTCACCCCCCTCTTCTGCCCCTACCATCCTGGTCAGAGCTGCACTTGACATATTCACGACTTTTCTGTTGGTTTCACGTCCATAGCAACGGTTTTGTATTTGGGTTGCCAAGTGATGGCAAACTGATCTTTGTAATTCTGAGAAGAATCTGCAAGAGTTGTTTTATTTCTTTGACAAAGGAGGTTTTTTGTTAACCACGCCCACATTCCTAATATGTTCACAAATGTTCAATTATTCCGTTCAGCTTTAGTTAAGGTATTGTGTATTACATTTTTACAATATTGCATTAAGAAATGTGAAACAACAGGAAAATGCCACTTTTGTGAGCTCGCTAATCTACAATTGCCAACATTTTTCTCGAGGAGTTAGGCGATGGGTGAAAATCCCTAGGACAAATTTTAAGTTTATAGAAGGTACTAATGAAGATTTTTATTAAGAAAGTTCAAGATGGCAGCCTCTTCCCAGGGTCAAAGGTCAACAAAACTTCAAGGTGGGGGTGAAATTTCTTTAAGATTGCAAACAAAACATTTTTCTTTTTCCATATTGTGTGTGAAGAGTGCCAAAATTCACACTTAAAAGAGCCGCCAAGCTGCAGGTCCTGTGGCCATCCCATAATTTTAAAACTTCTTTTGAATTTGTGGTTAGTGGATTTTGAAAGTCTTTTTTTTTTTTTTTCTTTGGCTGCGTATGGCATTTTTGGCCATTTTTTTATGGATTCTCCTGCTCTGATTTTTTTTTTTTTTTTCGGGGGGTTGTCAATCACTATACCCAAAAATATTTTTTGTAGTCCTTGCAGTCCAGGACTGCTGAAGGACATGGAGAAAAAGAGGAATTTCAATGATAAAATAACCCAAAGAGGTGATTTAAAACCTTTAATTTATTTAGAAATGTTAATATTTTCACATTTAAAACCAACATTCTGAACTTTCTGTAGAATCTTTTCAGAGATCATCTCCAAGGATGCAGCAAAGCAGAACTTTGGAGCATCTAACATGAAAAATGTCATAACACTCGTCATCTCTGAAGCTGGTCAAAATCAGATATTTTGGAAAAATAATCAGCTTTCAAATATTCTTTTGAAAAACTACTACACAGCCCATCCATCCATTCTTTACGCAGCCATCAGGAGTTCTCTATATCTGCGACCGCTGGGTTGGTCTTACTGCGGCTTCTGCTTCGATGCCTCATCTTTGCCAGGACTCGCTCCTGGCTTGTTACTGCGCTGAAGTCCATTGACTTTAACTGAGGCAGTGCAAAAATCACATGATTTCTGTAGAGAGGAAAAGAGAAACCATTGACAGTGTTATTCTGATCTGTCAAAAACTACATTTAGGTTCATAAATACACCAGCAATGGAGGCTAATTCTATGTAACCTTTGTTTAGCGTGTGATTGGCAGTACCAGTGTGTCTTCAAACACTGCTGCTGTTGCACAGACGGACTGACGGGGATATGATCTGTGTTCTAGCACCTGTTGCAGAGTTATGCTTTCCAAGCACTTGAGTTCCAAGAGTTATACCTGACCCCACACTTCTACTGTGCAACAGTAGAAGCTGCTAAAGGTTTATATTTAGTCCCATTATGTGACTCTTTGCAGTTCTTACTGTAAGATTGAACAAGTAGCCAAATTCAAAAAGCTGTAGAACAACAGGAGTTCTGATGGCAATTAATTAGAAATGACAGCTGCTTTTGCTGTTAATCCCCACGCCAATCACCTTTTGATCAATTGTAAAAGCGTTGCAGCGGTTTTTTGATTATGGAGATTTTAAAAGCTTGAAAAAAACTTGTCGTTTTCTAGGACATAGTTTCTGCAGAGTAGCAGTAATTCATTCGAAATTCACCTTTAAGTTGTGGGTGGGACTGTCGGAACGGCCTAAACCTGCCTTCATTTCCCATAAACCCTTTGTTGACATGGTCTCCCACTAGCTTACAGCCCCTCACACACCATATCTAACATTACCAGTTCAACAAAAATCGTCAAACAATATTGGAGCTTTCCAGACGTACAGTTTATAGCCAGATGTCAGCTCAGACTAGGTCAACGTTTACATTTCTTTGTCTGCAAGTGTATGCATCAGAATGGAGCGGAACAGGGAGCTTGTTTTCTACGTCCCACCACATTTTATCGTCTGCCAGTGATTCACAATAATTTGAAAAAGAAATACTCAGGAATGCAATTTTGAGCTTCATTTTCTTTATATATGTTCTCTATCCTCAGAAAAGAAAAGCATGTTAAAAACACCAAGATTATGATTTTCATTGGAGAGAGTCTTTAGGGAGGACTTAAAGAACTTACATTCTACTTACTTACATTTCTGGAAAATGCTGTTGCATCTGAAATAAACAAATCTGTACCTATACGTCTTATTGGTTTCTATGGGGTTCCCATGTAAAGTGATGGAGTGGAGATGCTGAAGCTCCCCCAGCCTGTCCACCTCTGACAGAACACGAATGCTGTTCCCATGAAGATACAGCACACGCAGTTCATGCAGTCTGCATAGGATCTGGAGCAGAAATAATACCAATATAACATAAGTAGGATGCAGACATCTTTAAGATAAAAACACGTAAATAAAGGAGAAGGCCAAGTTACTCACTGGGTCAATGTGGGTAATCTTGTTGAAGGAAATATCAAGCCAAGCAAGGCGCTTGGGTTCCGCAAGGAAATGACAAACAGTTCTCTCAAGGTCAAATAAGTCAGTAATGTTGTTGTTGCTCAAGCGCAGAGAACAACACAAATATTTGTTCTCTGAGTTTTTTTTTAAAGGCCGAAGGCTTCTCCTGGGTTCCTCCGTCCAAGCATCTGAAAAGACAAACATATGTAGTATGTGTTTAAATGAAAACTGCTATCTACATTTATTTGAGTCTACTTTAAATGTGTGTCACAGAGCACCATTTCTAAGAAAAGAGGGATTTGTTCTTTGTTTGTTTTAACAAACCCAAAACATTCTTAAAATGACTGGAAAAAGAGGCCAAACGCATTTAAAAAGAATGTGACGTAAGGCAAACAGCAGAGGTGTAGCGATTGATTTTCACAACAATTCAGTTTATATCATAATTTATGATTGAAAACCTGATTCATAGTAGATATTGGTTCTTTTTTAACGATCCGATTCACTGACCTACAATCGATCGCGGAAATCTTTAGTCAATAATTCAACAAGTTTGACTTAGAGATGAATGCCAGTGCCAATTTCACCTGCACTGAACAGCACAGGTGAAGTTTTCCAGATTCCTTGTATGTCTTGTTAGATAAGTGTTAATTAAATATGTGTACAAACAAACAAGTAAACAAGAATGGTAAGGCAATACTGGCAAATTCATTCACATTTTAGTTTTCTACAGCTCAGCTCACTGTTGTTTTTCCACATCAAAATAATAGAAATAGAACATTCTTAGATCATTCTACCACACTGTATGGTCACATGTCTTTGCTAAATTTATAACGTTTCCTCACATTGGACTGGAATGATGGCTGGTTGATCATTTTTTGCCGTCATCACATGTGTGTTGTTGTCCGCTGTGATGCACTTAGTCGTTTTCAGTACCTCAGCCCAATTCGTATCCAACTCCAAATGGTATTTTCAAATATCCAATTAATTGTTTAATTTCTTGTTGAAACAACTTTATATGTTGATCTGATTAACAAGTGGCCTCAGACAGATCGGTCTGGTTGGATTGTAGGAAAAGAAATCAATTCATCAATAAAGTCGTTTGATTGTTACACCCCTTGCAAACAGTAATTCCATATATGTCACAAACTTGTCCTATAAAAATAGGTTAGTGTCAATTTCTTTTTGTGCAAATATATATTTATGTTGAGTTTGGTTTGCAAAAGTAGTTATTTTTTAATGAACTATTTCTATTCTAATCTAAGTAAATTGAGATATAATTAAAACAGGATAAAAATAATTAAAAATCATTACAATCCTGTATTAAAACTTGTGTATTAATGTCAAAAGAAACAATAGTGGACACAAAACACTCAGTCTCCTTTTTGCTCCATAATTCTCCCAAGTTTTATTTTTTTATTGTCCACCAAAAACACATGAAAATAAAATTAAGTCTGGAATTATTTTTGAAAAATGACATGTTTTATAATACTTGTTGATGAATTTAACCATTTTTTTAAAAAAAAACAACCTTTTGGCATAACCATATATTTCACAGGAATTTTAAGTTAATGTTTTTCAACAGCAAGTCTGATGGAAAACATATAATAAAAATGAAATTAAAAATCAAACTTGAGAAATAAAAACTAAGCCAAAGCAACAAATAGAGAAACAAAAAAAAGTACAACCTGTTAGCTTGCTGATGTTTTTAAAAGAGAGATCCACGGGCGCGCCGAACATAATAACCTAATGACGTCAAATCAATTTATCTAATGAATGACAAATTCAGCACATTCAGGAATTTCCTGAATTTGAAATTCAGTAATTTTCCGAGGGGCTTTCTGACAACTTCGGCTTTCCCAAACACAACTGTTTCTATGGAAACAAGCAAATGCATCCTGGGACTTGTAGTAGTAGTCACATGATAACACGTGTTGAGCATTTACTGTGCATGAGATTATGAGCGATTAAAATGTATCATCTAATAGTTGGTTTGATGTTTAATATTCTGAAAAATAATAGGAATGATGGCTAACAAATGTAACCATAAAAATTTAAATTAAATTAAAACATAAAAACACAAATACGTAATTTCATATCTAAAAATGATCATAGTTCTCTACACACAGTCAAAAATTTGCTCCCTTCTCTCCTTTGTTTTTTTAATTTAAATTTTTTAATTTTTTTCCCCCTTCTTTCCTTTGCCAAGCTGCCATGTTCTGGATAATGACGTAAGCAGACTTCCTGGATTTTTAACCAATCACAGCCTGATTTTTCACGAGTGGCTTTTTCTGCAATCGGATTGGTTGATTCAATCTGTCGCGTCCTTTTTCAAATTTTTGTTACGTTATACCTTGAGCTGAAGATTTCTTTCCATTTACAAAACGTAAACAGTCCTGTCAACAACGAGTGGTTTACACCGAGAGAGAGGAACTATAGGTACGTTTTCAGGTAAGCAACTACGTTTAAATTAGGTCATTTTTCGCAGTTCCGTTAAATTGAAAGTTTAACTTAGCCGACGTTCGTTCGTTGCATTGCAAGTTTACTCAGTTATCTTTTTTTCAAAGTTAGCTTTACTTTTAGCTTGTACTGTGAACAACCAGATTTTTGCTTTACTTCTTTAACAATAACGTCTGCCAATTAATCATTACTTTTAAATTAAAATGCAAAATACAATGTTTAGTTAGAAAAGTGGCTTGCGGCTGCGCCTTATCGAAAGTAAGATTGTTGCTTAAATTGTATTTACGCAGTAAAGCAAACCTATTTATTTATGCATTTATTTGATATATTTTTTTATTTATTTCAGATTGAAATCCCTTTACAATAAAGGGTCAACCGAGATGTTAAGCGTCGGTGTGAAGGCTCTTCTCAGCTGGGTAAAAGCTAATGACAGTGCGAACTAACCTGCACTATTTGTGTGAGTGAGTGTGTGTGTGTGTGTGTGTGTGTGTGTGTGTGTGTGTGTGTGTGTGTGTGTGTGTGTGTACGTGTGTGTGCATATATATAAATATACATATATTTTTTAAATTAAAAAACGAAGATTTATTTTGTAACAGTCTAAGATAAATCAACATTATCTGCAGGTCAACAGTGTCAGCCCCTCTGATGGAGAAGTGACCATAAATGATTTACAGGATGGGGTGGTCCTGGTCAAACTTATTAATATGCTGTAAGTAGAGTACATTGAATGTTTGTATCACTAATTATTGTATTACATTATACCACAGAGTCTCTGATTTAACCTGAGTGTTTGTTTTTGCTTCATTTTATGTCACATCAGGAGAAAGGAACCCGTCTCCAGCCTCAGTGACTCCTTTGAGGATCGATACAAACTCATTGCAGACTTTTTGGAAAGTACGTATCTTTCCTAACTGATCAATTGCGTGGAATATGGTTGTGGTCAAACGAGGCGTCATACATGTCTAGGCAAGGCAAGGAAAGTTTATTTGTATAGCACAATTTGTACACAAAGTAATTCAAGGTGCTTCACAAAACAGAAAAATGCATTAAAATCACAATACATCATAGAAATAATCAACGTAAAATTTACTTTAAAAGAAAAGAAAAAAAATGTCTATGTCTATGAAGACTTTCATTCCACCAGGTTGATTCCATCATAATAGCAGGTTGAAGGGCTGTCATCTGGACATGGTTTTTAAAGTTAGAAGGCATTCAAATAGTAATCAAAAGCATAAAACAATCAAAAAAAACCTAGTAAAATAGAAACACAGTTAAAAAGCAAAACAGCAGCAGAGCAGAGTCTCATGTGTCAACAGGCTTGCTTTAAATTTTAAGAAGATTAAAAATTACCTAGGGGATGCCCGCTGTACGCTCCGTGGTACACTTCACAGCTTCTGTGCACAGAATGAAAAATTGGTAAGACTTAAGGTTAAAAACAATTGAATGATTAACCCCCCTTTTTTTTCTTTAAGCAACAATAACATCTGGAGTTTTTGTTGGTTCTATGTTTATTATGTGGTCATCTGTGACATTATTACTCATCCTTAGATTTTTCTTTTCTTCTATTTTTCATTCTGCTATTTTTTTATGCCTGATGTGTCATTTTACTTGTTTCAGCTTCTTTAAAATTATTATTTTTGTTTTTTAGAAGACTGCAGATTTTGTTCCACTGAAGGTACTGACATATCTTGGACCAATATAAGAAATGGCAAAAATCTAAGTGTCGAACTCGCAAAGGTAAATAAGTAAAACAAGTTCAAGAAAGGCTGGTGTGAAAAGAACTTTTCTCATCTTTTTCCATTTTTCTTCCTAACTAGGTGCTTCTGGTGCTTGTGTACCACAATATGATGAATGATTGCTGCACTCTACACGTGTTGGAAAGTGATGTGGAAGTAAGCTGGTTATTCTGTCCTCTTGAGCGTTTTTAAGCCCCAGTCAGATGTAAGTTGTGTTCTTGGTGCTTTCTTTCTGATCATGGAGGACATATAGAAAGAAAATGAGGCTTAAAATGACATTTCTGAGTATTTCTTAATTCAAATCGTTGTCAATAAGGAGCAGATGAGAAAAACACTGTTTGAAAAAGAGCCTTGAATGTGACGTAGAAACTATGCAGGACAGACCACAAGCTCCCTGCTCCGCTCCATTCTGATGCATCCACTTGTAGACGACTAGATCCATGTACGTCTCTGTTTTCCTCATCTGAGCAGGTATCTGGCTCCAAACTGTACGGCTGGATAGCTCTAATATTGCTCGCTATCTTTGTTACACCGGTAATGTTAGGTTGGGGGTGTGAGGGGCTGGTGGGAGAGCGTCTTAACAGAGAGGTCGGTAAGGGAAAGGGGCGGGGTTGCTTTGTGCCAATGGTCCCGGTCACAATTCAGAGCTACATTTTTAATCAACGTCTGCCGCACTGCAGAAACTAAATCTTAGAAAGTGACAGGTTTTTGATTTTGGCTCAAAATGGCACAATCCTAATTAAAAGGCTGCTTGGAATGCTTTAAAATGGATCAGAAGATGATCTCATTGGGTCTTTAAGTTTTTGGTCTTTACTGTGATCTTCTAAACCTAATAACCTTTTTTGTGCTACAGTTACATTTGATCACAGTGCACCTTTTTTTCCCCCCCGTTAGAGAGAACTGGCATACCTTACATGCTCTTTTGTGATGGAGAAGGAAGGCTCAGTTTACCTGAGTGACAGCCTGGATGGCTACTTGGCACGAAAATGTAAGTCACAAACTTCTTTACCTCCATTTCATTAGGAAGAATATATTTGTCCCACTTTTTTTTAAATTCAGAAATTTGAACATTGTTGTTTCAGATATTCCAGCCTTCCATAAGATGTCGAATGAATCCGCCACCACCTCCTCCACCACCCCCTCCTCCACCACCACCTTCTCAGATGATGACTCTCCTGTTTTTCAGCGCAGACAGAAAATCACTTTTGTTGATATGGAAACTGTAGCATCTTCTTCAGTCAGGTATTGGTTCAAAATGATACATCTTTTTTTATATAATATTCCTGCAGAACAGAGCTGCCTGAGCCTGGTTCTGGCGATCCTGCTCTGTTTGCTACGGTTTTGGGCTGGACTGTAGATCTGTGGAACCAGGACTGGGCAGCCCTGCTGTAAAAGGGCTTTAAAGTCCCACTCTGATCATCTTTTGACCTAAGTGTTGTCAGTAGTCTTTTAATTATGATAATGCTGGGTTTTTTTTAGCCAAAATTTTAAAAACCTGCATCGCTTTCTAGGACATAGTTTCTGCAGAGCATCAGTTCATTAAAAATTTGCTTCTGAGTTGTGGGTGGGACTGTTGGCGCTGATCAACCCACCTCCCTTCCCCTGCCTGTTGCTGAAAGCTTGGAGCAGGGAGCTTGTGAGCTTAAGTTTAAGCTTTTAAACGGCTGATTCACAACGGTTTGAATAAAGACATACTCAGAAATACAATATTGAGCTTAATTTTCTTTATACCTGTCCTCTATCATGAGAAATATGCCACAAGAACATGTTAAACACCAAAAGCACCATTTTCATCAGAGTGGGTCTTTAAAAGGATCTATTGAAAGGCTTTGATTTGATCTTCATATTGAAAAAGCCAATTCAAGTATCCTGCTCATCTCATTTTGTTTCTACAGCAAGTCTCCTTTGGCTGAAATCATGAACACACCCAAATTTCAGATGAGGAAAATGAAGAGACAGTTGTTGAAAGAGAGGGAGTACAGAGATGATTTGACCAAAGAGCTGTCCGCCAAGATTTCCCTCGTCGCGCTTAGAGGTATCTCCTGCAGCTATTGACTCTATGTGAGAACTGGACTGAGTGTGACGTCACACATAGAAAATGATTCACTTCCACCTCCAACCAAATGAGCTCAATTCAGTTGCCTTTTTTTTTTTGTTTTTAACATCACGGACGCTGCCATTTTGGAGCCAGATGTTGTCAGTAAGCATTGATTGGTCCAAGTGGGACTGACTATGTTTGAACAATGAATTGACTCTGGCCAATCAGTAGTGAGCTTGTTGGTAGTCCACAGCTCAACTACTTGAAAGCAGGCTACACTAGATCTGTCAAACGTTTTGAATCTAATGTTCAGGGGCCATCAGGCCCCACCTACTTTTCTTGAGACACCTCATTGGTAAATTTAGAACTTGAATAATTTGAACTACAGAAAAAAAAATGTCCTGAAACAAATTTGGGTTATCAAGAAAACGTTTAAAGAAAGATATCAGAGCAAGAATGATTATTCTGACCAATAGAATGACTGAGTAGCAGCAGTTCATTTCTCTATAGAAGTCTATGGGATTTTGGCTTCTTGGAGTCAGTGGTTACTTCCTTTTGGGAACGCTGGGGGACGGGACCACTCAGTCCATTCTCATATGCTTGTAACACAACGTATTCAATTTGATGTCTAAGAAGATAGAGTTTGCTTTGATGCTGTTTTTTTTGCAGAGTCTCAAATCAGTCAACTGCAGTATCGCCTGGATAAGCTGAAAGAGGAGCAGAGTGAAGAGGAGGCGGCCATCAGGAAACAAATCAGCGACCTTGAGACCAAGAACAACATGTTGGTACCCATGAATGGAATTCTGCAGTTTGCAAACAGACCTCTTGATGAAGTCCTTTGCACAAATACTTAACACACTGGAGAAAAAAACAGAAATAAAAGTGGTCTATTTTCCCTCTTAGATTGCAAACGCGTCTTAACGAAATGCTTAAGGAAAACAAGGAGCTCAAATTAACCTCGTCTCAAACGGAGAGAAAAGTGGATGAGCTTGCAGAGGAAAACGGTTCACTCTCTTCTCAGGTAAAACTACATCTCAATATTTTCAAATCCTGTTAAATCCAGAATTCTAAATCCATTTCCTGCCATATTTCCTGATCATTGACTTATTTGTCCACTTAGACCACATTCCACTCTTAGTTCATTTTTTATTCAACTCATCTTTTTTGTTTAGTTTTAAAGAGGATTTTTTTTGTTGCCATTATTGAGGTTAAATGTTTGAACCATAGATTTTGTGTTTTTATTGTTTTTTACATGTCCATGTGTATCACAAGATGAACCTCATTTGTTTGTTTAAACTCTTTCTGACTATTTTTCTTAGATGAGAGCTGTGTGTTCACAGCTGGCCCTGTTTAAGGAGGAGGTTGGTAGACTCACAGAGAGTCAAGCTGCTGCTGACGAGGAATGGAAAACCAAAACCAAGCAGCTGGAGGCGGAGCTCAACCAAGCGACGGCCCAGAAGGTATACGTCAGCTTAGAAAAGGAGGCAGGAAGCAGCACGCTCTTGATTTCAAAGCAGTCCTTGCCACCACGCGCTGTGTGTCAGTGTTGTGTGATTTCATGTCATCACAAGTTGAAAGTGTTGGAGATCAATGCAGGGAAGCAAATTGAGATGGTTTGGACACGTTGAGAGGAGGATGTTGGTAAAAGGATGCTGTGAAGGACAGGATGGGGGAGTGAGGTTGTAGACGGCCTTGAAGGTTGAACATCAGGAGTCTGAGGTCAATCCTGCATTTGACAGGAAGCCAGTGGAGCTGAAAAGTGGTGGAATGTGTGTGTTGGGTGGGGGCTATCCGAGCAGATGAGTTCTGGACCACTTCAGAAGAGAGCAGTGTTGCAATCATCAATGGTGCTGGTGGACAGGATAAAGATGGGTGGTAATTGATGGAGATAAGCAGACCAGGTGATACTGGTTATAGCCAAATAATAGACTCCTGTTCATACTCTTTAAATGAAGTGTAGACATGTCTATAAATAGATCCAGGAAGTGCTGCCTGATAAGGTGGGAGGAAAGTTTGAATGTTCAGATCCTATTGGAAATTGGGCCTGATCACGCTGTTTCAGACTTGATCAAGATCAAACGCCTAACGGAAAAAAATGAGCTGCTGCATGACCCCACTGTTGTTGTTGTTACCTTCACCCCACTTGTGCATTGACGGTCCAACTTTTGGGGTGGAAACGCTCACCTGGACTACTCTAAACCGGACCGTACTGCTCAGTGGAAACAAGGCTTTAAAGATCCACTCAGATGAAAACAGTGTTTCATATGTTTTTAACATTTTCTTGTGGCATTTTCTGATGGTGGAGGAAATGTATAAAGAAAATTGAGCTCAAATTACATTTCAGAGTATTTCTTTAAGTAAATTATTGGGAATCAGGAGCAGATTAAAAAAATGCAATTTGAAAGGGCGGGGCCACAACTCCCTGCTCTGCTCCATCCTGATGCATCTACTTGCAGACTAATTGATCCATGTATGTCTTGGGTTTTATCATCTGAGCTGGCATCTGGCTCAAAACTGCAGTCCAATATTGCTCGCCATTTTTGTCGCACTGATATTATGTTAGGGATCTGAGGGGCTGTAAACTAGCGGCAGAGTGTAAACAAAGGGTTGATGGGATATCAGTGCGGGCTTACTCCATACCAACAGTCAGACCCACAACACTTCTCGGATAAATAAAGATTAAATGAAAAAAAAAAATAGTAAAAGACGGTAAATTTGTTATAAAAAATGCAAATATCACACTGCTATAGTTCAATATTGTAAATATTTAAAAGCTAGATTTTATAAATAAATGGCTTAATGGCCAAAAATGTGTAAATTTCTAAACATTGAGGTGAAACTTTTCGGCTCTAACTGGGTTTGGTCTGTAAGAAACGGGACCAAATGGTTGTTTTATCATTAAAAAGAAGTCTGCATATCATGATCCGTTCATGCGTATGAACGGATCGTGACATTTTAGTGCATAAAGCTCTGCAGAATACAGCACCAGATTGAGTAGAAGGTTCACCAAAACATGTCTGGTGTGTGGAGATACTTTACAGAAGAACAACTGCTTTATGTACAAGTTTCCCAATATGTGAAGGGACAAGGCAAACATTAATACAACAAACCATCAACACGCTAAAGCTTCTCATCCACGAAGTGGGGTAGATGAGAAGAGATGTGTTTCTTTTAAGGATGCAGTTTTTGTTTTATGGGTGTTTTTTTGTTAAACCCCCCTGCGTCACTCTTTCCATAGGAGCTTCTGTCTGAACAAGGTCAGATCCTCCAGGGGAAGATCTCCTGCTTGGAGGAAGAACTGAGAAGAGTTGGCAAGGAGGTTGTTGGTGAAAACATGGGTCCAGTCATGGAGGTAAAATGGCTTTACTAACAAACAGTTTAGTTTCAGTCAAACACCTGCTTTACAGGAAGGTTTGCTCTTTATTGGGTGTCTCTGAAATGTCTTCCTCTTTTTAGATTTGCCAAAGAGAAGACTTGGAGATGGAGATCCAGCGTCTCAAAAATGAGCTTGAGAGCTCTCTTTGCTCCATTCAAAAAGCTGAAGAAGAAATTCAGACCAAAAACCTCAAGATGGTTGAGTATCAGCAAGAAATGCTACATCATAAGGAGCTCCTTGAGCAACACAAGAACCACACCGATAAGCTGATTCAAGCAAAGGAGGAAACGATGGACCAATTGAAACGGGACATGGTCAAACAGAGCGAGGTTCTTCACCAACAGATTCAGGAACTGGAGCTTCGCTTGGAGTCGGTGGAGCGTCAGAAAGCCCAGCAGATGAGCAGACTCCAGCAGGACATCGCTGCCCTCCAACATGAAATAGAGACACTAAAGGAGAAGCAGAAAGAGAAAGATGATCTTCTGCGTCAAACCGAAGACAACGTGAAGGATCTTGAGGGAAAACTGTCTGACGCTTCGTCTCTGTTATCTGAGACTGAGCAAAACATTAAAAACCTCTCAGAGGAAATTGAGCATCTAATAGATGAGAAGAAAAGAAGTGGAGAAGAAATTCAGTCCAGAGAAGAAGCGTACACCAAACTTCTTCAAGAGAAGTCTGAAGAGCAAGATGTTCTTAATGACAAAATCCAGGCTTTGACGGCACGCCTGGAAATCCTCGGATCATCTCTCAGGCAGGCCGAGCAGGAAGTTCAACTCAAGGAAGACCTCGTGGCTAAAACACAGCAAGCACATTCTCAACAAAGGTGTGAATTTGAGGAGCAGATCTCACGGTGTGAGGAGGAGATCCAAAGACTTAATGCTGAGGTGCAGGAAAAAAGCCAGTCGCTGGTAGAACTGAGGGATGCCAGCTCTCAACGGGCAGAATCTCTGGAACAGGAGATTGCTGTCCTGCAAGCCCAACTGCAGAGCCTGACGGATTCCCTCAGGACTGCAGGGGATCGGGCGGAGGCTCAGGAGGCCATGCTGGCAAAGCAGCAGCAGGAAAATGAAAAGCAGGCAGAGCTCCTGCAGCAGCAACGGTCAGCCTCTGAAGAAGAGCTGAAGAACCTAAAGCAGGAGGTGCAAACCAAAGAAGAAGCCATCAGCTTGTTGAGAAATCAGAGCTCAGAGCAAGCCGAGCTGCTGAACCAGAAGATCCACCATCTGAAGCAGCAAGTTGAGTCTTGTAGTTCCTCACTGAAGCGAGCTGAAGAGAATTTACAATCCAAAGAAAAAGTGTTTGCAGAGGAAAAACTGCAAACCGCCAGACAGCTAGTGGAGATCCAGGCGCAGATGGTGGCCTCTCAAGATGAAGTGAAGAGGCTCAATGTAGAGGTTGATGCTAAGGAGGAGCAGCTCGTTCAGCTGAGGATGGAGACTGCCTCACATGCAGAGTTACTCCACAAGGAGATCGAAGCTCTGAACGAGCAAATTCAAAGTGTTAATAGTTCTCTTAAGGCTGCTGAGGAGCAAGTCAAAGCCAAGGAAGGTCTGATGGCCAAGCAGGATGAGGAGAACTCTTTACAGATTGAAGAACATAAACGCAATTGCGCAGCACTTGAAGAGGAGGTGAACGGGCTCAGACGGGACATTCACACTAAGCAGGAGGAGGTAGAAATGCTAAAAGCTGAGCGCTCCAAGGAGAAAGAAGCCTTGATGTCTCTCCAGGAGGAGGTACGAGGTTTGAATGCCTCACTGAAGTCTTCAGGTGAGCGGGCACAAGTTCAAGAAAAGATGCTAGCCCAGAAAGAACTCGAGCTCTCTGAAGTAAAAGAAACTTTTGAAGAGAAGGTGAAAACATCTGAAGATGAGGTTCAAAGGCTTCTGGAGGTGATGGCGTTGAAAGAGGACCAACTGGTTACCCTGAAAAAAGAAGAAGATGCGCGCTCCGAGTTCCTGCAACAAGAAATCACGTTCCTGAAAAGCCAGAGTGACTCTCTCACAAAAGCTGAGGAAGAAGTTCGGACTCAGCTCGCTAAGGTCACCAAACAGGAGCAAGAACAGGCTCATCAGGTGGAGATCCTGCAGCAACAGCTCTCTGCGTCTGAACAGATGATGAGAACCATGATGCTGGATGTACAGACAAAAGAAGAAGAGATGAGCCTGTTGAAAAATGTCAGTTCTGAACAAGCAGAACTACAACTTCAGGAACTGAACAGCCTACAGGAACAGGTGGAGGGTCTTAGATCTTCACTCAAGACAGCTGAGGAGAGTTTGCGGTCCAAAGAAGACGCCTTAGTGGAGCAGAGAGAATACAGCACGCATCAGATCGAGACACATAAAGAAGAAGCGAGGAGACTGAAGGCGGAGGTGAACCAAAAAGAGGAGCAGTTGGCTCAGCTGAAGACCAAGGCCGCCGCACACAAGGATTCACTTCAGCAGGAGATTGAAGCTCTGAAAATGCAAATGAGGACAATTTCGAATTCTCTAGAGATTGCTGAAGAGCAGGTCAAAGCCAAAGAAGATCTCATGGCCGAGCAGCAGGAGGGATACATGCTGAAGATTCAAGAACTAAACAAGAACTGTGCAGGTCTGGAGGAGGAAGTGAAAGAGCTGGAAGGGTGCCTTCAGACCAGAGAGGCTGAGGTAGAAAGATTAAAAGCTGAGAACTCCAAGGTGTCTGAAGTTCTGAACTCTGAGATCCAAACTCTCAGGGAGGAGAAGCAGAAGCTGAGCGAGACGCTTGAAGCTGCAGAGGAGCATGTTCGGAGCAAAGAAAAGCTGCTGGTGCAGCTGGAGAAGGAACTTTCCCAAAAAGAGCAGACGCTTCAGGACATGATGACCACCTCCAAAGAGAAGATCAGGAGACTTTTGGAGCAAATGAATGAGAGGGAGGAACAAATGGTCTGTTTAAAAGAAGAAGAAGCCAAACAGTCTGACGTTCTTCAGGAGGAAATCAGGAGTCTAAAAATCCAATTAAGTGACACGAGTAAGAGCCTAAGGCAGGCCGAGGAACAGATCCAGAGTCAGCTAGTGATGCTAACCAGACAGGAACAGGACAGAAACCATCAGGTGGAGCTTCTGCAGCAACACCTGTCTGCTTCAGAACAGGAAGTGAGAAATGCTAGAAACGAGCTCCAAGTCAAAGAAAACCAGATGTTCCTGCTAAAGACGGAAAACTCCGAGCAGACCAGCATTTTGCAGCAGCAGACAGAAGCCCTTCAACTCCAGATCCAGAACCTTAAAGGAAGAATGGCGGCCATGTCTGAACAACTTCAGGCTAAAGAGGAGAAACTGCATGAAACCCAGCAGGAGTCTGTGCAGCAGATGAACCTGCTCCAGCAGCAGCTCGTCTCTGCAAATGCTGAGCTGACACAACACAAAGAAACGCTTGCTGCAAACCTCAAGATAAGAGAGGAGATTCAGGAGCTCAGAGTTTCCACCCTAAGGGAGAAGGAGGTCTTCATTCAAGAAAAAGAAACACTCATAGCCCAAATACTCCAGGTGGAGAAGGATAAGAAAGCGCTGGAAAAGGAGGTCCAAGCAGTTGTCCTAGAAAAGGAGAGGCTTGCTCAAACCAACCAGGCCATAGAAAGACAGAACGTTGCATCTCGTAAACTGGAGTCTCTGCAGCAGCAAGAAATCCAAATGTTGAAAACGGAAAGAGACAGGCTTTTGAAAGCGAAAGAAAAGATGGAAGAAAGTGAGAAGATCAAGAGAGACCTGCAGGAGCAGCTTGCTGCTAAAGCAGAGGCTGCAGAACACTTCAAGGCTCAGGTTGGAGCAACAACAGTGACCTTATGGAAAAAATAGTGTGGAGGAAATGTGATCACATGGTAAAAAGTCATTTGCTATTGCATTCCTGCAGATGGAGAAAGCTGTGAGTCATTACAATGGAAAGAAGCAGCTCCTTCAGAAGAACCAAGAAGAAATGATGGAGCTGAAACATTCCCTGGAGGTGAAAGAGCAGGAGGTGAAGGCCATGCTGATGGAGAAAAAGCTGCTTCAGCTGGATTTGGACAAAGTTCAAAGCAACGAGAAGAAGCTGAAGAGTGCGGTGGCCAGTTTGGAGGCACAGGTTGGTAGTCTGACCTTTGAACTGTAAGTCGCTTAGGGCATATATGTTGTAGCAGCCAAAAAAATGCATAAAGACCAAAAAAAGCAAATATAAGTCGCACCTTTATGGAGACATTTCTTTAATAGAATACAAGACTCAGAATCGACATTTCATCTTGAAAGTCAAATCCTAATAACGGAATATACCGAATACATGTACGTTACACTATAGTACTGCTACATGGGCTAAATGGCTAGTCTTTAATGTGCTTTTAGCATATGGTGTTCACACTAGACTGTCGCTACACAGTACATATAAGAATTAGTGTCATATAATTCTAGCCTGGCACAAACCGCAACTATTCATTTCTCCTCCATGATCAATTTTTAGATGGTTGGCACTTCCTTTGTATAAAAGGGCCTCTATCATGCTAAATCAATTCTTTGAGCTTTAAGGTGTAGTATAATGGTCATTCCTCATGAAAAGAAACCCCAAAGCGGTATTTTGATCCGCTCACGCAGTTTTCCTCTAAAAGCCCGCGCTGTGAGCTGTGAGGAACAGCCTCTTCCAGGAAGAAAGCACTGCCCCCAAGCTAACACACACAAACACACACACACTTTTTCTGCAGAGCTAGCTAGCTGTGTTTGCAAAAACAGCTTCTTTTTATATGCACAATATGCTCATCCATCTTTGCAAAAGTTCAAATGTTGTTTGTTTTCATGGGCGAGACGCAGACACCCTGCAGAGGTCGGATCTAGGTTGACGTCATGAAATAAGGGTCACCAACAAGGAGAGAACGGTGGTGCCTCAGAGATCAAGTCGTCTTACTTCCAGAAAGGAAAATAGCTCATGAAAATAACTCGTATTTAATAAAAAATGTGTTATTTTGTGTGCCAAATGTAATATATTATTATATCTATGGATATTGTTTACTATAAATGGCTTACATCCAAGTCCCTGATTGGTCAAAGTTCAACCTGGCTTAACTTGCAGCGCACATGTTATGCCTTTTGTAAATAGACCAAAAACTGACTTAAAACTTGCGTAGCTTTTTGGAGTTTTGAAGGTGTAAACCTGAAACGTACATATGTGTGTTTACAAAGACTTTTCATTGAAAGTGGTCCTTTGAACGCATGTTGCCAAGCCTGGTTTGAGTGTAGCATAAGACTAAGCAGGACTGATTATTCTGCATTGCTGTCAGTAGCACATAGTGATACACACACCTACAGTGCCCTCTTGAGTTTGTAGCTATTTAAAAAAAAAAAGTAAGTTGCACACAAGTATAAGCATGCACCTCTGGACAAACCATGCAAAACACGTACTCTTACTCTGAAAATATGGTAATTCAAAGCCCTTTCTGGAGTTCCTGTAAATCAGAGTGGTTTTTTTTTTTGTGATTGTTTTTTTTCTTCTAAACTTTGATTTTTTTGCATCAACAGCTGGCCATTGCCGACCAAAACCTGCGAACACAGAGCAAGATTCATGGTGGTAGCTCGGAGTCCTGCCTTTCAGGGGTTTCTGGTTCACGCTTCGGTGTTTGCACCAGAGCACAGGTGAAGAAATCCATAAGCTCTGACAGCCTGGAGCAGAGCTCCCTGGAGGACTCCCTGAACTCCACAAGGTAATGTCTGAGCTCTTCTACTTGCCGCTCACGGCTTTAATGCTGTCCTGCAGCAGTCCTGGAACGCAGAACTAGATTGTTTCCTTAATTCTTATTTCTTACTGCATGCGCCTATTGAGCACAAATGATTTCCCCCCGCCAAAAATTCAAAAACAAAGCAAAGTCTGCACACACCTAGGATCCAGTTAAAAGGAATGTGGAGCATGATTAATTACACCAGCTGATAGTTTTTCACATAATTTCACACACGTCACTTGTCTACAACCACAACCAAAGTGGTGTTGACCTATGACCTCAGAAAGAGGCAGCCATGTTGAGTTTTACCTTCTACAAATTTTGACTCCTAGTGATTTTGATATATTGCCTTTTAAAGGATCTAAAGGATCATTGGAAAACTTCTTTGGGGAACAAAAAGTTGGATTTAAAGTTTGTGGATTTTGAACAGCGTTAGAGTGGTGAGCTTGCAGAAGTGGCGTTTCCCCGTTGCTTGCACATCTTTTACCAGAATATTGTGAACATGTAAAACATGAATCCTTGGCTCGAGCTGACAGAAGCGAAAGAACATTTTAGGAATGTGGGCGTAGTTCACAAAAAACCTCAGTTTCCAAAATAATCCTAAAAATTAACTTTTGTCAATACTTCTTCTAAAAATGATATAGATCTGTTTTGTCACCCCCACGCAACCAAAAAAAAAAGAAATGGTTGCTATGGAGATGAAACTGACAAAGTTTAAAAAAGCATTTTTATATGAATATGGCCCTTGAAGCTATGACCAGGGTGGCTGGGCCATAAGGGGAGAGTGAGGGGCGCGTAGCAGCCGTACAACGCAGCTCGCGCCCATTATCCGAGCTTATTTCCCACCCATGTGCTGCCAGCACTTCGCATCCCTCTAAAGCGTCTGAACTTCTTCACAGGAAGCCGTCTATTGACTCCAGCACACCACTTGTTCGAACTTCAGAACGTTTGGCTGCCAAGCGCAGTGGTCCGTACGCCGAGTCCCTGGAAACACTGTATTTTACACCCATCAATGCCAGACAGGCAAAAAGGTAGGTTGTGCAGGTCTGAAACTTAGAGGTGATTATGAATCATAGATGTGCTTTTATTGGAGGGGATGACACAAGATTTTAATCTAAAGAACTAAAATTCCAAACAAGATGTGTTTGTTTGAGAAATGTGTTGAAAGTGATATAAAACCTATAAATGGAATTCTTTTAGTTTGCTTTAAAGAAAGCTTTACTCCTGCTTCATCGTGAAAACAAATCAGACTAAAATGTTTCAAGAAAACATGTTTTGTGCAATTATGTAGACTTGAATACCTTTTTTGTTGTTGTTTTATTTTGGGGAGAACAAGACTGTTTCCTGAAGCCTTAAACTGACAAAAAGACTTTTTCTTGATCGTGACCTAGAACCGGAGCAGAGTTCGACGAGGAGCTGGACTCTGCTCGGAAAAATCCAACTTCATCTGTCAAACGGCGCAGAACCACGCAGGTTATAAACATCACTTTGACTAAGGTGCAGGAACTTCTATTTTACAGTTGTTGAATGTTTTTTATTTAATTCAAATATTTCAGTAACCTGTGTTTCTATTTGAAACTTTCCACAACATTTTATTTTAACAGGATTTTTGACAGATCTGAATTAATAATAGCTCAGGTTTTTACCTCATAGACTTAAAGTATAATCTGTCTGAATCCTTTAGAGAACTCCTGGCTGTAATGAGGAAGAGGAGACCTTCTACAGCCTTCCTTCTGCTCGCTCCCAGCCGAACCTCGCTTCTTTTCCCTCTGGGTCCACTTCTGATGCCCCGGCTGGTCAGACCAGCACTGCCAGTGACCGGCTCATCGGCCTTCCAGGGTACAGACGGAGCACAATCCACTCTCACAGTGAGTTCTGCTGCTGTGAACCCAATCATTTCACTTTTAAAGTCCCACTCTGATCATCTTTTGTTCTATTGCAAAGTGTTCCCAGTAATATTGTGTTTATGATGAAGTAGTTTTTTTTAGCCAGAATCCAAAAACCTGTGCTGTTTTCTGGACATAGTTTCTGCAGAGCAGCAGTAATTCATTAGAAATTCCCCTCTGAATTGTGGGCGGGGCCGTTGACGCTGAGGAACCCTGCTACCCGTTTCCCTTCCTGTTACTGAGAGTTTTCTGGTGATGCGTGCTCCTTCTAGCTTAGAGCCCCTCACACCCCCACCATAACAATGCCGGTGCAACAAAAATGGCGAGCAATATTGGAGCTATCCAGCCATGCAGTTTGTAGCCAGATGCCACCTCAGACGAGGAAAACAAAGATGTACATGGATCTATTTGTCCACAAGTGGATGTGGATCATAAGGGAGTTTGTGGCCTGCACATTGTAGATATTGTCTAACAACTACAAGCTTTTTCATATGGCTTTTTTTATCTGCTCCTGACTCAACAATTTGACTAAAGCAATACTACTAATGCAATTTTAAGCTTCATTTTCTCTGTATTTGTCCTCCCATCATCAGAGAAATCCCACAAAAACATGTTAAAAAAACAAATTCTTGATCTCAATCTGTGATTAAAAATGTAAAAAAAAAAAACTTATATCATTCAGAATTCTGATCAGATCTTATTCTTGAGCTGCGTTTACACAGAACACGATCCGTGCGTCAGGGACGTCCGGTTTAATGTTAAATCAATGTACAGACTCGATCAGAGGTCCTGTGGTGCATTTTCGGTGGCAGTCTGGCAGCAGCGCATTTCGGGCGGCGTGATGTTTACGGGGTTCAAATATCTATAGCTTGGTTAAGAATTGGCTTTTGGTCAATCAGCCAGAAACTCTGCTTTAGCCCGTGACGTGTTGAGCAGGTGGAGTCCAAAACCGACATGGAGGAGATTCTGACCGTTTTCCTCCTGAAATCTATGATATTTTTCTCACATGCTTGGATTCTTGAATGGAGAAAATAATAAAAAGATACTCTAATTTTATTCTTACTTTTTCCCTCCTTGGAATAATGCAGGACAGACAGCAAGACATCAAACTAGGTCACAGAGAGACAGAAGTAGCGCTGAACCGTCATTCTGATGTAGCTCCTGCAGTAGAGGATGAAGCTCACAGTACTAAGAGAGTCTCTGAATGATGCATGAATCCAGACTTGGAGACGTGATTACCAATGCTTTTGTAGAGCTCTTTAAAATAAACCTAATTTCAACATCATCCGTGCCTTTTGTTCGTTGTAAATCAGATATACAGACGTCCAGCAGCAAATTTGTGAAGAGAGGCGGCGGACGCACGGCTGTCCTTTAGTGTGAACGCAGCATCAGTGAGTCATTCTTCTGCATATGTTCACCCACAGCTGCAAGTACGTTCTGTGTGGGAGCAGAGAACGAACCCGATGGTGGACCTGAAGACTGGCTAAGAATTGCAGAACTTCAGGCCAGGAATAAGGCCTGTCTGCCTCATCTGAAGAGCAGCTACCCTATTGAGTCTGAGGTGAGGAGAGAAGGTCACCTCTGAGGTTCAGAGAACATGTTCAGGATTTTTTTTTTTTTTTTTTGATAAAACCTTAATTTAATTGAATCATTTGGAGAACTGTGAAGCTTTACAACCAAACTTTTTATTTTTCAAATGTCATCAGTTCTTCTTTTCATCTTTCATTTTCTGTTTTCATGCAGACTGGCTGCAGTGGAGGGTTGGTTTTCACAGACCAGGACCTGCGGCTGGGCGACCCGTCCGACACCATCAGGCGGGCATCCATGATGCCAGGCCAGCTGCAGGACTCCCTCGTCTCCCATCGGCAGTCGTTGATGTCGGGTCAGATGGGGGCTGCTGCCGGTACCCGTTCCCACCGCCTGTCCCTGATGCCGGGCCAACTCCCATCCAAAAACGTCAGCTGCGCTCAGATGAAAAGCCCAAAAAATTCCAAGCAGTCCTCATCCTCTCTGTCTGCTCATTTGACCTCACCAGAGGTTGGTTTGGATTTGGAGACATTTTCTTTTTTATTGAACAAGCCTTCTCTTAAAATCCTCCTCTGTTTTGGGTTTTCTTTCACGTGGACCTGCAGAGAAAAGGCCGAGCCAGCTGCTTTCCTCGACCTCTTACTCCTAAGAACAAGAACATCCTCGGAGGACCTTCCAGTGCGCTTCTTCAACCTGCTCTCAGTCCTGTAAGCGTAAACACGGTCAGGTGTCTCCCTCAACATGGAGATGGTTCGATGACGTGTCTCATTCGCTTTTTTTTTCAGGCTGACAGAAGACAGTCCATGATGTTCACAATTGACAACACCCCCAAAAACAGCAGCTACTTGAAGAAGGGGCTGACCAAACTCCGCAATTCCACCCGCAAATCTCCAAGCACGGCTTCTAGAAAGACACTTGCTAAAACCAGTGCACCCAAGGGTCAAGAAAACACGCCGCGGAGGAAAGCGAGGGACGGAGCCGGCAAGGCCGACGGTTTTAAAACGCCCCAAGTAAAAGGAAAACCTGCCCAGGCTCCCGGCAGATCTGCAAAGTCGCCCGGAATTACAGCCAGTGCTCGAAAGGTAAACTGATGTGACAACGCTGGAGCTGCTTGTTTCTTTTCTTTAAAGACTCACTCTGATAAAAATGGTGTTTTGGGTGTTTAAACATGTTCTTGTAATATTTTTCTCATGATGGAGGACATTAGGCCTGCACAATATACCGCAAATTTATCGTTATCGCAATATCAAGCAGTGCAATATCCATATCGCAAAAGTCAGAAAAAATCGCAATAAATGGTTACCTTAAATGTGCTAATACAATCCTATGGCAGCTTGAAGCATTTAACGAATCAAATAAATCCATTTATGCATTTGACCAATTGGATGGACCTTTTCCGATGTTGACCTATCAGATGAGCCCTTTTATGTTAGATGTTTGCCTCCTACGTCAACAAGGGTCATTTGGAGTATCATTTTTTTAAACTGTTAATGGTAATGATGATGTTAACTGGTAATGATGGTTTTGGTTGTTTTGCTATTTGTTTATATACCACAAATTATATCGTTATCGCAATATTGATCACTAATATCGCACATCGCAAGTTTTGCTCATATCGTGCAGCCCTAGAGGACATGTATATGTAAGGAAAAATAAGCTTCCCGCTCTGACCCCTCAGCAACAGGGAGGGTAAAGGAGGCGGTGTTGCTCTGCACCAACAGTCCCGCCCACTACTCATGTGCATTTCATCAGAATGTTGGGTGTAGGGATGATCACAGACCTAAGTTTTGATTAAGACATTGAGGGAAAATTGGCTGCTATCTTCTGAAAACTGTTTTGAAGATTAATGATCAGATGTCTAAGCAGGAATTGGAAAAATCAGTTCATGCATTCATCTTCAGAGCTAGGTGGTTCGGAGTAACACAAAAAAGTAGACCACATCAGTCCAGGTCTGAGGTCTTTCCATTGGCTGCCTGTCTACCAGAGGATAGACTTTAAAGTTCTGTTACTGGTTTTATAAAGCTTTGAATGATTTGGCAGCAAAAAACATGACAGACCTCCTGACCCAATATTTATCAAACAAACCTCTCCGGTCATCTGGATCCAGGCTTTTGTCAGTTCCTAGAGTCCAAACCAAACATGGAGAAGCTGCGTTCAGCTTCTGTGCTCCACAGATCTGGAACTGACTTCCAGAAAGCCTTACATTATCTGAAACACTCAGTTTATTTAAATCCAGGTTAAAGACTCACCTGTTCTCAGCTGCATTTGATTTGTTTTTATTCAAAAGTTGACATCTGCCCTGTAACTTTAAGCTTATATATAGCTATAGCTTCAGTTATTTTTTACTTTCTTTAAAATGTTATTTTAATGATCACTACTTTAATATTTCTTTTTCATTTTTCTTTCAATGTGTTATGTAAAGCACTTCCATTTTCTTTGTACACAAAATATACGAAGCAAATAAACTTAGTTGCCGTAACTCCATAAAACCCATTAGAAACTCCCTCTTTTGATGTAAAATGTCATTTAAATTTGGGACCTTTGGACAGACCTGGAACTCGACTCGGTCCATAGTGCACCAGGGTTTTGCAGGCCTCAGAAACCAGAAAACTGAGGCTTTGCAGACCCACGCGTCTGTTTTTCTTGTTGCGGCCGTTGACGTATTTGTAATCCAACCCAGAGCAGAAAAAAACAAATGCAATTCTAGACCGGAAAATCTTGTTTTTATGTCCTCAAGCACGAAGCGGAAATTCCTCTGTCTGCAACCGGTTAGCTCAGTAACAAACTCGTAATGAGCAAACCGTAAAATGGAGAGATTGTGCCTCCAAAAAAGCAAAATTGGTTTAAAACATTATGTTTTCAGTTTATCAAACAACACTTGAAGACTAAAGTCTAATTTCTTCAACTAATCTCTGCTAAGTGTTTGAGCTTTAAGGTCATAAGGCTAAAGCAGATGATCTTTTTTTCAGATAGATAGATAGATAATACACTGTTTAGCTCTGTAACTTTCAACTTTGATCCTTCTTTCCAGAAACGTCCTTTAAAGGCAGAAACGTTGCTGAAAGCTATAGCAGGTTGTTTTTATGAGATTTCTTCTTAAGATGGTTTCTCACATTAGTGACATTACCTCACAGTTTGGTTCTGCTTTTAGCAGATGGGGGTCCACTTTTTAAGTAACTGCACTAACAAAAATATAATAAGTATTTTGAGTTCTAGTTTTCAACTTTGCTAACCTTTTTTTTTTTCTTACTCTACAGATGATGAGAAAGATGAAGGTTTAGGAACTCCTTCAAAGACTGGAGCTTCAAGTAAAACCTGAGGATTTTTTTTATTTTTTATCACTTTGTGTTATCCTTTTTTTTTTCTTGTTGATCGCATTGATCACGAATTGTGATATGTTCACATATGTTTAAAAATAAAGTCAACAAAATGTTGGTGTTGCAATGGTCGTTTGTCACACCGTTTTATCGCAGGGTAAAAATGAAACATTTTACAACAGTGTGTGCTTTTCTGTTAGCTTCACATTTGATTATTTTCATCTTTTAATTATAATTATGCAGTTTTAACCCCAAATCAAAAAACCTTTGTCGCGTTCTAGCACATAGTTTCTGCAGAGTGGCAGGAGTTCGTTAGAAATTCACCTCCGAGTGGTGGGCGGGACTGTCGCCCTCAACTGAGAGCTCTCTGTTTAGGCTCTGTCCCACTGGCTTACAGTCCCTCACAACTCCAAGCTAACACTGGCTGCTATCTAGCCATGTATTTTTGAGCCAGATGCCAGCTTTTTCAATAGTTTTCAGGTTCGAGTTCTTATAAAGTATTTTTAGGAGCCTTCATGTGACAGTTTAAAAGAGACAAAGTGCTCAGGCACTTAAAACAATTTTATTGATTCAGATCCCGGCAGTTGAAGAGCTCAGTTGGTTATGTGCAGGACTGAAACAAGATAAAATGCAAAATTGTGTCAGAAAGGGCATCTGGTGTAAAAGCTCTCTGTGCTAATTAGTGAAAGCTGGTATGCTATGGCGACCCCGGAAGGGATATGCCAAAAGGTGAACAGCGGATTCAAATTCCATTGAGATCAATAAAGTGTCTGTCAATCAATAAAAATTGTGTACAAAACAAAGGTTAATATTTTTACAGTTATCAAACCTTATATAATGCTTCTGTAACAGTGTCTTTGTTTAAGATGGGGCAAATTTTTGTTCTTCATTTTTACAATACCTTTAAATAAAATCTGATTGCTGAATGCATCCTGCTTCCTTCTGCAGCTGTTGAAACTGTATTTATTGCCACTCTGGCATTAACTGTTGCTTTTAGTTTAAATAAAACTTAACTAGCTAGTCTTGCCCCCACTTTTGGTTTGAAATCTATTAGTAAAGCTAAACTGTTTTAATCCAGAGTGATGTTGGGGCAACAAAGCATGTCTTTCATTATTGTTTAAAGTGTTTTCACTGCTTTAAACTCCACTCTCACTTCCAGCTTTATGCAACATTTAAAGAAGATCACGTTGACCTATAGGACAAGCCTTTTATTTGGTTAATGTTGAAAAAACGCCCACTAGTCAAAAGTAAAGATCACAATATTTTTCTTTTGGTGCCTCCCCTGATTATTAAGTCACTAGAACTTCACCAACTAGGAAGTGTTTAGGAAATCTATAGCAATTATGAGCATAAAAGGTTCTGTTGGGAACCATTATAAATCAGACATATTTTTTCTTAATTAGAACTGCAGGATCTTGCAGAATGGACGATACCACTGGGAATTAAAATGTTAAAAACACCCGACACTCTGACAGGCAGCGCTGTCTCTACAAACCTTGAGCCTTCAGAATAAAAGCCTAACATGTTTCGATAAGGTCGTGGAAAGGTGTCTTTGATCAATCTTTTATAACTCAGGTGGAATTTTCCTTTTTTGGTTTTCAAATTAGGTGGACGAGTTTTTTTCTCGTTTGTTTGTTTTTAATAAACTTAAACAATAGAAGTTTTGTTTGATCTAGAACTTGTTGGACTTAACAGTACATTTACTGTTTTAAAGTGTCTCTATTATTAACAGTTTGCAATACGATGTTTGGCGCAAACGCCAAGAAATGTAAAATGATTAGCAAAAGTTTTTGGGGGAACGTCGCTTTGGCAGTTTTTGTGTGTGTGCTTTTACGCTGAAAATCCCCGGAAGGTAAACCTCTAATAAAAGCTAGCGAAAATGCGGAAGCGAATTGGGCTGTCGTCTGGTAGTAAAGGCGGAATATAAGCATTATGTCTGATTGTTTTTAATCTAAAAGTTATCAACATATTTTTAGATTTGAGAGTTTTTTAAGTAAACTAAGCTGTTTACGCTGCGTTAGTAGTTGTTGTATTTGCTTGTCATTCTTGTAGGTGAGCCGCGTTCTTCTTTACCTGAGTCATCGATCTTGGTTTCAATTTTGAAAGTTGAACTTACTACTTAGAGGGAATTTAGGTTCAAAAGAACAACAAGAATCAGCGGGGAGCTTTTAATCTTGAAGTATGGAAGGCGCAGAAGTAAAGACGTGAGTATTCACCATTTTTTTGTTTGTCACAAAGAACAACAACATTGAGACAAAAATCCTACAATAGAGATATAGGATTTGCAGTAATGGTCATGTTGCCAAACTGTCATCGGGATTGTTACCATTTGAGGCAAATGTGGCTGTACGCATGCGTGAAGACTCTTGAAGTTACTGAAAAAATAATTTATGTAAAGTGAGAAAACTATCTCTTCCTTTCGACTGTGACTGTAGCGCCTCCAAACCTTAACTTCTCCTTTAGGAGGCTTCTGTGAAAGTGTGCGAGGAACATTATAGTGTTAAAGGAGGTTTTCATCATTGATATGGTTGATTCCCAAGAGTTTTCTACGGTGGCCCTCAAGTGCCAATCTCTCAACCCCCAAGACATATTGAGGATCAAAAAAATATATATAAAAAAAACGATCTGAAATTTAATCAGAATTCCGGAAACCCAAACATGCAAAAGAAAACAAAGGTGTTTTCCAGATGAAAATATTTTTCTTTTTCTTCATTGACACATCCAAACTCACAGAACAATTCGTGGTTCATAATCACAGACTGTATGGCAACTTAAACAACCTCCCCAAAATGCAGCAGACAGCATTTTTGAAGGGATTTACAGAATAGATTAAAGTCGTCAAAACAACAAATATTGGAGCTCGGTTTAAAAAAGAAAACACTTATAAATAACAAAATAACTAAAATGAATTTCTAGATATCAAAATGAAATGTTAAAAAATAAAACAAAATAAGAAAGCAGGAAGGGTAGGACATAATGAGACATGAGTTTTGCAGAAGAGAGAAAGCAGAAGGAGGATTTGCCTGAACTCTGGTAAAGAATTGATTGATGAATCACCAAACCTTTGCAGTGGCTGTGGCCAGAAGCCTAAACAAGTCCTCTGTGGAGATTTTGAAATGCCTAAAAGTTTTGGTTGAAAAGGTGAACAAATGTCATCATCCAATCAGTGATGTCCCTTAACACCAACATTTTTTTGGTTTTTATAATTTGGTTTCATTTTCAAACATTTCATTTTGACTTCTGGAAATTACATTTGTTTTGCCAAACATTTCTTTTTATTTTGCTTATATTTTTTTTACTTTTTAATCATATTTAGGTTTTTGGAAGTTTTTTTGATTTTCAAAATGTAATGTTACTTTTATTATTTGTCTTACTTGATCCGTAATGTTTTTGCACTGAGTGATTTTGTTTTATTTGCAATTCAGGGCCACTGTACTTTTCAGCAATAAAAACATAAAAAAATACAAAAAAAAAAATATACATATACACTGACCAAAAAAAAAAAATCGTAACACTTTTGTTATTGCTCCCATTTTTTTATGGTATGAACTCAAAGATGTTCCACATACACAAAATGACCAGTTCTCTGAAATATTGTTCACAAATCTGTCTAAATCTGTGATAGTGAGCACTTCTCCTTTGCCAAGACAATCCATCCCACCTCGCAGGTGCGCCATATCAAGATGCTGATTAGACAGCATGATTATTGCACAGGTGTGCCTTAGACTGGCCACAAGAAAAGGCCACTCTGAAATCTTCAGTTGTATCACACAGCACAATGCTACAGATGTCGCAAGTTTTGAGGGAGCGTGCAATTGGCATGCTGATAGCAAGAATGTCGACCAGAGCTGTTGCTAGGGAATTGAATGTCCATTTCTCCACCATAAGCCGTCTCCAAAGGCGTTTCCGAGAATTTGGCAGCACATCCAACCGGCCTCACAGCCGCAGACCACGTGTAACCGCACCAGCACAAGACCTCCACATCCAGCATGTCCACCTCCAAGATCGTCTGAGACCAGCCACTCGGACAGCTGCTGAAACAATCGGTTTGCATAACAACAGAATTTCTGCACAAACTGTCAGAAACCGTCTCAGGGAAGCTCATCTGCATGCTCCTCGTCCTCATCGAGGTCTCGACCTCACTCCAGTTCGTCGTCGTAACCGACTTGAGTGGGCAAATGCTCACATGCGATGGCGTCTGGCACGTTGGAGAGGTGTTCTCTTCACGGATGAATCCTGATTTACACTGTTCAGGGCAGATGGCAGACAGCGTGTGTGGCGTCGTGTTGGTGAGCGGTTTTCTGATGTCAATGTTGTGGATCGAGTCGTCTATGGTGGTGGTGGTGTTATGGTATGGGCATGCATGTGTTATGGGCGAAGAACGCAGGTGCATTTCATTGATGGCATTTTGAATGCACAGAGAGACCGTGACGAGATGCTGGGGCCCATTGTTGTGCCGTACATCCAACACCATCACCTCATGTTGCAGCATGATAATGCACGGCCCCATGTTGCAAGGAAGCTGAAAACATCCCAGTTCTTGTATGGCCAGCATACTCACCGGACATGTCACCCATTGAGCATGTTTGGGATGCTCTGGATCGGCGTATACGATGGCGTGTTCCAGTTCCTGCCAATATCCAGGAACTTCGTACTAGGGTTGTGCCGATGGACGATATCATCGTCCATCGTGATGGATGACTGACATCCCGATGGAGAGACACCATCGTGATGCCACGCCCCCGCCACGTTGCGAGTCGACGCCATAAGCCGCGGTTACATGTACAAAATATCTTGATGGGATCAATGGTCGGATTAGAATCCAATCGTGTAGATGGGCCCAGAAAAATGTTTTCAGAATATAAAAACGTTCACTAAGGTCACAAGTTCGGTCGGAATAAATCATTCGCACATGCGCAGTTGGGTTTGAAAACCGGAAGGGGATACAACTTCCGCCGAGCGGCTTTTTTTCCAAACTTTATTGAATGTAACAATTCAATACAAAACAATGTTAAACAGCGCCGAGCGGCTATATATATTGACATGCCAGCTCGGTAATATACGAGACGATCTTCTAAACGTGCTTTTAATAATGTTACGGTTATTATGAAACACCTGTTCGCTCATCATTTGAATTTTAATCCGTGTGGTCAGTGCTTTTTCTGAACGAAGCCAGGATTAGCAGTATGCTAACACGGGCTAACAACATTAGCTTTGGGTGGTGCTGCTTGCTGTGAATAACAGCCTTTATTTAGTCGGGACACGACTGGAAACACAAATCCACGTGATTGTTTGAATGTTTTCTAAGGACTGAGCGACATTTCTGCTTTGAAGCTCAAACCGCTGTGTGTGCTGACGATCCGAGCTGTGCTCAGACACACACTTTTAGACCCGGTTCTGAGTTCGGTTGCTTGTACCCCTAGAGCTGCAGGACGGATCGCAGTCCTAAATCTCCCACACATACCGCTCATGTAACAAAGCCCCCCCCCCCCCCCCCCTCCCATCAAACACAAAGCTGTAAATCCGCGCTCCGCCGGTCCACTTCACTAGTCAAGTGCGGGAGCGGACTACTTTTTTATTTTGTTTGTTACTTTTTTTGTTAAAGTCACTTCCCTCAGTTTATAGTGGATCATCGCGGATTAGTCATTAGTTGGGAAATAAAATAAAACGTAAAGTAAAATATCGAATAGCAGTTATATAAGAACGAAAAATGTAAAAATAGCGTCAACGGCCAATTTAGGGGACATCGCCCAACCCTACTTCGTACAGCCATTGAAGAAGAGTGGACCAACATTCCACAGGCCACAATAGACAACCTGATCAACTCTATGCGAAGGAGATGTGTCGCACTTCATGAGGCAAATGGTGGTCACTCCAGATACTGACTGGTTGTCTGAGTCCCCTGACCCCCTCAATAAAACAAAACTGAAGATTTCAGAGTGGCCTTTTCTTGTGGCCAGTTTAAGGCACACCTGTTCAATAATCATGCTGTCTAATCAGCATCTTGATATGGCGCACCTGCGAGGTGGGATGGATTGTCTTGGCAAAGGAGAAGTGCTCACTATCACAGATTTAGACAGATTTGTGAACAATATTTCAGAGAACTGGTCATTTTGTGTATGTGGAACATCTTTGAGTTCATACCATAAAAAATGGGAGCAATAACAAAAGTGTTGCGTTTATATTTTTGGTCAGTGTATATATATGGATAGATATGTTATCATTATTGTTATTGTTGAAGAAAAAAGTTGCTTTGGGATTTTTTTTAGCCTCCTGGCATGTTTTTGAAGCAGAGTCAACATCTCAGTCAGCAAAGTATGACGACTTCAAACTGTTGCTCTCACTAAACCTAACATAAATGGTAAATGGCGAATACTTATATAGCGCTTTCTACCTTCTTTCGAAGGCCCAACGCGCTTTACAGTCACAGTCCCATTCACCCATTCACACACACATTCACACACTGATGGCGGCTCCGCTGCCGAACACTGGCGCCAACCTCCCACCAGAGGCAAGGTGCAGTTAAGCGTCTTGCCCAGGGACACTTTGACACATGGGCGTGCAAGGCGGGAATCAAACCTGCAATCTTACGATCATGGGTCGACCGCCCTACCGCTGCAATGCGGCTGCCCACATAACATAGTCTTTTATTTTCCGCAAAAACTTCTAAAAGTTTTGGTTAAAACTCATTGGAGAGGACTTGTTAAAAATGGGAAGTTTACTTCTAGTTTAAAACATTTCAAACGTTCCTCCTTAAATGTCACTTAGCCATACTAAACGTCTTCTGTTCTCTGTTACAGGAATTATGACGAGGAGAAAGAGAAATGGAAAAGGCCCCCCTCCAGCTACGGTTCGATGAAGAGCGAAAGTGAGGAGTCGGAAGGTCCGGAGACGGATGAGAATGGAGCGGGACACGAGGGGGCAGTTCTGCCTGAACGTCCTGCACCTGTAGTGATTGGGTAACTGGACTCCTGTATGCACTGCAAAAAACCCAATCCCTCCAAAATAAAAGTCACGTCTTCCTGTCCCGACCTGGTGAAAACCCTGCTCTGTGTTGTGGAAACGTGTTTGGCTGCCGGCTAAAGGTGTGTCTGTCTGTGTTTTTTAGGTCACAGAACTATCTCTCTCCTGAGACCCTCTACACCATGAACACGGAGCAAACCAAACCACCTGGAGCTTTAGTGATTGAGACAGGGTAAAGTACACCTGTCTGGCTGACAGATGCATGTCATTCAAAGAGAAGCCAAATATGAGCTGAATTACATTTAAATCATGATAATTTCTAAACAATTTAATCAGTCTGTAGCCTTTACTCTTGTAATTTATGTATTATAAAAAATTATGATACATCTTCTCTTTCCATGTTTTAATCTGTATAGAATAAAGTGTTTTGTTTCAACAAAAATGCTTTAGAATTTATGATGGGTCCGGCTTTCTCAGATCTGGTGACCTGGACAGGGCTGTGGATGATTATGAGGAGGATGAGGATGAGGAGGATGAGGATATGTACATAACCAATTCTCCTGAACCCCCTGAGCCTGTTGAGTTTGAAGGGTTGATGCAGACTGATGAAGACGAGCAGCCCGGCAGATTTCCCCCGGAGCAGGACATGCCCTTCGTGTTCACAGTAGGTCTATCACATTGTTTTGGTTTCTGTAAAAAGAAGTTATTTTTCTAAAATCTGAAGCTCTTTCCTTTATGTAACAATTCTTTTTTATTCTCCTCAGAACATCCTGAAGACTTTAACACCCCTCAAATTTGAAGAGATGTACAAGTTTAGGTCCTGGCTGAAGCTGATGGCTCGTGAGTTGAAAGACAGCAATTTCATGGAGGGAGACCTTCTTGACTTTGTGGACAAGATGATTGAAGTCTTTGGTAAGAAAAAAAAGTGTGATGCTAGCAGGGATGGACAATTGGAGGATTATTATATAGACATGGAAAATTAAAAAATTAAAGCAGGAGTCTGCAACCTTCAACGCTAAAAGAACCATTTGGTTTAGTTTCTTACCAACCAAAACCCAGCGAGAGCAGCAAAGTCCCACCTCATTATTCTGAAAAATACACTTAATTTATATTTCTGTGCCCATTAATCCCTTCATATAACAGAGTATTCTGGCCACCTTAAAAGAAATCAAATTATAAGACCATAAAGTTGTAAAATTACGAGAAAAAAGTCTAAATTTTACAGGAATAAAGTTGCAAATTTAGGATTTTACAAAGTCGTAATTTTACAAGACAAAAGTTGTGCTTTGCACAACTACTGTTAACATTTTATGAAAATAAAGCTACATTTACAAAAAACTAAAGCATATTCAGTGAGATTCCAGAGCAGTGAGAACGTCTTCTCACATAAATTCAACTGCTGATCTTTGATTTTCTTTTAAAAAAAAATTTTAAAGGCTAAAACGGTTTATTTTCGAAGCACAACTTTTTCCTTTTGTGGAGCATAATTGTAGAACATTTTTCTCAAAATGTAAACACTTAATTCTGTAAAATTGTGACTTTTTTTCTTTTTAATTTTACAACTTTTTTCTCTTACATTTAATTCTGTCATGCTGTGCCTAATACTCCATTGTACATTTGTTTATATAATGTAGCTTTTAAAAATGTTCAGTCCCTCTCCGAAAACACATTTTGATCTATTTTAAAAGCGTTCTCAGTGGTCTTTTAAGTTTGATAATGCTGTTTTTAGCCAACATAAATAAAACCTGTTTAGTTTTCTAGAACATAGTTTCTGCAGAGAGGCAGTAATTCCCCAGAGGAGATGTGAGCAGAACTGTTGGTGTGGAGCAAACTATCCCCCCCTGCCAATCAATCATCAGTTTATACAGTCTCTCACTTGCTTACAGCCCCTCACACCCCCAACCTAACATTAGCGGTGCAACAAAAATGGCGAGCAATATTGGAGCTATCCAGCCGTACGTTTCTGAGCCAGATTCTAGGTCCTGCACAAAGTCGTACGTGAATCTAGACGTCCACAGGTGAAGGCATCAGAATGCAGCAGAGCAGGGATGTTGTATTTTCTGTCACAAATAAGCTCTTTTTTTTAAACGGCATTTTTTCGTCTGTTCTTGATTCACGACAATTTGAATAAAGAAATTCTCAGATAGGAAGGTTTGAGCTTAATTTTCTTTATATACGTCCTCCATCATCATAAAATTGACACAAGAAGATGTTCAAAACACCATTTTCAGTGGGTCGCAATGAAGGGATAAAAAAAGCTGCATGTGGTTCCACAGCCTCAGGTTATAGACTCCTGGATTAAACTATCAAAATGATCAAATTAGTGAGTTTAATCGCTATATTTTGCTGCAGTCGTGACAGTCTGCTGCTTAAATGACACTGTTTTTTCTTTTTTGACGTCTGGTTTGCAGGTCATTCTAAAACACTGTACATTACAATCTCTTGTCTGGATTCCAGTGGTTTGAAAGCACAGGCGGAAGAACTGCAGAAAGTGTGCATGAAAGGTGAGTGCAAACCCATAACTGAATTCTTGTGGTCTTCTAAACATCCCAAATGTCTTTCAAGGACTTGATTCAAACATCGTGAGCTTCATCGGAGCTTTTCTTTTTCCGTTGATGCTTGGAGATCAATTTGAATTAACTTCAAATATTGACATTTTACAAAGATTAGGAATCCGTGTGTTCAGGTATTGAAAACCTGGATGATTTCTAAAAAAAAACAAGCCGTAAACCATGAGAATTTAAAGCTAATGTCATGTTGAGCTCTGGATAAAATTTCCACCCTTTCTCATGGAAAAAGCTGTGAGTTCCTTCACACTTTTGCAGAGGTGTGATCTCAACATGTAACCGGAATGCAGGGAATGGCTTCAGGATGCACCAGCAGTGCCCCTGGATCATGCTCCTGGGATGTTATCAGCGTTAATGACGTTAAAGTCATTTCACTGAAGGATTTTATTTTTCAACTCTTCCGACCTTCATTTTGACTCGTATTTGATGAACACTTCTATGTTCTGTGAGTGATGAAGAGCAGACAGGACCGCTTAGACTCTTTACTTTTGAAAATGATGCAAGTGTGGCTTCTAACCGTCGAGGACGAGGTTTGTACTGACGGGAAGCAGTTAGTAACTGAAGTTGGTAAAGGACAGAACATGTCTGAGGTCATGGAACATAAGAGGAGCTAAATGATCCATGCTCGATTTGAGGAGCGTCTCCTCTCCTTTCCAGTCATTTCCTCAACCATCCATCAGATCTTCTTTCTTCTCAGTTTCAGACTCGGTCCTCCTCAAACTGAAGCATCTGAAAAGCACAGCAGTCTGTTGCAGCTGCTGTGCTTTCACTGTGTTGCTGCCTTCTCACTTTCTACTTGTTGCATCGATGTGGAAAGAATAAGTGAAATTCCCACAGTTCTGCACTTATCAAAGGATCCGACCTGAAAAAAAAACGACGTTCCATCTTGCTCTCCCTGTCGCTCTAGGAGAGGATCAGTCAGGCAGAAATAAAGTTGTTGCTTCATTTAGATGAGAAGCAGATCATACACTTCATGGGAAAAAGGTTGTTAGCTGTTACTAAAATCCCCCTTTAGGCTTTTTTCCCTATTTTTGTGCAAATTATGATGAAGAGGACTGAAGATGGGAAGGAAAACCAGGAAGAGCAGATGAAGCTGAGGGATATCAGCCAAAATAAAACCATAAAAATGCAACAAACAGAGGAGAAATGAAAGATTAGAGAACGTCTTTCAGGTAGATTAGTTTGAAAAGAGGAGAATTTTAAAAATGTCTGTGTGACGGGAATCCTGGACAAAGATGAATTACAGAATAAGATTAATATTTGACCACTTTTTTATTTTTTTAGAACATTACCCCCCCCCCCCCCCCCCATTTGGCTAATGTGAAGTACATATATTGCATAAATATTGGGAATTAAATGGTTTTAATTTTCTCTTCTTTCCTGCCGACAGCTTTGATTCGTTATCGCCTGACGGAAGAAATAAACAGGAAAAAGAAGTTTGTTTTTGAGGGGCTTGTTGAATCTAGAGTTCAGAACAAACTGAACCAAATCTTTGTGGAGCCCAAGATCTCCAAGCGCATCTGCGGGGCAATCGATCCGAGCCATGAGTTCCGGTCAAAGCCGATCACGCCTCTCCAGGTTCCCGACCCGGATTCCTTCACCAGCTTGAAGAATCTGTTCCGGCTCACCAAAGACGACGGCAGCCGCGTCAGAACAGTGGCCACCACTGCACTTCCAGGATCGGGAATGACCCTCCACACGTCAAAGTTCTGCCTGGACTGGGCAGAAAACACAGCTAATAGGGTAAAAATCAAAAATATTTGGTTCTGCTGCGCCTAGTTTACCTAAAATATTCAAAGCTGCTGTCACATAAAGGGACTCGCTAAAGCTAATGAGGGAAAAGGGGACATTGGTTTGAACCATTGACTGTATCTGAAAAATAGAATTTTCACATTTTCTCTCCAGAGGAGCCCCCTGTCACATCAGTGATGGTTTATCAGGTGTTTGTTTTCTTATTTCTGCAGGATCTGGAGTGCGTCGTCAGACTCCCCTTCCATAGATTCTGGTCTTTGAAAAGGTCGGAGTCTGAGAATGTGTCTCTGCTGGAGATGATCCACATATGCACATCAGCATTTAAAGGCCTGGATTCTTATCTGGAGGAAGCGGACCACTCTAAACGTCTCATCATCATGGACTGTTTAGATTCCTTCCAGGACTCTGTGGACTGGCTGGTAAGACACCACCCACTCTGTGATCCCAAATGAAGATTGTGTGTCAAACAAATGATTTTATTAACATTAACAGAGTTTCCTAACCCTTACTAATGATTATTATTATTATTAGGGATTCATTTATCTGATATTCAGTATCAGTATGGGACCAAACCATGAAAAATGACCGGATCGGATATCTGAATCCAATGGTTCAGTCCGTCAGTTTCATTCCTTTAATGAAAAATGAAACTTCATGGCTGCCAGTGAAGCACATCTTCCTTGAAGTGCACTCTGATCTGTTTTCAAACCGTTCCCAGTGGCTTTTCAATTCTGATAATGCAAATTTTGCCAAAAATCAAAAATCCTGTGTCGTTTTCTAGGACATAGTTTCTGCAGAGGGCAGACGGGAGTTTATAAGAAATATGTCTCTGAGTCGTGAGCGGGACCGTCGGCCTGCACCAATATCCCATCAACCATTTTTGTACACTCTCCTGCTAGCTTACAGCTCCTCACAACCCTAAGCAAACATTAGCGGTTCAACAAAAAGGGCGAGCGATATTGGAGCAATCCAGCCGTACGGTTTTGAGCCAGATTCCAGCCGAGATGAGGAAAACAAAGACATACATGGATCTATTTGTCTGCCAGTGGACGCATCAGAATGGAGCGGAGCAGGGAGCTTGTGGCCTGTCGATTGTCGTTTGTACGCAGTTTTTTTCCAGTGGCATATTTTCATCTGCTCCTGATTCCCCATCATTTGAATAAAGAAATACTCAGAAATGCTTTATTTTCTTTATATATGAAAAATGCCAAAAGGACATGTTAAAAAGAAATGAGAAAAATAAAAGGAATGTTGTTTGTGTGGACGTCCTACGTGTATTTGCGTATCACGTGTGCACCCCGTGCATGCAGCGTTATCACACGGTCCGTAAGGAGCCACTTACTTACTAAAGCTAACAAATAGAGTGTGGCGTAAAGGCATCATAACATAGCATCAACTCGACGTCATAAGTGTGTGCAGCTTCCGTTAGCCGTATGAATACTTTACGATACACTTACCACAACAATGGTACGTTCCATTCTTGGCGTCCCTTGAGGTTGCCGTATGAATGTCATCAGAACTGTAAAACACACCTGCACTCACCTTAAGAACCGTCGCTCCTCCCTATGATCCACCTCTCCTACCCTCTATTCAACCCCTCCAAGGGGGCATGTTACTAAATCTTTAGGAAGAACCTGCCCTAACCCTGAAATGACTTTTTTTTTTTTATTGAAGATGGAGACATATCTAGTTCAAATTTGTAATGCAAAGTTATATATACATTCAATTTCAGGGATTTTTTTACTCGAACATATCCTTTAATTTGAAAAATCTCCATTGGTGTTACCTCTTTGTGGGAATTTATTTAGAAAAGGGAAATTTCTGCATCGGCACATAGTAAAGTTTTACAAACCGCTATTGACTCCAAGAAAGTGGTATCAAACCATCCCTCCATCTTCAGAACCCACTGAATGCCTTTCAGGGTACTGTGGTTGCTGGAGCCAACCCAGCTACTGTTTGGTAAAGGCGGGGTAAAACCTGGACATGTCGCCAGTTCTTTGCAGGGCCACACGCTTACACACACGCACTCCTAGGAGGAATTTAGAAATGTGTATGTTTCTTGAGTGCCCAGAGAAAACCCACACATACATGAGGAGAAGTCCACACAGAAAGGTCCCAGCTGGGATTTGAACCAGGTCGCTAACCACTGCTCCACTGTGCAGTATCAAACCATCCTAATTATTATTTTTTTTCCAGAACACTCCACTTCTAACTGACATCAGAACCCCAGCATCTCCAGAGGTCCTGATGGTGAACATCGTCAGAGGCAACCTGCTTCCTGGCGCTCGTGTCTGGGTCCTGGGGAGACCGCCCGCTGTCTCACAGATCCCGCCTTCGCTCATCGATGTGTTCACTGAAATACAGTGCTTCAGGTCTGTGCGTCTCTGTCTGAGTCACTCAGATTTGACTCAGAAATCTAAAGTTTTGATCTCCTGCCCACAGTGAGGAGATGAAAGAGGACTACATGAGGAGACGCTTCACACCAGAGCTGGCACAGAAAATTCTGGCGCATTACCAGCGCATACCGACACTTCGCATTCTTGCTCACCAGCCCTTTGTCTGTTGGATTATGGCCACCATGTATAATCGCTTCCTTGATCGCCAAGGCTATGGGAACAATCCTCCTCGACTGACACCGGTCATCACCAACCTCTTTCTGATTCAATTAAACCGCCGGCTGAGTTATTACTATTATCAACCAGAAGTGAAGACGGTAAAGACCATCAAATGTGGCCCCTTTAGTTTGAAAAATGTAAACTTTCATTCCATTGTCAGTGACACTGTTTTGTAATTCTTTGGTCCATGCAGATGTGGTCCAATCAGGACAAAGACATGCTAAGATCGATGGGAAAAATGGCACTGGAGATGCTGCGAAGGAACACGGACGTGTTCTTTAAGGACAACTTGAAGGAGTATGGGTTGGACTTGAGGGAGGTGGTGATGTTGACGGGTCTCTGCACTGAGCTCCCTGCGGTTTCAAACCAGAGGAGGTTCAGCTTCATCCATTTTACCCTGCAGGTAAAGTGCTTTGTGAGTTACCACGTTTACTGGAGCGTCGGGCATAAAAAGGTCATTTGTTTGAAAACGGCAACAAAGCATCAGCTGCTGTCAGCTGAGCTAAAATCCTATGAAGTGCCACCAGATTGTGAACTCAAGTCACAGTTTTGAGATCTGAATGTCCTAAATTGCTAACAAAAGGTCATTTTTAAAAACGAAACTTTCTAAGTTGCAAATAAAAATATTAAATGTTTGCTTTCAAAATCCTTTTTTTTGGTTTTCAAACCACATTTCTGCGTTTGACACACAAGTTTCAGATGCTTTCTCCCTCCCTATCTTAGATTTTGCCTTCCTAAGTTTCAGTTTAGTGGGACATATGTGCTGCCAAACAGCCAATCGCAGACAAGAAAGTTCATGCTGATTGGTGTAAATTCTAGAGATTCCATCCAATCAAGTGTCTTAGCCTCGCATTGACGGTGCTTTGTGGGGAGACACAGACTTTAGACTTTGTATCGGTTCTGTTGGACCGGGATTCTGCAGTCTTCAGCCAGTATGGCCGTATCTCTCTGACTAAAACCCAAAAGGAGTAGCAAAGCTAAAAACAAGAAAACATGGCTCAGTATTTAATGTTAGTGTAGCAACCAGCTTGTTTAAACTGTGCACAGCAAAAAAAAACCTGTCTCAGCCGGACATGTACTGTGCCATTCAGATTTGTATCTCAGGTCGGCAGTCTGTCGCAGGGTAGAGTGTCCACAATCACACACCAAGGGGCAATTTAGATTAAAAGCGCAAACATGTTTTTGGATGGTGGGAGGAAGCCGGAGTCCCCGGAGAAAACCCACACATGCACAGGGAGAACATGCAAACTCCACAGAAATTGTTTAATGTTTCATTTAATGTTCTGGTTCAGATCCCCCAGTCAGAACTTGAACCGTGGGCATTCTTGCTGTGAGACAAGAGAGCTAACCACTGCACCACCAGGCAGCCTGAACTATTTTTTAATTAATATAAATAAAATGTTGAAATATAAAGAGAAAATAACATTTTGTCATCAATAATTTTGTTGTTTAATTTAAACAAAAATGCACAAGTTTTTGAAATAAGAAAGCCTATGCAACTCAGGATGATCTGCTGAAGCAAATTTTACTCAAATGAATAATTAGCATTTAAGAAATAAAAAATACAAAAAATTCTTCTACTTATATATAAAATCTACTTTGGTGAGCCATCATTCTTTTCATTACTTACTATTGGTGTTAATGTAATTCAAAACACTGTTGTGCAGCATAAGAAAATGTTATTTTTTTGTAAATAACAAACCAATCTTAAAAAAAATTCAAACTTTTTACCAATATTTTGCTCCAGGAGATTTAAAAATCACTCAGGCCTGTTTAGTGTAATGTCACCAGATAAACTTGACACAGTTTATTTTACTGTTTCTGGAGATCCTCAGCCATAAATTCACAAATCTGAATAAATACAATTTATTCAATGCTAAAAGAAACTATGTATTATATTTAAAATGATTTTTTTCTTCAGCCAAAGAGGCAAAATCGAGGGCAGAAGAGAGTAGTGGACTCCATGTGAGATAAATGTAGCGATTTGATTGGAGAGAATCTAGAGTCTAGACCAATCAGCCTCTAGTCTGTGATTGGCTGTTTGGGGCAAACATACGGTGGCCCACAAGGGTCACAACACAACACATTAACTTTACACACAACACATTAACTTTACACACAACACATTAACTTTACACACAACACATTAACTCACAACACAACACAATAACTCACAACACAACACATTAACCACCGTACAAACACACTCAACTCAAACTTGTAAAAGCAAAATCAAAGATGGGGAGAAAGCCAGATGAGAGACAACGCATCTGAAAACATTTGTGTCGCAAAAATGTATTTTGAAAGCAAAGAAAAATATTTTGAAAGCAAACATTTACTTTTTTTTCATTTGCAATTTTGAAAGTTTTATTTTTATCCCTTTGATTCTTGTAGCTTTCACCTCAGACACATGGATCTATAGAGGCAGGTGGAAGGTCATTTTTAAATCCAGCTTGCTTAAAATCTCACTTGTTTTGTCTGAAATTCACCTTCTGCTCTACACAGAGATGGTTAAAGTGTTCCCACAGACTTTATAGTTCTGCACATCTCTTTCAGTGATGAGTGTTAAGAACTGCTGCTATGCGACATCGCTGACTTTTCTTTTCTCTCTCTGCTTTAGGAGTACATGGCTGCCTTTTATGTCTTTATAATGTTCTACCAGGACTCAAAGAACGTGCTCGAGTCTGGAGGAAGTGGCAAGCTTCCCTTCTTCCGTCAGTCTTCTTCCAAAGCTCAGCCGTGTAAAGCTGCAAACGTGGTTCGGTGTGCTGTTGAGCTAACCCTCAACTCTCCTCTGGGCCAGTATGACTTGTTTCTGCGCTTCCTGTGTGGCCTGATGAACCCGACTTGCCACGTCAAACTGTTTGGCGGGTTCCTCTTTGAATACAGAACCCCTCCGGTGAGTGGTTTGAAAGATGTGAGCAAAGTCCTGGAGGATGCCATCAAGACGGCTCCAGCAGACAGAGTGGAGAACCTAAAGGAGTGCAACAGAGAGGTGACACAGGAGGATCTTTGAGGTGCACTGCTACCTTCCAACATTGACGTTAAGGACAGGAGAAGGGGCTTGCTGCTGTTTTAGGTTCAGTTGAAACCTACAACTTATCAAATGGGGCATTTCAAGAGCCTGACCTTAGAGAAAATAGGAAGTTCTGTTGATTGCAGCGGTACTTGCATCCTATAAAACGTGAATCGCAAAAGACGTTGTTGCAAACTTGGTTTTGCTTTGTCTCCCATCACTACGCACACGAGGAAAGAAATGGCATCAAGGTTTGAAAACTCAATCTGTGTTCTTTGCTTGTAATTAAAAACCATAGGGTGATTTTATGGTGGAAAGTCCTGAAAACAATGTGGATGATTGCACAGACAGGATATTTTATTTTTTTCTGGAGTTTATTTTTTTCAACGTTTACATTTTAAATTTGTTTTAGAGCATTTGAGACCCAAGTCCACGTCTTAGATTGAAAAAAAAAAGTGATATATTTAAAGTTTTTTTTTCCAGAAGTACATCATAGTTGTACACTCTTTGTATGTATGAATTGATTTGTTAGTCAGTGTATTTTTACATTGCCTGGCAAATTGTATGTCATCTATAGTTATTTAATGTCTTTCACATCTGTTAGCCATATTTGTGCCTAAAGGATGGGGGTAATAAAGAGTTTTTACTGCTCTCTAGTTTCTTCTTTACTTACTGACGCATGTGAATTTGTACAAGTTCACCTGAAAACAAAACCAGATCAAATATTTTGCCAAATGTTACTGATTCTGAGTTGAGCTTGTAAGTCAGAGAAAAATCTGTTTATTCACTTTGAAATTTAACACCAAAAGTAATCAATGGTGTCTGTGTTGGAACAAGGCTCCTTGGCACATCTGCAGTTGGAATGGCACATCTGTTTGGTGTGAGGAAGCAGTGGAGTGTGACAAGCACGTGTGATGAAGTGGAGGACTCCCTTATCATCTTACATTTCCTTTTTAGTCAAAGCAGGATAGTTTAGCACAGGGTTTTACAGGTCTAGTTTATTTAGCACAACAATAATGACCCTCATGTAGAGCACACATTTAGCTGTTCTTGTTCGCTTATGTTAATTCTTTTTTTATTTTTAATTTTTTCCAGTTTCTTTGAGTTTCCTGTAGAGTTTGACTTCCTGGTTACCTGTTTAGGGTTTTGTCCAAACCAGATTGAAAATTCAAAAAATAAAAAATTCTAAATTTGAAAAAAACAATAGAAAAATTGAAAGGAATGAATTACACTTGAAGGAATAAATAAGTGAATAATTTATTACTGACTTGAGGTCCAAATGACAAGACCATACACACAAACATAAATGTCCATAAAAGCAACAATGAAATGGAGAGCATATGAAAATAATAGGAGCAATAGACCAACAGACCAAGTAGTACGCAAATTACAAGCTTGAAAACTAAGGTCTTAAAAATGCTCCCATACCTCCAAATTGGACACTGATATTTGAAAATGCTGGGATTATTGCATGCAACACAATTGCCAGATATAAAATAAAAATAAGCACATATTTGTGTAATTATACAATACATTGTGAAGGAAAAGGAACGGATCTGCTGCCTCGTAGGTCGGCTTTGGCTGGTCAATAGCTACGGGACTAAGCCCAGATAATAAATCTACTCTCCTGCAACTGCGATGGCACCGGGCGTATCGGCTTGCCTTTCCATTGGACTCTGCCAACAATGCCGAGAGGGGGGTCCTGGCACTGGGCAATACAGGATCTCCAGGTCTGCACCTGGAGAGGTCACTCCGGCTTTGCTGTCTCAGCGCAGACCCAACGCTGACCACTCTGACACCTGGAGCTCCCCTCTACACCCCAGCGAGCTTAAGGTGTGGATGATTTTCTCCTCACTGCTCAGGTGATTAGTTTATTTTGTCTGTTCCTCTTCCTGTTTTGGTGTAAATATTTTTATTAATTGGTTTCTAACTGATTTGTTAGTATTCGGGAGCAGCAGAGGCACCATTGGTGTTTTGTTTGGCTTCCTTGATTTTATTGCCCAGCAGTATAGTTTTCCTCAGCCAGTGGACCACCAGCTCCACCTGTCTGTCCCCTGGGACACACTCCTCTCTACAGCAGGGCACAGAGTTCTGAAGATCCTGGGTGTCATGATTACAGCTGCAGCTCATAACTGCCAACTCCAGGCCACGGTGCTCCAGCTCCTGCCGGTGGGGTTCGGGCTGAACTCATTGAGCTGGGACACTCTTCCTCTTGGCCTCAGCTGCGGCCAACAGAAAGCAGTGTCCGCCTCTCTACCCAAGATTCAGTGGACATAGGACCTGCCAAGAGGTGCCATGCCCTCCCAAGGACCTGTAACAGATGTGCTGGTTTTAATCCTGTTTTAGATTTTGGTTTAATGGTGTTTTGGTGTATGAGTTAGTCAAAGTAGGCAGTGATTGCTGTTTTTAGCTGCCCTAAAACCAAATTGCCCACTCGTGTTTAATATTTTCCCCCCTTCTTTGTAGGGCCGAGTGCTTGGACACAGCGTATTCTGGCGACAACGGTGGAGGCTCAATTGTGGCGTGTGTGCATGCCACAGAGTGGGTTGTTTTCTTTTTTTTTAATCTTTGGTTACCAATCACCTCCATGTGGCTAAGTAGGGGTGTGCATTGGCAGGAGTCTGGCGATACGATTATTTTGATCCGTGCCCCACGATACGTAACACATCCCGACATTGTACCGGAACACACTCATTGTGTAATATATATATATATATATATATATATATATATATATATATATATATATATATATATATATATATATATATATATATAAATATAAATAAAGAATAATATATAGAAAATGAGTAAAGTATTGAATTCAGTGGACCGCCTTCTTCCATTAATTTTCTTAACCCGCTCTATTCCCGCTATAACCTGCGTGCGGCGTTTTCATCTTTGTGCTGCGCTGGAGCGCCCCGACTATCGTGTCATCCTATGATGACCGTATTTAGCTCTCTCTCTGTGTAGGACACACTGAGGAGAGCAGGGGAAAACAACTCTCAGCTGCAGAGGATGTGAACAGGTAGAGAGGCGGGGAGGGGTTTTGGCTTCAGACACTGAGATGGAAACACGGGCGGCAGATTAAGACGCAGCTTTCACTGCGGAAGTTGAAGCAGAGACTTTCTCTGTGACGATTTTATGAACTCAAACATGGAAACATGATTACCAAATAGAACTCTTCAAAATAATAAACTTGATCTCTCCACATTCTCTGTGTCTACCATGCATTGGTGTAAACAGCCATCGCTCCATGCAGCGATCAGACCATAACTTTAGCTCCGCCCACACGCGACCGCGGTATCATCCTTTAAAGAACACAATTTCTAAGAGGAGGAGCGTTGCACACCCCCAACAGGTTTTAATGACAGAGCCCATTATCGTCTCTGCCTGGTGCGTACACGGAGCTTCAGTACATAAGACTCCAACAGGCACACAGCCTAACGTAGTCCGTTATTATATATTCATGAGGGGAAAAACCTGCCAAACCGACCCTAAAACCGCCCAAATTATGCATACCCGCCCAAAGCCATTTTTACCCGGAAATTTAGAACCAAAACCGCCCAATCTGGCAACACTGGTCACAAAGACGCAGAAACATGCGGAAGGAAGCAGTTGTCACAAAGACAGTTCTCAGACAGCGCAGGAGAGAAGGTGCGGGAGAATCTTTGAACGAGCTCATGAACCCTGAATGGAGACGTGATCACCGATGTTTTAGCCCAGTGGGAATTTCAGAAGAAAAGCCCTTCTTTTGCAGGTATACTTCCGTTTTAAGTTGTTATATTGTGTTGTGAGTTGTTAGATTGTGTTGAGAGTTAATGTTTTGTGTCATGAGTGGTTGTGTTGTGAGTTATTGTTTCATGTTGTCAGTTAATTGTTTCGTGTTTTGAGTAAATTTTTTTGGTGTTGTGACAAATTGTAGGATGTTATTTTGTGTTGCGTTGCAAAGTCTAAAGTGTTGTGTTGTGACCTTCCTGGGCCACCGTAATGGACCGCATTCAATTTTCATAGTATTCCATTGAAAAAGGTGTCAAAGGTCCATTGTAAAGGTTATTTTTTTTTATCAAGGCACAAAATGGCCGCCAAACCGTAGGTCGTATCGCCATTCCATAATGATTTCAAAACCTTGTTTGGATATCCCTGACGAGGTTATATTGGTTTCGTTAGCCGATTCTAAAAAAAAAATTAATAATTTTTGTTCGTTTTAGCTGAGTCAGCACATTTTTTTAACCATTTTTTTGTTGTGCGTTGATTTTTTCGTGTTGTGAGTCAATTGTTTCGGGTTGTAAGTTTCGTTTTTTTAGTGTTGTCACAAATTGTAGTGTGTCATTTTGTGTTGTGTTGCAAATCTAAAGTATTGTGTTCTGACCCTTCTGGGACATTGTACATCGGAGCAGAATCGCCCCGATGGCTGGGGAATGTGACACATGCTGATTACATCATCCGCAACTGGAAGTTTACGCCAGTAGTGCAATCACATGCAAATTGCGTCACTTAACTTGCATTTATTTAAAGCAATATGAGAATGCAGTCACTGAGAACATTGTTAACATTGATGATGATGAAAATTTAAGAAAAACCTAACTTCACACATGTACATGGATAGACCGGACAGCTTGATAGAAAAAGGGGCAAGTACTGGAAAGATATGTCTTACATCTCATATCTTGCAGCACTATTGAACACAATAGCCCAGTTTTTTTTAATTTAATTAATTTTTTGCCTCTGTATCGACTGCCACTGGATGAACATTTGAAGCATTTTATTACAAAATCAGAAAGCAGCTATTGTATTTCATGCTCTGCTGTAAACCTACAATGGGTGGAGCACAGCATTTTAAAGGTACGGAATTAATTCAGTGTCAAAAATCAGAAATGCACACAACCTGTTTCACAAATACACACGCTCTGATTCACAACTGTAATTTTACGCAAACGTGCAATATATATTTGGAAATACACACGTGTTTCACAAATGCACACCCTGTGTTTCACAAACACAAACATTGTGTTTCACACATGCACAATAAGAGTTTCTCACAAATGTACACTCAGTGTTTCACAAAAACACGATACATTTTTCAGAAATTCCCTATAAATTTTTCAGAAATTCACAATAAATTTTTCAGAAATGCATAATAGATGCTTCACAAACACAATTCTTAGGCACACCTGTAACATGAACTCACAGATCGTCTGAATTTTAGAATGTGCATTCACAAACCCGCTCTTATTTGTGAATCTCCCCACATTTATGAGAGATTTCTCTACTGTGAATATTGAGACTCCCTTCACACTGCAGGTCAACTAATGTCACTTGTGGCTAATGAATTTGTCAATCAAAATTATCAGCAAAGCAGGCGTGCTCGCTTTCAGCCAATCAAATGGCCCTTTATACTTTCTCCACGCTTTCACACTGATGTCGGAACTGAAAGTGCACGACACACAAGCATGGCGGACAAGTTATAAAGTCCAGAGATGCAAAGTCACTACATAGGATTAACAAAATGAAATCAAGTCAGTAAGTCTAAAAACACGAAAATAGCCAATTCTCGAAGTTTGCCACAAAATGGCCATGTAGGTTGTGTGGCCATCCCATAATCATATAAAAATTTCCTTGGGATATCTTTGACATGTGTGTTTTGGTTTTGTTACTTAGTTTTGTTTCTTCTTTTATTTGACTTCATGCGCATTCTTTTTTTTTTGTTATCGCTAGCTGTGATGTCATCGTCTTGGGGGGGTGTCATTCACTTTGCCGAAAATTCATTTTCGCTGGGTCCTAGGTGAGTGGAAAATTTTGGTGACTTTTTCAGCATGTGTGTGTGTGTGTGGGGGTGTGGGGGTGGGGTGTGTGTGTGTGTGGGGGGGGGGGGGGGGGTCAAATTTTCGCCTTAACATGCTGAAATCTTTCCAACTGCAAAAACAATGGGGTCCTTGCAGTCAGTGACTGCTACTGCGGGCCATAACTATTTAATCCTTTGAAACCAGAGCTACCGCTGGCAACAGCTAATTAGCCCATGGCCTTTAACTCTTTGATCTTTTATTCAATCAAGGAAGAAAAAGAAAAAAAATGTCCCCAACTCCTACTTTATCTTAGTGTTTTTTAAGATTTATAATTTATGGACAATCCTTTTTTAAAAAGGTGATTCTTGATTTTGGTGGATTTTCTTCTTCAATTAAGTTGTCTTCAGTCCAGTTCCACCAAGATAATTTTATACTTAACAGGAAATTATTTGTACTATAGAAATGATTTCTGAAGTACAAATGCCAACAAAAAGAACATTTCAAGCTTTTTTTTAAAATCAAACAGTACAAATTAACACTTACAATCATTTTTTGTGAAATAATTCCTATTTGTTTTGTGTCGAATGAAATGGATCTAGAATTGCGATCCTTCATGCATTATCCAAAACTACTTGATCCTTTTGGGGGTCACAGGGTATGACCAACTATCCTACCTACCATTGGGCAAGGGGATGGTACACCCTGGGCAGGTCACCAGTCCACTGCAAGGCTACACAACAACACACTCCCACTTCCACACGTAGTGACAAGAGTCACCAACAAACCCACAGAATACATTTTTGGACCACTGGAGGTAGCTGGAGTTTCTAGAGAAAACCCACAAGGAGAGCATACAAACTCAATGCAGAAAATACTCAAATGGGATTTAAACCAATGCCTTCTTACTGTGAGGCGAGAGTACTAACCACTGTGCTATCCACGTTTGAACCAGATGAAATGTGAACTCGTTGTTAGTTGCAGTCATTATAGGCTGAATTTTTCCTTAAAATTATATAGTTAAAGGACCTATTTTATGCTAAATCTACTTTTTGAGCGTTTAAGTGTATTATACTATTAATTCCTCATGAAAAAAAACCCCAAAGCGGTATTTTGATCCATTCACACATTCCTGAGTATTACTCTAAAAACCTGTTATCTGAGCACCAGCACTTCCCAACCCATGAAAACGAGTTCTCACATTCATAAGTACGAAAGTGAGAACAGCCCCTTCTAGGAAGTCTGTGCTGCCAGCACCACCTCTAGGCCAACGCATACACCCACTTTCTCCGCGGAGCTAGCGGTGGTCATCAAAAACTTAAAATCATTTCTTTTGTATGCACAGTATGCACCCATCTTTGCAAAAGTTTGGATGTGGTTTGTTTTTGTGGGCGAGTCCCAGACAAACTGCTGAGGCCGGCTCTAGGTTGACATCATTAAATGGGCGTCATCCACACGGAGCAAAAGGCAGAGCTTCAAAGATCGAGTTATCTTACTTCCGGGTAGTCAAATAAACTGGGAAAATAACTCTTATTTCAAAAATCATTTGGTCTTTAGTGTGCCAAAGATAATATATTATCATATGCATGAATATAATTTACTCTAAACAGCTTAAGAATATTATAGTATAGACCCTTTAAGTGAAAATATTGTTCTGTGTAAAAAAACAACAACCCACGAGTGGCTGGGATAGGCTCCGGCAACCCTGTGACCCCGAAAGAGAAAAAAACATGTTTAGAGGGTGATAGAATGAATGCATGAATGTGTACTTTTGATGTTTTATAAAGTATTGCATATTGTTGAAAATTTCTAATTTGAGGGCAAAAATTTGAACAGCAGACAATAGAGCGTTTGAGTGTAGCGCCCTCCTGGGGAGGAGACAGAACTCAGTTTCTTGAATGTTTGGAAATCCTCCTGTTTCTTGGCTCTTTGAACTGTGCAAAAACAACGAGCTTTATTTTAACTGCTTGTGTTTGTTGCAAATGTGGATGTTTTTCAGAAGAAACCAAGCTAATGTGTGATATTTGAGCTTTGTCTTTTACTGCGAGGCACTTTGGCTGCAGCAAACTGGATCCTGTATTTACTTTTTATCACTCATGATTTCCCTCTCAGGATTGATTTAAGGTTTAAGCTGCATATAACCATGATAACTCAATATACTGAACAAGCTAATGCAGACATTTTAAAAATAATTCCCAGCTGGAAGTGCTGGGAAAAAAGCAAAAAGTAGTACACATGGAATTTATTTCATTAGGGTATATTTGACTATAAGTATAGCAAGTTTACTATAGTAAGTGTAGTGTAGGAAGTATACTAACTGAATGACTCTTTAGATTAAATTGGAATATTTTAAGTTTACAATTTACACATGTAGATAGTAAATCAAACACCAAGTTTACAGCCTCACTTTTAGTATATATACTAAGTATATTTGTCTAAGTATACAGTGCTTAAATAGACTACTTTTTTCTAAGAGGTGTCTCTTAGCTTTCATCTTTCTATTTTGTTTTATTGTGTTTAACAAGCATCCATGTTATCATTGTTCATTGATTTATTTTGTGCCAGTGAGTAAAAAATAACTGATACTTTATCTAAAATTATAATCAATAAAAAAGGGTAGCTTTCTTTTATCAATCTACCACGGTTTTCCTAGCTTCAAAACTAGTTAGTGTGGGTTCACATATGAGGGTTTAATTCCATTGACGTGCATTGTAAAGCAAAATATATAAAAACATGAAGCGTATTGTTATCGTCTGAAAACTGATCAAAGGTGTTCTCAAGAATGACAGCAAAAAACATCTTTCTTCTGTATGTGCGCAGGAAGTCATGTGTGTTTTTCATCCCATCTAGAAGGATTCATGCAGGCGGGGTCAGCGTCATGGCTGCGGCGTGGACGGTGAAGGCAGCTATGCTGATTTGCCGCTTGACCTCTTGCCATGCCTTCTTTGGGTCGGCTGAGTTCTGGATGTCAAACAAGGCGTCGTAGATCCCAGGGAAGGACTCGCCTGCATATTTGTTATGGCTGCTGGGAGCAAAGATCACATGTCTGGAACAGAAGGGAGTTGGGAGAGAAAAAGGCCTGCTTAACTCATATTTCATACACTGGTCCATGGGTGCTGTGGTAGAACATACAATATGCTGTCTAAGAAAGATGCAGACATGTTTTTATATATTGATGGACAAAATACAAAACCTATATGTAAATATTTTGATCTTGAGTTTTTACATGACAAGGATAACTCCACATTTTAAGTGAATCTGCAAAAAAAATCCTGCTGTTTTTATGTCAAAGGTCACAAGTCAAAAACCAACATGTTCCTTTATTCCAACCTATTTTCAGAGGCAAGTCGAGTCCTATTGTTACAAAGCTGATGGTTCTTCACACACTTTATTCTCCAATTTACAGAAACCTTGAAGATGTTCTAAAATCTAAACAACTTGTTGGATTTGAACAAATTGTCACAATATTCGAGCCGTTTAGTCATGCCAAAGAGATCTATAAATGACACTCAGCGCTTTCCTGAGTGATTTTGGAACTTAGTCATTTATTCATCTACTGGTACTAAACATGTTTTGTCTACTTCAGGGTCACAGGAGCTTACCCAGCTAGTGTACAGCAGGGGTAGGGAACACATTATATGCATGTTCTTATATGCTCATTTAGCCCATGCTGTTCACACTGGACAAGCAGGGAGGAGCTTCTTTTTTTTTACTTGCACATGTTCACCACCTACAGCTGAAAGACGCTTGGTGTGAGATGTCAAAGTGGTGCGAATCTCACAAATCTTGCTCCAGGCTTTTTCTTTCACAGCTCCAATCTGACATATGAAAGACTCTGTGTCATGTCATTCCAGCCAAGCACAAACCGCAATTGTTAATTTATTCTTCATAACCGATTTTCAAACAGTTGGCACTACTATAAATTAAAGGGAATGTCATCCATATGCCACTAACAAATCAGAGTCCCTGATTGGCCAAAGTTCAACCTGGTTTAACTTGCAATGGTACAATGGCCGCTTGTTTTGTACATAAAGCCTGAAAATGGTCGCCGAAACTTAGCTCAGTAGCTACGCATGAACGTAAGAGTTTTGAACCCAGGAGCCCAAAGCAGGCATATACGTACGTTTGCATAGTCTTTTAATTCAAAGTGGCCTCTTGAATATGCATTGTCGAGTGTGGTGTGAAGGTAGTTCTAAAAGGCTTTAGTATGGGCTTCTCCAAGTGTTTGGTATCTTGATGTTTAGTCTTCTGATGATCCACAGGTCTATCCCACATATTTACCTTCTAACAGATGTTACAGCCAATAATAGTAATGGTTTTTGATCAAAAATTTTAACTCTTTAAAAAGATTGATTTAGACTTTAAGAAATCTGTATGTCTGCCTGCATGTCAGACTAACCTGTAAAAGGGTCTGCCAGGTAAACCAAGTGGGTCAATAAAGGCTCTTTCAAGGTACATGAGCTGATCGTTCACAAGCCGCACCTGCAGGGGACTGAAGGACACCCACCACATATCTTTAAATGGCTTTCATATGTCCAGTCACTAATTCTTATCACACTTTCAATTGAAGATGTGATGGAAACAGATCAAACTTGTTCAGCCCCGTAAGAGTTTGAACTGTCTTACTCGTCCCTGTTGAGGGTTTTCAGACGTTCATGGAAATCTCTGGCTGCAACAGTGAAGTTCTGTACTGCAGAAAACAGGGAATCTGCAAAGTAAAGTTCCCAGATTTTATTAGACTTGTTTCTTCACACGGTTTGTGGCACCACCGACACAACTTACCAAATGACACCTCGTACTTCACCATTTCATCTGGGTTCTTCGCAGCCAGCTGCGCGATGCTCTGGGCGTACTTACCCAGTGCATCTGCATACTCGTTAGCATCAAGCGGAAGCAGCTGGGAATTGGCCAATAGGACGGTGAGACCTCCTCTCACCTGAGCCACCGCCCGCAGCCTCCGGAAGGACGGGTCATAAAACTGTTCCACAATCTCAAAGGTTTCGTACACACTGTGGTAGACCGGATAGCTGCTGTAGCGCTCAGTTTTCTGAAAAAAAACAAAAAACAAAACAAGAGCATAAAACCTCTTACTGAGTGCTTTAGCAAAAAGATACCTTTTTCCACAATATCTGTGCTCACAATCAACCATCAAGTCTGTGGAAAGTTAGAGTTTAAATTCAGATTGTGTACTAGGCAAGGCAAGGCAAGGCAAGGCAAATTTATTTGTATAGCACAATTCATACACAAAGTAATTCAAGGTGCTTCACAAAACAGAAAAATGCATTAAAATCACAATACATCATAGAAATAATCAACATAAAATTTACTTTAAAAGAAAAGAAAAAAAAAATTTGAAAACTGATTTAAAAATAAAGGAAGGAAAGGAAAGAAAAGTGCAGATAGGACCTTTCAGTCATATACACGGCTAAACAGAAATGTTTTAAGTCTAGATTTGAACATGAGCACAGAAGAGGCCTGTCTTACGACTTCAGGGAGGCTGTTCCAGATTTTTGCTGCAGGATATTGAAACGCTGATTCCCCTTGTTTAGTTCTGACTCTGGGAATCAACAGGAGGCCGGCCCCTGAGGTCCTCAGAGTACGAGATGGTTCATATGGCACTAACATGTCAGAGATGTACTTTGGTGCTCGGCCAAGGAGAGACTTGTACACAAGCAGAGCTGCTTTGAAGTCTATTCTTTCAGGTACAGGGAGCCAGTGCAGAGACCTGAGCACAGGACTAATGTGATCATACTTCCTGGTTCTGGTCAGGACTCGAGCAGCAGCATTCTGGATGTGTACTAAATATTATCACCGTAGGGAAGTTTGCTCAGATCTCACAAATAATATAATTAAACTGTATTTACTACAGTCAAAAGGTCATATACAGGAATAATTCAATAGAGAAAATACAGATTTATTTGTAAAAGTTTCACGTCTCACCATGTCTTTTGTGTATCTGGCTCTGCCTGCAGCAATTCCCAGTCGGATAAAATAGGCCTCAAAGTCGCTTCCAGACCCGAGTTTACTGATCCTTTACAACACCAGAGAGATCAGACCGTGAATGTTCTGAATCATAAACTTCATTAGAATTACAGAATTGGAAGCATCTGATTAAAATTGCACTTTTTTAAAATTCAGACTTGCCACAATGCCCTTTAGTTGTTCTCTCATTTAATCACAAAAAAAAGAACAACTTGCATAAGATTTTAAAATACAACAACGTTCAATCCATGAAGGAACATAAACACAGTCAGGAACACAGTCAGTGGCAGCATCATTGTGTGGAGCAAAATCAAGGGTAGCTTAATCAGAGGTTCTTGGCATTGTGCAATTTAAAAAAAATGTATTGCCGTACTTTAAAGGTTTCAAAATCTGTAAACTGCTGCTCCAAAACCCTTAAAAAACCCACTCTAATGAAAATTGTGTTTGTGTTGTTTTTAACCTATTCTTGTGGCTTTTTTCTGATGATGGAGGACACATATAAAGTAAGTTGAGCTCAAAATTGCATTTCTGAGTATTTCTTTATTCAAGTCATTTTGAATCAGGAGCATTTTAAAAAAATCCTTTTGAAAAAGATTGTACTTGTGTAGAAAATACGCTGGGTGGCCACAAGCTCCCTGCTCTGCTCTGTTCTGATCCATCCATTTGTAGACAAATAGATCCAAGTACGTTTTTGTGTTCCTCGTCTGAGCTGGTATCTTCTGACTCAAAATTGTACGGCTGGATAGCTCTACTATTGCTCGCCATTTTTGTTGCACTGATAATGTTAGGTTGGGGTGTGAGGGGCTGTAATCTAGCGCGGGGTAACGTGAACAGATAGCTGTCAGCAATGGAGAGGGGAAGGGGATCGGGTTGCTCTGCCTCAATGTCCCGCCCACAACTCAGAGGTGAAATTGTAATGAACTCCTGCTGCTCTACAGGAACTATTTCCTACAAATGAAAGGTTTTTGATATTGCCTAAAACATGGAATAATCATAATTAAAAGATGACTAGGAACACTTGGAAAATACATCCAAAGATGGATGATTGGAGTGGGACTCCAGACAGACGATGTTGTTTCTTTACCTTGGAGCGTCGCGGTCATTAGTCCAGTTGTCCCTTTTGTGCCAGCTCTCATACAAAGAAATTCCTTCCTCTCCTTCCTCTGGACTGGCTATCTGAACCAACCACCAAGAAGAAGAAAATGATGGCCAACACATAACAAAACCTAAGTGCACATCAACCTGATGTGCTTGGGTCTCACCTGCTTGGTGAGGTCATAGACCAAAGTGTGCAGTGACGGAGTGCAGTCGACTCTCAGTGTGTACATCCCTGTAATACCACAAGATCATGAGGCAAACTGAGCCTGAACCCTGACTGAAAGATTATCCTAACCATGCCGACCTACTCACCCTCTATGGCAGAGTCTGCGTTGATGTAAGCCACAGCTCTCTGCTGCAGCAGCCTGGCATTGTCCTGTGGAGACCAGAACATGCTTCATCCTTGAGGGCACCATCAGCAGAGCCTGTTTGTGTCTTCAATCATTACCTCTGCCCATTCTGTAGATCCCAGCAGGCCAAACTCCTCTGCGTCCCAGCTCGCAAATATAATGCTCCTCCTCGGTCTCCATCCTGCACAGGCACACAAACACACACACATGCAAATACACTTTTGGTCTTGATGTGGTTGTGAGTGTTTTCCATTGACAGAATCGACAGCTTGATACATACTCCTATTCTAAACCACATTATAACTCAGTAAGAGACACTCTGAAAATTGATGGTAAAGAGGTAGAAAAACGTGGCTTCAAAGTGAACTAGACAAAGAATAAATAATACAGTTTAGCAGCAATAATACAGTTTAGCTCATCATAATCTTTGTGTATTGGGGCTCAACGATGACAAATTACAGGGATACAAGGACAGAAATCCTTGGCAGAAGAACCTTGGCAGGGTTTCTCCCTGGAATGGTAAATACCTGCATAGCGCTTTTCTACTTTCCTCGAAGGTCCAAGGTGCTCTACAGTCTCATTCACACACACATTCACACACTGATGGCAGCTCTGCTGCCTGAACACTGGTGGCAACCGTCCACCATGGGCAAGGAGGGGTTCAGTGTCTTGCCCAAGGTCATTTCAACACATGGACGGGCAAGGTGCCCATCAAGCCTGCAATCTTCCGATCAGGGGTCGACCGCCCTACCGCTGCACCACAGCTGCCCGTGGAAACCACTGTAGTTGCATCCAACCATCTCACACAAGGCGAAGCTTGGTGTACATCTTGGCAGTACTCTTCATCCTGCTGTATGGCTCAGAGACATGGCCTCTAAACGAGAATGCAGTAGAACAGATGGATTTGATACCTGAGCCCTCAGACCCATAGAGAACATCAAATGGCCCCACCGTGTCACAAGCAAAGTCCTAAGAGCTCGCTCATGCCAGCCCTTCGATCTTGCCTGACTGGGCAGTGCCGCACCCGCTGGCTTGGTCGTGGCTTTCACACCTTGACCACACTTCGAGAGCCATCCTCCAATTTGACCCTAGGGCTACAGGCTGGAGATGACCACAAGACAAGCTTTGCACCCAATGAGATATCACTGTGGTAGATCTTATACAACACAGAGAATTCAGAGCTACTGGATCAAGACTGACAGCGAAGGAAAAACCCGGTCCTCCTGGTTGGCTCTATGCATGGGAACAGGAAGCCATCCATCCCACTGGAGATGATGATGATAAACCAGCTCAGTGGCCTTGTGGTAGAGTCTGCCCTGTCACTGGAAGGTTGTGGGTTCAAACCCAGGGCAAGTCATACCAAAGACTTTAAAAATGGGACCCAATGCCTCCCAGCTTGACACTCAGTTTTACCAAATGGTTCCCTGTGTCTGCAGTTCACTGATCCCCCAGGGGATGGGACAAATGTGGAGAGCAAATTTCACGCACTTAGGTGAAATTTAATTTTTAATACTTATATTTGACAAATTAACGGCCACATACTTTAACTCCCAAAACCAAAAATGCATCCCTCTACATAAAATTAATGACGCGCTAATTTTTTTAGAGTCCCTGTTTTCCTGTTGTCGCAACATCTTTTCTCCCAGTTTAGTGTCATATACGACTCTTTGCAAAGCATCTCCCCATCACTAAAATTAGGAGTGCAGCTCAGAGATTATGTATGTTCACAGCACTGTTTTGATTCACCAGCTGCTGCTGACACACAGCCGGTGAAAAATACATATTATCTCCTTGATACCTTTTCCAAGCAGCAGCCCAGCGCTCCTCACTGCTTCATGAATCACTGCTGCTCCAGACATGGGATCAATTCCTCCAAACACCCAAGCATCGCGGTGTCCTCCCAGGATCACGTATCTGTCTGAACAAACCGTGAGACCGTGGAAAAAAACTTTAAAATATAAACATTCAGGATCCAACACAAAAAACTGCTACTGATGAATTGAGCGGGTACTGGTATGTTTTTGTTTGTGACAGAAAGTGCCAAGTACCTGGCTCCAGAGCTCCTCTGATCTTTCCGATCACATTATAGATCCTGGTTATCTGGTTGTTGCTGTAAATGTTCATGCGCACCTTCCTGCAATGCAGTGGGACAAATGATTGACACACAGCAGCAAAAACACTAAAAACAGAAACAACCAAGCAGGAACTGTTTCCTGGAGAGTGACAGCTGCAAGAAAGCCCCGAGCTTTTTGGCAAAAAGGAAAAAAAAGGGAAGAGATGTGGAAAACACAAATGAACGATCTACAGGACACAGAAACAGGAAAAACTTCTGCGTTTCTTTTTGTCATTTCTTGAACCCTTTATCCCTGTGGTTTTCTAATAGCATTTTTTGTGAATACTCTGAAATCCACAAGCTCTTACTGGCTCTTGATATCATCGGTGAAGCCCGGTCCAATCCTGTAGGACACATTCAGAGCCCCTTTCCAGTTGTTGGGTGGAATTTGTCCTCCCATGTTCCTATAAAAAAAAGGAAAAAAAGGAATCAAATTTTACATAATTTTACAAACGTTTTCTCAACATGTGAGATGTTGTCTACAGTGAGATTTTTGAAATTATTTCCCTAAATAATTGACTTTAATGAGAACTGGACAGAGTGACGCCTCCCCTCTGGCATTCCATATAAGTACTTGCTGGCTCCAAGAAGCAAAAATCCTATAGACTTCTGTAGAGGAATAAACAGTTACTACTCAGTCATTCTATTTGTCAGAAGAACCATTGTTGGTCTGATATATTTTTAACATGTTCTTTATAAACTTGTGTTTTTTATGTTATAAAGTTTTTCAAGTTATAAACTGACCAGTCAAATGCCACACTAAAAGTAGGTGGTGCCTCCTGGCCCCCACGTCCAACGTTCAAATTGTTTGACAGATTTTGGTAGCTTGCTGCCAAGTCGCATGGGTGTGAACTTCCACCCAGCTCACCCCTGAATGGCGAGAGTTGTTGCCCTAGAAACATTGACTCAGGCGAACTTGTACCAATCACTGCTTACTGACAAAATCTAGCACCAAAATGGCAACTGAATTGACTTGATTTGATTGAAGGGAACCATTTTCAATGGGTGACATCACACTCACTCGGTCCAATTCTCAGATACAGTCACTGTCTTAAATGCAAAAGGACCTCTTCTCATAACAGAACTGACATACAAATTATCTCTCGGCCAAACAGTTATACTTTAGTAGGTGAATTGCATCATTGAAGCCAATTGGATGTACAGGGATGTCCGGAAGTCCCACCCCTTCCTCCATGCTGAATCTGTATGTGTATTCTGCAAAAAGTAGAGAAAGTCAGTGTCAGACAGATTAAAGAGGTTTAATGCCATGCCAGTGCCCTCATACACCTTTAGCTGGGTACCCTGGCGTCAGTGGGTCTCCTGCTCCGTTCAGATTGAGTACATTTCCCCTCTGAGCTCCTCCACCAGGCAAGTTCCAGCCGTCAGGGTAGGGCTGACCACAAACACAGGAAAGAACAAGGCTGGATCTTACGGTTCACATTTATATAGTCCACTTTCTGTCGCAGATTTGAATCTTACCTGAACTCCGGTTGCCCAGTAATCAGCCGGGTCTGAGAACATGATGACTCCCTTCGCTCCGGCCAGCATGGCGTTCTTCACCTAAAGACAGATGAAAGTGTGAGGGTTCTCGGGATCCTTTTTATAGTCATTACAGGTGTTTATCATTTCCTGCCTTATTGCCTCTGAATATTTTTCCGTATCTGACAATGACAATCTTCCCTGTCACATTAATGCCCATCTCTCTTTGCAGCTGGACGAAATCCTCTGTGCGTCCGTAGTTCACGTACACCAGATCCCCCTGAAAAGAGAAGCAGATTCAGTACAAAAGCTATCTCCTTGGCCACTTCCTTCCACAAAGATAGAGCACAAAACAGAGTGTTATTTGTGTATTTTAGGGTCTGTAAAACATTTACACAAAAAAGTGTGTAAATGTAACTCCTGTGCACCATAATCTTTTAAAGTGTCAGTCATAAAGCAACAAAACAATGTGTTTATGATGCACAAGTGGAGTATCATGCGCTTTTAAACTGCAGATGAAATCTCAGCAAGTCTCTCTGGAACAAATGACTTCTTCCCTATAGTGTTTAACAAACAGAATGTTTCTGACACAAATGTATGAATTTCCCTGAAAACAAGCTCTCGTGAAGGCAGATCTTTTTGGCCTCAGCTTTCTTCTTAAAAGGCACTGCTATAACCCTCACCGGCACAGATCTCGACGGCTGCAGATGTTATTATAGGTGTTTTGTTCTGTGACCCACAAAATTCCACCTGGAATAAACTCTCAGCTTCACTGAGAGTCCACACAGATCAACCACTTCTGGACACGTTTGTGTTGTTATCATCACTTTTCTTTAATGTCACTTTTGCTATTTGGTTGTTACTTGCTGTTTGGATGTTTCTTATGTCTTTTTTGCTGTTGCAGACAAAGGAATTTCCCCATCGTAGGATAAATAAAGTCTTATCTTATGTCATTTTATGATATTGTGAATTATGAAGTTCATATGATTTCATATTTGGTGCCGGAAAATCCCACTGGGATCATCTTTTGATCTATTTTCAAAGCGTTCCCAAAGTTTTTATTTATTTTGATTATGCCAGTGCAACAAAAATGGCGAGCAATATTGAAGCTGAACACAAAAAACACCACTTTCCTTTAAGTGGGTCTTTCAATAAAGGACTTTTCCAGATCAGAACTCTCCATTTTGATCTAAATGTTTTCTAATACCTTCAGTTTTCTTTACATAACTAAAAATGTCAAAACAATAAAAAAAGCAAATGTCTCTTCAGGTTTAAAGGTCTTTTATTGCTTTTTTTTTGTTATTCTGTTTACAACTTTGAGGTCCTCTGTTTATATTTTCTCCTTAAACATGTAGCTTACTAATAATCCTGTACCATAGAAATCTCCTCATGATATTCAACTAAAAGCCATTTTTTCTTATTATCATCCCTACATATTTCTGGTTCCAGCTTCTATTGGAATTCTTTTTGACTGGACAAACAGGAGTGGCTGCATATTTACCTATTTCTTTATAAAACATATGTGTGTGTGTGTGTGCAGAAACACACCTCGGGTTGTCCTTTGGCAGAGAAAGCACTGAATGGAGGCACAATATCTGTCACATCTTCATAACCCTGTGGAACTGGCTCAGCCAACGACGTCACAAAAACCTAAAAAATGAAAATGTATTAAATTCGACTGTAAATGAAAAACTGTTTTGCTCTAAATTGAAACCAGGTGAGCTCTTTTCACCTACTTAGACTTTCCTTGACTTCTCGTGAGCTAAAATCATTGACTGTATATGGGAACTGGACTCAGTGACTCCTCCCCCCTGGTATTCCAAACAATAAGTACCCTTTGGCTTCAAAAAGCCAAAATCCCATAAATACTATATATATATAAACATCCATTAGTCAATCATTCTATTTGTCAGAATAACCATTCTTGCTGTGATACCTTCTTTTAATATATTCTTGATAGGCCTGCACAATATACCGCAAATTTATCGTTATCGCAATATCAAGCTGTGCAATATGCATATCGCAAAAGACAGAAAATTTGCAATAAATGGTTACCTTAGATGTGGCCAAACAATCTTATAGCAGCTTGAAGTGTTTAATGGATTGAAAGAATCCCTTTCTACATTTGACCAATCAGATGGACCCCTTCACGTTGTTAACTAATCGGATGGCGCCCTACTATGTTGTATGTTCGCCTCCTGCGTCAACAAGGGTCATTTCTAGTATAATTTTTAAGCTGTTGTAATGGAATGGGAATAATATTTTTGGTTGTTTTGCTAATTGTTTATATACCGCAAATTATATCGTTATCGCAATATTAATCACTGATATCGCATATCGCGAGTTTTCTTCATATCGTGCAGCCCTAATTCTTGATAATTCAAGTTATTAACTGTCCAATCAGATGCCTCAATAAAAGTACGTGGTGCTTACTGGCCCCCATGTCTAATGCTCAAAATGTTTGATTGATAGATTTTGTACCAATCACTGTTCAACGACGATATCTGTTTCAACCTGGCATTTATCACGAAAAAATGGCGACTGAATTGACTTTTTTGGTTGGAGCTGGAAGTAAACAATTTTCTGTGTACAATGCCACAGTCAGTCGCTCCAGTTCTCATGATACAGTCAATAGCTACATACAGACAATGCATGTCTTCTTCTCATTTAAAGTTTAGCTATTAAACCAATGTATGAATAATCAATACTCAATCAGCCATGAAACGTTAATTCTTGTCTCACATTTATGGTTCAATGTTTCCCTTGTAATTCCCCAATTACTTATCAACTATTTCCTTTATGTAAAAAATAGCTGCTGCAGTTTTAATGCAGCTTGACCTTTCCTTTGCTCTCAATTTCCTTCATTGTTTTTGAAGTCTCCACTCCTTAAGAATTGTTCCATCCTCCCATGCTTCACTTTGTGTCAGACCAAAATAAACCCACTGTGCCTCAAGTCAAATGGTATTTTTCCAATTTCTACTATCAATTTATCTAATATTGAAATGATTTTTATTGGTATAGGTTAATGCAATTCGATTTTGCCTCATAGATTGATCTGGTTGGGTCATGGGAATAGGAATCCATCAATCTGCCTACCGCCTGCCCTGACTCTCCCTTGGATCCTGACTACCCTGTCTCTCCTCTGATGATCATGGGTCTGTTATTGACCTCTGCCTGCCTGACCCTGATCTAGATTTATGGACTCTTAGCGGAGCTAATAAACCTGCTGCATTTGGATCCAGCCGTCTGCCTGTTCATGTGACACGATGTAGTGTAACATTTAAAACATTTTTGGTAATATTCTTTTCTCTCTATCAGCGTTTAGGTTGCCAACCATCCACATCTGTCTTTATTTTGTGCTGTGGTCCTCAGTGTATTACAGTCTCTGTTCATCATTTCAGTTCAGGTCCTTGTCAAGTCATCTGCTTTATGTTTAAGTGTATTCATTAAATGTTTGCATTTCTGTCACTAAGCCTGATCTACTGCAGTTTGGATCCTTCAACACCAGTTCCTAACACACATAACTGGCGCAGACCATTGAGAACCAGGGAGAGTAAGTGTGACATCACCCATTGAAAATGGTTTACTAAATGAAATCAATTTAGTCGCCATTTTTCTGGCAATATGGACGCTGCCATGTTGGAGAGAGCTACACAAAGTCTGTCAAATGCTGGATGTGAGACAACCTACCTTTTTTGAGGCATTTGATTGACCAGTTTATAACTTGAAAAACGTGCAATCCAAAAAAAAAAATCATTAAACAAATTTAGGATAGCCGAGCAAGGATGGTTATTCTGACATATAGAATGAGTAAGTAAAAGCTTTTTTTTCTATTTCTGTTTCTCTATATAAGTATGTGAGGATTTTGGCTTCTTGGAGCCAACAGCTACTTCCTGTTTGGAACACCAGGGGGGAGGGGTCACTCAGTCTAGGTCTCATTTACAGACAATGGCGTAGACCTTTGATGCCTTAAAGTGAGGGAAAGTCAAAACATTTAGCTTATATCAAAGACAGTCTGCACTCTGCAGAGACTTACAAACAAATGAATCTACTGGCAGCTGCTGAGCAGACTGGAAGTGCGTGTGGACGTAAGTGATGTTAGTGACATTAGTGATGTCCCACTTAGAGGCTGTCAGCTGAAAGCTATTACAGAAGCAGCCAAATATGCTAATCCTAATAGTGTTAAGGTCGTGCAGCTCCAGCAGACCTTGTTCTCTGCTGTATCAGTGACTCTTGTCAGTTGACACCTTCCCTGGTTTATCTTGTGGAGAACCTTGGACTTGAGCAAAGGCTTTTAAGGAAAAGTGGTGTGGAGGAAGGTCTGCTGCGGCACACAAACATTCTGTCTTTTTTGTGGCAAAAAATGTCTAAAACATGTTATTTTTCTTCAAAACCTTTTAATATTTTGTATGTATTGAATCTGGGCTCTACCTCAGTGCCCAGTTGATCAACAATGGAGATGTAGTTTGGCTGGGACTTGTTGGGGTACGATAGCAAGACGTCGTAGGGCACCATCTCCACTGAGTCCAGCCCAAACTCCTGCCACTCCTCTTTGATCTGCTCGGCATACTTCAGGTTCTGCTCGGTACCAGCCAGATGGGGGAGGCGAGTAAATTTTCTGTTGGAAAATTAATAGGAACACTTAAAGACACACTTTAAAGAATAATTGTGTTTTTGGTGTTTTTTCAAAATGATTTTGTGGTGTTTTCTTATGATGGAGGACATAGATTTAAAATTGAAACTTAAAATTGCATTTCTGAGTATTTATTTGATTAAACTGTTGTCAGGGGCAGACAAAAAATGCCTGTTGGAAAAAGCTTGTATTTGTGACATAGAAGCTACTATGGCAAACCAGAGGCTCCCTGCTCCGGTCCATTCTGATGCCTCCCCTTGCAAACTAACAAGAGACTCCTCATCTGAGCTGGCATCTGGCTGGATAGCTCCGATATTGCTCGCCATTTTTGTTGCTCCTCTAATGTTAAGTTGGGGTTGTTAGGGGCTGTAGGATAGCGGAAGAGAGTGCTAACACAGGGATGATGGGAAATCAGCACCGGCTGACTCTGTGCCAACAATCCTGATTCAGAGGTAATTTCTTATGAACTACTGCCTCTCTGCAGAAACTATGCCCTAGAAAACGACACACTTTTTAACATTTTGGCTCAAACGGCATAATCATAATTAAAAGATTGTTGGGAACACTTTTACAATACATTAAAAGTTGACTAGAGCGGGACCTTCATGGTTTGTCCTGCTTTTGGCCAAAAGCAACAACAATTCTGGTATTCAAGTTGTTGGTTTGGTTTTAAAGACCTGTTTCTTATCAGCGACCAACTCAGTGGCCTTAAGGCAGAATGTCTGCCATGAGAATGGAAGGTTGTGAGCTAAAATCCATGGTTGACTTATACTAAAGACCCTGAAAATGAGATCCAAAGCCTCCCTGCTTGCCACCGAGAATTAATAGGTTGGGGGTTAAACGACCAAATGGTTCCTAAGAATGGCCATGTGTCTTGCTCACTGCCTCCCCAGGAGGCTGGTCAAGTGCAGAGTACAAATTCCACACACCCAGGTTTGTGTCAACTTTATATATTACATATTTTTGCAAGTGTCACTGCTTTCTTCAGGTTCACACATCCTGTGAGTTTATGATTTTTACACTTTTAGTTGTTTCCTTTACTCTTTCTGTGTGAATGGCTCAATTTCCACTAGTCCAGTAAGATATGTGCATTTTCATTTTTTGAGACTGAAATGACAGCTCAGACAAAAATCAATGTTTAAAGCAATTGTGAATCAGTGGTTTAACATCCTGACAAAAAGGAGCATCACATGTGAGTGATATAGCACAAATAACCTTAGTCGAAAAGACTGGGCAGTCAAGATCCAGAGTGTTTTTGTGTGGATTTTTACCTGAGATGCTCTCTGATCCGGTCTGCCTGCATTTCATCCAGAAACTCCCTCAAATACTCATTTGAAGCTTTGTGGTCTTCTTTGTTGGTGTGTGAGGGCTTTGCAAACCAGCCTATGACACACACACACACACACACACACACACACACACACACACACACACACACACACACACACACACACACACACACACACACACACACACACACACACACACACACATGCACAAAGAAACAGCACGGACAAAAATAAAGATGTTTGTAACCTCAATCTCTCCTTGCAGAATCTGCAGTGTGCGTGAAAAACTTTTAACCAAGGCCGGTGTTACACAACACTTCATACTTCAGATGGACTCTGCTCTTCCTAACAACACAGTTGAGTTGTGCTTCTTTCAGAGAAAATTACCATCATGATCTTAGTGAGACAACCACAGACTGTGAGAAATGTGACAAAGTGATGACAAACTAGTGCTCGCTGTGAGGCTAATGCAGCTGTCTAAAGAAAAACCTTTAAAGTTTTACATCTTTAAGCTGGTAATCTACACTGGCAAGTTTGCATTTACTGTTGTCAGTTATTCAAATTTAGCAGCAACTTTCTTACCTATGATGAAGCCCAGCAGGAACAAGGCTGTCACAAGCAAAATCCACCAGACCCAGCGGATCAATCTGCCCTCCTTTCTCATTTTAAAGCCCTCAGAGAAGTTCTCACACTGACTCGACAGGCTGTGCAGGCGAGCTCTGCAGAGACAAAGACACAGTCATTGTTGGAGCTGTGGTAGAGCGAGGTAGAGTGAGACAGAAGAGAGAAAGAGGGAGGAGGGATGATTGCTGATAGAAGCAGTAAGACAAAAAGTTGAGAGTGGGAACTTTTCATGTCTGCAAGGCTTTGCCCTGAGATGATTGGTGTGCACTCCCAAAGACTCAGTGGTGATTGAGGGTTACTCAGAGCACCGGACTTCAGAAACAACAGGAATCAGTAAATAAAAACATTTACTATTTATGTGTGAATTCATAATTTGCCCATATGGTTTGATTTCCTGCTGCAAAGCCCAAGAATTGTTGGAAAAAGTTCTGTCTTGCTTCAACTTGTGATTGGTTAATGTAAAAAAAAAATCCAACACAAATTATCTTTAAACCAAAAATGGTTATAAAAAAAATTAAAGGCTCTGTGGAAATAAGAAAAATCCCATAAGTAATACTGTTTTGGCGCTGTCTTCAAAAATGGATGGACTGCACTGTATGAAGAAACTAACTGGGCCCAAAACTGCCATATAAACAGATGAAAGCTCTCCAGAAAATAAAAAAATAAAACTATGAGAGAAAAACAAACACAAGGAGAAACATTTTACATAAATCTGCTTATTGAACAAATGCATGAACAATAACAGGACTCTTTTAGTCAACAATTTCAAGTTTCTGTGTGAATTTAGAGAAAGAAAACATACTGAACAAACTGAATGCTTTTTCCACACATTAAAAGACAGGATTTTTACTCTTGGTCAGTAAGTTTCATGTAAAACAATGATGTGTATCTACATAAGAATGCACAACAGCACCCTCACCCTACTGAAGACACGATCCATAGAACCAAAAGCTGATTAAACAGAAACCAGCTTTAACGGCGCACTTTGGTCCTGTTTGTCAAATCTGCCATTTTGTCTGCACTGACTGACAGCTGCATCCTTACAGACGACAAACCCAAGTGGTGGTCTTGGAGTCAGGAAAACCCCCCAAACATTCCACCCTCTCTGCAGCGGAGCGAAGTGGAACCCTCATAAAAATGTTGTAATGAACAGAATACAATGATAAATCCTGTGATTGTTAAATAAAAATAAAAGAGGGGTGAGCGTAACCATCTTTACTAGACACCATAATCAGTTAAGGTTTGAAACTAATAAATAAATGACAAATCAAGAGGAAATGAGCATGATTCTCTCAGTCCAAACATAACCCCCTAATGGCTGCACATGTGCAACATGTTCTTCCCACGTTATGGGACGTGCATGCTTGTGTTATGCTTGAGTGTCGTGGCTCGCTGAACAGCTGTGTGTTGCGGAGAACGGCTCTTTGATGCGATGGGCTGAGGCGTGAAATGGTGAGGAGGCTCTCTGCTCTCAGGAATGTGGGAGGTAAACACAGGCCTCAGTGCTGGACTCATCATCCACGCACTGCTCCTCCAGCTCATTAAGTGATGATGGAAAGAGGTCAGCTGGGCCTTTTTGCGCTTGCAGTCACATGGCCTTTATTCTTGTTTTCTGTGACCTCTTAGCTCCAAACAATTGTTTCCACATTAATATTAATCAAACACACTGCAAAGACTGAATCTCAAGAAATCAAAAGACCATTGTTTCAACTAAAATTGCAATATTTTCTGTCCTGGAAGAAAAATAATCTTGTCAAGAAAGTTTTTCATTGGCAAAATAATCTTAGTTTGACAATGCATGAGGAACTATTGGTCGGCCTCAAAGAAATTCTGGCAAACCATTCGGCAATTCATGACGGGGAAGCAGCCCAAGAATGGACCAATCCATCATTCAACCTGGAGTCATTGACTGAGTCAAGAAGCTTCTCATGGAGAAAACACTGAATGTACAGGAGGAATTTAGAGTCACCAGATTTTCTAATCAACCTATAAAATGTGTTTCTGGAATACAGCAGGAAGCTGCAGCGATGGGAGAAATCTCACAAATGCAAAAGTAGAACAAGCAGATTGACACTGAAGAGACCCTAATGGGACACAAATCCAGGGCTTCCGCATCTTATTTCTTCCACAGCCTCACGAAGAACCTGAATGCAGCATCCAACACTATAACAAAAAATTGTAATACTGTTTACATGTGCAGCATTACTAAAAGCATGAAAGCTGCGTTCACACCATGTGACGTGCATTCAAGAACTACTGTTTACTAATTGTTAATTTTCCCTCCATTATCATTTTTCAATTGGTTTGCCCTAATGTGAATGGAAAAGGACACCATCCATGCATAACAACTAAATCTGAATCAATTCACAGTCAATAGCTGTGCATTTTCTACGTAGAGCCCAAAATGGTCGTAGAAACTTGCGTAGAGATGTGTCAATGACAGAGTTTTGGACGTTGAGGCCCCAAGCATGCATATTTGCGAGTTTACATTGCCTTTTCATTGACAGTGGTCGCTTGAATGTATGTTTCCGAGGCTGTGTTAACATAGATTTAAACTTATAAGTTGAATTCCACTTTAAGATCCAGATGGTACCTCCTCTTCAGCTCCAACTGTAAGGAGTCCACAATGTCACTGTCAATTTCTAATTGGTTGCTTTTTCCTTAATACACCACGGAATTTGTCCCTTTAATAGATAAATATTGGAATTGACTTTAGTAAAACTTTGTTGTGATTTTGGACAATATCTTTGGAAAAATACAGACCGTTGATTATTACTGCTGTAATTTGAGTTAAGGACTACTGATCGCCAAGAGAAAATCCACAAACTTCCCAACTCACGTGTCAACCGGAGTCACAAAAATATTGAAGTCAGATGGTTTTCGTCAATGAATTTTAAAGTCAAACTTTGTGTGAAATTTGTTGTAGCTCCCTCCTTGACACTCAACATTAAGGCCTTGGATTGGGGTTACTCACTGGGTCAAATGTACAGGAAAGTAACTCTGTTTTTATTGAAATTATTGATAAACTAAACTGCCATCTCAGCAGAATTTCTTATAAGAAAGTTATTATAAATAACTTCTTATATTAATTTAACACAAATTTCTTTACAGTAGATTACAAAAACAGTTTCCTACTTGGAAGTTTTTGGATCAAGCTTTCATGTTCAGTCTGAACTTTTGAGATCCCACTGGCCATTTGGTCTGTGGCTCCCTCTAGCGGCAGTAAGAAGAATTGCAGCACCTTATAAGTTCAAAGTGATGTTCATTGTTCGGTTTTATTCTGGAAACTTATTAATGTTCAGATCCACTTTGTGTTTACATTGAACTCCTTAAAACCAGAGTCCAGGCTGGAGGTGCTAAAGACTCGCGTGGGAGGAGGAGCTGAGATGCAGTGGTTATTAAGCTCGGGGGCTGTATGTGTGTGCGTGGAGGGGGGGGGGGGTGGTGGTGAAGAGAAGAGTTCCTGCACGGTGTGAGCAGACCGGAGCCGCAGAACCGAGCGGACTCCGGCGAGCACAGCAGCACCGGTCTTCAGTCTCCCGGCTTGACCGACGCTTTGGTGAAGACTTGGGGCGGCTGCGGCGGAGGTGCAGCCCCGGGGGGAACGAACCATGGCTGTGTCGGTGAGGAGCTGGCTCGCCAACGAAGCAGGGAAACACTTTGTCCTGGTGGGAAAGTTTTCTTATCAGCTTTGAAACAGTTTGGTTTGGAGTTCAAGCACCAGAAACCCTCAGGGCTGTTGTTAACTGAGGCTTTAGCAGCTGAACTATAGCGCATCAAACTCATTTAGTTCTGCAGTAACATACTTCTACTTTTTATCCATCCATCCATCCATCCATCCATCCATCCATGCATCCATCCATCCATCCATCCATGCGTCCGTCCGTCCGTCCATCCATCCATCCATCCATCCATCCATCCATCCTCAGATCCACTTTGTGTTTACATTGAACTCCTTAAAACCAGAGTCCAGGCTGGAGGTGCTAAAGACTCGCGTGGGAGGAGGAGCTGAGATGCAGTGGTTATTAAGCTCGGGGGCTGTATGTGTGTGCGTGGAGGGGGGGGGGGGTGGTGGTGAAGAGAAGAGTTCCTGCACGGTGTGAGCAGACCGGAGCCGCAGAACCGAGCGGACTCCGGCGAGCACAGCAGCACCGGTCTTCAGTCTCCCGGCTTGACCGACGCTTTGGTGAAGACTTGGGGCGGCTGCGGCGGAGGTGCAGCCCCGGGGGGAACGAACCATGGCTGTGTCGGTGAGGAGCTGGCTCGCCAACGAAGCAGGGAAACACTTTGTCCTGGTGGGAAAGTTTTCTTATCAGCTTTGAAACAGTTTGGTTTGGAGTTCAAGCACCAGAAACCCTCAGGGCTGTTGTTAACTGAGGCTTTAGCAGCTGAACTATAGCGCATCAAACTCATTTAGTTCTGCAGTAACATACTTCTACTTTTTATGACGACTTTTTTTTTTTTTACCATTTAACTTCGGATATTTGTGAAAACATGCAGATGAAGCCCCTGCTGCGTTATGATGTCTTTGTCCATAGAGTAGTGTTGTGTGTCTGCTGTTGTGTCTCTGCTTCATGTGTTGTGTCTGTGCAGATGTTGTGGCTGGCGGCAAACACCTGGCTGTTCCTGGACACATACCTGCTGTACTCCACCGGGCAGCAGTACCACTACCTCTACCAGATGCTTGGGGTGAGACTGCACATGCCCATGCATGCATCCATCCATCCATCCATCCATCCATCCATCCATCCATCCATCCATCCATCCATGCGTCCGTCCGTCCGTCCGTCCGTCCGTCCGTCCATCCATCCATCCATCCATGGTTCTGCACATGCCCATCCATCCATCCATCCATCCATCCATCCATCCATCCATCCATCCATCCATCCATCCGTCCATCCATGCATCCATCCATCCATCCATCCATCCATCCATCCATGCATCCATCCATCCATCCATCCATCCATGCATCCATCCATCCATCCATCCATCCATCCATCCATCCATCCATCCATCCATCCATCCATCCATCCATCCATCCATCCATCCATCCATCCATCCATCCATCCATCCATCCATCAATCCATCCATCCATCCATGCATCCATCCATGCATCCATCCATCCATCCATCCATCCATCCATGCATCCATCCATCCATCCATCCATCCATCCATCCATCCATCCATCCATCCATGCATCCATCCATCCATCCATCCATCCATCCATCCATCCATGCATCCATCCATCCATCCATCCATGCGTCCGTCCGTCCGTCCATCCATCCATCCATCCATCCATCCATCCATGCGTCCGTCCGTCCGTCCGTCCGTCCGTCCATCCATGCATCCATCCATCCATCCATCCATGCGTCCGTCCGTCCGTCCGTCCGTCCGTCCGTCCGTCCATCCATCCATCCATCCATCCATCCATCCATCCATCCATCCATCCATCTGTTGTGAAAAATCCACTTAGATGAAAATCGTGTTTTTGGCGTTCTTTTTTTAACATGTTCTTGTTGTTTGGCAGAGAGTTTTACGCCGGATACCTTGTATTTTATCCGGGCTGGGGACAGGTACAGGGGGACCCAGAGCTGGCTACATTGTTAGGCTGGAATTACCAAAAATTCCTAACCCATTGTTTATTCAAACTGTTAGCATTTTTCTTCAAAGCCAAAGAGACATAATGAAGGTGAAAAAGAGCTGCATGAAGCTCCGGAGCCGGTTGCATTATGCCAAACACAAATTTGTGATTTGATCAAAACAAATTCAAGAACTTTTAATATGAGAAGTAAAACTTGTAAATGCAGGTAAAGACTTAGAAGAAAGGTCTTTTAGGAAGATTTTGCATCTCCTAAAAGTGACTTCATCCCTCCATTAAACTGTGAAAGGAGGGATGAAGTCACTGGTATTTATGGTGTCTGGCACTACAGAAGTCTCCTTTGTGTTGGAAACATTTTAAAGTTATTTATCAGACTCTTGGAGTACAAGTAAAGCACCAAGCGAGCAGAAGAAGTAAATCTGAAATGACACAGTCAAAGGTAATTGTGATGAGAAAAAGGTTTTTGTTCAGATCAATGTTCGATTTAGAAGCCATAGACGTGCTGCTGTGAGAGTGAGGCTGCTGTGAGAACAGGCTTTGGTAGTTCATGCCAACATTGTGGGATCACAGAGCGGAAGAGTTTAACTTGTGTTCTTTTGCTGGATGCTGCAGAGCCCTCTGGTTCCTTTTGCATTGATAGAGTATGTTAGACACTGGGGCAGCGGACCAGGTGTTTAGGTGGGAGGGTATAGCTCATTTTATTGCTTTATGGGTCATTCTTAAGGCTTTGAACCTGAGGTACTCCATCTCAGGAAAGCAATGCAAAGATCTGAGCAGTGGTGGGAAATTGGTGGATTAGAATGAGATGCGCTGTATGTTGGCTCAGATGTTGAGCTTTGATTGTGCAGATGGTTTGACTGCATAAGAACCTTGTGGCATTTACTGTTTCTGCTTTAAAGGCACATTTGCTTCGTCTCATTTGTGGCTTTTAAGTTTGTGACAGCAGATATTTAGCCATGTTTCTGTGCCGTCACAAACACTCAGGTTTAAACTCTAAAGCCTGCTGACTCGGGTGCTGTAATGTTTGTCACAAGTTCCTATTAGTGAGGATATGTGCGTCCTCATGCGTTTCTGTGTGACCTTCCTTGTTTCTGCTGAAAATCACGCTGACGGCGTGCAGATTGTTCATTTAAGGCGCTGGCAGCAGATCACCACCAGCTCCACTGTCTGCTTCAGCTTCAGCCACAACAAGAAAAGACTGAACACGTGTGTGAAATCTTAAATACTGTTTGTTAAAGACTCACTTGGATGAAAAGGGGGTTTTTGGTCTTCTTTTTTCTGTTGAAGGAAGACATATATTAAGAAAATTAAGCTTAAAATTGCATTACTGTGTATTTTAATTGTGAATCAGATGAAAAAATGTCATTTAAAAAAGATTGTAATATACTGCTTCTACAATCTCTGCTCCGCTCCATCCTGATCATCCACTTGTAGACGACTAGATCCATGTACGTCTTTGCTTTCCTCCTCTGAGCTGGAATCTGGATCAAAACGGTACGGTTGGATATTTGATTTAATTTGTATTCTTTTGCACAATTACAAGAAAAAAACAGATAAAAGAGAATTAAATTAAGTGCATGGAGAAGAAAAAACCCATAGGACTTATTCAAAGTCTCCACCAAGTACATTTTCCCAAAGATTATAAGGTCCTCAGAAGTATATAAAATATAGAAAATGATGCAATTATAGTTAATCAGAAGTTCATCACAATGAATAATACCTAGCTCCAATATTGTTCACCATTTTGTTGCACCACTGTAGCTGTAAGCTAAAGGGAGAGCATGTAAACAGAGAGCTCTCTCAGGGGAGTTAAGGGGGGAGTTGCTCAGTGCCAATGGTCCCACCCACAACACACTATGGGTGTAAGGATTAATTATAACGATTCTTTTCATATCATAATTTGTGATTGCCAATCCGATTCATAGTACTTTTTGGATCCTTTTCAATGAAGTGTTTTGATCCGATTCACTGACCTAAGATCGATCCAGGATATCTTTAGCCTAAAAATTCATCCAGTGTGTGATAAAAACCTGGGTACTGAACAGATGTCTGAATAGATTTAGTGCTGGAAGAGTCAAACATCTCCAAACGGTGCTGAAGCAAATGAACAAAGAGACCCAGGAGGAGCAGCAAACACGTGTGAACTTTAGTGCTGCTGTTCAGGAAGGTAAGGAAGAAAAAAAACGGGCAAGTGCGGGCACGCCCCCTGGTTTGACTGAATGCATTTCCAGAGGGTTTTAGTCTGTGTGCCGGGATTGTTGGAGGTGTTGGTGATAAAGAAAGCCGGGCGTCACATCGCCCGTCTGCAGTTTGTCTGTCAGCTGCTTTTCTTTGGGGATGTTGTGTTGAGTCTCGCGAGTTTTTCTGAGTCTGGGGGGGGTGCAGCAGACGTTTAATGGTGTTGGTCTGCACTGGGTATATTTGTATTCAAGCTTCAGCCTGTACTCTGCTGCAGCCACATTACATCTCTTAGGTCAGTCAAACAGGAAAAGACTGGATGCAGAACATCTTAGTGCAAAGTTTCAGTTTTTTATCAAGTTCTGACACAGAAGCAAAAATGCAGACGCCACAGTCATAAGTTTGCTGGGAATAATCAGCGGGATTACACGTCTATGAAGTCATTTAACAGATGCTGTTTACAAAAGGAGACAAAGAACAGAAATTCAGACTAAAGCTTTAATGTTTTCAGCTGTTAATATATTTGGGATCCTTCTACCAAACTAAAATGAAGAACTCTGTTGTAATTTAATCCTCTGCCTAGCAACATTTTATATACTGTACATAAACAAAGAGTGCTGAAAAGAAACCCCATGTTCTGTTTGTTTTTGGTAGAAGAGGAAATGTACATAAAATTAAAAAAATAAGTCAGAACAAATTTGTGAAGAAATATACATTAAATTAAATTAAGGTAAATAAGCCTTGCATTACCAAATTTGTGATTATTTGGTTCATAACATTATCTGTTGCTCTGTATTCATTCCTTTTGGCTGCAATAACTACGGTAATTGTTTTTGGTTAATTTAGTGCGGGTTAAGCCATGTTAGGTCATGTTCAATTGTTCAATTAAAAAAAGACTTTAGCTGTAAAAAACACCAGGAAGTGAATCATTCTTAGGCTTTCCATGTGCATAAAATACATCACCATTAAGGTGAATGTGAGCCTTTGTGGTGCAGGGACCACCAGTCGCCACTTTGATTTTAGAAACAGATTACCAAAAAACAAAACAAAAAAACAGATTACAGAGCTGACATCACTCCTGCAGGTGAACTGTCCCCCATCCAGGTGTTCTCTGCTGTCTCAGCATGTTCAGTCCGTGAATGACTCAGACCTCACCTGCAACCACAATGACTCATCATATAATCTGGTGTTTTCTTTTCTTAAAGAAGAGTCTTTTACCGTTGTTAGATTTTTTTTTTTTGGTTTATCAAGTTAGCTGGAAAATATTGATATAAATTTAATGAATAAAATACTTTTAATATGTAACCCTATGTAATCCTAAACCCTAAATATAGTTTAATCTAATCACAAGTAAATTTAAAACACTGTATTTAAATGTTCGTAATTTAAAAAAATAATAATTTAAAGCAGATTTTTCTTGGTGAAGAAAAATAGTTTCATGTAACTTGAGATTTAAACCATTGACTGCATGAAAGAACTGGACTGAATGACTCCTCCCCCCCTGGTGTTCCAAACCGGAAGTAGCCACTGGCTTGAAGAAGCCAAAATCCCATAGATTTCTGTGGAGAAATAAACAACTCAATCATTCTATTTGTCAAAATAAGTAAGGGTTAATGGCCGGCGAAGTATGCATTATCACTTTTTAACGCACGCCGTGGAAGCCTTCACGTTCGACGGTTGCTTCCGCGAAGTGCGTTAAAAAGTGATAATGCATACTTTGAAGGCCATTAACCCGCTTATACCATTGTCACATACAAAAAAATAAATAGTAACCAGTTTTTAGTCCTTAATTCTTGTTTTTTTCCAATTTGGATCGCTTTTCTCACAAAAAGCGAACTATTTGTTACGTGGTGCGGCGCGTAACAAATAGTCCGCGTCACGCTGCACCACCGCTGCAGTAAAGATTCGGTGATATAAAGCGATATATATATGCTGATCTTTCCGATGTGTTGAATAAAGCATCAGTTCAGAGAGAAAGCTCAACTCTTACCGCTTGTTTTTGTCCGAATGATGAAGCAAATGATTGTTTTAAAGAAGCCGGCGCAGTGATACAAAACATTTTAGCTAGTTGACCGGAACTTCTTTTTTCACTGTACGGTTATCCTGTGGTATATCACTTTTTAATGTACACACAGCAGCCAATCAGAATCGAGTATTCACCTGGACCATGGTATAAACAGTCTTGATGTACTAACTTTTTAACATATCCTTTTATTATGCTCTTGACAATCCTTTTTTTCTCTTTCTATTGTAAGTTATTTAACTGTCCAATCAGAAGCCTCATTAAAAGTAGGTGGTGCCTGCTGGTTCCCACATCTACAGTTTAAAATGTTTGCTTGACAGATTTGGTGTAGCCTGCTTTCAATTGCTAGGTTATGGACTTAGAACAATGTAACTCCTCATTGGTGAGAGGAGTTGCCATAGAAACATTGACTAAAACTGACTTGGATCAACTGAAAACCAGTCTTTTTGTAAGTGAGCAACTTACTGACGATGTCTGGTTCCAACGTGGCAGCATCCAAATCTCGAAAAACGGCGATGTCATTTGGTTGGAGGTGGAAGTAAACTATGATCCCACACTCACTCAGTCCAGTTCTCACATACAGTCAATTATTTAAACCAAGCAAAGGAGGACGTTTTATTTGTAAAATGACACATTTTTGGTTTTAAAACATTCTTTATAATTTTTCCATTAATAATCAATTTAACCTGAATAAATGTTCCTTCCTCCTGTGCTATGAGAAGAGTGAACCTGTTCTCAGCTGGTCTTGCATGAATCCATCTGGCCTGCTCTTTGTCTTCTTTTCTAGCTGGGACTGTGCATCAGCAGAGCCTCTGCCTCCGTGCTGAACCTGAACTGCAGCCTGGTGCTCTTACCCATGTGCCGCTCCCTGCTTACCTTCATACGAGGCTCGCATACGGTGAGATTGAGTGTTCACGTTCAGGGCGGGGGACACGAGTGTGTGATGGATGTGTCTAATGAGACGGAACAGAATCAACAGTTTCAGGATCTTAATTTCATTACAATTCATTACTGTAATGACAATAAAATATGATTCTGATTTGGATCCAAAATATAAAAGAACTATTGTTTTTTACTGAACTGCTGTTTTTTCAGGACTATCAAAAATCAATTAGGGCACTGCAACTTCTTCTGAACTGTCCTGCTTGGATTCATGCAAAAAAAATAGACCACATCAGTCCAGTTCGGAGGTCTTTCCACTGCCAAAAAGCCCTAGATAATCTGAAACACTCAGTTTATTTAAATCCTGTTCTCTGCTGCATTTAATTTGTTTTCAATTTTATGTCACACGGTTACTTTAAGACACTAATGTACACTGAGTGTTTTTGACAAAATGAAGACAGCTGTGGATGATCAGCCAGAACCTGGTGAGACTGACAAGAAAAACAGAACTTTTACAAAAACTGAAGAAACATGAAAAAAAATCCAAGTGCAGCATTCTAACAGATATGGTTTATTTCAAGCAATCAAAACAAGAATAAAATCAAAGACAAACAACATAAATACTGTATCCCTACATAGATATATCAAACTTAGGTTAATTAGTCATGGAATGATTGAAAAACATATATAAGATGTGCAAACATCCACATCCACATGTAAAGAATTCAATCATTATTACTCTTAATCATAAATTGAAGTATTAGCTCTTATATTGTATATACAGTTCATGCCGAATTTAAACCATCAAACATATTTTTTTCCAAAAGAACTTTCATTAATTGCTTAAGGAGTGCATTTAAAAATCCATGAGTATTAGTAAAATCAAATGACAAAGATGAATTACATATTAATTTCAGCAGCACACATCACATTATTTCAGAAATCATTATTACATATCACAGAAAAAGTATCAAACTTAAGAGCATATTGTTTGTCATTTGAAAAAATAAAAACTATTGCAATATTTGATCTGTCTCTGAACACAAAATGTGCTACACAGATAACCGTGCCTTCCTTACAGTTGAAGTAGGTGTTTTAAAGGAATGAAGGGCTTATTGAGGGGTTTCTCTGACACTTGCAGATGTCAACAAGAAGGATGCGCAGACTTCTGGACAAAAGCAAGTCCTTCCATGTTGCATGTGGGATCGCCATCTGCATCTTCTCTGGTAAAAACAAACAAACTTCCTCCTGTCCTGTTCACTTCGGTGTGAGACATTTGTTCTCCGCATTTGGCGGAGTGGTGAGCTGCAGAAAACCATTTGGTGGTTTAACCCCCTAATCCAATCTCTGAATGCTGAGTGTCAACCTATTTTGGCATGACTCTACCTCGGATTTAAATCCAAGACCTTCCAGTCAGGGCAGACACTCTGCCACTTTACCACTAAGTAGTTGTTGGAGCTTGAATGTTGTCCTTTTCTCACTGTGAGTGTTTTCATTTCCCTTCTAGTTTGTTGGTTTTTTTGTGAGGTTCTTCCCATGACATCTAAGACAGCTGCAGGCCTGCTGGGTCAGTCTTCTTCCTCTTACTCATCCCTGTTGGGAGCTGTTATCTGGGGAGAACTTGTAATCTATAGAAGGAACTGCATGTGACGTTCCCAGTTAGATCTTTGAACTGGATGTTTTAGGTTTTCCTTGCAGCTCTTTTGCTGTGGGTTTAACATCTGTAGACTAATGTCCCAGTAAGTGCGACAATAATAATAACAATAATGAATTTGATTTGTCTGCACTTTTCTAGATGCTCAAAGTGCTTACAATGTGTCCATTATTCATTGACACTTGGTGATGGTAAGCCACGGCTGCACTGGGGCAGACGAGGTGTGACCCTCTGACCATCACCGGTACATCCACACGCATTCACACACCAGTGGAGCCACACTGGACGACGGTTGACTTGGGGGAGCGGGGATCGAGCCGCCGACCCTTTGATTATTGGGCGCCTGGGCCAGTGCCGCCCACGCATCCTCAGAATGTGGAAATCAGATAGAAATGATCCTGAAGGTCTTACAAACTTTAGGTTGACGAACTTCCAGAAAAACCAATAAAATAAAGTTTATTTCTAAAAGAAATGTAGGAAAACCAAGTAGAAGAGCAGCTTAATGTAGCAGTAAATGTGGGCTTATTACATAAACAGAACGGATGAACCAGCTAAACGGTAATAGACAACCAAATATGAATGCAACAAATTGAGAGGAAATCAGGGACCTTGGGCGTGGCACATGCACACACATGCTGCTAATTAAGAAAAAAAGAGGGTAAAAAGTTAAAAAGAAAAAAGACGGCTGTTGAATCTTTAAACTGGACCAGAAAAGGAAAACAATGTTTGAAACCAAATACTAAGCTAAAAGAGGGAGGAAGTTAAATTACCAGACATCCCAGAAATGTTAAAATTTATGTAGGCGATGAAGATGAGATATTAAAACATTTTTAGCTACTTGAGCCCACTGAAGGAAGTAGCTTATATTGATGATTTCTTAAACGTTGTCAATAATGTTACTCAAAAACTGGGGGCAGGCAGGGGTGTTAAAACCTTTTGCTAGGGGGTCAGCTTTCCCCCCTCTTCCCCTATAGTTCCACCCCTGTGTAGCTATGAAATCACTGTGGTATTCCAGTTGAATGACTCAAAAATGTTTTTCTCCACAATAACTATGGGCTTTAAAGACACAATCATACAATGTTTGACAGAAAAGAATAAGATTGAATAAAAAAAGTGTCCGATTCGGATTAATATGCAGCATTTTATTTCCCATCATTTATGTCTTTATCATTTTTCGAAAATGGTTTTTTGCAAGTTAAACTTGTTTTAAAATGTGACCTCTATTCTTCATCTTTTTGTGCTTGTCCTGTTACGCTCTATGTTACATTTTAAAATATTACAGATGTATTTTCTAAATATACAAAGACACAAGACTTTAAACCAAAATATATGGATTTTTTTTTTTTTTTTTGTGAGGGGGATTGCATTTAGAGCTGACAGAATGATGCTAAAGATAATCCTCAAGTTGACACTTTCTGTGAGGTTAACCTTAATGCTCTCCACCCGTCTCCACCCATTATTACCAAACAATCACAAACATTCTGGCATGCTTTTCCATCAGATCATTTGCTCTCTGGAAAAAGTTCTCATGTTCTGCAAATGGACTGAGGGGGAGTAGGATGCGAGAGAGACAGAAGCAGAGAAGAAAGAGACCGGAGGCTTGGGGGTGTGGGGGGTGGGTGGGAAAGGATATAGGGGGAAATAACTAGACCCTTGGGTCCATGAGTCATCTAATTCCATCAGCTGTTAGTCTGCGACGTCAGGCTGTGCATGTGCCAGTAAGACCGTTGGGAGTCTTTCCTTGTATTTTTTTGTTGTATCTGTAGCTGACTAGACATCTTGTATTTTTAGTGACACCTCTGCATAAAGCCTTAGTTACAACTGTCCTTTCTAGTAGATATGAGCTGTCTGCGGCAAAAATTGGTCAAGCCTGTATGGAATAGCGAGATCACAGACAGCTCGGTGGGGCCGTGGAGTGAAAAAATGGTCATGTATGTTTTTTTCTACAGCCATGCTGCGAGCGACAGGTCATAGCGAACACTATTTCTAAAGATTGGACTGAAGTGTCGTGTTTTGAGCTCACCAATAGAGGGCGCCACCGTTGTCAGAGTGTTTTACTAAAGGCAAATAGTATGAGTAGTTGGTCCTAACCCTTGTCCTATCCTATGGGGTCAAGATGACCATTGACGTGTTCTCCCTACCATGACAAAGGTGGATAAAGGTGGAGAGGATTTCATGTAATCCATAGACATCAGTGAAGATCACAAATCATTGAAAAAAAAGTTCAGCGCACTGTCATTGAGGGTCTAGATGACCCAACTCCCAACGTCAAAGTGCCTAGGATACCCAAGGGTTAAGACACCATGTGGCTAAAACACTTGCTCATGAATAGGAAGATATTGGTTTATTGTAATTGTATCAGTTGTTTTCCTTATTTTGTTTTGTAGAAACACACTCATATGGAAGCCAATATACTGGAAAAACAAGCCTAAATTAACCTCTTAAAACCTGGCGTCCACATACGTGGACATCACGTGGTAATATTACCACAGTTATTATTTCTGCTATCAAAGCCCAAATAACAAAGAGAAATTATAAAGGCATTTCAAACAAGAGCTCAGGTATTAGAAGGTTAAAGAGGGTCATCTGCTGTTCTGTCATTGCTTGGGAATCATTTAAGGGAATTAATCAGTACCCACTGCTAACTCACTCAAAGTCACTTATATTGGATTTTGGAATTAGATTATTTCAAACAATCAATAAAAACAATACTGAAGAAGACAAATAAATATATATATATATATATATACATCCGCATACACATGTAAATGATGCCATCATAAGATATGGAGGTCTACACACCTATACAACACGTAAAGTTAAACTAGGTGAGATGTAGGCGTGTTGAACGAATTTTTGATTTTCATGATGTCCCTTAAGGTGGCCGTACGAGCCTCAGGGGAACTGCAAGACACACCTGCTCCCCCTTTTAGATGCAGCCTCCACTGGCACCCAAAAACCTGCAGCACCTGTATGGGTCAACCCTCGAGAGGGGGGAAAGGTAAAAAGGCTTTAGATATGTGGCTTTTTAATCAGCCCTCTCTTTTTTTCTGCAGCGGTGCATGTATCAGCACACCTGATTAATGTGGTCAACTTCAGCGCCGGCTTTTCTGAAGACTTTCCAGCTCTCAACTTGGCTCGCTACAAAGGAGAGGTGAGACTCAAATACAAACAAAAAGTCACAAAAGAGAAATAATGTACTTCTGAGAGATTTCTGTTTTGACCAAGATCTGACTAAAGCCTCAGTTTTTAAGGTTCAGAAGCAGAAAGCAAATTCAAATTATGTGTTTAGATCTTTTCTGCAGAATGTAACAAACCAACAGGAAGGAAGTTTATAATAATTAATTTGTTTGCAATCCTTTTCTTTCCAGGACCCCAAGTTGATCATTTTTACTACAAGTAAGAAACACTCCTCAGTTTTTGTTGGACTGTTTTACTTCATCTGTCCTTCCTATATTAAAGCATTGTAATATTAATAAATAAATCCTAAATGTTCTATTTTCTTATATTTTGATTTGTTTCCATTGGCATCTTTTTTGTTATTGTGATTATTAAAAAAAGGAAAACTAATTATATTTTGTGGTAATTCTTCAACTAAGAAATGATGAAGAAACTTGTGTTTGATCCAATGCATTTGCTTTTTGTTTCTTTGTTCTGTTTGTTTTGTGTCTTCTGGTTTTTGTCCTCAGTCCCAGGAGTTTCCGGCGTGTTGTTGGTCCTCATCCTTCTGCTGATGTTCATATCTTCATCCCACTGCATTCGGTAGGCGGAGTCAAACTGTTTCCAGTAAAAGTTTTTGATAGATTCGCGACTCGCGCCCCCAACTGTCCCCCCAACTCTGTCTGGATGAAGCTCGTCTGCTGGACTTTAAATATGTAGAGTTAGATAAGTTAATTCTTCTCTAAGAATTCTTCTGTCCTGTCCGTCCTGGGGGAGGATCCCTCCTTCATGTGGGCACCCCTGAGGTTTCTTGGTTTTTTCCGGAATCCATTTTTTTTGTGGAGATTTTCCTTACCGCGAAGGGGGGTCTAAGGGCAGGGATGTCCAGTTTAGCTTAGTCAGTTTGTTTGTTCAATTCAATATTTTCCTATTGAACTCTATGTATTCATGATCCTTTTGATTTTATGTTTAACTTTTTCAATTACCGATACGAAGCCCATCGAGACAACTGTTGTTGTGAATTTGGGCTATACAAATTGAATTGAATTGAATTGAATAGATTCCGTGAGCTGTGATGTCTGGAATAGTTCACTAGTTTGAGATGTTCATATAATACTCTACTTTATTCAGGACTTTTCCAGAACAGCCCTTCAGATGTTTGTTTTTTCTGTATATTTCAGGGTGTGTAATTATGAGATCTTCTGGTACACACACAACCTCTTTATTGTCTTCTACATCATCCTGATGGTGCACATGGCGGGGTAAGCTGCTGTAAAGCACAGCCTCTTTTATGTTTCTGTATTTCAGTTCAAGTCAAATAATTATTCAGTGTGTCAATAAATCTGTTTACTGTGTTCCTTCTGATTTTCTTGTCGCCGTGTGTTGATTTCTTTCTTTCTTTTTTTCTTGTGACATCATTTGCTCTTGGTTTTGCACACATGTGTTTCTTTTATGAGGTTACATTCATAAATGTTTCTGAAAGGTTTTAGAAAAGATGGATCATATTGTTTTTAAATGTCTTTAAATCTTTTTATCAACTCAAATTTCTACTATCATTCCAGTTTTTAGGTTTTGGTTAATTTATGAAACACAAATTTACAACAATAGTCTCAAGATGCTGCAAAAACAATTTATATTGTTGTGATTGCTGTTCTCGCTAATTTGCAGTCCATCGCTGCATAGATACTCCTCTATTCTATGTCATATATTTTCCAACATTGAAATAAATTTCCTACATGTTTTTTTTTTTTTTCCAACCAGAGGTGCTCTGAAGTTTCAGACCAACATAGAGGCCCACCCCCCAGGCTGCCTCAGAGCCAGTCAGAGCCTTCGGCAGCAGCAGCAGGCTGAGGATCTGGACCAGAAGCAAAGATGCAAAGAAGATGCTCACTTCCAGCCACATTATCCACAGGTCTGCCTTTATGACCTCAAACATACGTTAGTGTGGCTTCCAGCCGAGTTTGAAGTATTTAAATGGGTCAGTTGTGTTTATTAAAGGTGGAGAACATGTTAGAAACAGTCTTTACATCAAATACTATATTTGTGTGTGTGATTACTTGTTTGTACATGGTTGTTTTAGTAATGCGCAGGCTTCATAAAATACCCCAGGCTGTAAGCAGTTAGTCCGATTTGATTTAGAGCCATGTTTGTTACTTTAAAGCAGAATTGAATGACAAAGAAGACGATAACCAGTACACAGGTTTTAAGCCTTTGTCACAAGTGTCTGCTCTCTCAAACGTGCACGGGGCATGCAGGTGGGCCGCGCTAAATATCAAGGACCTAGATCGCTCAGTGAACCCATAAAAAAAAGTTCCTGCACGTTTTTCTACGGGCGTGCTGCAAATGACAGGTCATAGTGAACATTTACACAATATCTAAGGGTGAAGTAGGTAAGATGCAGGCGTGTCATATGGATTTATTGTGTTTTCAACTCCCCTAAATCCTGCATGCAGTCTATTAGTGCACATTCCTTACCTCCAGTCTAACTGATAGAAATGGGGAAAATTAAACAATCAGAGTTTAGTTTATGTGGACATCCAACAGGCACTTACGGATCACGTGCACACCCTGTTCGTGCAACATTTTCGCGTGGTCAGTAAGGAGCCAGTACTTACTGATAACTAGAGTGTGGTGCAAGGACTCTGTATGACAGCATCACCTGTAATTCCTAAGTGTTGGTTTCTATTGTTTTGATGCTGAGCATCTGTGAAAAGCTAACAAAGCATTTCAGGAAAAAACCTGCTACGTTCTGTAATGGTTTGGGATTCTTCAGGTCATTGGTTTAAATTTTACTGAGTTGAGCCTCTGAGGCCACCTTCTGGATAGCTAAAGCTGAAACGGGTTGATTCAGCAGAACACGCATCAGAAGAAAAGCCGCAGGTCAAAATCATGTTGGATGAGAAAGAAGAAAAGAGTGAAGCTTGTGGAGGACCCTGGTCCTCATTCATGCTTTTTTTTGTTTGATAGCTGCTGTGCTAACGTGCAGGCTTGGCAGATAAGTGATGACCATTAAAAAAACGTTATTAAAATCTGCTGTAGTGAGCTGAGTGTTTAAATGGGAGTAAAAGGTAAAGTAGGAACATCTGGAAATGAGTAACCAGTCCTGGTAATCTACTGAGCTACATTGTCCCACCTGATTTTTTCCATTCCTCATAGTTCATTCCTTGTTGCAATCCCACAGACTGCTGTTGCATCATTTTCACTTGCAGCTGTGTCTAATCTGACACACGTGTGGTTTACATTTTTTAAAAATGAAGCCGGCTCTCATAGCAAACAGCGCAGATGTTTCCTCGTGCAGCGCAGGAGTGAACATAGAAAAACGTAACGGACGTTGGTCTTTCATCAATCTCACGATGATGAAGAAAACTCCTGTGACCTTTGCTATGAGCTCATAAACGCAGACGTTTTTGTTAAACTGACAGTGCTTTAGCTTTTTGGATAATCAAATCCATTTGGGAGCTGAAGTGAGCTGCAATGATCTCCATACAGTGAGGTTCTGTAAGCCTCCTGTGGAATCAGTCCACTGACAAAATGTTGAATATTAACAGACAGTTTAAATCAAGCTGTCTTATAAAGGTTACGTAAATGCTGCTCCTCTGTGCAGACGTAGATGCTGATTCATTTGTGTGTGAAGATTTCACTTTGCTGCTTGGATTGCTGACGTCTCTTCTCAAAAGCTCGGCTCTCAGCTCGTGCTTTGATTATGTGCGTCAACAGACCTGGCTGTGGGTGTCCGGCCCTCTCTGTCTCTACTGTGTGGAGCGCTTTTACCGCTACATCCGAAGCAGTCACCCTGTTACCATAGTGACGGTTATCAGACATCCATGCGACGTCGTCGAGTTGCGAATGCTGAAGAAAAACTTCCGAGCTCGACCCGGACAGGTAAGAAGGCGTGATTGATTGGTTTATTTCAAGTAATTTTCAGCCATAAAAAGAAAAGAAAAGAAAAAAAATGCATGGATCTTTCAAATCCATTAAAGATATGAATTCATAAATTTACGAGAAAATAAATAAAAGAAAATCTTACCATTTACTTGACATTGTAAGTTCTCCTACTTATAAAGACATTTGCTCTTATACATACAATTTAATTTAATTCATTAATAATATTTAATTATATTTATTTATATAGCCCAATATTACAACAATAGTCATTTCAATGGGCTTCATATCGGTAATTGTATACAGTACATACACGACACATTGAATCCATTAAATATAAGTTGCAGAATCTGTGAAAATGTTCCTAGAATTGCACAAACATTTTAAGTATGTTCTGTTTTTGAAACGCTGACATCAAACTTCTTTGACATTGTTTTTTTCCACATTCTGTGGCTCTTGGTGTCCCTCCATGGCTTTCTACTCTTCTCTTCATTCTAGTATATACTCCTCAACTGTCCAGGTGTGTCTCCCTTTGAGAACCATCCCTTCACTCTGACGGCGGTAAGACAAACCTAGTTTAAAACATTTTTCACTTGAAACACACTCTTCTGTTCATGGATTCTTAACCCCTGTGTTGTCTTGTGGGTAAAAAGTGACCCACTACCACACCATTGGTCAAAAGAAAAGGTGGCAGTTCTGCTAGATTTAGAATTCATTGATGTTGCTTTGGAGGGTGTAAGCTTTTGACTTGGACTTGGATTTTTCTCATGAGTGCATGGCTGTTCCTGGTGTGGATGTTTGAGCAGAAGGGCCGAGTCACTCTGACAGCAGACGGACAGACCCCTGGGGTTCATGAAGCTGTCGGCCAACAGGAAGGTTGTGTGTTGAATTCAGATAGCCCTTATGTGTGCACGCTTGGTTCTCTCCTGGCTGGACATTTTAGAACGTGCGGGTTCTGCTGTAGTTTCCATTAACCTGAAATGTTTTCCGGCCTGTGTGTCTCCTAACTCTTTACAGTGTCCCACCGAGAACAAGCAAACTTTTGGCATCCATCTGAGAATTGTGGGAGACTGGACTGGTGAGCGACCCACCCAAACACAGTACTACAATAATAATACAACGTACATTGTGGTAGAACAGTAGAATCACAGCTCAGAATGTCACGTCTGATGCTTTTCCAGTGTGAGGTTTGGTGTTTTGAAGAAAAGCACATTGTATTCATGCGACAAAAAGGTTTGAATCCAAGGATCTTAGTTTAAAAGCTGCTGTCACTGTCTGTGTGTTTTACTGTCTGCATTTGCTGCCGCATGTCCGTCCACACTCACATCCTTTCAGAGCACAGGAAGAGGAAGTGCGTTTGTTTGGTTTGGCTCTATAATCCGCCGTGATCATATGTTCCAAGGAAATGGAGAGTAGTGAATAAGAAGAAAAAGTGCAGTAAGCTCTCCATCTTTCTCTGCAGAACACTTTGCTCACCTCTTGCTTCCTCAGCCAAGAGCTGCCTTGGAGATCCTTCCTGTGGTCCATCAGAGGAGATACCCAACGTAGGTCTAAGTGTGTGTCTGTGAGTATGAGGTGACAGTTCAGGATGCCTGACAGCTCAAAGGTTTTTGGATCTTTCTGTGGTCATTCTATGATCTTTCTGTATTAGTAATGTCACGTAGCCTCACCTATGGCCCAAAACGTTACCTGGTAATTTTTTAAAAAGATCTTTTGTTTGTTGATCTGTTTGTGTCGATTGTGTTCATACTTTTTATGTTTTATTTCAGGCACACATCTTCAATTTGTTACAAATACACAAAACGCAAAAGCTTCCAAAACTCGTGCTGCCAAACTACTTTGATTCTCGATTCAACATGGCTTGAACAACATTTTCATTTATGAAATAAATGGCATCCAATACTAAAATAATATTTACTTCAAAGTAAAACTTTTTCTAAATTATGATATATTAGTTTTTTTTTAAAGCCCGCCCAATAGAAACCAACTGTTTGAGTTCATGCCCACCAGCCACTGACCTTATAATGTAACGAATTGATAGTAGCACAGCTATACAGTTAAACAGCAGCATTACCAGAGGTAAGTACTGTTTCTATAAAGTATTTAGTGTAGCCACAGGGATGCTTTGTATCAACAGATTTGACTAAACTTTAGGCTGAACTTTTTATGATGAATGGATTCATGACAGAGAGGCTCACGGGCAGGGGTGGGCAAGTCCAGGCCTCGAGGGCCCATGTGTCTACGTGATTTTCAGAAATCCTTGCCCTACTCATGGTTGATTACCTGGTTCAGGTAAGTCCAGCCAATAAGAACATGTCAGAGCAGGGTATGCAGGAAAACATGCAGGTATGTGGCCCTTAGTGCCCTAAGCCTATTCTGTGAGGGTTAAATTGAATATGAATATAGTTCATGTGTGCAACTGACACATTAAAGCAATACTTCAACATGTGGCCCAATGCAAACCATCAATTCCATGCAGACATTTTACATGTCTGCATGGAACGCCAGGCGTTAAAGCGTCAAAAAAAAAAAAAACGCCTCGGGTTCGTTTTTTTTTTTTCGACGCGTCGCGTCGAAATCTACTCGACCAATGAGAACGGCGCTTTTGCTCACGTGTCTGGAGCTTCTGAAGTTACAGTAAAACACAACTTGGGGGCGCTCAAACAAAACTGCCTTGCTGAGCACACATACCAGCGAAGAAGATAGACGCCAAGTAGCGTCTACACAGCCGCGAAGCAATAATGACGGACATTCTAAAACATCCCCGAACCAAGCACCAGTTGGAGCTACTGGTGCTTGAAATATTCATGTTTTCTTTGTTTGATTCTGACAAGCGTGTAAATACTTGCTCTCTTCTTCTGAGTGAAAAGCGACTTTAAGAAGCGTAAAGTTGCGCAGCGCCACCTTGTGTACAGGAGTATTTCGGTTTTACATTAAGCGCCATCTAATGTCAGGGAATGAAATTGCATGTTCACTCCACTCATCGTCAGCGAAAATCGCCTGGGTGTGAACACAAAAAACGTGGCGAAAAACGCTGGCGAATAACGCCTGGCGAATATTCGTCCCGGTGTGTACGGGCCTTTAGATGGGGTTTTTGTCTTTATAAAGCATATAATAGTGTTTCTCAAACAGCATCTCTTCCTCCACCACTGTTATGAAGCACAACAAACACAAACATGGCACAGTCTGTTCTAACAGTTTGTAAAGCAGAGGTAAACGCTTTAGTTCAGCTCTAAGGTTTGTGTTGGAGCAAAAAGGAATTATTACCAAGCATTGAAACCAGTCTTTTGAAACAGAACAGCTGCTTTCTAATAATGTCTGGATAAAAGGACAAATTGTGTTTCAGACTTCAAGCAAAACTATTGGAATTGAAATACAAGTCTTAACAAAATAAAAAAAAAAACACAAGTAAAGTTAAGTGGCCAATAGACACATTTAATCAAAACGAAATTGAAATTATAGTTTTTCCCAAAAAATAAATAACTTTTTTGGGTTAAAAGTTGCACACTTGATTTAAACAGAAAAAAGTTAAAAACAAAATAACAGTAAAAATACACATAAGGATTGGTACATGATTGATACAGATGACGTCTTCTATTATTTACATTTTAGGTTGATTATGGTGCCTCGTCATTTTTGTCAAGGTAAAAGTGTACCTTGGCTCAAAAAATCTGCCATGTAACTCTGCACCATCTGCAACTAAATTCTAATCTCTTAATCTACTTCAATTTTGAGTCAACCATTTTAATATGTAAAATAAAACACTGTGACATCTGACAGCTTTGTTTTTGTATCAACCTTTTAACATTTGAGACAATGGAGGAGCTTTATTTGCAAGTACCTTTAGAGTTTTAGCACAGTTTAAAAACATGAGAAATTAAATATCCAATGTTTTACTGTCCTTTACTACAAGCATGTTTTTATTGTCCTTGTAACAGTCCTTGACTCAGTCTTAATATGGATGCTGAGTCTAAATATGTCATTCATTTTTGTATATAATAATGTTTTAATCTTTAATCAGTGTAAATAAGCAGACAGATTAACATCACTTTCCTGAAAAGCCTTTATTAATATGGGATAAAACCATTTTAACTCAGTGTTTGCACTTTTTTAAGGTTGCAATAGGCTTATTTGTCCACCAGGTGTCACTGTTCTTCATTATTTTAATACTGTTTTATTCTGTATTCTTCTAGCTATCTTGATAGTTAGGTTTAAAAAATTGGAAAATTAATTAATAATTATGTTTGTAAAGACAATTTACTTACAGCTGATGAGAGGAAGCTCTATCATCATTAGTTGCTTTTATTTTGATAAAATTTTTGTTTTCACTTCTGTGCACTTGAGTGTTTGTGCATCTGTGTGTTTGTTGCTCCTCTTTGCCAATTTCTGCATGTGTGGACGACAGATGTTTGTGATGGGTATTGACGTTTGTGTATCGGTTGGCAGATTCTTATCTATAAATAAAAGAAAATTAGTGTATTTTCTGGTATAGTTTTGTCTCTGAGCTGCCTGTGTTGTTTGTTGTAACTTCTCATGACCAGGCTTTACGTCGATGGCCCATTTGGAAGCCCATCAGAGGAAGTCTTCAACTATGACGTCAGCCTTTGCATTGCTGGAGGGATAGGTGTGACACCTTTTGCTTGTGTGCTCAATGCTCTAATGTGAGTGGAAAACTGTTGCATTATAACAAATGATCAACAATTTCAGCAAATGTTTTTTTTCTCTTGTATTTCTTCTTCTTTCACACCAAGTGAGAGATGGCAGAGCTTCAGGCTGCAGAGGCTGTACTTTGTTTGGGTCTGCAGGGAGCTCCAGTCTTTCTACTGGTTTGCAGAGCTGCTGTGTGCTTTACATGAAAAGGTTGGGGCCAAGCTTGGGATTTAATATTTTTATATCTTTTATATGTATACTTTCAAGGAGCAGAAGAAAATCCTGGTGACAGACTAAAGAAAGGAGATTATGCTTTTTCTTTAACCCTCCATGCCCCACGGTGTAATTCAGAATCTACTTCATGTCCTTAAAAGAAAAACGACAACAAAAAAAACACTGAAGAATATTTTAATGTAATATAGTGACATACATTCAGGCATGAAGGAGTTAAGTACCTGTTTGAGTTGACCTTTTTTTTAAAGAGAGAAATGACAGTAGTTTCAGTAGAAAACAAGATTGTCAATTAACTGACTGTCAGCATCTAACTGTCATCTATCCACGTTTGTATTGGGCGTTTAGCTTTGGCAGGACAACAGACCTGACTACTTGAATGTGAAACTTTATGTCACTCAGAAGGACAGCCTGCAGGTACGTATATACGCAAGAGACTCGCGCACGTAGACTTTTGCTTAACCCCGTATGTATGTGTCACCAAATGCATTACATCGCAAATAAGTTAGAGACATATAAATGTCATACTTAACCTAAGACAACTTTTACCGTGACTATAACTCAACACTAAACCTGTGATAGACCACATGCCACATAGCATTTTAGCTAATAACACTTTTGGCTAACCTAGCTTCTCGTCGTTAGTATAGTATTAGTACGTATCCTCGGCTGTCGCGCAAGACCCGGGTTCAATTCCCAGACGAGAAGCGTTACGTGTTTTTTTTTTTAAATTATTATTATTATAATCATCACTGGGGTACTTTTATCAGGATATTGTGCCTCTCACATTTTTATCGTGTTTTGTCAACTTAACTTTGCTAACTAACAACAATTGAAGTGATAAAAATACACACTGCGAAACACAAAGACGATGTTACAGTATTTTATGTAGCATTTGCGAGGTCTCTTATAGCTCCTCCTCGTTAGTATAGTGGTCAGTATCCCCGCCTGTCACGCGGGAGACCGGGGTTCAATTCCCCGACGGGGAGAATCTTTTACTTTTGCAATGGCGATATAGGACCTGTATATTCATTGCCAGCCTCATTTGTCGTTTTTTCGCACGACCTCACATACATAAGTCAGTCGCGTGCTATAGCATTTTAGCTAGCAGTGTTGGCAATTAGCCTAGCTCCTCCTCGTTAGTATAGTGGTCAGTATCCCCGCCTGTCACGCGGGAGACCGGGGTTCAATTCCCCGACGGGGAGAAAATTATTCTTTTGCAATGGCGATATAGGACCTGTACATACATCGCCAGCCGCATTTGTCGTTTTTTTCACGTCCTCACATAAATTTGTCATTCGCGTGCTATAGCATTTTAGCTAGCAGTGCTGGCAATTAGCCTAGCTCCTCCTCGTTAGTATAGTGGTCAGTATCCCCGCCTGTCACGCGGGAGACCGGGGTTCAATTCCCCGACGGGGAGAAAATTATTCTTTTGCAATGGCGATATATAGGACCTGTACATACATCGCCAGCCGCATTTGTCGTTTTTTTCACGTCCTCACATAAATTTGTCATTCGCGTGCTATAGCATTTTAGCTAGCAGTGCTGGCAATTAGCCTAGCTCCTCCTCGTTAGTATAGTGGTCAGTATCCCCGCCTGTTACGCGGGAGACCGGGGTTCAATTCCCCGACGGGGAGAAAATTATTCTTTTGCAATGGCGATATATAGGACCTGTACATACATCGCCAGCCGCATTTGTCGTTTTTTTCACGACCTCACATACATAAGTCAGTCGCGTGCTATAGTATTTTAGTTAGCAGTGCTGGCATTCAGTCTAGCCCCCCCTCGTTAGTATTGTGATCAGTATCCCCGCCGGTCACGCGGGAGACCGGGGTTCAATTCCCCGACGGGGAGAAAGTTTTACTTTTCCTATGGCGATATAGGACCTGTACATACATCGCCAGCCGCATTTGTCGTTTTAATTCCAACGACCTGGCATACATACGTCAAACGGGTGCTATAGCATTTTAGCTAGCAGTGCTGGCGTGAATCTTAGCTCCTCCTCGTTAGTATAGTGGTCAGTATCCCCGCCTGTCACGCGGGGGCCAGCCGTATATACCTGTAACACGGAACAGCCAATCAAATTGCAGCTACTGCAGCATAGTCAGCCAATCAAACTGTGGCTTGTGTAGCGCTGTCCAAGCTGATGAAATCCTTTGGTCCCGAGTTCGAACCCCGGTTAGAGTGATGTCAGTCAGAAGTTGTGGTATAATAAATGTTTTTGTTAAACTGAATATGACATTTCATAATTATTGTTTTCTACTTCTGTCTCTCCTTGTTCCAAATAACAGTCATGATCTGTTGCTCATTTCAATTTCAACTATGTTTTATTAAGAAATCAACATGAAAATAAATAAAACACAGTATTTAACACAAAATGTACCAAAATGTTCAACCATGGATTTACAATTGAAGGGCAGAAGGGTTTAAACAGGCAAAACTTTAATACAAGTATTTTAAAGGTGTAAAATGAATTGAGGAAGTAGTAAATATGTTTGCTTTTTCTATCAAAACTAAACACTAATAATAAATATGTAAGAAAATTGTATTCACAAAATAGATTTCACAAACTAAATTACAAATATTTTCACATTGATAGATAACACCACGAGTTCTATCATAATCAGTGTGTTATCAGAAGAGAACTTAATACAGGCAAACATATAGACAGGTTTAGCAGAGATTTTGACGTTTTACACTTATTTCTCATCCAATATGACAAGCTGAGGTAAAATGAGACAAAAGTGGTCAAAACAGCAACATCTTTTGATAACAAATAGAACAGACATAAAAGCTATCTCTTTCCCTCTTCTGCTTGCCGGCCAGCAGCCCACCTCATCTTTTCAGCCTCATAAAAAGGAGACTGAGAGAACTCCTCCCAGGTCATTTCTTGAGTCATCCCATTTGCCCGGTGGAGGGACAAGACTCTGGCAGGACAGTAAACATACTTCCCCACAACACCAGGGAACCCGGTGTGTATGTGTGGACTCTCTGGACCTTGTTTCAGTGGTTTGTGGCAGAACCTGCACAGACGCCCACTGGGATGCTGCTCCCTTGCCTTTCTTTTCTGTCGGTCCTCCAAAACCTTTCTGCATTGTGCAGACCTCTGCTTTGCAGCCTTTAACTCTCTCTCAAAAAATGGCGTGGCAGCAAAGTCTGCAAATGGCATCCTGGGGTTTGTAAGGCCTTCTGCTGCATAGATCTGGAGTACTTTTTTGGAGCAGTAGAAGTATCTCACATCCCCAGACTGATAAAAGAAATGAACAGAAGATCCATCACCAAGGTAACGAGACTTTGGCTGCCCACAAGCAAGACAGTTCCTTGTCATTTTTTTTTCAGGTTTCTGCTGTTGTTGCTGCAGACCTACAATCTCCTTCACCATTTTTTCAACGTCAGTCTTCGTTAAAGGAGCTTCATCTGGTTTAGAGCTGGGGGGGTTCACTGGAGCAGGAGGGAGAGTCACAACTGGCACAGTGACAGTTTCACTGCCTTCAGTGAGTTTATGCCACAGCTGCTGGGTTTCCAAAAGTTTTTCGGGACTAGTGTTCATAGACGAACTTCTGTTAATCATCTTCGCCATGTGCTTCACGTAGCGGGAGATGTGCTGTTTAGTGGTGGGGTGGAGGAGGCTGTTGGGATTCCTGGAGGCAGTTTGAACAAGGGCGGCATACTCTGCGTCTACCTTGCTCAGAAAGTCCTTTTGTCCATGGTGCTTTGCCAGAAGGACATCAATGGCATCTCTCATTGGATTTGTCCAACGAGAATGGTCCAGGACAAAAAGCAGACCCCCTGCTTTGATAGGACCAGTGCGAGCTGCGCGTGGAGAGGCAGCAAAAGGCAGTGGTGGTGGTGTCGTTGAGACATCTGATGGAGAGGAAAAAAGAGAAAAGTTAACCCTTCTCACTTCTCTTTCCTTGAATGCAATGCACAAATAAATTAAAAAAGGCTGAAAATTTGAACTAAATTACCTTTCACTTCAGGGGCTTGGGTCATTGCTAGTGAGTCATCAGCAACCACACCTAAGACATTATCCTGAAACATTGGACCATTCAGTTAGTTTAAACTTGTTATGTAGCTGCAGTTTTATTGTAATAGAGTGAGGATGTTTGTTACAACAAACTTACATGAGCAGAGTGTTCTTCTCCATGTTCTTCAGGCAGGTCGATGACTGTTTCATTGGAAGGAGGTGGTTCTGGAGACAAACGCTCTTCTTCCTCAACAACCGGGTCTCTCTGAGACTTGTGTTTGTCCCAGTGAAGAGGAACCGGACGGCAGCCAGGCTCCACATACTGCAGTCCAAACCTTTCCCCAGTGTCGGCCTGTGACAAGACTAAGGCAGGGTACTTAGCTTGTCCTGTCACTTCCTTTGACAGTTTGTTCAGCTGTACAATCAGAGCTGGATTAAAAACTGAAGGAAGCTTCAGACCAGGTTGCTTCAGGCTCACAAGGCGCTGGAAGTTCCACCGAGCTACTCCAGTCATGCCTTGGGCCTGGAAAAGTTCTGTCGAGACCTGATTTCCTGTCACCCATTTGGACTGGTGGAAATGAAATCCCTCCTGCTGGGATGTTCCTCGCACCGGGATCCAGATCGGTACCGCTGCCGCTTCCCCCTTGATGTGGTTCAGCTGTAACGTGCCACCGTGTCTGTAGAGGATCCCGTCTCCCACCTCCGGGTCGCTCAGACAGCCCCTGAGGATGTGAACGCGCTGAATCCTCCACACTTTCAGCATTGTTGCCTTAAACAGTGGTATGCCATCTGGATCCGATTCCAAAAAGAACCTCTTCAGAACACTCTCCACCCGCACCAGCAGCTCTCTGGGTTCTGGGATCTTGGTGCGGCAGTGCTCCCTGATGTGCTGCTTTGTGGGGTTAGCTGGCTGGATCCCACAGAAGGTGTAGGCCTCCTTCAGCCTCTGAAGATCGGTTTGGTCCACCACACAAAAAGCTGCCGAAAGGAACTTGCAGAAGGAGCTGTGAAGTGGATGATGCTCTGAGATGCACTCCCTGGTGAACCGCCGCATGCAGTGAAACAAGTCCAGCTTGATGCTTATTTCTCTGTTGTATTTGGTACGGGATGCACATCTATTGGTGAAGTCTCCAGATGTTGCTTCACCCACTATAGCCTCTGTGGTCTTCCAGGAATCCCAGAGAAGATGCTCCTGAGGCTGGGAGTTTGGGATCCTGAATGGAGAGCAGCAATCCCTGTCCATGCACACAGGTAAAGCACCTTTTAATTGTTTATTGTGCAAATAAAGGGATTGTTTTTAAAACAATATTTACTTATGTTTTTCACGTTTTTACTGTTGAAACCATTAAATTAGAAGTAAAATGAACAAAGTTTTGTCTCACCTGTCAACCCACTGGTACTTTGCTTTTGGCAGCGCTGCAGAAATGTAACGCCGGGACAGCCCGTCGTACATTGGCTCCAGAGACTTGTCGCTTTCTGACTGCAGCATCACCCAGGACAAAATCATCCAGTTTTCATTCATAACTGCATAAGATGACATTGTGCCTGATGCCAGGACAACCTTCCGTGCCACCTTTCGGGTGTGGTCAGCCCTCAAGACCTCACCAAAAGTGCCTTGAAGGAGCAGATTGAGCGTGCCCTCCTCCCTATGGTACTCCTGAATGAGGCAGTCCACCAGGTAGTGTGAAGTCACTGTTACCCCACACCAGCCATCTATGTCTGTATACCCACCAAAAGGATCTGGTGTGGATGTTTTCCTCATTGCCCCCGTGATTGTCTGCTGGCCATATAGTCCGCTCTCTCCATCCAGAACATTCTTCACTGTCCCCAGATAAGCCACGTGTGCACGCTCGTATCTTAGGTGAAGAGCTTCATTTAGCTGATTGGCCATATCACCTGGAGACTTTGCTGTACGCCGCAGCTCATCCATCACAGTCTTGCATACTGCCTTTTTGTGGGTCAGGAAGGCTGGAAAAATCTCCTGAAAACGACGAGGCAGCATGTCCATCCATGAAGGTTTGTCTGCAAACCAGTGCTTCTTGCAGACTTTACAGGTCAGCCGAGAAGCAAGTATGTAGTACTGACCACTTGTGCCAATTATGACACGGGGCCGACCTGTTCCAGAGGAGACCACGAGGGGTTTTGGGCAGCCATGCAGACACGGGAGGGGGTAGTTGTTACGCACTCTTTCCATTATTGCATGGTCTGGTTTCCAGATAAAAAAAGGATGGAGGTGAAAGTACTTTGGGGATGGTAGCTCATAAATTGAGTCAATGAGTTCCGGCTGAGGTGGGTTACGCCACAAGGAGATCATATTCATGGCATGTCTTACAGGTGGAGACCCAGGCCACAGTCCTAAGGCTTCCATCTCTGTTTTCATCCAGATCCTCTGCTGGGGAGAGCAGTTCCAGCTGCTAACATCCTGGTCATAAGATGGAAGTGGTGAAGCAGCAGGCGTTGGCTGAAAGTGAGCAGGAGAAGGAGCTGCAGACTGAGCTGAGGGTCTTCCAACGACTGCTGCAAAAATAAAAAAATACCTTGAGTTGTTGTTGAATAAAATATTATCTCAAAGTCCAAATGAATACAGTACTTTGCATTTTTGTCAAAGTTAATGCACTGACTGTAGGTTTTATCCTGGACACGTTGAGGCAGTTCCAAAGCGAGCAACTCTGGTGGTACTGGCAGAGGAGTCTTCACTGGAGCTGAAGTAACTGGTGAAAAAGACAGTCAGAAACAGACAGGAAGCTGCAGCAGAGTAAAGCTGACAAATGATCCTCAACACTCACCTGCATGTGTGGCAGCAGGACAGCTGGACCTCTCAGGCTGGTCTGGATTCAGATCAACAGAAATATCCATCAGTAATGGCCAAATCATTGACAGTTCTTTGGTAGTAACTGTGCAAAACACTCAAAACCATGCAAGAAAACATGCTCAATAGAACAGGTGTGGTATGAAAATCAATAAATTAACTATTAGTTTCATCTTTTTATCTTTTGATTGACCAGGAAAGGTTCCATTATGATGTAATAATCCATGTGTAACCACTTTACTCTGACGTGTTAAGACATGTACTTTTGTTGTAATTCTGCTTTTTAAGACTGGTTTCCTTCAATCATTTTCATACCAAACCTATAACCAAACCCATGCAAATAACATAAGTCTGTACTTACCCTCGACGACGAACAATGAATACCTTCAGCATCATAAAAGCAGTCAAACAAAACACCTGCATTAGAACAGGCCTGAACGTGGCCAACCAGCAAACAGAGGAAAGGAAAAGGTGATCCTGGTTTACGACAGAACCATCAGGTACCAGCGGCGGCGGTGGCAGTGGCAGCAGCAGCATCTAGACCTTTACTCAGTGAACCTGAAAGAAAATAAACCAATGAATATTCTTCTTTTTGAACAGACACATTTAAAAGTGCTGAGTGTAAAGAAAGGACTGATCTAAGACTAACATGTAGTCTAATATCAGTTTTTCAACTACCAGTACTACTACTCCACATACAGAAACATAACACGTGATGCATGATGTGTGCACGTTGGTGCTGCTCACTTGGTTGGGTTGGGATTGTTTCTAAACATGTTGGGCCTGTCATCTTCTTCACTAAATGTCTCTGCTCTTTAGTAAAAAAAATAAGAAAACAGGTTTGAATTAGAAGTAGTAATTAACACTCAGTGTGTACTTGTGTGTGATTTAGTTTTACCTTGTAAAGGGAGGAGTTTGGATGGAGAGACAGAAAGCATCATTCTCTCCAACTCTTCATCATCTTCCATCTCTAACGAAGATACTGAAAAGATGGGAAACATCATTTCTACCATCTTTCCTAACATCAGCATTAACGTCTAGTCTGCCACAGACCTGGAGGACTAGAAGAAGGTTTAGTAAGAGCAGGTTCTGAAGAGCTCTGAGTCTGAGCCTCTTTCTTCTTCAGGTACTGCTGGAGCAGGAACATTTTGCTGCCTGAAACACACTGTTTCCTGAGGATAAATGATGCATATCCATCTTCTCTTTTCTCCCAGACATCCTTCCAGGTCTTCTTAGAATGCACACCAAATCCAACCAGCTGGTTGTCCTCACTACTTGAAGGTGGCTCCACTGATCTTTCAGCTAAACAGTTTCTCAGATCTCTGATTTCGTGAAAGTGTCGGGTATAATCCAGAAATGAAAAGAGACTCTCCTTCTTTGGTCCCTCGGCATTAAAGAGTCCAGCTCTCTCCTCTTCCTCAACCTTGTTAATTAAATAAATGGTGTAGCCAATATCATTTTCTAGCAGCCACCGAAAGGACTTCCCCTTGTATTTGCCAAATTGAAGAACATACTCCCCCAACACCTCCTGCCTGTCAGATGTATCTCCACCCCTAATGAAGACTTTTGACAGGGCGTTTTCCTTCACTTTTTCCTCTCTCTGGGGAGCAGACTTGTCCTGGAGCTCAGGATTTTTTTTGATCCTCTTGGCTTCATCTGAAGGGTCCTGCCTGAGAAACCCAGTTGGGCCTCGTCTGAAGCTCACGCAGATTTTTCCAGGAAAAATTAATTTCCTCTTCATTCTGGAGATCTATAACCAAAGATACATTTATTGTCGTTAGTGGGTGAAGTAGCCCAGGTCTACTGTAACTCAAAAATAGTTAAAAAAAAACAACAACATACAAATATATATATATATATATATATATATATATATATATATATATATATATATATATATATATATATATATATATATATATATATATATATATATATATGTGTGTGTGTGTGTGTGTGTAAATGCACATATAGATATTATTAAAGTTATCTACCTTTGGTAAAATTCAAAAGCTTTTGAAAACACACACAAACTATCATGACTAAGTTTGAAGAGGTTTTTCATCTCTTACGAGTAGCCGTATCCTCACCGCTGGAGTTTCAGACCTTTCATGCTCAACAAAAAATAACGGGAAGAGAAATGTCTTCAAACTAGGAACAGTTTTTTTTTTAACTTTTTACTTACATCAGACTTTAACTTGACTTTAACTTGTTGTGCTCTTGTGTTTTAACAGCGATCGGATCAAATCTGGCCGCAGGATTATTGTTGTTTTGTCTTCCTAAAGGCTCTTCCTGTGAAAACCTTACTACTAAGACGATGTGGAAACAGCGCCCCCAAAATCTCGCTAGTGGTGAAAAAGTATATTACATCCGTAGTGTTAAGAACTACCATAGAGAATGAATGAGAAAAGTTAAGAGAGTTAAGCTTAACCATTTTCGGCTCCCGCGCGGGAGACCGGGGTTCAATTCCCCGACGGGGAGAAAATTATTCTTTTGCAATGGCGATATTGGACTTGTAAGAATGCAAAATTTTAAAATACAAGTTACAAAGGAAAACGTTACTCTTCAGCAAAATAAGGAAGTGTAAATCCCCACTCATGTTTCACTTTGAAAGGAACAAAACTATTGATTTTCTTTTATGATAGAGAATCACAGTTCATTTTTACATGTGTGTCAAACTAAAAATCAGAAATATATAATCCTTTTCCGCAAGGAAAAGCTAAGCTTAATTTAATTATATTGGCTGATCAAAATTTTGATTTGATGCTATGGATTTGTTTTAGAGCATGTCTGAGCTACGATACCGCCCTCTTGCTGCAAGGTTGCAGGTCGGTCGCCCAAAATGGAAATTGCTCTTTGACGAGATTGGAAAGAGTAATAAAGAGTAAGTAGCTACAACACATAGTAACAATCATTTGATTATAGATTTGAAGCTAACATCCTTTAAAACTGACTGACTTTTTCCCTCTTTGATTTCAGTAAGCGAGTAGGAGTTTTCTGTTGTGGTCCAAAGGGGATCTCCAGGACCCTTCACAGACTGTGCAATTCAGCCAAATCCTCAGGAGCTACTTTTGAATTCAATAAGGAGTCATTTAGCTGACTGCTCCTTTTGTTCTATTTTTGACAAATGACATGTAGCCAGGGGACTTTGATCATTCTTGACATATGAAGTGTCACGAGTCATGTGACACTAACGATCCATATGGAAAACTCAATCCTGTGTTTCTGTCTCTTGTTTGCAAATCTTTCTGCTACTTGTTGAGCAGGGGACTAAAGTTTCTTTGGTGCTAAACCATATTTTAGGAATGAAAAAGTAAAAAAAAAAAAGGACTATACTTTCAGGGAGAAGAAAAACCCAGTGCAACTTTTGCTCCCATTCTAGTGAAAAACAAACAATCTTTATGCTACGTTAACACACAATGCGATTCACATGTCAAATTTGCATCAACCGCCTCTTTTTGTCAAATTTGTTGCTGGATGCTTGCCCAAAAATGTGTTTATAAACTTGAAGCTGCCGCTGCATGTGGGAGGAGCTACCATCGACATCATTTAGCCTCATTGCTACGTGACTGTCATTTACAATGCATGGAAGACACTGAGATCAGGTTTATTTATTTTGGAGAACTCTACAAAGGTCTTGGTAATCATGTCTCCAAATCTGCCTTGAAGCCAAAGATGAAAGAATGATTACCTGCTTTATTTGATCACAGTGGTTTTGCTTCAGTTACTGTAATCTTGGCCTCTATTCCAAACATCTCCAAAGGAACATTTCTATGGACTTTTTTCAATGAGTGGCTCACGTGGAGCTCTCTGAATATTTATTTTCGGTAATCTTTAGATTTCAGTGTTTGTTTATTCAAAGTTTTTTATATTTTATTGCATTGACTGTACATCTGTGTACATTCTTTTAATTATGATTATGCAGTTTTTATGCAAAATAAAACACATTTCTCCGACATAGTTTCTGCATAGTGGCTGTAGTTCATTAGAAATTCACCTCTGAGTTGTGGGCGTCTCGTCCAGGACTGTTGGCACGGAGCAACCCCGCCCCCTTATGCTTCCCGGTAAACATCACTGAAGTCCTGTTTGCTTGAGACACTGTAATAGCTTTTGTGCTATCCAAGGCACTTTAACATTAGGAGTGGGGTCATCTGGACCCAAAAATATACCACAAGGGATAGTCACTGTATCGATCCTTTAACAGCCGAGCTTTAGTGCAGGTGTTGACATTCTTTGACCAACCATAACTCTTTGAACGATTTACGCAATTAACATAATTCTAGAAGATCCTAAAGTGGAGAAAAGCAGTTTTGTGACATCAGTGGAAAGCCACTTCTCACTGTGTCAGAATCAGATAATTCCCATTGATTGTGTAAATGGTTAAAGAGTTATGGTTTGTCATAGAGCATGCGTTATCTAGGTCTCACTGGCAATATTTCCTGTGTCGAATCATTAATGGCAGAATCCAAAAATGGGTTCCAGAAACCCTAAACCATTTCTCATCCAATTTTTACCTTAATGGGGCCGCTGTGGTGCAGAGGCAGAGCAGTCCACTGCTGAATGGAAGGTCACAGGTTTCAGCTCTGCTCCTTGGGCAGGACACTGAACCCCCCCCCCCCCCCCCCCCCCCCCATGATTCTGGTGGTTAGAGATAGGGTACCTTGCGTGGCAGCAGAGGCGCCATCAGTGTGTAAATGTGTGTGTGCAGGGGTGAATGGGACTGTGAAGCACTTTGGGCCTTAATCAAAGTAGAAATGTGATATCTAAAAGTATATCCATTTACCATTTAATTTTTAAGAAGAGTATTTAAAAAGTTGTTGAACGAAAACTACCAGAAAACTGGCAGACTTTTGCCATCTGTTGTAAAGCCTTTCCTGAAAACACTCTAGGGAGGCTTACATGTCATGTGACAGAAATCTCTCAAGAGCGGGTTGTAAAGTTGTGACACAATAAATTAACAAATGAGGTTTTTTCCTTACAACCAAAACAAATATGCAAATGATGTAACGCAGTACTCCTCTTTGTTGTGTTGCTTGACTTTACTTGTTCTTCCTTGTGCACCAAAGTTCTTCCAAAGCAGACATACTATGCATCACAAAATCTTGGGGATTTTTTTGTACGACTGTTTTTGTTTTCACTTTATTTCTTAGACTTACAGCACATATGTTCTCCCACTAATATTGTTCCAAAGATTACATGCTATTTTTTGGTTTGAAAAGACTTTTATTTGTTTTAGAAGTGCTATCACTTTTCTGCCTTATTACCTCATTTTGTAACTCATTTTCAGTTTATAAAATAAATGTAAAAATGTTTTTAACCTTTTTTCAAGAACAGGGAGCAATTAAAGATTTTCTATTTATTTCATCATGGCTTTTGAGTTATTTCAATTTTACAATTTGTGTCTTTAAAACAATAAATTAACTATTAAACTTCTGGTTATAGTGCAGCTGAAATTATCAGTCAGTCTATGATGGAGCTTCTGTCATGAGTGGGGTCAGGGGTGGTGTTCAAGCCTTATTACAAAAGAACATAGGGAAGGATGTACCTTATATCCACCTCTATGACCACCAGCTGCATTTGGCAGTGGTCCATGCAACGCAAGCAGAATAATGCGCAAAAACCTTTTTTGAGCTATCAGGATCCCTGCACTCATTTTTTCGTCGTCATGTGTCACGGAACTATGACTTTCCCACCTTAAAATAACTGTTGGAGATCAGGTGGACATCATGATGTGACCAAGTGCCTTGTGGAGAATCAGGATGCCATTATGAGTATCCTGTCAGAGGTTACAGAGGACGGAGTTGCTGCTGTTGACATCTACACAGAGGCATTATTGCTTTGAAACAGGGACGTTTCTCCTAAAAGTTTTGTGCTCCTTAAAGCCTGCAAATGCCATACTGCAGGCTCATTCTATTGACCTGTGCTGTGCTCCAGAAGTAGTCAGTGCATCTCTGCAGGCTCTGAAGCAGATGAGGGATGAGGAGAGTGAGGCATTAGCCAGCATTCCTGCACCAGCTGCTAAAAGAAAGAGAACAATCAGCTGATTGCTCACAGGTAGTGCTGTTATGTCCACTGTGGGTCATGCAGAAGACTCTTTGACTCCTTGCCAGACTCTGAAGAGAGCTTTTCTCAACATTTTGGACATAGGCATTGTAGAGATGGAGACATCTCGACCTCATTAAAGCAGTTAAGTCTTCAACCTCAATCTCTCTCTTTTCTGGATGTTGCCATGTGAAGTGACAGTGACAAACTTTGGATCTAAAAACTGAAATGCAATCCCCTTTTGGATAATCGCTTTAATCGTGTCACAGAATGAGCGATGTTTGCATAGAAAATGAAAAAGCATTTTGGAGGTGTGATTTTTCATTTTATTTTTGAGTCAATTGATGCAGTTACACTGTGAAAATGAATAAGCACTTCTGTTAATCCATTTTAATTGGCAAATAAGATATTTATAATTGAATTATGCTACACATTTACTACAGAACTTTTTGAAAATGAAATGTCAAAAACCAATTTCTTTATTATTTTATTTAAGTGACAGAATGAGCGGTGTTAAAGAAGAAAAAAAAAGCCGTTGGGCTGATTGATTTTTCATTTTCATTCTGAGTCAACAAACGCAGCTTTATTTTGAAATGAAAAAGCATTTCTGGTATTTACTTTATGCAATGGAAAGCTTCCATATTCTGCTGCTTATTCATTCTTATTTGTGCACCAAAATCCACCTTCTTCCAAATCAGATCTTCTATGTCTCAAAATCAAATGTTTGGACACTTGTTCTAGTTTTTCACTTTAATTATACTTGATTATGAAAAGGTCATAGTAAACAAATGGAGATTATCTTTATCTTTACAATGGTTAAATGTACTACATTATTCTCAATTTGTGACCTTTCAGTTGAGGTTTCTCTAACAGCAGTAATAGAGGGTCCCTAAGTCAAAATGACAAGACAAAGCCCCCTCAATGAATGTGAACTTTCCCCAGCTTAAGCCAAAATGAATTCATGATTTTTTTTAAATGTCAATCTTGTAGATCCATGCTGCTATTTGATCCATAGAAGTGATTGTGCACCATACCCAGAAATTTGATCAGGTTAAAATAAATAATGCATTTTCATGATACATCATTATCCTTTTTTGCAGGTGATTTTGCCCGAAAAAAAAATTAAATTTATCAAACCATATTGTAGCACCATGAAGGTTATATTATCATTGAAACAAAGTGATTTCATTTCACGTGGCCTTCTTAAAACCCACAAAAGAGCTATGTGTGAAAAACCTTATTATTCATATTTGCTCTAACAAGAGTAAATGTAGTGTTAAAAAAATATCTCTCTTCAGTTTGACCTTTTTTTTAAAATCAGTAAACGAGGTAATTCGGCTTAAAGACCTATTCCAATGATTTTTTTACATGTTCCTGTGGCATTTTCTGATAAAATAGAACAAAATTCAGCTTAAAGTTACATTTCTGAGTATTTCTCTTTTCCAATAGTTGGGAATTAGTAGCAGACGAAAAATTCCATTTGAACAAGAGGCTATTTGTGACCCAGAACAAGCTATTTGCTTGTTCTATGGTCCTTGGTTTTCCTTGTCTGAGCTGGCATTTGGCTCCAAACTGTATGCTGTTGTTGCAGCAGTAATGTTAGATTGGGGGGGGGGGGGGGGGGGGGGGGGCTGAGGTTCTGTAAACCATCGGGAGACAGTAAACGGAGAATTGAGTAAAAGGGGGTGGGGTTGCTCCACACCACACAGAGGTGAATTTTTAATACACTACTGCTGCCCTGCAGAAAACAACACAAGTATTTTTTTTAAGGGGGCAAAAAGCAGCATAGTTATAATTAAAAAATCGCTGGAAAAACTTTGAAAATTGATCAAAAGATGATCAGAGTGGGTTTTTGGGGTTTGGTGGGATGAAAATTCACCCTTAAGAACACAAGCATTCAATGTTAGAACTGGCTTCACCTATGCAATACTTGCTTGAAAACATTTTCATCAGAAGTTCTAAAAGTATGTGCACACGTGACCTGTCAACTACCTGTCAATCAGAGTGACAAAGTATGAAAATAAATTACATTAAAATGTGGATGTCTTTTTTGCTGATCCAGGTCTTGTCTAGATGTGGTCGGTGAGAACATATGTTTAACACATTAAATTGCTTTATTGGTTGAACGGTTCCAGCATTTCATGTTTTCCTTTTATTAGAACCGCATGGCACAGGGAGCTGTGCGGCAGGCTTTTCTCTGTGTTAAAGTGTAGTCTGGTATGACGATGAACCCTCTTCTGAACTGCTCTGCAACAGTGGCTGCCTCTCTCCAAAGCTGGGCGCCCTTTTCCTCTTCTGGTTACGTCTCCTCTTCCTTCTGGCAAAAACAATCACCGCGGCAACAATTGTGGCGATCAAAGCACCGAGGATCCCGGCCCCCAGGAGCCACTGCCAGATCTGCTGGGCTTGCTGAAGGTAGGGGGTCAAGAACTCCTGGACAAACCTCTGACCTGTGTGGAACAGAGTGGATATGGGTGTCTGAACAGATATTCACGTCTTTTGCAGATCAGAGGGCATTTCTGGTGTTGTGCAATGACCTGGGTCCAACAGGTAGGCGTACTCGTATCCAAGAGCCTTGTTGGACAGGAGGTAGTCTCCATTCCTATAAAGAGGAAGGAATGGCACCATGTAGTAGCCGTCATTGTGGCCAATTGGTGCATTGGTACGTGGGTAGATGGACCGGGGAGGCTGATGAGTTCTTAGCCAGCGCTCAAAGATGCTAGAAATGATGTAAGAAACAAATATGCAAGATGAAAGTTAAGATAAGATAAAAAATTAAACAAATAAATGCAATTATGTTTTGTGTTTCTATTCCACCAATAATAACCTCACGCAGTAAAGCCACCAGATTATTTTTTGTTCTTTGCTCTGCAGGGCAACCAAACTCTAACAATTGATCTCAATTGATCTTTCGCTGCTCATCCAAGTACATTCACAAACTTCACTAATTGTAGCAGCTATAAACAACAGATTGTATGAACTTTGTCAAAAACTGTGCAGTCTAATGTCATGACGTGTTTGTTACCTGTCAATGAAAGCATGGTGAAGGAGGAAGATGGGGTCGTTGGCTGAGCCCTGGACTGAGGACATTGAGCCGTTCATGAAGACATGCAGCGCATTGTGCATGGTGCTCTGGCCTTGCACAGCCATGCCTGTTTCTGGGCTGGCAAAACCTACAAAGAAAAGAAGCAGGTGAAGAAGTTACAGTTTCAATCAAGATAACAGCAAAACAAGGCTAATTAAAAGAGAGCAAAAAAAGGAGATGTAAAATATAGCTATTGATTTTCTTTACTTTTCTTTACGTAGGCAAATGTGACTTAAGTGTGTTGTTGTATCCCCCCCCCCCCAGTTTTTTATGTATGCATTTAATCATTTCTGTAATGAATCTGTGGAAATTATTTCTTATTTTGACTACCAATCAATCAATCAATCAATCAATCAATCAATCAATCAATCAATCAATCAATCAATCAATCAATCAATCAATCAATCAATCAATCAATCTACCAACCAACCAACCAACCAACCAACGACTGTATATGAGAACTGTAATGAGTGACCTCCTGCTCCAGTGGTGGCATTCATATTAAAATCTTTATTTAACATGTACTTGTTAATCATAATTTCTGTAATAACTTTTCTTTTCTGTAGCCCAAGTTGTTGATATTATAAACTGACCAACCAGATGCCTTAATAAAAGTATGTGCTCTCACATCCAACGTTCAAAACGTTTGACAGATTTTGTGCAGCTCGCTTTCAAGTGGTAGGCTGTGGACTTCCAACAAGCTTACTTCTGATTGGTTAGAGGGGTTGCCATAGGAACGGTGACTCAGACTCGACGCATCTCGGCTCTTTCTTGCTTATTGGCAACGTCTAGCTCCAACACGGCGATGTCCATACAGTGAAAAATGGCAACTGAATTAACTTCATTTTGTTGGAGCCAGAAGTAAGTCATTTTGAATGGGTGACGTAACACTCACTCGGTCCAGTTCTCAAATACAGTCAACAAGTACTATTACATAATAATAGTGTGTACTACTATTACATATTATTGTAATAATGTCTGTTAAACACAGTCATAATTGAAAAAAAACAACTAAAACATTTATTCAAGGGTAAAGACAAATGCAGACAAATACAGAAAAGATTTAAAATAGCGGTAGAAAATGGCAAACGGGCTTATTCATCCAAGTTTTCAGCACTTGTACAGGTGGGTAATTCCTACTATTTGGTACCATTTGAGACCCCATTACATAATGTCTCCTACTAATTTTTAAAATGGGATAATCCTTTTTTTAAAGCTTAATATGCCTTTACCCCACTTTGCCATAAAGAAAAATGTTATGTATGCAGGGTTAATTAGTATTATTAGTAAAATAAATATTCTTCTTCTTCAGGAACATATACTTAAAACTGCCATGTCCTAAAGCAAGTTTGTTAATGTTTTGATACAAACATGAGAACAATAACTTAGGACAAATGTAGATTTTTTAAAACATTGTTTTGTGGTTTTATTTGTAATATCTGTCATCAAATATGTTTGTTACTATTGCATTTCTAACACTTTTCAAGTTTTCAAAATAAGTAGGGTCCCGAATTCAACTGTCGACCCTGCTACTCTAATAAAAGTCCCTCTAAAAATGCCCCTTGACTATTGTTGTGGTCACATCATCATCTGGATGTATCTATATCTAAAAGAACATGTGCCCCGCGTGAACAAAAAAGGACCAAAGTTTTTCCACAATCTTAGGTTAAGAACAAATGATAAAGACTGTTTCCTCTCGTAAACCTTTAACTATTTCCCCTTCACTGAACACCTGCTTGTTCCTATTTTTACTGCCTTCTGTATTCTTTCTTTAATACTAAGGTCTGAAACCACAAGGAAACCGTAGATCCTTACCACAAGGTTACAACACTGCTTTCTTTCGTCAGTCCATTCAACAGATGGTATCATGTCCTTGTTTTATCAGATATGTGTGTGTGTCAGTGTATGTCTGGACAGTATATGGGGTGTGTGTCTACCCTCTAAGACGTTTCGAAAGCTGTTGTTGGCAAATCGGTCCATGGACCCAGTCTCATACTCTGGAAGACTGATGGTGAACTCTACGTCAGCGGTCGTAGGGATCCGTGGCACGCGGTTTGGATCATGGTTGCCGGGGTTACGCAACAGTGGACCTTCTGCAGTAGCGTTACACAAAGCCTCTTGGTTGTTGTACTCTTCTTGCTGGGTGCAGATTACCTAGAGGTATAAAAACAAAAATACACCAATTTTAATCATGTGTTTGGCCCACAAAAGCTTTAGTGTTGGTTATCTTCGATCATTTTTGCGTAAAATAACATTTAGTTTATTGTGAAGATCAAAACGAAGATCTCATCAGTTGTAAAAACACATGTTAAAATGCTTTTAAAGACTTTAAATTTAATGCTTTTTAAGACTTTCTGTTTTTGTTTTATTTGAAAATGTTTTGTTGTAGTTTTATAAAGCTGTTTTTTTTTTAAGCAAACCCTCTAGTTTTCTGGGGATTTTTGGGTTAAATTAAAAACATCTGAAGTGTGAAACAGAAAAAAACACAGGTTTTAGTACTTTTTTCTATTACATGCTGAAAGTTAAATTTTTAAACGGTTTTATGAATGGCTCAGAAAAGCCTAATAAAATCAGAGGCAAAGCTGTTTTCTTACCTTCCATGAGGAGAAGACAGAAGCAGGGCTGATAAGGTTTGGATTAAGGGCGTTACGTCCACCCATCAGATTATCAGTGCAGACTTCACAGGACTGGGCATCCCTCCAGTCCCAGTACGGGATGGTAAAGTTAAAATCTCCTGCGATTTTGCGTATCTCCTGCTCCCAGTGAAGCAGGTAGACTCTGTGCCAGGGGAGAAATGCAGCAGACTCGTGGGCAAAATCGATATCTCTCCAAACATTCCCAGGCCCTCCCAAGAAGGTGTCTCTGGACACGTAGTAGTGTATCCAGACAAATAGGTCGTAGGTGTTGATGTCAGAGAACATGGGGCTCTCACCGTTCTCTCCCATCTCTGCTCTTGTGCCTGTGGTGATGACGTAGTCTGGGTTGATGGTGTTTTTGGCCAGGTTTAGATAAGAGATGAACTTTTGCTGCTCAGTAGTTGACATGCTCATGATGTTCCTGCGCACTGACTCTCTGTACTCAGCACAGTTGGAGCCCCAGTAACCGAATCTGCATTCCCCACAGTTAAACCCTCCATAGTTTCCTGCACAACGACACGTCCGGTTGAAGAAAGCTAAAGGCCAGCGCTCCCTGTCATCGATCCCGCTGTGAGGGTACTGCGGCCCGTTGGGCTCGTCTGAAACCGAGACGTCTGCACAGAACCCGCGACCAGACAGGGCCCCACAGGGTGAGCCATCTCCACTCCACACTGGACAGCACTCCTTGGTTCGCAGTCCCTCTGAATTGGCACAGGGGCGAGGAAACTGGCTCCAACAAGTCTCAAAGAACTGCAGCAGAACGGCAGACAAAAAAAGACTCTTCATGATGAAAAGATTCACCCACATCTGTCCAGACCTCAGAAGGAGGAAAAGTCCTGCAGGAAAAACAACCTGCTGACCACTCTGGTGAGATAGGGCTGAAGGTTTGAAGAAGTGACAGCAGCTCAGACTTGTAGATCTGATGCTAAAAAGTTACTTTTAGAGATGCAAAAGCACAATACTTTGCCTTAAACTGCAATTAATGCAGAAGATACCCTTTAAAGTACACAGACAATGAAAAATCCCCAAATCTCTTGGTGTTTCTATATTTCAAAGTTACTTCTACTCTAACCTCCCATCTAACCAGCTCCCAGTCCTCCCTCCACCTCCTCTCTCGTAGAACCCAGCCTGCAGTCTCGGGTTCTCTCCCTACCCTTTGAGCCCCTTTGGGGGCTGTCCTCTGAAAACGTGTTAGATCTCATGCACTCAGCAACACACACAACCACACATTAATATGAGCATCACATGCTCAGGATAATACTCTTGGTTTCTTTGCTACTTTGTCTTTAGACTAGCTGACCTCTGCTCCACGGTACCTCGGGCAGAAATGGGTGTTTCTGTGGTTGTGTATCTACCATGCTTTTCCCCTCCAATCTCCACCCCCCCACCCCCCATCTGCAGTCAAGCCAGGAATTTACGCATGACCAAGTGTTCAGTAGTTACTGAATGAAGCAGACTGAGAGAGAGCCATGAGTAGAGGATAAAGAGGTCCACAACTGATAAAACTTTCTGTTTTAATCAGATTTGGGCTTTTGAAATGATGCCCCCTCTCACCTCATCATCATTTATTGCCTGAACTGAATGAGAATTTGCTACGACCAGATTATGTTCAGTAATCCATCATTTAGTGGCAGATAAATTATGTGATGGGTGGCGCAGTGCAGAACAAAATTAAATTTTAATTTAATTTTTATTGGAAAAAAATTAGCAGGATTATTTACTATGTGAAACCCACTTTCCACGAGATCAGTTGCAGTAGTGAACTGTACTTTTTGTGAATTGGCATTTTAATGTCACTGTGCCTCATTGAGGGAGTGTTTAATTTGTGGTGCTGAGTTAATATGCATTAATAGACAGAACAGTTGTTTGGAAGCAGCTTAAAAATGAACAATGATGGTCTTTGTTAAAGTGGAAATACTCAATGACAGAATGACATCATTAACCATTTCCGTTTTTTTGTGAAAAGCTTCCAGTTTCCAAAAAGCACCCTCAATAGACATCAAGCAAAGTTATCATTAAACACCCACTACGAGGAAAATTGGGTTTTTGCTGTTTTTAACCTGTTTTTGATGCCTTTTTCTCATGATGGACATCCATCCACCTCTTTTCTTAACCCGCTATATTCCTTTTGGGCTCAAGGGGTTGCTGGAGCCTATCCCAGCTACTGTTGGGCGAAGGTGGGGTCCACCCTGAACAGGTCCCCTGTCTGTCGCAGGGCCACACACTCACACACACGTATTGACATTCATATCCAGGGACAATCTAGAGTCACCGGTTATCCTTTGAAGCATGTTTTGGGACCATGGTAGAAAACCAGAGTGCTGGGATGTGAACCATGGCCTTTTAGCAGTGTCCGTATAAGGAAGCAGTGGTGAGGGATTTTGCCTCATTTTGCAATAGAATGAGGTAGGGAATTTTCTATGGGTGACGTCACACCTCGATTTGTCCATTGTTTTTACAGTGTATGGGACCAACCAGCGCAGGAAAGTGGCATGTATGCTAAACGTTATGTTAAGTGACACAGAGCATCGTTTCAGAGGGAAATTTTAACCTCTTACCTCTTGTATTTGTCCAGATGATGAAGGAAAAGTTTGTTTCAAAGAGAAAAAGTTCACAAGTCGTTTCCTAGATCGCTTTATTAAAGAAATATCCACTATTAACTCTGAACATTAAATGTGGATCAACAAACAAACATTGTCTTTCATTAAACAATAACACAATATTTTATAAACACATTTTCAGCTTGTATCAAGCAATAAGGTGAGCATTACAGAAAGACAGGCAATGAACCATTTATAAACTATAAATTTACTGTTGACATTACTGTTGATGGTAAAACAGAGCTACTGGCATGTCCATCATGCAGTCATTTAAAAGACAGATCTGTTTTACCGTCTTGCTGTTGTGACCGGAACTCCTTTTTTAGATGCCCTTTTAACGGACACCCTGCAGCCAATTAGAATTGAATATACATCCGCACCACTGCATTATAATTTACAGTTGGTCTAAATGTTATAAATAAAAAGAAATGAAAATATTAGTTAAAAAAATTCTGTTGTCAGAAACTTTAGTAACATAGTCAATTTCAGAATCTGATAAAAACCCACTAATGTTGTCAGCAGGTATGAACTACAGGAGAATAAGAAGCATAAAGTTCGATTCTTAGAGACATGCAATGAAGGGCAAGAATTTGTTTCCCTCCAGCAAGAAAACATGTTCGTTTTAGCTGCTTTTCCTCTCAGTCATCCCGTAGCTCCGTCCTTCTACAATGAATTGATTTCATGGCAAATAAAAAAAGCAGGCAGGTGGGGCACCTTGTTAGTCACAGTGGCAGAGCTTTAGTGAAAAAGAAAAACTTTCATTCTGACAGCTGCCTGAAACAATCCAATAATCCCACCATAATTCTACGGTAAGCAAAATGAGACCAGAAAGATAACGTTTTTAAAGGATTTTTTCTGCTGTAAAAAAAGGAAAACAACCCAAGAGTTTAAAGTCCCTTTTACCTGAATCTTTGTAAAGATAATTTTTAAAGAAAATGATGCCAATAATTTAGTTTAACATCAATGCAAAATACTAAAAAATTGATCACTTTAAAATCACAAGAAGTAAAAAAACTTCCCAATCGTGTACCACATAGTAAGAGTACATCAAAAGGGGTTGGAGGTTGTTCTCCTTCACATTTTTGGCCGGCTCAAGTCCTGCATACCGGTGCGTTCAAGCTCGGGGGCAGAAAGTCATCCGCGCAAACTTCAGCCTCACAGGCTAGTCACATGCTGCTGTTGCCAGGCACGGGATGCAGCTTATCTTGCAGCAGGAACGGCGTGGAGCGCAGAGGAATGACTGTCACAGGATGAACCTGCCTGCGGGGCGCCCCAGACAGAATGAACTCCATTTTAGAGAGAAACCTTTAACTTATGATGGATTTAATCTTTAGGAAGTCACAGCCTCTTAAAGGGGTTTAACTACTTTACATTCTTGCGTCCATGTGACATTATGTAAAGGCCCCTGGATGCTTCGTTTCCCTTAAGGGGACACTAGAGGGCACTGTGATCCCTTTTTTTTAAGTGAAGCAGAGGTGCATCACTCACTCAGCAATCAGAAGGTGGTAAATACAAACAGCTGGCCTTCCAGAAGAGATTGGTCAGACATTATTCTAGGGTATTTTCTTTGTGGTGTTAAGTTGTTAAGGTGTTAAGTTTGTGTCCCTTAATTTATGTTTGTTTCTTTATTTGGTCAATTTAACCAAAAAAATTATGGTAGATAGTGTTTAACCCTTTATCGCCAAAGCTTTAGCTCCAGTGTTGATTTTCTTTCACTTACCATAACTCTTCGACTGGATAACTAACGCAATTCCACTCCGGATTCTGAAGCGAAAAAGTAGCCTTGCGCTGATGTGCAACACTTTGAATTGTGGGACTATTTGAATTTGAAGTGTTAAGTGTTCACAAATCATTGAAGAAAAAAGGTTCAGCGCACTGTCTTGTGGGGTCTAGATGACCCCATTCCCAATGTTAAAGTGCCTAGGATAGCACAAGGGTTAAAGGGCTCAGTGTTTTCATATCTGTGTCATGGTCAGAGGATCTACCATATATTTATGCAAATACAGTGGATATTTTCATTATATTTGTCTTTTCTGGTAAAGTAGAGCTAGGCCACATAAGAAGCTGTTTAATACCACTCTGAAGGTGAAACGGGCATTTTTCAAACATATTTTCTTCTTAATGGAAATAGTGTGCAACCATAATCTGACTCAAGACAGTTATCAGTTTTAAAAATTCTTTGCAAAGGAAATCATTTTTGCCTGGAAACTCATTTGTATTTAAAGGAACCCTCTGATCATGTGACATAAAAACAATCCTGCACACTGTTTGCCAGAAGGAACAGAAATTCAGAAATGTACTTCTTTGGGTTAAAATACACAATTTTATTGCAGTATAATCTAATTATTCGGTTACTCTAAACTTTTTCTTGACCACTTATGCACTTCCTAACACTATTAATTTTTTATTACTGTTTATCACTGTTTTGTGTGTGTCCTGTGTTTTATTTTGTCGTACTGTATACTGTTTTTAATTCCTATGTTTATTGCACAGCACTTTCTTATCTTGATTTCAAAAAGTGCAATATTAATAAAGTTTATTATTATTGTTATTTGAGAAAGTCTTTGGGGGCCGGTTTAGCTCGTGCTGGTTTGCAGTGCCTTCCATCCTTGGAACCAGGGTTCAAATCCAAGCTGCTCCCTATTTCCTTCTCTGCTGCTGTGCCAGTCCCAAGCCCAGTTAGATTGAGAGGGTTGCATCAGGAAGGGCATCCGGCATAAAAACATTGCCAAGTTAACCATGCGACTCGTCCTCAAGGGAGGGTTGTTTCGCTGTGGCGAAACCCCTGATGGGAGAAGCTGAAAGTGAAAGAAGATTTGAGAAAGTCTTTACACAATCATTGAAAAGGGCTGCTCTTCAACTAAAACAGAAAAAATTCTGGGGAATGAGTGGATCAACTGAATATACATTGGTTTATTTTTGCAATGTTTTTCATTGAAAACCATCCAGTGTAGGAAAGATGCATTTTCTGAACATGTTTGGAATTTAGAAAATATGTTTTAGCACCAACTCAACATTAAATGTCACACATTTCGATAAAACAGCAAACAGTCCTTAAACAGTTGAATTCAGTTTATAGTGTGGGTAAATTGGTCATTTAAATGCATATCTTAGCTTCTGCAGGGATTTTGTACCCGTGATCATAGGGTAGCCGCCCCCCCTGAGGTGTTGTGTGTCTGTTTTCAGAGCATTCAGATAGTCAGAGACTCCATGACAGCTTTGACAGTTTATGTTGATGTTGAAGCTGCTTGTTTGTATTCATGCTGGATCTGGAGCAGCTCCGAGGACAAACTGAAATTTGTTTTTCTCCAGCTAACATTGGAAAAGTAAAACTGTGCAACAAAGATAATGCATACTTAACCCACATCTTTGCAGTAGGCTTCTCATCTATGATGCTTCTGTCATGGTATATGTCTGGCAATTCATTAGATCTTGAAGTAAGGCGGCTCTTTCTCAAGCAAGATTCAATTAAAAATTTTGTTTTTATTTAAATGTAGAAATACATCATTTTCAAAGACCCACTCCAATTGAAATCATGCTTTTTTTTTAAAACTTCTTTTTGTGGAATTTCTATTATATTGGAGGAAATAAATATATATTAAAAAAAACATCCCTCTCACCCTCCGTGGGTGGTTTCTCCTCCAAGCTCGGGTCCTCTACCAGAGGCCTGGGAGCTTGAGGGTCCTGCGCAGTATCTCAGCTGTTCCTAGCACTGAGCTTTTCTGGACTGAGAGGTCTGAGGTCTTTGCAGGTATCTGTTGTAGCCACTCCTCCAGCTTGGGGGTTACTGCCCCGAGTGCTCCAATTACCACAGGCACCACTGTCACCTTCACTTTCCAGGCTTTCTCCAGTTCTTCTCTGAGTCCCTGGTATTTCTCCAGTTTCTCATGTTCCTTCTTCCTGATGTTCCCATCGCTTAGCACTGCCACATTCACCACAACGGCTTTCCTCTGTTCTTTATCCACCACTACAATGTCTGGTTGGTTCGCCATTACCATCCTATCAGTCTGGATCTGGAAGTCCCACAGGATCTTTGCCCTCTCATTCTCTACCACCTTCGGAGGCGTTTCCAATTTTGACCTTGGGGTTTTCAGTTCATATTCTGCACACATGTTCCTGTATATTATTCCAGCCACTTGGTCGTGGCGCTCCATGTATGCTTTCCCTGCCAGCATCTTACACCCTGCAGTTATATGCTGGATTGTTTCAGGTGCCACTTTGCACAGCCTACACCTTGGGTCTTGTCTGGTGTGGTAGATCTGAGCCTCTATGGCTCTGGTGCTCAGGGCTTGTTCCTGAGCTGCCAGGATGAGCGCTTCAGTGCTGTCCTGTAGGCCAGCCCTTTCTAGCCATTGGTAGGACTCAGAGGTGAATTTCTAATGAACTGCTGCTGTTCTGCAGAAACTATGTTCTGGAAAACAACACAGATTTTTCTATTTGTCTAAAAACAGCATAACAGAAATTAAAAGACCACTGGAAATGCTTTGAAAAAAGATCAAAGATCGAAGTGGGTCTTAAATATGAGAAATGCTTTTATTATGTAATGATGGCTGTAAAAATAAATTTACTGCACTCTTCTAGTTCTTGTCTCATATCATAAACTTGTCTAGTTCCACCAAAACAAATAGATGTCATTACAAAACAATTTTTATTTGGTCAGTGAAGCAGGAACCACATTAAATCCAAATGAATTTCCTATAAACGGTCTCCTTTTGTCTGTTGACATTCTTGCTGCTTCCATCTCAATTAGTGGAAATATTGCACGAAAATGACAATCTTGCAAATCGGCTACATGTCTGAAGCAATCACAGAAATCCACTCTTACTTTAAAATGCCTCTGATTTACCAGCTGTTACATCTGTTTTCTGTCATTTGTAAAGGAATACTATACAATAAGACAGTTATTACATAAATATAGCGTGCATGTGATGAACACCATGTTCACTGATTACACAAACATAACACTGTTGGTATGTTTCACCAGGCACGTTGTGTGACTGTAATCTCCCTTTTTAGCAACCAGGGGGTTGTCTTGCTATTCATGGCAGAAAGTGTAGCTCACAAGCTCTGCTTAACATCCTCAATGTCAGATTATATTTCTAAAGGAAGCCAGCAGGACTGTAACTGTCAGATTCTATGTATCCTTCAATCACATATCATTTACTTTTATCATTTGTGTTTATTTCATTTTATTTATTGATGCAAATTGGAAGTGAAATGAAGGTGTGACTGTTTCTGTGTGGAATTTGATATCAATTTGTACATTTTTGTTGATGAACAGGTAAAGTTAATACCCTGTTTTTCCAACTATGAGAAAAGTAAATGTGAAAAAAAAATATATACAAACAGGTTGAAAAATTTGTAAAAACTAAATTCTTATGAGACCTAATGACAAGCACGTTGGTAGAAACTAATACAATTGATTTGTAAAATAATAATGAAATAACAAAATTTACCTCCTATTGCACTTTTATTCAGGCAAACTGGAGCAAATAAACAGATGAGGGATTATGATGTGTTCGAATTAGGAGACCGAAACCTTTAAAGTCTACATTTTCTGACCAAATGTGGAAAAAAAAAAGTAAAGGCTTAATCTGCAGCACACATCTGGTATGCAGTCAGCCACATCCCATAATCCATTCCAGGGAGTCAATATTTTTAATTCGGGGCATTCAACTGATCACTAACCATGCTGTCGCATCTGAGTGGTGATGTGAGCATCACTAAACACAAGACATAATCTGGATCAATGGAAACAGAATCACTCCACCACCTAACTGCTGCAAATCAATTTCATCAACATTAGTTTCTGTTGTTCTATAGCAATGCTATCGAAAGATTATTATTCAAAGCAACCCAGCTGCGAGACTATTTACAACATCTTTCTAAAATGTGGCATCACCCTCTTAAGTGCTTGTGAGAGGCAATGAAAAACATCCAGAATTTTGAAACTGAGATGTTTTTCCCATCTTAGTCTCACCCATCATCATTATTTACAAACCAACCAACCAACCAACCAACCAACCAACCAACCAACCAACCAACCAACCAACCAACCAACCAACCAACCAACCAACCAACCAACCAACCAACCAACCATCAACAGCCTCTCCAGTCCCACTGCTCTCATATCTATAAAAAATAGCAGAGCTGCTAGCGCTCAGAAATACACAGCAATAATGGTTTTATAACTTTAAAAAGGTCATGCTAAAACAAAAATTAGTTATTTAGGTTTAAATGTAAACTTCTGTGCATCAGAGCACACCCACATGAAGAAACGTGCTTCTCCTCTGTGACACAGCGCGACGCAGAACACCCTTGTGGCAGAGGGATGCGGTGCCCTCCGCCACAAGGGTAAGGGTTAGCCCTTAAAACAACTATTTCAAACAACCCTACACCTCCAAATGCCCCTACAATTGGGGGGCTTGACCCATATGGGTGCATGTGGGCTTTAAGAGGAGCCACATGAAGTGAACAAATTTTGATTTTGAAAAAAGAACAATATATATATAGCTGTGTATAAGATAAGATAAGATAAGATAAGATATTCCTTTATTAGTTCCCATCGTGGGACTAATAAAGGAATATCTTATCTTATCTTATCTTACACACAGCTATAGGGCTTCTAATGAGAAATTGGGATTCATGTTTACAATGCATCTGAGTGTTTTTACCTTTTACTTCTGCATATGGAAGCTGGGTAAGTAGTCCGCACATTGCTTCATGCGTGCCAGGGTTGTGCAAGTGCTGTATAAATTACAACAGGGAACTGGTGAATGATTGCCTATTTTTTATCATGGCGTTTATTTTCCCAATACTTCTATTTATGTGTCCAGACAGTTCAGCTGATGGTTGCATTGGCTATGCATGTGTGGTCAAGTAACTGGGCTCACATTGAACCTCATGAAACTGGACTTTTGAACACTTGCATTGAAGATGGACAATAGATACATTTCTTTTAATTGATCTCTGATTTTCTGTTATTCTAACTGTAAATAAATACTCACTCTCTGCATTTCAGCTCCTTGTCTGTTTTCATTGAGCACAACACTCCCTCTGAGACAACTGTATAGTTCTGGTCCTGGCCTGCTTAATGTTTTGTCATACTGTGGCTCTATCTGACTGTTTAACCCTTGTGCTATCTTAGATGACCCCACCCTTACATTGACGTGTTCTCCCTACCATGATAAAGGTGGATAAAGGTGGAAAGATTTCATGTAATCCATGGACACCAGTGAAGATCACAAATCATTGAAGAAAAAAGGTTCAGAGCACCGTCTAGTGGGTCTAGATGACCCAACTCCCAATGTTAAAGTGCCTAGGATAGCACAAGGGATACAGATGGATGGATGGATGGATCAGAGACTAAATCCTTTCCATGAACGGTTTTAGATTACAAACATTGGAATTCACATCTATGATACATTTGATTGTTTTTACCATGTATAATTGAAGGTAAAAAATTTAACCTTCAGTCATGGCCGACAAAACAAGCTGTTTGGCTTTTTTATGTTTTCAACAGCAGAAATGATTATTTTTCCATGTAACTTTTTTTATATGGTCAAAACAAGCTCAGAAGAGTCAGAATGTGACAGACATGGGTTGGTGTTAGTAAGGCCATCAGTAAAGCCATGTCCAGCCATCATGTATTAGGAGAAGTGTGGGAATGTGTGCAGCTATGTAAGTGTGCACTTATATATGTCTATGCTCTTTTAATGGTCTACTAATCCCAAATGCATTTGGCTGACAAATTAATCCAAGCCTTGTCATAGCTAAGCTTTAAACCCCCTTCCATCCTGTACATCCATCTTGGTCGCCTCATAGATCTCTTACCAGGCTTAACTCTATCAGTTTCTATCTCCAGATGGTATCTTGGAGGTAGGTGTGATTTGAGATAGAGACAGGGAGACAGACCATTCATCGAGAGAGAGTGGGTGACCCGTGAGGAGGACGAAGGCTCTTTATTAGAGCATGCCACGAGCCAGGAATAGAGAAAGGAGAGGAGAAGGGGTTCATTTGTTGCCATAGTGAAAAAGTAGATTAAGCATCGCAAGCTTGATGCTGAGATGCATGCATGAAGGATGCTGTACTTCTCCAGGAAGATCCCTCCTGCAGGTAGAGGTATGCGACTCCAGCTACTTGATTCAGGGAAGATGCTTACAATGATATGACCAGTTGAGTTTGAAATTCTGCATTTGCTAAAGTGCTTAAACCCAACAAAACATGAAGTGTGAGGTATGTCTCTCAATTTTCTAATGTTTAATTTTTTCCAAAATATCAAATTCTTACTAAATTTATTTTGTTCCTAACAGCTGATCAACAAAGTCCCCCTCCAATGAAAATAATATTTTTTGAGTTTTTGTCATGTACATGTGGCATTTTTCTTATGAATTAGAATTTATGTGATAAAAGGTCATTTCATCTTTGCATTTCTGAATATTTTTCCTTTTAAATTGCTGTCAATCAAACTGTCGCAAAGACTTTCGGTTTGAATGAATGAGCTTTTGTGACGTCACAACGGAGCGCATGCGCATTGCACAAGCTCCCCGATCTGCCCTGTCCATTATACACAAGCTCAGATGCAGGAAAAGAGAAGATGGCACATTGCTGCGTTACCTTTAACCCTTGTGCTATCCTAGGCACTCTAACATTTGGAGTTGAGTCATCAAGACCCACTAGACAGTGCACTGAACCTTTTTTCTTCAATGATTTTCTTCACTGGTGTCCATGGATTACATGAAATCTTTCCACCTTTATCCACCTTTGTCATGGTAGGGAGAACACGTCAATGTAAGGGTGGGGTCATCTAAGATAGAACAAGGGTTAAAGAAGTCAAGTAATATTAGAAAAAGTCTGCAGTGAGTATTTTGAAAAAAAAAATTTGCCAGAGGAAATATAAATGTGCCAAATCCAGAAACAAAGGTATCATGGTCACAACACCATTACAGAGATGAATAACACTAAAATTCTGACTGGAATGGGTCAAAATGATAAACAAAATGTAGAAAACAGATAGAATAATGGAGATAGAACAAAATAAGGACGCTGTAAAGAAAAAAAAATGAAAAGGAGATCATAAGAACACACGTCAATGTAAAGGGTGGGGTCATCTAAGATAGCACAAGGGTTAAGGCACCCATTTTAAATGCGTCCAAGGCTGGATATTGTTGTTGGCTGCACTAATTAAAATTAAACTTAAAGTTAACGTCCCAAATGTGTTCTCTGCATTTGTGTTCCCTCTGACTGAGTTTGAAGACTTGTTGGTCCCGCCGTTTGAAAAAATAAGCAGCATGATCTCTTCTTACAGAATGAGCGAATCCGCAAAAGATGAACAGCGAAGTAGAAAGGGAACTCTGTCTTTTGTTCTAGTTGACAGGGTTTTTAGAAGGGTTCAGGTTGGGGCCCAGATTGCAGAAGGATGGATTAAAATATGTTCCATGTGTGTCTCCATCACGTGGCCAGACTGGAAAAAAATTGTGCGGCTCTGATACAGTTTAGGGGGGCCGGACCAAACATGGAGGCGGCCCGGATCTGTAGTTTGCCCACCCCAGGTCCAGGGTACCCGGGATGGGTACTGTTGGGCAATTGGGTCCAGACGGGTTCCAAATTGCGCCACGCTGTTGAAATTGCACTGCTGCCAGACCTTTGCGCCACACCGGTCGCTCATATTGCACTGCAGGACCTCAGATTGCGTCTGTTCCATTGACTTGACTTTGAAACTGGCCGCCTCTGCCGTGCATATCTTGTTCGGTGCTTAACCGTTACCCGTAATCCTGAACTTCACCCTACCTCTGGGTCTGTGTGGACAAGAAAAAAGTTCAGCACTGGCTTCACTCATACCAGATGCACCTTGCAGAAAGGGGTGAACGAGGAGGGAGCTACTTAGTTCAGCACCAATGGTTACACCCATTCAGAGGAGATTTTGGCAACAGATGCTTCAGATAAACATGAAATAAGCTTTTTAAGACACTTAGTTGTGGAATTTTGGTTAAAACCTTCATAATCTTATTAGAACACCGCTGGGAATGATTTGGTTTAACCCTTGTGTGGTGTTCATATTGTTGTTACTCAGCCAGTGTTCGTGGGTCTGGTGGACCCGTTGCATGTTGTGGTTTTTAATGCCTCACAATCAAACACTTTGATGTTAAAATACTCGACAGATGTTTACCTCATCCAATTACAATCAGTATATTTGGTTGATATTTGCCCTTTACCTTTGTTAGATCACATTCATAACTCATTATTTAAAACGTGATAAAGAAAATCAATTAAAATCAAGATATGAGTGGAAACAAATTTTCAAGTGAAGCAAGGGATTTCAAACCTCCGGCCTTTATTTATTTGAACACAGAAACTGAACCCATTCAGGTGCACAACACAAGCTGAACACATAGAGTAAACCTATTAGTCAAGACAACACATCAGCCCCATTGAACACATGGCCTTCTAGCCACTAGCCTATACAACACATGGTCCTGGCTGCTGACGGCCTGGTCCTGTGGCTGGGTGCTGATGGCTTCGTTTTGGAACTGGCTGATGCTTAATCTGAATGGTAAATTGTAAATGGCATATACTTATATAGCGCCTTTCTTCCTACAAGGACAAAGCGCTTTACAGTCACAGACCCATTCACCCAGTCACACACACATTCACTCACTGGTGGCGGCTCCGCTGCCAAACACAGGTGCCTGCCTACCACCAGAGGCAAGGTGGGGTTCAGTGTCTTGCCCAAGGACACTTCGACTCATGGGCGTGCAAGGCGGGAATCGAACCTGCAATATTACGATCATGGGTCGACCGCCCTACCGCTGCACCACGGCTGCCCCAATCTAATCATCTTCTTCAGAGTCACTGTCAGACTCTGAATTTTCAGAAATGTGATCCTCTAATTCTGAAACCTCCTCTTCTGAATCGTCTCCCTCTACATCATCATCAAAAACGTCTCTCTCTTCTAAAATCAATTCCAGGGCCCTCTGCGCAGAAAGTCTTTTGGCCATTTTGATCAGTTGTGATAAGAAACCACACTGGCAAAGCTATATTTATAGTGTCCCGCCTCCAATTTGTAGCAGATAAAGAGCGAGATATTAAAGATTCCCGCAAGAAAGTCAAATGGTCAAATGTGCGGGAGAACGAGAGCAAACAGAGTTGATGCTTGAATTATTCTAACAATGTTGCAACCTTGTGTGGGAACCGCAGGTGCAGAAACAGAACTCACATTTACAGTGAATCTTTCTCTCTCTGCCACTCTCTCTCTCTCTTTCTCACTGGTCACACACACACACATACACACCTACACACACCCACACACACACACACAGCAGGCCCAGACAGGTGGAGGACAGAGTGTAGGTACATAAAACATCAATTTCCACACTTCTATTAGCCCCGGGTCCAGTGGACCCGAACATCTTATATGTAATAGAAATGTGTTGGGGGGGTATACGGTGTGTGGTCATTAAAAATGTATTCTGATATCTGTTCTTCACAGAAAATGAGCCAAGGCCAGTGAGTCTGAGTTTGAAAAATTAATTAATTGTATCATTTTTCTTTTGAAAAAAAATGAAAACGGGTCCCACAGACCCGAACACCACATAAGGGTTAAAGAACGTTCCAAGGGGGACTTTAAGTAACAGTGGATGGGTTATGTTAGCGTATATCCACTCTGACATGTTTATTTCTCAGTAAATTGACACCAGAGTTTCTTTAGTTAATTATATTTATCAAGTTTGAAAGCTCACCCCAAGTTTGGTGAGCCCTCGTCTGTTTAAGAATGAACTCCTTTGTGGTTCACTTTAGAGTAAATCCAATAAAATGTCCATAAACCAATGAAACAGAAGCAAACTAAAGGGAAAAGACACACTTTGCATTACAAGAATAAGATAAACAATCTGCCAAGTTAATTTTATAAAAAAGTTGGAAAATGTCTTGAACTAGTTGGAGGTGCAGACATGTTTCAGCACATGCCATGAGGTATTGGGATATTCATGCATTTTACCGGCCTGGTTGGAGCTTTTTAAGTTGGTTAACTGCATATATTTTCCAGGTGAATTGGTTTGTTTCAACAACTAACCACAAAACACTGAAAACACTTGAGCTCAAGCTTTAGTTTGAATGGCTGTTGTGGTCGCTCCTGTTTTATTCTCAGGCATGGTCACATCATTCAACACCGTTCCAAGGTCTAAAGAACGGTACAGTTGGGCTCTGAGCGCTAAACATGAAAGAGTTCACTGTTGCTTGAAAATATATACATTGCATGATATGCAACCTACCAGCCCTGTGCAGTGTTCCATCGTTTTAACGTGGGAATTTTTTTTTCCGGAATCTGTTTTTTTGGGAACATTTTTTCTTACCGCAAAAGAGGGTCTAAGCAAGGGCAGGGATGCCCAGTTTGGTTTAGTCTATTTAGTTAGTTCAGTTTAGAATTTTTCCATTGAGTTCTATGTATTCATGATCCTTTTGATTTTAAGTTTACTTTACAATTACCGGTACGAAGCTCATTGAGACGATTGTTGTTGTGATTTTGGACTAAATAAATAATATTGAATTGAATTACATTATAGGAATAACCTGCAATAGTGAAAAATGCAAAATAGAATTTTTAGGTTTAACTCAAAGGCTGCAAAACTCCTTACTACAGAATTTATAGATTTTTCTCAGACAGACATGAACATTTTTACACTATTCTCTCTTTCTTAAACTCTCAAAGTTCAGACCTTTGTAAAAAAAAAAAAAGGTCCAAAATTATAGAATCCTGTCAGCAAAGGCAAACCAAGCCAGTTAAGGCGTATTCGTTTATCAACCTTTATTGGTTATATTAACAAAGACTGCAGGACTATTCCAAGGTAGAGCACAATTACTTATATCCTTTTTTTAAATTAGTTTTTCACTGCGTTAAAAAAATCAGAATAATCAATTAAATCTTTATTTTAAAAATGAATGATTCTGTGAAGAAAATTCACTATCTGAGTCAAGACACCATTGAAAGAGTAATGTGATAAAGACAAACAAGTCTGTTTCTTTGCAGTGCCCAAAATATCTTGTTGTTGCTGTCAGTTTACAGGCTTTTTGCTGGATGGAAGAGTGGGTTTCAATCGTATTTCTATTGATTTTTTTTTTTAACCTTTGATGATTTACACAGTGCAGCTCTTTTGTGTGGATTCTGAGTGAAGTTGTACAGGTTAATGGGTCTGTTGGTCTTACAACATTATGACGCTTCAAATGTTATCGATCTTCTCCACTGAGTCATTATCTCAGCACACACTGTCACCTCTGCTGTAGTTTTGATCAGTAAAGAAAAAATTAGTCTACTCTTGGTTGGTTTTGAAACCAGACATTAAACCATAAATAATAAAATGAATTAAGATACAATATTGTACCTGTTTTTGTAAGTATTGCTTTCTTGACTCAAAGAAAAGAAAAGGAAAAGATCTGGACCAACTCTTTTTTATTCTGAATAACCTCCTGTAGACCACCTTTTCAACAATTCTCTACTATTTCAAGAAAAAATCATCATTGAGAAGCAGGTGGCAACAAGGTGGACTTTCTTTGAGTTAAACTTTTGTCTCCTGCTCTTTGAAGGATGTTCAATTAAAATAAAAGGACCTGAAAGTCAATTATGTATGGGATCGTATAGTTTTAATAATTTCGTTTGATTTTTTTTTACACAAATTTCTTTTTTCACGTTTTGTGTATTTCCGCAGTCACAGTCACACAAGGTTCGAGTTTCTAATCTTACACAGCTGTTCTTATTTAAATTAATCCTCCTCAGTATATTTAGATGTCTAGTTTTCACCTCATTCTTGTCATGTCATTTAGCCAAAAAAATACAACTCTTACTCCAAACTATAGTACAGTTTCTTGATTACAATGTTTGTCTATTCTAATTTCTGTAGACTCATTCATTCATGTTCTTCCATTTTATCCCTGTCAGGGTCACAGGGCTGCTGGAGCCTATCCCAGCATGGCAAAGGCAGGGTACCCCCTGGACAAGCTGCCAGTCTGTCGCAGGGTCACACATGTCACATACCCATGCACTCTCACATTCACACCTATGAACAATTTGAGGTGACCAATTAACCTATGAAGCATGTTTTTGGACAGTGGGAGGAAGCTGGAGTCCCTGGAGAGAACCCACGCATGCATGGGGAGAACATGCAAACCTCACACAGAAAGGTCCCCCATTCTGCTTCAAGTCCCCCAGTTGGGACTTGAACCAGGGGCCTTCTTGCTGTGAGGCAAGAGTGCTAACCACAGCGCCACCGTGCCACCAGCTTCAAATGATGATAACTGGATTAAGAAAACAAGTTGTTGCTTAACAGAAAGTGAAAAAAGTGAATAATGATTCAAAAATTGTCAGTTTGATCATGCTTAGAGTATAGGCTTACAGTGTATTCATAAAGTAGTACAAAACACCACTCCTGTTTTTAGGTTGGTCTACTTTTAGGCTGATATCTACTTGCTTGAAGATACTAGCTGAGTGAAATGTTGGCAAAAGAACCTGAAGGAGCAACAGATACAAAGCAAGCAGCACACAGAGGAATGGAAGTTAAACAGTAAAGAGTCTGTTTTGGTGAAAAAAGATGGGGAGCAGCAGCATCAGAAGAAGAAGTGGAGTCTAGAAAAAGAGGATATGCTTGAGATGAAAAGGAGGGAGATGCGATGAGAGGAGGAGGAGGAGGAGCAGAGGGCTGGGATGAAGGAGAGAGGTGTTTGGAGAGAGGCTCAGGTGTGCGTGACTGGAAAACGGAGGAAGCAGCTCAGAGATGAGCAGCAGCGTCTCTGGCTGTTTGACATTGGACTATCAGTGGTCTCTTTTCTCCGTGGTGGAAACACGCATCACTGTTACGAAGCGAGGGGGCCGCAAGTGACTCAGAGACATTGAGATTCCAATAAGGTAAGAAAAGAAAGGCATATCTTACGCAGCAGCAGCAGAGATGCTCCCCGTGTCCTGACGCAGAGTCAAAATTGATTTTTATCACTTATTTCACACTTTTCTGTCTCTGAAAGTGATGTTTGCTGCAATTCATCACTGAATGTTGGGGTGATGCCTGCAGCCCGTGTAGATGAGGCGGGGATGAATGGGAGAGAGACGGTTGTACCAGTTGGACGGAGGGGGCTTAAAGCGCAGCCTCTCATCCCCGCATTTCAGAGGGTGCCTCTTTCAGGTTTTTTGCACCACGATTTAGTTGGAGTACATCGCAGGCGGGTGCGCAGAAAAAAGGCGGACTTTCCTTCCGTTTTGCGGTTGACGGATGCAGCGCTGCGCCAGCGTTTCTCCTTGGAAGAGGAAGGAGCAGGTTCGTCAGGGATGAATTTCGGGTTTAGATTAGAAAAATGTCACAACGGTCCCCTTATTAGTTCAACTTAAAATGGATGCGTTGGGAAGCGGCAGAAGACAGGATGAGGGTGCTGGAAACACTGATGGCAGAGGACCGGCGGTGCCTGCTGCCAGCTCCACCGGCGTCCAAACGGTGCAGGATATTGATTTAAGGTCAGAGCTCGTTGGGGTAGTATTAATGCATGCGTCGCTGTCACATTTTGTCTGATGCATTTGCTGCAGGTAGCCTCCTCTCGTCACTAGTGTATTGGCATGCAGTATTATTGATTGTGATTCGGATCCTGCTCTCCCCAGAGGCGTCGTTACAAAGACAAACGCTGTTTAGAACTGGTGCGTAATCTGGAAGTTCAGATCAGTTCTTCTTTTTCTTCTTCTTTTTTTCTTTCTTTTTTTTTAAATTATTTTTTTAATAGATAAAGACTCGTGTAGGCAGGGGTGTCTCTAAATCCGTTACGGCCTGATCAACTACCGGCCACCCAAGTGCCCCCCCAGAAATCCGCCCCTGTAGTACAGAACATGAGAAAAAAATTATAAAAATGAAAATTTAAACCAACAACTTTGCAAAGCTTTGCCAACAATTTTAGAAATCGAGTTAAAAAATGTATGACTATTTAAAAAAAAGATTTGTTATATTTTAAATCATAATCTATTTCCTACTAGTTTTATTTTGATGAAGCCTTTCTTAATTAACCCTTTAACACCAGAGCTTTGGCTCCAGTGTTTACATTCTTTCGACTATCGTAAATCTTCAACCGTTTAAGCAAATAACGTAATAGCAAAGGATTCTGAAGCGGAGAAAAGCAGCCTTGCACTGATATGCAAAACGTTGCAGTTGTAAAGTGTTTACTTAAACAATGTAAGCTGGTTGTCGCAGAGAAAAGTGGCTTTGTGCTGTTATGCAACAACTTTTAATATGGTGCAAAACTGAAATGATAATTAGCTTTTTTCTGGATCAGAATCAGCCAATTGAAATTATAAACTGACCAATCAGATGCCTCACTAAAAATAGGTGGTGTCCGCTGGCCCTAACATTCAACATTTAAAAGTTTGATTGACTGATTTTGTGTTGTCCACTTTCAACTGGTAGGGGAGTTGCCTTCCAACCATCTTACTCTTGATTGGCGACAATAGTTGCCATGGAAACATTGACTCAGAACGCCTCAGACCGATAACTGCTTACTGACATTGTTTGGTTCTAACATGGCAGCGTCCGCATTGTGGAAAAATGGAGAACGAATTCACTTCATTTGGTTGGAGCTGGAAGTAAACCATTTTAAATGGGTGAAATCACATTTGCTCAGTCCAGTTCTCTTTCACAGTCAGTGACATTGATGCACACTGAATTTTCCCAGGGAATTCCAAAATATTTTGGAATTGAAGATTTGGACACCTACCCCCAAAAAAATCAAATTCCTGATATAGTCCCCGAAGTAGTGGGGGAATTTGGACAATTCCCTAGCCTTTGTCAAATCACATCTAATACATCGAAAAGAACAATTAATAAGCTTTATTTAAAAATGTATTCTGTGTTTACTTTTATATTAACTCTGTTTTCATTGTAGAATATTCTTTTTATTCTCTTAAATATTGAATCAAAAAGACACAGGTCCTTAATTTTAATATATTTTTTTTCATAACTTGTTTTTCAATGATTGCATCAACCAGATTTCAGATAAATGTGTTGGATTTCAGAATAAGGGTTGTGTGTTACACATTCCTGTGAATCAGTTCCCACTAAAAGACATTTTCTATGCACCAATGTGTTCCCTATGAGGATTTTTTAGAAATAAATAAAAAACGTTTTAAAGTATTCAAGCCTTCTTCTATCCACTATTCAAAGAGTTAAGAGCAAGAAATTTAGAATATATAAAATATCTGATGATCAAGATCTGTTTTTCTATTTATCCATGCCTTCTTGTTCTCAAATACAGGGTATGGTTTAATTCTCAACCTGTAAAACCACCTCCCAAAGGTCATTAAACATTTATATGTTCATTAAAACAGCACACAAACGAAAGCTTTTAAATCCACTTCCAAACTGACTTGGATGCAAAGCGCAGATATTACCAAATTAAACAATTTCCATTTTTCAATGCTTCACTTTAATCTAAATTTTTGGAGAAAAGGCTTCAATTATTGTACTTTTTAAAACCAGGACATTATTTATAACAGTTTTTTTAAAGCACCATGTTTGGGGAAGAGATCCGTTCTCTCTGCTTTGTTCTGCATGGCCAACACACATTTGTGTTTGTAATTATTGGCAGAGCAGGGGGGCGAGGTCAGGAGCTTTCAGAACAGATTGGATTTGGCCATTTCACTGTCTTAGCAGTGAAATGTGCAAAAAAAGAGAAACAACATAATTTCTGTGTGCTGTGGGGGGGTTCGAACACAAGTGTGCATCCAAAATCTACCTTTGACTATTCATAGCTTTATTCTGAAAAATGACAGAGAAAAGCATGCAGCACTGAGAGCCATTCAAACATGAATCCACCCACACACTGCCATGCTTTTAAGAGAGGATGGTTCTTCTATAAACGTGTGGATGGGAGTGATTCTCATTAAGTCTGACAAACAGTTGCATCATTAAGTGAGACAGGGTGTCTGCATGGGCTGAAGCTTAGTCTCAGTCGATGTGTTCATTATTGGATTGTCAGTCACCTCTTTGACAGAATGACACACCTGTTAAAGGTGGTCAGGGGAACACAGTCAAGCGCTGCCTTGTGTTTTGATTGATGTTGCCTTTTTCATCTCTGCATATTTAGCTTCGATTTTACTTTTCCTTCCTTATCTCTTTTTCCATCAGATTGGCATTGTGTCTTTGATTCTTTTTTTTGCGACCCTATGATTTCCTGTGCTTCCCACTGACTGTATATGAGAACTAAGTTTACACCGCCCTCACCAATAGGTATTCTGGTGGCCACTTCCAATGAATAGTCTATGTAAACTCACCTGAAAACGCGTTTAGGGCTTCAGCATTCAAAACCTTTGCCTTCAGATGTAGCTAAACGAAAGTCTTTATGTCCATTTTCGGGCTCTATGTACGAAACATGTAGTCATTGAATGCGTGTTGCAAGTTAAACCAGGCCAAACTGTGACCAAAGTGTTTGAAAATTGATGATAGAGGAAAAATTATTAATGCAATTGTGTGACACCAAGTCTTTATATTGGAATAAAGCTGTGAAAGAAAAGCCTGGAGAAAAGTCATTCACCAGATTTCCATTGCTTCAATGTGTGTTCAAGAACCTGTGTTTAGCGTATTCTAAAATGTGTGTCAAATGTCAGGTAGCTTTGCAGATGACTCCCCATTTTGATCCACTTACTCTGCTTCATTTCCTTGAAGTGTTACATATTTCTTTCACAAATCATCCTCTTATTTATTCACATTTTCTGCTTTTTTGCTGCCAAAGAAATAATCTGCTTTTAAAATAAGTTTAAAGCACACACAAATTGTGGCCTGTGGACGTCGTACGGCAGGTCTTATACAGCCTTGCAAACAAATTAAATTGCGCGACTAACAATGTGCAAAGGCTCCTTTTAAAGACACCCCCCTAATCTTCTATTAAAGTAATACAATTAAAGCTGTGTCAATAGACTACCCAGAAGCTTGATGCAGTTGACTTACGGGGAGAACACTTGGGGTTGGCCTTTTAGTGTGGTGACAAATTTTTTTCCTCTTTTCATTAACTCTTTTAATTATGAAGAAACAAAACAATAAATTAACAGTTTGTTCTATATAATGTGATTTGTGTTTCAGATTTATAAAGCTTTTCTTAATTCTACTTACATTGTTGTGGGGGGGTTGCAATATTGATGTTGCATTATTGATAGTATCACAGTGATGTACGGCTATTCTTTTGGAAGAGGAAGAAACGTGTGCAAATCTGGGCCAAAGTTTCCAGAGCATCAATAGATGCACTACAAACAGTCCACAGACAGAACACAAGTGTTGAGCATCAACTAAATGTGCTGCTTGCTGTGCGTCACAGAAGAGCGTGCAGCTCATGAACAGACTCTTGCATTCTTTTTCTAAGCTGTGTAACTGTTTTATTATGGATCTAAAACTCTAAGCCCATACTGATCCTTTTACTTTTCTAATGTACTTTTTTTGATTCTAAAAAAGTCTTTTATGCTTACAGGTTTATGTAAACCTCCTCTCTGTCACCTGTTACTGTGGAGACCGTCTCAGCTTTGTAATTGGAGGAGCTTGGATTACATTCAGCCAATGAGTCTGAGCCCGGAATTTCTTTTGAATTGTTCATGTTGCACTGCTACACCTGTCTCAGCTGCTGCACCCTAACACCAGGCTGAAGAGGAATGCACTGAAACACAATTTTTTTTAAGTTGTCGGATGTGCCACCTGCTTTTGCTATGGGAGGGAAAACTGCTTTTCGGACAAGTGGCTTCCAGTGACGGCTCGGCCCCGGCAATCTGAGATCCTCTTTTTTATCAAGTCAGCGGATCAAGATGATGCTTTGGCTGTTGCTGGTTTTGTGTGTTTGGGTTGGACCTGAGGAAGCTACTTCTGCTCAGTCCAGTGAAAGGCGAGTGGTAGCACACATCCCCGGAGACGTCATCATCGGAGCCTTGTTCTCTGTTCATCATCAGCCGCCTGCTGACAAGGTGATTTAGTGTTTTTGTGTCTCTTTGCTATGTTTTGATTTTTAAACTTTGAAAACAAAACGTTATTTTGTTGTTACAGCAATGACAATGTCTTAATGTTGCAAGAGGAGAAAGCCTTTAAAAAAAAAAAGTTATGAATGTTTAAGAGTTAGAAGCTAAAATCTTGGTTACCTATTGGTTTCAACTTTTTTATTTTTATTTTCCTCTTATAAATGGACAAAATTATATTAGAAGACAATAACTATTAAGTGGTCAATTATTTGATCTAAATCTTCTGAATCTTTGGCTTTTCAGGTACATGAGCGCAAATGTGGTGCTGTGAGGGAGCAGTATGGAATTCAGAGGGTGGAGGCCATGATGCACACGCTGGATCGCATCAACGCAGATCAACACATTCTGCCCAACATCAGTCTGGGCTGTGAGATCCGGGACTCATGCTGGAACTCGGCCGTAGCTCTGGAGCAGAGCATCGAGTTCATACGGGACTCGCTGGTCTCTTCCGATGAGGCTGAGGAGTGGGGTGCGGGAGGAGCCTGGGGAGGAGGAGGAGGAGGTGGCACAACAACGATGAAATGCACAGACCCTGCCGCAACTCCAATGCGAGGGAAGAAACCAATTGTGGGATTGATTGGGCCAGGATCGAGCTCTGTGGCCATTCAGGTCCAGAACCTGTTGCAGCTGTTCAACATACCACAGATTGCCTACTCTGCCACCAGTATGGACCTCAGTGATAAGGTGGGCTGACTCCCTATAAAGAGAGGCACAAAAGATACAGAGACAGTTAAAGACCCACTCTGATCATCTTTTGATCTATTGTTAAAGCATTCCTGGTGACCTTTTAATTATGATTACGTCGTTTTTAGCTAAAATTATAAAAACCTGTGTCGTTTTCTAGGACATAGTTTCTGCAGAGTGGCAGCAGTTCATTAGATATTCACCTCTGAACTGTTTGCAGGACTGTTGGTGTGAAGTAAGCCCACTCCCATGTCCTATCATCCATCTGTTTACATGCTCCCCCACAAGCTTACAGCCCCTCACACCCCCAACCAAACGCGAGCAGTTCAACAAAAATGGTGAGCAATATTTGACCCAGATACCAGCTCAGATGAGAAAAACCCCAAGGATCAATTGTCTGCAAGCGAATGCATCAGAATGGAGCGGAGCATATTTTCTGTGTCACAACAATGATCTTTTTCAAACCGCATCTTTTTCATCTGCTACTGAATCGCAACGATTTAAATAAATAAACAGAAATGCAATTTTAAGCTACATTTTTCTAATATATATCTTCCATCAAATAAAGAAATGCTGCCACAACCCGTTTAAAACATCAAAACATTTTCATCAGAGTAGGTCTTTAAAGAGAAAATTGCTTTACTAAATGTGTATGTTACTATGTGACAAAGCAAAAATACTTCTTACATTCATCTGTCCTTTGTCTTTACGCTTTCAGAGCCTTTACAAATATTTTATGCGGGTGGTGCCCTCTGATGCTCAGCAGGCACGAGCCATGGTAGACATTGTGAAGAGATACAACTGGAGCTATGTGTCTGCCATCCACAGTGAAGGTACGAGGACACTTCTCTAAACTCCAATCTGCATACAAATACGTGCTTTTGGTTCATTTTCTTCCCTCTGAATTACAGTTATGGGTACTTACTTTTAGTATTTTTTTTTGCAGTTATGTCATAGTAGAAAAACAACTCAATTACACATAAGTAAAAACTGTCTTTTTAAGAGAATGCAGCTTCTTCCAAAATATGACCAGAAAGAAAAACTAAAGCTGTCTTTTATAAAAACCCAACATTTAATGTTACAAATATAACAGGGGAGTTTCAGGACAGCAGAAACACTACAGTACAGAGAGGAGCAGATTCAGCACAGATTTGTTTCCAGCTTATGAAGGCAAAATCGTTTAATTGGAAATATTTCAGCAGGATTGAAGCTGGCTACAGGCCAAAGAGCTGCTGTTGCTGGGATCCAAAAACAAGGAAGTAGATCAGTAGGTCATGATTGGAGGACAGTTGTGGCAGAGAGGTTTTGCTGCGTCAGTGAAGTGGAGCTTTTAAAAGTAAATTTCAAAGTGAACCATCAATAAAGAAAGACAGAAAACATACAGCTCTGATACCAAGTGTTTGTATTAACCCATGTTATGCTGCCACTGGGTGTACAATTCAGTTCAAAGGTAAAAAGGTCAAAAGGTAAAGGTGGAGGTGGAAGTGGCAAAGACCAGATAAAGACTTTTACAAAAGGCTGGACACAAAAGAGGGAGAGATACATCTGTACAGGTGAGACAGAGAAACAGAGATAGAAGGACATGCAGCAGGTTAGAATGATCAAGGACAGAAATGTTGACAGGTTCCACAAGTGTGATGGACAGATGGAAGGAGAGCTGTGAAGAACTGTGCAACGAGAAAAATGTTAGCGAAGAAAGAGGTGGTGGTGTCTGTGGATCAGGAAGTAGCAAAGATCAGTGAGGATGAAGTGGGGAAAGGCATTGAAAAGGATGAAGTGTGGAAAGAAAGTTGGTTCTGACAATGAACTGTACCTGTGGAACAATAGATGTTCTTCTGACTGCTGGTAAACTTCCTCAGACTGTTTTAATGTTTTCTTTGTCAGTGCTCTCTTTCTGCTTCTCTGTGTTCTTGATTCCTTGGTGCTCTGTCAGAGTCAGAATGTGTCTCCTGAGATTCCTTCTGTTAGGCATCTGTACATCCTTCTTGTGCTTTTGTTGGTTTTAGATCAATTTTTCTATTTTTAAATCATATTCGATCATTTGCTGGTTAGAATCAACGGTAGGGGTTGGGACATAGTTGTCTCTTTTCTTCCTTTTGACCCTTTAATGAGCTGGTGACCTTGAAAATTCCAAGAAGATTTAGTTTAAGGTATTTTTTTTTCTTCAAACCCATCACAGTCTCTCTGCTTTTATATTTTTGTTGTAACAAGCGTCTTGTGTACAATGATAATAAAGAATTCTGATGCTGAAAAACATTTTGGATAGTTAGTCTGTTATAAAACACATGTTAGTGAACATGTAATGAGTAAACTATTACTCGAAGTTCATCAGTAATGCCTTACACTAACTTGTTACAGCAAAGAGTAACATTTAACTGTAATAGATTACTTTTGTAATGAGTTAATCTCATGTGTGATGGGTCTGGGTGATTTCTTTTGCATTTGTCTGTATCAACGCCTTCCTGCATTTGTCCTATGTTTTTGAACTAAGTTATGTCAATTTTTCTCTTGTGTTAGACTGTTTTGTTCCTCATGCAGTGTCTACTCAGTCAGTCATAACACTGAGGGAAGACACTGCTGAACATCAGACAGTTCAGCCTCACATGCTGCAATTTCTATGGTTCCTCAGCAAAATGATTGTTTTACTGAATGTGGAACATTTGCACAGTTTATGAACATGAAAAAAACAAGCGTTTTTGCAGACACAATGCTAGCCTTCATTTTAGAAACCAAACCTTTCTTGGTGTCAGAGAATCCTGCTAAACCAAAGTTAAGGGATTTAAAGCATCAGATGAGGAAAAAGTGTTGGGCTGTGCACAAATTCCCTCTCTACTCCCAAAACCCGTTCCAAACTATAGTGCAGGACCATCTAGTGCCCTGGATTGAAACACCATGCTCACTAATATTTTTTTTAAACGGCAAATATGATGTCACAGATTTGCCAAAGTAAAGACGTAATAATTATGAACAGTTATAAAGACTATTTATGAATCCATTGTGTTGTGATGATGAAAACATGACAAATCATTCAAATGCAATGCATTGTGGTATATATTCACCAATCTAGTGAGCAAGGATGCAAACTGTTTTTTTGCAGAGACTTCTGGGAAATTTTCAGGGAACTGGATCGTGGAATTGTTTATTCCGATGTGTATATTAAGCATTGAGTGGTGAGGGAATCTGGACCTGACCAAGATTGTTGTTGTTTGTTAACTTTTTTCTTACAGGTGTTTCATATTGATTTGTAAGAAACTGCTGCTCTCACAGTAAAGAGCTTTCACACCAAAGACATGCCTGTTTGAAAGTGTGTATGTGCCTGATTTGCTACTCATGTGACATGAAACCCATTTACTGACTGGAAAACAACATTATATCGAGCAAAAAAGAAGAACATTTTGTACTTTTCAGTGCCTTATTGTCAGGTCAGAGCCCGTTGAGCAGAAAATCAGTCACCTGCTTGGTTTGCAAACCATAACTGAAACCTCATTTTTTACATTCCAGCATCAAAAGGGGGAGGATTTATTAAGCACCTTGGTGTTCATATGAGACCTTCTGTGAGTAACAAGAAAATGGTTATTCTCATTATTAGAAACCTAGGATCCTTCACTGCAATCTTTGCAAGTGCTTGGCAGCAAAGGTCTTTCTGTTCTTTGCAGGCTGCTGGGTTAACCTTGCAGCTGATCTTCAAGGTTGAATCCTGGCCTCTCAGAAACTGTGTAGCAGCAGCAGCAGCAGCAGCAGCAGCAGCAGCAGAAGAGAGAAGAGAGAACTGTCAACACAAAACAAGAACAGTAAAGATTAGTTTAGGGGAAAAAAAAACGACATTTATGGAGAGTGATGTAGATTCCAGAAGTACGTGTGTGAGTGTATGTGTGCTTTCATGCAGGAGGGGGGCTGGGATAAATAAAAGTACATGCAAAATGGACAAAATAGAAATATTAGAAATGGCTTATTGAGAGACTCATTAATTTCCTGCATTAACATTTTACATCTGGAGGGAAAATATGCTAAAAATTGATATACACAAAACTGAATAATACATGTAATATCAGAACAGTAATTAGGCTAAACGAATGAAACACTCCCACAGACGGCTGGAATACAGTGAGTGCAACACCCTCATTGGGAAGAGCCATCATGCATGAATGATTTCTATGCAGTGATTATGTCAATCCTCTCACTTTTTCAGTTCAAACTCGTATTTCTCTAAATTCAGGAGGAGGGCCAAGTAGAAATGATTGTTCAGCCCATTTTTTGTGCAGTTTGTAATGGATTTGTTAAAGATTACTGTGGATAACAAGGACATTTGAATGAGTAGGAATATTTTTTTTTCTAGAAATCTAGAATGGACTGATGATTAACACAAACCTTTCTTAATGAAGTTTCAAATTTCATTGTGAGGCATTGATGTGTTTTTGGAGTGATAACATTTTAGCATTTTTTCTGAACAAGAGGACTTGTCTTTGACATCTGGTATTTTCCCAGAACTCCTGAAAACAGCTGTAATCAAACCCCTCAGAAAAAGGGAACATATATATAAGACACATATGAGCAACTACAAGCAGATGTCAAACCTGCAAGTAATAAAATTGAAAAAGCTGTTTTATGTCAGTTAAATAAGATAGTCAGTTGAGTAAGCTTTAATGTCTTCCAGTCAGGCTTCAGACAGCAGCACAGCCCTGAGATGGTTCTGGGCAAAGTGACTAGTGACATGTTTGAATACAGACAGCAGAAATATGTCAGTGCTTGTTTTATTAGATCTCAGTGCTGCATTTAATACTGTTAACCATATTACTCAAACAACAGGAAAACTGTATGGGTCTCTCTGGACCAGTACTGAACTGATTCAAACCTACTTGGGAAACATGAAGTATTTTGTATCATTTGGTAACTTCACATCTGAGTCAACAGAAATTATATGTGGGGTTTTCCAAGGCTCCTTCCTGGAGCCACTTCTGTTTAACATCTAAATGCTCCCACTGACGCAGATAATTAAGATTAACAAAATTAGTTACCATAGCAACTAGAGGTTCCACATTTCTTGATTTAAAACCAAACCTTATGATAAACCATTGAACTGAGTCTTGGAGAAAGTTTGTCATTGCATCCCTCTGCTTGTATGTTTTCTTTGAAAGTATATGTTTTTTTTCGGAATTTTTTGTTTTTTGTTGTTGTTCCTGGCCAAACCATACGAGACACTCTCACTTCCTGATGTCCAGCTGTGACAAATCATTTATTGAACCAAAACAAAGCTATGACCCAAAAACCAAGGTTTGAACCAAATCATGGGGAAAGGGAATCCCTAGAAACTGCAGATGTCACCAGGATGATAGCAGGGGAAAGAAGCCCTATACAGGCTTTTGGTTGAAGCATTGAAGATATTAATGACTGGATGTAGCACAACCTACTTCAGCTAAACAAAACTTAGATTATTTTCTTTGGGAATAAAGAGAAACCGTTGGAGATTGTTACACAGGTTCAATCTATCATCTAAAAACCACCTATCAGGCCAGATACTTGGTTTAGTGATGGACACAGACCTATAATTTGATAGACACATTTAGGCAGTCACAAAACCAGCCATCATCTTAACCCATAAGAACCTAGACCCATATTTCCTGAAAAATTAAATAATGTTGAATACACCACAAACCAAAGGGACGACTAAACCTTTTTTAATATTTTTCTGTTACACTGATGTCACCAAGGGTTCTTAACGGTTTAGATTATTTCAAGGATTATACATCTAATGTTCAAGCAGGACTTGAAAAAACTAGTTTGTGCTTTCATCTTTAGTCAACTTGACTACTGTAACAGTGTTTTACAGGACTACCAAAAAAAATTCCACTAGGAAACTGCTGTCTATTCAAAACTTCCACAAAAAGTAAACCACATCAGTTCAGGTCTGAGGTCTTTCCATTGGCTGCCTGTCTCCCAGAGGATAGACTTTAAAGTTCTGTTACTGGTTTATAAAGCTTTGAATGATTTGGCACCAAAAAACATGACAGACCTCCTGACCCAATATTTATCAAACAAACCTCTCCGGTCATCTGGATCCAGGCTTTTGTCAGTTCCTAGAGTCCAAACCAAACATGGAGAAGCTGCGTTCAGCTTCTGTGCTCCACAGATCTGGAACAGACTTCCAGAAAGCCTTACATTATCTGAAACACTCAGTTTATTTAAATCCAGGTTAAAGACTCACCTGTTCTCAGCTGCATTAGCTTTGTTTTTATTCAAAAGTTGACATCCTCACTGTTACTTTAAGGTTTGAGTACAGTTATTTTTTTTACTGTCTTCAAATTTGTACTTTGATGGTCACTCCTTAAATATATTATTAATTTTTTTTAAAGTTATTTTTATGTAAAGCACTTTGAATTGTATTTGTCAGCAAACTTGCATTGGTTGTTGAGGGAGAAGCATACCCAGATGGTTTTGGTCTAGAGGAAGAGCATTCTATAACCATCACTCTGTCTGCCATTTCTGTTTGTAACAGACATTATGGGATGGAAAGAGGTCACACAGATCAGATACTATATACAATAGATGGAAGCAAAGATGCTTTAGAACCTGACATGAACTGTGACTCATAAATGTACACAGTTCATAAAGGCTGTCAGAAGAGTTGAAGTGGTGAAAAAACCTTTAGCAACAGAAACACTGGAAACATTACCAATTCTTAATGTTTTGTGTATTAGTGTTTTACATACATTTATTAAAAGAAAAGGTTTACAGATCGACTTTTTTTTCAGTAATTCATTTTCTTTTTAGTCAAGAAGCACGAAGAAAATAAAGTTAGAGCAGTTTTACTGTTTGACAATTTATGGTCACTTGTTATTCAGTAAGGCAATGCTTTACAGTATTCAGTATTCAGTATTCAGTATTCAGTAGGTATAAGATGAGTTGGTATTTCTGTGTCATTTTTCCTGTGCCTTCGTCATTATGTCATGTTCCCTTAATTTAACTCACTTTGGTTGAGCTCAGTTTGTTTTATCGATGCAAACTTTGACATATGTCATCCATTCCCACATACTCTAACAGGCTATGATCAATCTTTCAATAGAGGAAATGCACCCACGCCAATGTTCCATCATCGTCATCCTGTAACTGCGAAACACCCCCTATAGCAAGCTACAGAAACATAATTATGATGTACTCATTAATTAAAATCTCCTCATGGTGACAGGGATCCCTGTCAAGGCTATTTTTGGTCTTTATTCTAAAAAAAATAATGGAGAAAAACCCAGGAGTATAAAAAATACTTACAATTTAAGGTAAATAGTAGATGTGATTTAACCAATTGTTAAATTCACCCGATGTGGTACAAAAAGACGTGTTTTTATTTAATTCCAATTAAATACATAAAATAACAAAAACTCAAGAAGCAAAGCTGCATCATAATCCTCAAATACCATTTTGTCAACGTCAAAAAGAGGGACCTGCACTAAAATTCAACGACTTAAATTTCAGTACATAGACTAAGAAGCTCACGAAGCCATTATGGCTGATGGTTTTTGGTCACCAAATTTACATACTGTATAAAGCAAACAAGTTGACAGTTTACTTTGCACTGCCAGGTACCCTTTTGATTCTCGAAATGTCTATTCTTTGGTAAGTTTTTCAAAAAAGTAAAATCTTCAGCGTATTTTTAACAACTTTAGCTTTTAGTATCAAAACATCAAACTCCTTAATGGGATTCAAAGTCCGCCTTTAGTTTTTCTCACTTGTGTGATGTTTGAAATTATGGGTTGTCTTGTGCTCCTACAAAATCAATTTAAATAAAAGCTTTAAAGATGTCCAAACTTCTCTTAGTTAGAAAAATCTTTTAAACTTTAAACAGTTTAGAAGTGATATTTACAGCAGGTAAATTGATTCAGGTAACTATTAGTCTTCACTACAGAACATGTTGTTCTGTTTTTTTTTTGCTTATGTTTTTATCTACTTTTCTAGTTTCTAAAATTATTTGAATTGCTTCACCTTATTTTACTGTAGACGGCCTTCAGCTAATTTAACCTCCACTGTTTGTTTTCAACATCATCTGTCAATCCACTACTGAGCCCGGGAACTGACGGATTATGGACATCCATGGAGTGGATAGACACATTCTGCCTATTTTAAACTTTATTTTTAACTTCCACGTCCTTTGTTTTTGTTGCAGCTTTATATAGAAATCAGCCAATTTCTTGAAAGTTTGGGCTGTAACTTGAGCTTCTGAATTTAATTTAGTGCTTCATCATCTTCAGACCCTAAAATGCCTCGACGAAGACCAAAAGGTGCAGCTGCACAGCAAATTTTCTTCACCTGCACTTCTTTTTTATTTTTTACACCTCTGTTGTCCTTAAGTCACAACATTAGGAAGTCACTTCAATGTGGAAATGCTTGAAAAGAGTATGCTAGAACAATTTTTAATTCAGAAAACAGCCATGCATTGCCTTGTTTTGTTAAGATAAAAATGTGATATCAGACTAAAAGTTCTCCTTTACTTGAGTGCAGATATTTACAGAGTACAGAAATTAAGCCCAGAAGCATTGCTTTCCAATCTTTTTTTTTACATTGTCAGTTTCTATGGTTAGTTTCAGTGTATCCTGCTGTCTGCGTTAGCAAATCCAAGTTATCAAATTGGACTGAAAAACTCTTCAGACCTAGCATGCACATTTTGAGTAATATTAAGGAAAAAAAATGACGTAAAACAAATAAAGAAGAGTCAAATTTAAAGAAGCTGTGAACGTCAGTGGAATTGGGGGAAAAAGCCAAAGTGCTTAACGCCTCGTGCACGTGGCAGTTTGCATCAAGATGCTGTTTAATGTTTGCGGGTTAGAGAAATGTAATGTGCTCAGAAGGAACAGAAGGATTTCTTTTCACCATGTAGTCCACTTAGTGTATTTTACTTGCTGCCTTTTTGTTTTTCCCGTGAATTTTAATCTTTTAGTGGTTTTATTACACATATTTATTGTAGCAATTTTTTGTTGTGATTTTGACCTGTTACTGAAACCAGTTTGGGTTTGCAGCCAGACTCCCACCATGATCGATGCTTTATCTTGGCATTGGCGCTCATGGGGGAGGGTGGCGTTGGGTTGCGGATGAGAGCGAAATTGTGTTTGTGGGGCAGTGTGTAGCCGTGACGCTGAGCACACAGACAGAGCGTTTGTGTTGCAGAGTGAAGCAGAGCTGTGTGGCAGAGGCTCCCTTACACAGATCCCTGTTGAATCCAGTGTGAGGTAACCCACAAGCTTTATTGATTTTTGGTCACGGCAGCACTATGAGCGTGTACGTGTGCATGTATTTTAGAGGACACGAGGGAGGGATGGTCTGCACCATCTGTCTACTGCTCTTCTCACTAAGACACTAATTACAGGACTTTACACCTCCCTCATCACTGGCCTGACTGCACTCTTAGAAATAGAAGCATTGGGGGGGGGGGGCTTGTCTGCTCTTTGTGCATGCCGCCCGCCCCTGCACTTCTTAACCACTAAGGTCTCCTACTATTTCTTTGTGGACTTGTCTTGGATGTCTTTAGGCACCGCCTTCTTTTATCGTCAGAACAGACGGGATGATTTAGAAGCTAATTACATCTCGTTAATGCATCAGATCTAAAACAATCAATTATTATTAGTTTATTTTATTTTTTTTGCTACACTGAGACTGAAAGATGTAAAATGGGGGAGGGTATTGAGATGTGGGGAATCCTATCATCATTGCTGCCAGTGTTCACAACTTTACACACATTTGCATAAATTCCAGGTCACCCACTTTCTCTGGCAAAAGACTGAGGAACCACAGTGGGAGTCTTTTTTTTTTAAACTCACTTAAGTCACTGCTTTGAATCATTTTTTGCAGGATGTAGAGACAGGCTCCCTGACCTCTCATGATTGGAAAGCAGTTTGTTTATGTTCCAGCCCTCTTGTTATTCACAGAATGTGGCAAAAGATAAAATAACAATTACTTTTATGAAGGCTTTTTTTGACTGTTTGTATGGCTTTTCAGGAAACTATGGCGAGAGTGGGATGGAGGCATTCAAGGACATGGCAGCCAAGGAAGGCATCTGTATTGCTCACTCAGGTAAGAGCAGCAGATGTTTAAGTAATTCCTTACAAATGCAACGACTTTTATCTGAATAATTTCTAATTAATATTTTCACAGGAAATGAATCAATTTAAGCAAATACAAGACTCATAATTGGTCAGGCATATTGTTATGTAAAGCTTGAAGGGGACGTCTCATGTTCCTCACTAGCCTCATGATGTCATTCTGAGGCAATGAGTTCCACAAGTGCTACATGCAGTTCTGCTAGATCACTTGGGGTACCGTCATCCAGTCTCTGCTTCAGCTGGTTCCAGATGTGCTCTATGGCCTTCAGGTCTGGGGTCATTTCTGGTCAAACCATTTGAGAGACTCGTACTTCCTGAAGTCCAACTGTGACAATTCTGGCACAATGAGTGGAGCATTTTAGTCCATGAACAGAAAGTTAGGGGTGTGCTGGTGGAATTGGGGACCATCTACAATAACCAATCAGTTTTTAAGTGATGTCTGCCCAGACTGTTGCACTGTTGCACTACTGACGCAACACAGGAGGCTATAGACCATTCCTACATTGTCCAGGTCACATGGTCTTGTACTGCAAACGTTCACACCGCTGTCTTGGTGTCAGTGGAGTCACCTGCAACAGTCGTCTGGTGTTCAAGTCAAAGCGGTGGAGCCAGTTGTCAATAGTTAGTGGGGAAACTCACATCCTTCACATCTGGTAAACGGGGCTGCAGCTGTGTGGCGTTTGCTAAACCATGTCTGTGTGCAGAGGTCCTTAGGTACTGGTCATGTGTTCTGTCATTTGCACGGCTCCACTCAGGGGTCTGTCACAAACTCTGCCAGTAGTTCTGTGTCTTGATGTAAGTCTGCTGATGACACTTTGAGACTCACAAGTTCACCTGCAACATCTGGCTGTCTACTACCAACCTAAAGGCGCTGTGACCAGGTGGTGCTGCTGGTCTATTAAACAACGTCATGTGGTCATGGCTGTTTGAATGATGAACTTGGAATGACTTACTGGAAAAAAAACAGCTTTTTATTTCCACAGAATGTTGAAATTGTTGACACATTGAAAATGTTTTAATTTTAGATTTTTCTGATTTTGGCCCCAAAAAGTAAACACACACTGAACATAGTTTAGACTGTTATGTGGAATACCCAAAATGAGGTGTGTTTGTCACCCTAATACAATTGCCTACTCATCCTGAAAATCTGTGAAATGTAACAAACACTGTGCGTACAACATCCACGACATTTCACAATATCCCTAACGTATTGTAAATTATGTGTTAGCCTCTTTTCTCAAACTTCTCCCCAAATTCTGTGAAGAGCGGTGAAAAGCTGCTGAATTTTATTGACCTGCCTCTGAAATTTGAATATTTAATGTCAAACAGCAGCTCACAAAATAAAGGACATCAACCACAAAGAAAAGTAATCAAACTAGTGGGTCACAGACGTGTGTTTGTCTGACATGTTTGCCTCAGGCAAAATCTGGAGCAACGCCGGAGAGCAGAGCTTTGATCGCCTGCTGGAGAGGCTGAGAGCGCACCTGCCCAAGGCGAGAGTGGTGGCATGCTTCTGTGAAGGCATGACTGTCCGCAACATCCTCATGGCCATGAGACGTCAGGGACTCGTGGGGGAGTTCCTACTCATCGGCAGGTCAGTGGGCTACAGGGGAACCTTCTGTTGAGCTGACAGATCTCAGGATTACAGAGTTTGTCCTGTGGGACTCTCTGCCCACACTGGAAAAAGCCTTCCTCCTGAGGAAGACTGAGCGCAGCAGATGAGGATAACTTTTGGGTGTGACTGGAGGGTGAATCCTGTGAAAAATATTGCGTTTATTTTTAAAGAGCTTTAAAGAGGTGGATAATGTATAACCTTAAAAAAACATATGTTCTGGTGGTTTATTCATCTTAGGACTTGTACACAAAAGGAGCTGTCATTTTAGCTTTTTTTTGATAGTTTTTCAGTAATAATAACAGAATACAAATTTCTGTTTAAACAAAAAAGATTCTAAATTATAGTTTCTAAAGGTCTTCTACTTTAATTGCAAAAATAGAAGTTTAAATATCATTTTAAAGCCCCACTCCAATGAAAATGGCATTTTTGGTGTATTTAATGTGCTCATGTGGCGATTTACAGATGATGGAGGACATATATAAAGAAAAAGGCTTAAAATTGCATTTCTGAGTATTTTTTCCCAAAAAGTTGTAAATTAGGACAGGCAAAAAAAAATTATTTTTGTAAAAGATTAATTTGTGATGTAGAAAATACGCTGGGCCGGCCACAAGCTCCCTGCTCCGGTCCATTCGGATGCATCCACTTGTAGACAAACAGATTTATGTACATCTTTGTTTTTCCTTGTCTGAGCTGGAACCTGACTCAAAACTGTACGGCTGGATAGAAACTCCAATATTGCCCGCCAGTTATTATTATTGCTGCACTGGTAATGTTGGGGGTTTGAGGGGCTGTAAGCTAGCGGGAGAGAGTTTAAACATAGAGTTTTTATTTATCAGTGACTGTCATAGAGAGAGAGAGGGGGGGGGGGGGTGTCAATGGTACCACCACAGGTTTTGTGATTTTGACTAAAAACGCTGTAATCATAATTAAAAACCTATTGGGAACACTTTAAAATTAGATCAAAAGATGACCAGAGTGGATCTTTAATACAACCCCCCCCCCCTCATGTAGGAATGTGAAATGAACAGGTGCACTTTAAAGATGAATCTTAAATTTACGCTTCACAGGTTTTTGCTGAGAACAAGACAGTTTTTGTAGGGACTGTTAAAATACCAGGTGAGTTCCATAAAAGACAGCAAACATAATTATCTCTACTTCTCCCCCAGCGATCAGTGATGTGTAATTAAACCATCGTAGCAGCATGATGCTCATTTCACCTCATTCATCTGCTCATCTCCATCCTCATCAACATCTTCATCATCGTCCTCTGTGGAGTCAGGTAATGTTCTAAAATTTCACTAAATGTCATAATTTGGTGTTGGATTTTTGTTATTTGTGATAAAACGGGGTTTGAGAATAACATGGAATAATTAATTATTCAGTTAATTTGTTGATTTATTTAAAATACAGTCAGCTGTGCTCATTGGCTTACAAAAAACTGTTAGCAAGTGAATTATAAAAAAATCAAATAATAACCATCTTTACCCATTTTAAAAAGCCTTTTCTGCATTTTTCACTTGTTTCTTAAATCAAATTGTTTTTCCAAGGACAGTTGGAAACATTGCTACATTTGACTATTATTGCTGTTTTTTCACTTTGTTTCTTTAATTAAGTAAAAACCCTTAATATCTCTTGAAATTTGCTATTCCAGCAGCTGGAATAGAAGTTAGCTCTGTATGGGATCATCATCTGCACAACTTTCAGCTGCAGAGTGTAAGGAGATGCACATAAAAAACTCAGGTTGTTAGAGTGATTGGAAGGGTCAGTGCAGTTACCAGGTGAACCCTGTGTTTCAAAAATGAGTTATCTCAAATTTGTGGCCTCTTGGTGATTCATTGTTATGAAGACAACAGCTTGCTATAGAATGACTAGAATTTCTTTTTTTCTAATAATGTGTTTTCATCTGACTTTTGTAACTTTAAGAGAACAAGGATTAATGTTTAGATCTCTCCCTGCATCCAGCTGTCGACTCACTGCAACTCACATTGAACTTCTGCTAAACCAGTTAATAAAACCGGAGAACTGTGTATCTCCTGGGGCCACGGTGACCGTTCTTAAAGACAAACTCTGATGATAATGGTGTTTTTGATGTTTTTAACATTTTCTTTCTGCATTTTTCTGATGATGGGGGACATATATAAACATACAAATGATTGTGACTCAGGAGAAGAAGAAAAAAGGCTTTTCGAAAAACAGCATATTTGTGAGATAGAAAATATGATGGTGGGGCCACAAGCTCCCTGCTCTGCTCCATTTTGATGCATCTATTTGACGAGTAGGTCCATGTTTTTCTTTGTTTTCCTTGTCTGAGCTGGCATCTTGGTCAAAACTGGATAGCTCCAAAATTGATTGCCAGTTTTGTTGCACCACTAATGTTAGGTTGGGGGTGTGAGGGGCTGTAAGGTAGCAGGAAAGGGTGTAAAGTTATGGGTAACAGGAAGGGGAGTGGGGTTACTTCATGTAAATGGTAACACCAACAATTTAGAGGTAAATTACTGATGAACTACTTCTTCTCTACAGAGACTTTGTCCTAGATAAGGATAGAGTTTTTTTTTTTCATTTTGGTTAAAAATGGCATATTTATAACTAAAAGACCATTGGGAACACTTTGAAGATAAAGCAAAAGATAATTGGAGTTGGTCTTTAAGGGAGACATTTGTATGGCGGTAAACTGAATCTGTATAACCTAATTAGTATTATTTGCTCCTAATATTTTTAATTTGATAACATATGTTTTGATAATTTTGTTGAGCTAATCACCCAAACAAAGACTTGGGCATAACAAACTATCTCCCATTTTGACAAATATTTCAACTTTAGTAAAGGATTTCGGGTTAAAATGTACTTATTTATTATACATTCCTTCAGGTTTAATCCAGCCGGAAAGTGCGTTTTCCATTTTCTTACCTGTTCAATTCTGATGAAAAACAACCACCGTCCTCCACTGACTTATGGTTGATTAAAATTGATGGTTTTTGTGCTACCCCTTGCCGCCCCCTTTTCCTGACCAGTTGGTGTTAATTTGACTAGCTAATTAAATATCTGCCTGTATTAGCATCCATATCATAAATGGACAGTAGTAACAAATTGGAGATGGTCACGGGTGAATGCCCCGCACACTGGGAGTTGGTGGAAGTAAGTTGTGATTAAGCCAGTTGGGCAGACAGTCATTTAACAGCAGCATAATTACATTACCAGAGGAGCAAACAGATGATGATAAATCAGATTATTCCTTCTCCTTGGGGAGATTAAAATACAGTCTCTTATGTGGAGAGTTTTATGAAACATCAAGCTTTTTCATCAAAAAGGGCCCTCATTTCTGCTGACTTTGCTGTAAAATTACTGGCTCAGAATTAACTATCTTATAAATGATATGACCTCCCGTGTTTTTGACTTGGTCAGATAACAATGGGGTTGTTTGTGCTTTCATGAATTCTCTTTGATGAACACGCTTAAAACCCTGTCAGAGCGAAGCAGCGCTGGGTGCAAACAGCTCTTTGATATTATTCAGAGCGGGATTATCTGATGTGGCTGCGCTGCTCTGCCTCCTAGTAAATAATCTGTTGCGAGCATTATCTGTTTCCATCCGACTGACAAGCAAAAGTGAAGCAAACAATTTAAATGTTGCCAAACAGAAAAATGAGCGCACTTTGTTTAGAGCAAATGAACGGGTGTTGAGAACACAAATAATTTGAAGTAAAAGTTCGAAAAAAAAAGGAAATCATCAAAATGTTTCTTTTTGGCCACAAATGGCTAGTGGTGGTTGTCAGAAATTGAGGAAAATCACCAAACCAGAAAAAAATTCTTGCCTATAAAAGTTTGCCCTATAAAAAGTGCTAACAAAAGATTGTATATTGTTTGGAAGTTTTCCCTAAAAAGATGGAGTTATAATGTTTTTTTTGTGTTTCTAAAACGTTCTTGTGGTAATTTTCTAACGATGGACGATGGAAAATTTGGCTTTAAATTGCATTTCTGAGTATTTTCATTCAAATCATTGTGAACCAGGACAAAAAAAATGCAGTTTTAAAAAGATTGTACTTGTGACATAATCAGAGTTGGACTTTAAAGCAGCAATTAGCTTGAATTCCGTTTTTTTTCTGGGAATTTTCAGTAGCTTTTCTCTTTCTCGCTTGGTTTCTTCCCACAATCCAAAAACGTAACCAGACTTTATTCTTGTGTAATCAAAACCAGACAAAGTTCAGATCAGGGGGCGTCCATCGGAATCATGTCCAAATGGGATTGCTCTTTGTGTTTTAATGTGATGTGTGCAGTAGAAAGAGAGGATGTATGACCTTAAAGGACTTTGAATGATGTTTAATAATATTCACTGTGCCTCCACTGAAAAATCTACATTTAATGAACACACCAGTAAAAGCAAGGGCACATGTAATGCAGCAGGCGGTCCATTCATTCTGTGTTAATCTAATTTTTTTACATTGAAATGATTGAAAAAGCCATAACTGCTCATCCTTCTGGGTAAAGCAAATGAAGAAGATGCTTATCCATAAAAATAATGGCTTAGTTTCAATTCTATTTAGATTTGGACACAAACATCACACTAGGAAGCAGAAAAAAGCGGTAAACAAAGGCTGTTCTAACAGTAACAGACCACGTTCACACATGGGTTTATTCCTCATTTCCTGAGTTTCATAATTCCTCATCCTTGTAGTGGCAAAAAGTTTACAAGCTCATTGATGTATAGTGATTTGAAAAAGATATGTTTTTGTGTAAGAAAACACTCCACATAAAGGTTTGTTTTTAAGAAAAAGCAGGCTTTGTTTTCTAGCAATTTTGAAATTAAAAATAATCTTAATTCCAGTTAAAATACAGTTCTTTGTTTTAATTTAATCTGATCTGATCTTCTTTTCCTCCATCCATAATAAAGATACTGTTCAGTTAGAATTAACAGCTGTGACCCATCATCTGGGGAAATATATCAGTGGAATCTTGATCTTCTATGTTTGAGTATTTTAGTGTTTTAGATTTTGTCATTCACATTAACAGGTTCTGCTTGAATTGAGTTACTATATTTATTTCTGGTAATCTCTTTTTACAACCATATAAACCACCGTGAGACCACACTCAAAGATTTTAAAGTTGACACGCATGCTGTTTTTATTTTTTATTTTTTTAAAGAAAAACTATATGTTTGAATGAATTGCAAAAACAATAGTTTGAACTAAAAGTCAAGGTGACTCTCTGGAGATCATCCCGCACAAGTCTGCACCCTTTCTGTCTGCTGTTGCCATGGCAATTTCCTCTACCATATTTGGATGAATCCAGCATAGCAGCAGGGGTGATGCTGCATGTGGCATATCCGCATGTGTTTATGTGAATGGCTGTGAGTATGCGTGGGTGCTCTGTCCATAAAGATGTGAGCGCCACTGCGTCTGTACATTTGCACGTTTTTCCTCTAACCACAGGAGTGCTGACGGCCTTTACCTGCTCTGATCGTTGGTGACTGAAGAGGCTTTTAATAGAGACGTTCTCCTTATGTATGATCTTAAACATTGTTTGTGCTTGTCCCCATTTACTTCTTCTCTGTATTTATCACCATACATTTTTATTAATATTTTATTTCTTTCACTTCGAAATTTCACTTTTCAAACTGCTGGCTTTGTTCCCAACTGGATGACTGTGATACATAACAGAAAGTTGATTGCTTGCAAAAAGGTCAGGAGTGTTCGGCGCCCCGCACCTTCTCGGAGTTCTGATTTAGAAAACTGGAAAATAAGATTTCACAGTGTAGCATCTGAGCGAGTCAAGACGTCTGGTTTAGGCGTAGACACCTGTATGTGGATGCCCAAGAGTGCCGCGGCAGAGGAACCGCAGTGAAAAGAAAAGCAAGGGTTCCCTAACCCTTAACAATGAAAGACAAATGTTCCCAGTGGTGTTCTGATAATTATTATGAAGTTTTAACCCAAATCCCAGAACCCAAATGTCTCCAAAAGCTATATTTCATGTCTATCTGAAGCCTCTGTTTCCAAAATCTCCTTGTACTATCCTAGGCACTTTAACATTGGGAATGGGGTCATCTAGACCCACTAGACAGTGCGCTGAACTTTTTTCTTCAATGATTTGTGATCTTCACTGGTGTCCATGGATTACATGAAATCTTTCCACCTTTATCCACCTTTGTCATGGTAGGGAGAACACGTCAATGTAAGAGTGGGGTCATAGGATAGCATAAGGGTTAAATCCAGCCAGCGGGGCCAACCTTGGAAATCGACACTTTTTGAACAATTTGTGAACAACACAAAGAAGAACTTTGATAAGCCCATGAAAAAGGCTTTGAATTACATTATATTTTAGGCTACATTGTACCAGTAAGCAGCCCCGGCTGTGCCTCAGAACTGATTTGATGCGAGCACATGCAGATTGTTGAATTCACTGGACAAAGCTTGTTTTGCTTCTTATCCAAGAGGCTTTCTCAAGCCTTAGTCACACACAAACTTATGGGTGCTGTGAGTTTTGGGGTTTTCTCGGTTGTGAGGGTCATAGAGAGGAGCGGCCACCTCTTACAGGGAGTGCCTTTTGCAGTTCCCCTTTCGCCCCGTATGGCCACCTCAAGGGATGTCATGAAAATGTTGTGTGTGTGCTAAGTGTCTTGTAAACTAATTGTAAGGATAATGTAAGCTGCTTATTTATGTTTGCTTGTTGCTTGTTGTAGTTATGCTGGCTTGTTAACTACAACCTGTTGCTTGCAGCATAATCATAGAAAATGTGTATGAACATTTTTGCTCTATGGGCTCACTGGTCTACGACCTTGATATTAAACAACCTCCATGCCTCTATGAACAGGTTTTCCAATTTTTTCCCCTACAGACATCCTTTATCCACCTGTAAGGGCAGTTAAGACCAAGGCTTCAAATATGAACTTTATCTGCAAATGTATTCTTTCAAATCTTAAAACCGGCTGATATCAAGCATATTTTTCTCTTGAGGCAAATATTGCACCACGTTGCATTCCTATAATAAATAGGAAGGTGAAAAATGTTACAAATAAAAAAAAGTAACAATATGCAGATTTACCCCTGAGAGATGACTGTGTTTTCCTAAATACGGTAGTAATATAGTAAAAATACTCCTAGTGGTACAGCTTTTACAAAAATGCATTGGTAAATGTACATTTTATTGCCCTCTATGTACAAATATAGGTCGATAGTCTACTGGACAAAAAGCTTTTTGGCGTTCTCTCTCTGAAACCATGGAAACTTCTGCTCTTTCTTTAAAGTGTCACAGTGAAAGGCTGAACACAGTGAAACACTGGGGAGCGTGTTATAATTAATGGCGGATGGTTGAGCGGGAAGGCAGAAGATGAAAAGAAAGTTTCTCTTTATGTACATCATGATTTATGTGATTACTGATTGTCAGTATTTATTTTCCCCCAGGCTTTGTGTGAATCTGGAGCGCTGTGCGTGCATGCTGCAGTGGGACTGTGCAGATGATGCATGGTTCTGCTTTGTGCTCACAGTGAGAGTAGCTTCCTGTATCTTTCTGACGTTTAGTTATGGATTAATGATCTGCAGCTTCATGGCTTCCAGTCATGGTGCCATAACTAAAGACGACTAGGTGATTGACCTGGTTCCTTTCAGGAAAAAAAAAAAAAGAACTGTGAGACAAAAAGCTTTTAGAATTTTTAAACCTACTTACCTATTGTACCTAATTTATCAAACCTTAAGGTCTTATTACAGCTAAGGCAGCTCTATTTAAATACATGTTGAAAATCCTTGATAAGAAGCCTCCACATTAGCAGTATTGTAACATTGTTGGTAAATATAATATGAATCTTGAAAATTATCAGTTAATGCCTGTCTCATCTTTAAAATGTTATATGGGCTTGCATCCCAGCTTTGAAGTAAATTATTAGATAAACAATGTTGGGATTTGCACCAGGGGGTTAACCAGAGGAGACTGTAAATTACGAAGATGCAGGAATAATAGATGTAGTGAAGTGGTAGTGTCCACCAAAATTTTGGAACACTTGGCCTGAGAAACTGAAAATTAGACAGGATTTAAAGACACGTTTTGATGAAATTTGGGTTTTTGTGGTATTTTTCTGAAGATGGAGGACATGTAGAAAGTAAATTATGTTTAAAATTGCATTTAGCAACATTTATTCAATTGGTTGCAAATTAGGAGCATGGGTAAAAAATGCAGTTTAAAAAGATTGTTTTTGTAAAGTAGAAAATATGCTGGATGGGCCAAAAGCTCCCTGCTCTGCCATCTTCTTATGCATTCACTTCTAGATACAATTTGAAGATATTTCCACCTTAAATGGTTTTCCAAATTTACAAAAATAACGACAAATGCTTCCATATTAACCTGGAAAGTTGAAGATTTGTTTTAAAAATGTTCTTTTATTTTAGAAAAGATTTCGTCATTGTCACTGTTGAATTTAATTTGTTGCATCAGGATTTCCTTTTTTCCACATTCAGATTTAGGTAAAATATGGAAAAAAAAAAGTTGGATTTCTTTGTTCCTTTGCGTCAAGCAGGTTTAAACGAACCCTTTTCTTGTCTGAAACTCCAATATTTCTCCACCTTTACTTTCATTTTCCATTGTCAGTGTAGGTGAAGTGCTGGAAGACAGCTGATCAAAAAGCTGTTGAACTGAAACCCCAACTATCAAAGAACTTTTATCCTCCTCGCTGGACTTTCATGACCATTCTGCCTGTCACTACCTGTCTTTTTCTTCTGCCCCTCTGTGTCCTTCCTCTTCCCTCATGCTCTTTTTGACACTGCTTTTCATTTTTGGCTCATGTCCCTGTAGAAGGGTAAATGTTGTAACTGTCCTGGTGTAAATGAATGCTAAAGATCACATCAAATATAAGAAGATAATGTCCCTCTGTTATTCAAAGCCAAATCTGGATTATTAATTATCCCAATTAGTAACTTGGATATATATATTTAGGGAAGTTTGAAATGAATCAAAAATCTTTATCACATAACAGAAATCATGCAAATTGTTTTATAATCAGACCGATTTTTTCCCCTATTTTTTTAGTATGAGGCATTTGCAGTGAACATACTAAACATACCACTACATCCCAATAAGATGGGAACTTCCTAACAAAAGCAGAAGAAGTACCTTTTTTCTTGTTTTATATGTGGAACGTCAACCAATTTTTCACTGAAATGGTGAAAAACAGATTTAACTGGAGAGCAAACTTTATTATACGGAAGATATATTTTTCCTGACGCTCTTCGAGGGAGATGATTAAATGATTCCTTTCTTGCCTGGCGGCCGTTGGAGATAGAATATAGCACCAGCCATCATCCTAACGTAAACTTGGAGATTTATGGGTGCTGTTGCATCAGATTATTCCATGTTTCATTTCATCTCATACCCTGTGGCAGGACTTGGGCTGCCAGTGCTCTTTAATATAGTGTTAAGTTCAATGAAATAACTTTATTTCTGACCTTGTTGTGATCAGTTCTGGTTTAGGAGCGGTTCTTTGAAAATATGTTAGAAATTAAATGACAAGGGTGCTTCACTTCAAATGTGTTGCTAAAATATATAGATTATTAGTAAATGATGAAGAAATGGGAGTTTTTGAATACCCTCTACTTTCATGTGAATGCCCATGTGGAGTGCATCAACACGACTACTTGAAATCATTTATTATTTATCTTTTTTCATCACGTTCTTACTTTTTCCTCTATTCATTCGCTGCTTAACGAATCTGATGAACAAGAACAGCTAATCACTCCACACTTTAAACAATCAAGCCTCAAAACCACAAGAACACGTAAGAATATCCGGGAGTCCCTTGACAGGGAATTAAGAGGGTGTCTGTATGTAGGGCAGACCTGGAGGCATGTACACACATGCACACACACACCCACATACACACATGCACACACACGCAATGACACCCACACCCACATGAACACATATGCACACACGTGAGCATACGCAGAAACACACACAAAGCACATGAAGTAAGGAACACATACTTATACACGAACAGATGCACACACATGCACACACACACATACACCCAAATATGTACAACTACACGCACACATACACACAAAAGCACACACACCTAGACATGTATCTACTCACACGTTCACACACATATGTACATGCACGCACACACAACCACATGAACACGTATGCACACACAGACACACATACAATACACATGGAGATATGAACACACATGCACACAGACATGCACTCATACCTGTGCAACCACATATGGACACACACATATGAAATTATGAACATAGGCAGACACACATGAATGTAGACATTTACACACATCCACTTGCACATACACACATGCACACACACATGCACAACCAGGACACATAGTATAGTTCCTGCAAAATACAACAACAGTGATGAACGATGATGATTGACACATTGGCAAAATTTGCGGTAGCTCCAAAATTTTCATGCACACATAGTGAGACCACAGGGACAGAGGGACACAAGCGCAAACCTACACTTATATTCATCCTCTTATTGCTCTCTGAGGGAACGGTCTTATCCTCTTATAGCTCTCCAATGGGAAAAGTGGTCTGCATTAGAGGCTATTGGAGAGGATGACAGACAGTGACAGTAGTAGTGAAGGGACAGAAGGTATTGTTGAGTAAATATACACATATATTTGTATGATTGTTTATTTAGGATTTTGTTTTTTTTAGGGTGGGTTAATTCAACAGATGGTTTATGCTGTTTGCCTCTCGTGATGCTCTCAGTTTGGTATCTTGCTGCTAGCTGAGATTTACACTGAGGGATTAAACTGCTGGTTACATCACTGGTTGCTCAAACACTTGCCCAACACACACAAAACCCCTACTTTTAATGGTTTAATCCACAGTAAAATCAAAGGGTTTACCTTCTGTTTTCTGCTTTATCTTTAAACTATGGTAATGCCGCACACAGACATATCAGAATGTATTTTTCTGTCCTTTAAAAAATACAAAGATTGCTCAGTTTACTGGATGTTTCCCTGTTTTTTTTTACACCTCTTTTATCACCTAAATTCATCATCACATATCTTTCTCCCTGCTTCCTCTTTTTTAAAAGTTTTAGCTCCTTTCTTCTTGTCATACATTTGAAAAGCAATCTGTGTTGAGCTGAAATCTGGCACTGCCTGTACAGGTACTGAATATTTTGTTAATTACCGGTAAGTTTAACCTCTTGCACCAGGCAAAGGTAATTAAGACGAGACAGAGCTCCAGCTCTTTGGAGAAATGACCTCAGTCCATCTGTAGCTGTCAAAAATGTGCAAATTGGAGAAGCTGGAGCTGCTTCACATGAAGCTAAAGCTGAGCTTTTCTGTGATCTGTACCGAATACTGATGGAGGGAAACCTTCGTAATGCAACCTCTCTGTTTTTGTAAAATCCTTGTTTTTGTTTTCTTATTATTAAATTTTTGGAACCGTTTTCTTATCAAGTAAAACAGCTGTTTGCACTCATAATGTAAATGGGGAGATGTGTCCCGATGTGGGAGTGAAGTTCTGTCCATTGTTCTGAAGCTTCATTGTTGAATACCTTTATCTTCTATTTCTGAGGCACTAATTGTCCCCAAAAGGTAATTTAGTTTTCTTCAGTGAACAGATTTCAAACTTGGACCAACTGAACTCAAAACATAAAACTTAATGAAACTTTGTCTTCTCAAAAAAATAGTTGTTTTAAAAAGACTAAGTTTCCCACTTTGCTCATTAAGGTTCTTTAGTCACAGAGGAGTAGAAACGAGTTTGGAGTATAATTTCCAATGTAATAATCATTTGTTTTTATTGTAAGCCGCCAATGCTAAGGGAACAGTAATTGTGTATAATTGGTGGTTCAGCTACCAGCTGCAAATTATGTTAAGGTGGCTCTGAGCAAGAACTGAATATCTGTGTTGCTCATGATAGATCCATCTATGTTTACTGTAAAGAAACATTCACTACACACTGAGTGTAGAGCGCTTTTTAACAGGAATAAAAAGAACGCTGTATTAACACGATCTGTGAATGCATAAACGTGTACAGGGAGCAGCAGTCAGTGACGGCGAGGCAGAGAGCAGCTTTCATACAAACAGGCTAGTCAATGTTTCCAGAGGTGCTGACCCCCCCCCCCCCCCCCCCCCCCCCCGCTATTTTATTACTGCCTTTATTTTAAAAACTTATGTTTGTGGTGCTGTTTTTATTTATTTATTTTTTTTACATTTTGGACTAGTTTCCTTCTTCTTATTAATGTATTATGCCATGACTAATATGCCTGTTCTATATTTGATACGTTAAGTTCAAATTGCTGTAATTGTTTAATAAATATTTAAAAAAAATTGTGTATTTCCAAAAATTTTCAAGAAAAAAGTATCGGTTATCAGTATTGGCGATACTAGCCCTATAATTACTTGGTATCAGATGGATACCCAAATTCTCAGTATCGCCCACCCCTATTACAAAGCAAGCCCTTATTGGACAGGCAGGAAAAAATGATTCTCATCATTTTTCTATCACTTTATCTTGACAAAAAAACTCATTTTTGTTATGATCACAGGTTCAGTTCCGGCCTTGTCTGTCCATGTTTCAAAGTTTGCAGTATTTGGGCAAGACACTGAACCCCACGTTGGTCCTGGTTATAGGTTGGAGCCAGTATTAGCCAGCTGCGTCATCAGTGTGTGAATTTATGTGAATGGGTGAACGGGACTGTGACTGTAAAGTGCTTTAGGCCTTCGAAGAAGGGAGTAAAGCCTATGTAAGTATTCGCCATTTTCCTCCGTATGACAACATCACCTGTATGTCATAAGTGCGTGCTACTTCCATTTGTCTTAAGAATAATTCCTGATACATCTTCCACATACAGGACAATGGTATGTACCATTTTCATAGCGCACCTTAAGGTGGCTGCATGAGCCTCAAGGGGACTGGAAGACAATAGGCTGGGAACGTTTTTTTCAAATCCACCGATGGTTGTGGAGTAAACGAAAAATGCAGAATTGTAACACTTTTGCAATAGTTTCATGTAAGTCAGAGTGGGGGCTTAATTATTCGGAATGTAGACTTTTCCTGTTGAAACTCCCACAGTGTGACTTGTGCGGATCACATTATGGAGTGAAAACTCTATTTTCTTTGTCTGCTTCTTGTCTCAAGATTTTCCAATTCTCTTCTTCTGTTCTGCAAACATCTTGCTCTTTTGAAAGAAAAGTCTTGGCTGATGTTGTTATAACTGGAGAGTATTTTCTGTGTGGGATTAAACAAATCATTTCCATCCAGTAATTTCTGTTTAAATGTGTCAGTAGTTATAGAGTAAGGAGAAAATTACACTGATTGTGTCTTTTAGCGGTTTAAGCTTCTCTGGGGATCATCTGCAGTTGGAAAATCCAGCACGTTGGCAGTGGCTAAATGTGTCGACACATCTTCGTGTTTGAAATGACACGCATTCTCCCCAAGCTTCATCAAACATACGGGACAAACCCTGTCATTGACTCGTCTCAGTTTCCCATGATTCCCTTCTCTTCTAGGGAGCTCAGTCGGATGAATGTTATGTGTGCTGGATCGCGGAGCCATCATAGCTTGTTACCATGGTAACAAAGGAGACAGAGCGGGAGAGAAAATGATATGATCTAAATGATATAAAGATGGATGGCTGGTGTGTGTGAAACAGGCAGTTTGAAAAGGAGGGTTTCTTCATGTACCACATACCGACCACTTTTACCCATGTACACCAAAAACAATCATGTACAACATCTTAAAATATTAAGCTTTTTTCTTTTTTTAAATTGAGAGTGTTAGATTTCAGCAAAATCAGCTTCTGGGTGGTTTGTACTTAAAAACTATTCTGTTTCAGTAACTGTATTTTGGGTTGTATATGTACATTTTTTTCACAGCACACGTTCATTACCTTTGAAGACAATTAGATGTGTTCCAGCTAAAATCTTACCGGCAACTGAGAAAATGTATGTAAATTGATTTCCTGTTGGCTTATCTCGCTGCCCAGGTATAATAAACCGATGTAACTGTAGGAATACTTATAATTATTTAGGGACTGCAATATCATAAATTGGTACTACATAAACAAACTTGTTAAAAAAAATCACTTTAGCCACAGCCAATACACTGTAAAAAAATATGTTTCTCAAACCAAGTTAAAAAATAATAGATATAAGCTGTTTTTCCTTTGGTATAAATGACAAAAAAAATCCACCAATAGATTTAGAATTTATTTCTGTATTTTAAAAAAAAGTTGTGATGCTCTGCCCTTTTACGCCAAAAGAAATTCTTGAAATCTAGCTGTAAGCACTTTTATTTAGATATATTCTTTTTGGCAATTGGGCTAAAACTAACTGGGTTTTGCTCATGAATAGATTGAAATTTTTAGTAGATAAATTTAACATTTTTCCCCAAATATTTACAATTATCCTAACTTTTAAGATTATGTTTGTATACTGCTTAAGGATTTAATATGAATACTTTCCAGTTAGTCTCTTTCTTAAAACCAATTACAAGTAAAACTTCTGCTTATAAAAATTATGTAAATTAAAAAATACGTTTTCATTATAGAAATTGCTTAATTTTTTGATAAAATGCTTGTACTCAAGATTTATTCTCTTAAAACAAGTCTTTACATCTTAATGAAAAAAAAAACTAGTGAGTTTGCTATTTCTTATATCAAGTGTAGCAAGACATTTTAACTAGAAACTAGACAGTAATACTTGTTGAGATTTTGTGCTTTTGCAGTGATAAAAGCAGTTTGTCTTCAGTGGAAGTTCAGAAGAAAGCTGAGATCTTTTAGAAGACACAACACACAGACTCAAGGAGGATCAATAACCCATTTTTCCATGTGTGCCGCTCATCATAGGACTGCAGGTTTAACATGCACTCTTGTCAAACTGGACTCCATTGATTCGTGTGCACATCAACAGACCATCTTCCCCTTTTTGTTTGCTCTAAAAGTACTTTTGGTTGGGCATTAAATTAGTTATTCATTATTAATGCACCTAATTAGTTGCTGTTGTTTTACATTTTCGTTGATGTCCAACTTTTACACAAATACCCCCCCCCCCCCCCCCCCCCCCCATTGAGAGAAAGTATTACAGAATGCCTGTGAAGGCATGAGAAGTGGGATGGTCATTAACTTTCCGAATAACTCGCAGCTAATTTCGTGTTGCTTTTGTTTGATGCTCACACGCGCACACACACTCTGTGATGCACACATGATTCTGTGGGCGATTAAGTGGATGCCTCGTTATTGGGCACTAATGGCACTTCACAAGGCTAATCCCTGCTTGTCACACAGAAAGACTATTTGCGTCCTGATGGTTGTGTGAGTGCGTGCGCGCACGTTGAGCCGGTGTAATTATTGCCATCGTGAAAAGGCAGAGAATAGCTGCGACAGCTGCTTCCAAGCTACAAGCATGTCATTAGATTACACAAGACTGTCTGTTAATGACTGCGTGTTTGCACCTGGGTGATAAAACCAGCATAAAATGTTTGTTTGAACCCCAGAGTTTTGGTTTGCCGCTCCACATGTTCACACTGGACATTAAACTGATGGCAACATTGCAGACTTCTAGAGAGCAGTTCCAAACAAGAGTTTCTCCAACTTTCTGCTAGAATTAGTGAAAAAAAATAGTATTTATTCAACAACAGGTTCTTTATCAGTGTCTGGAGGAATATTCCAAAAATCGGATGAAATTTGATTAAGGGGAGACTCAAAAAAATAAAAAAAATCAAGTGTCATAATTTAGGGAAGTTTTTAAAAATTTGGAGAAATAAATTTGTTTTGTAAGGGAAGGGGGTTGATGTTGGCTTGTCATACACCACAAGTGAATTGGTGAACTGTACCTGGTTCCAGTTCCTTTAAACAAGGGATCCCCTACTTTTCAGGCCCTTAACAGGTTTAATGTTAAACAATGTTTTCTTGGACTCGCCTGTACGAGGCTGAATTAGGTGTTCAGTGTTTTTAAACCTCCAGTTTATCTTAACTACTGAGGATAAAGTTTGTTTTCATCCCCTGTAAAATATCTGCAGCTGCTTTAAAACTTATTTTTAAACTAAGTTTTGTGTTGGAACCATTAAATATAATATAGATTTTCCCTTAAAGCCGTAACTGGCAAAGTGAAAGCAACAAATGCAGACCTCAGCTTTATTCAACTTTTAAGGTATGAGGTATACATACAAAAAAACACTAAAACTGGTATTTTCTAAATATAATGATAACCTTGAATTCACAGTTTAAACAATATAACAGCATCCTTTTCACATTCGACAACATTTTATTTATTAATTGCTTATTTATAACTTAACAGAAAACCTTGGATATTGATAAATCAAAACAAAAAAAAAAAAAGCACATGTTTTATCAAGAGGGAATGACGTTTTAATATATGGTGTTTCCACACAGTCCTAGCATATGTAGACAGTTTTCCCTCGGTTTATTGTGGTTCACTCTTTGGTGCAATCCTGCTTGCTTTGCACTTTGTTCTGCGTCCTGATTGGCTGTAGACCCTTGTCAATCAATTTCATCTGTGCCATGTCTCCTTTAGAGAAAGTGTTCAGTTTGTCATATTTACATAAATCTTGGATCATGATCAGATCTTTGTTCACATTCTTTAATCCTTTTCTCAATTTTTTACAAAAGTTTGGGCTTTGAGATTTTAAACACAAGAAAAAAGTGTGAAAAGGATCATGTCAGTCTGAGAAAAGTGTATAAAGTGTGTAGTAAGTGGTTTAACTGTCTTAGAACATCTGTAATTCTACTCTCCGGATTTCACCTATCGTGAGTTATTTTTACAACATAATTCCTGCGATAAACGAGAAAATACTTATTCTGTTTGCTGGTGATTAAGTGAGCAGATCTAAACAGAAATGGTCCTTTCTTCATCCTTTCCTTAACTGAAACATTTCTTCTGAAAGCCCTTTGACTTTGCATTGACTCAATTTTTGTGCCAGATTGATGAGGAGTTGAGAAAAAAAAATAGCATGATAACAAAAGGGTTGGAAAGGTTTAGACAGAGGGGAGATCAGAGGGCCACCATAGTGGTGAAATGAAGTAGAAAATATGAAGGACTCAGAGGGGGACAGAGGTGTTTTGCTGGGGGTGCATGAAGCGATGAAGAGGAATTAGTAGAATCTACAGTGGGGGCTTCTGTTTTCCCTTGACTTCAGGTCTCATTTTTACAGCAAACGGCTTCGCTCTTGGGTTCTCGGCAACGATCTCGCTCCGATTCCAACCTTGTGGAACGCTGCAGATTCTACTTTTGATCCTATTTTGTCTGCGTCTCCCCCAGAGATCATATCTGTGTCACTCCATCCTCTGTCTGTCTCAGCCCATCTCAGCGGATTCTGTTGTTGTTAAGCTTTTTAATCCCTCTGCAATGTTGTCTTTACGCTGCTCCGTTTTACCTCTATCCCCTCTTTTTAAAAAAAATCCCACGTTACTTGTTTTGAACATCTTTAGCTTTCTGGTTTTTTAATCTATCATCAATAGAAGTTGTATTTTGCACACTTGAAATTGTTGAAGTAAAACTTTGTTTCCAGAGCAATCAAATTAGTATGTAAAAGTAGCATCTGAGAAAAAACAACAGGACACCTGCAATCATCCTTGAAAAAAAAAAAAGAATCAGAAACACAAAAAAAGGCAAGCCTTTTAAATCTGAAACAGAGTCTGTAACTGTAAATGAGAAGAAGGAGCCGTTGTCTTCTGCATTTGGGCTGCTCTCACACTTTACTGCATCCAGACAGACCTCAGCTGGAGGGGAGTAATGTTTGCCATCTGCACTCATCCATCCTCATTTCCCCATTTTCTCCCTTTATGCCTGTCTTTTCACTCGCTTTCACACAGTTTCCAGCATCTTGAAACAATGTAGGTTTGGGTCTTACATATATAAAACTCAAAAACTCAAAATCTGAGTAAATATATATAAATTAATTTTTATCTCTTAAGACATTACATCAGTATATTTCCAAGTTATTTTGGTTTTCTACTTTTGTTACCTTATTGTGTGATTTTCTTCTTGTAGAAAAATAATTGACAGATGTCCTCTTCTGTTCCCCTAGGGTTCTTGTCATAGTGAGATCTTTAAAGTGAACTTAGGCTGGGTTAAGTTTCAGAAAGGAACAAATGTTTTTAGTTTTTATTCATTTTTTGGTTTTGCTGTATTCACACTCCTTTTTTTCCTTTCCAAAGTGTTTTAAAGTTTCTTATCCCAGCCTTCTGTAAAACCTTAATTCACTATCTGAGAATTATGGCTATGACAGAAAGGAGAACCCATTACATTTTAAACAAATGTACTCGAATACAAATCACCTCTCTTAAAAAGTGTAGAATAAAATATTTATAATGAAGGAAGATCTTTTTCCTGCATATCTTGTAACTTTATTTTTAGCTTCTGTATCAAGTATTTCAAATGCATTTTAGCTCATTTCCTTTTTTGTTATTACATCTGCTCCTGTCACAAAAACTAATCTAACAGTTATCATTTGTGTAGTCTGCAGGAAGGAGGGAGAAAGGCTGACTATAGTTGAATGATTGTCTTCATGCCCACACGAGTTTGAGCAAAATCTGAGTCCAGTCTGAGTTTGAAATGTTATTTTTGCAGAAAGGCACTGAAACTTTTGATTCTGTATTGAGAAAAAAAATAGGATTAACCTGTTAGTAAATCCTTACCTATTATTTATCTAATTAACTGCTTATTTTAGAAAAGCAGTGACACAGAAATGGTTGCAAAGGTTATGAGATAGAGAGCCAGATGCTCAAAACCCATTGCAGTACCTCCAATCGCATCTATAACTTAACATGAGAACTAACATGAGAACGCCTGCCAGGTATGAACGTAGCTTTAGTCACATGGACCCATACTGGGGTTGACCTATATGGGTGCTGTAAGTTTTTGAGTTGTCCAGTCTGTGGAGGGTCGTAGAGAGAAGCAGCTGCATCTTAAGGGGAGCAACAGGGTGTTTGGAAGAATACTGGAAGTAACATAACAGTGATGCTGTAATAGAGTGCCATCACACTGTGGCCATTTGTAAAGTGCAACTGCTGGCTCCTATCACGTGAACAGCACTAACTGGTTCCTTTCTCAAAATTGACCAATGTGTCTGACGTGCCTGCATCACACCCACTTAACCTTTACTACTCTTGTGTGTTGTAAAAGTGTTCACTATGACCTGTCGCCTGCAGCATGCCAATGGAAAAAAATGTGCATGAATGTTTACTCCCTGCAGGCTCGTACACACCGGGACGAATATTCGCCAGGCGTTATTCGCCAGCGTTTTTCTCCACGTTTTTTGTGTTCACACCTAGGTGATTTTCGCTGACGATGAGCCGAGCGAACATGCAATTTCATTCCCTGACATTAGATGGCGCTTAATGTAAACAGAAATACTCCTGTACACAAGGTGGCGCTGCGCAACTTTACGCTTCTTAAAGTCGCTTTTCCCTCAGAAGAAGAGAGCAAGTATTTACGCGCTTGTCAGAATCATACAAAGAAAACATGAATATTTCAAACACCAGTTGCTCCAACTGGTGCTTGGTTCGGGGATATTTTAGAATGTCCGTCATTATTTCTTCGCTGCTGTGTAGACGCTACTCGGCGTCCATCTTCTTCGCTGGTATGTGTGTTCAGCAAGGCAGTTTTTTGTTTGAGCGCCCCCAAGTTGTGTTTTACTGTAACTTCAGAAGCTCCAGACACGTGTGCAAAAGCGCCATTCTCATTGGTCGAATAGATTTCGACGCGACGCGTCGAAAAAAAAAACGAACCCGAGGCGTTTTTTTTTTTTGACGCTTTGACGCGTGGCGTTTTTTCGCGTCGGTGTGCACACTCTCATTGGTGCCCTTTGTTTAGTCACAAGGCGTTAAACTCGTCCCGGTGTGAATGGGCCTTAAGACCTTGATATTTCTTGCGTGCCCAGTACAGGTTTGCCCATTTTTCACCTGCAGGAATCCAGTATCCACTTTTAAAGACAGCTGTCACAAAGCCTTTACTGGTAAGAAGTCACCCTAAAAGAGTAAATAATACATGAGTACTTTACGGATCCCTTGGTATGAAACATCAAGGAAACTATAACTACTCACCAATTCTGATACTGGGGTTTTAGCTAGTAGATTTTTGGATTTTAACCCTTTAAAACTGGAGACGTCGCGATCAATGTGAATCAGCTGATTGTGATTTGAAGTAAAGCAGCTTTGCATATTGGCCGTTTCTGTAACAGAATCTACTGATTGACTTTGATTGCGTAAGCACTTTAGTTCTGTAAAGTGTTGCATATCAGCTGATAAATTAGCCTGCTTTTTTTACACTGCAGATCTCACTGGATTTACATTAATTGCGGTTGAATAGTTACACTGGTAAAAATAATGTAAACAATAGAGCTAAAGTTCTGGCGTTAAAGGGTTAAAATAAACTGCAAAATTCCAAATAATTTTAAGAAATCCTTGTTTTTGTAATTATAACTTTACTAAACCAAACTGCTTTATGAGTTACCCTCAAGTTAATTGTCAGATATTTTCTGATTGAATCCTGAAAAAAGACTCATGAGTTCAATTCAAAGAGGTTTCTAATCAACACCAAACCTCAGGTGCAAGTTTTGTGCATTGAATGTTTTTGCACCTTTTTTTGTATATTTTTGACAAAGAAATCAGAAATTCAGAGTGCATTGTGCAGAGTGCAATAACTGGGGGGCATCAGCTGACCACTACAAGGTTTTACTTTCCTAATCCAAATTACCCAACAACGTTGACTCAAACAATAAATACACACCGCATCCTTTTCCATTTGTTTTCTTTCCAAATTGCTTTAGCTGAGGGTCATTGTTTGTCTTTCCACATCACTGTGTGTGCAGTGGCCCTGCTTTTGTGCCCTCGTAGTCAGTCGTAGCTGTTGGGTTTTAAGAGGCCATGCGGAGCTGGTGTGCATGTACTGACATGGAGCCACGCTTTGTGCATGTTGGCATAGTAAAGGACTGGCACCTTGCCCAGACATCTCACCCAGTGACGGCACGGGCAGACTCCAAATTTGTTGCTACCCCATGAGACGGGTCTCAAAAAGAAATGCATAAATGAAGGACCTCAAGGTTTTTCGTTTTATGATGGTTTAAAGTGGTTTGATCTGAAAGATAAAATCTGAAATACTCAGATAATGTATTTTATGTTAATAAAAAAGCAATAATGATTTTGGTAAGTAACAATAGCTGTCAACAGCCAAAGAGACAAAAAAGGAAACGTTTGTTGAAGGACATCTTCCTCGGAAAAAATGAGGGCAAGCTTAAAGAAAAAAGCAAAAAAAAAAAAGCTTAAGTGGTCCAGGTGTGGGAAGAAAAGACCAATAGGAAAAGGAACAGGGTAAAGTGTCAGAAACTAAGAGTCTGAGGCTAATGAAGTGTGGCATTGATAGATGAGAAAAAATGAACCTGCTGCCATGGTAAGCTGGCGCAGGCTGTTCTGCTCCCGGTGTCTTGGCTTTATTGAATGATAGGCGTGCAAAGTGGTTTGGTCACTCACAGAATTATAGAGTTGAATACACACATATCGTTACCGCCGTGTCACACAGCACAGCACAGCTCCTCTGTGCTTTTGTGGAGACACCTAAAAGCCGAATGAGTGCTGCTGTTGTCAAGGTAACCTTTGGTCTGAGTTCGAGTTCAGCTGTCAGGCCTTTTCTAAGTCTCACACTTAAGTTACGGTTACACTTTTGACACATCTGCTGTTATCAGTAACTGTTTTACTTTTTTGGCTACCACCACAAAATCTGGCTACAGTGTTCCCTCACTGCTTTTAGAATGCACTGTGTTGCATTCTAAAAGCAGATACTACTACTACTACTACTACTACTACTACTACTACTACTACTACTACTATTACTACTACTAATAATAATAAGTAATAATCTGATAGTCTTTTCAACCATAATAATCAAGTTTTACCGTTTATGTATCGGTTCACATGGCACAGCATGACAGTGGCATGTTAATCCCACTCTTTAGAGTGAATTCAAATAACCAATTCAGTGGTTTAGTGTTAGTGTCTAAGACGGGTTGTTCTTGGATTCAAAGTCATGCTTGAGTCATGCCAAAGATTCTACTGTAAAAATGAGACCCAAACTCTCCTTACTTGACACTCAGCAATTGGGGAGTTGAACCACCAAATAAATTAAGTGTTGGTGTAGAGTATGAACTTTACTATCTGGCTTCACAAATTAGTTGATATAATTTAAACATTTATTAGAAGACCATGATAACCACTTTTATGATAAAAAATGCTAGTATTTTTTTTATGATAAAAGTTGCATGACCTGCTTTTGGAGCCATTCTTTAGCGGCTGTTGAAGAACTTGCACACGGAGCACCTTATTCCTTCAGCCCCTGAGGCAGCCGCATGTTCATTACTTTTAACAGCACACATGGAGCAACTGTGACGGGTTTGGATCCCACTGAATACTGAACTGCTAACACCAGCAGTGCTGCAATAAATTCGGATGAAATGCCACTGCAGTGAATGTTGGATTGTAAATCCAACATTGTTTAGGATCAACTGTGAATGTTAAGGTTTGGTTCACTGTTTATGCTCAGTTTTATTGATGCATATGAAAATTGTTTGGTGTATTTCCATTGCTGCTGTGCTTCATCGTTGTTCACTTAGCTGTTTTCTCTGTGGACTCCTCAAACAATTAGAAAGACAAAAAAAATCTAGATTCTGGATATCTTTTTCACAGTATTTCAGTTTTCTGTATTTTTCTTGAATGTTTAAATCTTGGTTCTAATACCCCAAAACCTGTATTGCTGGCCGGCTTCTGTGAGTTTTGGATTGTTCGCATTAATCGCCTCATAGTAATTCTTTTTGAAAAGATCACAATCTTCCTTCAATTAGTGTTGATGCTCTTTGCTTGTGTTGTCTGTGGAGTTAATTAATGCTGTCAGGGTCTGTTACTACAGTGCCGTTTTTTCGGATAAAGTGTGTATTTTTGTGTGTGCCGCCTTTATGGTTGTAAGCAACAGATGCTCATCTACAGTCTTTGCCAGGTTGCCATGGTAGCTAGATGGTGTGTGGGTTGTGGTCTGGTGGCATGTTATTATTGAACCCAGACATTAATTTATAAAGTGACCTATTGGCAGCACAGCTTACGATCAGAGTCAAATATTTCACAAAAGGCATGACCTTATTTACTGGAAACAAGCAGAGAAGTAATAAATCGAGAACAATTTAAATTTATACCTAAAGGCAGGACGGTAAAAATAAAGTAGACACACTTAACTGTGAGGCCAGATACTAGAACCCCAAGATCAAAAGCAATTAGTAGCACAGCAAAATGTTTACTTTTTATAATTAATCATTAACACCAGCAGTTTTTCTTTCATTTTGATCAAATTCCATTGTTATTGTTTAGTTTTTGGAAATGTTTTAACACTCGAAGCTTCTGATCCAATTGGCCAAAGGTAATATTTTATAAGTTACCGTTTATTAGGGATGTGAATAGGACCATTAAAAAAATCAATCCGGCATTGTATAGTCACAAAGTTAATTAAATCTTTTACGTATCAATTCATGGACCATGTTGAATGTTCTATATTGCGGTTCACCTTTTGCAATTTTGCTCTTTAGATTTTGTTCAGTGCAACTTTGCATGCTTTTTTTTTTTAAATTACCTGCGTTCTGCGTCTTGATTGACTGTTGACCTGCTCAATTAATCTTTTAATTATTCAGTGTATTCAGTGAACACGGGTTTTGAACTCGGAAGCCTGGAACGCGTGTCTGTACGTTTACATAGACAAAGCAGCTTAAATGAGCGTTGCTGAGGAAGGTGTGAATGTAACTTTAGAGTTTAAGCAAGAGAGAGAAGTGTGAAAATGTTGATGTCTGAGAAAAGTGAATAAAATGTGTAGTGAGGGGTTTTACTACCTTTACAAATCCAAAATCCTAATTTGCAGATTTCTCCTACTGTGGGTTATTAATGCAATAAATGAGTGAAAACACTTTTTTGGGATAAATATCAAATCATGTGAAAGTGAAAGACACACAACAAAACAGTTAACACATATTTCTCTGTTATGACTGCCCACATTCGTTTTTGTTAGCTCAGCGTCAAACAAAATCTCTTTGCAGTCTTACTTTGACTGTTGATGTTTGTTGGAAAGTTTAGAAAACAACAACATCTTATTCATTTCATTAAGCGTGGTATGGAACTGATTGAAGGAAGGTTTAAAACAAACTAAAAGTTTACATATTTTCCAAAAAACCTACAAGATGTCACTAATGGAACATTAAAAGGCCAGAGATGATCAATAAAAGCAAAAATGTCACTTCTGCATAGGTGCTACGCAGAATGTTACATGAATGTTTTGAACAAAAGTGTCAATAGAAATACGCACATCATCAGGTGATGTAAAAAGCGGTTTTATCTGTCGATTGTGTTTGCCTGGAAGGTTTTTATATGAATTTCACATGATTTTTATATGAATCCACTGGCTCTGATTGTAGTGTGTAATAATGACCAGTCTTAGAATTCCATTTATGATCAACTCATGTAGAAAAACCGACTCCTGTTTGTCATAGGAGCTCTAAACTTTGTTGTTGTGTAAGCCCCTCTCTTTGCCTGTTCTATAGTGGGAAATGTCACATAAACAAAATTACAAAAAAATGTGTTGAATACCTAACCTACCTATTATGCGTAATAATGCTTTCAAGGATGCTCAGGTCTTAGTTGGTTAAAAGCTTGTTGCACAGATCTGTCAACAACAATGAATACCATCAGAGTGTAAAACAGATGTAATCTAAAATTTCATTTTGAGAGGCAGATTAAAACCACTTTTTTAAAAGGAAGAACAACTATACTTTATAGTAAAAGCAAAAAAAGAAAAAAAAGACTAAAATCCAAGGAGCCACATGTCTTCTCCATCCTGATGAATTTTAGAACTAAGAAAGAGCCTAGTAAAAATTAATAGTCATTTGCAAATGAGTTCTAGTTACTAATTATACTCTGAATGAACGGATTGGGAAGGCAGTCGCCCCAGGGTTTGATTTTCAGAATTGGTTTGTTAGAATACTGCTTAAGGTGCCACAGTGTCCTATAACACTCAAACACTGTACCATTATTCAAACAGCAATTGTGATCTTGGTACACAGTGTCTCGTGTTAATTGAACAGTGAACTGAAAACTACGTGCATGTGTCTGCAATAGAGAACATGCAAGTGCGCATACACTTAAATCCAGTGCAACAGAGACGCAAAGTACAGACAGCAGGTTGAGCGTGGGCTGGTCGCTGTGGCAACGGCCCTGAGCCTCCAAACATGTGGAGAGAAACAGGAAGCGAGAGAGTCCAGATGTCATTTTAAAAACTTATTTTTGCTGTTAAAATGTGACAAGTGTGTGTTCTCTTATAAAAGTTGTGACACACACACACACATGGGTACACATACGTATCTCTTGCTTAGAATCTCTCCTGAAGGCTCCTCTTTGAGTTCTTCTGCTGTTGCGTTATTCCCAGCACAACTTAATATCATGTTTGGTTTGGTTTTATGTTTCTCAAATAAGCTTTCAAATATGTGTATAAGTGTGCATTGCAGTGTTAAACAGTTTGTAGTGGAGCAGGTACTTCAGAGCCTTGTTTGCAAAGATGATGGAGCCATCCGAGTGAAGTCTATCTAGCTCCCAGTCAGATCTTACTGGACATGGCTGACAAATAGCTGATAAAAAAAGGCCTCACGGAGGACGCTATTTATCATTCCTGTTCATTATTAGACCACATATCCTGCATTTCTAAGAATTAGAGCAACATTTCTTTGATTTTATTGAATCATGTTTAGTTAGTTTGTTTTATTAAAACTATGTTTACTTTCATTCCCCTCACTGCCATGTCACGGCTTCTTTTCCTGAATTTAATCTATCAGAAAGGGACAAAAGTCGTAGTTCCTTTAAAAACTGCTTAAGGCTGTTTTCAGGAGGGAGCAATTTACAATAAATTCCTATGTAAAAAAGCCTAGAAAAAAATCTGACTTTGATTTTCTCAAAAAACACATATTTACAGTTTGGTGTCAACATTTATTTTTATTTAAATTGCTTTAACTCCCTTGTTAACAAGAACTTAGAGATGGGTTTTGAATCGATCATTTCCATTCTTTTAGAGATCAAATTTGCTTAAAGTTCAGGCTGTGGCTTTTAGATTGGCAGGTGGATGAAACCCAGTAGAGCTTTGATCTTTACTTTGTGCCAAATCATTACTATATTCAGAATGTTGTTGAAGTGAGAGGAGTGAACTCTGGTCAATTGGCCTGTTCCACACAATCCAATGGTTGATGTTATCTGTCCAGTGTATATATGTCTAAATGTACATGTTCCATCCCTGTAGCATCAGAATGCTAACATTAATCAGACAAAAGCTAGGATAAGTGTAGCATCTTTGAGTTTGAGTAAGTTCACCGAAGTTGTAGACATCAAAATATACAGAAAGAAGAGTGAGGAGAATGATCTTGATTGCTCAGCAAGAAAAACCAGGGGGACAAAAAGGGGAAAGGAAGGTTGCATGACAAAGAACCATGACATAACATTAGGACACCTTTAGCTTTGACTGATCCATGCATTAATCTTGCTAAACCGAAAGTTTGTGGAATTTTTACAAAAGGTATTTAACATATTCTGTTTGACCTTGTAGCAAAATGTGTTTCCTATCTCTTGGTTCAACACTTAGAGCCTCTTCTCTGTCATCTGAACACAAAAGCAAATCCAGAGCCATTATTCACTAAAGGACACAGAAGAAGAAGGCCAAACAACATTTTTGTATTCTCTTTATTGATTTCATAAAAATAAAAAGGTAATCGTAGCAGTGATGTTTAAACAGGGGAATTTGTATCTTTGAAAAGTTTACTATCAGAACGAATAAAACAATTTTGGGGCGGCCATGGTGCAGGGGGCGGCCGTGGTGCAACGGTTGGGCAGTTGCCCCATGATCATAATTTCAGGTTCAATTCCCACCTTGCACACCCATGAGTTGATGCTTCCTCGGGCAAGACACTGAATCCCACCTTGCCTCTGGTGGTAGGCAGGCACCTGTGTTCGGGACCAGAGCCACCACCAGTGTGTGAATGTGTGTGTGACTGGGTGAATGGGACTATGACTGTAAAACGCTTTGGGCCTTGTAGGTAGAAAAGCCCTATATGCCATTTACCAATTTTAAACTTTCCCTATTGTTTTAGCAGAACCACTATAAGCATAAAGTAGTAAATTTTTACATCCCCTAATTCTCTCTTTTTTTAAATATAAATATATATATATATAGTGGCTTCTACGCTAAACCCGGGTTCGATTCCCAGGGCGGAATGAACAATTAATGGTAATGGAAAATGGGGCAGTTACCATAACAATGGAAATGGGGCAATTACCATAACAAAGACGGGCAATTACATCACCCAGTGAGGGTCCTTGGGCAAGACCCTTAACGTTAATGCCTACCTCACAACATGAGAGACAATGAACATGTCATGCCGGCTCAGACGTCGCCCGGCCAAACAAGGTCTGCGTCAGGTGCTGAGGAAACAGAGCACCCTGATGGAAAGTGGGCTACTGGAACAAGACAGAAATGGACTAGATGTGAGAACAAGGTTCTGTTAGAATGCTACTTCTCAAGTAATCCCACCCAGAGGGGTTACATGCAGAGAATGTGGAATGAATGGATGCTTCGAAACCCACAATCAAGTCTAACTGCCAAACAACTGGTAGCTCAGTGCTCTAAATTTTTTGTATTTTTTTTTTATACACTGTATTTTATCCCACGAAGGGAAATTCTTTCTCCGCATTTGACCCATCCCCTTGGGGAGCGGTGAGCTGCAGCCGAAACTGCGCTCGGGAGGCAGTAGCGTTAAGGGTTTTGCCTAAGGACCCTCACTGGGTGATGTTAACTGCTCGCCATTGATATGGTAATTACCCCCAGTACCATTGCTCATTCCCCTCCGGGAATCGAACCCTGGTTTCCTGCATGGTAGCTTCCAACCTTACCAACCGAGCTACCCAGCCGCTGGGTATATATATATATATATATATATATATATATATACCCATATATATAACATCCACAAACGGCAACTCCTATCACAACTTGAGATTGAAGCGATACAATACAATGCCACGGGAGAGCCAGAACAACAGGTCAGAGAGGAGGTCATGCCATACTCCCACCCTGAGATTGGGTACACAGCCCCAACAACCACAATTACGCTGAGCAAGGCAGCAACTGACCTGAAAGACAAGATCATGTCTACAATGAACACTAGGCTACCCCGACACCAACTACAACGGTTAAGTGACGTACCTGAAAGTCTACTGGAAACCGTGGATGAAGCATTGAGGGCAATTCCTACCACAAACATTACAGAAACCAATGAACTGGTTTACACTTCAGCAGCAGTGATCCTTGAGATGCTTGGCTACAAGAGCAACCATGGAAGAAAACAGTACCCACCATGGAAGCAACGGTTAGAGGCCAAAATCAATTCAACTCAGAAGGATGTGAGTAAGCTGACAGAGGCTCAAAGAGGTACAATGAGAAAGCAAGTACCTACGAGATACAGCCAGATGCCCATACCTGAAGCACTGGAAACTGCCAAACAAAGGCTCCTAGCCTTGAGCAGCCGCCTAAAGAGGTACACAAGAGACAATGAAGCCAGACGAATAAACAGGCTCTTCGCAACTCAACCTGCAAAAGTGTACGCTCAGTGGCAGGGTCAAAACAGCCGAGCAGACCCACCAAGGCTAGAAACTGAACAGTACTGGAAAAGTATATGGGAGAAACAGACAGCACATAACAGCAATGCCCAGTGGCTGGTCTCTCTGAGAAAAGAACATAGCAACCTCCCTGAACAGAATCCAGTAACCATCACAGTGGCAGACATACAAGAAAGAGTCTCAGGTATGAAGAACTGGACAGCACCGGGCCCTGACATGATACATGCCTACTGGCTAAAGAAGCTTACCGCACTCCACGAGCGCCTGGCAGCACAAATGAACCAGCTGCTAAGAGATGGGACTCACCCCGAATGGCTAACGGAAGGGCGAACGATCCTGATCCAGAAGGATCCCTCAAAGGGTGCAGTCCCATCCAACTACCGGCCAATAACCTGTCTGTCCACAACATGGAAGCTCATGTCAAGCATCATTGCAACAAAGATAAATAGGCACATGGATCAATTCATGAGTAACACACAGAAGGGCATTGGTAGAGACTCCAGAGGAGCCAAACACCAACTCCTGGTCGACAGAACAGTCGCTCAAGACTGCAAGTCACAACACACCAACCTGTGCACAGCCTGGATTGATTACAAGAAGGCCTATGACTCAATGCCACACACATGGATCACTGAATGCTTGGAGCTGTACAACATCAACAGGACTCTAAGAGCCTTCATAGGAAACTCAATGAAGCTGTGGAAAACCACCCTTGAAGCCAATGGGAAGCCACTTGCACAAGTGTCCATCAAATGTGGGATATACCAAGGTGATGCTCTGTCCCCACTGCTGTTCTGCATAGGTCTCAACCCCCTCAGTCAAATAATCACCAAGACTGGCTATGGATACCGACTCAGAAATGGGGCCAACATCAGTCACCTCCTCTACATGGATGACATCAAGCTATATGCTAAGAGCTAGCGTGATATTGACTCCCTGATCCACACCACCAGGATCTACAGTACTGACATTGGGATGTCATTCGGGTTCGAGAAATGCAGCCGGATGGTGACAAAGAGAGGCAAGGTAGTCTCACTCCTTCCCAGAAGGAACAATAGCAGACATCGAGGACAATTACAAGTACCTTGGAATTCCACAGGCAAATGGCAACCTGGAGCAGGCAACAAGGAAAGCTGCAACAGCTAAATACCTCCAACGAGTAAGGCAAGTCCTGAGAAGCCAGCTCAATGGCAAAAATAAGACCCGGGCAATAAACAGCTACACACTCCCCGTTATCAGATACCCTGCAGGAATAATAAGATGGCCAAAGGAAGAGATACAGACCACGGATGTTAAAACACGAAAGCTCCTCACCATGCATGGAGGGTTCCATCCCAAATCCAGCACCCTGAGACTGTATGCTAGCCGCAATGAAGGAGGCCGAGGACTAGTGAGCGTAGAAGCCACTATCCAGGATGAAACATCCAAGATCCATGAGTACATCAAGCTCAAGGCCCCAACTGACAGTGTGCTCAGTGAATGTCTCAGGCAATGGAGAGCAGAGGATACAGGGCTGGAGGACAGATCCTCATGGGAGGACAAACCCCTGCATGGGATGTACCACCGGACCATAACTGAAGTGGCTGATTTCAAGAAGTCCTACCAATGGCTAGAAAGGGCTGGCCTACAGGACAGCACCGAAGCGCTCATCCTGGCAGCCCAGGAACAAGCCCTGAGCACCAGAGCAATAGAGGCTCAGATCTACCACACCAGACAAGACCCAAGGTGTAGGCTGTGCAAAGAAGCGCCTGAAACAATCCAGCACATAACTGCAGGGTGTAAGATGCTGGCAGGGAAAGCATACATGGAGCGCCACAATCAAGTGGCTGGAATAATATACAGGAACATGTGTGCAGAATATGAACTGGAAACCCCAAGGTCAAAATGGGAAACACCTCTGAAGGTGGTAGAGAATGAGAGGGCAAAGATCTTGTGGGACTTCCAGATCCAGACTGATAGGATGGTAATGGCGAACCAACCAGACATTGTAGTGGTGGATAAAGAACAGAGGAAAGCCGTTGTGGTGGATGTGGCAGTGCCAAGTGATGGGAACATCAGGAAGAAGGAACATGAGAAACTGGAGAAATACCAGGGACTCAGAGAAGAACTGGAGAAAGCCTGGAAAGTGAAGGTGACAGTGGTGCCTGTGGTAATTGGAGCACTCGGGGCAGTAACCCCCAAGCTGGAGGAGTGGCTACAACAGATACCTGGAAAGACCTCAGACCTCTCAGTCCAGAAAAGCGCAGTGCTAGGAACAGCTAACATACTGCGCAGGACCCTCAAGCTCCCAGGCCTCTGGTAGAGGACCCGAGCTTGGAGGAGAAACCACCCGCGGAGGGTGAGAGGGGCGTTTTTTTTTCATATATATATATATTTTATGTTTCACGGGGCCAGTGAAAAAAACCCCATAGAGGCCCAAGAATATGGGTCTCTATAGGCCTCCCACCTACATAGTAAATGAGAAGATACATCAAAGAGTATTGATAAAACTTACATGATTAAAGGGGAAATGTTGCACAAAATGTTACATTTGTTTCATTAAGGTTTTTAAAAACTCAAAAACTTTTTCTGACAGAAAGATTTTCTTGGCTTAAAAAATGTTAGAAGTGTTTTTCTGTACCACCAATACAACTAGTGTCTCTCCTGACTTTTAAAAGTTTGAGCAGATAAACAGAAATAAATCAATGTTTCATGTTTATACGTGTTTTCTTGTCATTACTGTTGTGTAAACCGTTGATTAGAATAATGAAAAAGAAGACCAATGGATATGTGAGCAATCATTTCATAGTGTTAAAATAACTACGGCTAATTCTCATTATCATTACTATTACTATACTAGTCTGTGGTTTTGTTTTTTGGGAAATTTGCAGTAAACAGGTCCTGTGTAGCCTTTCTACTCAGATCCTTTAAAAATAGCCCTCATCCTCAAACAGGTTGGTGATACCTACTCTAGACAAGTTTTTCTGTACTTTTTCTTCAGAATAAACCAGAAGCATCCTCTTTCTGTATTATTCGGCAACACCTGCAGTACATTCATTTAACCAGAAACACTATCCTAAAATCTGCTTTTGCTTTAATTATGAGTCAGATATTGATAAGCTTGTTAATTTACTTTTTCAGTTAATCAGCAACCACCCATCCTTCCTGAAAGTGCTTCAGTTGATTTTGAGCGGCAACCAACATAGAATAATTCTCTTTTCAGTTAATGATCATGATCTCTGTGTGGTTGGAAATGTGCATTTCTGGATTTATGAATGGTAACCTTAAGCAATACCATTATTATATAACCAACAAACAGTAGCTCTGTTTGTTGTTGCATCAATAGTTGGGTAAAATAAAAGCTCTTTCAGTAAATAAAAAGAAAAAATGTACATCATTAGCCCATAGGTCATTGCCTCTTTAGCTTGGTACTTTTTTTTGCCTCACAGTGCTGTTCATTGGTTTGCAAATATTTATTAATGCACAACTTTATGGGGATGGCCTGAACTGAACATTTGCATCGCCTCATCTCAGTTCTTTATTTAGCCGCTCTGTTGAAGATTTAAAGGTGAAAGTCCCATTAGTTGTCACATACCTGGATGTGTGAAATTTGTTCTCTGTATTTGACCCATCCCCTGGGGGAGCGGTGAGCTGAAGACACAGTGGCGCACATAAACCATTTGGTGCTTTAACTTCCTGTCTGACCCCTTAAGCTGAGTGTAAAGCAGGGAGGTTTTGAGGTCCCATTTCCAGTCTTTGTTATGACTTTGACTGTGGATTTGAACCTACAACCTACCAGTAGGGGAGACACTACCACTGGGCCATAAAGTTTGTTTGTTGGGATTCTGCAGGTCACAGGACGGCTGAATGGCTCAGCTTCAGCTCAGCTTTACTTGCTGGACCTTTAGCTTTACCTTTGATCATTAAGATTTCTAAGTAGAATTAAGAATTTTATATTTTACTATTTGGTCACAAGAAGCCCAATTATTTAATAATAGGCATAAACATATCTGTATTACAGCCCATGAAAGTTGAAATAGAACTACACGACAAATTAGTGGGTAATTTGTTGTATAGTTTTTGATAAAAATTATCCACTTGTTGAGTATTTTTAATGTTGTGGGGCACAGGTGTTAGTGTGTCTGTGTCCTACATGTTTTCCAACTAGCCTCCCATTGAAGCTCTTCATTGACTAAACCCACCTGATCCAGGTAATCAGTTGCAGATAAGGCAGGATTTCTGGAAAACCAGCAGGCTACCGACCCTCGAGGCCTGGTGTCTGACACCGCTGCTGTATAGTGATGAACTACAGCACTGAACACCGATGGTGTGGTGGTAGAGTCTGTATTGATCGAGTATTTTTTCTAGGTTATTTTTTTTCTTTTAGTGAACACTGCTTCCTATTTCTGTTTTGTTTTGAAGAGTCCTGATGTTGTGGCAGCTCGCACCTTGTTTTTTTTCAGAGTAAAGAACTCCACTTGAGGATTTATTATGCTTGATTTGTAAAACCATTCATTTAGAAAAGATGCTTTCATCTTTGGTTTGTCAAAAAGGACAGTAAGACAAAAGTAATACAGGAAATTTTGCAAAATGAAAATGAAATATCCCAAAAATGCACATTGTCATTGTCATTCGTGCACAGCATCGAATATGCACAGCTGAATTAAATGACATTGCTCCGGCCACAACAAAACAGCATCTATAAACATAAAAGTAATAGAGGAACTGAGGCAGGTCAGAATGCATCAGTAAGGCAAAGTAAATACAATAAATACTGCTGTGCAAAGAGATTTTGTAAAAAGGCAAACGCAGAGGTAGACATAAGTGGATGAGCAGGTGTATTTTAAACCTGATGTTTTTAAAGGAGTTTTGCAGAATCTACACATTTTAAGATTAAAAAACAGTGTAGATTGGAATGTTCTTTAGACAGAGAAGAAGTTTGTACATCAACAGTTAAATAGATGCATTTTAGCGGGTGAGTCAAACTGTGCAAAGATAGGGGCTTAGCTGTGTGTGAAGGAAAGGAGTGTACGTGTGAAAATGAAAAGGACAGATAATGCTAATAGAGATGGAGAGAAAGACTTGTGGGAAAAATGGCCAAAGAAAGTGGCAATGTTGAGAGAAACTGATTGATATTTGACTGTATTGATTTCTACCTCCTATTTTCCACTGTTTCATCCTGAGCTTCACTGATTCTCTCTTTGTCTCTTTCCTTTTTAAAAATCGGTAAAGACCTACTTTCTTTTGACTCGTGGGACTTTCAGTCAATTTGTCACGAACACGTGTCAGAAGCCAAAACGATTTCAAACTTCACTGACTTCATCTTTGTAATCAATAACAAAATGATTGTCCAGGAATGTGGTTTTAAATTAGGCTTTAATATAACATTAAATGAAGACAAATGCACTCAATGCTGTAAACTTTGGAGGTTGAGGCTGCTGTTCATGGCTGAGTGGGATTGAAAGGAATCAGTGGTCTACAACTGGACAAGGGACTCCAAAGTCCAATCCAGCATCTTGCCTTCTTTTCAGCTAACCCTTACCATGCAGCTTCTTATTGCGGGAACACCTGATCCAGCAGCATATCTGGAAAAAAGTAGGACGCAGGCTCCTCAAGACTGAAGTTTGAATGTTTGTAGCATGGGTGTAAAGACGCAAAAGAGCCCAAAAATCCTGACACACTGAAAACCATCTATCTTCTCTGGGTCACAGAGTTGCTGGAGTCTATCCCAGTTACTGTTTGGCAAAGGCGAGATACAGTACATCCTAAACAGGTCTTTGTGTTTCAGGGCCACACAACCCCACCCTCACATTCACACTAAGAGACCGTATGGAATCAGCAATTAACCTACAAAGCAGGTTTTGGACTGTGGGAAAAAGCCAGAGGGCTTTATCCTTATCCTCATATGAAATGAATTACAAAAAACGGCATCAAGTCACATTAACCCTTTAAGACTGGAGATGTCACAGGTAACAGTTAAATTTCAATTCAATTAAATTGTTTTGATATGTCCAAATATTACAATAGTCGTCTCAATGGGCTTCATACCGGTAATTGTTTAAGAACATGAAATCAGTCATAAAATATAATAGGTAATTGCTTAATTGAACTAAACAGACTAATCTAAACTGGGCATCCCTGCCCATAGACCTTCCCTTTTTAGTAAGGAAATGCACCTAAAAAAATGGATTCTGGGAAAAAAAAAAAAGAACAACCCTCAGGGATGTCCACATGAAGGAGGGATCCCCTCCCAAGACTGACAGGCGATCTACCAGAACTCTTATTGCATGTGCACCACAGTTAGAACCACATGCTATAAGATATATTGTAATTCGATGACCACCTGGGATTTGAAGCAGGGCCTTCTTGCTGTTAGGCAAAAGCACTTACCACAATGCCACCATGCAGCCCTCCATTGGATCCTGTTTGGTAAAAATGTAATCTCAAGTGGGACAGAGTGAGTTGTCTCCAGCCATTGCAACAGTATAAAACAGCAACAAAGTGATGTCTGAAGCACTACTGAATTCAGGTATTGGTCCACTTATATAAGCTCTATACAAGTATACGCCATTTACTATTTACCATTTGGATCATATATGGAAGGGAAGGTGATGGCTCAATCTCACTGTCGAGATCATGCACATTGAACAAACTAAATGGATGCCCACTGCAATGAGCTCTACGCATCACAGAGTTTAGTCACCCAACCCACTTGACTGAAAGGCAGACACTGAAAGAAACCAGCGGGATAGCATTGACACTGTTGACACATTTGAATCGGTTAGTTCAAAAAGGGGCCCCAAGTCCAAGAGGTTTGTTTTTCCAGGAAATAATTTTAGGTGCATATCTTAAAGGGAGGCTACACCAAATGATTTATACTTTACCCAGATTTAGCACCAGTTCATAGCTTAAAAATGCTTTAATATGAAGCACCTCACTTTTATAATTTCAGAGGACTAGCAAACTAAAGTCTCTGGACTTGAACCCTTCTTGAATTAAACAGGGGCGCTGACATATTTGATAACTAGTGCTGCCCGCTATGGGATAAAGCAAAACCCATGCAATAGAGGCCCAAGTCCGGGAATTTTGCACTTAATGCGTTTTAAATGTCAAGCATAGTCAATACATTACAACCGACTTGGGACTTTTTCGCACATAACCAGATAGCTTTTACCTTGAAGACCATAGAACATATAATATCTCTCTTTTGAAAAATTGTAGACTTGGGCCCCTTTTGTGCTAACCGACTCATTTGTCTAACGTAAATTGGTTCAAATGGTGAATGTGAATCTATAGCAACTTAACGTCTGATTTATGACGCAACATCTCAAAGAACGACTGCAATGTGAGGAAAAAGAGGAACACCAACACTTATCGCCAATATGCACAAAGTAGTGAAGAGTGTCCTCTTCTAGAGCCTCTCTGCAGAATTGGATAAATGGAAAAAAGGTTTGACAGACAGAAAAAGCAAAGCAAAAAAAAACAGAAATAAACCCAAATAGCAAATCAGAGAGATTCATATGAAGGAGAGGAGACCAAATTATTGCCAGAGAGTCAGAGGACATGTAGGAGGAAGCTCTTACATAATTGTTTACAGAGTCCAAAAATTCATCATATGACTGAGAGACGGGTAAAACCCCTGTGCACAGAGTACGGCAGCCGGCGGCTGAGATGATCTGGGTCAAATAGAGTGTTTCAGCTACAGCTTAGCAGCCGTTCAGTCAGGAAAATGCAACACTGATATAATTCACTTATTCTACATGCCAGGGAAGCATAAGAAGCCAAAGTTTTTAATGCATTTTTAAAAATTTAGGTACGACAAAAATTCTCCCTAAGAAACTGCAGAGCGAGTGTTAAGTTTTATTAACAACATGCCAAGAGAGAAATAAGCTATGAAAGATGTTTCTTTTTAAATGAACTGATCCTCATCTCCTCAAGGAAAGATTAGTATCCTCTACTGCTGCTTCTTTTCCCCCTATTTTACCTCATGTCTTTCTTCTTTCTCTCAACCTCCAGAGTACAAAACTCATTTTCTCCTACAGTCCTTGCAGCAAACCCTGATTAGCGATAGTTTGTGTGTTTTTGTGTGTGCACACCACAGTTGGAACCAAAACCCGATAGGACACCAGCTGACAAAAACATCATGTCAGCTCAGAGGTGGTTCTCTTGGGTTTGACTGCAATGTTACAGACTCTCTGTGTTTCAGATTCAGGCATTAAATTGCGATGGTTAAGGTTAGACGCTAAAGAGCCGGCTCAGCAAGGATAATAAGACTGCAAAACTGTGAAATATGTTTTTTCGTAATTTTGACATTAATTCCTTTGTTTTTCCACAGTATTTTATTGTATGTCACAACCTCAGAGCTGGGATGAAAAATATTTATTTCCTCTGCACTGTAAATTCTTCATGCACATTTTTTGTGTTGAGGATTTTGTTTTACTTAAAGACATCAGATTCTGTTGAAGCAGAAGAGTCATAACCTTTTGTGGGTTATTGAGTTTTAGACTTGGTTTGCCTACATCACACTCCATCTCATTCCAGACAGAAACAGGAGATTTATGAGTTCAAAGGTCAAAGTAAGAGTACAATTTTTTTTAGATAATCTTTTATTTCAATTTGTTGAAACAAGTTTACTCACTCAGGAATTACCTGTGATTATCAGGTGCAGCTCAGGTGGACACAATGGTGGAGTCAGGGAGTGGCAGAATCAGAGTCTTTAATATAATTTCAGGAGGCCATCTAAAAGAGGAATGAATCAGGAACAAAAAGCTCTAAGAACTCTGGAGAGATTAAGGCTGGATTGCACACAGTGAAAGAAAGACAATCTGGCACTGGCTTGAGAAAAAGCACTGCTTATATAGGGAAGACAATGAGGCACAGGTGGAGCACATTTGGGAGGAAGCAGATCACACAGCAGGAACTGGAAATTAAGACAGAAAAGACAGGACTTCAAAATAAAACAGGAAGTGACAGCCAAAGGGCTAACTAGTCCTGACAGTGATTACTAAAGATAGGAAAATTCTGGCTTACCAGGTGAGAGATCTGAGGTAAACTAAAGTCAAATCAGCTTAATTTGTGTCTACCCCCCTGCAGACAGTTTTTGTAGTGTGTAAAATAAGGCTAGTCAGTGAGTCATTTTTTCCCTGCTGTATCCTATTTACTTGTCTTAGACTTGATCTTTGAAATTCTGATTTCAATAATAAGCATATTTTGTGTCCATATCTTCATATCCACCCATTTATTTTAAGATTAATTTTCCTGTTCACGGTCACAGCGTTGCTGGAGTCTATCTTGACCACTGTTAAGGGACACAAAGACAGACAGTCACACACATTCACACCTATAGAACAATTTAGAATTCTAAGATCATTTACTGCTTTCCAGAGTGACATGGGAGTTTGGGACTAGAGCTGTCAGTGATGGATATTTTTTAGTCAGGTTGATGGAAACTAAACATTTGAAATGAACACACATTTGATGAATTAATTAGGATAAAAAAGACAATAAACGAGTAGATATTGATTTAATTTGACAAATTCTTACATCTCTTTAATTTTGTGATTTTTTTCTAACACATAAATAAAAAATGACCATGAGTACGAGTTTTAAGAATGGCTTTCTTCTCTTGTTATTACCATCATTTAAAAACCTTTAATGTTGTTTCTGTTTCGACAAACTATTATTTATTTCCATTGCTTTCTTAACCTAAAAGAATTTTTTTTTCTTTAAAATAGTTTCCTTTTTAAAAAAGTTTCCTTCTAGCAAGCTGACTCATGATTGGCAGGAGTGTTTGACATAAAAGCATTGACTTGGACTGACTTGGATCAATCACTGCTTACTGATAATGTCTGGCTTCAATATGGCGGCGTCCTTTTCGTGAAAACATGGCAATTGAATTGGCTTCATTTGGTTGGAAGGAAACCATTTTGTATTGGTGATGTCACACTCACTCACCCCAGTCCTTATATACAGTACACTCAATGCCTCTGATCCATGATCACCATAAGCAAGAACCAATGGAGAGTCAATAGTCCAGCAGGACTGTGTTATCTTAGCTCTGAAGAGCCATGAAAGCTCTAGTGGTGTTTTCCTAAATAAACAATTATCATTTTTAAGTAAGACATTCTAGCTTTCTTTCTTGGCATCACTTCTGCTTATTACATTTTAATAGTAGCATTCATTCATTCCTTTAATTAGAATCAATGAGACTGTCTCTCTTGCAAATCTTTTATTAGGTGTTAACTGAATACTTTTTGTCCTTACTTGTTTCCCTCCGCAGTGATGGATGGGCGGACAGGTACGATGTGACAGATGGCTTCGTGAGGGAGGCAGCTGGGGGTATCACCATCAAGCTCCAGTCAGCCGACGTGAAATGGTTCGATGAGTACTACCTTAAACTCCGCCCTGAGAACAACCAAAGGAACCCTTGGTTCCCAGAGTTCTGGCAGCATCGGTTTAACTGTCGCCTTAAAGGTCATCCACAGGAGAGCAACAAATACAATCAAACTTGTGGCAGTAAGTGAAAACTGTATTTTCTATTACTAAATGTTCCCGTCCTTTGATGAAGATTTCTCAAAACAAGAGCTTTCATAGTTTTTTTCTACATCTGTGTGTGAGACCAGAGAACCTAAAAGCTAAAGCTCAGCTGTGCCGCTCATGGCCAGAAGCCGCTTTGTGTCAGGCAAGAAAAACAGGGTGCAGCACCAGTTTGGATTCATATTTGTTGTCTGGCTTTTGTAATGATCATTAATAATTCAACTGTCTCCCAAACACGCAGAACACACACAAACAGAGCAGATGGATGCACGCAGCTTCTCACTTCATCTAGAGAGTGAACCCTCGCCTTACGAGTTATTAGCATTTGTTTTCAGTCCCCTCCTCTTCTTCTTTGCATTTTAGTTCCTCCATTCAGAGGCAAAGCAGCGATGTGAGAGCTGCATCAAAGAGAACCATGTCTCATGTATTCTAATGAAATGGGACATGAAACAAATGAACGGGACACATGCAGAGAAGGAAAGATTTGGCATGTGGAGGTGTGCGGTGACTGATGAGGAGGAGAGGGTGCTCTTTGATGATGAGAAGTAAAATAAAATGAGATTATATGATGTAATGACCCTCTTCCTACTGCCTAATTTCCTTTGCTATTCCAATTCTCATTCCTCCTCCTCATCCTCCCCATTCCTGCCTTTTCACCTCTCCAGAGCGGGACTCTCTCCGGCACAATTATGCACAGGACACCAAGATGGGATTCGTCATCAATGCCATCTACTCCATGGCATATGGCCTCCATAATATGCAGCAGGCACTTTGCCCAGGCTATCAGGTAGGTCTAGTTGAAATGGAGGAGCATGCTGGGAGGAGAAAAAGGTGGGGGGAGAAGGAAAAAAAAGGGAATAGGTTGGTCAGTTTATCTTAAGCAAATGTAAACATAAGGGCTAGTAGTTAAAATCTGTTATATGACATCCACTCTTATTACATAACGTAATGTCTCTTTTATAATCTCTGAGGTTTTTCTGCACGGCAGACCAGACAAAAAAAATATACAGTTATTTTTATTTAAAACATGAGTGGCAGCCTGTCCTCTGAAAATATATTGATGACTGTGACATTTTTGTGTTTATCCAGAACATATATAAAGAAAATTAAGTTCAAAATTGCATTTGAGCATTGCAAGGATTTCTTCATTAAAGTCCTTGTGAATCAGGCAGAGATGAAAAATGCAGTTAAAAAAGAACCTAGAAAGTATGCTGGGTGGGCCACATGCTGCCTGCTCAGAGCCCTCAACAACGAGGAGGGTCCAGGGATCGGGGTTGCTCCGCCCCAACGCTCTGGTGTGTCCAGCGAACTAGGACCCTGCCATAGCAGAGTTTGTTGGGGAAAAAAACAGCTCTTTGTCTTTGATCTAAACAATTTAAGCTTAGCACCTTTTGTATTTTTAGTGATGGTACATTTGTCAACATCCCATTTTATAATTTACCACATCTTTATATGGTAAATTCCGTTAGAATCTTAAATACTGGTTAGAGTACATGAATTATGTTCTTTACGTTGTTTTCCTCTAACCTTTTGGTTGGAAATTGTGTGTTCTTAGGGTCTGTGTGACGCCATGCGACCTATAGATGGTGCAACACTGCTGGACTTCCTGATGAAGACTAACTTCACCGGTGTTTCTGGGGAAGGAATCCTATTTGATGAAAATGGAGACTCTCCTGGAAGGTATAACTTCTGATGTTGCAGACTTGTCTTTTTCTGGTTGTTTGATCTTCTAGGTGGTATTTTCTGTTGATTTTTAACTGCTTTCTTTTTAACAGATATGAAATAATGAATTTTAAGAAGATGGGGAAGGACTACTTTGACTATGTGCACATTGGTAGTTGGGATAATAGTGGCTTGAAGATAGATGATGATGAAATCTGGTCCAGCAAAGACACCATCATTAAATCCGTCTGCAGTGAACCCTGTGATAAAGGGCAGATTAAGGTACGCTGAAAACCGTGTAACATTTGCATCCATGGTTATTTAACCTCCTCCATTCAAAATATTAAAAATCTTAAAATATATATTTTAAATTGAATTGTTAAATGAGCCACCAATAGGATATGTCATTGTAAATAGTTTCCCACAACAGCTAAAAATCAAAGTAGACATAAAAAATGTATTTTTCACCACAAATTTTCATATCGTAAATATAAAGAAACAATTTTGTGTAAAACCAGATCAACTGATCATTTTGATGCCTTGCATCTCCTCCTCCAGCCTTGTGGTCCATAGCTATGTTCTTAGACCTGCCTTAGTCTCGTCTCTGATTCCTTTTCTCAGTCACAATCCAAAGGGATCACAGATGTCAGCAATGTTGGACTTAAGATGAATAAAAAACAGATTCATATATATATAAATGCTTTTTCTGACAAATGCGCAGCATAGACAAATAACTTTAATATCCTTCAGATAGAGCATAAACAAATAGTTTCTTCTCATAAAAATTCTCTCCTTCAGGTGATCCGTAAAGGAGAGGTGAGCTGCTGCTGGACGTGCACTCCCTGCAAAGAAAATGAGTTTGTGTTTGATGAGTACACCTGCCAGGCCTGTGAGCTGGGCTCCTGGCCTAATAACGATCTCACAGGTTGGTTTCTGCATGTGTTTGTGATTGTCTATGTATTTAGATCTTAATGATCCTTATTATTCTTTAACAACATATAGATTATTCTTCCAGGGGTCCACTTTAAAAAACACAACAAGAATTTTGAGCAATGATGACAATAAATACATCGAACATTCATTTTCTGTACAGCTATTCAAAAGACTCAAAAGAAACACAAGAAGTAATGTAATGTAACTTCATTATGAATGATTGACTTCTTAAGACTAGCTTTAAAACTAGTATGACTGCTTATTACAATTATTTCCAGAGCCAGCATACTGCAGTGAGAAATCGTTCTGTATATATGAGTGTTTTTATTCTATTTATGTCAAAAGAAGAATAGAGGTAACTAAACAGTAGGGGTTAATCTTGAGGTAAAACCATGTTTATAACAAGTGGACAGTAACTGTGAGGCTGATGGATCTGTGCAATGTCCAGATTTGATTTACAAAGAACCAGACTGCATGCAAGTCTATCATTTACTTTCATCACTAATGGATCCAGTTGATTTTAGTCCTAAAAGGACAACCCAAAGCCAGACTTGCAGCAACGGTCCAAGTAACACAAGACTAGAGACTGCGGAATCAATATTCCCTTTTTCTGTTGACAAATCATTACCATTGTTTCTGATTATTAAAATATTCTTTCTCATGTTAACAACAATGTTAAGCTTTAGTCCCAACTGTCCTTATGGGTGGATACAGACTGTCTGTGGGTGAATAATCGGCAAACCTGTACGGGGCACGCAAGTATCCCACGTGAAATATAAAGGTTGTAGATCGCTAAGTGAACACCTAAAGCAAAAATGTTTATGCACATTTCTTTTCTACGGGCATGCTAGGGATGACAGGTTTGACAGAACACTTATACAACACGTAAGGGTGAGTATGGGTGAAGTAGGTGAGAGACAGGCACGTTGTACAGATTTGTCCTATTTTCAACTCGCTGGTACACAGCACCCTGTGCAAGGAGCCCATTAGTGCTGTTCATGTGATAAATGTGTACTCGTTGTGTGCAGCCTGACTGTTAGAATTTAGTAAATTAGACAGAGTTTGTGTTGGCATCCTGCAGGCATCTTATGGCCACATATGTATCACCTGGACACCCTGTGCATGCAGCAATTGCACTTGGTCAGTAAGGAGCCAGTACGCGCACCTGACTAACTACTAGAGTGCATCACCTGTATGTGATAATTGCGTGTAACTTCTGTTGTTCTTAGGAATACTTCACGAGACCCTTAACACATACATGACAATGGTATGCTCCATTTACATGACGTTCCTTGAGGTGGCCGTACCAGCCTCAAGGGAACACACCCTAGTCAAATGTGCTGCTGATTTTTGGGTTGTCCAGGCCTGTACAGGCTTGTAGAGAGGAGCGACGGCATCTAAAGAGGAACGCAGGTATGTCTTGCAGTTCCCTTGAGGCTCGTGTGATCACCTCATGGAAATGGAACGTGCCATTGTTGTGCGTGCGGTAAGTGTATCATGATTTGTAAGAATAATGTAAGTTATATGATTGTATGACGTACAGGTGATGCTGTCGCATGACGCCCTTTTACGCAGCACTCCAGTCGATAGTAAGGTGCGCGTACTGACTCCCATACTGACCGTGCACAATGTTGCACGAATGGGGTATGCACGTGATATGTAAGTGCTCGTAAGATCCCCTCATAAATTAGGCTTTGATTTTCTAATTTCCTCATTTCTAACTGGCAGGCCATCCATTAGGGACAGCTTGTTTGTACCTGCAAGGGCAGTTGTGCCAAAGGCTTAACTGATTATGTAGCAACATATGGAACTTTTGGTCTTCTCTGACAGAGCACCATGTATTGTCTATATAAGTATTGTCTGAAAGTCCAAGTCCATGTAATAATATATTCAGATCCATTCAAGAAATCTATCAAAGACCTAAAAACAACAGTTGAAGTATATGAATGAGCACAGAACTCAAGGAAAAACAAAGAGTGTGAACCTGTATTTGACCTAGATGAGAGTTCTTTGTGTTTTGACATTTTAGAAAGTCCTCCAACAGTGACTACAGTCATAACAAAAATACAGTCACCATGTTTTATTGGTCACGTCTCTTTCCATCCTTCCTGTCGTCCTTCTACCTTCTCTCTCATCTCATTCATTTGTCAACAACATGGACACAAGTGCTTTAATTGTTTCAGGTTAATAAAACCTTTGGGTTTTCAATTTCAAAAGCATTGCTGTTGGACTGCAAAATGAATTTCCTCTCACAGCAGAAGTGTTAGGATAATGCTTTGTTGTTTTCTCAGCTGCTCATTATTGAGCGCGCTCGGTCCTCACCAGGCACAATGATTAAAACATGAAGCAAGCTCTGCTCAAAATTCAAATGAATGTTCTATGGCAGAGAAAAAAAATATACCACACACAACCCTAAACTCAGACGGGGTGTAGAGCAGTGTGAAGGCGATATGAGGAGCGTTTGTCGTAGTGGAGATCACTCTTTTATTGGCTTGCAGGTGTCGCATTTCATTAACCATTGATCCTGGAAGCGCACAGGTGGTGGTACATGGGAGAGGAGTTCAACCAGGCGGATGCCTTTTTCCACCAGCAGAATTTGTTAATTTTACTCTGCTTTAACTCAAATGAAAGAGGGCTGTATGCATGAGAGATGAAAAGATAAACCATAAAGAGATGCCGAGAGGAAAATAAAGGAATAACAAAGGATTTGGGAGGTCAATTTTGAACTAAACCATAGATGAGTGAAGGATGGTTTTCCAAGACTGCAACAGGGCAAAACCTAGCAAAATAGTTTCTTAAAGCATGAAGTGTGAGAAGTGAAATTTTGAAAAAGGGAAGGAGCAGGAAGCACGGAGATAAGTGGAGGCTCTGCGAAGCAGCCAGGGATGGGGAGAGCAGGAAACGAGAGGATTAGCTTTGGGATTTGAGCCTCTCCGCTGATCAGCGAGTGTTTGAGAGAGTTTGTCCCAAAACTTTATGACTGGACTCCCCAAAAGGCTCTTCTTCCCTCAGCGTTGTTGTCAGGCCTGTCTGTGGTTGAGCAGTTTCTAAATCTGCTCAAACTCAATTTTCTGAAACATCTGTCAACTAATTAAGCAGTGGCCCCGCTGACCTGGAGAAAGCTTTTTCTACTGCGTCAGGAAATCCCATCAGGAGAAAGGATGCCGCACTTCTCACTAACACTGCAGTTTGTGGGCAGTACAGAGGGCATGCAGTGACGTAGGTAACTCACTAGTCTTTTATCTACATTGTGAACCACAACCGCTAAAGATGTTTCTAAAAGAACAGTGATCTGAGCCTATCTAAATGAATTAGAGACCTAACAAAATCAATTGGTTTGGACTCGGTGACCCGTGTTAAACCCGACGTGTACCGAGCTGTTAAAATCCAAGATTGGAAGGATCCAAAATTAAGAACTCAAAGACCCTGGTCCACAGCTGCTTCATAACATACTGATTGCACTTTGTGCTTTTTTTCTTTTCTTTTTCTCTACATATTAGTTAAATCTAATGCCCGGATTCTCATCTGGGTAGTGCATTTGTGGGGAAAAAGACTGAAGGCACAAAGTCTGATGACTGAATATCAATGCTGTTTCAGTCTGAAAGAAAAAATGGCAAATGTTAACTTACAGGTGTTAAAAAAACAAAGCTGTACTTCTCATTCCAACACTTTTAGAAAACAAATATCAACAAGTATCACCAGTTGTCTGCCATGCTTTGTATTTAATATGATATACATGCCCAAATAAACACAATAAGGAATCAAACAGTAAAGACTCATATAAACACACTGCACTGTCAGCACCCAGGCTTTTTGAGGAAAAGCTCTTGAATCTTGAGTTTATGCCCCTGGACCCAATCCAGCACTGATTTAATAAACTTAGCTCATGATGTTAGAGTTGCAGTTATTTAATTACCACACTCAAATCATTTTAATGACTGTTCTGTGGCCCTGCCTCTGTTGGTAATTTGCGTCGCTCTGCCATTGGTGTGTGTGAAGAAAGTGTGAAAAGAAGGAAACAGTGAAGTGAAAATGAACGGAGCCAGAGAGTCTATTTCCACTTCTTCACCATGTCTGGACCAACTGGCCTGATCATTTCTATTAAATCCACTTGATGAAAGTTGTGTTTTTGGTATTAATAACGTGTTCCTGTGGAATTGTTCTGATGATGGAGGATGTATATAAAGAAAACGAAGGTCAAAATTGCATGTCTTAGTATTTCTTTATTCAAGTTGTGGTGAAACAGGAGCAGAGGAAAATATACCATCTGAAAAAGAGCGCATTTGTGATGTAGAAAATAAGCCAATAGTTTAGCATGCTCAATAGATAGACAGTTAAAGTTCAATGAATTAGCTTTATTCTGGGGCTTTGGAGGGTGGGTCCTTTTTGAGCCATAAGACAAGAGGAGTAAACAGAATATTAAGATTGCACTGGGGTTAAGGTTGTTCGGATAACTCATTGTTTGTTGAGTAGCATTGAAAATCAGCTCTAATCTTTAGATTGATTTCATCTGCTTTGACTTTTCTGTAGTTTCTAGGACTTCAGTTTCTTCACCAGCTCACAGCAGTCACACCCATTTTCCACAGGCAGATGCAGTTCATCTAGTTAGAACTGTCCTTTAAATTAATGATACCTTATCTCCTTGCTAATGAAAACAATAAAGATAGAGGAAGGAAATTAGTGAAGATGTGGACAGACGAGATAAGATAAAAATTAGGGATGTATATAAGGGCAGAAAGATTGATGAAAAGGTTAACTGAGGCACCAATTTAGGGAGGCAAATGAAGCAGTAAAGTATGAATTAAAGAAAATGGAAGGAAGCTGCAAAACTAACATAACATAACACAGACACAACTTCTGGAAGAAACTGAATTGTCTTTTTAGCAGGAGACAAAAGAGGAACTCAGCATGAAGCCTTTGACTGCAAACTAAGCTTTTAAACCAAATGAGACGATGTCTTTCCTTACCTTCAGGACTGCAGGTGTAATGTACATGAACAAATCAATAACTGGCTAAAAAGGCTGTTGGACTATAGGAATACCTTTTGCATTTAATGGAACAAAACTACAGTCATACTGGTCTGGTGTAAATTAAACCTTTGAAAGTAAAAGCTGAGTCAGTAAAATAAAAATGCAGAAACACTTTTTTTTTAAGAGAATAAGACTTATGTTTAATGATAGTCCATGTGTGCAGAAATGCATGGAATGAAAGAAGTCAAAAAGTAGAAACTGAGGTATTGACATGTTTCAGAAAATACATCCTCACATGTTTTCATATTGCTTCTCCACAGGCTGTGACCCAATACCAGTGGAGTACCTGCGCTGGGGGGACCCCGAGCCCATCGCTGCAGTGGTCTTCGCCTGCCTCGGCCTCATGGCCACATTCTTTGTCACAGCCGTCTTTATTCGGTAAAAAATCCTATAATTCTGGAGACATTTTGAAACCAGACTGATTAAAGCGAGATTCTACTTACACCTTTTAAAACAAATCTTATTTTTAACTTAAAGGCAAAAAAAGCAGTTTTTTAGCATGCATTAATTTTTTTCTTTCATTTTAATTTGTTTAAAGATTTCGGGACACTCCAGTTGTGAAATCCTCCAGCAGGGAGCTGTGTTACATAATCCTGGCAGGGATCTGTCTCGGATACCTGTGTACCTTCACTCTCATAGCTAAACCCCATGTCATTCATTGCTACCTCCAACGGTTGGGAATTGGATTATCACCTGCCATGAGCTACTCTGCACTTGTCACCAAGGTGAGGATGAAGCCAGGGAACTGTATATAATATCAACACATTTATGAAAACATTCAGAGTTTAAATGCTGTTTGTGCTGATGGTGCTTGATACCCAACCACAGACAAACCGCATCGCTCGGATCCTGGCAGGAAGCAAGAAGAAGATCTGCACAAAGAAACCTCGCTTCATGTCTGCTTGTGCTCAACTTATCATTGCCTTTCTCCTCATTCTGCTCCAGCTGGGCATCATTGTGGCTCTTTTCATTATGGAGACTCCTGAGGTGAGCTGGGTGACTTAAGAAAGCAATATGTTGGAGCTTAAGGAAGCCTATATTCTTCTATTTCTAGTTTGAATGTTCTAAAAAAAAGTCATTTGGTAAATGTGTTATAAGTGCAGCTGCGCTGTCTGAGGAACTCAGCTGTAGTGTTTTTCAGTGACTTTTTCCATTAATCTATAATGTTTTATCCAATTTGCTTGTAAATACTGTAGTGATGGTAATGCATCAAATTTACTTAAGGCTTTTGTGTATTCAAGAGGTCCCAAATAACTGCTACATATGTGTCGAAAGTCACAGTTTTGCTTTACCATGTAATTTCCATCCTCAATGGTCCCCAACCTCCGGGCCGTAGACTGATACTGGTCTGTAGGACAGTCAGTCCAACTTGCATTTTTTTCCATTTTATTTATGATCTCATTCTGAAGGAAGTTTTATTTTTGAAAACTACAGAAACCATATCCGACTCATTTTTGAAGCATGTCAATCACTCTGTAACATATTAGAAAAGTCCATCTGCTACTTTCCTAAAGCGGCTGCACCGCAGCTAAATTGAGACATCCAAGCTAGCAAAGTTAACAAAAAAGAAACATTTCTTTAAGTAGAAAAGAGCCAATGAGGAAACGGAAGAAGAGCCTTCCACCTAAAAGGAAAGAAACCAACAAAAACTAGGAGTCCAAATATGTATTTATTGGGACAGTTGTTCCAACACATCATAGTAATAATACATAATATTCAGCAATAACTGTCTAATCTTACGAGGATGCTGCTAATAAAGATTTTAAAAACGGTGGATTCAGATTTATTATTATATTCAAAAAATACCAGTTTTAGAAACCAATTTATTTGTTGTTGTTTTTTTCTGTATTTATCCATTACACCTTAAAGCTTGGACAAGGCTGCTATACAAATTTTAACGGCTCATACATTAAATCTAGTGTAGAAATATAGTTTAAAGCAAAAGGAGATATTTTAAAGAGGATGAAGATAAACTTTAGCCTCAAAAGTTAAAGGAAAATGTAAACTAAAAAACAAGAATATCGGACGGCCACTTCAACCTTGTACAGACCAGTCCATTTAAATACTGTCTGACATTAAACTGCACATCTCAGTTTATGACAAAGCCATCAAATTGACTGGGAGAGAATGGAGCACATGTTGCTTTGAGAGTCGTGTTTCACCAGTTCGCTAAAAAATGGAGGCACCAGTATTAACGACTATTTTTTTTCTCAACTTTTTTTTTTCTCAAGAAAAGATTCATCCAAGAGTGGTCTCTCCAGGGAGAATTACTCCTCTAAGAAACTTCAGTCACAATCTGAGCTTCTGTTTTTGTGGCTTGCAGCAGTCCTTCAAAATAAAAGTAGATCAAGCAGGAATTGGGACTTCTTATTTCTTTGATGTCTTTAAATTGTTGCATTCATATGTTTTTTCTTTATTATTTTTTACAGTTGTTTGAAATCATATCTGACTTTTTCAACATACAGTCTAAAATCGTTTATGTTCTTTCAACTAAAAGAGTCTCTAAATTTGATAACATTCATTTTTGGCATGCAAACATTTTTAAATACTGAAATCTGTGCTTGGTGGCGATGTCACGATTCTGGCTGTTCAAATACAGAAACCTGGCATTAAGGAGAAAAAAATGACATCATGCACATCATTGGTGCTGTCACCCTTTCAACTTCTTCTGCCTGTATGTTTAGGTGATCCACGACTACCCCAGCATCCGCCAGGTCAACCTAATTTGCAACACCACAAACCTCGGAGTTGTGGCCCCCCTGGGTTACAACGGCCTGCTCATCCTCAGCTGCACCTTTTATGCCTTCAAGGTACTTGCTGGGCTATCTCTAGCAACATCAGATATGAATGAAAAGCAGCCAGGACAAGACCTTTATGTCTAAAAACTAGAGTACAGTGTTGTATTAACCCATTTGTTGCATTTAAGTCTTAAGATCAGTGACCCACAGTGTTTTGTCATAAAGTTTCAACATTAGTAACACTTTAAAGGCATTTATTAAAATTAGTAGATGTAAAGTAAACTTTTTTTTTTACAAACTACACAGAATTACAGATAGACTGAACCAATGTTTATGCATAAATGAGTGCGTGTACATTCGCTTTTTTATCTGCTACATTTTTCCCCCCATCTGAGATGTGAAACCTTTTTTCTTCTCGGATACAAAACGTAAAAGATGCTTGTCTTTCTTTCTTTCTCTTTTCTAAGACTCGCAATGTTCCTGCAAATTTTAACGAGGCCAAGTACATTGCATTCACCATGTACACCACCTGTATTATATGGCTGGCGTTTGTACCCATTTACTTTGGCTCCAACTACAAAATAATCACCATGTGCTTCAGTGTCAGCCTCAGTGCCACGGTGGCCCTCTGCTGCATGTTTGTACCTAAGGTGAGACCTCATAACCCTTTCTAAATACTTTTGGGAATATCTCTGCCTCCATTTGTTATGTTGGTTTAAAAATAAATAATTAAAGGCATAGTCACAACTGCTCTTACGGGTGGATATGGGATGTCTGTCAGTAAAAATGGCCAAACCTGTATGCAGGTGGTCTCCACGAAATATCAAGGTGGTAGTAGGACGATTGAAGAACCTGTAAAGCAAAAACATTCATCCACATTTTTTTCCTATTGACGTGCTGCGAGTGACAGGTCATAGCAAACACTTATACAGCATGTAACGCTAAATTAGGGTGAAGTAGGTGAGACGCAGGCGTGTTGTATAGATTTTGTGTTTTTTTTACTCCCCAAATTCTGCGCACTGTGCAATGAGCCCAGTAGTGCTGTTTTATGAGATAAATGCATGCTCCTTGCGTGTAGCCTGACCATTAGAAACAAGTGAATTAGACAAGCTGAGGGTAGTTTGTGTGAATATCATTCGGGCATCTTACTGTCACTTACGTATCATGTACGTATCACGTACATGCAACTTTTGCGTGCAGTCAGTAAGGGGCCAGTATTCACACCTTACTGACATCTGCTGTAGAGTGGTGCGTAGGGTGCACGATTGACAGCATCACTCTTAAGTCAGAAATGTGTCCAACTTCCATTAGCGTTACCAATATTTAACAAAACACTTACCACATGCACAGAAAGGGTACATTCCATTTTCATTACGTCCCTTGAGGGCGCCATTCGAGTCTAAAGGAAACTGTAAGACACAGCTGCGCTCCCCTTTAAGATGCGGTCACTCCTCTCTACAACCGTCCACGGTTTGGAGAACCCAAAAACCTGCAGCACGGATCTGTCGCCGGCGACACCTAAATGACAAAGACTTTTGGACCTACCCTAATTCTTTGACTGTTAATGCAATCAAGGTAAATAACCAGATTGTGGGGTGAAGAAATTTGTGTTGACGTTGTACCATTATGGAACACATTACTTATGTCAAGGGTTAAATTAGGGGGCAAAGTTGTTTTTCTCTGTGATAGAATCAGCTCATTTACGTTGATTGCAGATACGCTTTACCTTTGTAAAGTAATGCATGTCAGCTAAAGGCTGCTTTCTCTGCTTCAGAACCTGCTGGAATTATGTTAATTGCGGAAGCGGTTGAAGAGTAACAGTAGTCAAAAGAACGTCAAGACTGGAGCCAAAGCTCCGGTATTAAAGGGTTAAGGAACTCGTGATTTGTTGCATGCCATAAAAACATCAATAAAATGTGTAAAAAAAAGTGTCTTGATTTAATCATGATCATAGAGCATACATTTTCTGCTTTTAGGTCTACATCATTCTGGCCAAACCAGAGCGTAATGTGCGCAGTGCCTTTACTACCAGCACAGTGGTGCGCATGCATGTCGGCGACGGCAAATCGTCCTCTGCAGCGAGCCGCTCCTCCAGCATGGTGAACCTTTGGAAACGCAGAGGCTCCACCGCAGAGACACTCAGGTATGTCAGCAGTGTGCATCCTGGAGGCCTGCTGTTGGCCAGGTCAATGCCAACTTACTCCTCTATTTCAGTCGCAGGAACAATAATAACCTCAATTTCGAGCTTATATATGGTTTCTGTGTGTGTTTAAAGTCTATGAGAGATCAAACCTCTGGTTTTCTTGAAGCCTGCCTGACTGTTTTTCTGTCCTCTGAATGAACTGGGGGAAAATTGCCAAATGGGAACAAGCTAATGGTGGAAAATTAGCAGAGAACTAAGAAGGGGGAGGGATAGATGCATGCAGAGAAAAAGGTGGACGGAGGAAGATATGAAACGAAAAAGCAAAGGAGGTCAGTGTGAACAAAGCGACAAAATGACAGCTCTAGCAGCACGTCTTAGCATAATGATCAAATCACTCAGGCAAAGTGACGTGAGGCGATCCACAGAGGGAAAGGACACCGTTTTGTTTGTCAGCAGATTGCTTCAGCTCACTCTGCCTGGCAAGCAAGACTTCAATCACGCTCATAGAAGTGTCAGAAATGACTTTGTTTGCTTCTTTCTCCTCCGTCTTCTCTCATCTGTGGGTGGGGGGCAGTTGCCATCATGTTGTCTGAACTTTGTTTGAAACTTGTGCAGACAGAGATCAAGGGGAACGGGAGACTTTAGACAAAATCATTTATTCCAGAAATCTTAAAACTCTATTGAGTTCAACTCCCTTTATAAGACACAAATGTCCGCCTCTGATCTGAGGACTGTAAATGAAAGAAAAAAAAAACCAAACTATGATTAAACGACTCGTTTTTCTGAACGCTTTCCATAAGATCCGACCGCTGTTCTCCCACACTGTTCATTCAAACCCCATCCTGCCTCTCTCTGCCTCTATGTGTTATTGTGTCACGGGATCAAACACATTGTGTATGTGTCACTGTGTGCCCAAAGGGACTTGCCTCACCTCCAGTCACACGGGTGTGAGGTTTAATCAGGACCTATTAATCACACTAATTAACCCGACAAAAGGATGGAGGTGCAGCGAAGGACAGATCTGAGGAGAAAGGGAGATTAAAGGTGACTCGGAGAACGGATGGAAATGTGATGAACGGAAATGAGGGACAGTTTGTGTGTTAGGTTGGGATTGGAAACAGTTGGAATGGATGTACACTGTGTTAAAGGTAAAGAATTAAAAAAGACCCTCTACAGAAAATTAAAACCTCAAAAGTTTGGACACTTTATATTTAAATAGACTGAAACTAAATAACTGTTACATCCTATAAAGCAACATTTTATTCATAATACAAATGAATAATTTATTGTTCATTATTTTTTATATTTGTGCATTAAATAAATTCATTTCAATGGAGGAAATAGTGGCAATGGATTGATTAATTGTAATAACGTGATCATTTTGGGGGGTTAACAGAAGAAAGGAGACCTATCAGAGTATTATCAGCTCAGGTCATCAGCTCATCCAGCTTCTCTGAGCTCTTGTGTCTTTTAGCAGGACAATGCCAAACACTGGAGCTATTACGTAGTTCTTGTCTAAATGTCAGTTGAGAAAAGTGTCCAATTTCAAGTTATATTATATCTGTTTGTCATTCATAATTTGGCAAAAATGTCCCAACTTCTCTAGAATTCAGATTGCATATTTTGTTGTGTAGTAAAGAAAGATCAATATAGTAAAGTTTTATTCTCATTCAAACCCTTCCCTCCCTCCCTTTTTACTCTGCAGCTCCAACGGTAAATCAGTGTCTTGGGCGCAGACGGAGCGCACCACTTCACGGGGTAACCACCTCTGGCAGCGGCTATCCTTCCACATCAAGAAGAAAGAGAACAATCAGACTGCAGTCATTAAGCCCTTCTCCAAAACCTCAGAGGAGCGGTACTGCAGTGGGTCTGACCTGCCACTGCATGTACAGCTCCCCTCCCTCCCCTCCATGTCCTCCCTGCCCACTCATCCCGACAGCAGCACCGATAAAACCCTCTATAAGCTGGCGGAGGTGGAGGAGCACTATTCCATTACGTATCAGCCCCAGACGCCTTCACCAATCAGCACAGTCAGCCAGAGGATAGCAGCAAATCTAGGAGACGAGCCTCAGATGGCCTCTATTCCAAAGTACTCCAGCAGCGTGGGCAGCAGCAGCAGTTGCGGACCGTCCAGCAGCGGCTCCATTGCAGGTGGTTGCGACAACCGTTTGGTTGCCATGGACGACCGCCCCCCTGTGGTGCCGAATTCGCTGATGGATCAGATCAGCTGCGTGGTCAACCGCTTCGCTGCCAACATCTCCGAGCTCAACAGTATGATGCTCTCCCCCTCTCCCACGCACTCACACAAGCACACGCCCCCGTCCCCCCACCCGCCTGACCCCTACCTGTTACCCCGAGAGCTGCACATGCCCCCGACCCTCACCACCTACGCCGATGTCCAAGCCCTGTCCCCGATGGAGTCCAGCCGGGGCGGCTGCCTCGTTCACCAAATGCCATGCTCCCCTTACCCCCACACTTCCCCCTCCCTCTCCCCCATGCGAGGAAGCATGGTGCCCTGTTTAACCGACCCCTCGTTAAGGAGGGATGAACTGGAGGAGGAACTCATTGCTTTGACTCCACCATCACCTTTCCGCGACTCCCCTGCATCTAGCTGCGGCTCCCTGATCTCCGAGTCGGGTCTCTATGTCCCCCCAGTCCCTTCCCACCCTCCGCCCTCCCCCCCTTCACCCAGGTACACTCGGCTGACACTCAGAAACTACAGCCAGAGCTCCTCCTCACTGTGAGGCAGACATCAGGCAAGGTTGGTGGAAAACTTAGACTGAGATCATCTGAAATCGACCATGTATGGAAAACTGAGGTCAAGCAGGAAAGTCACTAAGCACACCGCGCTGTGTTCACATGTTTGCAGTGAGAAACAGGGTTAGAGGTGTTTCCTCGCCGTTAAAGACGACCACGGAGATGTTGGGCGTCAGTGATAGAGGCTGTAGGGGAGTGACAGCCTCTTTCGGTTGGGGAAGCTGCCTTAAGACGACTCAGCTCTCAACTAACTAGTGATGGGATGTTTTTGTGTTAGTGAGAATGAGTGTTTGGCCTGTGTCATCGTGAAAGGAAGGTTGCTGGAAATTGTCAGGACGAGCGGCAGACTCAGCTTATCAGCTATCAGGGGCAAATCAAGAAAAGAAATTTGCTCTCAGACGCACATGCAGTCGATCACAGCACACCCTTACACATCTATTGTAAGCGAAAACAGTGTAAATATAGAGGTATGTATTTTTCTTCTCTGACAAAATCCAACATGCTTCTGACTAAAGTGCTTTGTGTGAACTTTAACATACAATACCTGTATGTTATGGTGAAGAACTACATCATGTTTTTTTTTCTCAGCTCTCTAACACACTTCCACCACCTCTCTGTCCTCCTTTCCGATGCATCCTTGTCTTTTCTTGACACTTTTCCTGTATTTTCTACTCTTTTAACACATTTCTTCAGAGGTTTGAATGTATATTTTTTACATGATTCCTAAAGGAGTCGGGACCAAATCTTTTTGTAGCTTTGTGTAAAGGGAGGGGTTGACAGGTCCAGGCCTTGTTTTAACGCATCTTCATTTCACTCAGTGATAGGAAGTCTGACCTTAAAGCGTGTGGCATTTACCTGCATTTTTCAAGTCTCTGCTGGATCCCAGTCGCAACATTTTTAGAACAATGTCTGCTTTGCAGTGGAGTCACAGAAATCCAGGTTTCTGTGGACACTTACTGATGGACTCAAGATGGGAAATATCCTCTTTGCTTAGCCTTTTTGAAGGTCAGCTATCTGCATGTGAGTGCAATATTCTCCACTGTTTTTGAGACAAAACAACTTCAGAGCAACTCAAACTGAGCATATGTTTGTCATATGTTTGTCTCAAAAGACCAGAGTGTAGCAGAATAACAATAACAGCAAAGAAGAGCAAAAAAACAACATCACCAACACAGAATTTAGACAGAGATCAACAAACACTGAGTCACTTTGCTGAGAGCTTGGTGAGACTGAAGGGAAAGTTAGATTTCTTTCATTGCTCTTAATATTTAGGAAAAAAGCCAAATTCTGAAAATTAACCTTATGGTGACCATGAAGTGCAAATCACATCAACATATCCCTCAATGCAATAAATGATTAAAGATCACAATTAAAAAGGCCAAGACGAATAATACAATAAAAAACATCACATTTTAGGAACTAAAGCAAAATTCCAGAAACAAGAAAGTGTAAAAACAATGTTGCAAAAGTTATATGAAGCTTTAAACAAATTAACTATGAACTGAAAGCGGTAATGCTAGGCTTTACAGAAGATCAGTGATTGGATGATGATATTTAGGTTTTGAAGAAGTGAGAAAGCAAAAGGAGGATTTGCCTGAACTGTAGTAAAGACCAGAGTGATCAATCACTGAACTTTGCAGTCGGAAAAAAATTCCAGGCCAAAAAACTTCCTGTTAAAAAGGTGAACAAGCATTTTGGTTCGACTATTCCGGTTTCTTATTTTGTTTCATTTTTATTTTATTTTATTTAGAATTCAGGAAATTACTTTTGTTTTCCGAAACCTGTCGATTTTATTTTGTTAAATCTTATCAGGAATTGTATTTCTTGGTTTCTGGAATTAAGTTTTAACAAGTTGACCGCTGATGTAAACGCAGATTTACATTATTCAAATAAAGCATTTTTTATTTTTATAAATATGATGAACACACCTTGTTTTTCCCCCCTTTGGAATTCACCAAAAATAGTTGAGGTAGTTTTGTGCTTATTTTATTCTTTCTCATCTTAAAAACAAAAAAAATTGCAGCATGAGTTTGTAATTTGCAGATGAATTAAACTTATAACATTAATTCTGTAGTTACAGACCATGGACCTTAAAATAACTCATGAATTGTAATTACTCTGATTTCTATCTCGGAAATCTTTAAAAAAAAAAGTAAACCTCTTAGTTATGATTGAATGATGTGACAACTCAAAATTATCAGATTCTATTTTTTATTTAAATTTTATGTTGAAACATTACAACTAACAAATGGAGTGCAGTGTTGTCTTACAAATTACTTTCGTATTGTTTGTTATTCACACAAACCTATAAAATAGTCTACACAATATCCAATCGAACTGGCTTAGCATACTACGTTCACTTGGCCCATACCATATTAAGGGTGTCCTTCTGCACTTTAAGAAAAAAAGGCAACTTTCCCATTATACTAATTCCTTGCACAATGTTTATTCCTTCATCAGGTATTGGTGGTCCAGGTTTGAACTCTCCTCATTAGAGCCCATTGGATTCCATTTTTAATATGGGTGTGGCAGAATTGATTATATTTGTCTTAAAGCAAAAAGGTGAAATTTTTACCTTCAATTGACTTCTGTGAGCATTTTTGTTTAAACAAAACCAAATCAGCAGTCAAAATTCTACCTTTATCCCATTAATTGAAGCTTCATTCTGATTGGACAAGAATGTGAAGAATCCCCTTTTTTTTCTCACCTTACCCTCAGCAAACCAAAAATGTGTGAATGCGCTGCTTTAAGGTCAACCATGTCCTCGCGTCACATTTCTGGATTAAACCCACTGCAGGTAATCGTTCTCAAAAGTATACTTTTCTCTCCTATAGCTTTACAAGCACTAAGAGATCTTTGTTAAAATAAAAGGCTTTTGTTTTAACAATTTGTTTGAAACTGCTCAACCTGAAATTGCACATTGGCTATTAATGAATTGGTACGCCTATAAAGTGAATGTATTTAAGGTGCCAACCACTGTCGGAGTCTCAGCGGGATGTAAAACCTACAAACATTTTTGATGAAACAAACGAAAGGCCTTGGCTTTGTGTCAGCTCCCTCCACAGATAAAACCGAGTTAACTAAATATAATTAAAAAAAAAATCACTTCATTCAATTTGAAAGGAGTTCTCCTACTAAAACTTGTTATTTTTTACATTTCAATCCAGGAGTTCATCTTGGTTTCTCCCTGCTAGGAGTCAGATTAGAGCACTGCAATCGCAGCAGACTTCTTGTGTCTGAGAACCTCCATATTTTCAGCGTCAGTCTGCAAACGGCCATCACCGGGTTTTTGTTTAGCCTCTGTGCTCCACTGTAGCCAGCAAGAACAAACTCAGAAAAGGTGACTGTAAATAATAAGGGCATGCAAAGACACTTTGGTTTTGTTTTCATATTAAAGTCGGTTTATTTACATATCAACAAAAGTGAAACTGCTGTTTTTGAGCTATCCTATAAAATACTGTACCAATACGTGTTACGACTAGAGAAACTGTGTTACTAAACTGAATGTGTGAGTGACCATTTCTATTAAGATGTCTAGTAACTGAACAATATAATAACTGGTATTATGATGATTGTTGTGCCAAAAGGCTGTGAAGGTCTAGTTTACTAGGTTGTGGCTAAATCTGTGGTTTTATATGAGAAAAACTAAAAAAGAAAGAAAATATGTAAATATAGTTTCTATTGTTTTTGGATATTTTCTATATAAATATTCCACATTTCTAAGTGTCAAAGCAATAGTATACATGTGTCTAAAGGTGCACATTTGGGGTTTCTTACATCTTAAACTGTCATTTTTTTCATTCTTCCTTAACCTCCAGTGGACAAATCAATAGGGATGGGTTGAGAGATTTAACCTATATATAAAAAAATCTGTCTATATTTAATGAAACTATTGACTGATTTCTAGTTTTGAAAAAAATCTGATTCTTATTTGGAGCCCTTTGTTCCACCTCTATCGGTTTTTCTCTTTCATTAGCCGTTTTGCACACAGAAAGCAGTTAAGTTGCTGCGCTGTGGACCCAGTTGTGGTCAAAACCTAATTAAGTTGCAGACACTGGCCCTCAAATTGGCCTAGATACAGTAAACACAAGCAAAACTTTATAGATAATCAATTTTTGCACAAAAAAGAAAAAAAATCTTAAAGTTTGGAACACCTTGTCCATTTTGTCTGCCCGAAAATCTATTTCTGTGTTCGCTCATCAAACTCCAGGCTGAACTGTAAATGTTTTATTCCGTTGATATTTTTGGAGGAGGAGCTGGTTAATGTGTTGCTTGTCCCTGACAGTGGCACAAATGCTCGCTTCAGCACTTTAGCCTCATGGGTAAAGCTGTGCGGTGGTGTGCTGCCTCTGCAGAAAAAAAAACAAAAAAAAAACATCAACTCTCACAAGCTTTATCTCTTTAATGACTCTGACATCACGGACCATCTTAATTTCAGTACCTGTCACCCAGCATTGAAATAATCATCTGCATGAGGGCTGCAGTGACGGCTGGAGTTAAACATTTATCGACTTGTGGGTTTCAGACCAACTAAAGATGAAACATATCATTTAGCAGCGTTTTGAGAGACGCTGTAGAGAAACTGTAAGACATGCGCTGCTGCTGCACTGATAATCTCCTCGCAATCAGTTCAAACTATTTTAAATATAGCATTACTAAAAACATAAACACTCTAACAAATTGAACTGATAATCCCTGTGCTTTATCATATTTCTAATCCACACAGGCTCTCCTTTTGATTAGATGAAAAGAGAACAGAAATGTCAATTCTGTAGGTGATTTATCAAGTGCTCCTTTTGTCTTTTGCTCTTTAGACCTTGACATTCTTCATTGTTCTCTCTGACATTTTACTAAGTTAGAAGAGTACAAGGATGTTTTTGGTGTCATGTTGTTGGAAGCATTAGTCTTAAACATGAGGCTATCAAGTGGAAACAATCGTGCACTTCAGCTCCTGTGATAACTGCCTCACAAGTTCTGACGCAAAAGCATAACATCAAATTTGTGAAAAGTTCCTCTCTTTGTCAGAAACACAAACGGTTTATTTTGTGACTGACCCACAGAAAACGAGAGCTTAAAATCCCAGCATGGCGCTCTGTGTGACTTTTTGAATTTGAAATGTAAAGTCTTGAAGTTTTCTTGCCAACAGTTCAAATAAATCTTGAGGGCCAAAGCTCAGTCAAGAGTATTCCTTAGAAGCATCTTGGTCTCATCTCAGGGCAGATCTTTTACAAATATGTCTATGACCGTCTGTCTCAAAGTTAGTAACTTTTGCCACAAGACATTTACAAACTAATAATCTAGATGGAGTGAGTTTGAAAATGTTTCCACCTCTGAGTTATGATAGTTATGGTCTTTAGGTTGTCCTTAGATTTTTTTCTAAAACATGTCTAAACTTAGTTATTCAAAATAAGCTTTTTTTTAACACATTAAAGGGATTTAGGCTCTAAACTGTGTTGTGCAAAACATCCTGATGCTCACGGGTGTCCTAAAAGGTAGATGGATCCACTTTCCTCTACACAATAACTAAACTGGAGGCCTTGAAGGCAACACCAAGGCATCTTAATACTTTTACTTGTATTTTTCTACATTTGTCTAAAGCTGCTAACCTGAATGTTGCTTTTATAACAGAGTTAGGAACGTGTGTTTCGACTATTCCTCAGCCGCTAGAGGAAAAGGATTCTAGTATGTGTGGGTTAAGTATGCAGAGCAGGGAGGCGACAAATAAGAAGATAAATTGAGTATTTTCTCTTGGCAAGAAAGGAAATTCTCCTAAGGATTTATAGGACAGTGGAGGTTGGTGATATTTTGGGAGCTTTGCTGGGTTTTTCTGTAAAGCATTAAGATATTAATAACTAGAAAAGTTTTTTTTAGCCTTTTTGGAAACGTTTTTATTTGTAAACACATTTGAATAGAGCAGAGTTAAATAGAACATAGCCGTTTTACCTGGATGCAGCTCAAAGACCCACTCAGATAAAAATGCTCTTTTACTGTTTTTAACATATTTTTGTGATGATGGAGGACATATCTAAAGAACATTCAGATTAAAGTTGCATTTCTATTCTATTACTATTCTTTATTCAAATAGTTGTGAATAAGGAGAAGACAAAAATATGTCATTGGAAAAAGCGTGGAAGTGTGACGTAGAAGTTACTATGGAAGCCACAAGCTTCCTGCTCCACTCCATTCTGATGCATCTGCTCGTAGATCTATGTACCAAATCCGCGTGATTTTCCTCGTCTGAGCAGGTATCTGGATTAAAAATGTACAGCAGGATTTCTTCAATGTGGCTTGACATTGTAATTGCACCAATAATGTCAGGGGGGTATTCCAGGAAGCATGTTTAAACTAGCCTGACTTTAAGCCTGAACTCAGCTGAAATCCGCCTGAACTTGCTTACTCTGGGTATGTCGGTTCCAAAAGGCCGGATATGAGTTAGCGTAATTACGCTAGATTTGGTAACCCTGGGTTAATGCACGTGCACGGCAGGTACATAAAGACATTCTCAATAGATCCCCGATTTCCGGAGTCACCATGGAAACGCGTGGAGAAAAAAAGAGAGCGCTATACTTCAGTGAGACGGAGTCGGAGATTAATGACGGCGTATGAAGATTATACGTCCATCAAAAAAGTAATACTGCTGCATCAGCAAAAGAAAGAGTTTCTGCTTGGAGAAAAAGAAAAGACAAAGTAAACGCACGAGTTTCTGATCTTATTTTCATTGTGACGCATATATATATATATATATATAATTTATCCAACTTAAATTAATTCAATTGGTAACAAGTAATTGAGTTAAATTTATTCAACCTAATTTATTACGTCTATCCAACTCAATATTGTTTTTACAACTAAATGTAATATTAATACAATTCAGTTAAAGTTTTTCCATCTTAATTTATTGTAATTGTTGAACTCTCATATGTCTAAATTTGGGCTTGCAGATTTACTCATTTTTATAACAATAAAAATGAATGAAACAAAACAGTTTTGCATTTTGTAACCATACCGTATCTCTGAATTCATCATTAAACTACTACATGGTAGGGGTGCTATACAGTATGACCTCATCATCCTCTCCCTCCCTCTCACTCATAGTGCAGAAAGAATTAAATATAGCAGTACAAATACTTAGGCAAAACACAGTAAAACAGCTAAACAACTAAACACATTTGGTCAAAAATCCACACTTAAACCCAAATCCGTCCAGACAGGCAAAGGGAATGGTATCCCACAATTCCTTGCGGTGCTGATCTAACAGCAGCACCAAAGTTACACCTACTTAATTGAATTAATTTATATGAAAATAAAATAAATGTCTGATAACTACGTTTTATTTTTAAGCTGACTTAAATCAAAAGAATTTATTTATCTTAACTAAAGCAAATAATTAAGTTAGATTAATGTAAAAGGTTTATCTTTCCAACATCCAAACGTGGTTTTATCCCCCTCTCATGGTGGAAAAAGTATTATCTGAGCTTCTTCATCCACTAAATCATCTTCAAATGGACACGCCATGCTGCATCACGTCTCTGTGAACAAACTAACCTTCAACTAAACCTGCTCCAGACCAGGTTATGTTCAAAGCATGAGTTGCCAGGGGAACTAAGCATACCCTGAAACATACCTCCATTTTTGGAACCGAAAGCGGTGGTTGCACACTTCTTTAGCCTCAAACTTACCGTGGGAGCTAGCATAGCCTGCTTTCTGGAATACCCCCCAGGTTGAGCTTTTGAGGGCTGTGAACTAGCTAGAGAGTGTGTAAACAGAGAGCTCTCAGTTATGGGTGATGGGAAGTGCCAACTGTCCCGCCCACATCTCAGAGTTAAAGTTCTAATAAACTCCTGCCGCTCCACAGAAACTACTGTTTGATCTTGAAAACAACTGTTTTTTTGTTTTGTTTTGTTTTTTTGGGGGGGGGGGGGGGGGGCGCTAAAAACAGCAAAAGCATAATTTTTAGCCCCCTAGGATTAATTTTACAATAGATGAAAAGATGATCGGAGTGGGACTCAAACGAATCCGAGTTAACTTTCCTCTTATGGTTGGAAGCAAAAGCCTCATTTTCATATTAGAGATTTATTAAGAGAAATGCCGCTTAATATCGATTCTTAATACTTATTTGTGATCATCAATAATACATATTTTTCTCATGTTAGTGAACAAATGTATGTTGTCGTGTGTTATTGTGTACAAAGCAGTTCAGGCTTTTAGTATCACTGAAACATCAAACGTCCAGCTTGTTGGAGCAGCAGTTATGAAAGAGAAGTGGTAAAAGAACAAACTGACTCTATATTATAGAAATATAAAGTCAACAGTATTTACTCCAGGCCAAATAAAACTCCTGCTACTGGAAAAAAATACCTGTAATAACAACGCCAAAGTAGAACTTCAATTGCAGCATTTTCACAAACTGCACAGCTGAATCACAACATTTTCTTTTATTTAGTAGACCTGCCCATTTTTTGAGTGGATAAAGAGTCACCAAACTGCATTTCTCTGTGTTTTAAAACATGACAGAGCTCTCCAAAAGGCTGTGCACCGTGCCAATAAGCATAAGAGAAATTGTAGGTAAAGACAGCTTAAAGGAATTGTATTTTTTGGGACAATGTATCTCTTTTTATTATCTCTGTAACATTTAATTAATAAATTAAGTTAATGTAAGTAACTTTTTCAGGCTTTGCTGTTTTGTTTTGTTTACTGCTGATGTTCTGAAGTGCAGAATGTAAGTGGATGCTGTATATTAACGTGATGACAATGACCCTTTTTATTTTTGCCAAAACAATTTTTCTTGCTTTAAAGACTGAAGAAGATTTGAAGAACCTTGATTTATTTATTTTTATTTTTTATTTTATTGAGCTTTTTGCATAGGCCTCCAACAATCTTAGTTGAACCTAAAGAGGGCTTTTTAACTGTTCTTTAACAAACATTTATCTAGAGCTTTTCTATTGACATCCTCCAATCTGGGCTTTTCAGAGGAAAGAATCAAAGATGGGAATATAAATAGAGATTTTGTTTAGCAGATTGTATAAGATCAACTGATGTATTTGAACCAATAAAGAAAAATACAGTTAATTTGGAGAAATTGAAGACACAGAAACTTCTCTCTAATCTTTTTAATTTGACTTTACAAAATGATCTAGCAGTTTTTGTCGTTTCCATGGTGCCAGTTGTGTTGCCACTCTCCTTCCACTCCTCCAAGCCTCCTCTGTATGTCCATCGTATCTGTACATTTCTTGCCATAACTAACAGAAATGGAAGAAAAGAATCATCAAAAGTCTGAGTCAGAAGAAGTTGGTCGAGCCTTAAGCGACTGTCAGGGACGCTGCTAGAGGAATGAAATCAGAGGCTTTTTGGACATGCGTCCGCACAGTTTGCTACCAAAAACCTTTGATTCTCTGCAGTCCAGTATTCACATGGTCAGCTAAAACAGAAAAATAGAAGAGAAAAAGTTATTTGGTTTGTCAATTTGACATTTATTTATTTATTTTTTCTTCTTGACAGCATGACCACTAAAGAGACCAATGCTTGGGGGAGGAGATGCTATATGAAGACCACTGTTTTTGCCATTGATAATTGTTGTATATATGTACAACAAAGTGCTTTTAAATCACTATAATTGTTATTAAACAAAACAAACTGTTTGACCTCTCTGTGGTTTTGATTTTTGTCAGACATTAATGAACTCAGACTGAAGAAACTGAATGACTCACATCTGGATATGAGTCCTCCAATAGCACTCTTTCTGTCATGGTACGTCTGTCAGCCCCGCCCCTCTGCTCTGCTCTACTCCTGACTCCACCAGCTGTGACCAATTCATCCTCATCAACTCTGCCCTTCTTAAGGAGACCCAGCTCCACAACTCATCACCAGATCGTTACCCCTTATGGTGACTAACCTGGTCTCAGTCTCGCTCATGTTTATGCATCCTATGCTGATCTTGCAACTAACCTTATTATTCCTGTCTCAAGGATTCCTGCTCTCCAGTGTCACCTGTGTGGAAGTCAGTTCGAGCCCCCCTGCTGTTCTGGAAACACCACTCTCTGCTAGCCGCGTTACTACCTCCAGCCACGCCTCAAGCTTCGCTCCTCTCTGGATCACATTCATGCTAGCACCATCTTCCTGGAAGGAAAGAAAGAATAAAAACCCTTTCTTACCTCTCAAACTTCCTGTGTCCTCATTCTGGGTTCCAGCATCTGGGTCTGCCGCTCCTCCGAATCATGACACTTTCAAAGCAGTCTCCTCAATAAAGTTGCTTTTTATTGTTGTCTTCTATTATTAGTATTTTTATACAAGCAGTAGAAATGAAAATCAGCTTCATGAACAAAAATATACCATTAAGATAAATCACACATTTAACCCTTGTGCTATCCTACTTTACCATTGGGAGTTGGGTCATCTGGACCCATTAGACAGTGCACTGAACCTTTTTTCTTCAATGATTTGTGATCTTCACTGGTGTCCATGGATTACATGAAATCTTTCCACCTTTATCCACCTTTGTCATGGTAGGGAGAACAAGTCACTGTAAGGGTGGGGTCATCTAAGATAGCACAAGGGTTAAATATGCAATGTCCTGCATTTGACACATCTACTGAGCTGTGGGCATGGTGGTACGGTGGCCCTGAAGTTCAATTCACATCAACAAATCACTCAATGGAAAATCATACTAAAGATCACAATAACGATTGAAAAAGCAAAAAATATTAATAAAAAACATTACATTTCAGAAATCATAACAAATTTCTAGAAACCAAAATTGAATAAAAAATAAATTAAACAAACAAAAAAGAATCATTCTGGAAAACAATAGCAATTTCCAGAAATCAAATAAAATGTTAAAAAAATGACATACAGTAAAAAAACAAAACAGACAAGGTAGGTATTATGGGACATCACTGATTTTATGTTGGCATTTGATTTTTGAGTAAAAAATATTGAAGTCATGGTTGTGAGTTTGAGTGGCTAGTGTTGTTTTTTCCACCCGCTAAATTGAAGTTTTACCCGCATTTGGCAGGTGGGTGGGTGTTAAATTAGAGCCCGCTATATTACTAAAAACATTTTTCAATACACAATAAGCAAAAGCAAAACCAAAGACTTTCACACCCAAAAATAATAATTATCATATTATTTGTGACAACAAAATTCCCAATCCTCTCGACCCCCACAAACACAACAAAATGAAACATAAAATGAAACGTAAATGAAATAGAAATCTGACTTGATGCTGAAATACGCAAAAAATATTTTTGGGGGACATGTCCACATCAGAGACACCACCATCACTCATATCCATAGAGGACACTACCAAAGGATTTAACCCCGCTGATCAAAGCAAGACCCCAGACCCGGGGGAATCCCACTGCAACAACCCTGTTCTGAAGAGGCTTCATCACTGGTGTGGAGGATCCTTCTGAGGAAAACACTGGAGTTGAAACAGAATATGAAAGGAATAAATTACATGAAAGTACAACCAGAAATACACCATTATGGATGTGCATTATTACTAAAATAACAATGTAACTATTGATTTATTACTCGACTTCTCTTCCTAGGATCGAAGCAGCTCTTCCTCTGTCTGAGGCAGAATCAAATCGAATCAATGGATACCATTACAAAATCGTTTCAAAATTAGATAAATCGATAATCGGATCTAAATGTACAATAACAAATGACCAAGTGCCATCACTTGTGAATGGATTTAGCAATAATTCTTGTTTACTTGTTTGTTTGGTGACATATTTCATTTACACTTGATAATCTTGCAAAAAGTTCAAGGAATCTGGAAACCTCATCCTGTACTGTTCAGTATCCAGGTATTTCTCTCTGAGTCACACTGCTTGAAGTTTTGGCTAAAGTGCCTAGATCCATTTTAGGTCACTGAATCAGATCAATTTGGTTCGTTCAAAATGACACATTACCCCCTACTAAAACAGAAAAAAAAATATATGAACACAAGTTAAAAAAGAAATTACATAAAATAATGTAAATATAAAAAATATATATATCACTAAATTTGAACCAAAAGCCAGGTTCAGCAACCAGCTGCAAATGACTTTTTATTAAGGCTTTGATCCACTGCTGTTCACTGCAAATGCTGAGGCATGAAAGCAGATCTTGAATTTCATCAAAAGCAAAAAATCTTTTAAAGAAAAGTTCTCATCAGACCAATCTTTCAGGAGATAAACTGAAAGTGAGCTGTTTTGTAATGTCACACACATTAACCGAAGAAGAAGCTAATTTTCTTTTGCTTTATAATACAAAGCATCGTTTAGTCAATGTTTTCAAATAGCACATTTTACAGTGTAATAAAATAATTTAAAATTAAGTTACATAAACCTTTTGTGTAATGCACAATAATTCAGATCTTTCTAAGACAAGTGTTAGCTTTGACAAAATTACTTTTTTTCTGTTCTCAACATTTTTTTGTATACATTATTATTAATTTTTCTGTCCAACTTATTTTAGGTGTGCTTCAAAAATTGTGATTCTCAATAAAAACTCATTACAATGGTGATCAGAAATTGATTGATTGATGTGATGGATTTATTTCCAGCATTGTTCTCAAAGCAATAAAGAATTTACACAGATTGATCAAACTCATTACAGAAATGACAAAAAACAGAAAATTAAACCAAAAAAAGACACTTAAATCACATTTACTTAATTGAATATAGTGATCATTGACTAAAGTCAACTAGATCTTGATTTATTGCTTGAAAAGGAGTAGGAAGAAGCTATTTTATATAATCCCACCCCTACTGAGTTAATTCATTTTATAGTTTTACATAGTTTTTGTAACCAAACTTTAAAAATTATTCTCAGATTTTTAAAAATGAATATCTCTTAAATTTGTTTTGCCTCTGTAACTTTAGCTCATTCAAACAAATATAGAGTAGATTTATTTTAATCTAGACAGATCTTTTGATATTTTCTGCTACTCTGGATTTTGTTTCTTGCCTAATGGAATGAAATTCACTGAAGCATATCATTTTTTTTCTCCTTTTTCTACCTCATATTTCCAGGGGAATCTAGTTGTGAATAAACCTGCAGCTTTACTTCCAGCTGCATCTGAGCTGACCAGCCTGTCATTTCCTGACCTACACGCTGAAACCAATCAGTGGAAACGGCTCACCAGAATATTGACAGCCCATGTGATATTTGCTCTGGCCCCTCCATCTCCATTATTGTGTATGACATCAAACCGCTTAACTGAAGGCATACAGGTTGAGGCAATGAAATTACGCTGCCATCTTTTATAGCCTTTTCCTCTTCCTCCCTCACATTTGTATTCCTTCTGTGATGCTCTCTGCAAGCAGAAAGTGCTCTTCACCAGAAAAGAAACCACCAAATTGTTGTGAATGAGCCTCAGTTCCGCCAAACGGAGAGGCTGACAGGTCCGGGCAAACAGAGGGAGTCTGATCAAGATGACAAAGTAAAACAGCAACAGTTTTTTCAGTGCCGAGGGCACGCCTTGTTGTTGTTTGTTCCTCCCTGAGTCATAAGGTTCTATCACGTCTGTGATTTCAGACAACACCAATGATTAAATAATCAAAACACAAATACTATTACTCTCAACCCCCCCACCCTCTAAGAGGTAGCATTGTTTCCAGTTTATGTAATTACTGATTATCAGAAAAGTAAATCCTTATCCTAAACAAATGCTTTTTCGTCTTAGCTATAGTTTCTGTGATCAATTGATACCAAGGTTTAGATGTATAACTTGAAGATTGAATCAATGAGCAGATTCCTCAGGTCTCTGGCAAGAAGCTCAGTCAGAGGAACAAACAGATGTGGAATCCAGAGAGAAAACAATCACTGTTAATCTTGAAGGTGAGGGATGTATTGTCAACTTTTAAAGTCCCCCTCCCATGAAAATCATGCTTTTTGAGTTTTTGACATGCACATGTGGCATTTTTCTTATGCAGGAGAACAAACGTAATAAAAATCATTCAATTTTTGCACTACTGAGTATTTCTCCTTTTAAACTGCCGTTGATCAAACTGACAGCAATTTGGCAGCACGTATTTAAAATTAAACTTATAGTTATAGTCCTATGTGTTCTCCGCAATTTTGTTATCTCTCTGACCGAGTTTGAAGGCTTGCTGTCCAACAAAGTGATAGCGATCACTCCAGTAAGTAAGTAAATATCAACTCCATTTCAACTGAACAATTTCCTGAGAGATGTGTTGCATTTTCTGACAGAATTGCAAGGGTGTTGATATTTTTGGCCATGACTGTCAGTGGTTTGGTTTAGTCAGATGGGCACTAAATATAATGTCAGTGAGAGGAAAAGGAGCCTGTGTGTGAGTGTCAGGCCATATTCTTTTTTTTTTTCCTTTCCTTTGAGGACTTTAAACTGACTCCACCAGTTGATGGGGATTGTTCTGTCCCCATGGAGATCAAATTGAGGTCATCACGAGCCCAGAGGATTGTTTACAGTAAAATTAGGTTTTTGCTTGTGGAGCTGTAGAAATGTCCGAGACAGAAACAAACATACTTATGTGCTGAAACATGTGTACTGCTTGTGTGGCCGTGGACATATGTCCTAGGGAGGTGAAAACATTTCATTCCCCTCTGCTCTTCTTGTCTGTAGGCGTTTGCATTCTGCTGACCATTGAACCTCCTCAGAGGGCTTCATGTAAATGTGAGAGATGTCACTAGGCTCAAGTGGCATACCTCACTCTGTGAAGAAGAGCTTCCAACCACAAAACAAACTCCAACCCACATATTTTTCATACTGGCGTGTCAGTCAGTGTATCTGAGCACAGCAAAAGGTGGTGATGTTTCTGTGCCACAGACAACAGGCAAAAGGAAAAAAAATGTTTGACCGTGAAAGTTTTTATACATGAGATATCTAATTAGGGGAAAAAAGGAAAGAAATATATTCTTAATGCTTTATTTCTATTTTAGTTTACTTTAAAAAAAATATTTAAAAACCCTGAATACCCCTAGGAGTGCCTCTGATACCCTCAGTCATACAGTCTATACAGTAAACCAGTAATAGATGTTTCAAATACAAATTAAAAGTAACTGTATTTAGTTGAGAGGACGACCTTCAAAATAAAGTTGCATTGTTCACACATGACTGTTCCTTTTTCAGTTCATTTCCTCTTTTATTCACATCTGAAAGGGCACTATAGGTCAGAGTTTTGAATCACCCAAGATGACTCAACATTTTCTAGATTTTGTTTCTGCATTTTTCCACTGAACACCCAAGTCAGGACTAAACACAAATCTGCTGCATTCACAGAAATTAGTCAATATTTATAATACAACACTCATACTGAGGAATTTATGGAATTATTGCCCAACATACTGATTATCAGGTGGCTGTCCAGCACGTTTCAAATTATAATGAAAATACTATATTTCTATGATTTTTTTCTAAACACTCAATGCTAATGAACGTCAGCATCATTTTCAAGTCACTAACCGTTAGAGTATATACTAAATTTTATTGGACGAAACCTCCTGAAGAGAACAGTATTTTTTTTTCTCAAATATAAAAACCTTCAAATGCACTGTTGTACATTATTACACACAATGCCACAACATTTGATCGATTCTAAAGAAGAAGAAGAAGCTTTATTACAGACTCAAGGTCTATTCACCACAATAAACACAAAACAAACAAAAGTCAAGATAAAAAAAAAAAACATTCATACAAGTATAACAACAATGACAAAAAGTATAAAAACAATGACGTAAAAGTATAAAAATGATAAATTAACCAAGTATCATAAACTTAAAAGAAGACTAAAACTACTGCTGGCTAAAAAACTTGAAATATTAAAAAAAGGTGACCATACCAAAACCTCGAAATTGGGGACTGGTATCTAAAAGTGCTGTACCTTACATTCTAAAGAACTGAAAATTATCATTTGCTGCATTAAGAGGTCATATTTACTGAATCAAAAAGCTATTCCAATCAAAAACATCTTATTCAGTCAAGTTACATTTGAACATAGCCCGCCTTCATAATCCTTGCATCCACTGAACTTGAGTTTGTGGAGACTTTCTGCTTGAATTCTTTTGCAGGATATCAGAATAGTTCCCAGGGCAACTGTTTGGATGTGAACTGCCTCCAATCCTTGTAGATACTTTGCTTGAGGATGGTCCAATAATAATTTGCAAGCACTGTGTATGACTGCATATGAGAACTGGAAAGTCCAGTTATCACATACCCAGGGGTGGGGTGCTTAGGGGTTGCCCTTCCTTCCCTACGTTTCAAACAGGAAGTACCTGCTGGTTCCAAGAAGCCAAAATCCCATAGATTTCTGTAGAGAAACAAACAGCTATTACTCAGTCATTCCATTTGTCAAAGCAATCATTTTTTCTTTGCTACCTTTTTTTTCAAGTTTCTTGCTAATCCCCCTACCTTTTTTTATCGTATTTTTTTCTTGAGTGCAAGTTATTCAGGTTATAAATTGGCCAATCAGATACCTCAATAAAAGTAGGTGGTCTCAGGTCCAAGTTTTGAAATGTTTGATTAACAGATTCTCCTGAACCTGCTTTCAGTGGTAGAGGTGTGGATTTCCAACAAGCTCACTCCTGATTGGCAAAAGTGGCTGCCATGGAAAGACAGACTTAGACGGACTCCTCAGATCAATCACTGCTTGCTGACAATGTGTGGCTCCAACATGGCGGCACGTGTATCACAAACATAGGGCGATCAAGTGACTTCATTCATGGAGCCGAAAGTAAGTCATTTTCCATGGATGACGTCACACTCACTCACTTCAATTCAGTCAATGAAGGTGACGCATAGTGAAGGTGGTTCAATAACAAAATGAGCCATTTTATTTTAATGTTGATGTTCTAATTGTATGCTTAATTTAATATGTATATTTCTGAATATTTTTATTATTATTAACTACACATAGGGCAGACTTAAGGTCTCGAAGTTGCTTTCAAGCATTTTAATAACTTTAGAAAGATGTTTGACTTTTGGGATTTATTTTAATTTTAACTATTTAATACGTTTGAAATAAAATACATTAACTTAAAAAAGAAACAAATTCTATTTTCATGATGATTCCGGTGTAATCTTTGATTGAATTATTTTGTAACAGTCCTGAGAGTAAACACCTTGTACAAGAGGAACTCCCCCTGCGCATGCTCACATGGTGATGGGTCACATGACAAGTAAAACGAAAGTAAATACGGATCAACAAAGAACACTGATGGTTAAGATTGTTAGCGCCGCTCTTTTCCCGGTTCGTTTAAGTTTTATGACAAGGCTGGATGAACAACTCGCTGCAAGGTTAAAGTTTCAATTCATTTCACTGTAAACTTATATTTGTATGTTACCATTACAATACACGTTCGGGCGTCTACTATTCCTGTTTGCTAATTTATTATTCAGGCTTCAAATCTTGCGCATGCTCAGTCTTCAGGGGGCATTGAGTAACTTATCTTGCTGAGATAAGTTCAACAGAGTGCTGTCAGTTTTAAAAGCTGCCAGGAAACGAGCTGCAGTGAAGGAGAAGCTGAAGCTTTCAGTTAGAGGGACTTTTCCAGAGTTTTGGGTTGTTTGACGGACACACATTAACTTTGGTAAAAAAGATGAAGCTCGGTGGAGTATGTGTGTTCCTTTTTTTGATTGTGGGGGCCTGGGGTGACACACCAGCCAACTGCACCTATGAGGACCTGCTGGGGACCTGGGTGTTCCAGGTCTCCAAGGGGGGACACGACCAGACCATCAACTGCTCTGCTGAAGGTAATCAAATGACAAAAGTAGGAAAGAGCTGTTCAAAATACAGTCCAATGATAAGGGCCTCTCAGAAATATACAATATCTTGCCAATGAATTCATCTAGTAAATTGTAAAATCTTCCTTAAAATGAGACAAAAGTGTAATAAGGTGTTGGTTGTTTTTGGACATGTTGCCTCAGCTACAGGTGAGCGCTCGGTGACTGTGACCCTGGAGAAACTGTCTGTAGCCACAGACGAGCTGGGGAACACCGGCTTCTTCACCCTCATCTACAACCAGGGTTTTGAGGTGGTCATCGGAGGCTACAAGTGGTTTGGCTTCTTCAAGGTAAAAATCCACTCCTTTGTTGGCAAATCTACATCTTCGACTTAGTCAGAGAGGAGGGAGATCTTTTTCTTAAACCCAAAGTGGAAGGAACGTGTCACAATTTGTCAGTTTCCTGTCTTTTATCTGTGAATCAAGCCACCGCTCTGAAGCTGCGAGGCCTTTGTTCATCTGGGGGTCATGTGTTTTTTACTCCATCGCTCACATGACACTGTGTAGTAGGAAGTGTCACAGACATTCATTTTACAGTCTGCTTTATGGTTTATGCATGTCTGCTATCATTTCCTCATTTGGGGGGTGAGAGGAGGAGGGTGGGAGTTGTGAAAGAAGTTGGGGGGTTTGTGTGTTGGTACGGGGAGGGGGGCCCTATTTTTAAATTTTGTGCTTGGTTACTTTAATTTTCATGCTTGTTTTTATATCATTTATTTTGTTTTGTTTTAATGTAAAACACTTTGTTATACTTTTATATAAAAAGTGCTTTATGAATAATGTTTGATTGATTGATCTTTAAAGACATATCCTTTGATGTCTCAGAAAATTCCTCTTTTGCCACTAGTTTTTTTTTTTTTACCTGGAACTATCTTAGTCCAGCTAAATGTTTAAGATAAGGATAACATAGTTGATAAAAGCTTTCATCGGTTTGTGTCCTCACGCCTTCAGTACTCCCAGAAAGGCTCTGAAGTGACCAGCTACTGTGACCAGACCCTGCCTGGGTGGGTGCATGACGTCCTGGGCAACAACTGGGGCTGTTTTGTTGGGAAGAAGGTGAAGTCAGTGCCGCTCCGGACAGACTACAAGCCCGTCCCGAACATCAGGTATAAAACAACATAAAATGAACACTCAGAACTAAAACGTGAGGACATCAGCAGATGCTCCTTTAGTGTTTTGAGTCACTTACTACACCTCAGCCATGAAACCAATTCAAAGATGAATTCAAAGGTGTATATTATCGACACACAGCTGTCGAGTTGACTTTACTCAGATCATCTTACAGGATGCATGTGGTTTCAAGTTTGTTTGAAACTTAGGAACATAGTATTTTTTTTTTAACGGTAAAACTGTTTGTAAAAAGATCCCAAAAAATGTCATTAAAGGATCAACATTCCTTAAAAATAAAACATCTCACACAGATCTTTCACCTTTTTGAAAATGTTGGAAGTGTTGAAGTACTTTAAAGTGATTGAGAGCAACACAAGTTTTGTTTTGTTTGAAGGCCTAGCCTAATATATTTAAAAGACACTTGTACACTCACTGGAAAGGCTGAAAAGAATGATAAAAGGACATTAACTGTAGTTGAAAAACTGTATTTTAGAAAGGTCTTAACTAAAATGGAAGACCGACATCATTTCAAAGACATTTGTTGACAATGGCTCCCATTTTGGATCTTTCATGACATCAAAGACCCTGATTGGTCAGAGAGGGTGTGCTGTTTTCAATTTAAAACTCTATTATCTAAATCAGGGGTGGGCAACTATTTTGACTCGTGGGCCACATACGGGTTCGAAAATTGGATAGAAGGGCCGGACCAGCAGCAAATTCGTGGAGTGAGAAAGAAATAACATGGAATTTGGATTGAAAATTTATATTTTAAAACAGAACATTTTAGAGTTTTTAGGTTAAACCTTTTGTTCTCATTTTAGAGCCAAGTGCACCAATGGGTTGATGTACCTCGTGTAAAAGTTGGAGAAATGCTGCGTTCATGTGATGTTTGAATGACTGTAAGAATGAAAAACAACAAATCTTCCAACACCACATGGATGCTAGAGCGGAGTCCCCAAACGTTTTCCTGTGAGGGCTACAACAACTCTTTTTCTTTAAAACTTTAAACTTCTTTTGTCTTTCTTTTATTGTAAAGCTCTATGATAAAGTTTAATTAATTCATGATCCTTTTAATAAAATAAATAACACTATTTATGAAATAAAAAATGAGCAAATAACTCTCTTTGTGATTTTCAAAGACCAAAAGTCAGTTAAAAATATACTGATACATTAAAAAGAAAACCAATAAATAGTTGATCCTCTCCCGTCTTCGTCCCGCTGAGGATTGGAGGGCTGTAGCCCCTCAAACGTCTCACAGTTTGCACTAAAACTGAGCAGCTGTGTCTTGCACGTTTGTTTCTTATCCAGTAATAATGAAAAAAGCAAATTTCTATGTCTTCCGCTGCAGCTATGCATATATCTGCATTACCTTTTCACCAGTATAGAGTTCCCTCGTTTATTGCAGGAGTTATGTTCTAAAAATAACACGTGATCGGTGAAATCCACGGAGTCTGATTACGTTTATGGCAGCAAAACTCCTCACTGCACACTTTCTTCACTTTTCTCACACAGACATGAACATTTTCATCCTTTCTCTCTTGTTTAAATTCTCAACCCTTTATAGAAATTAGGTCCAGGATCTTAGAATGAAAACAAAGATCTGATCGTTCACAGATTTCTGTGGATTTGAAGAGCTCCGCGTTTCTGAACAAGCGACAAGGCACGGCGTAGATTAATTGACAAGGTCTCCAGCCAATCAGGACACAGAAGAGGGTGCGCTGTTTAAAAAAAGCAGCATAATTGCTCTAAAAGAATGAGCTAAACCGGGAAAAATGAACTGCAACGTAGAAAGGGAAGACTGTCTTTTGTTCTATTTGACAGGGATTTTCCAGGGTTTCAGGTTGGAGCACAGACTGCAGAAGGGTGGAATAAAATGTCATGTTCTATGCGGGTCTTGATCGTGTGGCCAGATTTAAAAAAAAATAAGGGTCTCTGATATTGCTCAGTTGGCCGGACCAAACAGGGAGGCGGGCCGGATCCAGCCTGCCAGCTGTAGTCTGCCCACCCCTGATCTGAATTATAAACAATGCCCCCTGGTGTTCAGTGAGAGGAAATCAATTTCTTCTTAGATTCAGAGATCGTAAAATTTGTTTTGTTGTTTGAAAAATCGTGAATGATTAAAAGGTGTGCATTCAAGAAGTTTTAATTTTTAAAATCTGAATCTGATTTATTTTTGTAAATAGTTTATTAGTTTAACTCATAGTTTATACTAAATTTCTTTAGGTTGAAGAAAAATACACAGAGCTTAATTTTTACATTGTGACAACTGAACTGTACTACCATGTGTTTTTGCACAAAAGCTGTTATCTGAGGGGTTTTCAAAAGTTTAGGTTCCATTTTTCTTTCCAAAATCCAAAATCATGACTTAGGTTTTGCATGAAAACTCTGAAACAACATCAGAAATGAGATGTGTCTAAACACTGCAGCTCCCTGTCTGTCCTGCTGTGATTCCACAGTTCAATCAAACATAATGACTCAACTCCAGGCTCTTTTTACCAGAAGCTGTGGCTTAGCACAGCCTTCACGCTGCCTCAGCTTTCAAGCTTATCTGTCCACAGAATAGTGGCCGTTATTGGAAGAGCTTTTAAAACACTCAGAAGCATCGTAAATTGAAGATATTTCTTTGTTTTTCCCATTTTTTCCCATAGGTTTTGTTGTAAAACATCACATGACTGTGAAACCCTTTAATCAAATTTGGATGTCTCTGTAGTGGAGGCTTCGGCAAGCTTTGGCCTTTTGCTTTTGGATAAGGATCTGAAACAGACCTCAAAAAACACAACGGACTGACTCAAAAGGCAGAATCTGAACATTTTGCCACAGCTCCGTCTGTCCCTGGAGCGAAACCTCATTTAAAAGGCATCAAAAGAAGAGTGCACGCCTGACAACTTGAGAATTTCCCCGAACTGGAAGCATTTTGCTGATGGACTGAGAGAAAAAGTCCCAAACAGGAGAAGAGAGACTCCTCACTGGGCACAGAAATCACACACAAGCTGAGGGGAAAATTCTTAAAGTAAACAACAAAAACAAAACAAAGTCTGAAATTATTTTAAAATGTTTTTTTTGGTTGCTTTTTCTTTAGCTTTTGGAAATCTGTGTTTTTTTTGGGTCATTTTTCTCCATTTAATGCGATAAAGTTTAAACCTGAAATGAATCTTTCACAACAGGCCCTTTCCTTTTCTTTACTCATCATAAGCCACCTTCTGTGTTTGCACATTATTTCATGACAGACTGAAAAGACAAGTGACCTGTTGACCTTAGAACCGCTCAGCCGAACATGTAAATGTAGACACAGAAATACAGGAAAGTTTAAATGTTAAAAAGTCAATCGTTGAAAGAGCTGCACAAGGAGTTCCTCTGCAGCGTAGAGGTTACACCAGCACCATTTTTCTGAAAACATGATGCTAATTACAGTTTGTGCTGCCCCTTCAATCCTCGGTCCCAGCCCCCTGATGGAAGTTTTTCTTTGATCTGGACCAGCAAGGCGGCTGCTGTTTTCATGGTCCAGATCAGGCGCTTTTTGTGGTTAAAACGAAGAAAACTGGTTCCAAGTTTGGAACTGGAACCGCTTTGATTCAGAAAGGTCAAGAAAGGTCCACAAGAAGAAACGAAATCTTTATATTTATGTCTGTTAAATATGTAAGTCACCAAAATCATTCAACACCACTGGATAATTTGGACTCGAAGCAACTTTTATCCCACCAGCAAGTTTCCTTTTGATTGAAAAGGACAGGGAAGGTGATGCAATGGTGTACACAAGCTACATATTCCTGTGTGTATCTCTTATGAGACAAGCTTATTAGAAGGTAAAGTAGTGGGGAAGAAGGTTGATAAGAACTGCTGTTGCAGTTTTACTCCATCTATGGCAAAAAAAAAGGTTTGTGTGACCTAATCAATCTGTTTTTTCAGCTTTTTTTGGGGTGCCTTTTTGCATTAAAGAGCCTCACCGGTTGCATTGTTTGTCCTCCACCAGGTTGCTCCAGAAGCCGTACAAACACAACCAGGACTTTATCCATTTAATCAACTCTGTGCAAAAGTCCTGGAGGGCTGCGCCCCACCCCGAGCACGAGATGTACACTTTACAGGAGCTGCACTACAGAGCGGGGGGGCCCGCCTCTCGAGTCCCTGTGTGAGTAATATAACCATACTAAAGACAAAGCTGTTGTTTCTGCAACCTAAAGCAGATGTGCAACCAGCCCTGTCATATGAAAGCAAAACATTTTCCCTGGATATTCTACTTCATATTATGTTTCATTTTATTTATTTTTTTAACTCTCACCACACATTTTTATTTAAAACTAATAGGGTTGCCACAATTCTCAGTTTAAACCTGAAAAATCTGAATAGAGTGGGGAAAAGGGAATGGTTGCATCCTTACTGCATACCAGTATGTCAACATTGAAAGTGTCAAACAATTATTTTAAATTTTAGAATAATTTTATTTATTGTCCTATTACATCACACTAGGCTTAGCTTAAGCCAAGAAAACGGAATCTTAAGAACGTAAAAAGACTTGGAAGAACATGAATGGTCTTGTTTTCTTTCTCGCTAAAAAAAAAAATCTTATCAAGGCAGTTTCAGAATAGCACAACAATTTCAGTTTGAGAAAACATTTTTTTAGTGACTAGAATGTTTTTCTTAAAATTAGAATTCTTGGTAAGACACTTTTCATGACCCTATTGGCAAATTTCTGTTTGCCTAATTAAAGAAATTTTGCCAAAGGGGTAAGAATTTTTGGCAAATAAAAAAAATCAGATTTGTATTACACAAATCATCTCGAACTGAAACATAATTGTGACCTTAAACTTGAACTGAATCATGGGAAAGTGGATCATTGTATCTCTAGAATCTAAAAATGTGTTTTTGATATTTCGCTAACAATTTGTATTTCTATAGATTTTAGAAATCTCAAATTTAGAGCTCTTCATGCTTCAAAAACCCTGAAGCTGAAGGTTATGATGGCTCCAGGTGAGTGTCGATGAAGGACACTGCCTGGTTTTTATAGGATGCTTTTTCTTTTTTTCTTTTTTGCAGGCGTGTCCGCCCTGCACCTGTGACTGCCGACTTGGCCAAGGTGGCTGCAGCTCTGCCTGAGAGCTGGGACTGGAGAAACGTTGGTGGTGTGAACTTTGTTAGTCCTGTGAGAAACCAAGGTGATCCTAAATGACGTTTTTGTACCAACTGTGGACGCCGTTTTATGGAGCTGTGTAAAACCTGAGCCTCCTTTAGTTACCAAAGATGCCAGCTCTTTGTTGAGGTGTTGTAAGATCAGAGCAGAACTGCTGCTTGGCATTTAAGAAACTCAAAGGCTTGACACCGAGAAGCACTCTTTCCTACTTGGCATGATTGGTCACCTGTGTGTTTGTGAACAGCCTGGCATGTGCAGAAAGGGAGATAATGTATTTGGAGTGTCTGGCAGGGCTGCTGGATGGTTGAAGGATCTGGAGAGAGCATTAGACTTTCTATAGAAGCTCTCTAAGCCACTTTGCAGGGATTTGGAACCTTTTTTGTTGCTTCAGTGTTATGAATCAAGCCGATTTTTCAGGTTGTTTTGCTGTTTACAAAGGTTGGTGAGTCTGAAGAAACGGTAAAACCGTGTTGTTGGTCCCACAAAAGATAATGCTCATTTTTATACAGTTGAGCTGAACCAGAGCCCCCATTTTATTTCAAAAAGATTCAGAAATGGAAAATAATTAGGACCCATAATGCTAAAGCAGAACCACATTACAGTGATCAGACATTTTTAATCATTTTGAATATGTATAGTAGTCTAAACTTTGTTCTTTATGTGTTTAATAACAAGCATTGCTATAACTTTTTTTCATATAACTCTTTCAATATTTAGCTAGCATCATCCATTTTTTTTCCCAGGATTTTTTTAAAACCAGCTTCAGGTGTCAAAAAGCTAAAAAATCAAGAAATAGATTTTAACTTTCAGTCTTTTAATCCTTCCATCCTTTAATGGAGCCTTCTATTTAAGGCGACAATCTAAGGTTTTTATAAACTGCAAAGTATTTTGGGCGTTAAGTGCCCAAAGGCACAATGACTGTCAATCATGGGCTTTGAGCCCTCAACCAACAGAATGGCAGAAGTTTCATCAACCCAGGGAACTAAAGCCATCCCCACTGTATTATGACGTTTAAAAGATAGACAAAGTTTCATTTAAATAAGGAGTGACCTTGGTGAATGTGATTTGAAAGATGCATTAGTGAAAAGGAAACCATGTGTGAAATAAGTCCATAGTCTTTGGTGGTTAGGCTCAGCGTCCACTGATGTCTTGGATGCCTGGGATGCTAGGACCATAGGTGAACGACCCCCAGAGCGTCGACGATGATGGTGGTTGAGGCCAGTCCCTAACAACGTGGAGAACAGGGAGGGCCGGGAATGCTGATAAACAAAAATCCATGAATTTAGAGGCCAAAATTTAATTGTGATTGGCTGGGAAGGAAGTGGGCACTTAAGCTATTGGTTCAGAGTGAAGACTTAAATGATGAGTGACATGTTGAGTGAAGTAATCAGCAGCCCAGCTTACCTGGAAATGAAGTAGATCTTCCTTATTGAAAGTGCGCCATAGCTTTACTGACATACTCTTTACTGACACTTTGATTTAAGTCCCTGGTTAAACTCCATCCATCCATCCATTTTCCAAACCAGCTTAATCCCTTTTGAGGTCGTGGAGTTGCTGGAGCCTGTCCCAGCCACTTTTGAGTGGTGGCGGGGTAGACCCTGGACAGATCACCAGTCCATCACAGAAAAAAAATGGTGGACTGACTTTTACCTGTCAGTGAAAAATCTGATGAAGATTGGGATTGGGGGCTGCACGATGGCGTTGTGGTTAGAGCTTTCACCCCTTAGGGAGAAGGCCCTGGTTTAAAACCCGGCTGGGATCTTTTTGTGTGGTGCTTGCATGCTCTTCTCGTTCATGTGTGGGGTTTCTCCCACAGTCCAAAAACATGCTTTATAGATCCCTAAATTGTACCAAGGTGTAAATGTGTGTGTGTGGGGCCCTGCATCAGACCTGTGCATCAGAAAAGCGACCTGTTTCGGTTGGCTCCCCAACCCCATGACCCCAAAAGGGATTCAGCGGGTTCTGAAGATGGATGGATGAATAAATTGGGATTGGTTCATCTTGCATCTTTAGCTAATTTTTTTTTTTTTTTTTAATCTTCGCATGAATTTAAATTTCTAAAGTTAGACAAAATTTTCTTTTTAACCCACTGCAGTCCTGTAGGGCCTCCCATTTCCCCAGATGAGTAGCAAATGTTACTGTAAAATTTCAAGAATCTGTTCTTTGTTGCATTATTTTGTAGTTTTAACATCTTACCAGAGAGTTCTTTGGGCCAAAGCACAGATGTCTATAATCTTCTTTTCACAGACTGTAAAAAGTCTTTTCTTTAGGTGCAGTGTTTTTAAGAATTCTATCTGATTTATAACTTCATGACCTGTGCTTTTTCTTTCTTTTTGTTTCTGCGCTCTTGTTTTTGTTTCTCACAGCAAACGACTGATTTTCTGTTTCAGCGGCATGCGGCAGCTGCTACTCCTTTGCCACCATGGGAATGCTGGAGGCGCGTGTTCGAGTCCTGACAAACAACAGCCAGACTCCTGTTTTCAGTCCTCAGCAAGTGGTGTCCTGCTCTGAATACTCTCAAGGTAAACTCTCGATTTCAGATCATTTTCATCCCTAAAGTCTGAATCTTTTGTTGTCGTTAACAACAGTCTGCAATGTTGTTTGTCTTATACTTCATTATTACGATGTGTTTTCATGAAGCAGTTCTGTCTCAAATTTTCAATCGTTTACCTGAAAAAGAAAGTCAGGACAGCCTATAAAAATATTTTTTCTTGTTTTGTATTTCCCAGGTTGTGATGGAGGGTTCCCATACCTGATAGGGAAGTATTCTCAGGATTTTGGGATTGTGGAGGAGTCGTGCTTTCCATATATTGCCAAAGATTCTCCGTGCGGTGTTCCTCAAAACTGTGGGCGCGCGTACACAGCCGAGTACAAGTACGTGGGTGGGTTTTATGGCGGCTGCAGTGAGATGGCCATGATGAAGGAGCTGGTCCACCATGGGCCCATGGCAGTCGCCTTTGAGGTTTGTTTATCATTCTCACAACTCCATTAGTTGTTTTTATTTTCAGCTTCACATAGCAAAGTGCCATTAAAAGAACCAACTTCAGTGAAATTAGTGTTTTTGGTGTTTTTACATGTTGGCATTTTTCTCATGATGGAGGACATGGATAAAGAAAATTAAGCTTAAAAATTATATTTCTTAGTTATTCTTTACCCAAATCTTTGTGAATCAGGGGCAGTCATTTACAAAAAGCTCCTAGGAGTGGGTGCTACAGTTGTCGACCCACAAGCTCCCTGCTCAGCTCCATTCTGATGTTTCTGCTGCTTTGGTTACCAACTGGCGTTTAGACCAGCACAATGATATAGAACATTTAAAATGCGTGAAGAGAACTTCTTTTTTAGGTGTGCATTATTACTGTCGATTATCACTTTTTAATCATGCAGCCAATCAGAGTCGAGTACTCAATCTAGGGCTGCACGAAATGAGGAAAACTCGTGATTTGTGATATTGTAGATCAACATTGTGATGACGGTATAACTTGCGATACATAAACAAATAGCAAAACAACCAAAAATAATAATTTCTATTTCAATGCAAGAATTTTATTTAAATAAGAGTCAACATAACTTAAATTATACTCCAATTGACCCTCGTCTACAAAGGAAGCAAGCATCTAACATAAATGTGCTCCATCTGATTGGTCAACATCATGAAGGGGTGCATCCGATTGGTCAAATGCATAAACAGATTTATTTGATTCATTAAATACTTTAAGTTGCCATAAGATTGTTTTAGCACAATTAAGGTGACCATTTATCGCAATTTTCGCTGTGTTTTGCGATATGCGTATATGAGCGTAAATATGCGATTTATTGTGCAAGCCTAGTATAATCATAATTCAAAGACCACTGAGTAAGCTTTAACAATTGATCAAAGTTGATCGGAGTGGGACTTTAAAGCCTTCACGTGTGTCCACAGGTCTACCCTGACTTCATGCACTATGCCGGGGGCATCTACCACCACACAGGCCTGGCTGACCCCTTCAATCCCTTCGAGCTGACCAACCATGCTGTGCTGTTGGTGGGCTACGGTCGCTGCCACAAGACTGGGGAGAAATACTGGATCGTCAAGAACAGCTGGGGAACCAGCTGGGGAGAGAACGGCTTCTTCCGTATCCGCAGAGGAAGTGACGAGTGCTCCATCGAGAGCATCGCCGTTGCAGCCACGCCCATCCCAAAACTGTAGAAGTTAAAAAGTCATCTGGTTTGACTTCATGTGCTGCTTGAGGATTTTCAGAATTAGGTTGTTTGCTTTTCTCACTCATCCATCAAAGGGAGTAAAAATTGCACGCTAACAGGAAAGTGACAGATTTCACATTTCTTGTTCATCCAAATTTTTTTAATCAGAAACTTTTGAGTTTTATTTTAATTTTTAGATTTTTTATCAGTGTTCACATGCTGAATGTTTGCAGTCGTGATAAAAATAGGTACACAGTAACTGGTTAACTAAAGAAGTGCCACAAACTAAACGTTTACGTGACGTAAAAGGGACTCGGAGAGACTTCCAATGATGCGATATTTCTCTGGATTAGCTTTTAAAGCTGAGCCTTCATCATCGTTTTTGGTTTGATGTTTGCTGATTAAACCAATCACTTGTGTGTCGAATCAAGCTGTAACTGCCTGTGCCAACTTAAATCAGAGCAGATTGGAACAAGCTTCAACACTTGAAGGGAACTGAAGAGTCTGTGTTTGATTGTCATTGAACAAATTAGACCCTTTTTTCTTTCTCAGGAAGACAAAGTAGAGAATTTGCTCCATCTGCCCTTGTTGACACCGCGGCTGCCACAAATGTCTGCTCCTCAGGAGAATTCAGGGAGAATGTCTCATGGGATGAGAAGATTTTATTTTTTATTTCGTGTCATTTTTTTAAGATTCATGTACTAAAAAGATTCAACTGATGTGTGGCGTGTTGTGAATGTTTCTTACAAAATCCCTTATGATTTTACTTTTCTTTTAGCAGATTTCTTTTTAATGGTTATAATATTTTAACGGCAAAAAAGAATATTTTTTTCTTATAGTGAGGTTCTTAATGGAAGAATCTGAAAACATTTGAAACTTTTAAAACGTTGTGTGCAGACTTGGCTGCAGTCTTATATAATTTTCTCCATAAAAAGAGATGAAAATAAAAAACTGCTGTAAAAAAAAAACAAACAAACTCAAACTTGCCAGAAAACAAACTGATGATTCCCCCGGACTGTTGGAAAAACCTACAGGAGGCACACGCTTAACTTAATAGATGTTGCATGTCACAATGTAACAGCATTTCAGGAAAAAACACACCAGCACAGGGGCGGTAGTGTGATCATTTGGGAGCTGCTTTGCTTAAGTAAGAATAAAGTCTTTTATCAGTTTGGGATCTCGAGTTGAAGTTCACTTGGGTTTTTAGGACAATGACTCCAAACACAGCAAAAAGAAAATGTCTGAAAGGCTTCAGATAAACACAACAAGGAGTTAAAATCTTAAAATTTGATTGGTATACTACACCTTAACCCTTGTGGTATCTTAGATGACCCCCACTCTTACTTTGACGTGTTATCCCTACCATGACAAAGATGGAAAGATTTCATGTAATCCATGGATACCAGTGAAGATCACAAATCATTAAAGAAAAAAGGTTCAGCGCACTGTTTAGTGGGTCTAGATGACCCAACTCCCAATGTTAAAGTGCCTAGGATAGCACAGGGGTTAAAAATGTATGTGTCAGTGTGTCTGACATTAGAAACAACAATAGTATTTTCTGTCACAATTACAATCTTTTTCAAATGTAATTTTTATCGTTTGCCTCTGATTCACAATGATTTGAATAGAGAAATAATGTTAAGCTTAATTTTTATGTCCTCCATCATCAGATAGAGGCCACAAAAACATGTTAAAAACACCAAAAACAAAATTTTGGGTCTTTAATGCAAAAACAAGTCACCTTTGTCAGAGTCAAGTCTGAAGTTTTAAAAGTTTGTTTTTGTTTAATTAATTGATTACCAAGATGCAAATGCCAAAATCAAATATAAAAGAAAAATTCTTAAAAAAACAAATATAAAAATAAATATAATAATACATTTTTTAACAAAGCAATTAGGCCTGCTGGAAAGCGAGTGGGTAGATAGTTATGATTAAAATAAATATTTGATCATCAGAAGTTGTCATTTAAATACCTTGTGGGGACACCTTAACATGGCAGTTTGTGTTTCTACTGTTTTTTTTTTTATGACCTGACAGTGACGTCCTGAATAAAACATAAATAAATGTAAAAACAATCAGTTTTGAAATCTCAAAACCAGGTTTCAAGTCCTTAAGGTTGAGTCTCAAGTCCCCATCTCTGCTACTAAATGGGGCCCTCAATACATGAACCAATCCAGTGGCTTATTTTAACTTAAATAACAAACACCATCTAAAACCCACATTCATGAAACCTCTTCATAAGTCATGATGACTAAACTCTTCTCGTCTGTGGGTCCAGGCCAGGCAGCTCCAACCTCTCGAGGCTCACTCACAGGCGGCTGTTGCGCAACACACACTGTTCCTCCCTGGAAACGGATCAGTCACAAGGAAGGACCCACACCCCTGAGCTCCACTTCCCCGCGTGGCTCAGGGCGTAGCTGCCTCTTCTCCTCTGCTCCCAGATCTCCAGTCCTCCTGGCCCCGTCATCTCCCGAGTCCTTTCCTCCACAGTGGATTCATGCGCAGCTCTCGCCCTCCTCCTCGGTCGCCATGCAGAACAACCACCACAAGGAGCGCCTCTACAAGATCCTGGTCATAGGAGACCTCGGGGTGGGTAAGACCAGCATCATCAAGCGGTATGTCCACCACAACTTCAGCCCCAACTACCGAGCCACCATCGGGGTGGACTTCGCTCTCAAAGTCCTCAACTGGGAGCAGGAGACGGTGCGCCTGCAGCTGTGGGACATCGCAGGTACAGACAGACAGGCTCTGCAGGACTGAGTCTGAACCCAAACACAACTTTCCAGACTTAAAACTTCAAATATATGGATATATTATTTTACATGATGGCCTCATCTTGGAGATGCATTTAGATGACTATATTTAGATGTTTTCTTTATATATATGTCGTCCCATTTTCCATATATGTATCCAATATATTTAATTGACCTATATATTCTAGGCATTTCTTACTTAAAAAAAACATGTTTTTATTTATTTATAAAATCATCTAATAACAGTTTATACGTTGGTGGGTAATTTTTTATAGCTTTGGGTTAATATTTCCTGACCATTGTAATTCATTTCTGCAGATATACTTGTAAACACAAAAAGCTGCCCTAAAATAATACCAAATAGCTAATAAAACTGTGACTCCAAATTCCTCTAATACATTCTTCACTGCAAAAACTGGATTCTAAAAAAGCAAAAAAAAACCTCTTGTTTCAAGATTTTTTTTTTATTTACCGTATTCTGTCTTGCAAGAAAAATAATCTTATCAAGAAAGGTATTCAATGGCAAAATAAAAGAAAACCTTTTTCTTGAAATAAGAACTATTGATAAGAGCATTTTTCTTATCCTGTTGGCAGATTGTTTTGGCTTATTTATAGATTTTCATTTTTCAAATAAGAATTTTTGAATTATTTCAAGGGGGCCTGTTTTTTGGAGTATTGCCATTGGCTGCAACTTCCTGCTTCAAAGCTGTTTGGCAACACAGAACAGTCATATGACCTCTCACTTTACGGCGTGTGTTTACAACGTTAATAGTGCCAACTCCTTGGACTTCTCGTTCTTTACCTTAAGAATTTTCCTCAGAACTTTTACTACCATCAATTTTTTTTTTTTTTTGCAACCAAGGAGTCCCAACACAAAAACCTGTATTTGCTGTATTTGCCTGTGACGACCTTGTAAACCAGAAACAATCTCTCTGTTTCTCCGGGATGCTGTTGGGTAAAATGACAAACCTAAAGGCTCCAGCAGTTTGGTGTCACATGAGTGTCGGATGAGGTTCAGAAGAATCCTCTGACCTGCTGCTCGCTCCCCTCCTGAGTGCTCTCTCCAGCAAGCGCAAGCAGTCATGTGTCTCAAACTCATGTGAAGGAGATTTGAGGCCCTGGACCTTGTACACAAAAAGCTTTTATTACAAGCTAAAGAGCATTTTTCAAAGGAAGAAAAAATCTATCTTTGTGCTGCTGCCCACAGTTGAAATATCCAAAAGATTTGGACCCATTGTTCTTATCGGAACTTTTTCTAAACATCTGTGTGGCTCCTTAAGATTTTTTGAGATTTCTTAACAGATCCAACAAGACGTTTTGCATAGATGTTTAATTAGTGGCTTAAACATAAACAAAACCAGAAAACTTTACGTAATGAAAGCTGCGTGAGGTGGTTCTGCTTCTAAAAAGCTTTTTTTGTTTCACGTTACGTTTCCACAATGTCAAAGAAAAAGTTTTAACTTTTTAGCCAAACTTTTACGCACAATGTTTTAACCAATACAACATCACAGTTTGAGGGGATTAATGATACCCTGAAGCTATTTGTTGCAACAGATCTAATAAATCAGCGGTTTGTTTCGGAGTTTTCCTCAGGATTAACGGCATTCTATTTTTGTGTGTTTTGGGATCGGGGCTCACAGAGTGACAGAAGTTGTTTATCAGGCCTTCAGCTCAGATGGAAAGAGTCCAGAGCTTGTTTTGTTGGTTTCGTGTCGGATTCAGCGTCTTAAATTTACATGTGTTGTGGAAGATGTGGGAGTGGAGCACTTCAGACACCCTGAGTCCTTGAGCCCTCTTGGTTTGAGGCTTTGGGGTCAGTTTCAACTCTCAGTCTAAATGGTCAAGAGCTTTTTTTTTAAGTATTCTTGTAAAACTGCAGTTTTCACTCCATATTATTATTTGACAATTTACAATTTAGTCTAAGAATTTACCTTTGATACAGTTTTTGCTGGCAGCGACTGATATCTATCTTTTTAGGCCAACCCCCAACCCCAACCTCTTTTTTTTTTTACAAACTTTTTCATTATATGACATAATATTTCCACAATAAATCTAAAACTGGACAAAAAACTCAATGCAGAGTATCGGTAGTAGGCCTACATTTAGTCTTTTTGTAAAATCTTTTTTTACTTTTGCTGTGTGTTTTGCCCTGAATTTGGTTTTACTACTGACCAATAAATAATCCCCTTCATTATTTTGCACTAATTCTCAGCTTCTTTTTTTTTTTAGCATTTAATATTTTCTGTTATGTTACTAGGTGACCCAAGCTTTTCTCTAACCCTTGTGCAACCCTATGGGGTCAAGATGACCATTGACGTGTTCTCCCTACCAAGACAAAGGTGGATAAAGGTGGAAAGATTTCATGTAATCCATAGACACCAGTGAAGATCACAAATCATTGAAGAAAAAACCCCCACAAAAATCTAGATCAAAAAAATATTTAAATCCAAAAACGAAGCAAAGACAAGCTCAAAACAATATGAAACATTTGTTTAAAAAAATCAGGCAAAACTCCACTTAACAAAATGTAATGTACCAGAGATTTTTTCCAACAGCTATTACAACTTTGGGTCATGATGACTTTTGTTATGTTTGTTTTAAACCAAAAATTTCAAAGACAATAACAGTTTTGAAATCCTTTATATTAAATTCAGGATGAAAACTATTCTAATAACAGGTTGATGTTATTCCTATGTAATTGTAAAAAACCAAAGTGATTGGCCAACTCACTGGTGAGTTCAGAGACTGCTGAGGATTTAGCTGTGTACAATAAAGTGTTTTGTTAAATCTTTTTTTATAGTGCACAGTTTAAAAAATAGTTTTTTATGAAAAGAAATTCTCACTTAACTTAATACATGATTACACATTTCTAATTTATTTCAAAATAAGAGTGAGAATTTTTACAAGTTAAACTATTTACATCTAATTCACAAGTTTGTGTTTGAAAAACATTTTTGTTTCTTTGAGCTTGGACTGATAAAGCTTTCAGTATATTTATATATTTAATCATTACATTCACACATTATCTTTTTTTCTTTTTCTTTTCTCAAAACTTGCAGTTAACTTTTCAGAATACAACACCAATATTCTTGGTGTTTTGTACTTTTAGTGCAAGGGTGTCAAACTCATTTTCACAGAGGGCCACATCAGCATAGTGGTTGTCCTCAAAGGGCCAGATGTAACTTATACATGTAACTAAATGTAATAAAAAAAAATGTAACTACTCCTTAATGTTAAATTACTCATTATTTATTTATTATAACTTTTTAAAGTGAGAATTGCAGTTGCATAGAAAACATATGTTTGCTTGTTCACTGTCCAAGTGAATAAAGAAAAAGAACATAAAACTGATCTAGAAAGAACAAGTATTACACGTGTAACATTTTACAAAAAAAGGCTGCACACACCCTTGCATCCAACTGATGGTTTGATGACAACAATTTGTCTGCATACACACATAAGACCTGCAAACATTGAATAATTACAACAGCAGCTACACATAAATAATAAGTAAACAACTAAAGAAAAATTTTATTTAAAGGAATTAAAAACTTTTATGCTCTCACGGGCCACATAAAATGACATGGCCCCCGGGCCTTGAGTTTGACAAGTGTTTTAGAGTATCATTGTCAATTGAGTAAATTCCCAAAGGAAACTAAAGCTGAATGCAGCTTGTTTGACCCCCAGGCACCGCCTTCTGCCCCCCTTTTGAACAGCTCTTACTGGCTGAGCGGCTGCTACACGGCCGTCACATTTCCATTCTGCAACAGTGACCCTGGTCAGAGCTAGATTTGACAAAATCATGAAATTTTTTTTTTTTTACTATGTTGGTTTTATCACCATAGCAACGATTTTATGCTTTTGGTCACCTGGAGGCGACAAATGTTGTTTTCAGACAAATTGGCTAAAGTAAACTTCTGGATTTCCTTGACAACTGAGGTTTGTTGATAATTACGCCCACATTCCTAATATGATGATATTGCATGTGATATTGTTTTGCTAAGCCTGAGAAAACGATTCCTGCAAATTGTCACAATATTCCTGTAAAATATGTGTGACCAACAGGGAAATTGCGATCTCGCAACGCTACCACTGTTAAAAATCTACAATCTTTAAAACCAGCATTTTTTCCTGAGTAGCTTCCCAATGATGTTTAAGGAGTTAGGAGGTGACAGATCAAAATCCCAAGGAGTTTAAATTTGTAGCTTTCTACAAAGAGGATTTTTTTTAAATATCAAAATGGCGGCTTCTCCTTGAGGTCAAAGGTCATTAGTTGTGGCTGTAAACGTAATTTTCGTGAAGCTTCCTCAAACAACTTTTTTTTCTTTTTTCTAAATTTGAATTAGAATTAGAATGTGAAATCGCCAAATTTCACACTTCATCACAAAATGGCTGCCAAGCTGTAGGCCCCGTGCCCGTCTCAGAATAATTTTAAACCGCCTTTGAATAATCTCAACATGTGTGTTTAGTGAATTTGCTAATATTTTTGCGAGCCCCATAAGAGATTTTTGCCACATTTAGTTTTTTATTGACCATTTCAGAGCAGCTGGATGGCTCAGTTAGCTGCATGTACTGGCATGTCATTTCCCAGGGGGTTGCGATGAGCTTTATCCAGGGGCAAGACCCTTTGTGCTACTGCCTAACCATGTAGCCATCCCCAGCCTGGATAACATGGAGCATTGTGTCAGGAAGGGCATCCAGAGTAAAAATTTCAGCTGCACCAACTGTGTGAATCAGTTAAAGTTGATTTGCTGTGGAGACCCCTGAAGGGATATACCGTAAGGTGAACAACAAACCTGTTGTGATATCTTAATTCATTTTCACCAAGTACAAGGCGTGTGCAAATTAAGGTTGAGTTTTTGAGTATATGGTGGGGGTCAAAGGCGCAGTAAAAAAAAAAGAATTGTGAAAACAATCTAGTCCTCGCAGTCCATAGCTGTTCGGGGACGTAATTATTAAAATATGGATATCATTTAGAAGTTTAAATATATTGCAGATTTTTTGTAACCTCACATTCTTTATTAAAGTTGGGGGTCCCTTTCTCCTTTTTAATACTGAAGATGTTGGAAAAGTTTGTTGGAGAATCTGACCCTTTTGTTCTTGAGCGGAGCTGTCCTTCTGCCAGCTGTTGCTGCCGACCCTTTCCCACCTGCTCAGAGGAGAAGCATAGCTGTTTTTGGTGAGCCCACAGAGTGGCATCATGCCCATAAGCAAACATTACTCCAGGGCTATTTGTGCTTTGGTGCCGTTTGTGGAAGAGAACATTTGCTTGGTTTTAGTCCGTCATCTGGGCTTATCAAATTAATTTCCCTGTCAGGAATTCTGGCAGAAAAATTCTGGTGATCAGACAAAAAAAAAAAAGACCAAAAGATGCGTTTGTTGTTGATTCTTTCTGCCTTATTTTGTCTCATCCATCTCTCCCTGCGGATTTCTAACAGGAAGAACCTGAATGCAAGTGTATTTGATTGTGTTATAGAGAATACTGGCCAGTTAGGCTGATAGGAGTGTGAGGACATGAGTAAAGCACATGACTCATTAGTAACGTGATTTTCGATGTAAAGCCCACTCTGTCAAAAACATCCCTCAAAAATAAGAAATATTTGTTTTTCTTGGTGCATTAGCATAAAACTTCTGGATGTACTGACTAGTAACGGAATAAAGAAACAAACTCCTGATTTTTCCCTTTTTGCATGTTCGTGTGTGTTTTCCAGGTCAGGAGCGGTTTGGTAACATGACCCGCGTGTATTACCGCGAAGCCATGGGGGCGTTCATCGTGTTCGATGTGACACGGCCCGCCTCCTTTGAGGCTGTCACCAAGTGGAAGGAGGACTTGGATTCCAAAGTGACTCTTTCCAACGGGAAACATGTAGCTACGGTGCTACTGGCTAACAAATGTGACCAAGGTCAGGATGTACTGACCAATAACGGAATAAAGATGGACCAGTTCTGCCAGGAGAACGGCTTCGTGGGATGGTTTGAGACGTCTGCCAAGGTGAGACAGCTGACACACATCCAGAAAGATTCATTTGAGTGGTGGTCCACGCTGGTGTGTCAGTCAGCACACTCTGTTCACATGTCCTTGAGAGGCAGCTGGCATCCTTGACTCTCTGACTCAGCAGCCGATTATTCTGCCAGGATGCCACTACAGGATGAGAAGTATTCTTCAAGTGAGCAAACTTCACAGCCTCAGTATTTGCATATGAATGAAAATTCAGTCACAGCGCTCTGCCGCTTTCATGCAGAGACTCAGCAGACGTTCCCTCTGTTTTTCCAGGTCAGCTGCACATCAGGTGCTCTGTCATCCTGAAAAGATATCCAGGAATGTGGAGGGAATAAATCACAGCTGCTTTCACACTTGCTGCTTACATTAAAAAGGATTTGTTTCATATTTTGAATCCTTTTTGATTCAATTTTCTAAAAAAACAAATCTTTTGATGCTGTCTGTTCAAAAATATGTTTTTTCATGTCTTTTACTAAGTTTATTCCTTTGGAGGCTTTTTCACATGTCATTGTAGCGCATGAATCTGAGCAGATCTGGCTCCACAGTTACATCAGCTGAGAAACCTTCCTGAAAATGAATTAATTCTGCATTATACTACTGTAAAAGATCAGCATTCCTTATCAACTTCCTTATCATTTGCCTCTGGACCTCATGTATTAGGTCCGGACAGCCATGGATGAGTATGAATACCCAGACAAACTGGTCTTTCACTAGTTTAAGGGCAAACAGGTTTCAAATATTGCCAAAAAATGTCACATACCTGTCATCACTTAAAATATATTTTTTCTTTTTTCTTGCATTTTTATTTAAAAACTGAGAAGTTCTAGCCAACACTCAGGATTCCTGATTGCATTTGGATATGCTGCCAAAAGGCACTCTATAAAAAAAATGTAACAAAGCCAACCTAAGAAAAAAAATCCTGTTAAAATATTAAATTATAAAAAGGAAACTCTGTAAATTTACTCTGCAATTGATTTCTTTGAGACTAATTTGTGGAAAGTAAGTGTCTAATAAGTGTAGGTGTCTGATCCGTGTGCTGTGGCCTATGGCAGCCAAGAATCACACGAGTGGATGGAAAAGGAGGAAGATAAACTTTAACACCTGTGACTCTCATTTAGGAACCATGAGTTCACCTCCTGCTCACTGTAACCCTTGTGCTATCTTAGGCCCTTTAACATTAGGAGTTGGGTCATCTAGACCCACTAGACAGTGCTCTGAACCTTTCTTCTTCAATGATTTGTGATCTTTACTGGTGTCCATGAATTACATGAAATCTTTCCTCCTTTATCCACCTTTGTCATGGTAGGGAGAACACGTCAGTGTAAGGGTGGGGTCATCTAAGATAGCACAAGGGTTAAACTCAGTATAGTATTATTTCCTTAGGTTTTTTTTATTGTACCCTCAGTTTAAAGACCCACTCTGAGGAAAATGTTGTTTTTAGCGTTCTTTCTCACATATAAAGAAAATTAAGCTCAAAATTGCAAATCTGAGTATTTCTTTGATCAAATTGTTGTGGATCAGGAGCAGATGGAAAAATTAGGTTTAACACTTTTGTTGCATCACTAATGTTATATTAGGGGTGTTATCGGTTGAAAGCTAGCAGGAGAGCGTGTAAATAGAGAGCTCTCAGTAGTGGGGAGGGGAAAGGGGGGTGCGATTGCTCCTGGTCCCATCCACAACTCAGAGGTGAATTTCTAATTAGCTACTGCCGCGCTGCAGAAACTATGTCCTAGAAAATGACACAGGTTTGTTGATTTAGGCTAAAAATGGTATACTCATAATTAAAAGACCACTGGGCATACTTTGAAATAGATCTAAAGATGATTTGAGTGGTACTGTCTCGTCTTGATTAAGTTTAATCAATATTATAGTTAAACTAATCAAAAAGTCACATAGAATCATCCAAGTTAAGATCAGCAAAGAAACTTGTGAATTTTTGTGTTTTTTGTTCAGATTAAGGCAACATGAATGATAGGTGAAGCTGTTGCACAGATTTGATCAGAAACTGACAATGATATATGATATATGTTCAAGAGTGAAAAAAGTCTGCTTTTCACCAAAGTGAGATGTTACAAGCAGAATTTTCTTGGTACTCCTGGGGTAATTTGAGTATTATTACCAGTCAGAAGAGTTACTTCAACCACTTATCTGGAGCAGCGCTGAACCTCTTCTGCATGCTTTTGAGTCCAGACACACAGATACGCTTTCTGATGTCTTTTGGGGTGTGACAGAGTCAAACATTTGAATCTGAATCTGAAAATAGAGCAGGGAAGGAGTTCAGATTATTCACAGATAGGACAGGTGAAGTTCTTTTCACAGCAAAACTCCACATGTGATGTTTAACACAGTTTAATCCCCATAAATTCAAACTGCAAACATATATCTTTACGTTGTCTGTGTTTTACTGACAAAGTATTCATAACCTCCTAAGGCCTGGTGTCCACATACGTGGACATCATAATTTGGGGTATATTGTCACATTAGTTAATCCTGCTCAACTGTAGCTTTGTTCCTGCATGTTTAGAGAGTTAGCTCAGATTTAAACATCAGAGGTTAAACATCTACTTTTTTACTAGTCTCTTTAAATTTTGGGGGTTTAATCCAGTAAAGCCCATCACATCAAATAATTGACATAAAATGCATTTTTTTGGGAATCAAAGGGTTGTACAGCGCTTTTCTACCTTCCTTGAAGGCCCAAAGCGCTTTATAGTCACAGTCCCATTCACCTACTCACAGACATTCACACCCTGATGGTGACTCTGCTGGCAAACACCAACCTTCCACAAGAGGCAAGATAGGGTTTGGTGTTTTGCCCAAGGTCACTTCGCCATATGGGTGGGCAAGGCGGGAATCGAACCTGCAGTATTTTGATCAGAGGTCGACTGCCCTACCGTGGCACCATGGCCGCCCACGATGAAGATGGATGAATTAAGATGTTTTTTAAACCCTTTGACGTTTTCCACTAAAAAATAATGTTATATTTTATATAATTATTAATATTAGATGAGTTATTCTCTCCATTTTCCAGTAAAAAGTGTTTTTGAGATCTCACGGAAGCAGCCATTTTGAAATGTGCAAAAAAAGCCTTTTTCTACTGCCCCTAGTGGAATGATGATGAATTACAGGGCAAAAAAACTGGACCAAGTTATAAACAAGGGGTTTTTAAGGAAAGTTTGAATCCTCTATTGATAAAGGGGTCTCAGGAACCCATGCATCAAATATAATACGATGGTTACATAGGGTTGAATTTGAGGAAAGTCATGTTAAACTGGTATCCCTTTAAAGGTTGCCATACTTTTTGCAGCGGTTGCCTTTGTTTCTGTTTTTCCCATTAAAATTGAAATGAACAAAATAAAATCAGAGTCTTATTTTAATTCCATTTGACTAAATTTGATTTTCTTCTCTTAGACCATTGACATTTTATTAAAGAAACCTATGTTCTCTCTATATATTTTCTTCATGTACTCATCTTTGTCTTGTTTCCAGGAGAACATCAACATTGATGAAGCAGCGAACTGCTTGGTGAAGCACATTATTTCCAGTGAGAACGACATGCTCCAGTCAGAGGTTCCTGACACCATCACCCCTCAGTTGGAGAAGGACAAAGGCGGGACTTGCTCCTCCTGCTTCCGATCCCAGTAACCCTCCTGCCTGACAGTTGGACACCTTTTTTTTGCATCTCATTTCACACAAAGTCAAGCTTGTGTGGGAGTAAGTGGAAGAAGCCTTTTTGTCCAGTTTTTGAGGAGGATGGCACAAGCTCCAGCTCTCTTCCTGTCCAGCAGGCCGAGGCGGCGGTGGCGGTGGGAGGGTAGAGGTTGCTGGCTAAAGGAATGGATGGATGGAGACAGAAAGAGGGAGATGGATGCAGCTGTGTGCACTTGTCAAAGCCAAGGTCACCCCCCACCACCCTCCTCTTCCTCGGCTGCAAGCTTTGACAGTGCCACTTTGGTTGCCATGGTGACACAGTTAACACATGCACACTGAGAGAAAGACTACTACATATACATGCCATAAGTAATTGCCACATCTACAGCGCTCTTTGTTATATTCTAAGGTTTTCACTGCTGACAGACAATTGTTCTCAAAAAATTGACCTAAATTAAAAGAAAGAAATAAGAAACCTTCCATCATTTTTCAGAAGACCACATGTGTTGTTTGATTTTATGTTTGTTGCACCAATATAGCACATAATATGGATAATATTAAAGTGCCTTTTTCAACACCGGGCATGATATTTAATGTCTTAACCAGATATCTTTATGACATATTTATTAGTGCACTTAAAAGTGCATGTTGTGTTTTTTTTCCTCTCTTTTATTACTGAGGTAGGATTAAACTCATTACACTGATAAGATATTTAAACTTTTATTGTAAACATGAATGACTGTGTATTAATGAAAGCTGCATTACGGCAACTACTGTGTCTTTATTACTATATTTTCTGCACTATAGGGCGCACCAGATTAGAAGGCACACCATCAGGGAATGATCTATTTTCAAACTGATGTCCGAACTATAAGACGCATGAAACGAGAAACGAACGAGTTAAATCTGTCAGTCAGTCAGCCTTTATTCACTGTGTTCACAGTAACTCCAGAACATTGTTACATGCTACGTGTTACCCACATTGGCGTATTCACAGTGTATGCAAATTTTGTTTCCAACATGTAATAAAACTAGACTGATACCACTAACTACTGTAACTCCCAACCTGGTTAGAAACTCGTAAAAAATACACAGTCCGACACCACAAAACATTAGCACCATTAGCATATCAAAAAAAATACCCAACCAAACATTTTGACAGAGCCGTGCACCCCTCGACATCAGTAACCAGGATTAATCCATATAAAGTAAGATTAGAGTCAGAGACAAGTCCGCCAGTCAGTCAGACTTTATTTGCTGCGTTTACCTCTAGAACTTGTCTGTAACACAGTACACATTACCCACACAATAGTTGCAACTCCCTACCTTATTTGTAACACGTAAAAAACACATTCCAACACCGCTTCACATTAGCGTATTTTCAATAACACCAAACTTTGTTTGCAACTCGTACTAGAATTAATCCACATATAAGGTGCTCTTCAGTCTTTCTTGTAGGTGTGCCTTAAAGTGCTGAAAATACAGTATTCTTGTGGTTTTGTCCTCACTTTGAATTTCACTGTGAAATAGTTGAGAGTAAACATGCAGACGATGATCTACAACAAACTGACAGACCAAAGTTGTTTGAAAGATGTTCATATAATTAAAAGTAATTTTGTTCAGCTGTAATTTGCCTGCAAACGTCACCTTTATGGAGTTTTTATTACAGAAACAATGGAAAAGGTATTACTATGACGCTTATGATGGATCTCGGGCATTGACGTCACCCGTAGAAAATTGTTTACGTCCGGCTCTAACACATGAAGTCATTTTAGTCGCCATGTTTTCCATGAAACAGATGCTGCCATGTTGGAGCCAGACAACGTCTTTAATAAGTAGTTAATGGCTCGAGTTGGTCTGAGTTTCTATGGCAACCACTCTGGCCAATCATCGAATTTGTTGGAAGTTCAGACCACTACCATTTGAAAGCATGCTATATGAAATCTGTCAAACGTTTGATAGTTGGACGAGGGGACCAACACCTCCTTTTATTCAGGCATTTGATTAGCCAGTTTATAACAAGTAAAACTTGCACTACAGCAGAAGAACATAATTACAGAAATTAGGATGATAAAGAACAGGTTTAAAAAAAGATAGTAAGGCAAGAATGGTTATTCTGATAAATAGAATGACTAAGTAATAGATGTCTATTTCTCTATGGAAGACTATAGGATTTTAGCTTCTTGGAGCCGGTGGGTACTTCCTGTTTGGCCCCCTCCCCACTGGCGTTCCAATCAGTCCAGTTCTCATCTGCAGTCAACAGGCAGACAGATAAACTGAACTCTCTTAGAGTTGTATGGTGCTGTCCTCAAAGTTTTTGTGCATTCCTTTTCACTGCAGTGAGAGTATTCCTTCTGAATTGCTGCACAGGAATCAAGGAGCTCTGAGCAAGGTGCATGGCGCTGCCATCATGCACTACTCATCCAAAAGATTCCATAACAGAATAATTACTGCATGGAATGTTGTGTGTCAGCTGGCAACAGGTTATTTAACCACAACTTAAAGCAGCTTCTTATTTCTCAAACAGCTGTGCTAAAAGGCGCATCCAGTGCGCGTGGAACAGATCTTCATTTAATTAAGATTAGCCCAAAAAAATCTTGAAACTAAGATAAGGACTGTAGAATGAAGTTTTTATAGACTGGAGAGACAGGTGAGAGCCTTCCTCTACCAGGAGGACTTGTTTTAGAAAAAAAAATCGTAACTGCAGAGATCAGAGAGTCCTCAGATCTTTAGTGGAACATAATGTAGGAAAAACCCAAAACCCAAAACTTTATTTGTACTAAACAGTTAAAAGTATAATTACTTTCATGTGCACACTGCAAAAGACAGTCGAGATCCATAATGGACAGCTGTGCAACCTCAACCCCAGGGAACCCACCAGTTTTGATCCAAACAAGGATTGGTCACCACAGAGTGCAGACTGACGTCCAGTAGAATCTGTTTGATCTGCTGAAAAAAAAAGAAAAATCCATCAGACTCCCATCGTTAAAAGCCAATCTTTGTAAAAAAATAAAACAACTCTGGGTGCTAAAAATGTTGTGCTAATGCAGTAGCTTCTTTATGTAAAAGTGTTATCACAATGTAAAAAAGGTCCAAAAATATACTGTCAATTTTGGCCATAGAGAAAAGAGGTTTCAGCTTTTTATATAGTTAAATATCTGTTTAAATTGCTATGCTTCAGTTTGTCGTACAAAATTGAACATTATCTATACAAATCTGATCTTCTCAACCAGAATAAATGAAAAACCTGCCATGTAATCTGATTTAATCTGCTTGAAACATTCTTCTCCGTATGGTTGATTAGACGATTACATAAGGCTGTTTAGAGAATTAAGTGCATCTTACAATCACGACACAGATGCTATTAATGATTTGTTCTTGACATAATTTGGAATATAAATAAAAATACCAAATTCTTCCTGAAAAGCAAAGAAACAGAAAGTTTAGCATTGATCACTGAACCTCATCCATTCAGATTTGTCTCAAAGATTATTTAAATGTTTGACCCTGTGATGGACTGGGAACTAGTTTCCGGGACAGGCTCCAGCAACCCAGTGACCCCAAAAGGGATTCAGCGAGTTAAGAACATGGATTCATAATTTAAATGCTGTAAAATTAGACTTCACTGAATTAAAAACTAAATGTAAAAAATAGTAAAACATATACTACAAAATTAAACTGATACAGCATGAGCTTTAGCTTGGAGACCTTCCTCACAACAACAGTTTGATTGCAGCAGATCCACAGGGCTCCTTATCATTACCTTTCCACCTGTAGACCATGCAGTGCACCTTCACTATGCATTCATTCAGACACACAGCATCAAACAATTCAACCCTTATTTTACTTTGAGAGGAGCCCAAATTATTGTCCATAAGTGAATTTGTCGATTCAGTTTTTCTTTTACACAAACACACTTCAATTATCTGTAAGTGCTGACAAAATGTTGAATCTCCCAAAGAAAAGACATGAAATCCTGCAGGTTTGGCTTAGTGCTGTGAGAGAGCATCGTGTCACTGACTAATTCCTTCCAACCCAATTTGATTTTTTTTAGCCTCGAAGTGACCGATTCTGGGTGGACAAAAGGCGGTGGCATAGATGTGGGATTTTCCTCTGCTGTCGTCTGACTCAGGAGCAGAGCACTGCTCTGTGAGCACCCACGCAGACACCTTCCTCTCATGCAGTCAAACACACAAACACTGATGATCAGAAGACTACTTGCAGATTTGTCTTCCACTTTCTGCCCGTCTCTTAGGCAACACACCACCAACATAGTGGTAGTTTCAGCTTCCCTGTCCTCGCTGGCCCTGTCTGTGCAGTTCTGCTTGATTTCCTGTCATGTTATGAAGGACAAAAAAAAAAAAAAAAACAGAAAAGAAGAGTGAAAAAGCAACCAGAATGGAGGGCTTTTGTTATGAGATTTCTCACTTAAAGAGGAAATGATTTCAGGTTGATGTTTTCTCTTCCAGTTTTTGTTTTGCACACATCTTTTTTTAACAAACACACCATTAGTTTTAATCGCTATGCTGCAGTTTTCATTAAAAAGTAATGTGGAAAACCTTCAGCTGCAGTTTGAAAGGTGAGAACAGTTGTGACATATCGTCATCTGGAGGGGATAAGGCACCTCCATCTGAATTTAGTGGCTCGTTGTCAAGTGGAGAATCCCTTTAGGAGATAAGGAGCATTTATCCCAGAGCAGGGCTGAGGTGTAAATATGAAAATATTATAACTGTTGCCGTGAAGCAGTCAGAGAGAAAATACGCTCATTCAGGTCAGAGGCAGAGCTCCAATGTGGTCGATAAATGCTAAGAGAGGCGCTGGAAGTGGAGACAGCGGCAGGCTTTCTCTGGCTCGGAATTAAAGACACAGTAAAAGACAATCGATAGTCAGAGCCCGGAGACACTCAAGATGAATGAAAATAGCAGCTGTGTCTCCAGCATTGATCTATAGGATTGTGTGCGTAAGTCAATGTGTCGGATTGCTTTACTGCTTCTGTGTTTGCAGCTCTGCTGGGCCACACACAAGCCCTGACCTGCCGCTCAGGTAAGATTTACAAAGACGTCCCACTCAGAATCTGACAAGCAAGTGGGGTGGGGCACTAAAATATGACAGACGGCCTGTCAGACGCACACAGGGGCAAGGAACAGTTGGACACGAGGATGCTGATTCCTCTGTGGCAGTTCCAGTATTCCAAACTGAAAGAATTGAGTGCACCATCACAGCAGCAGAGGTTTCACAGGAGGAGGGGGACAAAAACACACTTTAGTTCATTATTGGTCAAGCACACATTATCTGACAGACCTGAGTAATACACAACATGAACACAACTTTTTGACTCTGGTAGAAATCCAATTGTTTTTATTTCTAAAGAGTGTGTTGCTTATTTTTATGAACACACTTTAATCCTTAGTCAAAACTGCCCTACGGGTGGATACAAGCTGTTTGCAGGTGAAAAATGGGCAAACCTGTAGGGGGCATCCAGGTGACCCACATGTGGGCATGCTGTGAGTGGCAGGTAGTAGTGAGCACTATTACAACACACCGATACAATTACGTGTGAAGTTGGTGAGACACGGAATGGTTTGTTGTCAAGATTTTACATTTTATTTATCCCCCCAAATCCTGCACATAAATAAGGAAACTAGACATTGTGTAGTTTGTGTGGAAATCCAACGGGTACTTACGTATCATTTGCACACCCCATGTGTAAAGAGCCAGTACTCACACCTAACGACTAGAGTGTGGCCTAGGGGCATTGTATGACAACATTACCCATACATCGCAAGTGTGTGCAACTTAAGATACCTACACAACAGGCATGTAGTGCACATTCAAGAACATGTTAAGTGCTCATTCTTGAACGTGCATTTAGCCCATGGAGTTCACCCTGAACAAGCAGGCTCAGATTTATTTTTCTTTTACTCTTGTTTACCAGCGCAGCTTCGTCACCTACAATTGGAAGAGGTTTGATGCTAAAATTTGATTTGCCGTAGGCGGTATGAATGTACATAATGATACACGACATGCACAACGATGGTACATTCCATTACACATGAAATCTCTTGAGGTGACTGCACGAAACACAAGACACACCTGCGCTCCCCCTTAAGATGCGGGTGCTCTTCTCTACGACTCTCCACAGGACCGGACAACCCAAAAACTCACATCACCCATATGACTCAGTCCTCCATACGGGTGCATGTGACAAAGGCTTTAAAGGAGATTCAGTTTCTCAGTACTGTAGAACAGTGTTTTTCAACCAGTGTGCCGCGGCACACTAGTGTGCCGCGGGAGATGGTCAAGTGTGCCGTGTGAAATTGCCCTCATTAACTGATCTAAAAACATTTTCCATCTCCAGGATTTCAGCTCTGTGTTCATCCGAACAGGCCCTGATAAAACACTGAGTATTTAGGAATATGAAAGATCGTAAAATACTTTTTCTTTGCGTTTATTTTATTTTATTAAAGACATTTTGATAAGAATGACGGCAGCGCGATTCAGCTGCAGCTCCTGCTGTATTTAGGAAAAGTCCCGCCCCTTTACCTGTCTCCACCAATCATTCTTGAAGGCTTAATCACATGTCATCAGTCTGACCAATCAGAAGTGCTTAAAGTCTTCACTTCCTTGTCCCGATTTAGCTCGTAAAGTCGCTCAGTTCCAACAAAAATAGCAGCTAAAGCTCGTCTTTAGCGGTGTAGCTTTCCACAGAATCCGGTATCAGACCGTGGAACAAGTGAACAAAACCATGAAGCTCCGAAAAGCGATCTCCGCCGGCCGTTTTTATGCACTACATCTCCCATGATGCATTGGGTTGTGAGAGTGACAGCGTAAAAGGAGTTCTGTTGTTAAACGTCTTGAAAACAACGAACACACTTCAAACTTTTTTAAAATCTTCTAACTTAACTTTTATTGCATCTTTTAGAAAAACAGCTGCAGCTTCCAGCTTTTTCTGCAATAATTATCACAAAAATGCACGTGAGATTGTGGAGGGGCTGTAGATCAATACAGACTATGAGTTTCTCCTTTTTTTTCATTTTTGGATGCTGGTGTGCCGCGGGATTTTTTTTAAGCTTAAAGTGTGCCGCGGCTCAGAAAAGGTTGAAAAACACTGCTGTAGAACAAGACAGGCTGTTCACGAAGGGTTTTTTCGTCAGCACACAGAATGAAACTGTTTCCAGCACTGAAAATGTGACGAGGTTATAAACCTGGAGGTCAAACCTCCTTTTCTGCCACAATTATTGTCCAGAGGATAATAAGGCCATGACACCTGTAACCTCGCCATAAAGCAGAGATTTCCATGAATTATAAAAAGAGGGATGTTTTGTTCCAGAAAAAAGGCCAGCAATAATTAGAGAGTCTAAAGGCAAACCATGCTATGATTTTTTTCTTTCTAACTGACATGTGTTTTGTTCAATGTTTTGTTTTACTGTTAGTAAATATAGAGGTATAATTGTGTGCCATCCAGGTCAAAAAAACACAATAACATCATGTTGTCCAGAACTGACAGGAAGGACAGTTCAGATAGATTTCCTCCTTTTCTCTTCTGACTTGAAAAGTTATGACACAAAGGTAAAAAAAGAAATCTGCTCAGTTTCTATGAATGTCACATCTATTCATAAAATACTGGTTCATTTTTCTTTTGCAGGATTAAGAAAATGTCATAAATGTCGCAAATCGACGCAGGGTGGTGGGACCTACGTACCAGCCTGGTCAGAGGGTTTTGCTCTCTTCACGGAACATCCCCATCCAGGCTACCTCACGCAAGCTGGCTCCACGCTATATCGGACCTTAAACCATTGAGCGAAATATCAATCCCTCATGTGTCTGTCTGCGGCTCCCAGCCCCGACGTTCACAGTCAGTCAGGTGTTGGATGTTCGGCGCCGGGGTCGTGGACATCAGTTCCTTGTGGACTGGGAGGGGTTACATTCCAGAAGAACGCTCATGGATCTCCCGTTCCTTGATTCTGGACCAATCCCTCATTGAGGATTTCTATCGGCCTCACCCGGATCGCCGCCCTGGATCACCTGGAGGCGGTTGTTGGGGGGGGGGGGGGGGGGGGGGGGGTGCTGTCATGGTGCCTCTGGCAGTCTACTCTCCCCCTCCCCTCTCTGAGTCTACTCTCCCCCTCCCCTCTCTGCCCCTCTGCTGATTGGAACCAGCTGTGGATGCTCACCTCATCCCGCTCCAGCCTTCTTTAGGAGATCCAGCCCCAGCATTCATCGCCAGTTCGTTACTCCTAATCGGTGCATTTGTCTGGTCGCCTTGAGCTAAGTCTTATGGTTCAAGTTTGTTCTCGTACTTACCTCGCCTTTTCTCTCAGGTCTTCATCATCACGAGTATCCACCTGGTCCAGCCTCCACGCAAGCACCTCAGTCCATCCAGTTTCCGTCAAGCCACGCCACATTCCTGTCTCACGCAGTCCTGTCCGTCAAGACAGGACTCTTCAGGATCGGAGATAATTCGGCCATCTTCGGATCCTGCTCCAATACTGACGTCATCGTTCCTGCCTACGAACTATACTATGCCACTGAGAAAAGATTAAATCTAATGGAACTATTGTTTGCCTTGTGTCTTCTTCCGGGTTCCAGCATCTGAGTCTTCCACGTCATACGAATCATGACAAGTAGTTTTGTACTACTAAAGGTACTAAAGTATTTAAAGTTCTTGGATCATTAAAGGTCCCATCAAGATCTCAGTAGTCTGGCAGCTTGGGGATAGTAACTGTCTCTGATTCCTTTTGTGCTGATGTGATCCCATGAACACAAAAATAAATAATAAACGGCACCAAAGCACCAAATTAGAGTGCAGTTAAATCGTTGTCTGCTTTTGTCCCCTATCCATCCTGCCAAACAGATCATCAGAAGACTTGACACATCCCTCCCATCTGAGCATGTCTCCCTCACTGGGAGATTATTGCTGTCAGTGAAAGCACAAGAATGTCATTTTTTGTTCTGATATTTGCTGTTTCCACTTATCTTACCCTTCAGAGTTTTCTGGTGAAGGTCCTCAGACATCAAAGCAGGTGGAACTGATGCTCCTGCTGGATCTTGTAGGTTACTGACACCTTCAGGCTGCTTTTGTTCCTGCTTGGAAAAGCTCACCCCGAGCTCTTGCACTGCAAAAATATGAAAAACTTTTAAAAATAAAGTAAAGAAATAAAGTTTTGGCAGCTTTAGAAGGTAATCTCACCTGTATACAAACGTGTTGGTTCTTTGTCAATGTTCATTTAATGACACTGCACATTTTTCCCCTAAATGTTTCGGAGCATCTATGGCACCACAGATCATCCAGAGCAGCAGTTCTGTGGTTGAATAAAGTTTCCAGTTTCCACCAAGTGCAGTGCTGTAAAGTGCCCCCTCCTCTCAGGGAGGGACAATGTTCTGAGTGCATGATGCCACACTGCCATCTGTGGAAACAATGGGAGGTTTTTGTGTCACGTTATCGCACAATTACACCCAATGTGTTCATTTAATCTCCTTTCTACTCTGGCATGAGTGTGTGGAAAACATGTCAGTGCTGCTCGTGTCTGTATAGATTTAATTGCTTCCTCTTTATATCAAGAGTCTCTCTGCTCAGGAAGTTAATTGCTGCTGCAGAGTGTTTGTCCCTGGAATGGATCTTTAGGCCAAGGCCACAGCATGTGTCAGTGTGTGTCTGTGAGTGTGTGGGTTGCTGCAGAGTGTTTGCTGGCTCTCTTTGTCTTGGCAGGGAAAAGACTGGTTGGGAATGCCTTCCTCATCTGTGCCAACCATGGCCTGACGAACACACACAGCACATGCGCAGATTGGACCTGTACGTTCATGCTGGAGGGGAATTCTGAATTTCCACCTTTTTGTCAGAAAAAAAAAGACAAACTTGATCTTAGTTTTCAGGTCAAACTAAAAGGCTAAAGTCTGTTTGGAGAAAGGCTGAAGAAGGAGAAGGCACCATGGATGAAAAAGTGTGGGTGGATAAGATGCAAGTTGCTTGGAGGCGTGGGAGTTGGAGGGCGTGTTTACGTGTAGTGTCTATGTGTGAATGTGTGTTTATGTACCTCTTCTTCGCTGTGTGGGCGAATGAGCACGGGACAGAGTGATGGCTTACATAGAGGCAGTTGTCATGGCAGCAGAGGATGTCGTCTCGTTCCGCCTGATCTCAATTGTTCCAGAAGCCTGCAAACCTCCTCTTTTCTGCGCCATCTCAGTCCTTCTTTATCTGTTTCTTCTGTTTGCACATGCCATCTTCTTTTTAGCTAAATGGCTGGCTTACTCTCATCTCTCTTGCACTACATTTTTCTCTCATGCCATCTTTTATATCGACTCACATCTTGGCTTGAATTCTCCTAGTTCATTGCAGAACTCCACTCCTGTACAGCAGAAGCAGATATAAATAAATTGCAGTCAAGCTGCCATAGCTTTTACGTTTTTTCTTTTTATGGGAGCTATTTAGGTTTTTATGCTTGTGACGTGAACAGATGAGGGAAAGATCTCGCAGGAGGAGATAAATTCCTAAACACCTCACAGCCCGTTAATTCACAGCTGAAAACATTGCAGCCGCTTGACTCTGTCATGATTAGGACCTTCAGGCATTTCTAGTGTCCCACTGGAAAAAGAAAGCAGAAGAAATGATGACCTCCAATGTCCCATTAGGAACCCGACAGCATCAGAGTAAATCCTTCCCTGGCTGAATAGGTCAGTCAGTAAAGTGATGAAGCTTATCTCAATATTAAATATCAAATTGTTAAGTCATGCTTGGTTAATTAAATCTGATTTTTGTAAAAATCCACCATAAATACCAGTTTTAATGAGTTACATTCACATTTCAAGTTTTATACACAGAATTTCAGTTATTTTAGCTGATCAAGATGTTTGTTTTAGTAAATATTAGTACAAAATGCATATAATCAATTGTAAAAAAAAACTCACTTTAGGGCTTTCATAAATGTGTTCAAAGTATGATCTTATTGAGCTTTAAAGATCTACTCTAACGAAAATGCGGTTTTTAACATGTTCTTGTGGCATTTTTCTGACGGTGGAGTCATTGTATAAAGAAAATAAAAACATCAAATTGCACTTCTGAGTATTATTTTTTTATTGTTGTGAATCCGGAGCAGACTGAGAGGAGGGCTCGGATATTATTCATTCTTTTTGTTGCACCGCTTATGTTAGGTTGAGGGTGTTATGGATTGAAAGCTACTGGGAGACAGTGTAAACGGAGAGCTCTCAGCAACGGGGAGGGGAAGTGGGGGCGTGGTTGCTCTGTGCTAACAGCCCCCCACACAATTTAGAGGTGACTTTTTAATTAACTACTGCTGGTCTTCAGAAACTATATGTCCTAAAAAAAACAACTTTTTTTTTGTTTATTCGGGCAAAAAAACCGATGTAATTACAATTACAAAACACCACAGCCAATGCTTTACAAATAATTTAAAAGATGTTAGGGGACGATAATCTCAGATTAATGGTACCAAACCACGGTTCCTTCCACAAAAGTGTTGTGTTTCTCAACATAACAGAGTGTCCATAAAGACATTCCTCCCTGTTTACCTCAAAAGGTCTTTTCATGTCCTTGGGAGTTGATATAACTTGAAAATGGCAATTACGTGATCTGTGTGTTGATAACGGCACATCCTGTCACTCGATGACTTGCTCCCTTTAACAACAAATAAATAAAAGAGATTCTTTCTATGAAAAAATAGCTAGAATTTGACAACAAAATGCCTTTAAGTGATTGCAAATGTCTCTTTAATGAATGCAAATGCATTTTAAAAGAAAAAAATTTTGAAAAAAGAAACAGAATACGTTTGTTAGTCTTGCTAATTCAGGCTTTCAAATTACGAGGATACCAAATGAAAATCTCATTAAATGGACTTTCTGAGTGTGGAGCTGACACATTTTGAATGAGAACTTTCTGAATGTGTTGCAGTGCAAGGGGTTTCTTTGGAAATAAAACAATTAAGAGCCTAACCACCCAACCAAGACAAAATCAATTAAAAAATGTTTTTTCTCCTGCTTCTTGCCTTGAGGGCTTAATACACACGATCAATGTTTTTAAACACGTTTTCTGAATGTGCTCTACCGTTTGGTTGACCAGGAAGCTAAGTGGTTAATAACAATAAAATGTGTATCTTAGAACACATTTTTTAATAATGCAGCCATTTAAGACATTTAAGTGATTAAAGTTAGTTTTCCGGAGGCGTGAACATCTCTTGCTCTGGCAGGGACTCCTGTGAACGTGTGATTTTTACCCCCCTTAGGCTTTGAGCCCTTCAGCACGTAAAGGCAGTCACAGCAGCTCTACTTGTTGTGAAGATACATTTTTGCCTCACGTCTATTTCCTAAAATGCTGCTCAATCTGAACCTGTCCTTTTTAAAGACTCATTGAAGAAAACAGGACATAATGTTGGAATCAGTTTGTTTGCTCCGACTAATATGAGTAATTCTTTAAGTCAGAACCAAACCTGGACGCTACTCCAAGGTTTCAGAACCGAACCTAGACATTAATCACAACTGCCCTGAAGGGTCGATCCAGGCAGTCTGCGGGTGAAAAATGGGCAAACATGGACAAACGCAGGTGGCCCGCACGAAATATCAAGAATGTGGACCACTCTATGAACCCATTGAGCCAAAATGTTGATGCACATGCTTTTCATTGGCATGCTGCGGGCGACAGATCATGGTGAAGATATAACCCCTCCTCTCTGACCCTCCACTACCCCTGACAACCCTAAAACCTGCAGTATCCATACCGATCAACCTCCTGTCCGGGCACATGACTTAGGCTTTAAAAGAATTAAAAAGAAACCATTATAACCATTATAAGGTCCAGCGTTTACCAAATACACAGCAAAATGATCCATTTTGCATTATATTCTGCTGTAAATTGTAACGGAGTGGCCAGGGAAGAAACCCAGAAGCAGGAAGGACATGACACAAATCCTCAGTTAGAGCAGGATTTAATACAGGACCAAACTAGAGAAGGTACGAAGACGCTCAGGCACCAAACACAGAACAAGCCACACCTTAAATACAGGCATAATCACTAACTCAGTGCAGCTGTGACTCACACAGGAGGACTCAGGAAGGGGGAGGACATTCAGGAGAAAATCAGACTGCCAGACAAAACAACAAACAGACATTTTCATGACATAACCCCACCCTCTAAGTCCGGCTACCAGACGGACGTCGAGGTTGGTCAGGATGGTCCCGATGGAAACGGGCGACAAGGTCCCGGTCAAGGACGTGACGATCCGGGACCCATTGACGATCCGCAGGACCGTAACCCTCCCAGTCGACAAGGTATTGTATGCCCCGACCCACTCGCCTGGAAGCAAGTAGGGCTTTGATCGCATAGACTGGACCACCACCCACGAAACGAGGAGCTGGGGGCACTGGAGCAGGTTGAAGAGGCGAGTCTCTAGCTGGCTTCAACTTGCTGACATGGAATACTGGGTGGATTCGCAGAGAGCGAGGCAATTCCAGTCTAACAGCCACAGGATTTATTATTTGGGTGATAGAGTATGGCCCGATGTAGCGGGGAAGCAGCTTTTTGGTTCCTCCCTTCAAAGGAACATCCGCTGAGGAAAGCCACACTTTGTCTCCCACCTTATAGGCTGGAGCAGCAGACCTCCGACGGTTTGCGACAACCGTGAGCCTCTCCTGGTTCCGTAAAAGCTCGAGTCGGTACTTGCTCCAAGTACGACGACAGCGTCTCACGAATGCAGCCGGTCCCGAAGAAGAGGCTACCTGTTCCTGGTGAGGGAAAAGAGGTGGTTGATACCCGTAGGCTGCTTGAAAAGGCGAGTACCCGGAGGAATTGCTCAGGGAGTTGTGGGAATACTCAGCCCAGGGAAGCTGAGATGACCAAGTCCTGGGATTCTTGAGACACATAGCTCGTAAGGTCGTCTCTAGGTCTTGATTATACCGCTCTACCTGGCCATTGGTCTGGGGGTGGAATCCAGAGCTTAGGCTGACCTTGATCCCCAGGAGATTGCAGAACTCCTTCCAAAACGCTGCTATGAACTGTGGACCACGATCAGAGGTAATGTTAAGTGGAAGTCCATGCAACCGAAACACATGCTGGGAAACGATTACGGCTAGTTCCTTGGCTGATGGTAGTTTCTGCAAGGGTATAGCATGTGCCAGTTTAGAGAATCTGTCAATGATGGTGAGTATAACAGTTTTACCAATAGAGTTGGGTAGACCAGTTATGAAGTCCATAGCCACATGGGACCAAGGTCTGGAAGGCACAGGCAGAGGGTGCAACAAACCAGCAGGTGGAGTCCTCTGTGTTTTGACGCTGGCACACACAGGACAAGCAGCTACAAAAGCCCTTATGTCAGAGGACATAGTGGGCCACCAAAAGCGTTGCGCCACTAGGAAACTGGTCCTGGTCACTCCAGGATGACATGCCAGACGAGAGGAGTGACCCCACTTCAAAACCAGTGAGCGCAGAGTGGAAGGAACAAACAAACGTCCAGCCGGACATCCTGCAGGAATCGAGGCTGGATCAGAAACCGAAGCCTTCACTCTGCGTTCCAGAGACCAACGAGTGGATCCTAACACAAGATGGGGAGGAACAATAGTTGTGGTCGCTGCTGGAGCCTCAGACTCTTCCTCCTGCTGCTGGAACTGGCGTGACAGAGCGTCAGGCTTGGTATTCTTGCTCCCAGGACGATAGGACAGCGTGAAGTTAAACCTATCAAAAAAGAGGGCCCACCTTGCCTGGCGAGGATTTAGACGTTTAGCAGCCCGAATGTACTCCAAATTCTTATGGTCAGTCCAGACCAAGAACGGCTGCTCAGCCCCCTCCAACCAATGACGCCATTCCTCTAGAGCCAGTTTTACTGCCAGCAGTTCTCTGTTCCCAATATCGTAGTTTCTCTCCGCAGGAGTGAGCTTGCAGGAGAAATACGCGCAGGGATGGACTTTATTATCGGACGCCCTCTGAGATAAAACAGCCCCCACCCCAGACTCAGACGCATCCACCTCCACAATGAATTGTTTAGAGGGATCAGGCTGAGTCAGAATGGGGGCTGCAGAGAAACGTCTCTTAAGCTCGGTAAACGCTTTATTGGCCCCCTCGTTCCAGACAAAACGTACCTTAGCAGATGTGAGTTTATGGAGGGGTGCAGCAACGCCACTGAAGCCTCTGATAAAGCGCCTGTAGAAATTGGAAAACCCAAGGAAGCGCTGGAGCTGTTTACGACCTGAGGGAACAGGCCACTCCAGAACAGCTTTGACCTTGGTGCAGTCCATCAGCACACTCCCTGGTGAAACCACATGACCAAGGAACCGTGTTTGCTTGGTGTGGAATTCGCACTTCTCGGCTTTACAGAACAGCTGGTTCTCGAAAAGGCGCTGGAGAACGGCTCTGACGTGCTGCACGTGGGTCTCAAGATCTGGAGAATAAATCAGAATATCATCAAGATAGATGAACACAAGTTTGTTGATCATGTCTCTTAGAACATCATTGACCAAACATTGAAAAACTGCTGGTGCGTTGGTGAGTCCAAAAGGCATGACTAAGTACTCGAAATGACCACTGGGAGTGTTAAAAGCTGTTTTCCACTCATCCCCCTCTCGTATGCGAACCAGATGGTATGCATTTCTGAGGTCCAGTTTTGTGAAGACTTGGGAGCCACTCAACAGATCAAACGCGGTCTGTAAAAGAGGGAGAGGATAAGTGTTCCGGGTGGTGATGCTATTTAAACCCCTGTAGTCGATGCAAGGCCGCAGGCCTCCATCTCGCTTGGCCACAAAGAAGAACCCGGCTCCAGCTGGAGAGGAGGAGGGTCGAATGATTCCAGCCTGCAAACTCTCCTGCAGATACTCCTCCATAGCCCTCCGTTCAGGTGGAGACAGAGCATAGATGTGTCCTTTAGGTGGATGTGTTCCTGGTAGAAGGTCAATAGAACAATCGTATGGACGATGGGGAGGCAAAGACTTAGCTCGGACTTTACAGAATACTGCATTCAGGTCATGATATACAGAGGGTATAATACTAAGATCTGGTGGATCAGGAGCATGTTGACTACTAACAGAAGAACGCACAGTAGCAGCAGAAAGACAGTTCAACAAACAAAAAGAACTCCACGACAATACCCGCCCAGAAGACCAGTCAATATGAGGGGCATGTTTGCATAACCAGGGAAAACCTAAAATAACAGTGGGTTTTAAGTTCTCTACAACATAGAACCTCATAAGTTCAGTGTGGTTTCCAGACACAGACACTTTAATGTTCACAGTGCGTGAAGTGACCCTGTGAATGACTGAACCATTCAATGCATGAATTTCCAAGGCTGGAGATAAAGTCTCAACAGGAATCATGAGTGTTCTCACCACCTCCTGAGAAATTAAGTCTCCATCAGAACCGGAGTCAATTAATGTCTCAAAATCCTCCTGTACTCCAGCGTGTTCAACCAAAACCTTGGTATGTGGCCTTGAAGGTGGTGAAAAAGAGGAGATACAGCTCACCAGTTCTGCCTTTTCTCTGGAGTTCTTCGAACAGCTTTGCAGGAAATGTCCGGGAGCCCCGCAATACAGACACAGCTGCTCCCTTATACGCCTCTGGCGCTCTGCCGGAGTCAGTCGATCAAACCTCAGCAGTATAGGCTTGGGGGGAAAAGTAAACACCTGACGTGGAGCACCAGAGCTGTAACGAAGTGGCGAGTCACCCAGGCGATGCGGAGAACAGGAGCCTGAAACGCTACGTTGCTCCAGGCCCCGCTCTCTTATCCTCCGATCAATGCGCACAGCCAGGTTGATCAGCTTCTCCAGGTCCTCTGGAACTTCCCTCGCTGCCAACTCGTCCTTGAGCGCGCTGGAGAGACCCCGAAGGAAAACATCCACCAGCGCATCGTCCGACCAGCGGGTGCTGGCAGCTAGAATCCGAAACTCCACAGCGTAATCTGAGACGCTGCAGGCTCCTTGCTGGAGACGGAGGAGCTCAGAAGCGGCAGCTCGGTGAGGTGTGGTCGGGTTGAACACCGTGAGGAGTTGGGTAGAGAAAGCTTGAAACGTGCGAAACAGGTCAGTTGCACACTCTGCCAACCCCCATCGCTTGGCTCGTCCAGTAAGAAAACTCAGAGCGAAAGCCACCTTGCTCTGCTCAGAGGGGAATTCACTTGGGTTGAAGTCGAACTGGAGGCGACAGGAAGTGAGGAACGGCCGGCAGTCCTCAGCTGTCCCATCAAAAGGCTCTGGTGAGCCCAACCGGATCATCCGAGATGAAAAAGGAGACTGAATATGGGGAGCCTGCTCCAAATGTGACAGCCGGTCATGAAGCTGCTGAATGCTGGAAACGCAGTCACTCAGATCACAGGGAAGGACAGACATCTCCTCAGCGGCAGGCCGTCGTGAGTCTCACAATTGTGGTCCTTCGGCTGGGTTTGACATGGCCTGAGCGTAGTGTAACGGAGTGGCCAGGGAAGAAACCCAGAAGCAGGAAGGACATGACACAAATCCTCAGTTAGAGCAGGATTTAATACAGGACCAAACTAGAGAAGGTACGAAGACGCTCAGGCACCAAACACAGAACAAGCCACACCTTAAATACAGGCATAATCACTAACTCAGTGCAGCTGTGACTCACACAGGAGGACTCAGGAAGGGGGAGGACATTCAGGAGAAAATCAGACTGCCAGACAAAACAACAAACAGACATTTTCATGACAGTAAATGGTAAATAATCTGCTTTTAGACGAGACAAGGAAGTGATCAAATGATCTAACTGTAACTGTAATATTGTGCAAAAAGGAAATAAAGTAAACAGAAAGCTGCCATATAGATTCTTGAATTAGTTGATGGAGGAGGTATGCGACATTGTTATTATTACACTCTAGCCTACTAAAGTACTTAATGGATGCATACCCTCCTCCATCAACTTCTGCATGTCTCTACCTCTGCAAAAATCGGGATAATAATAAAAGTAGTTATAAGAAATTTATCTCAGTCAATTATTGTTAATCTTCCGATGTATGGTATAGCGACTTATGCCAAACAACTTCTGCTATTTCCCAGGAAGCCAGCACCAGAGCCGTTGCAGAGGGCCTGGTTCCCCTCGCCAAGGCTGGAGTAGGGTATGTTTGCATGGATGGGTGTGTGTGTGTTGGAGTGAAAAATCTCTTGGGTAAAACGGTGTGTGTGCTAAAGGGCGCAGTTAAACTTTTTGAAAATGAAATGAAATGTCAAATACCATTTTCTTTATTATTTGAATTATTCTATTTTTGAGTAAGCGAACGCAGTTTCATTTAATTTTTTTTCTTCACAGTAACAGCTCTTCGTGATTGGACCCTTTCCTTATGATGCCGCGGAGGAGGGCTCATTGTTTGAGGAGATTGTCACTCAAACCCTATATATTTTTTAAATAAATAAATACAAACAGACGACAGATCAAGTTGTCACACCCCCGTGTGCCACTGCCTTTACCTCCACATGCCAACCGTGGCACGTGTGCCCTAGGTTGCCAACCCCTAGATCAGGCTTACAAAAAGAACTAAAAATTCTGGTATTGTTGGACACATTTTGTGAAGATGGTAACATTTTTAACAATTTCAGAAAAAAGCCCAAGCTTGTTTGTTTGTTAAAGCATGATAACTGACCTTTCACAGAAAGTAAATATGCCCCAAAATTTCCCTTGCTCTTCCGAGCAGGCTTGGGGATTGTGCCATGTGTCATCGTGCAGACGCTCAGCTGAATGCTCAGCCTCTGTTTTGCTTCAGCTGACCAACCCTCCTCGCCTCTCTGGCTTTTCTGTACTCACAGCTCCTCAATCAAATGTGAGTGCATGCTCGCATCGTGATTGATGGCTTTATCAACACCCGTCTTCCCTGGGAGAAGGGATGCAGGAAAAACACAGCAAACACCTGAGACCAGAGAGCAGCACTGATTTCAGCATATAAAGGCAGGCATGGAGAGAAAAACAAACTAAAGGGAGAGAATGTTAAAAAATATATATAACTATGCCTTCTTAGTAACTAAATGATTTTTTCTTTGGCATAAAGGGCTCTTTAAAGACCCACTCCAATCACCTAAACTATTCTCAGTGCTCCCAGTGATCTTTTACTGATGAATATGCCGTTTTGAGGCAAAAAAAACCAACAACGACAAAATAACATGTCATTTTCTAGGACGTAGTTTCTGCAGAGTGGCAGTAGTTCATTAGAAATTCACCTCTGAGTTGTGAGAAAGGGGAAAGTTGACGCAAAGCAACTCCGCCCCCCCCCCTTCCTATTATCTATCTGTTTACACGCTCTCTCACTAGCTTACAGCCTCTCACACCCCCAAGCTAACATTACCAGTGCAAAAAAATGGCGAGCAGCATTGGAGCTATCCAGCCGTACAGTTTTGAGCCAGATGCCAGCTCACACGAGGAAAACAAAATAGATCTATTTGTCTGCAACTGGATGCATCAGAATGGAGCTGAGTGACCTTTTTCCAACTGCATTTTTCGCCTGCTCCTTATTCACAATGATTTGAATCAAAAAGTTCTCAAAAATGCAGTTTTGATCTTAATTTTTTTCATATATGTCTTCCATCTTCAGAAAAAAAAATTTAAAAAAAACAAACAAACACAATTTTCATTGGAGTGGGGCTTTAAAACTCAACAAACTATATTTTAATTAACCACACTTTCCAAATTTGAAGACTGATTCCTTAACACCCAACATACTTGATTCAATTCAAAATAAGGAAATAAACTGAACTGAATCTAAACAATTAAATAAACTGATGATGTTTAAACAATAAATCCTTTACTGAATAACTTACAGAAAGTTCACTGTTTTTTTTTGTTTTATACACAGAAAAAACAAATAACTGTTAAAACAACAAAAAATTGTTTTAAAAAAAAAACTTTTGATGAAATAACCAAAAATGTACATGAAAAAAAATAACTGTAGAAGATACTATAGGGTGCAATGCTGTTACTGAACTTGAAAACAGGATAAAAAGTGAGTGCTCTTAAAAGACGACACACATTTGAGATCACGCTTTCTGACCGCTTGCAGCTCCCACAGTGAGCTGTTTCTGTTTTTTTCTGTCTCATTCATAAACATAAAGCCCCAGAATCTGTTGAGCTGCACATTCTGAAGAAAAACTCGGTTGCTTCAGTTTGCTGCTGATGGAGCTGCTGGTTCCTCCAAATTCAGGAATTAGGCTACAACAATAGACAATCTATAAAAAAAAAAAAAAAAAAAAAAGACAAATATTCTAAAACATGATCCTCTCAGTTTGTTGAATAGCGATGAAAAAAGGGACACCCTGGTTCTTCACAAACACACAGCAGAACACAGTGGAGATGCTGCAGCATAATCAGCTCCGCAGGCATTGGGCAAATGAGTCGTGATGAAGAGATAATGATGATGATCTGTGCAAAAAAGAGGAGAGAGTGTCATCAGCGAAAGGTTGGATAAGCTCTGAGAGTCCCAGCGAGCCGGTACAGCTGTCTCTTCCGCCTGCTGGGGCTGTGCGATTGCAGATGCAACAGGGTGTCTGAGCGCGTTCACCTCTCCCCCCAAAACAGAGACATCTGCCTCCTCACTCACACCATATGCTGTGTAAAACAGGCCCCTCTTCAGCCTCCTTCTCCCAGATCGCTTTCATGTCTTTTCTCTTTCTGTCCCCTTATCTTGTTGTCTTTGATGGAGTGCCAGTTGCTGGCTGCTGGCACAAGCCTCAGCAATGCAGCTTCACGTCTCCCTGTGCAACTGTCCTTTGTAGACTAACTCACACCCTAACACACACAGAGGAGAATTTCACAGTGAGGTTTGAGTTTGAAAAAAAATCTCCTCAAAACTTAACATGTTCTTGTGGCATTTTTCTGATGATGGAGGACAAGAAAATAAAGCTTAAAACTCAAATTGTTGCATCAGGAGCAGATGAAAAAATGCAGTTTGAAAAAGATCAAATTCGTGATGTAGAAAATACACTGGGTGGGCCACAAGCTCCCTGCTCCATGCCAATCTGCAACGGGACGGAAAGGGGGACGAGGTTGCTCTGTGCCAACTCAGAGGGGACTTTCTTTTGAACTTCTGCAGCTCTGCAGAAACTGTTCTAGAAAACCACCCGGTTCTTTTATTTTGGCTAAAAACAGCATAATCATAATTAAAAGACCACTGGTAACGCTTTTACAATAGATCAAAAGATGTTTGGATTAGGACTTTAAACCTAAAGTTTGTAACATAACACATTACACAGGTAATGAAGTATAGTTTTTAGTTTTATGAATCAATTCCCTTTACTTACAGTCATAGACAAAACCTTGCACCCCTCTTTTATGAAGCAAACTTTGTGCATACGTGTGTGAGTACATAAGATTAAAAAAAATGAGCATAGTGGGTCATATGATTGGAAAATTCAAAACTGAGTAAAATAAACTAAACATGTTTTTCACATTATTTAAATTTGAAAAAACACTTTAGCTATAAACTGCCTTAAAATAAATTATTTTATTGGTGTTGTCATTGAGGCTTAAATTCACAGATGAAGCCACTTTACAGAGCAATAATCAGACATAGGTCACTACTTAGAGCTCTACATGGTGCGTTTGGCATTTTGTAGAGCTGTCCAAATCTACTGTACAATTTCAAAATCCGAATCACTGATGGTCCGTTCACTGAATTCGCATTTAAAGTTCGACTGATTGACCTTTTACCTGCTTGAACCCCAAACCGTGGAACTTTGATCAGTCAGTGATTGGGATTTGGTAGTGACGTATGAGTAACGTTCTCTTCAAAAAACAGTAGTGCCAACTCAGAAATTCATTGCAGTTTGTGGCCGGTTGTAATGATATAACTATGTGGATCAAGAGTCTTAGGTTCTGTCCAAATTCCTTCTCATCTCACTACTTAGTGCACTATATAGTGCGTTCACCAATTTGTCTGGGTGTCCAACTCTACAATTCTAAGGTCCGTGCCCTGGATATATATATATATATATATATATATATATATATATATATATATATATATATATATATATATATATATATATATATATATATATATATTTACACCTTTTATTCAGTCTAGCATCTGAAAAACATAAAAGTAAAATGTTTTTTTTTTTAACATTGCACGTTCCAATTTTTTTCTTAATCGATTTCTTTTCAGAACGCGTAGATAATTTGCATTTTGAGATGATCCCTTCACATTTAAGAGCACCAGAATTTTGCTGTAGTTTACTAAACAATTCCTGCCAAATAAAGTCCTTGGACTGAAAGTCATTCTACATGTGAAGTAATAAAGTACATCACAAAACGCTTAGAGGAGCAAACATGGAGTCGTAGATTCATGATGCACAGATGGAGGTGAGGACGGAGCCACAGACAGGCCCCCGGCTCCCACCTCTCCTCTCCTTGTTAGAAATCCACAGAAGCCTTGTATACCTGCCTCCAAGAGGATTTGGTCTGTCATGCTAAACTACCCAGCGAACACAACGCCCAGACTTCTACACCTTCCACAGTCATCCATAATTCATGCAGCCCATATCTGCTTATTGAACAGACTCCATGCATGTCTGTCTGCTTGACAGAAACATGAAGGATGAAAAGAGAAAAAAGTTCACTGTGTCAATGTGTCCAATTTGAGGATAGAAAAACAAATTATTTCTCCATTTTTATGAATGTGTTCCATTCAAAATTCACAGTTGGCAAATATAAACACAAACAAGCTAACATAAATGTTTTTTTTTCTGTTTACAAATGCAAAAGGCTCAACATGCAGCTCAAAAGTGACAGCTGTGGAGAGCAGTCAGAGGTTTAATTTCTGCAATTTAGCAGCAGGAACTGCAACATGACAAGTTCAACTCATAACATCTATCACCTAATAGATCCTAATACACCACCTAATACATCTACAGCTGATGTATGATTTCAATGTAAAATTTAAAATTTTGCGAATTTTTGAATGACTGTAACAGCTTGAAGTTCAGAATGCACAGTCCCAATCTGAATAAAATAAGCTTAAGAACCCACTCCTAAGAAAGTTGTGATTTTTGTGTTTTCAAAATGCTCTTGTGGCATTTTTCTCATGATAGGAGGACATATATAAAGGAAATTAGGCTGAAAATTGTAGTTTTGAATATTTCCTTATTGTGTGCAGGCAAGAGGTGTTGATTTATTAGGTGGATTAACAACTTCTGACATACTGCTCCTCCCAAACGAGAAATCATGTCAGTTATAACATTGAAATTGTGAATCAGGAGCAGACGAAAAATGCTGTTTGAAAAAGGTTGTATTTGGGACCTAAAAAGCCCACTTGGTGGGCCACAAGCTCTCTGCTCCGCTCCAATCTGATGCATCCACTTGCAGACGACTAGATCCATGTACGTCTTTGTTTTCCTCGTCTGAGCTGGAATCTGGCTTAAATCTGTACGGCTAGATAGCTCCGATTTTGCTCAGCACATATTGCACCGTTAATGTTAGCCAGCAGGAGATAGTGTAAACAGATGGGTAACAGGAGGGGGGGGGGGCAGGTTTGCTCCATGCCAACAGTCCCACCCACAACTCAGATGTGAATTGTTAAAAAACTTCAGCTGCTCTGCAGAAACTGTCCTAGAAATTGACACAGGATTTTGATTTTTGACAAAAAATGTCATTCACAATTAAAAGACTACTGGGATCACTTTAAAAAGAGGATCAAAAGACTAATGTAGTGAGACTCTGTAATTTAAGAATAAGGAATCTTCATGTTAGAATTTAGAAAAAACTAAAAAAGGTGAAGATTGTTTAATTTACTGCAATCTAAAAGTTTAAAGCTGGTATTAATTCTTTCTCCTAAATAAAGAAGTATCCTGTTCCAATACACATTTTACTTATTCTTCCTGTTTATGGCTTCAGTTTCCACCTGTTGCTCCACTGTGGACTTGTTCAGTGCAGCACCGTAAAAGAAAATAAAAGCCTTTAGCCTAAAGCCAGACAGTAAAAATGCACACGATGGGGCCTGGGGGCTGAGCAGGGACAGACAGTGGTGCTGTGAAAAATGGAACAAAAATGTGGAAAATGGGGGAAATATGCAGGAAACTGTGGAAGACGTTTCATAAACGAGTTCAGTTAAACTGTTTTGGTCAGAGAAGAAATTATATTAAGTTATGCTAAAAGTTTTCATTTTTTTTTTAAAACTTTATGTTTCAACCACTCTTTTGGTTTTCTTATTATGCAGCCAATTGCAATGTTAATTTAAAATGTCACATTCAACCAAGCAGGGAACAACCCACATGCAGGGAAGAAATATAAGCAAAGTCCAAAGCATATCTTAAGAAACTGCATCGTTAATGGCACAGAGCCCTTGTTATGAAACAGGTCAAGCCAACGCTGAAAGCACTGGGAGTCCCTTAAATACTGTGTGGCTAATTAACAAAGTGCAGGCAGCTGTGACTGCTCCACAGGTGAATGGGCGGAGTCACAGCCAGCTAGCACAAAAACCCAAGAAAAGGAAAATGTTACAACTAAAGAAAACTAATCAAGTAAATCTTAATGTCATGGTGCCTGTCGGACTCCTCCCCCTCCAACACTGCCAGCCGTGCTCCTTCTAATCACCTCCAGCTGACACCACTCATCTCATCTACCTGCAGCTCAAAAGGAGACCCAACGCCTCAGTTCAATGCCAGTTCGTTAACCTCTATGGTGACTAGTCTGGTCTCATGTCATGTTAAGTCTCGCTACTGTCTTAACCCTCGCTTTGACACTAACCCTGATCTCCTGCTCCAGGAAACCCTTGTCACGAGTGACATCAGTTGGAACCTCGGATCCATTCACAGCAACCCACCGGACCTCGTCATCCACGCTGACCGCGTTAGTACCTCCAGCCTCGCCACTAGCCACAGCTGCCTCTGGACCAATGTCAACGCCTCAGTTCTCCCAGGAATCAAAATAAACCTCTTCTTACCTGTCACTACCAGTCTCGCTCTCTCTGGGTTCCAGCATCTGGGTCCTCCCGCTTGGAGGAACATGACACTTAACACATAATCTACAGATGTTCCATTTCTTGAAGTCAATTCTGTATTCTGATGTGTTTGTAACACAGGTTATACTAACTAAAGGTTCATTATTCACCTCATCAATGTTATCATCAACAATTACATATTGATAAGATATTTGTTCTTCTGACTTTTAATTAAAATGTTGTTGGTCCAAACAAATACCATGTATTTTTATGTATATATTTTCACAAAATAAAATAGTTTTAGCTTTTTCCAGTTAAAAATACTATAATTTTAATCTTGATCGGGGGAGTCATTGTCTCCTGAGATATAAGGTTAACAATTTTCCACTTCCTTACTAGTAATACAGCGCTGCATTACTTTAATTCTCAGAAGTTTCTATTTTCTTTGAAATGCATGTAGAAATGTCTTGAGGTGTTCACAATGTTTAACAAAACTTCTGGAATTGAAAGATAAACACTGAAACAATCTGCTGGTTTTATATTTTTACATTTTCTTCTAAAAGTCTTGCTTTTATATAGAGAAAGGAGAAAAACAGTTTACAAACATTTGACAGTGATCTGCAATGTGAATGTTGTGCTCTTTGCAATGTGCCACCGTTATAAAAGCCACGAGAATAGAGACGTTAAATGAAAAGAAAATGTAAAGCCCTCACATGTGTGTCTATGTGCTGATCAATACCAGAGGCCTGGGAATGCAAATGTTCTTGACATTTTCATGATATGACATTAGAGCTGTGCCTGACATTTCAACTTGCTATTGATTTTTGCAGACAGCTCCTTTTCTTCTGTCCAGTGGCTCTTACGAGCATAAACGTAATTTTAGATAACTCAGTGGGGACTTTAGATGACCGAGAATCCCTAAGAAGGATTCCCGCGGCTCTGCTTCATGATCACTGAAGTCCTCTTAATCTTCATGACCGTGCAGTGAGCAGCACTCCTCATATTCCTCTGCAAGTCTTGAAAAAATGACCCTCCAGCTTAAGCGCTGAGCACATTTTTACATCACTTCCTCTTGTCGCGAACATTGCGACAGTTTAAGCAGTTGGAATTAGATTAGCTCCCGGTAGAATTTTGTAACATTTTTGCCCCCTACACCATTGTCCGAGCCGTTTAAATGATGAATACCCCCACATTCACACAGATTTATGCTTTCCTCAACAACAGGGAGCCATCCCCCGACTTAATCACAGCACCTTTTCCCCCTTGTGCTATCTTAGATGACCCCACCCTTACACTGACGTGTTCTCCCTACCATGACAAAGGTGGATAAAGGAGGAAAGATTTCATGTAATCCATGGACACCAGTGAGGTTCACAAATTATTGAAGAAAAAAGGTTTAAAGCACTGTCTAGTGGGTCTAGATGACCCAACTCCCAATGTTAAAGTGCCTAAGATAGCACAAGGGTTACAATAAGAAGAATGGCGCCTAAATGCAACACGTATAATCCCATATTATTGTCATTATAGACAATGAAAGCAATATCAGCAGTGCATAATATGACAGGAACCACACGTCTTAGAGACATTTTTCTCTCTGTTTTTTTCCCCAGGATATGTTAGGAAAAGAATAGAACTGAGGGCATTTTACTCTGAGGAGATGCCCCAGGCTACTGCAGTCGCTTTAGCAGTCTAGTTAATAACGTGTCTGTGTTAACTGAGTTAATAAAGTGTTGGTAAGTGGTAGTATCCCCGGACCCTGGGGGGTAAACTGCCAACTAAACAAAACAGAAAAAGAAGAAAATATTGGATCAGTTTTCCACCCATGCTGTCCGATTTTGCACATGCGCTGTCAGGATTGTGCAGTCCTGATCTTTGACTTTTTCATGTTTTTTTGTTTGTTTTATTTACATCAAAATAAACTTTTCCATTATAGTGAACATTTTAAGAGGTAACAATTCTTGTTAACATCTAAAAGATACTCAAGCTAGCCTGTAAAATCCTTTGAGCGGACATATTTTGCGCATGCAGGGTATCAGTTGGGTTGCAACAATGAGGAGTAGTAGTATAGTCCCTGAACTCATCTGTAATTTTGCCGATCGCATTGGCTGTTGACATTAACCAGTTATTATAGTTTTTATTCCAGATGCAACATGAAGTCCCAAACATTTTTTAGCTTTGAAATTTTGGGTTAAATTAAATATAACAAGCGGTATGACACATAATTGTGAGACACCGTTAAATTCTTGGATCTTTGAGTGGAGTTTCGCCTACTTTTTTTCAGACGTTTTTCACATTTTTTTACCTTTGCTTTGCTTGAGGCAGTATAGATTTTTCATTTCTTTCATCGTTTATTGTAAAACATAAAAATAGTTTTATCTCAGTATTTTATGATTTTGGCACTTAGAATTGCTTTATTTGGACAATTTAATTTCATGATGGGTTTTTAGTGCAATATGATCAAAAATAGCTGTAAAAAACAAAAATCTGAGGTTGTGCTAAAAAGAACTGTTTTAAAAATACATTTTTAGAGCAAGTAGCAAAGTAGATAAAAATCTCAAAAAGGCCCAAAACTTCCACACACTTGTTTTATTTAGCTTTAAAAACAAATGCTACACAATACTACTATTACTAATCTTAATGTGATAATTATACAGATGTACATTTTCATTTTTTGCTTTAAAAAACCTAAGACCACATGAAATGTCATTAAAAACCTGGGACCGATGACTAATATTCACATCATAGTTTCTCATAGTTTTGCATGGAGGTCTGTGGAAAGATGTGTATTTACATTTTATGTAGATTCAAAGGCAAAGAAGGTTAGGACAAAAAGAATTCCCCAAACCTGAAACAAGTCTGAAGATGAGCTCATATTTAATATATAATACCTTAATATTGTGTTTAGCAAACATATTTTTCCCTACAAAAATAGAAGAAAATCTTAAAAATTAAATAAATAATAGAAAGAAATCAAAAATGGACATGCAGTTTTATTTATGTTCTTTATTACTATGTGCTGGTACGTAAACTCTGAATCCTCTGTCCTTGCCTTAAGCAGCTGCTAATGTGCTGCATTATATTTAGCTCTGTCATATTTTGTTACACTATATGGTCTATATGGCTCTAAATATCCTGAGCTGTCATCATGGGTTTGTTTTGATTCCGCCACATTAACAGAGGATCAGGAAAACAACACCTGACAGACGGAGGATGAGCAGAGGAGGACAAGGCTGGTCAGGAGACCAGCAGGCGTCACACAAGCTGATGAAAACCTGCACATTTTAAATTAAACACCACAAAGTTCAGGATGCCTCATCACTCCACAGCGCAAAGGCAGAGCAGTTCATCCAGACATGCAGAGGTCTAACTCCTAAGATGATTTTTTCATTTCAATGTGTCACGAAAAAAGACTTTAGTGACAGAAGAATACAAACCTTCCAGCTCAAAAAAGAGAAAACAGTTCATTTTTATTCCTGTCTTGCTCATCTTCCTATATTGAACAGGAAGAAAAAAGTGACACAAGGTTGACAGGATTCATTAAAAATAATTGTCTGCTAATGACAGAATGTTTAAAGTCAGCATCTACATCTAAAGCAGTTTCTGCAATTCATTGTGCCAACATTTGCTGAGCGAAAGGCCTCCTACTCCGGCGGGAAACTAATCTGTTTTTCTTTGTCTGTGCTGTCACGCTGGGACAGATCTGCTTCTTCTATCAGTCATTTTTTAGACCAGTGATTCACTGATTAATTAAGATGATATTCTCCAGAATAGCTGGTGCTGAAAGTATTTCAATCACTTTAATTATCACTTGTGTTTTGGGCATGTTTGCTTCTTGTAGGGTCGGATAATGGACGTTATAGAAGATGATTCAGGTCCACTTCAGATTGACCTTTAACACCAAACGTAAATCTGTTAGTAATTTATCGGAAAAAAAAACTCTCAAACTGTATTATTTTCTGAGGATGTAATGCTGCATTCTGATCTCTGAAAGTAGACATACACTCCAAAAAGGAGGATGAACACATTTGGCTTTACACGTCACATTTCTTCTATGTCCTATTTTATCAGGCTCCATTCATTCTTTATCCATGCACTGAGCAAAAAATCCAATCTGTCTCTGCTTGACTGTCCACATCACAATGATGAGCAAAATGTAGGATTTTTTAATTATATTTTTCCACGCTGCTGGTACAAAATACTATGAAACTAAGAGAAAGATTGTTTTCTGTATTTGAAAGAAGAGGGACCTGGCTGCAGACAACAAGACGGCTCCTGACATCCTCAACTTTAAGCAGAAATAGAAGGTTTTTTTTATTTATTTATTTTTTTTTTACTGTTTGAACGTTTGATTTATTATTCAGAAGGTAAGTAAAAGGCAGTCAAAAAATGATCAAGCAAATTCTAGTTTTTCAAATTATTAATCAAAACTATTTGTAAATATGTAAACAGCTTGTGATTTACAATGTCTTCTTATTTTATTATTTTTGTGTGAAGGTGTATGTACATGGATCCAAGTGTGAGTAGTGTTCATATCAAATGAAATGGTCAAGTTTGTGATGCAGCTTTTCCACAAGATATCAAGAATTGTTTGAACTAGAAGTGGGTCACTTTCCCTTTTTCTAATTAGCACGCGCTTTATTTTGAAGGTTTGAAACATAGGTTGATCATATTTGTCGCTCCTTCACATCAGCTCTTTGCAGAGGAATGTTGTTGTTTATTTTATTATTGAATTACAAGCCTTACAATCTTGAAACAACAAATACACAAACAATCTGGTGTTACTTGATTCTGTGCCACTTAAATGAAGCACTTTTGATTAAACCTAAATGGAGAATAAACGGTAATAACTTTTTAACCCTTTCAAAATTTCAAAGTTTTCAGAGTTGTAAAATGCATGACTTAAAATAAACATTTTAAGCTGTCTAATATTACAGCTTAAAATGGGAATAGACAATGACTGTTATTTTCAAGAACACAGTAGAAGTCTCATTAAATTTGAGCTGGATAAAAACAAAAATTCTTAATATCTATTTCGTTATTAATTTTTTAAAGGTTGGCACATTAATGTGACGCCATCCACATGTCACCTCAAAGTCTGAGTCCGTGATTGATCAAAGTTCAACCTGGTCTGACTTTTAACACACGTTTAGTGGACGCATGTTTGGTAGAGCCTGAAATCGGTCTTAAAAATGTGCACAGCAATGCATGATTTTGAACCCACAAGCCCCATCTTTCTCATACGATGCAATTTCCTGTAAATGCATCAAACATCTCTGAAGCATTTAAGGCAAAATCCGAAAAACCGAAACATTCCCCGAAGAATTAACTAAAAATGAGCTGTTGCAAGAGTTAGGTTATATTTAGCATGAAACATGTATGAGAGTGGGTATCAGAGTGTGTGTTCATTAGGTCTGCGTCTGACAAATGGAAAAAGATGGACCTCTTCAATCTTGAACTCTTTTCCCTGCTGCAGAGGCTCTCTCAGGCATTTCAGCAATCAAGGCAATTTTGCACTTGAAAAAACTTTTGTGGAGATTACCCTTTTACTTTACATGATACTACTGGTGAGAAATGAGGATTAGAAAACAAATCACCTGATCTGCTGCTGTGGTAATATCATCAGATGAAACCAAACACCTATATGTACAGGAGAGACCACATGTTTGGACACACCTTCCCATTCATTTGTTTGGTACCTTCAAGGTACCAAATGGCTACACAATAAAAAAGAGATCTAAAATCGGAACAAAAGTTTTAAACTGAAAACTAGAATATAATTTTCGATATAAATTATTTCATCTACATTCCATGAAATATCATTCTCACTCCACACATCTGTTCGTCGTCCGGCCCTTCTATCGAATTTTAGAACCCAATGTGGCCCACGAGTTGAAATTACTGCCCACCCCTGCACTAGACAGTGTGCTGAACCTTTTTCCTTCAATGATTTGTGATCTTTACTGGTGTCCATGGATTACATGAAATCTTTCCACTTTCATCCACCTTTGTCATGGTAGGGAGAACACGTCAATGGAAGGGTGGGGTCATCTAAGATAGCACAAGGGTTAAAAAAAGATACAGCTCTGCTGGCCATTTTGAGTGCTGCCAGTAAATGATTATGTGTGACAAGAATGATACTGTTTACGCTCATGAACACAAAGCAAACAAATTATTATTTTAGCTGTGACACATGCAAACGCAGAAAGTCCCTTTGTTCAGAACATTTTGGTTCAGAAAAGTCTCCATTAAAAGTTTTGTTTTTAAACTACCTATTATATGTAACCTCGTGTCTGCAGATGTCTTCATCTGATGTTTAATCAGTTCATTAGTAAAAGCGAATGCTGTACTTCATATTACTTCAGTTAGTAGCAGTTTTTCATTTCACAAAAGGAAATTAATGAGGTTTGCCTGAGGCTCCGGTCTGCTACACCAATTCAAGAACAAATAGACAATTATACAGTCTGGTATCAGCTGTTTGATTCTGCTGCTGCAGCGGCTCTGAGAAACCTTTTAAGATGTTGGCGCAATTGGGAAAACCTTTACGTAGTGTCTTGTGAGTTTTCTTGTTTATATATAATCTAATGCTGACGTCAATGTTTTAGATAACTAGTTAAACGTATGAAAGTCATGCAGGCAGAGATGGAGAAAAATCTGTTTAAGAGTCATTGTGATCAAGACATTTTATTCTGACAGGTTTGCTAATCATCATTGACACTTTATTCTTCAGCCTTAGGTTTAATATGAATCATCTTTTGTTACACTTATGTCAACACAGTTTAAACCGGATATAATTTTTTTCATATCAGCACGCATTAAAGCCAATAAAAAGGAATTGTGCTGTATTACTTTATGTTCGATGATGTCAAATAAAATTATATTTCTTGAGAAAACACCTGTTACAATCCTGAGGTAGTGTCAATATGGTGACTAGGAAACAACATCTTGGAAAAGCACGACCTAAAAAAGAGACACGCTGCTGCGACTGATTTATGCTGTCTGGTTCTTTTGCTTCTGCTATTTCTGTCCTCCAAGAGCACAGATGCACGGGAAGAAGCAAAGCGCGACAACTCAGAATGCCTCTTAGAGGTGGATTACCACGCTATGAGTCACTTCCACTCGTTTGGCTTTTGCCAAACTTTTTGAAAACAAAATGACTCATTTATTTTGATGTATTTGTGAATAGCTCTTATCCCTCTTCTCAGTCCAGTTTTCTGTTTCTCTCTTTGTCCTCACCTCACAGTTTTAGTCATTTTTTTTAACATTACGTGTAAAAATATGGACCTGTATTGACTATAAAACAGCATTTTCATTACAATCATATTGACTGACAGAAATGAGTATACTTTACATAATGGAAAGTGAAGTTAGATTTGTAGTTGCATAAATAACTTTCTTTCAGTCTCAGCTTGAAAGGGGGTGGGTAGAAGAAACCTTACATAATCCCACCCCTGTCCAGTTATTGTCATATTCTTATAAGGTTGCTACTTACTGTTTATAATTTTTGAGTAGAACATTTACAGTATTTACACATATACTCGAACTGTACATTTTAACAAGCATTTGGGTTCATACAGTAAATGTACACATACATACCCAAACAAACATATAGACACATATACAGATCGATCATCATATTCTCATGTTACATGTACGTTCACACACACTTTTAAACAAAAAGTTAAAAAATATTATGAAGACACAAATCTGACTTCATAATGAAGGCTGTTTGGAGTATTAATTTTCGGAGAAAACCTTTTGAGTTTTTATTTTCTACTGGTCACGTACATGTGATGATTCCAAATCTGTCAGGGACTGGAGGTATAGGACCCAAAATGTAGGAGACCAGACTTGGTGGCAGAAACCTAAACATTTAATAAATAAACTCAAGCATGACAAAAACCATGCAGAAACAAAAACCAAGCAGAGCAGATGACCTGACAATGACCAACTGAAAACCAGACACTTCTATACACTGAAGACAATGAAAACAGCTGTGGATGATTAACATGAACCTAAAGTGACTGACAGGCCACAGTACATGACCAAAAACATCAGACACAAACACACACACAAAAAAGAAAAAAACAGCACAGTCCTCACGAAATCAAATAAAAGCATCACTTTATTTTCAGAAAATGTCTTTTTTTATATTCTACTTTTATAACCCATGTGCTATCCTAGGCACTTTAACATTGGGAGTTGGGTCATCTAGACCCACTAGACCAGTGTTTTTCAACCTTTTTTGAGCCACGGCACACTTTAACCTTGACAAAAATCCCGCGGCACACCACCATCCAAAAAAAAAGATAAATAAAAAAAAAAAGAAAAAGCTCAGTCTGTATTGATCTACAGCCGCTCTGCAATCTCACATGCATTTTTGTGATAATAGTTGCAGAAAAAGCTGGAAGCTGCAGCTGTTTTTTCTAAAAGATGTATGAAAAATTCATTCAAAAGATTCAAAAACTGTTTGATTTGTGTTCGTTGTTTTAAGACGTTAAGAGGAGAGACTCATTGTGCGCTAAGACAGTTACTTTACTGCATCATGGGAGATGTAGTGCCCGTAATCCGCCGACCGCAGAAAGACCAGCGTCCTTGAGCAGCATGGTTTTGTTCACTTGTTCCAGTCTGATACCAGATTCTGTGGAAAGCTACACCGCTAAAGACGAGCTTTAGCTGGTATTTTTGTTAGAACAGAGAGACTTTTTTGCGCTAAATCGAAACAAGGAAGTGAATACTTTAACCACTTCTGATTGGTCAGACTGATGACATGTGATTAAGCCTTCAAGAATGATTGGTGGAGACAGTTAAAGGGGCGGGACTTTTCAGCTAAATCGCGGTATCCCGTTATTCTTATCAAAATGTCTTTATTAGAATCATATAAACACAAAGAAAAAATAATTTTATGATATTTCATATTCTTAACTACTCAATGTTTTATCAGGGCCTGTTTGGATGAACAAAGACTGATTTCCTGGAGATGGTAATTGCTTTTAGATCAGTTAATGAGGGCAATTTCTCACGGCACACTTGACCATCTCCCACGGCACACTAGTGTGCCGCGGCACACTGGTTGAAAAACACTGCACTAGACAGTGCACTGAACATTTTTTCTTCAATGATTTGTGATCTTCACTGGTGTCCATGGATTACATGAAATCCTCTCCACCTTTATCCACCTTTGTCATGGTAGGGAGAACACACCAATGTAAGGGTTGGGTCATCTAAGATAGCACAAGGGATAGATGTATATGTCTTTAGGCTGACAAAACTATCAGAACAATTGTCGTGTTGTTGTGTTATATTTCTCTGCTGTGTTTACCAGGTGAAAGATTTGGGAACTCGCTAACCTCACCTGTAATCTCCTTGCTGCTGCCTACCCTAAACCCTGAGGAACAAACATATTGGGCATGGCTAAAAAACTCACCCTAAAGAATGATTTTTGCAGCAAAAATAAAATTATTGGTCCAGATTTGGCTAAAAAACTTTGTTAAAAATAAAAATAATAATAAAAAAAACTTTCCAGCTGTTTATACAATGAAACATGCTGGCTTTCAGAAAAAAATATTTTCTATCTTTTGTCCCTGAGGAAAGGCTCCTGGTTTCAGTCTGTAATGGGATGCGGTGAAAGCTCCTATATATACTGCGGTGGGTAAAAGTGGAGTTAGCTCCAACAGAACTGGAAACAAACAATAATGAATAAAGCAAGTGAGTGAGGAGCGAATGCGTTCCATTTATTTTACAAATTGACCAAACCGACTCATTTATCAAGGTTTTTAAGCTCTTAAAAAAGTTTTATTCGTGTTATTATGTATATTTCTCAAAAAAATAAAAAATAACATACTTTTATTTAAGAAACTTCTCACTATTGTCCGAAAATTGTAGTTCTGAAATGTGATTAGAAACCAGAGGATCCTCATTTTCCTTCTAGACCTTTCTAAGACCTTAAATAGAGGCTGAAAGTGTTTTGTCTTGATGATGTGAAACGTTCTCCTTTGTGGTGCATCACCAGGCTAGGTAATTGGGATAAGAAAAAGACCGGGTCTCTAAAGTTTCTTCTTTTCTTATCAGTCAGTCACTTCCTCCTTTATTTATTCTGGACAGAAAATCTCCAGACTATAAATATTTAGTGAAACCTAATTTTCTGGTTAGAAAAGCATAACATTTAGCAGAAGACATCAGGGAATGGAGATTGCTTTCGTCATAGCTGAACTAAACCCATGAAATTGTTTTCTGGGGTTTTAGAACCTCTTACAAAGCTTTCCTATTTACTTTGCATTATATTTACTTCCCTTTTTAGACTCTTGGATTTGGTTATTCTCTCATTAGTCTGGGCAAATAAAGCCTTTTGCAATTCCGCAGACCGCTTACACAAAGACATAAATAGAGAAGGCTTTGGTCTTCCCTGTTATTGGACTGTGCTCGAGGTGCTCTATTTCTGGCAGTGGCATTCTCCTGATGATGGCTGACTGACTGCATGACTCCCAACTTTGGCTAAAAACTTAATCCCCCTTAGCTGGAAGGACTTGCTGCTCTGTCCTTCGTCAAACATCACTTCAATTCACGACTTCTCTCCTACAGCTAAAGTGTCAAGATATTCTGAACAAATGAATGTATATTTTGGATTACTGAACAGTGGTTAAATGAAAAATATTCTAATTCTGAGGCAGAGGGGAAAACATCCACAGAGCTAAAGCGAAGGGGGGAGAAGTCTCCAGTGTTGGGACATCCAGAGTCATTCTGGAGCTAAAGAGCCTAAAACAGGTTTGAAACTCACTTCCACAGACATTAGCTGGAGAAATATGTATAAGATGAACCCAAACTGAAAAAAGATTCATGAGAAATGAGCTGGACAGCATAAGGGTGTTCTGTGAGAAATGACCAAAGTCTACAAGATAGAGATATGGTGGTCTAGGATGCCATCTACTGGTTACACAGAGTTATAAAGTCAATCCCCTGAATCGCAATTCATGCATGAGTATTACTGAATGATCAGTAGTGTTTGTTTTATGAGGAGCTCCAAATATGTAGCTTATTGTTTTGTTTCTTGTGGATGGCCAGTACAGACACCAGAGGATTTGTCTTTGAGCATGCAAAATAAGTGGACATCAAACCTGCAGATTATTTTCATTTATCAAGCCAGTGAGGCACCTGAAAGATCTTAACCAACTCATTAGGGCATTTCTAGCCCATCAGCTCACTTCAAAAATGAAAACCTCAGTCTTTCATGCAGCCCTCCATGCACAAAGAGCTCTCTGTTTAAGCTTGACGGTGAGTAATTCTCTCATCTCCACTTTGGCCCTGCTCTTGGATTTTAAACTCCGCTTGTTAGTGTTTGGCTGCAGAACCGACATTTTGAAATCCTTCTCGGACTGAATTGGCTCTGAGGCCAAAGTAACTACGTCATCCAGAATCCCTGGTGGTGGCTGTTCGTCCAAACTATCAGGACTGCAAAGAACGGGACAGGGGTTGAAATATTGCTGAGCGAGAACAGCTGCATTCTTCAGCCTTTTCTCCTTTCCTCCGTTTTTCTCATGCAGTGTTTTATACATTAGAATCCGGTTTTATCTAGTTTATATAGTTGGGACCTCACTTCTCTTTTTCTCTCTGTCTAGGCTTCACATAAACACACACACACATACGCACGCACGTACGCACAAACACACAGACGGAAAAGGAAGACTCACAAATACACACAAGGGAACTATGTTCAGCAAATGCGAAGTTAGGCCAAGGAATTGTAATCTTGTATTCCTGAAAATTACAGTTTGACTTCCTGTAACAAAGTGATATAAGGTTTGTGTCTGTGTGTGAGGATCACAAGAACAGACAGACAGCTGGTTTCAAATGCAGCAGGTTTATTAGCACAGCTAAAAGTCCACAAAGCTAAATCAGGGTCAGGCAGGCAGGAGTCAACAACGAGCATGGGAGCATCACAGAAGAAACAGGAGGAGTCAAGATCCAGGCGAGATTCGGGGCAGGCAAGCGGAGTCAAAGACAAAACAGGGTCAGGAAATCAGAAGACCATGTCTTGATATAACGCTCCGTAAAACAGGCAGAATGGCACAAACAATACTGAGTGAGGCTCAAGGCAGTGCTTAAGTGTACTGTGGGTGAGTGCAAATCAGAGTCAGGTGTGGGGCATCCAGAAACTGCGCTGGGGTTGCTGGGAGATGAAGTGCACTCAGAACTCTTAGAGACGGTACCGGCTGTTGGCCAGAGGGGAAGACAGAGAGTGTGTCCTCAAGCATTATGACCTGGTTTTGTCACTAAAAAACAAATTTGTGTTACATTGATTTGTGTCAAACAAAATTTGTTGGTTTTAAGAAACCAAAAATGAAGAATCTTAAGCAAAAACTACAAATGAAAAGGTTTTGAGTACTAAAACACATCAATACAAGTAAAGCGTTAGTCATGTGTACCACATGCTGCAGGCTTTTGGACTGTCCGGGCCCATGGAGGATCATAGAGAGGAGTGGCCACATCTTGAGGGGAGTGCAGGTGTGTCTTGCAGTTCCCTTGAGCCTAGTATGGCCACCTTAAAGGATGTCATGAAAATGGAATGTACCATTGTGGTTTGTGTTGTAAGTGTATAGTGAAGTATTGATGCTGTTTTAAGGTGCCTTGTGCCACATTCTAGTCTTTAGTAGGGTGTGAGTACTGGCCGCTTACCGACTGGGTATGAATGCTGCACACACATAAGAGCCCGTAGGATATCCACACAAACAACACTCTGATTGTCCAATTTTCTTATTTCTAACAGTCAGGCTGCAGGGAAGGAGTGCACACTCTTCACTTAAACAGCACTTACGGGCTCCTTACCCAGTTCTCAGGATTTGGAGGGGATAAAAAAAAGTAAAATCCATGTGATACGTTTGTGTCTCACCTACTTTACGGGTACAGGTTTGCCTATTTTTTGCACACAGACAGCCCGTGTCTACCCATAAGGACAGTTGTGACTAAGGCATAACTTATCCCAAACGGTGATTAAGTGCTGACATTTTTTCCATAGCGTTTCTGCGAATGGGAATGGTTTTTGAAGGAGCATGTATCTTTATGCAGGAGTAGTGTGTGTGTGTGTATGGGGGGAGGGGGGCACATCTGGAAACAATAGACTGGTAGATGCTGTCACTTTTCCTTTACCTCAGGATTTGGCGTTTGCACTTAAACAAACACTCACTTTACTCAGTAAATTACAGGACAGCATTTGGAGCGGCACACTTAAATATTTGGACCCTTTTGTCTTGTTTGCAGATACACACACACCTACACACACACACACACACTAACACACACAATCATTTGTCTGCTACTCAGACGAGCTCAAAGATTGCCCAAGCTAAACATCACTCCTGGATTGTAAATAACAGCCTGAATAAGTGTAGCTGAAAGATCTCAGTTGATTCTTGGATTAGTTTGTGCTGGAACAGATATTCTTGTGCATGATGTCTGGAACTGTGAAGTTCTGAGTATAAAGCCGCAGTTATCTCTACAGATCCTCTTTCATCCAGGTTGATCCCATCGAAGTTGTAGGAAAAAAGTCAACAGAACATGGTTCATTTTAATATTGAAGATGTTTCTTCTCCAAGAGGATTTCTTTTACATCTGAAATACATTGGTATCAGAGCTGGTTTATAAACTCTAAGAATGAAGATATTTAATTCATTCTGACAATTAAAACAAGTCACTATTAATGACAGAACAACGGTTTCTAAAGCCAGGCAACTGTATTTTCACTGTGGGTTTAAAGTTTTTTAAATTAATTTTTTATCTTGGGTGTCTGCGGCCGGCGAGTCTGCAGGTTGAGGAGGGAGAGAGGGAGTGCAAGTTCCAGCTCAGGAGAGAGGGGTTTCCTTCTCGACAATCGAGGAGCCTGAGAGGCAGGATAAACCAACGTAACAAGCAGCATCCTTCTGTGGACCATCGAGACATTAACACTCACCTCGGACACACAAAGACACACATGTCATGCATACATCACCTCCTATGTTGAATTGAACATTGACTTTGAATGGACACTTGTACGATACTTTTTATCTTTTTTATATGGTTCTCTGCATTCTTTGTTACTTTTTTCATTCTTTTATCTTATTCAATCTTTATATTTAAAGTGGCATCCACAATATCACAGTACAATCTATGCAATAACACACAAAAAAAATCTTTAACTTCTGTGCAAATTGTCAGCTATAGATGTAAAAATTTTGAATAAAGTATTTTTCAGCCATGATCTGGTGTCTAAAGTGACAAACAACAGAAACGTTCAAGGTTATGAAACTATCTGAACATCTAAAGTTCCTGCTATTTGCTTTACCCTCATACTTTTGTAAGAGACCTTTTAAACCTATAGAGGGATTTGGTTAGAGCTAAACTAAATCCATTGGTTGGAGAATCCTGACAACCTAATTTGAAAGCTTGAGCAACTCATGAAGAACTAATTAGTCACTTTAGACAAAAGGTGGCAGTATTGTCTAACCCAGGTTGGACAATGCTTCATCCTGTTTCCTGGACTATAGAATGAAGAGTAAAGTTTAATGAAGGTTTTCAGAAATCTTATTTTCTTGCATTTGCTATTTATCAAAAAGTAAAAACCCATTATTTAAATTTACAATGCCTAAAATTAGTTTACACATCTTACTTCAAAGCTACTTTTAACTACTTTTTAGTGTCAATGAGGCATATACTGCAGATATACAGACTGATTAATTTCTGCAGAACGATCTTTAAAAAAAGGTTTGAAAAAGTTATTTAAATTTGCCATCGATCCTTATGTGAGGTGAAAAGACATGAGCAACAAACTGAAAACCAAAAGGCTTTTATTCATCTTCTTCTGATACAAAAAAGTTTTTAAATAAACAGGCTTTTGAACATTCATCAATTCTTTTTACAAAGATAAATTAATACACACATGACACTGTAAAGACAATGAGCGTTCTATACAAAGGAGTGTTTCAAACCTTCAAAGCTACAATCTGTGTTTTGGAAATGTCCTCATCATTGATTCATATCTGGAGTTTTTTTTTTTAAGGGTGTTTTGAAATTTGCGCTCCCTGTGGTTGAGTGCTACACACTCGCCGTCTATCAAGGCACATTCTGTGATTTGTTGGAGAAGTTAACTGTAGATCAGTTACAGGAAGGAAGACGCACAAAAAATTAATAACAGTGTAACCCTTGTGCTATCCTAGGCACTTTAACATTGGGAGTTGGGTCATCTAGACCCACTAGACCATGCGCTGAACTTTTTTCTTTAATGATTTGTGATCTTCATTGGTGTCCATGGATTAAATGAAATCTTCTTCACCTTTATCCTCCTTTGTCATGGTAAAGATAATCTGTCAATGTAAGGCTGGGATCATAGGATAGTACAAGGGTTAAGAGGGAACTAAGCTAATTCAGTTTGCTTTAAGTGACCGATAATCGTTCTCGTAAATGTAGATTTCACTTGAGCCACCGTTTCCAGATGCATGTTTGGAAACACTAAGCAAATAATGAAACATTTGAAACACTAAGCAAAGGATGAATTCAAAGGCTGTGAGAGGCACTATCTGGTTACAGATGACACATAAGGACAGGTGCAAGCGATTCAAGCTCTATTACTGCCCACTGAAATGCAAAAGGACAACCATCACATTCAAACATTCAATTAAAATGCTTTGCTCAAAGGGATTGTCAGGCAAACATGCAGGAGCTGTTTTTCGGTTGAAAATCCTTGAGACGAGTTAAGTTTAAAAATACACGCCAACATGAAGCACGGAGAACCTGGTATGTCTGGGAACGGAGGCCTTAAGGTGCATGAATGCAATCACATACTGCACATGCGACAAACAGCAGCTGTGACCCAGAGAAAAATAAACCTTTGACGGGTATCTTGACATCCTTTTTCTCTCCTTAAAATTGTTGACACCGTGGTTGGAGATCGAGTTGGTGGATAAAAAAAACGGACATCTGGTGTGTGACCCCTCAATTTAAACATAACTCAAATATTTTAGCTTACACTGCACTTTTAATGCCGACAATGCATTCTTTCCTTTATTTTTCTGCATGCTCTAGAATTCCGATTACGCATATTTTGGCAACTGATTGTCCAACATTTTCCTTTTCAGAAACATGGCTTCACTGTTTGATCAGGGGCAGGGGGATATTTGAGTTTTCTGTTGCTCCTTAAGCTTATAAAGAATAGGATTTTCATAAAAGCCGCAGACTTCATTGGAACAGTTTTCTTAAAAGAGCAAAACCCAAATGCCTGCATTTCCCAGGCACAGCAGGTCCTGCTCAAGGCTGACTATAGTGTGTACACCTGGCAGTGTTGCTTTCAATTTTACAAAAAAAATTGCCGCATCTATGACATCTCTCAATATTTACGCTGTGCATATTCCTATCGGCTCCAACACTTAAGTTATTATACATTTTTAGTGCATTATTCCAGCTTTAGAGCTGGTTTCCCAAACAAATTGAGGCAGTTAAAATCACGTGTACTAAGAATTCAAAGAAAATTTGATCAGTGGTTAAATAAAAAGATTTGAGGTCATAAGGTAATATTTTACTGCGATAATTCAGATTAAATGGTACGTTTGTATTTTTTTTGGAAACTGTGTCTAGTTGTTAGGTGATTCTGGGAAATTTCAGTCCGAACCTGCATAATATCTGCTCCAGTGTAAAAATTACAAACTTAAAAAAAAAGAGACAACAGCTTAAAGGTTTACAGTGTTCAGCAGCTCGGTTTGTTCTGCTGGAAAACTCTGGAGAAAAAAGAGACAGAGAGGTAGAGATGGTGCAGTACAGCTTATTGGTGGATCTTGTTTGCATATTGATACCACTGTTGTGCCTGTTCTGTCTCTTTTTCCTTTTCTTCGCCTCTCTGGAAGACAGCGGTCGAACCGAGGTAGAGAGGCTGCTGCTGCTGAAGCATGACTTGTTCGTCTAAGCTTCTCCTTCACAACCTCTATTAGAGGCACAGGGAGTGAAAGTCCGAGGGCTCGTGTGATGCCATTTAATCCAGTGGCACCATTGGAAACGTCCCACTATGGGTCACATTTTTACCCAACACCAATCTCCTTATACTTTCGATCCTTCATTGAACAGTTTTTTAACAGGAAGAGAGTTCAGCAGATCCTGTTTGCTGTCCATTCTCTCATGGGCTACCTTCTCACACGACTGTCTCATTTCCTTTGCCAGGTTTGATCCAGCCCTCTCCCGGTGCGCTCTTACCACCTCGCCCAACATGGCCTTCTCTGAGCAGCCGGGAAGAGCAGCGCTGCCATGTGTGGAGAGTCTTTGCCGACCAGATCCACATTCCCGACGTGATCCCCACCAGGAGTGACATGAAGATACGGAGCATCTCCGATGTCACGTATGAATCGTGGGTGCTGGTCTTGAACTCTCCCCAGTGGGAGAGCTGGTAGAGGTAACAGCCGATTACGGTGGATGCTGGGACGGTGTACAGTATGGAAAAGACGCCGATCTTCACCATCAAGCGCTCCAGCTTGTCTGTTTTGGTGCCGTCCTTCTGTAGATTGGAGCGAATCTTGAAAAGCGCCATGAGGCCCGCACAAATGAACAAAGTTCCTGTGGGAATGAAGACAACAACTGCAATGAAGACACAGAGGACTCAAAAATGAGTCGCATAACTTAGATGATGGGAATACAATTAAATTGTATCCATTGGGCTGGACTTACCAACGAGGAGGTAGGTGGCAAGTGGAGCCACCACGAAACCTGTGAGGGCCTCCTGCTGCTGGTTGCCGACATAGCACAGCCCTGTCAAGTCGTCTGCATCCACCAGCCTCATGATGAGTATTACAATGGTTTTGGCAGCTGGGATGGCCCACGCAGCAATATGGAAGTAGGAGCTGTGCATTTCAATGGCCTCGTGGCCCCACTTTAGCCCAGCTGCCAAAAACCAGGTCAGGGTCAGGATAACCCACCTGGAAGAGGGTGAAAGAAAGATCTTTTATCAGAAATGACCACAAGAAGATGGTTGCTCTGAATAAAGAACAGTAAATGATTTTGTCAGTGATGCTTGAGATTTTAGGGCCGGTTTCTCTTCCTTGTAGCTGCAATTGTTCGGTAATGTCACATGTTCATGGGAAGAACTTGATTTAGTACACCTGTTCACCTGAAATTCTTGTGGTGGTGGTTTGTGCATGGAGAGGGTGGGACGGTCCTGGTATTTTTTTGCTGGCCTCTTCATTTATCACATTTATCTGAAATGATTCCGGAAACCTTTGAAGATTTTGGTTTTTTGGCCATGAAGTTTTTATTTACTTTTGTGTGTTACAAACAATGGCAGTTCCCCACCAGGAATAATATGGGGTTCAGTGTCTTGCCACTTTGACACGTGGGTCGCCAAGGCGGGAACCAAACCTGTGATCTTTCAACAAGAGGTTGGCCGATCTACCTGTGCACCACATTATTTCTGAATGTAGAGATTTTAGATAAACGACATGCATCTAATTCACAAACAAAATAAAAACTGAAGAGATAGTGAGACAGCCAACTTGAATCCCACCTTGGACCTTTCTGTGTGGAGTTTGCATGTTCTCCCTGTGCATGTGTGTTTTCTCTGGGCTCTCTGGAGTCCAAAAACACTTTTACTGTGTTCATGGTGACTCACAATTGTCCCTAGATATGCATGTGTGGCCCTGCCACAGACTGGCAACCTGTTCAGGGTGTACCCCACCTCGACCAACAGTAGCTGAGATGACTCCAATAACCCCCTAAACCCAAAAAGGATTCACAATATTCTGAAAATGGATGGTAGCATGATGATTGCTGGGGCATCTCAAAGCTTTGCCCTTTGTGTTGACTGGTCATAGTCATAAAGGTGGATGACTAAAGTTGCTGGTAGTTCTCAGGTTATCACGACTGCAGGACTGCAGGAGTTTTGTGTCCATTTATGGAGAAGTGTAATATTTTTGGGTAGTTGTGATTTTCTTCAAACCAGGAAGATAAACAGGAAAACGGAGGCGCAGGGAAACAGACAAAAGTGCTGTGACAGCAGCAGGTTTCCACTGCAACTTTAGTGCAGCCTTCACTCCAAAGGAGACAAAGCTTTGAATGGGAAAACAAATCCACTAATACAGAGGTTATGGGACAGGATGAAGGTCTTATGTTCCACCATGAGACCTTAACAGCACTGCTTTGACAATGGAAAACTGTGACAAAAGGTTTCATGTGCTTAAACTAACCAAAGGGAGGAGGCCATGCCGAAGAAATAAAGCAGGAGGAAGACGATGGCGCAGCCGGTGCTCTTTAAACCTTCCTGTACTAGAACTGGCACTCCAACGGCATCCAAGTCACAAGAAACGCGCTCCCTCCCGAGAGTAAGGCGTACCTAAAAAGTCCAAGTAGTTGAGTTAATAACAGGAAAGGGAAAAGGTTTTTTTTTAGCATCGAGCATCCAATTACACATTTTTGAGTCATTTCAAATCACATGGACTAGATTCTGTTATTATAATGATACAGTTTGTTAAACATTGATTTACTTATATATATATATATATTTTAAGCAAGTTATGCTTGGTTTTGATTAAATGTTTTACATATTTAGAAAGTAAAACTAAACTATGGTGAAAACTAATAACCTTAAAAATTGGATCCATTGACCTTTTATGAATTATTGTAAACTTTTGTGAATGGAGATCAAACAAAATCCCTTATCTGGTTTATTTTTAATGACCCACTCAGAGGAAAATAGTGTTTTTGGTGTTTTTAACATGTTCTTATGGCATTGGATGGATTTCTTAATTCAAATTGGATGGATTTCTTAATTCAAATTGTTGTGAATTGCTAATGAACTCCTGTCGCTCTGAAGAATATATGTCCTAGAAAATGACACAGGTATTCTGGATAATATCTGCATAATTGGCATAATCTTAATTAAAAGAACACTTGGAATGCTTTGAAAATAGATCAAAAGATAATTGGAGTGGCTTCTTAAAATACACCTAGTTTTATTCACTCTTTTTTTATGTCTATCTAATCCTAAGAACTGATTCCTTAAGAAAAACCCTGAACTTACCAGATAGGCAACACTATATAGGTTGCAGCACATAGACAGAAAGATGATGGGCCTCTCAGGATACGAGAATCGCTGTGAGTCCAACAGAAAAGTCAGGACTGTCAAAGTAGTCGACAGGAAACACAGTACAGCCCACACCGCCATCCATGCATCTGTGAAGACTTTGGCTCCTCGCCGGTAGAGGCCATTGTCGTAGCCACACTGGAGTACGCAGCTTTCAGTCTGCTTGAGCCAAGTGTACTGATCGGGGGTAGAATCCAGGGCTTGACAGTCTTGGTCAGAAGGATGGTGGACCGATTGGTAGGGCGGGTCCTCGTCACCTGGACCCTCCATACACATGTGGTTGTGGTCGTTTTGTGGTGGGAAGCGGCTGCAGTTTAGTGCCTGAGAAAGAAACAGGAATTCCTGAGTGTCTTTGCTGTAAAAATGAAATGCGTTATAGACTTAGACTGGTTTATAAATTCAGCCATTCAACTGTTTATACAGCTATTTTCTCAAAACCTGAAAAATCCAGCAATTTACAGGAAAACATATCGTTAATAAGGCTGTTATTATTTATAGGTATTTTTCATGTCTGGTCAAATTATGTGTAAGTAAATATTGATATGAGCGAAACTCACCTCGGGCCATGTATATCCAAACTCAAGGAGAACCGGGAGGCATTTTCTCTTGACAGACAGACACATGCTCCCACACGGTCCGATGGGAATGGGAACTTTGTCCGTGCACATGGGGACATAAACTGAGCAGAGAAAAAACTGGAAAAAAGTAGAAAAAGGGTGTTGTCAGATTTTATTTTATTTTTGTCTTTGCAATACAAAATTCAACAAACTCTACTTTGCGAAAGCAAGGTTTAACAATTGTAGAATAATTTGTTTGCAAAAAGATAATTTACATTTTAGCCTGTAACATCCAGAGACAGTAAAGTCAGGTGTTTTTACTCTTTCTAGAAAAATAAATATGAAATGTTAACTGCACCGCATGCATTAGCATCTGGCTTATCTGAATTTTCATTCCACCGATTACTCAAGTTTTAAATAAAAAATCTCTTAAGAGATGGAAGCTTGCAACGCCACCAAAGAAAGGCCGTGCTGTTCTGTGTGTTGGTTCTGAAGCAAAGGGGAATGGGTAAAAGTCTTGCAGCCTTTGTCCAGTGATAGACAAACTGACTAGAGCCCCAATGAAGCAGGAAATGCAGAAGGAGTGAATGTTGGGAACAAAGTAGGCCTACACTTTAGTTTACCACTTCCACCATGTTAGCAAAATGAACATTTTACTTTTAAAAACCTCTGTTTTTAGGAGAGAGGCAAAAACAATTTTATCGAAATCAAGTCTCAAAGACATGGGCTTGAATGAAGCGGTTTTCTTCCTTAAGATGTATGGTAAACAGATGAACATTTGGGGGGCTGGTGTGTTTGGGACTCTGGACTTTTGGTGCCAGAGAAGTCCACAGATTAATAAAGTTGCTCTCTGAGTCAGTGGACTAGGAGGAGCCTCCAGCGGCAAACACTCGCAAACGTTTATACAAGTGGGAGATATTAGGTTTCGTGCAGTAGAATTTCTAATGCTTCCCACGGTGAGCCACGCATACTTAACCAGTGACGGTAATGTAACTCATGTAGGTGTTTCCCCCCCGATCCGTTTGTAACCTTAGTGTTGCCGCTTCAGTGCTAAAAGCTGCTCTGGGTTCCATTCAGGAAGCCTCCCATTAGAGCTGATGCTGGGACAGTTCCTGGCTCTCCTGACTCTCAGAGCAAAGCAGATTGTGTGTCAGGCAATCTTGCTGGTCAGTTTGCAACTGGGGAATTTCATGGTAAAGCCCCCACCCCCATTTATGCCTGCCTCATATAGTTTTTCTGCCAAGATATTTTCCAAACAGCTGCACACTAATAATCCAAACCCGGTTTCTGAATCTTCACATGATGCATGTGTGCGGAAATTGAATTTTTGTCATGTCACCAGTGAGTCCAAATATAGTCTAAAATAAAATTTCTGGTGTGGGGGGTGTAATGGATGCTTTTCTTTTTCTTTGCTTAAGTCAAACAAGCAACATTTGTCTGAGAAGACTGAGGGCAGCTTTGTAAGCAGGAAGACAGTCCTAAAGAATCAGCTGTTGCTGTGTGGGGCATGAACTCGGAATGTCAACAGACCCTCCGGGAGGGGATGGAGGGGGCATTTTCAATTAATTTAGCATGCCAGGCTGGTATGGGTGGGGGGGGGGGGGGGGGCGTCGACTTTAATTAAAAAGATGGGAAACAGCAAACGTCAAATGCTGATTATTGCACTGTAAGTACGCTGGCTCCCTGTGAGCTGCGCACAGATCTGCCAGTTATTGCTGGTAGCTGTGGGTCATGTGCTCTGGTCCCCACACAAATCTATCCCAGCACGGTATGTGTGCGACTACACAAAATATAATAAAAGTAGTACCTTAAGCTGACTGGAGCAGCCGCACTGTATGAGCGGCGTAAATGTGGTCAGCTGCAGCTCTGCGTCCGACTGCAGCATGTTCCCCACCAGATTTGGCATTTTGGTGACATTATAGCCGAGCCCCTGGCACATGCTGATCCGGATCGGGTCACAGGTCATCTCTTCCATCTCATCCCCGAATGCGTTGACGGCGCAAAGCGCGCGGAGCAGGAGGAGCAATGCTCCCGCGGAGAGCCTCACCATGGTCCCGCGCATGTATGTTCACCCCAAAAGAAATGATCTCAACGAAGGCTGGAGGGGTCGCCCTGGTAACGGGAGCACGCAGGTAAAAGTCCAGCGGGACAGAGAGAGCGCATGTGCTCCGTCAGAATTAGGAGTTACAGCATTCCACCTTTAAAAAATCCAGCAAAGCTGTTCTGAAACAATCCCCGGTCCATGCGTAAAGGATAAAAAAAGAACCTTTCCAAACAGTTAAAAATAAAACATTTGACTAAAGCATCCACATCCTTCCAGCTCGGTTTCCTGCGCGCCGACGCGACGTGGAGCGGCTGCGTCTGCGCCTGCAAGCCTCTAGAGCTAAACTTTATTGTGTCTGCGACGGGAGACCGATTTCCATTTCCAAAGCAGATCTGACCAATCCCGGCGCGGGAGTTGGGTTTCCCGGACCAACCCGTGGCCAGAAGGGCGGGGTCCCAAAGAAAAACAGAGGAGCGGACCGCATCTATCAACCTACTCCTCTCTCTCCTACGATTATCGAGCTCTGCTTTGGAATCTCACTGTTTACTGTCCTTTTACCCCTTTTTTTATCCATTTGCTTTTTCTGTGTTCTTTTATGCTCCCCTTCTTCTATGACAACTTTTCTCTTTTCTTTCTAACTTACTTATTTACATCCAAAGCTCCAAACACGCCCCCCCTCATTTAAAGGCCACTCAGCTTTAAATAGTCTTGACATTGTGATTGAAAGTGGGGCGTTAAGGCATATTGACGCATTGCAGGTCTGTTTTGCATTGCAATGAAAGCCCATACTGGACAGGTTTTGTTTGCAAGTGGCACCCCAGGAGAGAGCTCCATTCTTGCAGAGTGAAAAACAGCAGGAAAAAAAGCTTTTTGGCTTCAGAAAAGCTGAGAGTTCAGGACTGATTGACTCTTTTTTTTTCAAATACTACTGAGTTACTAGAAGCATCTGTAAGCTGTAATCAAATGTAGCTAGAGAGGTACCGTACGCAAAGTAGTAGGTGTGTGTACCGCTGCACAGCAGCAGCGCTCAGATCCAGTTGTTGAGTCCAGAAGACCTATGAGTTGATAAACCTAAGCAAGAAAATTATCCAGGGCAAAATTTCTCTGGAAAATGAAATGCAGTTTCTCAAGTTCTGGTTATAATCTTTAGTGAATAGTGACGCAGCATTCTGTTCCCGTGCAGACAGTTCATCACAATTTGAGTTGATTCCAGTGATGTTCTGTGAATTCTCCTTTTTATGTCTTTATTTACATTTAAGGTTTATATTTCTTTTGTCTAAATAAAAAATAAATGTGTTTGAAAATATTAAAAGAAAACGTGGGATAACTCCTCTGGAGTCAGAGCTGCAGACATTTAATTCAAAGGGACTTTAAAATTCGGTTGAAATAGGCAAATTCTAAATATAAGAATAGGTTTTATCATAAAGTTGATAAAAATTAGTCTCTCAGAGTTTCTTCAGCTTATCTGGGACTTCAAGAATCAACAGAAAAGTCCTCTGGTTTCATTTTGCTCTCCCTCCAGAGTTAACCGATGACGTTCTGCTGAATCTTTGGTGACAGTTGATTGGCAGCAGCAATGACCTCTCCACCTAGCCCTGGCAACCCCCCACCCCCTCACCCAACACTCCACCTTCTCACACCACCCGCATATGCACATTCGAGTACACACCATCCCCCCTCTGCTGCTCCTCCAATGAACCTGAGGTCAAGACCTGAAGTAATTAGCACTGAGCTGGAACAATAGAGCGGGCCTCAGAGCTGATGTTTATCAGCGTTGGTGTGTCCATGTTTCAGGAGGTTTGTGTGTCTAAAAGGTAAAAAAAAAGGTAATAAAACATGAAACCAACCTTGAATTAAAAAGTAACAAAAGAAATATTTAACCCTGTTTGGATCTCCTAAAGAGATCCAAAACTCTGTGAAAGAAATGGGAGGAATGGAGCTGACGGTGAGACGTTTTCTCAGTATCAGCTGGACTCCAGCAGTCCTGTTTACTTTCAAAGCAGAGTGTGAATAGCAGGAGAGAACACACAACATGCTGTCATTGATGGACCAGTGACCATCACACTGAGCAGATAATGACCCCTTTAACTGTTTGAGCAGTGAGACCTTTGAGCCAATGATCTGAGAGAACACTTTCCTGCACTAAAGGCCCGTACACACCGGGACGAATATTCGCCAGGCGTTATTCGCCAGAGTTTTTCGCCACGTTTTTTGTGTTCACACCCAGGCGATTTTCGCTGACGATGAGCTGAGCGAACATGCAATTTCATTCCCTGACATTAGATGGTGCTCCTGTACACAAGGTGGCGCTGCGCAACTTTACGCTTCTTAAAGTTGCTTTTTACTCAGAAGAAGAGAGCAAGTATTTACGCGCTTGTCAGAATAATACAAAGAAAACATGAATATTTCAAGCACCAGTAGCTCCAACTGGTGCTTGGTTCGGGGATGTTTTGGAATGTCCGTCATTATTGCTTCGCGGCTGTGTAGACGCTACTTGGCGTCTATCTTCTTCGCTGGTATGTGTGCTCAGCAAGGCAGTTTTGTGTTTGAGCGCCCCCAAGTTGTGTTTTACTGTAACTTCAGAAGCTCCAGACACGTGTGCAAAAGCGCCGTTCTCATTGGTCGAATAGATTTCGACGCGAGGCGTCAAAAAAAAAAAACGAACCCGAGGCGTTTTTTTTTTTTACGCTTTGACGCCTGGCGTTTTTTCGCGTCGGTGTGCACACTCTCATTGGTGCCCTTTGTTTAGTCACGAGGCGTTAAACGTCGGCGAAAATCGCCGGCGAAATTCGTCCCGGTGTGAACGGGCCTTAAGACTGCATCTGAGGAAAGAAGATAGAACTCCTTTTATTTAAAAATCACTCTACTGCAAAATGGGAAGAAAAAAAACAACGATGAAATTCTTGCATACGTGGGTTTTCTCTGGGGACTCCAGCTTCCTCCCACCGTCCAAAAACATGCTTCATAGGTTAACTGGCTACTCTAAATTGTCCATAGGTGTGAATGTAAGTGTGCATGTGAGTGTGCATGGGTGCGTGATTGTGGCCTTGCGACAGAATGGCATCCTGTCCAGGGTGTACCCTGCCTTTGCCCACAAGTGGCCGGGATAGGCTCCAGCAGCCCGGCAACTTGCGGCAGACAGTTTAGAAGATGAATGAATGAATAAATGAATGAAATTCTTGACTATCGATCTTGGGGTCTGATGATCTGTAAAAGGAAATGAATGAGACAGAAATAACAGACAAAAATTGGCCAAAATATTTAAATATAGTGGAACACAGCAAACATTTAAAAATGGCTTAGTGTTAATAGACATATTTAGTTGTTCATTATTAGGATTTATGGCTGTTTTATTAGCTTATTATAAAAAAAAGAAACTCCAAAGAAGGACGCATAATTGAAAGTATGGCGTCTAAAATCCCAAACAAAAAGTCAGGATAATCTTCATTACTTCCATCTAAGTTTTTTAATAAGGCCAGGTTCATAGCTGTTTGATCCGCACCAGATTTTGTCTCTTAGATGGTGTGACTTTTACCGGTCTGACAGTTTCAAACTACTTTCCAATGAAACAAAGACTGCAAGGATACAGATACACCTGCAGGTTTTATTCTCTATAGGGGGCTTTACCATGGATAGTTTTTTTTCTTTTGGGGGGCTTTTGTGAAAGCTCACCTGAACTGTGGTGCTCTTCTTTGGTCCAAACATGCAAACCCTGAACCTCGTAAAAGTGAAGGCCTCAATTCACTTCAGGGTTTAACCCAAGTGCATAGTGAAGGAAAAGATGTAAGAATGGGGCAAAAAAAAACTGCTCATAGTGCAAAATGGAAGGACTCACATTTTTCTTTTTTAAAATCTTTACCAAAAGCACTAACAAAATAAATGTATTGAGGAGGCGCAGACACAGATCACTACATGACAGTCAGAGGGTTAGCACTAGTAACCCATTTTATTTTTTCTAGCTTTTTTCTAATTTTAATTAGGAAATATACCCCAAATGAGAAACTGTGAATAAGCCAAGCAGTGTGTTCTGTTATTGAAAGCGCTGTGTGTGCTAGCAAACCGAGCCAGACACAGATGTACAAAAATTTATTCCTTTCCCATTCAGACTGGAAGATTGTCCTTTTTTCCTACTGTGAAAGCAGCTTAAGTGAACTGTAAACACACTTGTTAATTGTCTCTGCACCAGGGTCAAGTAGCTCGCATGCTACTCTTTGTTTGGCATCTGTGAAAGCTCACTGAACTCTGGTTTTGATTGAACAAATGAGATAAGGTCCACTTTAGAGTGAGGGTTGTGGATCACTTGCAATGTTCACTGGTGCAGATCACTACAGTGTGAATGCTTTCAGGACTATTCTGACCAAAGCCTCGAAACAAGCCAAAGGGACGAAATGAAGCATCTGTGCATTGTGAATCGGGAAGAAAATAATCCCATACCTACCGACATGTTTTCTTTTAACTTGAAGGAAACCCATAAGCATTAAAAGTTGCAGTTCCTTTAACCACCACTGGAGGTTGGTTTTTCAAAGGAGAAATTTCCCATTGACTCCAATTATAAATATTAAACAAACTTCACAAAAATTTAAACCGTGCACAGCTAGGTTCCAAAAGTTTTTTTACTTTTTATTTTTTTATATTTCTTGCTATATTTTCTGTTCATGGGTGGAGTAAACAACAACCAGCCTGCACACGCTTTGTTTTCCTAATCAAAAACCTTTGGTGACGTCAGAAGATTTTCAGAGATAACTGGTCCAAGTCAAAGTGAAGTAAGGAGATGCAGAAGCTATTTGAAATTAATTCAGGACTGGAGGGACAAGCTGGGGTTTTTAAAAAAAGCTGATCGGAGAGGGACTTGGACGCTTTAAAACAATGATAAACAGCAACTTGGAGATTCTCTCATCAGTTCTTTTTTATTTATTTTTTTAGCAGCTGCCGTACAGTCAAACATTTTAACTTTCTGTTAACTAATGGACAGGAACTGCACACCATGTGTTAACACTCGTAAAGAATCAGACATTTTAGTTGCCTGCTGATGTGAGGCATTGAAGGCTGGATTATTATTGTGGCTTGATCCCATGTGGATCCTCTTTACACGAGATGTTGGACAGTGCTTGTATATATACTCGGGCATGATGGTTTCTATGGCTCTGAAATAACACTGCAAAACACCAGTCAGTAGGGTTCCACTGTTATTCTTAGAGGCAGGGGAGAGTGGTCAGATTTTTCTTTATTTAATTTTTAAAAAACTTTTTGGCTTCCTAACTAAACAAAGACATTTTTGCCACTAATTTACCCTAAAATTGCCTTATGAAGACAATTCTGTCTTGCCAGGACTTCACCAGGACTTCACTTAACTTCACAAATACATGTACCAAAGAAAAAACACTTTCACGGTAAGTGCTTCTTATTTTAGTTTTTCTGTTTACTATCATAAGAAGTAAAATGTGACTTTTGAAAGCAAATAATAATCATGTTGGACAGCCATGTTTAAAAAAAAATGGTTTTGGTGTGGAGATGAACCATTCTAACCTTTCAATTTGGCAAGCGAGGTGAAAAGGGAGCACCATGAGGATATAAACAGAAACGCAAATGTGTGTCTGTCACCAGATAGCATCTTATGGCCGGCTGCCCAATTCCCCAGTCCTTGAAGTTTGGTATTATTAGACCTGCCAACTCCTTGGAATGGTGTGAGTATGCGTGGCTGCAAATGTGGTACACACATTAGTGCGTTGCTAAAGTCTGAGATTAACGTCAAGCTTTTAGGGATTTTAAACTTTGTTGATATGAATGTACAGAACAGACCAAAAGTTTGGACACACCTTCCCATTCATTGAATGAGAAGGTGTGTCCAAACTTTTGGTCTGTACTGTAGATGGAAAACAGGTGTCCGAAAGGTAAACTAAATTACAGTATGCTGCTCTGTCGGTTGGAATGTTTGGAATGAAAAATGTTAGTATTTATTCAGACACAATTTTGCTAAAGAGACAGTAGGCTTCAATGTATGTGAATGCACACAAAATCACACCTTACACTTATCTCTTCTAGAATGGTTTATCTACGTTCACACTGAAATTCACTGATCAATGCTTGTCCAAAGTGATGTTCAAAACCACATGTGGGAGGAGCTACTGTTTGCAGCATCAGGGCTACATGGAGCAGCAGTTCGAGGAAAGAAAAAAATAAGAATTAAACTAGAGGATTTTTTTTTATATAATTGTCTCATATAAAAAAGAAAAACATCGTAAGATTCACCTGCATGTTGGCTTAGATTTTACCCCCTCATGTCATCAACATGTCATGGGCCACATTGATTGGTTGAATTCTTTGCCAAAATTCAGATATTTACACCTATGGCACGCTGCAACCCCCAAAATTCGCTGCTGCCAGACTTTTACACTGCACCTGATGCGCAAAATGCACCACAGGACCTCTGATCACATTTGTACATTGACTTAACATTGAAACTGGAAGCTCCTGATGCATGAATCAGCGTGATCGGAAGTGCCACTGCAGAACAAGATTCTTTGTTTCTTTTTTGTGGTGTTTGTCTTTTTCAAACTCCATTCCTTGAAACTGCATGGCGAGAGCAGGGCAGAATCTTAAAATTTAAAACAGAATTTATGAGACCAGTTGTGTGGTTCTGTCCATTCGGTGGGGTGGGGGGGGGGGGTCTTCAGGAATCTTATGTGTCTCGCTATTTGCAGGATTTGCATGGCATTCATTTCTTTTAATTCCTACACTTTAGTGTCTTTGTTTCGTATAATCAACCTTTCAGAATAAGAGTTTAATTTCTTTGACTTGATTACTCTAATGTGTTACTATGCAGTTTTTACAAAGTACTCAATTTCCTATCTAAACGTGAGTTCATACTTTACTGTAGTTCATAGACATTCTTTTTTGACTTTCACACACTGACATGTCCAGAACTGGATTAAACTGTTAAAGTTTGTCCTTTTTGCCACATCCACAGATGCACTGATTGCAAAATCTTTCTAAATATCAAGTCTTCCATAAAAAAAAACTTCCCTGCATTGCCCAGCAAAACAGAAGACATTCTGCCCACCAGAAAGCATCTCATCCTTCCAATTTTATTTCTCCGAAGCATTTTTTGGGTTGGAAATTTGGCCCAAGGCGGCTGTGCCTGTCTTGAATGAGGACAGACAACAGTGTGCTGATAGATGGTTCCTGTCCGTGGCTGTTAATCGGCCTCTTGTTGGAGAGTTAACCCCTGTAACCCGGCTTGTCTGTAACAGCAAGCAGTCTCCACTCTCTCAGCTCTGAGCAGCTGATGATCTGTTCCCAGAAAACTGATGAGCAGGTGGTCCCACTGCCGCCGAGCCGGGGCGGATGTGCTCGCTTCTCAAACTTGGTCCCCATTATTGTGCATGAATGTGTGGGTGGGAATTTGGCCCAGAAGTGAAAAACAAAATAAATTCATCTTTCGTCCTGTGAACATCTGCACCACTAGCTGAAGGCAGCTTCCTGTTATTACAGAAAGGGCATGTAAAACTGATGAAATTAAGAGATTTGAGCACAGCGTGTTAGCAAGGGTCAACTGAGTGTTCTGGACAGAGGTTTAAGGTAGCCACTGAATGTGTTTCTTTGTGCTTTGACTGTTTGAGGTGGTCATTACTCAAAACGAATCAGCCAATGGATTGTGTAAAGATTAAATCTAATAGAATGTGCACACATGCTTGCTCCAAAAGAATTAGGGAGTCGTTTTCTTCCTCTTCTTGACCTTCTGCAGAGACAGCTGTTTCTCCTTTCCTTCTGGCTGCTGACTAGGTCCAGTTTTATTAATGCACTGTAACTAAGTAACCTCATAATACGGATCTCTGTAGCTCTGCTCAAAGACCGATTCATTTCCCTGCATGGGTGGGGGCATTTACTTTCTGAGAGCACACAATTTCATAAATAGCTACATGCATTGTTTATGGATTGAGTAGAGTGAATTAGCCATGTTGCATCTTTTAAATTAGGCAACAGTAGGTCTGCATACAGTGTGCATAAAAAGTTCTGTTGCCACTTTTTTCACACTTGTGTCTTCAAGTAAAAAGACAAATTTAATTTGTTTCTACAAAACAAGTTGCTACTTGGTAAAATTCCTGGGAAGAAGATTTTTGTTACAATTGTGATCCTTGAAACATCAAATTGTCCTGGAAGTACCACAAAACCCACAAAACCCCTTATTAAGGACCTCAAATTGCTTTTAAACAGGGTTACACATTGTTCTTATAAAATGACTGCTATGTTTGTGTGTTTGACCTAACTTTTTTTCCAACTTGTCCAACTGAACAAGCAAAAAGAAGCCGAGAGTCTCTTGTGTTGGACAGATTTATAGTTTACAGCTAACAGGAATTTTGTTTTAAATTCTTTGGATGAATCAGAATTATATTTTTTGTTCTGAGCACAAACAGAGCAGAAGCCCAGGCAGAGACCTGGTCCTTAGTTCCAGTCAAAATCTAGTCCTCAGATAAAAGGCCCACTGCCACCCAGAGGTAGTCTTGGGCTGTCCATGATCTGTCCATGTCCATCCATCAGCCCACCCCAAGTAAAGTTTGGCATAGGGCGAAGATAAGGGTGAACGCTATGCTATGATGTCCCAGACTGGCCACCAATATCCACAACCCTACAGAGGAGTAGGGTGGGTGCCAACCAACCCCCCCAGGAACAGGCCAGAGCTCCCACCCTAAGCACCAAGCCCCCAGTGAGAGGCCAAGGTTCAGCCAGGTTCAGCCAGGTCAAAAACCATAGCAACCAATTTGTGGGAGCTCCAAAGTGGCCAAATACCCCAGACCGTTACCGATCTGTTTTCTCCAACTACACAACCAGGCATCAGAAGAGCCAAGAGTTCCAAACCACTTCACTGGACCAAAAAGGCAGGAAAAGGCAAGACGAGGGAAACTCATCCAGCTCCCAGAGTCAAAGTCACTAGGAACCAAGTCCAGGGCGCAGACAGGCACCCACCAATGACAATCAAAACCCCTGGACAAGTGAACATGCCGCCCCATGACACTACTGGCAACCCCGACACGTTACTTTTAAGTACTTGTCCTATGGCTATTCTAATGGGCAAAAAATCCAGAGCAGGGATGAACTAAAATAAGACCAAAACGTAGGCACAATAAAGTGCAATAATAAAAAAAAACACCATTCAAAATTCAAAAACATAAAACAGTAAAAACATAACCAAAAAAGTTTAAAGGGACTGAGAAAAATGCCCCAGTACTGAACGCTAAGAAAAAGATATAAATGAAGAGACAACTGACTAAGTACAGGCAGCTGGGACAGACCTCAGGTGAATCACAGAAGGAGGCGGAGTCTTTCTTGTAGTAGCCATAACCAACTTGCAGGGAAACCAAACCAGGAATTAAAACAAAGACCCAAATAACAAAGACACAAACAGAAACACCTTGAAAAACAGATCAAAGAAGCGACGTCTACTTATGAGCACATTTACCATGAACGTGAATAAGCTGAAAGAAGTGTATGACGGAGAATTGGAAATGTTCTGTCAATTGCACTGTTGCAGCTGTGTAGGGAATAAAAAACAAGAAGAGAGAAAGATTTACTGTTCTTAGAAAAGAGAGGTGGCCCTCCTCCAGTTGTGTTAAACATGTGAAGAAAGGAGGAGCAACCCTATAGACGTACAGCTTGAAAAAAACAAGAACCACTTAGAGAACAGAAGAAAAAGAAAAAACAAGTCTCAATCTGTGTGTGTGTTTTTTAATTAGTATTGGCTCAAAGAAATACTTGTTTTCCTTGTGTGGTCTCTGTGTGTTGCCTTCCACTGCACTATCATTTGATTCTCCTTCAGCTTGTTATTCATAGAGCTCGGTGCTGACTTCCTTGGCACCTGTCTCTTTCCTGTCTTGTTGCTCCCACCCTTAAATAGAACTCATGTCTCCAGAGGAAGAGTAAACACTGGCCCTGCCTTGGGAATACAAATCAACTCACACAAACAGAAATGTCTAGGTTAGCAAACATGATATAGATAAAAATAGCTGCTATTAGTTATTACTGTGGCTCCGTTTAAAGTAGCAGATATCCAATTAAGGTAACTGAGAAGACTTCATCCTTCAGTTGACATACTTGATATGATTTGTCCTTCAAAAAAACTTTATGTTTGTTATAGAAGGAAACTCTACTCTGAACAGTTTACATTTTGTTTAACTTCAGTTCAGACAATTATGTCAGAGAATGGGTAATGAAAACTCTCAGTTATCAAAAGGTCTAGTTGGGAATGCTCTAAAATATTAGCTTTCATTCAAACTGAATGGGGTTCACCGTTTTGTGGCTGCTACTCATTATTGGTTGGTTTATTTCAAGCCATTTAATAAAACAAAGGGGGGGGGGCAATAAGACAATAAACATACATAGATATTTCAAATGTATTTGAAAAATTGATTCATAATATGATTGACAAATGTTTTAATAAGTAGAAATTTTAGGAACGGGAGTAAAGATTTATTTGTGTTACAGAAACATGTGAATCATCTTTGGTGTTTTGGCTCGCTTTCCCTGGAGAAGGGAGAATAAACAGAGAAACATCCTTTGATAAATTTAAAGACAAAAAAATGTATGCGGTTGGCTGAGTAAGGCAGGCTATTCAACTATTGGTTCAAAGTAAAGGCCTAATTTTTAAAGGTGTGTAGAGACATAGCAACCCATCTTACCTGGAAGTAAGGTAGATCTTCCTTACAAAAACTGCTTCTAATCATAAATATACATATTTGCTCTTATACATAAAGGACACACACAAACAAACTATTCTTAATATTCATTAGAAGAGCTGCTGGAAACAATTTAATTGTGCACTGCATACTGACAATAAAAGATTCTGATTCTAAAAATGAAATTGAATCCATTAAGTATAATGATCGTCAAACAGAGTTTGAGTAATCAAATAAAGTTTGATTAATTGCTTGAGAGAGAGTGGGAACCTCTGTTATATTTTACTTAACTAATCTCTCTAAATATGTTTGCCATAATATGGTTTTTAACATCTCTTTAACACCAATAAAATGTTTTCAGTTCTAGTGCAGATTACTTATCAAGTAACAACATTGAAGGTTTTATTGGTTATCATCAAAACATATGAATGCACTATTGCACAACTCATTATTGCACACAAGCAACTGAAATGGAAAGCTTATTGTTTTTTAACAAGTAACACAGTGGTGTGCTAATTATCAATATTGAATTTAGACTAATTTTAGTGATGCGCCCCTAACCAAGTTTAAGTACCACCCGTCAAAGGCTTGGAAAATGACATGCACACTTGTGGCTGTGAAACCCTTCAATGCCATTAGACTGTAACTGAATTTAAGACCTCAGAGCTACGTTCCAAAATATAAATGAGTGACTTCAAGGATTAGGGAACAAGAACTAGTGACATCATCATTGCCATTTCTATTAAAAAGCAAATTCAGCATGTTTGAAGGTTTACTCAAACTTAAAAAAAATAAAGAAGTCTTTCAATCTTGAGAAAACTGGAATTTAAAAACAATGACAGTTTCAGTGGTGCCCAAGCTGCTCCTACTTACTGTAGATATGTGCATGTTTGTGCGCTTAAACCATCTGAGATGTTCAGTTGCACGATGATTTAAGCAAGTCCAGTAAAAATTCTTACTTCCATGCCTTATCTATTGAGGTACTGTATATATTGTATAAAATAAATCACACTCAGTAGTGTTTCACAATGACAGTTAAGTTTCCATTTACGACAAATTTTAACTCAAAATGATTGCTGACACAGACAAGCCTAGTTTGGTAGCAAAAGCTCTTCACTGCTCTTGGGAAATGGACTGGCACACTGCAAGAGTCCTATGACTAAATACTAATGACACTGGAAGAGCAACAGAAACACACCCAGAAGAAGAAAGCAGTTTAATAAATGGATTTTAAAATAAACTTTTCCACTGGGGTGATTGTTTATGTTCACTAAATGGTTGCTCTGCATGACTGCAAATGTCAAATTGACTAAATAGGCACAGGCGTAATCTGTCTGCACATACTGTTGTCAAAATACAGTTGAACTGTTTTACATTATGAGTAGACAAAGAAGGTACAGGAGCTTTTGTATGCTTTGCAAAAGTCTTGACACACTCGCTATGTTTGTTATGCTTTGTGTCTGAGACAGTCCACTCCCTGGGTTTGCAGGCTTCACTCACTCACACTTCATTCAACAATTCACCTCCTGTTTTTCTGCCGCTTATTCATGGATTCTGGACAAGAATAACCTCAAAAAACAAACAAAAGCGTGCTAAATGTTCCCAATACCTGCTGCATAACAATTTCAATTGTTTACATCTAAAATGCAATTTTTCTGTTTTACCACTCCAAAAATTATTAAAGAGATTATTCCTGAAAGATATGCATGTGTGGTTTGTGTTTGTTTTATTATCCTATCTTTACGATGTAATCAATGAGTGTTTAGTGTGAGCTTATGTGTGTATTTGGCTTTGATTCATGATGTTGGTTTACAGCTATAGGATGTTAGATATAAGTGAGTGTGTTTGGAAAATGCATACATATCAGTTGCAGCATTGGGCGCCCTGTTGTTAGCATTCTCACCATACCAGGTCCATTCAACCTAATGCATGTGTGTTTATTTGTTCCCATGTCCTGTCTTTGTCTGACTACTGCTACAGTGGCTATTTACACAGAGTCATTCTTTGCTCACACCGCCCTCATACCGACACACATAAGCACAGGCTAGAAGACAAATGGACCTTGCTGATACAAAGACAGTGATGTGGACAAGCTGCTTTCCCGTTTGAATGCTCAGCCAAACCACAAGCCACAATTACACTTGTCCCTGTCTGTTTGACTGCAGCTGAGATAGCGTGCTGTGTGTTCACGGTGCTGCAGATGGATGGTGAGAGAAAGCAGGGGGTGTGACCCTTTGGATTTGGGAAAGCTCACTGTGCAGGTTATTTTCTTTTTTAATCTTTAGAAATTTTAATAGAACCTTTTTTAAAAAACTTACTTAAAATAATAAATCAAAACTTCAGTCTCTAAAACACAAGACAGTAACAAACATGGGGGCAACAATGGGTGGGAACACATGGAAAGAAGGGTAAACTTTCAGGGGCCTATAGGGAAGGAGTTCAACCTCTTTACAGGATCGCATTGATGTGACAGTGGATTCGAAGACAGGTCCTTAACTGTTTAAGGTACTCAGCTTGACTGTTGGACTTGGGATAGATTCCAGAAGAGATACTCACGAAACTTTTATTGTTTGTCTTTTAAATCTCTTCATGGTCCTACCCCAGTTTACTTAGCTTTACTTGTTTGAAGCCATTCAAGTTGTAAGGTCAACTAGCCAGTTTGAAGTGCTCAAGTCATGACTGAAACACTGGGGTGCATTTTCAGTCGTCTCGTCCATTATGTACTTCTATTCCTACAGAACTATGCACGATATCAGACTTAAAAAGCTTCAAAATTCAACTAAAAGACTTACCATTTTAGAATGGCTTTTTTTTTTCTTTTTTTTTTTTCTTTTTTTTAACTTGTGCTGTCCAACAGCTAGGCAGGCAGATGAGAGCTGAGGGCCTCTTGGGTTGGACATATTTTACTTTAACAAGAGGGGTTATTAATCTTCAGACAAACCAAAGGTATGACTGAACAAACCCCTTTTGTAATTGAGGCCAAACTTTTATTCATTTCAACCATGATTGAAAATCTTAGGTGTTGGACCGGACGGAAAAGGAAAGAAGGGTTTTTAGAATGGCTTTTAACACTCAGTAATTGGTGGCATCTTATTTTCTTTTACTTGTTTTATGCAATTTTTAAAAATCTGTATTTGATGTATTTTATTGCATTTCCTAATTTGATGCTGTTTTTTAAAATTTTAAATTCCAAAATATATTCAATTACTAATTTTCCTTTTATCTCTCTTTTCATTCTAAAGGAAATTGGCATCCTAATGGCATTGCTAAGTGCAATTGCTAACTGTATTTATTCGTTCATACTAAGTGAAGTCCCTAATATATGAAAGATTCCCTGACCAAAACCTGGCATTGAATTTAGTTCCTCTTTCAGAGATTTTATCTTTGGAAAAGCCATGAATTCATAAATCCTGCTGGAGGAGGATCTTTGCTGTCTGTTAAGCTGAGGGGAGTTTTGACAAAACGCGTCATTTTAGAGAAATACTCCACAATATGAGAATAGTAGCGTTATTATCAGAGTGGGGGAGAGCAGCAATGAAGTCTATGACAGAGCTAGACCAAGCAAGACACAAGCAAGAAGATCAAAAATCCAGTGGGAATGTGGGAAAATACACACAACCTATTGGACATCTGAGGAGAACACAGTTATGATTTTTTGTTCCTCACCCTCCAGATTCACCATACTGGTGACAGACAGAAAAAAGAAATATGGCATGTTTGGTCATCAAAATCTGTTGTCGGTAATTATCATTCCTATTTGCAGTTCCTACATGGGACTAAGCATCAACAGAAGATGGATGGATGGATGGATAAATGGATGGGTGAGTGGTGAACTTTTCTATTTTTACTTAAGAGGGAAAAAAAGTCAAATTTCTACCTATCACTACAATTCCAATCCGCTTAAATAAGTCATAACTCTTGTGAAAACTTGTAAAATATGGCTCTACATCTGTGAAAAAAGATTTAACCGATAGGATATTATGCCACATAAAATCCTCTTACTCGGCTGAAACAGGAGATACAGGATTCATCCTATGGCCTCTAATTTCCCCTGCATCTCTTCCCTTTCCTCTTTTTTTGTGCTATTTTTCCCAGAGTTTTTAGTCTCAGCCACAATGAGGTCATTCGTGGCGGGTCATCATCTTGTTTTTCCTGCCTGTTGTCATGGATTAAACTTTTCCACCCTACCCCGAAACCTTACAAAAGCAAAATAACAACAACAACTACAAAAAAAACTTAATGACATAAATGTATTTTAGAACGTTAAGTCCGTTTAGAAAGGATTTGGTAGGTTTCCAGGTTGTGTATGTGTGTTTGCATGCAGTACATGCATGTCTGATGGCCCAGAGGGATTTTTGGGCAACAGATGTAAAATCCATTTCGGTGCTGCTTCTATCACATTTCTTAAACTCCTCCTGCTCTGTCCCTTTAGTTTTCATTTCACTCACCATTCCTCTTCAGTTAACCCTTAGTTCACAACCTTTTATTTTTAAATCTTTCCATTGCCAACCCTACCTTTCAGACTATTTCTTAGTTTTCTCTGCCCTTTATTAACATTACTGGCTGTACTTCACTTGCTTTGCTCTTTTAATAGTCCCCTGACCATGTTTTCATCTTATCCCTTCCATTTTCTTCCATTTCCCCTGAAGGCCTAGTACAAATGTATGTACCTGGCAGAGTGTTTTATTGCACCGTCAGGGGGCTGGGAGAACTAATTTTGCCCATAAAAGCAGCTCGGAACAAGAAAAAGGGGCGGCAAACGGGGGTTGGGGTCAGATTTATTGGAATAGTTTGTTTTTTTAAACTGTGAGCAGCTATTATTTTCCTTCTCCTCTTTCTCTTTTCTTTCCATTCTGGCAGCTTAGTGGACATTTTGGATCTAACAGTCTGTCACTCTCACTTCTGCACACACACAAACATCCAGAGGCACACATGAGCATTAAAACTGTGCAACCACATAGGCTTTGAGGTACAGAGACACACAAACACTTTAAACTCATGATATGCTAACACAAACAGAATTACACCCACTGTTCACACTAGAATATTTGTTGGGCTTGTGGGCTAATATGTTTGTTAGTCTTACTGAGTGCTACCACTTCCACAGCCCACTGTGTATTTAGAAAGAGTAAAGCCACGTTGTCTTACTGCAGTTTGGCAAATGGCCGGCAATTCCTAACTCAATACTCTCAGACGTGTGTTAAACTAAGCTCCAAAAGAACTTCATAGCTAAGGCCTTAGTCACATGCACTCGTACATGGTGTTGACCCATGCGGATGCAGCAAGTTTTTGGGCTGTCCAGTTGTAGAAAGGAGTGGCTGCATGTCTTGAAGTTTCTTTGAGGCACGTGCAGCCACCTTAAGGATGTCATGAAAATGTTACGTACCATTGTTGTGTGTGAGGTTAGTGTATTCGGAAATATTTGTTAGACCAATGGAAGATGGGCGCACTTATGATTTAGGGTGATGCTGTCATACGGTGTCCTTACGCCACACTCTAGCCGTTAGTAAGGTGTGAGTACTCGCTCCTTACTGACCGCACACAAAAGCCGCACAAAGGGGGAGTGCACGTGATACGTAAGTACCTGTAAAATGTCTTTCTGATAGTCATATTCCTAATTTCTAACAATAAGGCTGTGAGCAAGGATCACGCACCTACTTCATCCTTACTTACCCGTATGTGTTGTGTATGTGATCGCACCGACCTGTCGCCCACAGTATACCCGTGGAAAAAAAACAAAAGAACATGCATGAACATTTTTGCTCTACAGGTTCACCGAATGGTCTACAACCTGCGTGCCCCGTACAGGTTTGCCCATTTTTCACACATTAGAGCAGTTATGATTAAGGCATAAGAAACAAGCATAGTTAAATATTGTAATTTATCATAAAGTCAATGGGCCTGTTTGAAAAAAATAGTGTGCAATCTTGACAGCACACAAACAAGTTGCACTTAAATACTAACCAGATTGGGATGGTCAAACAGGAAAAATAATTTGCGTGATCCATTTAGCATCAAATGGAAAGTATGCAGTTTGGTCTCATGAGAAATGAATCTGTGTTCTGCTAAATATAGGTATTAGGCCTGTTTTGCCATTTAGCTGGTCTATAATAAAGCAGACTGACTGCATTAATTCAGAAAGATAACAACACAGTAAATCCAGTTGATTTTATGATTGATTCCAAAATGAGTTGCTGGTGGTGTGGTGGTCAGCACTCTCACCACACGGTGAGTAAGCCCTGGTTTAAATCCCCGCTAAGTCCTTTCTGCGTGAAGTTTACATGTTCTCCTTGTACATGAGTAGGTTTTCTCTGGATTTTCCATCTTCCTTCCACAGTCTAAAAGATGCTTTATAGGTTCACTGGTGACTCTAAATTGTCCTGTTGGTGTAAATGTGTCAGACATCAGAACTCTGGTCCTCAAGTCGCCAGCGGGAATCATCTCCAACTTGGTTTTATCAGCTGGTCTACATGTGATCTTTTGATGAACCTCACAGTCATAAAGGTTTGATTACGATGAAACCATTTGTCATTTGAAAGGCTTTTGGAGGACTTGAGGCTGAGCTGAAAAGGTGATTTGCTGTAACTTGGTGCTGGTGTTAGTAAACTAGATCTTTAATTTTTTTTCCACAAAGTGTGAGAGGTATAGAATCTCTGAAAATACATCTTAACAATTTCAACAACAACAAAAAAAGCCAATTCAAAACATTAGTACAAGGTAACTAAAGAGTTCCATCCATTGATTCATGGTAGATGGAAGCATTCAAGTTGCATTGTTTTGGTTTGATTGACAGTAAAAACCTGCTTCTGGCTCATCATTTGGATATAGAGAAGCAGTATAGCAATCCAACCAGTGCATTACCTTTTTAGAGTGTTTTTATTTACCAAGAAGTTTTTTTTTTTAACACAACACTATGGCCTGTTTGAATTAGTAACCCTTAAAATCCACAATGAAGTAATTAGAGAAAAAAAGGTGGATGGAGATGCCAAAGCTGTGATGTTAGCACTGAGCACCTTTCCCAATATCCAAACCACCCTCGATGCAGTCGTATTGCTCTCTGCATTTCAGTGTGAGCGTGCAAACATGAACTGGTGTTTGGGTGGCCTGGCATTGTTGGAGTTGGAATTTTACAGATACATTCTTTCTAGACACTTAAAAAGAACACACACTTACTTTTGCATGAAGGTATTTTGTTCTTTGTAAGTAAGAGGCTAAGTAACAGAAAAGAATCGAGTGAAGGTTGTATGATAGTGCATACATGCTACGGTGAATGCTAATGCATGCATTCACTACATGTGAATATTGTGAATGAGCCACTGGATTCAGGTCTGATATACTCATCTCTCTTGTTTACATTCTCAAAGTTCAAACCTTTGTACAAAAATAAGTCCAGTATAATAGATTAACAAAAAAGGTCAAGAACAATTGAAGATTTGTGTAAATTTGACAAACTGAGTGCCTTCTGTACAGGTGACACGGCTTGGAGGACGCCAATTGACAAAGGTCTACAGGCAATCAGGATGCAGAAGAAAAAAAAGTAGCGTGCAAGAAAAAAATATTGGCAAACAGCGAAAGAAATGGGAATGGTGAACTACAACATAGGGGGGGAACACTGAATTTGATATTATGTATCTGGTGGACCATAAAGCCCTCTAACAGAACTGATCTGTCCAGGGTGTATCCTGCCATTGCTGAACAATAGCTGTGATAGGCCCCAGTTACTCCATAAATCCAAAAGTGATGAAGTAGGTACAGAAGATGAATGAATAAATGGATAGATGGATGGATGAATGGATAGATGGTGTACAATGGAGCAGATAAACCATGAAGAGGAAATCATGTCAGCCAATCTTTCTACGTAAAGAATCTAGATGCCTAGATGTCAACGAAATGCTTAGAAATGTCTGTCTTGGTGCTTTAAGTTAAAATGTTTCTAAGTCAAAGGATCAATGGGAATAGCTATATTTCATTTTTTTGTGCTTATTTTTTCTTCTCAGTTGGTGCCTGTGTTGGTAACACCACCTCCAAACAAACAGCTGTTGTAACTGAGTCTTGCCAGGCGGTTGTTAAATGTGAAAGCAAACCAAGCCATTCTCCACCCGTTCAGACCAAGTCCACAGGACTGTCCTAATATGAAAGCCCTGTAATTATAAGAGATCCACTGACAAAATCTCCCAACTGCCGAACCTGCTCATTACAAAATACTCCAACACCTCAGCCTCAGAACACCACCCAGTTTAACTGACTGCCTGACTCCCTCTGTTGCCTTTCCGAGCAATAAAACTGTCAGTTCCACATTTAAATATGAGCCATGCAGTTGCTTGCTGATGAAAAGAAAGGCCAGTCAAAACAGCCTGAAAACCAGATGCCAGATGACAACTTTAAAACCAAACTGGCAGCAGATGTTTCTGCTGCCCGTGATTTATCTCAGGACTGCAGAACCATGCCTTATTCTGTTGGGAGCCAAATTGTGAATACAGTAGTAACAAATGTAAAGTAAAAATGACTCATGATGATCCAATAACCCATTTTGTTCTTGGTATGAAATTGTGAGTTATGCCAGTATGTGGGAAATTATATATAAGTCTAAGCAAGCAAGTTTTTGCCAAAACACCACTGAATTTTGCATTTGGGAATTATTCATGTAGAGATTTATATACTGTAGATGCACAGACCATTTCTTCATGGTTCTTTTTTTTCCATAGCTACAAATTATGCCACCAACATCTAATGGAGTGAAGCATTCTTACTTATGTGCTAAAAAGTATGGATCCCATCATGCATCACACATATCCCATAATGAATCTCGACCAATCAACGTGTCCTTGTAACTGTGGTGCATTCAAATTCAACAGGAAAAATGTATATCAGAATATAATTCCTGGGAACAAATTAATTATTTCCTGGGAACTAATTATTTCTTTATTTTGTCCATGTCAGATCTCGGGCTCCGTACAAAAGCAAAACCTCAAAAACATTGTTTCCTTCCTTTCCACGCTTTAAACACATGGGTATTTTTGACATCACAATATTTTTTGACCATCTTTAGGCTGCCTTCATTGAACATGTTTAAAAAAACTGACATTTTATTTTTCTGCATACCGAAATGCTTCAAAAGCCTATATTTTACAATGCTAATGGTTCCTTAAAATGTGAAAAATTCACCATAACTTCATTTGAGTGCAAATCACCTCAGAACCGGGGTTAAGTCTGGAGCCTAACTCTCTGAATATGTGCATGTGGATCGCTGTGCTTGGGGATGGGGGCAGTGTTGCCAGATCTGAGTGACAGTTTCCAGCCCAAACTCATCGTAAAACCCGCCCACCTCAATAAAAACAAGCCCAAATCTCAACCTAGCAAAAACCTAATGTTGAACGTAAAAGTATAGCCGTAGCCTAATAAAAAATGACGCAATAATAATAAATTATTATATAATAAGTCTGTTATAATAAATTTTTTTATAAAATAAGTACAGAAAATCCAGTTATAGGTTTCTCGTATCGTGTACTCTAGATGGCTTTTGATGGCGCCCCCCTCTTTCTGCCACTGCCAGTTGCTGGACCACAGCGTATGTCAATCAGCGGTGGGCTGGTGACTGGTGGATTAGAGGGGGCGGGGCCTACCTGGGTGCGCGTTGGCTGAACGTTCTCCTCCGGCTGAGTGTATAAGCAGGCTGCGCTATTTTTGTTCGAGCTGTAACCATTCTGACAAGGTTAATAAAAGCCAATAAAAGCCCTGCATCATCTCCATCTTTTGGAAATGAACCCAAACGGCAGAATAGGGTTCTGACTCTGCAGAGGCTCTGGGAGTTTTAAAACAGCGTCAATTATTCGCTGATTTTTGTTATTCACGGGGGGGGGGGGGACTAAACAGGGGGATTACTGTAATGTTTCATATATTCACAATGCTTTTTTTAGGCTATATATTAATTAGTATACTTTTACTTAATATTTTAAATAATAAGAAAAATAATAATAATGACAATAAAACCGCTAAATATTTTTAAAAGCAGCCCAAATTTTATAGACCCGCCCAATGCCAATTTTACCCGCCCAACATAACCAAAAGAAGCCCAATTGGGCGGAAACCCGCCCAATCTGGCAACACTGGATGGGGGCGAGAGAGAATATCTTTTTCAGCATAAAGGTTTCAGGAAATGCCGCTATAGGAGCCTGATGTAGCTGTAGGGTATTGCTCTACACACACACAACCCCAACTCCCACACAACACACACACACACACACACACACACACACACACACACACACACACACACACACACACACACACACACACACACACACACACACACACACACACACACACACACATATGCAACAACAGCTATGCTCAGTAGGACATTGAACTGACCTCCATTCTCCAAACCAGTCATTTATCCTAAATACCAAACCCCAACACTCTAACCTGCCCCTCTAAAAAACTCAAACCAATGTTCAAAATGTATATAATTTTAAATTATCCCGATTAAGACCAGGCTTTATGTGTATTAGTCTTCTTAACAAGATAAGCTCCTTTACTTAAAAAGTCACTTTGAGTTTGTAATAACACAAACATCAGTGTTAATTTTGACAGAGAGTTTTAATTTGGTTTTAGTCATCGTCTTTTGATTGAAATAAGCTCAAATTTTAGCCTCAATTTTGTCATGTTGATTCTATTAGTTTTAGTCTAATTTTAGTTGACTGTAAGGCAAGGCAAGGCAAGGCAAGTTTATTTGTATAGCACAATTCGTACACAAAGTAATTCAAGGTGCTTCACAAAACAGAAAAATGCATTAAAATCACAATACATCATAGAAATAATCAACATAAAATTTACTTTAAAAGAAAAGGAGAAAAAAAAAAAAAAAAAAAAAAAAGATTTAAAAAGAAAGGAAGGAATGAAAGGTGCAGATAGGACCTTTCAGTCATATACACGGCTAAACAGAAATGTTTTAAGTCTAGATTTGAACATGAACACAGAAGAGGCCTGTCTTACGACTTCAGGGAGGCTGTTCCAGATTTTAGCTGCAGAATATTGAAACGCTGATTCCCCTTGTTTAGTTCTGACTCTGGGAATCAACAGGAGGCCGGTCCCTGAGGTCCTCAGAGTACGAGATGGTTCATATGGCACTAACATGTCAGAGATGTACTTTGGTGCGTGGCCATGGAGAGACTTGTACACAAGCAGAGCTGCTTTGAAGTCTATTCTTTGAGGTACAGGGAGCCAGTGCAAAGACCTGAGCACAGGACTAATGTGATCATACTTCCTGGTTTTGGTCAGGACTCGAGCAGCAGCATTCTGGATGTACTGAAGCTGTTTTACAGCTCGTTTGGACAGGCCGGTGAGCAGGCCGTTACAGTAGTCTAACCTACTGGAGACAAATGCATGGATAAGTATCTCCAGGTCTCGCTTTGAGATTATGTTTTTGATTTTGGCAATGTTTTTCAGGTGGTAAAATGCCGCTGATGTTACTGACTTGATATGGCTGTTAAAGTTCAGGTCAGAGTCCATGATTACCCCTAGATTTCTGACTTGATTTGAGGGTTTAAGAGACAGAGAATGAAGGTAGCTGCTGACAATTTCTCTTTGTTTCTGTGGGCCAAAAACAATAACTTCGGTCTTGTCTGAGTTTAGCTGGAGAAAGTTGTTCTGCATCCACGCGCTGATCTGTTGGAGGCAGTGGTTGAGAGAATCCACCGGCCCATATTCACCTGTTGTCAGTGACACATAGATCTGAGTATCATCTGCATAGTTGTGATAAGATATGTTATTACTGCGTATTAACTGCCCTAGTGGCAGCATGTAGAGGTTGAACAGAAGGGGTCCCAGGATCGATCCCTGGGGCACACCACAATTCAAGCCCATGTAGTCTGAGACACAACTCCCAATTTCAACAAAATATTTCTGTATAACAGTAGCGATTTAGTTGACAAAAATATACGGTAAAAGGTAAAGCATTTCTATGAAATTTAACAAGTTATGAACATAGGATTAACAAAGATTTATTTCATTGTGTTTCACTTTGCTTTACAAATTCGTAATTTCTGCAGATTCTGCTTCAACAACTTAAAAAAAACATTTAAAGAACATAAATTATAATTCCATCACATTTATAATAAATGTCTGAAAATAAAAAACCTTTATTGAAGAAGTTGTCAAGTGCAATTAAGTTTTTTTTTTACATTTTATAAACAACAGTTATCAGCAAATGAACATAAAACCTTTTAGCATGAAGCACAGCCTTTTTAATACCCAGACAAAAACATTTTAGAACACTTTCCGAATTAGATAGTGCATGTTGTTGCTATTCAAGAATACAAGATTTATCTGTTCAAATTTTTTACTGAAAACCACGTAACTTGAACTTTGCACGAATGCACCAAGACGCTAGAAATAATTCTGTTTGCATTCTTACCTTTGTATGGATTTCAGGACGGCTTGACTGCAAATGTTGCTTCAAGTTTGTTGTGTTTTTGACGTACACAACGTCTTGTGGAGGGTCGCATTGAATGTAAAATGTCCTCATATACCTACTCTTCTTTTTTTACAGTAGACATTTTTTCTTCTAAATCACAGAAACGCAATGCATTTAATTAGCGTTGGTTGACCAAGCATGTCCGGCTTTCCACAGGACTTTGTTATCTGATTGGAATCGCTTTCTTCACCAGCAGTCACTATGATGGGATGTCGTCATCAAAGGGCATTTTTGTTTCATTCTTATTCGTTGATGAAAAGGTCAATACATTTTATACTTTTTCTTTCATGAGCAGGAGTTTTTTTTTTTACCTTTCCTTTCGTTATTGTTGAGGAAATAAATGGTTGTTAAACATAGATGATGATGAAAATTATTGTTTGAGGCACTAGCAAAAGTCTCTGTTCACTTAAGTTTTAAAAATTTAAATTTTACAGCAAAAATTACCACAAATACAGTGTCAGGGTCCGCTCGGCAGAGATTGAGCCACAGGACAAAAAGATCTTCAAATCAGGGGTTTTTATTTTACCCAACACAACACGACAGGGGCTCAAATTAAAATGGGGTCAACTTAACAAAAATGTAACTGAGCGAATCAATAACAAAAGCTCAAACCAACTGAACTCAAACTGACCCCCTTACAGGAAACATTAGGGAGATTTTATACTGGCTGATCAGACCAATGACACAATAGGGAGGGGAGCACAAATACAAAACATTCAAAACCTAAATATTAATTAAAGTAGTAAATTACTAGTAATTTAACGCTTCAACAGAAACTGAACTTGTACCTCAAAGCAAGCTTAACATATTCCAAAAAATACAAACAATAGTCCAACATAAGAATACACTTCGTCTTTCCCCTCCATCTTCTCCAAATGGAAGTTGTCCATGCTCCTCCCTTTCCAAGTCATCAGGAACTTCTTCAGCTCCTCCCACTGCCACATCATCAGAAAGTTTCCTGCTCCAGCCTCTGCCCCAGCATCAGGCCTCAAACAGAACTCAAAGAATAGAATTACTCAAAACAATACAAAATTAACTAAATGTGTGCACAAGTCATTAAGTCAATTTTGTTATGAAATGTGTGAAATAAAATGAAATGGTTTATTCAAAAGAAAAATATAACAAATGAACTTAACTTAGCTGTGGGGCAGTGGGTTCTGCCCTCACATACAGTCAAGTGTAAAACAATTGCCACCTCTGTGGTTAGATGTCAAATCTACATTGGCTGTGCTGGGGATTCATTTTTAATTTTTGAAATTACTGTTTTTTTTTTTTAATTCAACGTCACATCAAAACTATGGAGTGATACAATGAGTAAATTATGAGTAATCAGGTGATGTCCTCTCAGTGCAGTCAAAATTGCCACTCCACTGTTAAAGAAGGTGTGCTACTAAATGTTAATAGTGATTTAAGCTTTTAATTAACGATAAAGTTTCTTTTGACAAAGTAACTTTAAAATAGGAGGTTCAGCAGGACAAGCTCTGATAATGCACTGATACATGAGAACAGTAAGAGGAAGAATAAAGCGCAGGTGCCAGTTTTCACTGCACAAACCCTTTCCCCCCCAAAAATATACACTCCAACACACACATATATACGGATCCCCTAAAGGGCCTTGAAGAAAAGAAAATTTGGTAGTAAAAAAAAAAAAGAAATTGTGTGAACCAGTTAGTAACAATGGCGCACCTGTTAGTGTCAGGCGCGCACCTGTTACTAACGAGTGAGCACCAGTTATTTTATTATTTTTTTTACTTCAATTTTTTTTTTCACCAGTTACTAACAGCCATTAATACAAATAACAAATGGCTTTAGTTTGTCGTAAAAATCCAAATGTCAAATAGAGTTTGGACCCTTTTTTGAAACAAACCGCATGACTTTAAAACTCTAAGATGACGTTCAGTAGTGATTGATTAATTGTGACGGTAAGCAAGCAAAGCTGCAATCTCTTTGTAGACAGGTCAAAAAGCAAAGTAAAGCTCAATTAGCTCATGTAATGCCATTTCCAGGTAACTTGGAAACATTTCTCTGTGCGCAAATTACCTAGTAACAGTTACTAACTTTACTTCAATTTATTTTAACAGGTGGGACCTGGGTCCATCTGTCCCCTGCCTCTTCCCTGGTGGGGGGTGCGGGCCCCTTTGCAACGGCGGCCGTGTCCCCGGGGTGCCGGCTTCCTGGGCCCGGCGGTGCTCTCTCCGCGCGGTGGGGGAGTTCACATTACATCTGAGCCGGGGGTGTCTGGTCCCTGGGGGGTGGGTTCTGGTCCTTGCTCCTGAGTGCTGGGCCCCGCCAAATTTCCAACTGTGGCCGAGCCTGGTCGGGCCATATTTATAACACCCCTTGTGGGCCCTCTTTTTTTCCCCGGGGTTCCCCCCCTCCTGGGCGGGGGCGGCGGGCCCCCTGCCTCGCTCCTCCCTGGACCAACCGTGGGCCGGGCGGATGGCTGCCTGGAGTGCGGAGCGGGTCTCCCTTGGGGGGTCCTGGCTCGTACCTGGGGTTGGGGCGGGGGGATGCCCGGAACTCCTGGGTGGTGGTGGGGTGCTCGTTTGGGGCTGTGGGCGTCCTTCTCCGGTGGGGCTCTGCGTTGGGTTCTCCCGGCGCGGCGGGGGGGCTGCTCTCCTGGTTGGGCTGGGGCGGCGCTCTCTTTCCCTCCGTGCTTCCCTGGCCTCTGGCTCTGGGGGCCTTGCGGCGGCCCTGCTGGCCCTGGCCTGGGTGGCGGGCTTGGTCGCCCGGGCGGCGGTTGTTCCCTGCCGGTTCCCGTGTGGCGTTGGGGGGATTCCGGCTGCCGCTGCTGCTTCGGTGGGGGTCTTGGGGTGGGGATGGCTGGGCACTCTCCCTCCTTCTTTTCACGTTCCACCATCCATTTTAGAAGAACATAAAAACCTCACCTGAGCACTGGTGTTAGCTCACCTTTGCACTAATAGCTTGCATGACTGAATGACTGAAATGTTTCACACTAGTTGGTTTTAAGGCATAAGTATGCGTGTGTGAACACTATCTGTTTTGTGTACAGTAAACCCTTGTTTATCGCGGGGGTTACGTTCCAGAAAGAACCCGTGATAGGCAAAATCCGTGAAGTAGAAACCTCTATTTAAAAAAATATATATATATACAATTACATACTCTATTATACATTGAAAAGAAAGAACAAACCGTTTTACAGGCTCAAGCATTTGTTTCACAAATCAAAGTACTTTAAAAACGTTTTTTTTTTCAACAAATAACTTCTGTACTGTACTGTCAAATAATAATTTGAATCATCGATGTGAACAGAAGGCTTCAAATCGCGGAGATTAGCCCCGCCCACCGCGACCCGAGAGTAATTGAATTAAACGGGAGAAAATTTAAAATGATCATGAAAAAAATACAAAGTACAAACGGACAAATAGTGGCTCAGGTGTATTTCAATGCTCTTCAGTCTGAGAAGCTGCAGTGTTTTCTCTTTCTCAAGCCCGCGGTGCAGCTGTGTGTTTGTTCGGGAGAAGAACATAGTGATTGACAGTTGGTGTTGCTCTTTTTCTATGGGTTTTAGAGAAACTTGAAATTGCAAGATGATTTGCATGTACGTAATTTGGAAAGCTGATTTACTTACGTGTACATATTAAACTGCGACATTATTGACGCACAGGTAGAGAAGAAGCGGAAGTGACTTTTTTAGCCAATCAGAATGCAGAACACAATGCACTACGCAAATCCGTGAAGTAGCGAAACCGTGAAAAGTAAACCGCGTTATAGCAAGGGATCACTGTACATGTCGACAGGTGGACATTTTTGCAGCTAGCAGGTGTGTTTATAACATTTGAGTGTGTGTGTGGACGGGCCCCGCCCTTTTTGTACTGCATTTGAACCTTACCATAATGATTAACAACCAGTAAACTTGTTGCTGTATGCTGCTTCATGGTCTTATCCCCCTTCCCCTCCTATTATCACCCCCTACCCCCCCCTCTCTCTAGCGTCCCTCTCTCTTCTTCCCCTCTTTCCTTTTCCGTCCGGTCCAACACCAAAGATTTTCAGACATGATTGAAATTAATAAAGTTTGGCCTCAATTACAAAAGGGGTTTATTCAGACATACCTTTGGTTTGTCAGAAGATTAATAACCCCTCTTGTTAAAGCAAAATATGTCCAACACAAGAGGCCCTCAGCTCTCGTCTGTCTGCCCAGCTGTTGGACAGGACAAGTTAAAAAAAAAAAAAAAAAAAAAAATTATTTTAACACACACACATACTCACAAACACACACACATACATTACACAAGGAAGGTGGGACTTCTGACCATCTGTCCCCTACCCCATCCCTGGCGGGGGGGGGGGGGCTCGGCAATTGAATCCATATTCGTTTGGTGCTGGCTTCCTGGCCCCCGCGGTCGCGGCAGCCGCTTCTCCACGCAGGGAGAGGGATCCCTGTGTTCTCTGGCAAGACAATGAGCCGGGGATCACATCACAATTGAGCCTGGGGGTGTCCGTGCGGTGTGGGTTCTGGTCCTTGCCCTCGAGCACCGGCCTTCTTCAAAATTCCAACTGTTGGTGAGCCTGGTTGGGCCATGTTTACAACACTCCGTGTGGACCCCCACCGCTTTTGGCCGTCCTCCTTCTGGACAGAGGTGCCTGGCCCCTGTCTTGCTCTCTCCTGATCCAACCGTGGGCTGGGTGGGTGGCTGCCTTGAGCGTGGGGCGGGTGTCCCTTGGAGAGCCCTGGCTCATGCCAGGGGATGCTCTGAACTTCTGGGTTGTGGTGGGCTGCTTGTCTGGGGCTAAGGGTGCTCTTCTGGGGCGGGGCCCCGCGTTGGGCCCTCCCTGCGCAGCGGGGGGGGGGGGGGGAGGGGGCTCTCCTGGTTGGGCTGGAGTTTGCACTCTCGGTCCCCCTATGCCTCGATTTTCTCTGGGGTGGGGGGCCCCTATGGCGGTCACCCTGGCCCTGGCCTATGTGGCGGATGTGATTGCCCTGCGGGCGGTTGTTCTCTATCTGCTACTGTGTGGGTTTTGGGGGGTTCCTGGCTGTTGCTGCTACTGCGGCGGGGGCCTTGGTGTGGGGATGACTGGGTACTCTTCCTCCTTCCTTTTAAATTCCATCAGCCACCTTAGAAAAACATAAACACTCACTCGAGCACAGGTGTTTGTCTGAAGGCATAAGTATGCTTGTGTGAATATTGGTTGTATTGTGTACATGTGAGATGTTTGTATGTGAACATGTCAAGATTATGAAATCTAAAGTATCTATTGGAATTACTTTAATCGCGGTTAAGGAGTTAAGGTATTTCAAAGAACATCAACATTGGAGCTAAAGCGCTGGTGTTGAACGGTCAAAAAATTCATGGATAAGAGGTGAAACGTCTTCTAACTTTAAAAACCAAGTCCAGTTGACATCCCCTAAACCTTCTACAAAACTATAAAATGTATTTTAAATCAGCCAACACAAACTACTTGAAGTCAAGACTCTTTGTCCTGATTTGCATGATTTGCACAGTTAGCCTCGTTAGGGCATTGTGTTTCTTTTTATTAATTGAAAGCAGCCTAACCCTAACTTTGAATAGTTAAGCTGAATCCAAATTTTAATCTAACTGTCCTGGAGCCAAGAATTTTTTTTTATTTTTACATTAGGATGTCCCAAATTTCCCACACAGTCTACTGGTCTTAAAAGATTGTTCATGATTTCAGAAATGGTCCTAACAAAGTTAAAAATATAAGAACACACACACACACACACACACAATTTAAGTGACCTGTGTTATGCAGTCACCAGCTGGCCAAACACATTTTTTCTCATGTTTCACGTTCAAATAAGCATCACAGTGTATCCAAGTATTTTTTTCCTTCACTTTTTGACTTACATAAATCTCTGAGTGCTTGTGTGTGTAAGAGTGTGTGTCGGTGAGGTCATTAGGGGCAATTAGCTTTAGCACGACAGGGCTATTTAGGTGCCTGCTGATGGACTTGAACCATCCACAAGGGAAACTCAAACTTCTTCAGTTACATCTTCCTCTCCTCTACTTTCCCATCCGTTCCTCTCTCACACACACGCGCGCACGCAAGCACGCACACAAGCACACCCACACACATTAACACCCACACACACACACACACAGTGCACAATGATCACCTGCTTTACTCCCTTTTCCGGAAGTTTGGATTGAAGCTCGTCTTTGTATGGAAGTTCGTGTGTGTGTTTTCGTCTAGTTGTAAGTGGATTTGATTTCAAACGTATGTGTGAGGCGCATTTGAATCATTAAGTGTGATTAGTTGAAAGGGAAAATGGCCTCTAACCTGCTTTTTACCCACAGAGGAAAAAGTCCAATTCTTTTGCCTGCATCTGGGCCAAACAATTTTAAACTTTCTCTCACCTGGTCTCTAAATAGCTCACATTTTCTTCTAAGGAGTAAATGTATATCTATGTACAAACAAAGAATTACTAGTATTACTTGTATTACTCAGTGTTATTATTTGGATCATAAACGCTGAATGTTAAGACCTAATCCTGCAGCTATTAGTGCTTAGACAGCCAGCCACATGACAGGCTTGCAACAGTTTTCCTAAACTAAGGCATTGTATGACCAACAATTTTAAGAGAAAATAAAGCTGATAACAAAAATGACTCCATCCCTGTCACTTTTTTGAAGTTACAGCTATGGCTCTAAACAGCTGAAGACAAAATCTACAGAGTGATGGTCGGGCCATTCCAAAAATATGTTAGAATGTTGGACTTTAATACAAGACAAAGCAAAGAAATGAGAGTAAAAATATGTGGAAGCAGAAGCAAGAAAAGCTAGAAAGTGTCCCAGTGGTAGACGTGGTTTAGGAGAGGACTGTACTGTCTGTTGGTGTTGTAGTTTTTTCTAACAAAATGGCAGAAGGGGATGATTTCTGTTGGTGGTTCTGAACAACTGATGAGCCTGGATATATATATTTTTTTGTTCTGTCTTTCAGCATGGTCACTGCATGTTTTTGGTAGAGTCATTGTTTTGGTTATTTTGCTAAAAGAAAAGCTCGCCCAAATGAAGTACTTCAATATGCAGTCAGAACTAGCACCTCTAACCACATGACTCTTCAAAGTGCAATGTGTAAGATAATTATTATTATTTTTTTCAAACTTTGTTAGTTTCTCTTCCTGTTGTGTCTCTACTGTCTTTGACATTATATGTATGTGATGTAAGCAAAAAGAGGTCCAATCAAAGGCTTGCTTTTTCCAAGTCACAGCAGTTACACTTGGCTGAAGGTGAACAACATCAAGGAATGTGTGTTGTGTTCACTGAACATATAACCTTTTAAACCTGAATAAATTAATATGACACACTTTTTTTAAACCACAAGAAAAAAAACAGTCTAAAAGACCCACAATGTCTGATTATGTTGTTCTAAGCTTTTATTCCAAATATATTTTTTTTTTTTCATTCATTCATTCATTCATTCGGCTGCACGGTGGCGCAGTGGTTAGCGCTCTTGCCTCACAGCAAGAAGGCCCCCGGTTCAAGTCCCGGCTGGGGGACATGAAAAACACAACATCAATGGGGGACCTTTCTGTGTGGAGTTTGCATGTTCTCCCCGTGCATGCGTGGGTTTTCTCCGGGATCTCCGGCTTCCTCCCACCGTCCAAAAACATGCTTCATAGGTCGATTGGCAACTCTAAATTGTCCAAAGGTGTGAGTGTGAGAGTGAATGGATGTGTGATTGAGGATATTCCACCCTGCGACAGACTGGCGACCAGTCCAGGGTATCCCTTGCCTACGCCCAAGTGGCCGGGATAGGCTCCGGCAACCCCGTGACCCCGAAAGGGAATAAACGGTTAAGAAAATGAATGAAAAAACAAATATATTTTGTTTTGTTTAAAATAAAAAGTGCTAGTAAAAAACTAAAGTTCCTGTAAAAAAGGAATTTTAATTTATAGTTTTATACACCAAATTAAAATATATATATATACAAATTGTGTCTATTTAGGTAAAAGAATTGGACTTGGAATTGGAATTGTAACGCCACAAAGTTAGTTGAATTTTTTTTTTTTTAATCATTTAGGTGGACCATGGAGATGCAAGATGCATATCAAATCATGTAGGAGTCAAATCCTGAAGTTGTGCTGAAAGTTCTGTATTGGTCCATGGGTTAGACCAAAATCCTGTCACTTTTTCTGTACAGTTCAGTACAGAGAGTGTGCTGATTAGAACAAATATGCCTTTGACTCTGAATGTTATGGCAGGTGGGTGGAAGATGGAATCCAAATGCAGACACCAAGTTCCAGGTAACAAGTTTTATTTTGACCAGAGTGAGGATGGCAGGCTGGAGGGCTGACAGGCAGGCTGGCAGGGAGGCTGGCAGGATCTTGGGAGGGAGAAACGGGCAGATTAGGACACGTAAGAATGACTTAGCTCTGATTGTACTTGCCAATATTGTTACCAGAGGTGAATAATAGTCTGACGTCAGCTGGAGGTCCATGAGAGGTTTAAGTAGAGTGGCTGACGAGGAGCAGATGAGGAGCAGGTGCGTGACCAGGTGCAGGTGTGCCTCAGGCACTGGATGAGAGCGTGCCCACAGGATCACAACACTGAAAGGAAGCAGCTATCAAAACTAGATCCAACCCTCGCATTACACCACATGTGTCAAACTCAAGGCCCGGGGGCCAAATGTGGCCCGCCATGTCATTTTTTGTGGCCCGCGAGAGCATAAACGTTTTTAATTTCTTAAAATAAAAAATTAAAATTGTGTATTTATTCATATCTAGGGGGGATCGGACTTGAAATATGGGACTGGGCAACTATACATTAGGACTTAAACAATGTCCATATAGCCTAACCTGACAGAATAAAATTTAAAAGGATTCATGCTAGAGTAACAAGCAAACATATGTTTCTATGCAACTGTTATTGTCACTTTAAAAAGTTATAATAAATAAATAAATGAGTTATGTAACATTAAGGAGTAGTTACGTTTATTTTTCATTACATTTAGTCACATGTATACGTTATATCTGGCCCTTTGAGGACTATGCTGATGTGGCCCTCGTTGAAAATGAGTTTGACACCCCTGCATTACACAAACAAAATGTCATTGGGACAGTCCACTCAAAAGCCACAGAGCTGGAACCCACATTCACATAGACCAGTTATCCCTTTGCTATTTGACTATGTGTCAAAAGATGGCACAGAGAGAGTGCAGAGGCAGGATGTAAATGTAAACAATGTTGGGTACTTTCATAAAGACCTGGGTGCGTGGTGCAAAGAGTACGTCTAGAAAGAGCTTAGTAAGACGATGTCTTTGTTTTTGTCTCACTCACAAATGATTTGTCTTTTTTTTCTGTTTTCTTTCACTGCATGTCAGACTTGGGCAGAAACTATCTTCTCTTTCTGCCATTTCCATCCTTCCATTGGACGGCACTTGTATCTTCTCTCTTTCTCTGTAACTTTCCAGGACTGACTTTGGAACAGCCGCTCATTTCACGCTGTGAATGGCCTGCTGTGCCAAGGTGAGAGGAGCCTCTCATGTCTTCAGTGAACTGTGAACTTTGACATGAACTGCAGGAACACTAACAAATTTCAGGGCCTAACACAGCTGGATCATTACATGAACAATTACATCCAGCAGCGTCGGAGGAGGAAGCGTTCACAATAAGAAGAACGTTTTAAAGACGATCAGTCCTGCAGGCATCGCAACATCTGCTCGTGCACACTCGGTAGGCACATGTAAATAGTTTGCTCTCACCTACTGAGCTAAAGAAAAATGTGTTGGGCCTTCAATCTCTTTCAGATTTTTGGGTCTTTTTTCTCTTTTGCAGGTTCTACTTTTTGATTCATTTTTCACAGAAAAAGAGAGAAGTTTCCAAGTAGTAAGATAAAAATGAGATTAAACAGCTTAATAACAATTTTATTAAGTTGTATTTCTACCCCTGTGTTAACAATATAATATTTGTTTTTACAGATACATTTATGCAATAAGGATATTTGATGACAAAAAAAGTTGTAGTAGTTTACTGTGTTAAAATGTTACTACCGTTTTAAAGTCGGTTTCACATAAAGTAGACTTTCAACAAAACTTTCACTAAAAAAAAGAAACTGGGAAAAGATCAGCATCGTGTTACAATGAGTATTTGTATGTGGATTTATTCCATTGAAGTTATAGAATTTATTTACTATCTGTACTCTTGTTAATGCTTTAATTACCATAATGGAAAAAATCCAGCCCTGCTGGTTTTTTCTTTCTTTCAATCCCTTTCCAGTTTCTTTGAAGACACAGCAAAAGATAACAGCGAATATTTAGGTGACTGTGGCAACTAATCAATCTAATAACTCACCACACAATAGTTTATCAGTTGAGTTGATTTGCTTGTGTGTTAGACAGTTAATGACAAGAAATCCCTGCTATTTACATGAGTCTGTCATGATTTCACTGTGCAGCCAGACTTCCAGCAGTTTTTTGACACTCAGGACTTGTCATCCTCCCTCCATTCCTCATCAGCCTCATTACTCCCACCTGATCTGAGCTGTTTCATTTCCTCTGCTCCATTTAACGTCTCTGTCAGTTTGTTATATATATAGTCATGTCATTTTCTACCTCTTGGTGCTAACTACATTTCTGTCTTTGGATTTTATTTTACCGTACTCAGACAGAGTATCTTGTTAGAATTTTTGCTCCTCACCCCTTTTTTGGTGCTTCTGGCTTCCCATCCATCAGTTACGCTCAGGGCATTCATCTGTGTCCTCATGTTGCTCACTCTCAACCCTTTCAAGTTGCCAGTGCGTATGAAGTCTTCTGCATGTCACTGATGCCCCTGCTGTCTCTCAAAATATGGTCAACGATCTGCAAAGAGACATAACAAATAGGGTAATTTTTGTGGATCTTAACAATATTCTTTTTTTTTTCACGTTACGCAGCAGAGGATGTCCAGCACATGAGGACAGTTTTACACTGTTTACATCAAAACTGACTGTCAAGGCGGAAAAAGGTAAATATTATGTCAACTCTTGTCTCTTATCTTGACTTTAATAGACAAGTCCAGATGGACCCCTGCAAGGTGCAAGCAGCTCCATCATGACCCACCCATAGGGAACCATGAGTGAGTAATTTCTTTTTTTTTTTTGGCTTTGCTAACTTCTGCAGACAGTTTATCAAATGAGACAATCAAATAGCTGCACCACTCTGACCTTCAAAAAACACATCTTTTGTGGACTCCTGAGACAGATAAGGCATTCAACAAACTCAAGACCATGTTCACCTATGTTCCTGTCCCCCTTTGTTTGAAATGATAAGCATCCCCTGGCACACTCATATATAAGTTGTTTAGGATAGAAAGTTGGCACCATGTTAACCCAAGGATGTGTCTCAGAAAACTGCACAGGAATGCCCGTCATTGTCACTCACCACTCATCTCCTGTGAGTTGCACATACTTATGACGTACAGATTACGCTTTCATACGGTGCCCTTACACCACACTCTGGCACTTAGTAAGGTGAGAGTCCTGGCTCCTCACCCACTGATACGCATGTGATACTCAAATGCCTGTTGGATGCCCTTAAATATTGTAAAGGGGTTACAATGATCTGTCACTTGCTGCACACCCTTTATGTGCATAAATATTTTCTCTCTATGGGCCTACTGAGCGGTCTACGATCTTGATATTTCTCCATACAGGTTTGCCCATTTTTTGCCTGCAGAAAGCCTGCAGACTGTGAGGACCTCGACTGTCTCAACTATGGATTCATCCTTCTTTAGCTACCATCCGGACAGACCAGGAAAATTAAGTACAACAAAGCCTGCCTCCATTCCTCCTGAAGCCCAGGTAGGTTGCTGCTACCAGGTTGTTTGGACCAGAGTTTTAGTTAGTGCCATGCCTCCAGCCTCTATTGCCATCTGGGACAAAGGAACCTGAAGAGAGTTATCCCAAGTTTTAGTCATCCACCTTACGCTTCACAACAGCATCAGCCCATTGGATTTTTCCTTCCAGATTCCTGAAGCACCATCTTGTCCTCTCTTGTATTTGTTATCTACATTCATCTTCCTGCTGGATCTCAGCATCCCTATTCTGTAATCATGGACCAAGTCCTGGATACACAAGAAGGAAACAGATGCAAAATATCAGCTGTTCTGTCTTGTCATTTACAATTTAACCTCCATTGTCTACCTAAGAGTTTCTTCTGCGTGCAGTAAATCCCAAATCCAGCATTTGCTCCTGGATAGAAGGTTTCTCCTCATTTTTTTATTCCAGTGTTTTATTAAAATCCTGCATCTTTCCGTGCTGAGGGGCAGTTGCTCTGCTTGCTTGCATGTCAACATCTACACCTCTGTTCAATACATCTATTTTACGTCTCTGAAGGTTGTCCATTTCTCTCAACAATGTCAGCATTTAGGATTAATGTCATGTATTTCTTCTGTAAACTTTTTTGGGGGCATGTATAATAAACGCTCACAACAGAGAGGCTTCACTTTTAATGTACCCATTTTTCATCCTCTGTTCGTTTTTCCCCATCTCATATTATCTTCCTCTCCTTTTCTTCTCTCTGGGCCCTTCCCCATCCAGTGTGTTTTGTTCACTCCCTGGAGTTTGTTTTAGGTAACCGTCATTGCCTCACAGCACTTATCCCACACCACAAACCACAAGTAATAGTTGATTTAAGATGTTATCTGGCTGAACTTAGACTGGTGTGTTACGGCAGCAAGACTGCCGGCTGCAAGTATGTTTTTCTCTGATGTGGAAGCGTGTGTATTTATGTGTCAACAGCCGCAGAACTGAATTCCCAAATTAGTCTGTGGTTCGTCTGAGCTTCGGAAAATAGCTTTGTGCAGCAGCCGAAAGATGTGGTGGAATTGTGAAGATTATGTCTCTGTGTGCTTGTGCACATACCGGCCTGTTATATTAACCTAATCCACAATCTTATAAAGTTGGACACGGAGAAACACTGAGGGGAGCAGTGAGCTCATATGGTGCTGTAGGGCAATTTTCCTGTATCAAATACACATCCAAGTACTCACACATAAATTTAATGCTCCACCTGAGCTTCATATTTTTTTATCTTAAATGTAAAGCGACTTTATTTTTAGCAGCTCTAACAAAGAATTAATAAAAAAAAGTTTTTGAAATTTCTAAATGAGGCTGTTTACACTTTTTAAAACATGTAATTAGTTTTGTTCATTTTGTAAGTGTTTTCAAAGTCAAGTCAATTTGCACTTTCAATGTTAATTCATTGTACAGACCAGTGGCGGCTACTGGTCTGTCAGAGAGGGGAAGCTCATTTTCGTCCTACATCATAAAATTGCCTATTTATTTAAAATTAAACAATAAAGCTATTTCGCCAAGCAAATATCAAAGAAATAGGTTGCAGAAGTTTTTATTTCGACTGAACTTGAGAAATCCAAGATGGGACTGAGCGCGAATAGCTTCAGTGATTCCTTATAGTACAGAACCGCTGTCAGTCAAAAGGAGATGCAGTCTTTCGACAGACCCTCCAATCATCACGTAGAAGCTCGGAGTCCGGGCCAGCCCACTCCCCATTCACCCCCAGAGACGCTGAGGGTCCGTGTGCGGGACATAATCCCAGCATTTATCGAATGACCGTCTAGTTTAGAAACGCTGAAAAAAAACGTTCAAAGCAGCCCCATTGAAGTCAATGGACGCTGGGCTTCAATCGGGAAATGCACTTAGACGCTGCGGGCATGTGTGAGAAGGAAATCGAGTCAGCTGACCTGCTATATGTAACTGATTCTTAACGAACTCGTCTTTGAGATGAACGTTTTTTAAAGCATTTTTAGTTAATAAAATGTTAATACAATAGTACATATTTGACCATTAATTTTGTGACATTATAAGGGAAGCCGAGCTTCCCTTGAAGTCTTAAAGAAATCGCTACTGGAATAGCCACAATCAGTGGTCCTGGGGCACAATTTGAGCATCAGACGCGATATAGCGGTCAGGCAAATGTTTCAAAGTTCAAATCTTTGAACTTTAGAGAAATATTTGTGTTGAGTCGGACAATCAGGGACTCAGCTTTGGTCTGTGATGCATTGATGATGTGATCAGTGGGTGGAGTCCAAAACCGACATGGAGGAGAATCTGATTGTTCTTCTCCTGAACTTTATGACATGTTTCTTATTTGAATAATGCAATAATGTAATAATAAAAAATTAATAAAAAGGTTTCTTAATTTATTCTTATTTTCACGTCTTCCTCCCTCAGGACTAATGTGGGACGGCAAGTCATCAAACTGAGCCACAGAGAGATGGAAAGTGGCCATCATTCAGATGGTGAACCTCACCGTACTAGGAGAGTTTCGTGATTATTTGCTTTTGTAAAGCTCTTCAAAATAAATAAACCTGATCTCTTAATAGCATCTTTGTTTTTCATGCATCGGCTGTATATGAGATAAACAGAATACAGTCAATGCTTCCATGCAGTGATGAGGCTAAGGCCTTTGGACAGTAACTCCTCCCACAGGCATCAGAAATATCAAGTTTATAATTTGACCCGCAAATTGCGTTTGGTTTGAACGCAGCATTAAAGTTTAAAAGCTCACTATAGACTGGAATGAAAATCAATCATAGGTCCTTGTTGTTGTTTTTCCTTTCTATTTTTGCTGTCGTTCTGTGTGTGCACATTTTCCTAAGGACTCAGAGCGATCATATTGGGAGACAAAAGCATCTTTGTTCACCTTCAAAAAAGGCGAGCACAGTGGAAACATGTTTACAACATGGCAACACATTTGTATGGTTTACAGCGCTGTAAAGAAGGGTCCTGCTGCTGCTCATGCTGCACACAGCTTTTGTGTGCATGAGCTCATTTGGTATTTATTACAGAAGAGGTAAAGAAGAAGTACCTCAGTTTCAAGCTTAGCATCTAACATAAAAGTGGTAAATTCACATGGTTACGTCGTGTCGATTTGTGAACACCATTCAGCTGTACGTCAAAACTTCCCTCGTCTGGTCTTCATTAAGCTACAAATGTTTTGCTGATTCTGGATCTCAGGGCCTGGTCACGCTTGTTCCACAAGGTCAAAATGGGCTGATGAGAAATGCACGTTTGAAAACATACAGTCATTACACATCATATTTATGTGAGCTCACAGATTGCTTTAGGAAGGAAAAAAAAAAGAAAAGTTCTAAAGTAATTGCCCTGGTGAGTGTAGAATGTATGATGCTCTGAAAACTTGTTAATATGACTCATTTCACTGCTTCAAAGACAGACTGGTTTCCTCAGGTAAGTTAAAGCAGCAGCGACACCTGGTTTTCCAAAAACTGCTAAACTTTGGTCCGCTGAAAGAAGTCTCACCGCTAAACAGATGCCCATTTGCAGAGCACAGGACCTGGTTCTCATGCTCGCCAGTAATTTGGGGTCAGGTTCTGGGCCCCCCATCGATCAGCAGGTCATTAGAGCTCTTTAATGACCTTCTCCTCCTCCTTCATTTTTCCACTCCCACATATCATGCATTACACTCTGACCCCAATCTCCTGCTTTGCCCACATTCTTAATGTGCTATTCTATGAATCTTTCACAAAGTTTGCTTTCTGATATTTTAAGCAACACTCTTGTTTTATCGCCCATGTTATCCATGCCTAAGTTTTCCCCTCATACGTCTGTTTTCATATCTTTGCTTGGGAATGGGCTGAAGAGGTCTGTACTGCCTCACGTGTCCAAGAGTCCAGCTTTCTGCAGTCTGTCAGATGACACAAAAAAAAGCTAGTCCCTCTCTACTTATCTGTTTTCCTTCATTCCTTCTGTTTCCCTGTGTTTTTCTTCCTCTCACTTCTGCATCGACTGGTCTCTCTTTCATTTCCTCTTTGCCAATTCTTTTGTTCCTGTTTCTCAGAGAATGATTTGTCAGCACATCCGATCCATCTGTGTGTGTTAGGCTAAAAGCTCTTCATCATTTGTCAAATGACATCATGAACTAAATGACCTCCAAATACGCAACACCCAGAGGACACCTATATATACAGCTCTGCTCTGACAGATCTGGGATTGAGACTGATGGGTTGTCAGAAAGACTGTGAACAAAGACGACAAACTTCTGCTGCTCTGCTTTACTTTAATAACTTAACGCTCACATTTGCCAGCACATGAGCTGGCAGCAGCTAAAAATTGACCCAGGCATCAGTTCTTTCCTCATTTTCCTCACATAATAAAGTTCGTAAAAATGTTATTCTGATTTTTTTTTTTTTTAGAAAAATGGAACCTATTACTCGTCCCAGGCATTGTTTCTATGGTAAAATGTGGTAAAGGCACAAACCCGTGAACATAAATCGAGTATCTTTCAAGTCACACAGCATGAGTTTCAAGTGAAAAAAAGTCGTAGAGTGTTCCATGCTGGGTGAGAGGACCATTTTGTAACATGTCCTCTCATGTTACATAATTCTGCTTTCACTTTTGACTTGCTAGTTTTTGTTTAGACTGGCTAAAAGTCTGAACAAATGGTCACATGGAACAGAAATGAGAACACTTGGAAATACGATAAAGCAGATTGACCTAATAAAAAAAGTCAAATTTAGGATTGTTCTAAAATGTGTTCTTGTGCTTTCCTTCTTTCTAAAAATTTCTAGAATACATTATAGGATTAAAAGCAATTTGTTTGTGCTTTTTCACAATCATGTTCTGTGAAAGAAGTTGTGTACAGTGTTCATCTTTCGTAGTCTCGTTTCGCTAATTTTTTATCTTAATGAAATATGGCATGTTTTGTTTTATCATTATTTTATTTAAACTCTCATTGTGTTTTACATCCTAATTGGCTTTGAACCTTGTCAATCAATTTCTGTGCCATGTCTCTCGTATGGGTCCACTTTGCCAAATCTGCATAAATCTTTGATGGTGATCAGATCTTTGTTTTTATTCTATAATACTGGACCTTTTTTCTTTTATCAAGGTTTGAACTTTGAGGGTTTAAACAAGAGAGAAATGTGAAAATATTAAAGACCCACTTTGATGATCAATTTTTAGTGTTGTTAGTGTTTTTAGTGTAATTAACATGTTCTTGTTTCCTTTTGCAGATGATGGAGGACATGTATACAAAGAAATTCAAGCTCAAAATTGCGTTTCTGTGTTCAAATCCTTGTAAACCGGAAGCAGACAAAAAAAATTGAAAGTGATCTTTTGGGCATGCAACAAGCTCCCTGTTCTGCCAACCCGGTCTCATCCTAAAATGTGTAGTAGCTACTACACATTTTAGGATGAGACCGGGTTGGTTCTGCTCCATTCTGATGCATCCACACAACTAGATCTATGTTCATCATTGTTTTCCTCATCCAAGCTGGTATCTGGTATCAAACCTGTACGACTGGATAGCTCCAATATTGCTCGTCATTTCTGTTGCTCTGTAATGTAGGTTGTGGGTGTGAGGGGCTTTAAGCTAGCGGGAGAGCACATACACAGAGAGCTCTATTTAATGGGGAGATGATTGGAGGGAGGGTTGCTTTGCACAAACTGTCTCACCCACAACTCAGAGTTGAATTTCGAATGAAACTACTGTAGTTACACTTTCTAATGAAGACAGACAAGACAGATATTTTTAATTTGGCTAAAAAGTACATCATAATTAACAGGGAATGCTTTGAAAATAAGTTAAAATATGATAGGAATTGGGACTTTAAAATATCTATAACCCTACATTGAGGATTTTGTCAATCACGGGTTATGTTTTTTAACGTAATGTATGTAATAAATGAGGTAACACTGTATTTAGATGTGAGCATAGATACCGAAACACTGACTGTAGCTAGATATCATTTGGAGAACCCCATACATTCATTCACTCATCTTCTAAACCCATTTTGTCCCTTTTGGGGTCACCGGGCTGCCAATCTCGATCACTTGTGGGCGAAGGCGACACCTGGACAGGTCGCCAGTCTGTCTCAGGGCCACAAATCACACACCCATGCACTCTCACATTCTGATTTAGGGACAATTTAGAGTAAACAATTTACCCATGAAGCCTGTTTTTGGACGGTTTGAGGAAGCCGGAGTCCCCGGAGAAAACCCTATACACATACACTGAAATATCACTATATGAGAAAAAATGTTTTCCAGAACCTTTCAACTTTAATAACTAGTATTTGGTGTTAGGGCCAGTTGGTGGAAACAGTGGTTTTACATGGCCAAGTTTGAGAAATCATTGTTTACCCAAATCTGTTGCTCCATGGATGGCGTGCTTCTCTGGTGTTCCAGTTAGAAAGTCTTGATGAAAACACAAATTTAACATCAAATAATTGAAATTTGATGTCAAACCTACCACATTAAGGCATTCCCAAATAGTTTATTTAAATCTCGATCAGATTTTTATTTTTCTAAAAAATTGATAAATCAGATCAATTGAGGCTTTGTGGTGTTTGTGATCATATGATTGCTGCTTTGCCTTGTCAAGAAAGCATGTAGGCTTTTTTAAAGCATCTGTCATTTCTAATTCTTAAATGAATATTTCCATTGTTGTTAGGTAAATGAGTTTGGCATTTGAAACTGGTTTGTCATGAGGACTGTAACCATTAAAATTGGATATTAGTTTCAACCAAACTACTAAAAAAAGCCCCTTCTGAAAATGTGCAGCAGAAATCTGTTTTAAAGAGCACTCCTCATTTCTGCAAGCATGTGGAAGGAATATCAACCTAAATGTGTTCCTCATTAAAGCAGCGTCAGCAGCACATATGAACACAGTCAGGATACACAGACAAATTAGCCCATTTCCCCTGGGGTGCACGAGTGCCTAACGCTTAAACTCACAAGTGTGCATTCACACATGCAAAGCGCATACACGATTCAAAAAATACTAAGTGTGTCTTTTTTACATTCAGAAAAACACAACTAAAACATTATCAATTATTTTGATCAAATGTGTCTTTTCTGCATTTATGTGTGCTGTTTTTGAGCATTGGGGGGCGGGGTTCATGCACAACCAGGCACAGAGGATGGGGTTTTAAAAAGATTATGAGGGTCACACTACTTCTAGTCTGCTTATTTTCCTGCTGGGTGTGTGCACGAGTGAACGGAAGGGCTTGGCTTCCTGTGCTCTGATTGGACAAAGTCTGAGGAAAGCCCCCTCTGGTCTCATTCACTGCTGCCACACTTTTCCTTTGCAAACCTGCTAATAAACATCACATGATTTGTTCTCTGTATAACAAAAAATAGATGGAAATTCAAAGAGTGGAAAAGGAAAAAAGAAAAAAGATGGAACTGCATTAAGATTTAAATCATGTATGCCTTTTTTGTTTTGGTTTATAAAATGTCATAAATAATACATATTTTTTCTTTTCAGGAGAACATCTCTCTCTTTGTGGCTCTAAAAAATCAGACTTTAGTCAAAATGTTCAGCTGATTTTTTTTGCCCTGCCTCTTTCTTTTTCTAACCTATGATCTCTTAAGTTCTGGCTGCCAGGAGCTGCCAGAAAAGAGGTCTGGAGGAAGGCCAGAGAGGAAGTTTATGGATGTAGTCAAGGAGGATATGGTTGGTTTGAGTGAGGAGGATTCAGATGAGAGGGTTAAAATGAGTCAGAAGATTTGCTTTGGATATCCCTCTGGAGCAGAAACGTTTAAGAAGATCTTTGAAAGTGCTGGAATACCATCACTAGGGAAGCAGAAAAGGAGACTTTGCCACTGTGGCAATTTATCAAAGGTCATTGAGTTTCCTAAAATCCAATGTAGGATATGGTAAAATGGAAATTTATTTGAGTTTTTAAGTGTCTTTTTAATGTCAGAAGTTGGGCATTTTAGTTTTTATTGCCTAATGCTGCATGATGACTGACCCATCTATGTTTCTGTATGGAATCAACTGTGTAGGATCTAGTTGAAGACGCCGCGCCATTGCTAGACGTTTACCTCACCAGAAAAGTGGCTGCATATCTGATCTGACTGGACTGCAACAACTCTGATTAGTCTGCTGGGCAGCATTGAATTTCCTGCTACGTAGACTTGTGTTCAGCTTCACTACTCAATTACTTACTGAAACCGTATGTGCAGCTCCTGCTTTACGTTCAGTTGAAGAGAAACACAAACACTGCGATCTGGTGAAACGTTGTACAAATTCTTCTGTGAGACTTTTTTCAAAAACCCAGCGACAAGAGAGGAGAGTCTGATCACTTTTATAATACATCTTGTTGAGGAACATATAGAGGTTTTTAAAAGACTTTGCAAAAGGTGTGTAAAGTAGAAAAACAAAACAAAAGTCAACCAATCGACTAAATCAAACACCGGTAACTGTGTTTAAACATTACTTTTTGATTGTCTATATTGTTTTCTTTTGCTCCTATTTTAACTGAAATGCTTCTACATGGAATTATCCCCATTGTGAGACGAATGAAAGGCCGAAGTATTGGTATGCAGTGCTAATTGGCAGTTTTACAACCCTCAATATTCAAATTGTTGTGAATCAGGAGCAGACAAAAAAAATGCTGTTTGAAAAAGAGCCTGCTTGTGACGTATAGAAAAAATGCTGGGCGGGCCACGAGTTCCCTGCACAGCTCCATTCCAATGCATCCACTTGTAGACAACATCCATGTCCGTCTTTGTTTTCCTCGTCTGAGCTGGCATCTGGCTCAAGACTGTACAGCTGGGTGCTTTAATATTGCTCGCCGTTTTTGTTGCACAGCTAATGTTAGGTTGAGGGTGTGAAGGTCTGTAAGCTAGCAGGAAAGACTGTAAATCGAGAGCTCAGTTATGGGTGATGGAAAGGAGGGGTTGCTCCACAGCGATGGTCTCAACCATAACTCAAAGGTGCATTTCCAATAAACTTAAGTATAGAAAATGACACAAGTAATTTTTTTGGCTAAAAACGGCATAATCATAACTAAAAGACCACTGGGAACACTTTTACAACACATCAGAATGTTATTAGAGTGGGACTTTAGACCGGGTTCTAAACAAGGTTTCTTTTATAAATGGATCAGTAGTAGCTGCGTTTACATGGACAAAAGTAATAGGAATGATCGGAAGAAAAATGCGTCATGTAAACACGCCGTTCGGAATACTCTGCCCCGATCAGACTTGTTTGGATCAAAATTTCTTTCCAATCAAGATAGGTGGGTTATACCGATTGTTGATCTGATCGTTGTGCACATAAACTGTTCATTTCTATTGTGGGTCACTACTACTCTGGTTTTACGTCACGCAGGCTTTGGAGTGCAAACAGGACCGATCGGCTGCTCCACGGACGCCCGGTGCGATGTGCGGATGCCTCTGCACTCTGCCCTCGCCCTCCTCACCTCTCCCGCTGGGGAGGAGCACTTCGTGCCCCCCGACGACGTCCGGACCCTGCGCGGTCTGGGTGCGGTCGCCGGTGGGCCGAGCAAACCGTGTCTTTGAGCAGGGCAGCCGGACCTATGGCTTTGTGTTTGAGGGGAGGGGAGGATGCATTGTTACGTATGGGAGGCTTCGGACTGCGATCCGTCCCACAGCTCCAGGTAAACGAGCTGCTGAACTCAGCAGAACCATGTCTCCCGGTAGAACCGTGCCCCTCAGTAGAACTGTGTCTCTGAGCAGAGCTTGGACCGCCAGCTCACACACCGGCTTTGGGGCAGTGTGTGAGCTTTTCAAAGCAGAAATGCTGCTCAGTCATTAGAAACACCAAACAATCAACATGAATTTGTGCTTCCAGTCATGTCCCGACAAAATAAAGGCTGATGTTATTCCACATATTTACAGCCAAGATGCAGATTGCTGCATTTCCTGCATGGATTTTATGCTCATCCAAGGCTGAATATTGTTTGCGCGTGTTAGCCTTCTCCTAACCCTTCTTCTGGCTATGTTTACACAAAAAAGCACTGACCACACGGATTAAAAGTACAATGATGAGCGAACAGGCGCTTCATAATAACCATAACAATAATAATAAAACGTATAGAAGATCATCTTGAATATTACCGAGCTGCCACTTATCTATGTATGTGGCAGCTCGGCTTGTTTACAGCGGGACAGAACTGTGCATGTCCAATTGACCTATTCCGACCAAAAGTGTGGCCCATGTAGACGTTAGTTATAATCGAAAAAAGTTTTTCTGGGCCCATGTACACGGTTGAATTCTAATCCGATCTTTGATCCAATCAAAACATTTTGCGCATGTAACCACGGCTAATGCTTCATATTGTGTGTACAAACATACACCAAAACAGATTAAAATCCACTTCCCACAATAATTTAATTTCTGAACAAAAAATCGGGTTTCTATAATTAGATTGGAATGCTCAACTGTAGCCTTAAAGTATATTTCTGCCAAAAAAAAAAAAATTTACAACTCTGATTTGTAAACTTGGTGTCTGTTTCATCATTAACTAACCCAATGACAGCATACTGAGGGCTTCCCTCTTTGAATCTGAGGTGAAATTGAGTAGAGCCAATGCATTACAGGCATCTAAAATGGCCTAACTTTTACAAAAGGAAACATCATGAAACTACAGCCCCACCTCTTCTTTGGGTACTGTTATTATCCCAGCTAATTGTTGGAGGGGAAATGTTTTTAATTTTGTGGATTATTTTTATATTTAGGATTAAACTTGTGTCTAAATGGGGTGTGGCTTGGATTGGCATGCAAACATCCAATTGTAAAATACAAAATAGCCTTAATGGGCATTTTCCAAAAAATGACATGTTTGTGCCGCAAATGTTCCCATTCTGTCATATCCAGTTAAAATGTCTACGACCATGGAGCTGAAAACCTCAAGCTTAGAAAAAAACTAATGGATCATGTTCACCAAGTGCACACAGGCTTCCTCCACCTTATATTCATGCATTCTGTGGTGCAGACTTGCAGGATTTAGGATGAATCCTAAAGCAGGGGAGAGCTGCTGGATGAAAGGTGTGATGAAGTCCTGTCAGTCAGCAGGAAACTTGGTTATTGATTTCATGTAAACATGTAAATCTGGTTCCTTCTGTTCCACGTTTCCTCACAGAAATGTCAATTTAGGGTATATAAACTGCACCCAGCTGCACCTTATGCCTAAATCACAACTGCCTTTACGGGTGGATACAAGCTGTTTTTAGGCAAATAATCAGTGAACTTGTACGGGGGCATGTGCACGTGGCCCATTCCAAATTAGGAGGTGACATTTTTTTCAGGAATCCCACAAGTCAAGAGATTCTCGCGAGATTCCTGTTGGATGGGAGAAATCTCTGCTGTTAATCACAGAACAGGGAAAGGGCGGAATAAAATTCTTTTGGTAGCGGAATGGGAGCGGAAATCTAACTAATAAGAACAACAACAAAAATCTTGCTGTTCTGAAACAAGATGGAAGCAGACACAATTACATTTAATGTTTCACATTATGACTAAATAAAGACAAAAGTATGAGGGAGCGGGATAGTTTTGAATGGGAGTGAGCCACATTATCAAATGTGGGACGGGACAGGGTTATTTTATAAACTTTGCTCTGGGAGTCGTACAGGACAGGATTACTCTCTTTGGGAGTGGGATGGGACAGGAGTAAAAATCCATTCCCATGTCATCCTCTACTCCAAATATCAATGTCTTAGACTGCTTGGTGAGCCCGTAGAGTGACACTGTTCATGCACATTTTCCTGTACAGGCATGCGGCGAGCCACAGGTCGTGGCGAACTCTCAAACAACACGCAAGGGTAAGGGTGAAGTGAGTGAGACACAGGCACATTGTTAATTTATTCAAAATCCACCCCCTGAAGAAAAAAAAAACAATTCTGTGGACTTTGCAATGAACCCATAAATGCTGGTCGTGTAATAAGTTTGGCCCATCTGCGTGCCCCCATGCAGATAACCAGTGTGTGACTAAGACCTTACCAACAACATGAGTGCGGCATAAGGACACCATACGATATTACCACCTGTACATCATCATTGTATACAACTCATAACATTTTCACGAATACTTGGCAATGTACTTACCGCATGCATGACGATCAAACACTCCTTTCTTAACCACCCTTGAGGGAATTGCAAGACACACCTGCACTGCACCTGAACCGGCTGCTCCTGTCCACGACCCTCCAAGGACCGGGACAACCCATAAACCCAAAGCACTCGTACACACGTGACTTTATTCATGTTAACTGAGGGCATGCCCAGGTGTTATGGCTCCTCAAGCTGTATTATATGTCCATGGAGGCTGGCGGGGTATGTTGGAAACACCTGAATAAAATTTAAATCATAAAAGTCCTTGATGCACCTCGAGATCTCTAAAGCTGTACTTTCGTCAACACCTTTCATACTAATATTAGTCACAAACTATATCAAAGAACAGATTGCCATATTTCCATGGGCTTGCTTTTTTTTATTGGGAACTAATTTATTAAATCAAGAGATGGTTTTTGTCTGAAATCATGAGTAACAAGGCCAATAGACCTTTTACTAGCATGCTAGCTGAAAATAATAGATCACAAAGCGTCAGGTTTCCTTTGACTCACTGCCAGGAAGCATTAGCTGCAGATGGAGTCTCCCTGAGGTTTGCTTTCCATTAATGTCTTCTTGTTTTCGTCATAATAAAATCAAAAACCGATGGGGAACTTTGGCAAATTAATCTGAAAACTCTCCAGGACTTTAAGCAGAGAGGAGATTTTCTTAACTTCTGTGTTCTTTGTAAAAACTCATGAACTTTGACATCTGTTGTCTTTTTATTTTTTGCTGATTTGATTATTCAAGTGTCAAATGTAACATGAGGTATCCGTTAGGAGACAAAGCATGTCCTGCTCAGCTAAGATTGCTATGTATTGAAACCAATGTTGCAACACAAAAACCTTTCAGAAATGCAATTCAATTCAATTCAATTCAATTTATATAGGCTAATATTACAACACAGTTATCTTAACGGGCTTCATACTGGTAATTGTACACAACATAAAAACAGTCATAAAATACAATAGCTAATTGCTTAACTAAACTAAACAGACTAAGCTAAACTGGGCATCCCTGGCCTCAGACTCTCTTTCTCTGAGGAACTAAGGGCAGTTCATGGAAATTGCCAAGACTAAGTCAAGTTTCTTAATCTCATATATTCCCCTGGCACAGGTTTAATCAATGTGTTGCTTTAAGAGGTGATCCCATTTGTAAAACATGCCCAAACTCCTGTTTCCTTTCCTCTCCTTTTCCTGTATTGTCTCTGTGTCTCCTAAAGCTAGTTATGCTTTAGTTTTTCCCACTGTCTTAAACTCATTTCCCATCTTTGAATAACTCCATTTAGTATCTTACCTTCCCAATTTATACTTTAAAAAATATATTAAAGCCCCTCATAGAGGTGAAAGTTTCATACTAACATATTTATTAGGGGTGTGACAATTCATTTTACCAACCATTCGATTCATACCATAATTTCTGGTTAATGATCCGATGAGTTGATTTTGGTTCATTTTAAACGATTCTATTCACTGACCTAAAATCGATCCAGGACAACTTTAGCCTAAAATTCAACCAGTGTGACTCAGAGATGAATACCTGGGTACTGAACAGTGCAGGTGAAGTTTTCCAGATCATTTACAATTCTTGCAAGATTATCAAGTGTAGATTTAATATATGTACAAACAAGTAAACAAGAATTGATGGTAAATCCATTCACATTTTAGTTTTTTGAAGTTCCGCCCACTGCTGTTTTTGCACACGAAAAAAATAGAAATGGAACATGATTAGAACATTCTACCACGCTGTATGATCACGTCTTTACTAAATTCAAAGTGTTTCCACACATTGGACTGGAATGATTTTTTGATGCCATCACACGTGTGTTGTCCGCTGTGATGCACTTGGTCGATTTTACATTAAAGTTAAATAAACCTACCATGTCTCAACCTAAATATTATTTTCTAATGTTGACTATATTTATTTGATTTAATTGATTCATTTTGAGACAATTTTATTATGGTATGTTTCGATCTAATTAAACATTTGCTTGAGGCAGATCAATCTGGTTGGATTGTAGGAATAGAAATCGATCAATTAATTAAACCAATTAATTGTCAAACCCATAGTGGCCAATAGTATGTCTATTCAGAAGTATTTGATACCAGTAATATATGTATATATATATATATATATATATATATATATATATATATATATATATATATATATATAAACGCCCCTCTCACCCTCCGCGAGTGGTTTCTCCTCCAAGCTCGGGTCCTCTACCAGAGGCCTGGGAGCTTGAGGGTCCTGCGCAGTATCTTAGCTGTTCCGAGCTCTGCGCTTTTCTGGACTGAGAGGTCTGAGGTCTTTGCAGGTATCTGTTGTAGCCACTCCTCCAGCTTGGGGGTTACTGCCCCGAGTGCTCCAATTACCACAGGCACCACTGTCACCTTCACTTTCCAGGCTTTCTCCAGTTCTTCTCTGAGTCCCCGGTATTTCTCCAGTTTCTCGTGTTCCTTCTTCCTGATGTTCCCATCGCTTAGCACTGCCACATCCACCACAACGGCTTTCCTCTGTTCTTTATCCACCACTACAATGTCTGGTTGGTCCGCCATTACCATCCTATCAGTCTGGATCTGGAAGTCCCACAGGATCTTTGCCCTCTCATTCTATACCACCTTGGGAGGCGTTTCCAATTTTGACCTTGGGGTTTCCAGTTCATATTCTGCACACGTTCCTGTATATTATTCCAGCCACTTGATTGTGGCGCTCCATGTATGCTTTCCCTGCCAGCATCTTACACCCTGCAGTTATATGCTGGATTGTTTCAGGCGCCTCTTTGCACAGCCTACACCTTGGGTCTTGTCTGGTGTGGTAGATCTGAGCCTCTATGGCTCTGGTGCTCAGGGCTTGTTCCTGAGCTGCCAGGATGAGTGCTTCAGTGCTGTCCTGTAGGCCAGCCCTTTCTAGCCATTGGTAGGACTTCTTGATATCAGCCATTTCAGTTATGGTCCGGTGGTACATCCCATGCAGGGGTTTGTCCTCCCATGAGGATCTGTCCTCCAGCACTATATCCTCTGCTCTCCATTGCCTGACACATTCACTGAGCACACTGTCAGTTGGGGCCTTGAGCTTGATGTACTCATGCATCTTGGATGTTTCATCCTGGATAGTGGCTTCTACGCTCACTAGTCCTCGGCCTCCATCCTTGCAGCTAGCATACAGTCTCAGGGTGCTGGATTTGGGATGGAACCCTCCATGCGTGGTGAGGAGCTTTCGTGTTTTAACATCCGTGGTCTATATATATATATATATATATATATATATATATATATATATATATATATAAAATCAGGAAAGGGCATCTGTTTTGAGCCACAAGTTTAAAAGCAGACACCAATCAACTTGCTCTTTGAGCAATCGTGACAAATCCATTCTATTTCATTGTGATTTAAAAGAAAACCTCAAAAGATGTTCATAAAAATGAAAATACAGAAACACGTGCATGCACTTACAGCTGTAGCAAACATGGCTTTAATTATTCAATTATTTTATACATATTCAAAATACATATATACATGGTCCGGGTGAATACTCGATTCTGATTGGCTGCTGGGTGTGCGTTAAAAAGTGATAACCACACACCCCAAAAAGAAGTTCCGGTCACCTAGCTTAACTCTTCTGTATCACTGCACCGGCTTCTTTAAAACAATTTTAGCTTCATCATTGGGACAAGAGGTGAACTTTTTCTCTAAACTGATGCTTTATTCAATCCATCGGGACAATCAGCATATCTATATATCACCAAATCTTGACTGCAGCAGTGGTGCGGCGCCATGTCATGTTACCGTTACTGCATTTAATTATTCAATTATTTAATTATTCAATCATTATATATATATATATATATATATATACATATATATATATATATATATATATATATATAAAATATTAAAATCATTGAATAAATGAAGCCATGTTTGGTACGACTGTAAGTGCATGCACATGTTTCTGTATTTTCATTTTTATGAACATCTTTAGAGGTTTTCTTTTAAATCACAATGAAATAGGATAGATTTGTACGATTGCTCAGAGAGAAAGTTGATTGGTTTCTGCTTTTAAACTTGTGGCTCAAAACAGATGCCCTTTCCTGATTATACAGCAACACTCTGAGGCCCACAGAGATGAACAAGGTGATGACAACATGCAGTTTGTGAAAAGAAAGCGGTTATGTATTTGTACCGTTTTAATACAAACTGGTTACGCTTCGGAGAGAAAAGACACGCTTGAAAAACACACAGAAGAGAAGAAGATTGATGGGTATGATAGAGATCAGTAACTGTAAATGAGAGCACAATAAGTAAGGAGGGGTGACAGCTTTTTTAGCGCTGTCTGGCCGGGTTAGTTTACGATGAAATTGTTGACAGATTTTGCTCTCTCTTTTGTCTTTTTCTCCACTTTTTAAAGTTTGTTTCATCTTGTTTAGAGGCATTAAAATAGATAAGAAAGGAGGGTCAAAAACAAATCCCTGCAATTAATACCAAACTCATTGTTCCCTTTGCCACAGCTCCACCCTTTGTTTTCTTTTTTGGATGCATTCTCACAGTCTCTTCCTGCTGGTGACACTGTGTTTGCTCACATCCTGGGAACCAGGTTTTTGTTAGTTTATTATCTCTTAGATTAAGTTTGAAGATTATTTGATAAAATTCAATCATTATTCACGACAGTGTAGATAAGAAATTATGCCTCAATGAGGTAAAATGCATTTCTTTTTAATATTTTTTAATGAGCAGAAAAAAATGAAGCACTATGAAAAATAAACCACCCAATAATATCATCTAAGATATTGTCAGAAACTGGTGGTGAACGATCCGAAATGCAGGTTTGTAGCGGAACTTAGATGTTTATTGAATACACTGAGACATGAGCAAACCAGGGAAATACAAAAAGTGAGACAATCCAGATGACATGACAAGGAGGAACTGAAAACCAGACACTTAAATACACTGAGGATGATTCACTTAAATAAGAACATGTGTGGATGATTAGAAACTTGAACCTGACTGTGACAGAGGAAAACAGAACATTACAAGAACCAATAAAACAGAACTGGATAACAAACCAAAACAAAGAACTCAATCAGCAAAGGAGTGACACAACACTTCCCTTTTTTACATTTTTTTGCGAGAATTTTTCCTTCTTTTCATATGAAAACACTGTCCAGAAGAGGATTTGAACTATGTCTAATGGTCAGATAAAATCAAAATAGAACTTTTTGAACTTAATGAGTTGCATCCAAAGAACACCATACCTACTGTAAAGCATGGGGGTGAAAACATCATGCTTTGGGGCTTTTTCCAGCAGAGGGACCAGGATGTCTGATCTGTGTAAAGGAAGGAATGAATGAGGCCATGTATCGTCAGATTTTTAGAGAAAACATCCTTCCGTCAGCAAGGGCACTGAAGATGAAACGCGGCTGGGTCTTTCACCATGACAACGGTTCCAAACACACTGCTCGGGTAACGAAGGAGTGGCTTCGTAAGAAACATTTCAAGGTCCTGGAATGGCCTGTCCAGTCTCCAGATCTCTGGGGAAAATCTTTGGAGGTAATTGAAAGTCTGTGTTGCCCAGAGACAGCGCCAAAACATCACTGCTCAAGAGGAGATCTGCATGGAGGAATGGGCCAAAATACCAGCAACAGTTTGTGAAAACCTTGTGAAGACTTACAGAAAGTTTGACTGCTGTCATTGCCAACAAATGGTATATAACAAAGTACTGAGTTGAACTTTTGTTATTGATCAAAAATTTATTTTCCACCATGATTTGCAAATAAATTATTTAAAAATCAGACAATGTGACTTTCTGGATTCTGTTTCTTATTTACATACATACAGGCTTTTTTCATCTTTTTAAGTGGGACAACTTGCACAATTAGTGGCTAAATAAATACTGTTTTGCCCCACTGAATATAAAGCTTTCAAACTTGATTACGTAGTTAGTATTTTGTTTACAACAAAATTAATCATTTAAATAACAAAGTGGTTTACAGTCAAACAATATGAAAAGTTGCAGTTATTGTTGCAAATTAAAGACATCAAACTCTTACAACTTTTTAAAGTATTTGGGAAATACTGCTCATATGTATAACCTAGATGCTGTAAATAAGCTGTTTTTGCAGCTTCTTCCACCCTGACAAAAATGGTTTAAAGTGTAAAACAATGCTGGTCCAATTAGCTCGTATTAAACTTGACATTCTCTGATCCTTATGTTTATCTACGCATTTTCCCATTCAGTAGGCCTTTTATATCAGTGGCCAGCAGTGCTTTTGGTTTACACAGTTTATTAAATCAATTTAAAGTTATATTCCATGTTTAACATTCAACAACAGGAACAGTGTTGTTAAAACAAAAACAGCAATTGTTTAGATTACTCTGTTACTGGAAAAATAACAGCGTTAGTAACTGTGTTGCTCCAAACACACACACACATATACAAACACACACATATCCCCACACACCCACACACACACGCACACACACATATAGTGTTGGGAACAAGCAGTTAAGAAGCTGAAATAAAAATGTGTTCCATTGTTTATAGAAAAATTTTGAATTCTATAAGATTTTGAGGATAGAGCCCTTTTTATTTCAATTCGTTATTCTTAGTTTAGATTTGTGTTCAATTTAAAATTGTTATTTACTTTGCCCTTAAGTCACTGAGCCCTTTTGCCCTCAAAAATTGGATAACTCTGAGAAATCAGGTATTATGCCAATTGACTCTGAACATGAGAACATTAAAAATCTCAGCCTCCTCCAAAAGACCAACAAAAAGAATCCACTCATCTGTTTTTTGTTAACCATGTAGCATCACTGAAGGTTATATTTTAGTTGTTCAAATGTGGAAGCTGAAATGTCTGCAAAATAAACAACATGTTATTGCAGTTCCTTGTTTTTACTTTCTAAGAAGAAACGCTGTTTGTCTTGGATACGGAACATTTAACTCCTGTCTTAACCCTTTGATGCCTAATTTTATATCCAGCTATGAAAAAAAATATCCATTATGTTTTTTCTTTCAAGTATCTGTAGATGCTAAATGAAGGTAAGTTTGGAGCAGAAGTGGGCGGTTTCATATGGTTAACCCTTGTGCTATCTTAGATGACCCCACCCCTACATTGACGTGTTCTTCCTACCATGACAAAGGTGGATAAAGGTGTAAAGATTTCATGTAATCCATGGACACCAGTGAGGTTCACAAATCATTGAAGAAAAAAGGTTCAGCACACTGTCTAGTGGGTCTAGATGACCCAACTTCCAACGTTAAAGTGCCTAGGATAGCACAAGGGTTAAATAACACCATTGAAACAGAGGACCATTCTATTAACAAAACTGTATCTCAGTGCGTCTGAACATAAGTCTATATTATGATGCAGGTCTGCATTGGTGTCAAATTTTTTTTAACAATTGGATCTGCTCTTTAAGAAGCGGAAAAGCAAGAAACATGCAGAGGAAGCCACAATTGATTTGATGACTCTTTTGAGCCTCTTTCACTCTGCAGGATACCAATTGGCTAGACCACCTGTTGCTGTTGGAGACTGAGGTCTGGCAGGAGAATGTGATTGGACAGCAGGGTCAATAACCTCTACGCACAGAGAATGGTGAACCCTGGCAGGAGGTGGTGATGAGGATACATACCATCTCAGTGAACACAAACACACATACATGCAGATACCCCCACTGACACTCACAAATGCCCCTTTAAACTAAAATTAACCCACACCACGAATGCGCAGACAAACACCCACATTTTGAAAGACCTCAACTCCACCCCCTCCCCCCTCACGCTTTTCCACTCGGTCCCTGAAGGAGCGTTTAGTAAAACAGCGATCGGCTCTATTGAGGCTGAGCCTCTCTTCTTTTCTTGTCTTTGTCCTCGACTGATTGGCAATTTGTCTGGAGATGAATTAGTTAGCTGGTTTCACAGGGAGACGCTGAATGAAAAAAAAAAACTCTCAAAAGCCAAAGAATTAGGGATCTAGTTAGGAGAGGGTGAGAGTGGTACAGAGTAAACGAGAGGGAAAGTAAAAAGAGTGAATGAATGTTTGGATTGAAATGTTGGATCTGTCCATCTAAAAGGTTTAGGCACAGACTGGGTACTTCAGGCAATTAAAAGGCTTGCTGCTGCTCGAGTCCTATTATAATGATAACCCTAATCCTCTAACAAAGTTTTCCATGGCTTCTTAGTGCTTGCTTCCTTTGTGGCTCTCTGTGCCTCAAAACAAGTGTAATAATCTAAGTTCCTAAAAAAATGAATGCAGGGACCACCTGGATCTGTGACACTACAGCTGAGAAAAACCTACACATTGTTTCTTTCTTCTGATTTATGAAAGTATATGTTTACTTTGAAGAGATAAATGATGTCATGCAGACAGGCAATTTTTTCTGACAGCACAGATCTGTCTGATGTGCATTTTAGCTGATTTAAGTGTTGAAACTCTAAATCTACAGTATCTTTCACTGTGTTGGAATTTCCTGTTTTGTGTGTGTTTGTCTTCCTTGGGTGGGTAGTAATTGCTCAGGTACATTTTTCAGATGTCTGGAAATGGACCCCCTCATTGAGGCTGTCAGCACATACAAGGCCGGAAACCTAAAGCAAAAGAGCTACAGACAGGTGGGTTTAGTATATTGTGAAACACTAGGTGAGTCAAGTGTCAATGAAGCTTCCAAAATGAAGAAAAAGACAGACACAGATGGAGAGGTATAAGGTGGATGAGCATCTCAGAAAGACAGGAGGAAGGAGTGCAGAAAAAAGGTGTAAAAAGGAGGATGAAGAAGGAGTGGAAGTAAGTGGGTGGTTAAATTAAAAAGCATTTCTGTCATCAAGGCTAAAGCCCATAGAATGCTTTTGCGCTGTTCCTCATTATCAATGGATTAACTGCAAATGTGCCCACGCACGGGCCACGCATACACCTACGTACACACACACACAAAAAAATGCATTGTGTAGACAACAGGAAAAATATTCTCAAAGTCAAAATGTTGATGATTTGATGGTCTGTGTCCCTTTGCATCTTAGACGTGTTTACCAGAAATAACGAGTCTCTAGTCTGCTCAGCCTGCAGACCTTCATGATTTAAAAAAAAGTTCAAATTTGCATTTTTTTGTCATTATTAGTAATATTTTAGTTTTTTCTAACCCCATCTTGTATACAGGTAATATACCTTTAGTTGTTTCTGTGTCATTGTTCCTCTGTCAGTTCTCCTCCCCTCCTCTCTGTCATCTGCCTAAGAAGATTGGACCAGCTGTGGACACTCACTTCATCAACTCACCGCCTTCTTAAGGAGATCCAGCCCAGCATTCATGGCCAGTTCGTTGCCATTCTCGGTGCTTGTCTGGTCAACTAGTTAATTCATGCTCGCCACGTTTTCTCGAAACTTACCTTGCCTTGTGATCTCACTCTCAGGTCCATCTCCATGAGTGTCCACCTGGGATAATCCTCTTCAAGATCCGCCGCTTCCAAGCCTCGCCTCCTGCTACGCTCCGCTCCAGCCACTCCACGTCTCTCGCCTCAGCCACACAGAGAATTCCAACTACGGCAAGACTGATAACGGTTCAGATCGCCTGCCAACAGAATCTGAAATTCTAAGACGATTAATTTTTCCACCCGGAAAAATTAAAAACTTGTTATTTACCCTACGTTTGAGTTTACTTCCGGGTTCCAGCATCTGGGTCTGCTACTTCAAACATATCATGACATTCTGTTATAGATCACTATAACTCTGGTGCACGCCAAAGACGCAAACCAAGTTCCACCAGAAACAAAAACTTTTTTGCCGTCAAGTGAACTCTGGTACAGTTCACTACAGTATGAATGCAGATTTAACAAGTCAGTGCACCAAAATGCAAAGGGTAAATGATGAACATTTTAAATAGGGAAAAGAAAACACCACAAAGTAATATTTTAATGTGAAGATCACAAAAGGTCAGAAATGGTCTTGTTGGTTCAGTAAGGATACAAGGGTTCTAATCAATATATGATCGTCACAGGACTAGTGAGGCTGGCACGATTTCTTCCTAATTTTTTGTGTGAAAACATTCATTTCAAGAGCAGCAGAAGCTAGACTATTGCCTGCTTTTAGTATGCACAGATAAATCATTCATTTAAACACCCCCCCCCCCCCCCACCCCCGTTGGTTGTAAATTTGATATTAGGATTTATTTATCATCTTAAAGTTCATTTTGGGGTACTGCCGATTCTGTACTGACAACCACTAGATGTAGATCCTTGGGTAGGACACAACTGAGTTTTTTGACAGTTTGAACCTGGCAAGAAGTAGATATTTTGAAAGTCATAGTGAAATCTGATTTTTCAGACTAGCTTTTATGCCATTTTATCTTTAACGCTTTAACACGGGAGATCCCACAGGCAACACTTAAATAACACATGCTCTTTGACTTACCATAACTCTGAACATTCACGCCATATCCATGAATTAGCTGATTCTGACGCGGGGAAAAGCAGCTTTACTACATATCATTGCAACGCTGCTTTTCTCTCTTGAACACATAAACACTTCATTACTGTAAAGTGTTGCATATCAGCGCAAAGGTGCTTTTCTCCACTTCAAAATCTGTTGAAATTATGTTAATTGTTTAAACAGTTGAAGAGTTGATGGTAGGCGAAAGAATGTAAACACTGGAGATAAAGCTTATAATTTTAATGGGTTATAACCATTTTCAGATGTTCTATATCTTTGAAAAAATATATATATATATATATATTTGAATCAGAACATTTTAACAACAGATTACAGATTTTATTGTATGGTCAAAATTTATTTGCATTGTTTTCTCCATTAGATCTGATTTTTGCAACAAAAAAAACAGACTGCAAACTACAATTATTTAGATTTTAATTTTGAGATACTTTTTATACTAAGTAATTGGTTGTAATAAACTATTTCTGGGGAAACCTACTCAGAACCATGTTGGAAAAAAATGCCTTGAGGACACTTGTTCTGTATATCATAGGGGCTTAAGTTGGCTTCAAATATGGAAATCCAGTTTGGCCTGTGTTTGTCTGCTATGATTGTAGTCATATCAGGTGATCTCTGTCACTGGCTGCTCTCCTGTTTCTCACATTATCATCCATTACCCATCCATTTCTCCTCTCTTCCTTTCAAGCTCTTTGTCATGTTTGCCTCTTTCTTCTGCCCGTCTGCCTGACTTTCGGTCTCAGCAAAACCTTCACAAGTTGCACTACAGATGATTGTTTTCTCGTGTTGCAAGCCTTTTCATGTACTTTCATCTTTACACCTACCTGCTTTGCTTTTTGTCTTTCTTTTACACGTGAACAAGCAAATTCAGTGTGCCGGCTATGAGCAAAACAATGCACAGGAATGGGTGTGCAGGGTGTAGAGGGGGGTAAGGTTTCTTTTGAGAGATGTTTGGGACATCCTGTGAACACACACATACACACACAAACACACAAAGGATGTAATCTGGACAATGGATATATCTCAAGGGTGTCAGTGTAGAAATAAGCCTCTCTATACTTTGTCTTACACTCCTACATTTTATTTGTTGATCTGTACTCAAACTATTTCCTTCCAGACTTCAAGACAATACATGTATTATCAACGTTTATGCAGACTATAGCTTAAATGACTTCCAGTGGGTCTCGTGCCTATGAATTTAGACATCTCTGAATATTTGTGTGATTTAAGGCACAAAAGAAGCAGATTTTTTCAAGACCCTTGAAAATGTGTTGGCTATTGTGAATTCAAACTGATTTTTTGATTTTAGGGCAGGCCTGTTAAAAGGTCTTTGTGTGAAATGTGTGGGGAGAGACGGAGTCAAAGGTTTAAAGGAAAGTAAAAGAAAAGTTGGAGATTAAAGAGTTCTTTTGAAGGGAATAGAAATAAAAGTTAGTGCAGTTTTCAAAGTTGGGACTTTGTCTATCCAGGCCAGCATGTGGGAAGTCTTAAAACGAGAGTGGAGATGTTTACATTTAAGAGTATCATGCAAGGACTGAAATATGGTTAGTACCGACTTATTTTCTCAGACTTAAACAGACAACAAAATCAAATGTCATTTGAGTAAATATTTCGCAAATAGCAGCAATCTTGGTGCTGTAAAATGTTTTTATTTTTTCCTGATAGTTTTCCGAGTTGACAGTGATGTCATATTGTTTAGGTTTTTCAACCCTTTACCACTGGAGCTTTTCTTCTAGTGTTGACATTCTTTCATCTACCATAACTCTTTAACCTCTCACACACACAATTAATGTATTTCCAGTGGCTGTTGGTTAGCCTGGGAGTGTTATCACCCTATTGTGAAAAACAAATGACCACATTTCTCGAAGGGCAGGGATGCCCAGTTTAGTCTGTCTAGTTAGTTCAGTTTAGTATTTTCTCATTCAGTTATATGTATTCATGATCCTTTTGATTTTATGTTTAATTTACAATTACTGGTACGAATCCCATTGGAGTCACGACTGCTGTTGTGATTTTGGGCAATACAAATAAAATTGACCAATAGAGAATTACAGAATGTGTAGCCCACTCCATTAAATGACCACGGAAGGCTGGTTTCAAAAGACAACAATTTCCTTTTTTTCCCCCTAATGTTTAAATGTCTAACTTTATACCAAAAGTTTGTACAACCTTGTTACTAAGTTGCTTTTTTTCTAGTCATTTACGATTATCCAATGGAGATAAACCCGAGAGCAGGAAGGCTCGAACATGGCGGATGAGTTCAAGGTTTTAATCACAGTCAACAAAGTAACCAAGTACGAGTTCAACTAGCATAGGGGGAAGCTTCCTTAAGTGAGCGACCTTGGGAGCATTTCAGGCAGACAACTCGAGAAGTGCGTTTACCTGGTTACTCCTCCCTAGGGCGGTTCAGTCTAATCATCTCACCTGTTCAGCGTCCTACTTAAGTTCCAGGTGTGCGGTCCATTCCTTCTCTTCCTTTACCGCAAGCGTTGCGTTTGTCAACCCACCCTCCTCCCCGGCTTCCACCTGCAATGAAAAAAAACAAGAAAAACACACCCATAACAGAGTCAAGAATCATTTTTATAATTACCTACCTGCCAATCAATCAAACATTTTTGGAACATTGCTGGGGTGTGGATAGTAAACTCGTCAATTTGCCCAATAAACTGCAGGCTTCATCTCTGACCTTCAAAATAAGCGATGTAAGAACTTATTGTCCATTGCATGTATGTCTATGTGCCAAACCCAAGGAGCTTGTTTCCTTCCCATTGTAGCACCTACGTCACAACTACAAGCTTTTCCCGAATGCCTTAATTCGTCTGCTACTAATTCACAGTACTTGAAATAAAGAAATACTCAGAAATCCAATTTTAATCTTTTTTGTAACCTCCATTATCAGAGAAAGTTCACAACAACATTTTAAAAACACCAAAACATGATTTTCATTGGATTGGGTCTTTAAAGATATCATAAAGGATTTTATCAGCTGTTTTACAAAAACCCTGCAAACATAGAGTTTTGTATGTTAGCTATGTAAGAAAATAACCATTTAAATGTGGACCCACATTATCAAAGGTCTGTGGCTGTACTCTTGCAGTGTCTCAGGTTTGAAGTTGCAGTTTTTTTTATCCATCAGAGGAGGACTAGCTTGCTTTTTCAGGACTGCAGTGGAGACACACACAACCACAATCACACACACTCACTATAAATGGAAACTTTAATTCCTTTGGGAAAGTCATTGTGACTAAAATTGAGGGTTTTTTTCCTGATCACACAAGAAAGAATGTTTTTATGCTACTGGTCTTCTCCAAAAAAGCAGAACAGACTTTAGTTTCATGTGAGATTGTCAAGCATAATCAGAGATGATTAAAAATTGGCCCACAACGAGGCCCAAAATCTTGTTTTACATGCATATGTCATCCCAGAACAGTTTCAAAAACACATAATTATAAGGTTTTGCTGCCTCTGCACATGTGCAGCCACACATTGTGGTGATAAATGGAGAGACAGGGAGAGCAAAACAAGGAGGGGGTGCATTTTTCTGAAGGAGGGGCTGATACAGAGAGGGAGAAAGAGCGCTGCTCGGTGCTATTGTCCCGTCTGTCAGTTACTGCAGAGGAAGAACAAAGAAAGCTGGTGGGCTGTGGCGTATCACATGTCCGTCTAACTCTTACTGACTCTTTGCTCTGTTATTCTCTGACACACTCTGTGCATTCACTGGGGGAGATGTGTTACTCCTCTGCATCTGTCCTGTCATCCACCCCTCCTCCATTCTTCTTACCCCTGACCCGTCTTCTCAGTTTATTCCCTCGAACTCATTTCTGAAAGGCCGGTGGGGTTTGAACAGGTGGAAGGCAGGCCCATAGGTGAGTTCTGGAAGAAAACAATGACAATTCCAAAGGAAAGGAGGTCACTGGAAGGCCAGCGCACCCCACAGCTGTCCCTTGGCGCCAGAGAAGGGTGAATAGAGTGGAAGGAGGTGAATGACACACCTGTCCCCTGAGGAAATTGCAAGTACAAAAAAATGCTGAAAACTGAAAAAGTGGAGAAAGCAGTATAAATATTTCCCCAGGTGTATACTTTCATTTTTCCCCCGCAACAGGACATCCACCTGCAAGTTCCGTTTCCAGGATGCCCACAAACCTTTTACCATCACGGTAAAGGTTTTACACAATTTTACACTTTTTTTTCTGAACTTGGTCAGTTTCACTGAGAGTTTTTGGTGTGATGCTGAGCAGACTGTGAGGACGGATCATTTCCTTTTTATTCTTTTTTTTTTTTTTTGGTTTGCCTTCAGAGCTATCTCACTTAGAGGCTAGAAATGTTTCCTTTGTCTGTCTTTATTTGGCCTACACAGTAAAATATCTTTGTGGGAGAATTTTTCCTGTAAAGTAAGGGGAACATTTGCTGCTTCCAGTTACAGTCCAATAAAAACACTCACTCCCTGTCATTGCCTTCAGTTTTATAGCTTTTTTCTGACAATATCTGTCTTTCCTATTCAAAAGTACAACAGTGCATTCGTTGTCATATTTTTATTTGAAAATTGAACACAGTACGTTGTGCATTTCTTTCTATTTTTATTTATTAAATGATCTGAAGGAAACTTTATCTTGTCAAGTCGCTTAGTCACGTGTGGAAAATCTATCCGCTACTTCCTTCTGGCGCATGCGCAGACCGCTAAAGTGAAACCACCAACCTAGCAAAGTTAACAAAAACTGTATTTGGAAATGTCTTTTGGGAGAAAAGAGCAAGAGAGGAAAAAGAAGAAGAGCATTTGACTTAACAAATAAATAAATCTGCATTTAACAAATAATAACCAGGAGTTTGTCCTCCAAATATTAATTTATTTTTTAAAACGCCATAACCATAACGCAGAACAGTCAGAACCAGCTGTCTAATGTTGTGAAGAGGCTGCTAATAAAGTTCTTCAAATAGTGGATTCAAGTTTATTACTATATTTATCAATTTTAAATAACTTTTTTCTTCCCGTTGCACCTTAAAAGTTGGATGACTCTTGTCTGATTGTGTGACAGTTATGAGTGAAGGTCAAATCTATATCACACTTTAATGGTTCCTGCACAAAATCAAGGGTACAAATAAAGTTGAAAGCAGCTGCAGATATTTTACAGAGGATGAGGATAAAGTATACACTGGAAATTTAAGGGAAACTACAAGCAGAAAAATCGGACACTCACTTCAGCGTCGTACTGACCTGAAAAAGATTGGTGAACCACTGCTTTAAAGAACAGTGTTGTTTTTTCTCTGATACATTTTCTTTATAAAGGTCTTCACTTGCTTGTGAAGCTTCCTTCATCTTTAACCCTTTTAATATTGTTAGTACAAGGAAACCCCTATGCCTATTTTCCCTTCATCAAGCTGGAATTGGTACACACTATTAAACTAGTTACAGTTCTTATCAGAACACTGTCACTGATTTCTTCTCTGCTTCATTAGTTCATTCACTGCAGCCGCTTTGAAAGTTCAGGATGAACTCTCTTCAACTTGACAGCAGTGTTGGAGACCAATTTCAGTTCTAAATGATTTACAACAGTTTCAAAGAGACAAGTACTCTTTAATGTTATTTGACTTTAAGTTTCTTTATTTTGCTGTTTGCTCAGCTGCTGCTGGATTCAGAAAACTGTACTGACCTGTAATCCCAGAAACCCTCCCCAAAAGGACAGAATTGTTTTGTCCCGGGAAAAGGTAGCTCCTAAAAAGGACCATATGATAAAATGTTACAAAATGGTAAAACCGATGTAAATCTTTGTTTTTTAGTGGTAATCTTGTCACCTGTCTGTGAGTGGCCTCCCTTCAGGAACATGGCCTGATATGATGTGAGCCGTTCCAGGATTACTGCTCTCCACTCTGGTCTTTTCTTGTGGATCACAGCAGGTCTTTGTCATGTTAATCCAATAATTCTTGCCACCCTTTTGTAAGAGCTAGATGAGAACATGCACACGAGACATTTAGCTGTTTTGATTAGTTGGGCCTCTAAGATGACACGTTTAATGTAAAAGGTGTTGAGACCTTTAAAAAGATTCCCTCCTTTGTATGTTTCCGTCACACCCTGTCTTCAGCATCACAGGACAAAATTCCTAAAATTCCTCCAGGAAGTTCACAAAACATTACATAATGTCATCCTGAAGTCCTTTCATAAGCACAAAGTGATGCTTTGACCAATTTCTCTTTAAATAAGAGTGCAGAGTTCATTCTAGCATCAATTAGGGGAACAAATTTAGATGCCTTTATTCAAGTGGATAACTTTTGTTTTTTTATGCAGGAAGTTGTATTGTTTCAAATGCACCCCTGTATGCCAGAGAATTTAAAATGATTCTGATATTGCTTCAGAAAATGATTATTTTTCTTCAAGATATTTGTAAACTATCTCTTAAAACACTTTAGAAGACAATTCTGATCATAACTTTTTTTTTTCAATATGTTGCTTCCTTTTTTAACATTGTTCAATATAAAAGCATTGGTGGATCATAATGATTTGTGCAAGTTTTTTTCTTGACATAATTTTTGTAGGAATTTGAAGAAGAAAAAATCAAACTTAGTGTTAGAAAATATCGTTTTATTTTTTAATTAAATGTTGATACAGATGAGCTGTGAAGCTTCTCGTTTAGTTGTTGATTGTCCAAGAAAACTGCTAAAACTAAATTAAATGAGTAACCTCAGTATGTTTACATAGCCAAGGGGTTTGCCTTATTGCAAATATAGAAAATGACACATTGAAATTTAAAAAACACTATGTAATCAGCCTCTTACTCTCTCTTAAAGCCAACAAAGAACCTAACTTCCAGGCTGAAGCTGGTTTAAAAGGCCTACAAACCGATGAATGTCAGCTCACTAAAGCAGTGTTTCCACTTGCTGTTTTGATTTGACGTGCTGTTATTTGTCTGGGTCTTGTTCATTGTGTCATTACATTTGAGTACCACCTTCATGATGGTAGGCTCACTGTACCAAAACAGACAACACTAGAACTGACTGCTGTCTCTCACTGTTTCTGAAAAGTCAGCATCCAGGCCACCCCTCTGCTCTGCCGCATTCCATTACTCGTGCTCACTCCAAAGCTGACGTGATTGAGGAGGTAAAAAAAATGGAAGCATGCCGCCTGCTGGAAAACGTCTTAAATTCGAGAAGAGCCTTTGCAGAATCAGCTACCTATATATCCAGTGGGTCTTCTAACACAAGTGAATTGATCCCCAAACACTCTCATCTGTCAAATTTCCCAGAAGCACTACCAAATTTGATTCCAAACTCTTATTTTTGCCATTGCAATCACCATAAAAATGCCAACAAACTGTTGAAAAAGTTGAAATCTTTTCCATACTTTTATTATTACACATCAAACTTTCACACAGACACAAACATGAGCTTCTTTTTTTTTTCTTTTGGCATCATTGGCGCATTCAAAGGCTGCCAGCTATTATGCATTTGTCCCAATTTCCCCTACAGGTGAATACGGGCTGCCTGTGGACAATAAATTCACAAACCTGTACAGACACACTGGTGGTCTGCAGAAAATATCAAGGCCATAGGCTGTCCAGTGAGCGGAAATGTTCATGTTCTTATTTTCTACAGGCATGCTGCGGGCGACAGGTCACAGTGAACACTTAAACAACATGCAAGGGTAAGTAAGGGTGAAGTAGGTGAGACGCAAGCGTTTTGTGCAGATTTTTTGCTTTTTAAACACCTTAATCCTGCAGACTGTGTAAAGAGTCTGTCAGTGCTGTTCACGTGTTAAGTGCATAGTCCCTGCACCTAGCAGCCTGATTGGATTGTTTGAAATGATGAAATTAGACAATTAGAGTGTAGTTTCGATGGACACCCTAAAGGTGTCCTACTGGCAATTACGTATCACGTGCACACGCTGTATGTGTGTTCGCATTTGCACACGGTCAGGAAGAGGCCAATACTCGCATTTAACTAATGACTAGAGTTTAACATACGGACATCATGCGACAACATCTCCCATATGTCATAAGTGCGTGTAACTTCCTTTAATCTTAAGAATTCTATATGACACCTTTACCACACATGACAATGGTGTATTCAAAGACACACCTGTGCTCCCATTAAGATGCACAATTCATTAAGGTCAACCTTTCTGTGTCCAGGTTTAGTGTTGTTTTTGCCAACTAAATGTCTATTTTTAGAGGTCAGACTGTAACCATAATACTACAGATGTAGAAAGCATTTTTGGAACAGATTGGAGCAATTGTTTTGAGCTTTGCAACAGTTTCTCATGATTTAAAATGTGTTTGAAGAAACACCTTTAAGTAAGTCTGCAGCAAAGTTATAAAAAATGTTGCTAATCTCACATTTTTCCCAACATTCTTTCAGCTTTATCAGAGGATCATAATGGAAAGTATGAATGTTCCAACTTTCTGTCCTCCCCAACAATCTCTCAGGGTCATTCTTATCATTTTTCCACCTTATGTGTAGGAATGCATGAATGTAGGAGTTTTGTACGGGGACTTGTCTTAAATGAATGTAGAATTTTTTTGAGTGTTCTACCTCTTCTTTGCTGGCTGTGATTTGGCTGCTGGAGTCCAAGGGTTCTGTAAGGTTATGACTTCAAACCCCCATGTCCCCTTGCACATAGACACACAGACAGTTCCAAATGTTTTGTTTGTCTCTGAAACTAAAAAGTTCGAATTCGTTCTGCTGCACTGCAAGCCAGAAAAAGCAACAGCAGCAGGATGGATAAGAGTGAATGTTGTTTCCTAAACTCTCGCCGTGACAGCAAACAGCTTGGGGGAGGTGGTCAGCCCATAGGTCAACTAGAAGGTCAGCAGGTCCGGGTCCTGTTTTGAATGACATTGTGGGAGAGGATGATTAAAGCGTTGACATAAAGAGAATATAATAGGAAGCAAATGGGGGAGGGAGGCCTCTCTTTTGCTCACTAAAAAAGGAGTAAAGATAAACTACAAAGAATTGAAAAGAACGAGTAAAGACAAGAAGAAAAAAGCATGATACACATAGTTTATCCAATTTTGAATAACTAAGTCAAGAAACAAATAAAAAAAAGTAATGCAAAAATGTTACAAGGAGAGAATTATGTGTTTAATGACATCCAAGATAAAACCGGAGATAAACTTTAACAGAGATTATTAAAATTATTAATTTGTTAAATTACCCGTTTAGATGACCAGTTCCAGGACTTTTTTAAGGCTTTGCATCAACACCATCGCTGATTAGAATCACTAAAAATGCATTTAAACTATGCAGTGGTCAATGTAGGGATAGGCATTTTGTGTTACGGGGAGAATAGGAGGTACCCAGGCGCAGAGAGGAGTGGAGGCAGGAGGATGCAGGGAATGGAAGGTTTAATAACGTAAACTCGAAACTACAAAACAAAACCACTGCAACAGGCAGGCAAACTTGAAACTCGAAAAACTCTAAACAGGGGAACGACACAATATGGACCAACACAGGAAGAAGGGAAGGACAGGACTTAAATACATACAAGGCAACAAGACACAGGTGGAAACACTCAGGACTAATGGGGAAGGGTAAAACTCGAAACAACAGAACAGGAATTACTACAAAATAAAACAGGAAATCAAGGAACAAAACACAAAGAAACCGAAACCGTTACATTACCCCCCACTCAAGGAACCGCACAGAGGTTCCACCTACAGTCCAGGAGGGGGGGGGCCTGAAAGGCCAAAATAAGGGCCAACATAGTCTGGAGGGCGGCCGGGAGGCCGCGCATTCCGGCGTGGCGGGTCAGGAGGACGGCCGGGAGACCGCGCAGTCCGGCGCGGCGGGTCAGGAGGACGGCCGGGAGACCGCGCAGTCCGGCGAGGCGGGTCAGGAGGACGGCCGGGAGACCGCTCGGTCCGGCGCGGCGGGTCAGGAGGACGGCCGGGAGACCGCTCGGTCCGTCGAGGCAGGTCTGGAGGGCGGCCGGAAGGCAGTGCTATCCGGCACTGACAGTCAGACCAGCAAACGGCTGGCAGCTCGGGCTCAAAGTCTGGAGCTGGTGGCTCGGGCTCAAAGTCTGGAGCTGGTGGCTCGGGCTCGGAGTCCGCGGCGGGCGGCTCGGGGTCCGCGGCGGGCGGCTCGGGGTCCGCGGCGGGCGGCTCGGGGTCCGCGGCGGGCGGCTCGGGGTCCGCGGCGGGCGGCTCGGGGCCCGCGGCACGGGCTCAGGGTCTGGTGCGGGGGGCTCGGGCCAGACGTCCGGTGCGGGGGGCTCGGGCCAGACGTCCGGTGCGGGGGGCTCGGGCCAGACGTCCGGTGCGGGGGGCTCGGGCCAGACGTCCGGTGCGGGGGGCTCGGGCCAGACGTCCGGTGTGGGGGGCTCGGGCCAGACGTCCGGTGCGGGGGGCTCGGGCCAGACGTCTGGTTCCCTCTGGTCTGCCATCCCCCTGTCCAGGACCCTCCTGGGAGCAGGAACGGGTCGTGGTGGTTCTGGCACCCTCCTCGGAGCCGGAACCGGACGGGGTGCGTCCGGCACCCTCTTTGGAACCGGAACGGGTCGTGGTGGGTCGGACACCCTCCTGGGAGCCGGAACGGGGCGTGGTGTGTCCGGTACCCTCCTCGGAGCCGGAACCGGACTGGGTGCCTCCTGGTTCACCTCCGAAACCAGGGCGGGACGTCGAGAAGGGCGGCGGCGACGTCGGCGGCGGCTTCCCCCCCTCACTGCCAGATGACTCCCGTCAAAGATTGAGGCAGGGAGCTGGGGGCAGTTCAAGGCCCACTGGGTCTCGACCCCCTCATCCTCCCCGTAAAAGTCCTCCCAGAGCCAAAAATCCTCGTCCAGAGGGTCCAGGAGGGACTGATGCCGGAGAACGTCACGCTCCAACCAGGAAACAGGGGAGGTCTTAGAATTGGGGCGGCGGTGATGTGGTCGACCCCCCCTTACGGCCAGGCGACTCCCCTTGAAGTCCCTGTAGATCTGGGAAGAGCCAGGGGTCCACCAGAGACAGGTCCCCTCTGCTGGGTACTGGTAGGGTTGGTCCATAATGTTACGGGGAGAATAGGAGGTACCCAGGCGCAGAGAGGAGTGGAGGCAGGAGGATGCAGGGAATGGAAGGTTTAATAACGTAAACTCGAAACTATAAAACAAAACCACTGCAACAGGCAGGCAAACTTTAAACTCGAAAAACTCTAAACCGGGGAACGACACAATATGGACCAACACAGGAAGAAGGGAAGGACAGAACTTAAATACATACAAGGCAACAAGACACAGGTGGAAACACTCAGGACTGATGGGGAAGGGTAAAACTCGAAACAACAGAACAGGAATTACTACAAAATAAAACAGGAAATCAATGAACAAAACACAAAGAAACCGAAACCGTTACATTTTGAGCATTTGCCCGTGGTGCATCTTTCTGGGGGCAATAAGACGGGTTCTGCAATAAATAAATAAATAGCTAAATGTTTGTTGCTGCAAAGCTACTTATTAAAATATAATTTAAGCATAAATTAAAACAAGCCAGTAAAGTCTAACATCTGTCATACTTTGGTAATTACTTCTAAAGCCATTACAAAGAAAACAAAAACATTTTTTTGATCTAACTTGCAAAACCTGCAACTGGACATTACAAATTGACTAGTCCAATTAGTTCGAGTCTTCTTTTGACGTGAAGAAATTTGATTTATTGTTCATTTTTAATGCCAACTTAACTACAAGATATGGCAAAAAAAAGCAATGACCAATAGAAGTTAGACAGAAGAAAATTATCTCATTTTATACAATGGTCCAGGTGAATCCTTGAGTCTGATTGGCTGCAGGGTTTTCATTAAAGAGTGATAGTAAACAAAAATGAAAGAAGTTTCAGTATCTCAGCTTAAATGTATTATTGCACTGCCCTAAATGCCTGTTGATAACCAGAATTACAGAAACTTGAAACAAGTGTTTACAAATAATTTTATTATTAAGTAATGACAGAAATTGTTTGTTTTTTGGTCCACATTTAATGATCAGAGTCAATAGTGGATATTTCTTCAATCAAATCAATCTAGGAAACTACTCATGGACTTTGTTACTTTGAAACACACATAGTCAGGCATTATCCGTTACATATCTACTCCTTTTACATTAGCACACCAACACAAAAATTGAGAAATTATACTAATAATAATAAGTAAACAGTAATCCGTTCCAATATTGTAACCCAATCACAAATTGATCCAAGTCGCCAGTTCACAGTTTGTAAATGTTACTTTCCATCATTGTATATTGTATTTAACTGTTTTAGTTCACTGTTTTTAAAACATTACGTGCAGTGAGTTTCACTACTTAACACTATAAATAATTCAGAGTTGTACCTGCATCAGGAATTTTGAATCGGTATTTTCTCCTACTATTATTATCTTCTGAAACAAATGAGGAGTCAATGGTGTTTGGAGAATTTTCTATTGGGCTTTTTACATAATCAATACTATTTTTTATCGGCTAAATCTGAGAATTTACACAGATGATATTCAACAAACAAGTTTTTATGTGTTTTTTACAGTTTTTTTTATTCATAAATAAAGGTTTTTCATTATTGTTCTAATGTAAAAAGGTTTTGACTTTCAGCCAAGTGAATTTTAAGATAAAAAGATGAAAGTTTTATGTCAATGTTGTTTAAAGAGCATCAAATGAATTTAAACTTCTAGATTGTAATTATAAAATGTTTTTGGAATCTCCTCTCCCTTTAGTCATAGGTATGGTGACCTTAGTGTGGATTAAACATAGTTGCATAAACATACAACAATTTTGAGTTTCTATTTTGGTTTCTGTTTTTACAGACAGAAATAGCTTTTTCTTAACTCGGTAAAACAAAGAAACGTATTTGGGGGTTGCTGTGTGTGGAGTTTGTCCAGGGTGCCATTCACGCAAAGAACCGCCTCCGAGAACATGGACTTCTTGTGAATAATTTGATTAAAGAGTGACTGACACACAGAAAGTAGTACTCTTTACGGGTACCCAAGTCTCAGAGCAAGACTCTGCTTTACTCGCAAATTTAGCTGAGCGCTTGCGCCCCCTCACACACAAAAGAGTAGAAAAGGAAGTAACCCTGCGCTTGTCAGGTCTGATGTCATGGTTACTTATAAGTGCCGCTTGAAAGATTTGGTCCTCTGCACTCGAGGCTGTCAGGAACATTTCCACAAAAAAGAAAAACTTCTATGGAACACCTGCAAAATCCATCATGTGCTAGAACACTATTTGGCAAGTTAGAAGTTGTTGAGAAATGGTGTTGTGATGAAGCCTTTTGGCTTTTTGGCAGATATGGCTGAACAGCATGGAAACTGCCTGTTAAACTCAGAGTGAGTACAGGGAAAAATCAGACCCGTCTCTATTAGTTTCAGTGGAAAAAAATCCCAAATTTAACAATAACAGAACGTAATTCTGTTGGTGGTTCAAATACTTCATACATTCATGTAAGAGCAGTGTTGGGAGAAGTGCCATTGAAGGATAACAGGATGGGATAGTGCTATTCAAGATCATGATTGGTTAGGGGGTCAATTGGGCAAGTGCATGCTGACGCTCTCTCGGGCAGGCTGTTCAGCCCCCTGGATCAAAACAACAGAAAGTCACAGTAGTGGTGAATCTGGCGATAAAGGTACTATTTTCAAGCTGGAAATATTAGCCCTATTTTACTTTAATTAAACCAAAAGGAAGGAATGTTTACGTCAAAGGTACGTTGTGTCTCACTACAAAGACATTATTGGCGTCAGTCTGAAGCTATTTAAATAGAATGAAATACAGAGTCCTCAAACTTTTTTTTCTCAAAAGCCACCCAAGCAATAAAGTGACAGAAAAAATGGCATTATTGGAGCTATTCAGCAATCCAATTTGATTCAGAAGCCAGCCCAACTGAGACAAACAACAACGTTAATGAATTATGGAGAGAAATTAGACTCAGTCGGATTTGTGCGTGCGTAATACTTGATTTGTGCGTAAATTAGGATTTGTGTATGCATATTCTTGCTTTGTGCGTTTGTAAATTAGGATTTGTGCATAAATTTGGATTTTTGCGTGATTTGTTACTCACATAATTTGTGTATAAGTTAAAAAAATATAAAATGAAAAAAATACAAAATGCAATTTACGTATGCACAAATTAAGATTACAACAGCTTGAAACTACTTACACACACACACCTTTAAAAAACACGCACGAATCCCTTGTTACGCACACACGAAGCCAAAGTTACGCACGGATCTACCGTGAGACTGTTTTCACGTCTCACAAATTCGTCCGTAAGTGCTGCGTTTAAATACCAGTGGAATGCTCGGTCATTAGAATTTCGCTATCAGCCTTCCCTTCTAAACGTATTTCCTTCAGTGGGTGTAGCAGGGCTTAAAAAAACTTTAAAGGAAAATAAAAATTATTATCTGAGAATATGACGTTCACTTTTAAACGCTAATAAATATATTAAAAGTATATTATTCTCCGAGACACCGAAATGATACAAAATGCGTAACAGGAACGACCAGTAGGGGGCACTGTTTTTTTTCTTCCGGAAAAATCAAAGGCAGTCAGACTGAGAGAGTCACGGGAAGAATGGCGGCCCATCTCGGTGGTCAACGCCCCGAAGTAAGTAGCCTCTATGTTCAACACTAACATCTACTGTCTTCATGTATTGATTGAGTCATTGTCTGGATACGTTTAGAAGGGAAGGCTGATAGCGAAATTCTGATGACCGAGCATTCCATTGGTATTTAAACGCAGCACTTACGGACGAATTTGTGAGACGAGAAATTAGTCTCACGGTAGATCCGTGCGTAACTTTGGCTTCGTGTGTGCGTAACAAGGGATTCGTGCGTGTTTTTTAAAGATGTAAGATGTAAGTAGTTTCAAACTGTTGTAATCTTAATTTGTGCATACGTAAATTGCATTTTGTATTTTTTTCATTTTATGTTGTTTTAACTTATACACAAAACGTATGATGTGAGTAACAAATCATGCACAAATCCAAATTTATGCACAAATCCTAATTTACGCACAAATCAAGAATTACGCACGCACAAATCCGACTGAGTCTAATTTCTCTCCATAATGAATCTATTTGTCTGCAAGCGGATGTATCAGAGTGGAAAGGAGCAGAGAGCTTGTGGCCCTCCGATTGTAGTTTGTACAAAACAACTTTTTTCAACAGCATTTTTTCATCTGCTCCTGATTTAACACGAATTGAATAAAAAAATACCCAGAAACAAAATTTAGATCTTAATTTTCGTTGTCTATGTCTTCCATCATAAGAAAAATGTCGCAGACATGTTAAAAAGAACCACCAAAAACACAATTTTCATTGGAGTGGGTTTTTAACAACCCAAAGTTCTGTACAGTTCTGTGGGTAATGTAAGGTATGGCATGGAGGAAATGTGAGCTTTGTCACAGTTTTACTTTGAATTAAATTGGTAAATTAATGGATTATAAAAAAAGGGAAAAAAACTGAAGCTTCTGTTTTTTTACAAAAATCTTGGTAAAATTTAACAACCTAACCAATCAAAGTAAAACAGTTGTCCAAAAGTTATGCTCCTCTCACTGTAATTTCCCAAAATTCTATTGCTTTTTATACAAAAACATGACATACAGTATCTGAACTTTCTTTTCTTTTGTTAAAAGGATTTTTAAATTAATAAGCGGTCCAACATTCATTCCAATGAAATATTTAGTTCTGGCTGGCTTGAGAATATAAAGCTTATTAGATAGTTTTGCCAGTCTGCCAAGTCTCCATTGCATTTTCCCCCTGATTCCAATAATTTAACACATTTAAGCTTTTTAGTGAAGAAAGTGTTTTAAATTTTGCACAAATCCAAGATTCATTATGGCAGTAAAATGGTATTTTATGACAGACATATAAAGGTTTGAGTGTGGTATTTAATTCATCAAAAGATCAGAGGTGTTTTGCTGCTTGGAATGAGCTAATTGTGTGCAGATGTTGGAAGGTAATGAGCTCAGTTTTCATAGATTCCTTTACTGCATGTCTTCTGGAAAAATATTCGACATTAAAAATGGAGCTGATCGAATCCCATACTGTTTTTGTCAGACATAAATCCTGGTACATTATAAAAGACAATATTGATTGATTTTGGAGTGTTTTCTCTTTTTTATACAAAGGATTTAGGGCTTTTATGTCTTGCAACTTTTGGCATAGTTTCTAGCATCAATTCATAAAGAGGTAAAAGCGTTTACAGCTGGAAATGTCAACATGTCCAGTCACACAAAGCAGTTTGATTCAAAGGCAGAGGTTATTAAAATAACCAGGCGGTTTGTTTGCTACATTAAACAACTGTCGCTAGGGTAAACAGACACATTCAAGGATCCTTCAGACGCAGGTTGACACAGTAAACCAGGGTGTACATACTGTTAGAGTTTATTATAAGACTCGATGTGTTAATTAAAATCCTCGTTTGCAACCTTGGAGCTATAAATTTTTTTGTACTTGCATAGATTGAGCAAAGGGAAATATGACATTTGTAATTTAAAATAGGATTTGAATCTTTATTGTTTTTTCTGGTCACCATCATCATCTAAATGCTACAGGCAGATAAACAAACAACGATTGCTCCAATTCAAAGCATTGCAATTTCATCGGAGCTGCCCCAGGTGACAGAATAGGCACATGCACTTCAAACTACCAAACTCTTCAACCGTTTATGTAAATGACCTAATTTTAATGGATTTGGACAGATTTCACCTCAAAATCAACTGATTGCATAAACACTTCACTACTGTAAAGTGTTGCATGTCAGCACAAGGCTGCTTTTCTCTGCCATTTAATATTTAACTCCCAAAGCGTCAATATTGGAGCTAAAATTGTGTTAAACCAGAGAAGAAAACCACTGATGGTGTCCAGAAAAGGATATTGTTGAAAATTCTCATACTGTGCATGTAACACTGGAGAATATGATGGCTTGGTATATTATTTTAAGTGTAATTGGTTAGAATTCTTGTTGAGGAGCCAAATAAAACAATTGTTTTTAACCTGTCCATTAATTTGACCAGAGACATTCAGACTCTTGAACCAAATCTAACCTGGTCAGATAAAAATGCTCCTAATTTTACATTTTTCTTGAAGGCGCTACTCTGATCAGTGTTTATTTGTGGAAGTTTGACAAAAAAAGTGTCTCAGCAGGATTCAAATCTGGTAACCTGATAATGATCCTTAAGGATCCTACTGTTCCTTAGTTTTGGTCCTAATGGCTTTCCATATCCTTTTTTCCTCGGACTCAATCATGCTGGTGTTTTACAACACAGCATTCTACATTATTTTCGACACATTGTGGTGTTTGTTTTTGGCTTTAATGTCATGGATGATTTCTGTTCACTTCTGAGACAAACTTTGTAAAATTAAACATCTGCTTGTAGAATGAGACTGAATGGATTTTCAACAAGCTGTTTTATTCCCCCTCAGTGATTGGTCAGGCCAAAGAGGCTCACAAAGCAAAAGCGTTGGAAAGATAAGAGTTTAATTTTTTCTACTGTCAGTAATTATTTACAAAGAGATAAACATTCTAAGTGCTGTTCACTGACACCAGGATTGCTCCCCTCCAGCGTGAGGGAGGAAATGATGAAGGTGAGAAGGAGCATCCCACACATTACCTGCAGGGATGCACCCCCCTCCGTTCTGTTGATTCCTATTCCCTCCTGCCCCGGCTGTGAATGGCTGTCGCTCTGCTGTCACATTGGAGACAAAAAGGAGAGGAAAGGTAATATCATACTTGAAACCTAACACAAGTTTAGGTCATCGGGGTTCAAAACATCTCTGTCATCTTGAAAGAAAGCCTTGGAATAAAGAGGTAAAAAGTCCGTGGATGGTTTTACGTTTAATTATAACCCCTTTGAAAATTCAAACATGCACAAAATTAAACAAATGTTCCTTTATAATGACATCAAATTAGCAAAAACCAAAGAAAAACTTAATAATTTTTTAAAAAATAAATTAAAATAAAAAGAAATTTCAAGAATAAACTTGTAAATTTATGCTTCAAAAGGTTGCAATTTTACAAGGAAAATGTTGTGCTTTTAAAGAATTAAATGCTGCATTTAGTTTCTAAAATGTTGATCAACATTTATCAACCAAATGAAAATCTAACATTAACTGTTTCATTTTAGACAATTCATAGAAATCGGATGGACTTCACACTGCTCAAGAATCTCCCAGAATGTTCTTTACTTTTTTCATAAATGTAAAACTTTACTTTCATGAAATGACAATTTTTGAATTATTAAAAAAATCATGATTTTTTTTCCAGTAAAACTACAACTTTTTAACCATAAATGTATGACTTAAGTCTTGTAAATTGTAGCACAAGTTTATCATCATAAAATCTCGAGTCTTTTCATAATTTTACGACTTTATTCTCACATTTCTAGATATTTATTGTCTTTTTGGTGAAAAAAACCAAAAAGACCAAACCACTGTCCATCATATTCATTTGCTGTTTGTGTTTACCTGGATGTACTGTAGCTTTATAAGAATAATGAGCTAATGCTGTAGACGTTATGTTAAAAGAGAAAGGCGTGAGCTAAAGCCGCTGCTGGGTAAAATTACCAGCAGTGTTACTGAAATCTGGCTTTTGGATGTAACTTTAAAGACAAAAACGAGAGTAGACGGGGAAAAAAGGAAAGAGAAAGTAAAGCAGACAGAGAGAATCCAGCAATTGTAAGATGAGAGGAGTGGCGAGTCATCTGTGGTTCCCATGGTCCAGAGAAAGAGCTGCTTGTCTTCACATGGCTGGATGTGTGTGCACATGTGCATTTGTGTGTATGTGTCATTAGAGTCCCCTAGAGGGCTGAGACCAAAGGGGCCTCACTGTGACACCTATTATCCCCCGAAACATGACACACCACCAGGGAGAGCAGCAGACACAGAGAAGGGGGTGTGTGAGAGAATGTATCTGTCAGTCCCGGCATCGGCTCTGCTGGTTCATATGGTCACAGTGGTTTGAAAACAGTCAGCACCACACTATGAGTTTATACACCAGTGACGTGCGGTCAGGTGAGGCAAGTGAGGCACAGCCTCACCTATCATAATCATGATGAAATAGAAAAAGGTAAATGAAGTAAATATTATTTTCCACTGATCTGTGTTAAATATACATTTTCAGTCAACTAAACACGTTTTCCACAGTTTCTGAGGTAAAAAATCGCCAAATTTAGAGTGTTGCGCGATCACAGATGAGCGGAAACTCCGGGTGAGGCTCTGAAGCCCTGTGCCTCATGTCTGACTGCAGGACTCAATGTTAACAGAGACGTGCGCTGAAAACACTGCTGTAGACCCGCAGAAAAGGCTTTAGGTGAGGCATGCCTCACCAGCAGGGGACAGACGTGAGCTGATAGCTGCTTTGTAGCTACAATGGTGACGTAGAAACAGACTAAGGACGTGTGTCTCCATTAAGAGGAAGAAACTTGTATAAAATAAAGGAAATAAGGAAGACTTTTCCTACAGATCCTAGAGCTTTTTGTGGAGAAGGATCGGCGCATAGACTCAAAAATGTAAAAAAGGTTTTCAATGTTTGTTTTATTAAAATAACATGAGAGTAAGTGGAGCTGCACGGTGGCGCAGTGGTTAGCGCTCTTGCCTCACAGCAAGAAGGCCCCCGGTTCAAGTCCCAGCTGGGGGACATGAAAAACACAACATCAATGGGGGACCTTTCTGTGTGGAGTTTGCATGTTCTCCCCGTGCATGCGTGGGTTTTCTCCGGGATCTCCGGCTTCCTCCCACCATCCAAAAACATGCTACATAGGTTGATTGGCAACTCTAAATTGTCCATAGGTGTGAGTGTGAGAGTGAATGGATGTGTGATTGAGGATATTCCACCCTGCGACAGACTGGCGACCAGTCCAGGGTATCCCTTGCCTACGCCCAAGTGGCCGGGATAGGCTCCGGCAACCCCGTGACCCCGAAAGGGAATAAACGGTCAAGAAGATGAATTAATTAAAAAATGAATGAATGAATGAGAGTAAGTGGAAAAAATTGTAAGTAAAATCATTTATTTCACTTTTATGATCATTTTCACAGACTAAAGTGTTAGTGTCGAAGTTGGAAAAATACCAGAAATAGTTACTGAGGGTCAAATGTGTGCTGAACACATCTGTATACTTAAATTTGTCTACAGTACATACGAATAATTTATACACAAGAAGAGTTTCTTGTGTGTATCTTATATGGTGTAAACTGCTGTTGGATGAATAGTGAAATATTGAGTTATTGTAATTGTAAATCTGACTCCAGAGGAGTCAGTGCCTCACCAGCCATCAACCTCACTGCACGTCGCTGTTATACACAAACAGTTCCTGCGTGAAAATATCTGTGGTAGATACCAAGCAGATCCCAATGCGTTGTCAAGTGTTTGGCTTTGCCACACGTTGGCGTCCATTCACTTCATAATGCCTATTGGGACTTGGTCCAAGGGTTTGGGGGCCCTGGGTACTTTTAATGTGGAGTTTCAACCGGAAGACAAAAGGTACGTTTTCTTATGCAGTTGTATTATATTGTAAAAAGTTTGGAAATGCCAGACTTTAAATAGTTTGTCCCATTATGTCCTGATGAACATGAATCATCACATGAATAAATTGTATTTGTTTATTACTAAATGTTAAATTCAGTTTGTATAGTTCAAACCAGGTATTGATTCTCTACATACAAGCTTAATCATCAAATTGCCCATTTAATACCTCCCTGGTATTAAATGGAAATCTCCCTGGAGGAACAATGATCTAGTCAGGGCACAGAAACAACAGTGCCGCAGAGCTGAGCGAAAGTGGCGCAAGTCAAAACTCCAGGTTCATATGGAATGTACAAGGGGAGTTTTACGCTCACAACCTTATGCAGAACAAGGGAAAGGTACTTCTCTGAAATCATTGGAAGTTGCAGCAGCAACTCTCGTGTCCTGTTCACAACAGCAAACAGATTAACTAATCCTCCAACCCAGCTACCAATAGATCTGGTTTACACACCTAAATGTAATGAGTTTGCTGTATTTTTTAATGACAAGTTTCAGGGCATTAAAAAAGCCATCAACTCCACAACACATATAACTATCCAACGGCCACCTACTCACTCTAAGCTGACTCACTTTGTACCTGTCACTGACCAAACTGTTCAAGAGACCATCACCCGTCTGAGCTCTTCTACATGCTGCCTATATGTGTTACCCACTAGATTTCTAAAGCCTGTCCTGAACAGTGTGTTGCCATCAATTACTCAAATAGTTAACATGTCTCTTCAATCTGGAATATTTCCCGATGCCTTAAAAACTGCAGTCATTAAACCCCTCCTGAAGAAGAGCGGTCTTGATCCCACCGTACTGAATAATTACAGACCTATCTCTAATCTGCCATTTTTAGGAAAAGTCCTTGAAAAAGTTGTCTACCAACAGCTCACTGATTTTCTCTTATTAAACAATTCATTTGATGTTTTCCAGTCAGGTTTTAGACCCCATCATCGCACAGAAACTGCTCTTATCAAGGTAACCAACGACATCCGCCTGAACACTGATGATGGCAAAGTCTCTGTCTTAATCCTGCTAGACCTGAGTGCTGCCTTTGATACTGTTGATCATGGGATCCTTTTGCACAGACTCCAAGACTGGGTTGGCATCTCTGGATCTGCCCTAAGTTGGCTCAAGTCTTATCTAGAAGACAGGAAATATTTTGTTGAAATTGGGAGTTGTGTCTCAGACTACATGGCCTTGACTTGTGGTGTGCCCCAGGGATCAATCCTGGAACCCCTTCTGTTCAACACTACATGCTGCCACTAGGGCAGTTAATACGCAGTAATAACATATCTTATCACAACTATGCAGATGATACTCAGATCTATGTGTCACTGACAACAGGTGAATATGGGCCGGTGGATTCACTCAGCCACTGCCTCCAACAGATCAGTGCGTAGATACAGGACAACTTTCTCCAGCTAAACTCAAACAAGACCGAAGTTATTATTTTTGGCCCACAGAAACAAAGAGAAAGTGTCAGCAGCTACCTTCATTGTCTGTCTCTTAAACCCTCAAATCAAGTCAGAAATCTAGGGGTAATCATGGACTCTGACCTGAACTTTAACAGCCATATCAAGTCAGTAACATCAGCTGCATTTTACCATCTGGAAAAACATTGCCAAAATCAAAAACATAATGTCAAAGCCAGACCTGGAGATACTTATTCATGCATTTGTCTCCAGTAGGTTAGACTACTGTAACGGCCTGCTCACCGGCCTCTCCAAACGAGCTGTAAAACAGCTTCAGTACATCCAGAATGCTGCTGCTCGGTCCTGACCAAAACCATGAAGTATGATCACATTAGTCCTGTGCTCAGGTCTCTGCACTGGCTCCCTGTACCTCAAAGAATAGACTTCAAAGCAACTCTGCTTGTGTACAAGTCTCTCCATGGCCGCGCACCAAAGTACATCTCTGACATGTTAGTGCCATATGAACCATCGCGTACTCTGAGGACCTTAGTCTCAATTTTCCTTACAGGTGGATACAGACTGTCTGCAGGTGAAAAATGGTCAAACCTGTACAGGTGACCTGTACAAAATATCAAGGTTGTAGACCACTTGCTGAACCAGTAGAGCAAAAATGTTCATGCACATTTTTTACTATGGTCATGCTGCTTACGACAGGTTGTAACGATCAGTTATAAAACACACAAGGGGGAAATAAGGAAGAAGTTGCTGAGACACAGGGGAGTCGCATGTTTTTTCATTTTTCCAACTTTGCGCACTCGGCAATGGACCCTCAAGTTCTGTTCACATGATAAGTGTGTTCTCCTTGTTTACAGGTTTGCCCATTCTTTGCCTGCAGACAGCCCATATCTAACCATAAGGTCAGTTGGGACTAAAGCTTTACAGACGACTAAAACGGCACCGTACGATAGCTTCAACCATTCGTCATCAGTGTGCAACTTGCGTATATCTGAGGTGATAATGAATTTTATTCAACTGTTTGATGGACTGGAATGCAAAACAAAAACTTGAGGTACACAGAAAATAATAAACCACAAACACAACAAGGAACCTTTGGCTTTTTGCTCTCAAATTAGTTTTCTGTGGTATTTTTTTTAATAAACTGAGTTAAACTTTAATCATTGAACAGAACCACTTACTAGTTTTTTGGTGCTTATTTGGTTTTTGGTACTTTGAAAGAAGCAGTGGGAAATTTTTACATTTGTTTTCAGTTGATGAAAAAAAAAGATATCAGTATTTGCCATCATGTGTTGAAATATTAGCATACACCTGAAAAAATCTACTACATCCTAAATGTAAAAATATTTTAGTATTTCTCTTAACTTTAGTCCTAATCCTAATCCTATTTTTTAATGTCAGTTAAACCCAAACTCTCCATGTTTTCCACACAGACTAAATGCAGTTGTAAAATATATGAAGTAAACATATATACATTTCATAATCCACACAAGTTATCAGTTTAAATACAAAAACAAAGCTCTGCTGTTTCACCAATATGCTTGTATGGTGTAGTTAAAAGCTGAAGATGAAAGATGTTTTTATTTTTAAGTTTCTAAAAGATTTGAAATCCCCTGATGGGAGCCTAAACACAAGTCTGAATGTAGCCACAGGAAAACATTCACTACCAGCAGAGATGAAGTTGGCAGGTGGCGGGAGTTCATGCTTCTCAAGGTGTCAGTGTGCTGGAAGGCCAATTTTGGGAAATGCCTGCATGTTTGTGTGTCTATGAGTGTGAGTGGGGTGGAGGTAATGTTGATATATAAGAACAAGCTGTTTGGAGTGGGTAAAGGGGGTGGTGATCAACTTGAGACTTTGTAAATCCTTGCTTCTTTCTTTCCATGGACCTTTTCGAGTTTCCTAAAAGGCTGCCAGCAACAAAGCAACACAGAGCCAAAAAGAGATGGCGCACCAGTTGGGGGGATGGCGAGAGCTAGTCTGCAGGGGAAAGGGGAAGGAGGGAGGAGAATCAAGAGAAAAGATGTGTGTTGTCGGCTGCGGTTGGAGCAGAAATAGAGAAGGAAAGTAAATGCAGGTAAAGAGATTGAAAATAGAGTCAGACAGAAGGATGATGACTGAAAAAAACAGAAAGAAAAAAGGGGAACAAGAAGGAGTACAAAAAAAATTGGCCCGGTCAAAGTCAGAGTATTCGTAATTTGGGGTTTTTCTGTTCTGGGAGCCATCAAAATAATGGATTGTCACGCTAAATGGCCGGATACAACAGGGCAAAGGGTAGCCTGAGAGCATAGAGGGAGGTGTGTGTGTGTATGTGTGTGTGTGTGTGCAGAGGGGGTGTAATTGTAGGAGACAGGGGGAGGAGGGAGGCTTGGACAGACAGGGAGGGAGGGCAGACAGAAAGACTAGCCGGGTTTGTTTCTAAGTCAATTTATTGCCTATTAAGGAGCTCCGCCAGAAACGACTTGCTAATTCTGTCATCCTCTTGGCTGGATTTAATAAATCTTAAAATCACAGTAGCCCACCAAAAACTTATGTGTTGGAGCGGTTAGGAGTTTCATTTTTTTATGTAAATAATATTTTTTCTAGTGGATGGTGAGAGTTTAAAACTCCTATTTGTTAGTTTGATAAAGGTGGGCTTAAAGAGCCACTCCAATGAAAATGGTGTTTTTGACCTGCTCTTCTGGCATTTTTCTTGTGAGTGTTTTTTTATTCAAATTGTTAAAATCAGGAGCAAATGAAAAATAAAACACAGCTTGAAAAAGATTGTATTTGTGACATAGAAAATATACTGGGTGGAGCACAAGCTCCCTGCATCTGATGTTATGTTGGAGGTAGGGTTGTGCCGATGGACGATACCATCGTCCATCGTGATGGGTGAGTGACATCCCGATGGAGAGACACCATCGTGATGCCACGCCCCCGCCATGCTGCGAGTCGACACCATAAGCCGCTGTTACATGTGCAAAATATCTTGATGGGATCAATGGTCAGATTAGAATTCAACCGTGTACATGGGCCCAGAAAAATGTTTTCAGAATATAACAAACGTTCACTAAGGTCACACTTTCGGTCGGAATAAATCATTCGCACATGCGCAGTAGGGTTTGAAAAACCGGAAGCGGATGTGAGTTCCGCCTAGCGGCTTTTTTTTTTCAAACTTTATTGAATGTAACAATTCAATACAAAACAATGTTAAACAGCGCCGAGCGGCTATATACATTGACACGTCAGCTCGGTAATATACGAGACGATCTTCTAAACGTGCTTTTAATAATGTTACGGTCATTATGAAACACCTGTTCGCTCATTATTTGAATTTTAATCCGTGTGGTCAGTGCTTTTTCTGAACGGAGCCGGAAAGAAGCCAGGATTAGCAGTATGCTAACACGGGCTAACAACATTAGCTTTGGGTGGCGCTGCAATCTGCATCCTGGCTGCACGTAAACATGTGGGAATAACATCAGCCTTTATTTAGTCGGGACACGACTCGAAACACAAATCCATGTTATTGTTTGAACGGTTTCTAAGGACTGAGCGACATTTCTGCTTTGAAGCTTCCAACGCCCCAAAGCGGTGTGTCTGTGCTGCTGATCCGAGCTCTGCTAAGACACACACTTTTAGACCCGGTTCTGAGTTCGGTAGCTTGTACCCCTAGAGCTGTGGGACGGATCGTAGTCTTAAATCTCCCACACATACCGCTGATGTAACAGAGCACCCCCCCTTCCCATCAAACACAAAGCAGTAAGTCCGCGCTCCGCCGGTCCACTTGACTAGTTAAGTGCGGGAGCGGACTACTTCTTTTCTATTGTGTTTGTTACTTTTTTTGTTAAAGTCACTTCCCTCAGTTTATACTGGATCATCGCGGATGAGTCATTAGTTGGGGAATAAAATAAATAAAGTAAAGTAAAATAACGAATAGCAATTATATAAGAACAAAAATTTTAAAAATAGCCCCCCACCCGACGATATCATCGTCCATCCTGATGGTTGACAGCAAACATCGTCAATGGCCAATTTAGGGGACATCGCCCAACCCTAGTTGGATGTGTAAGGGGCTGTAAGCTAGCGAGGTAAATTTCTAAAGAACTACTACTGCTCTGCAGAAACTATATCCTAGAAAAAGAGAAAAAGTGTTTTTTATTCACCTTAGCTATCAATGTGAACAGCATGCAGATGTTTGACGGCTGGGGTTTTTTTTCCCCATTTTTCCTATCTGGCCACCTTTGCCAGTGCAGTTTGGTTGTACTTGTTTCAATGATATAAAGATCCAGTTCCAATCCAATCGTAATCTGTAGCAATTAAGAGTCGCTAAAGCTTATTTGTTCTTGAGAGCATTATTTTCCAGAAACAACAAAGGAAAAATGTTCAAGCAGATCACTCAAAAAATTTAAGCTGTACTGCCTTTTCAAGACTTTAAAAGTTAAGGGAGACACAAAACATTTGATATTAGAAATGTCCCCTTTTGTTTTTTTAGCACAAACACACTGGACTGATCTTTTCTGACAGCACCATTTGGATTCTGCGAACCTGAAGTTGGAATTCTACCTCAACAATGTCCTGAAAAAGGTTATTGGGTGGGACTCGACCAAGTTTAAGAGTCTATTGGGTTCATTCACCTGCCAATCAAAAAACACACCCATAAACATGTGTCCACATGAGAAGGAGGGTCTAAGGGCAGGGATGCGTGTAGCTTAGTCTATTTAGTTTAATTTAGCAATCAACTATTGCATTTTATTACAGATTTTTTTTTTTGTATGATTACAACTGTGAAACCCATTGAGACAACTGTGTTGTGATATTGGAGACACATTGTAATTGAATTGGAAGTGCAAAGATGAGCTTTCATGAATCACAACAACTGATTGAAAAAACTCATACCCCCACAGTTGTCATGGGAATTAAATGTATTAAAATAAATAGAATTAATCGTGGGATTCATGTTCTAAGCTTAAACTTAACCTACTGGTGTTTTTATCGAATATGGTTGCAGAAGGTGGAGGCTTGTTTTTCAGTTCAGGTGAGTTTGTTTTTATCCCTTTTATGGATAAACTCTTTTCAAACCCAGACATTTGATCTCTTTTTTTGTGGTTTTGTGGATTTTCCATGATGTGCCCCTGAGTCAGTTTTCTGCTCCTCTGATACTTCTGTTTACACAGGTTAGACTGTCCAACAAACATTGTAAATAATTAATCACAGTATTGCTACAATGAAAAAAAATTAATCCAAAACAAGAAATTATTGTGTAATAAAGTCAGAAACATTTTATTTTCTCTGTTCAGTTTCACAAACCTAAAGCCTGTAAACTGGAAAAAAACTTTTTTTTTTTTTGCCAGAAGAGGTGTGTTTTGTTTGCCTTTTACCCTTGATACTTTTTCTATTCTCCTCCTGTCTTCTTTGAAAGGGTTTCAGTCGATTCTGTGCTTTCATGTATAATTGATGCATCTCAAAATCCAAACGTCAAAACATCTCCATTGTTGATCCCTCTGACGTTCAAAAGTAGGGGGTGTGACTGAAGCGTGCATGCCGGTTTGTTTGGAAGAACTGCTTGGAGTCAAGAAAAAAATGAGGAAAAGTCATGAAGAGTTGCCTGAAGAACTGAAGCGTGCAAGAAAGGTAAAATAAAATCCAAGCTTTGCAGTTGAATGCTTCTAACTGGAGACAAAAGCAGAGTTTCTTTTCTAGACAGAGGATTTGGGCCAGGATAGATTTTAGCCTCATAATCAATCAAGGTTTGATTTGGTGGAAAGGTATTCAGTTCTTATTTCTCATTTTCCAACCTCCTGCAGCAAATGAAAACAAACGAGGGGCTGCAAAAAGTGTCTGAAAATGGACATAGCTAAACTGTAAGACTTTTTCTTTATGCACCAGATGTCTGCTATGTCTGTTCGTGAAAGGCATCATGCAGGCAGTGATGTCATTCTTTTATACTCACTACTCAACAGAGGTGAAACACACGTTTTTAAGAAACCTTTGACACATTACTGAAAGCCAAAGTCCGCTTAAAAGCTCTCTGTAAAAACACGTTTTGTCCCTGCTCAGAGTTTTGGATTAGTGTCACATTCTTTTCTTTTCATGCGTTTGTTTTGCCTTTTCACACACTGAAGGCTTGACTCACACGGTCAAGATTTCAACTGCAGATTCTCCTCATCGATCTGCGCAGATTTTTCTCTCTCCTTTATCCTTGCAGCGCAGCAGACAGTACAGTGAAGGTATGAATATAAAGAATCCAGGTGAGTGCAGTTGGGCTGCACAGAGGTCTCACTGCTGGACAGGTTTAAATTTGTGCTTATTGTCATGCCACTGGATACAATCTAACAGAACTGGTTCTTTTCTGAAGCAGTGCAGACTGTATGGGAATGTAAAAATTCAGCTAATCCAAATGACGGGACAATTGAGGCATTTCTTTCCATATGTGCTGCATTTGCATCACATTTATTTTTCACAAATAAAAGCATTATGTGTGACTTGAGAGTATGTACTTTTAGATGCTAAACATAAAACACAAGTATTAACAATAAACATTGAACATAAATTAAAAATCAAATGACTCCTTTCTATTGAGCGGTTCGGTCCAGTTCGGTTTAGAATGGTCCGGTCTTTTCAGGTGAGCATTTTCACTGAAACTTGGAACGTCAAAATTGAAATGTTCACCTTTTGCAATCAGCTTTTCGTACATTTGATTTGGCAGAGATTTTTATGCCAGATGTCTTTCCCAACACAATTTTACCTGGGGTGGGGATCATCACACGGAGACCCAGACTGTCTTGTGGCTACATACTCAGGCAGTAGAGTGAAAAATCTCACCCAAGGACCCACACTGGATGAAGGTCATCGTGGGAAACAAACCCTGGTTTCCTCAGTCCTACACACAGGTGACCAAGCCAACCTGCCACAGATAAAAAATAAATCTAAAGGTTAAATCTTAAAGTAAATGCTGAAGTTATATCTAAATGTAAATGTCAAATGTTAAATCTAAATGTTAAAATAAATCTAAAAAGTAAATGTTAAATAAAAATGTCAAATATAAATGTTAATGTTAAAGGTAAGTGTTATATCTAAATGTTCAGTTTAGTCCCACTACAATCACCTTTTGTCCTATTTTCAAAGCGTTTCCAATGCTGTTTTTAGCCAAAATAATAAAAAAAAATGATTGTGTTGTGCAGTGTGGCAGTAGTTCAAATTCAAGTTCAAATTAATTTTATTTATATAGCACCTGTCATGTACAAAACAGCTCAAGGATTTTAAGATCGGTGTAATGTGCTCCCTCTTCCTAGTTCTCGTTAAAAGGCGAGCAGCAGAGTTCTGGACAAGCTGCACGCGATTGAGTGTGGTTTTCTTTACACCAAAAAGGAGGGCATTACAATAATCTATCCTTGATGATATAAAAGCATGGATTAAGATTTCAGCACTGGCTCTGAAGAGAAAGGGTCTCACTTTGACGATATTCCTTAGATGGTAAAATGCAGATTTAGTTAGTTGATTCACATGTTGGTCAAAGTTCAGATCTGCATCTAGAATCACACCGAGGTTCCTTACTGTGTCACATGTAGTCATAGCATTGGGTGACACATAAAATTGGACCCTATCCCTCTCAGCTTTAGAACCATTTACCAAGACTTCAGTTTTTGTCTTGGTTGAGCTGCAAAAAGTTCTCTCCCATCCACATTTTAATATCTAAAATACAATTTAAAAGGCTATCCACGGGTCCAGTGTCGTCAGGAGACACAGCTACATACAGTGGAGTGTCATCAGCATAGCTATGAAAGTTAATGCCGTGTCTCCTGATGACATCACCAAGCGGAAGCATGTAAAGATTAAAAAGTGTGGGACCCAGGAGGGAGCCTTGAGGCACCCCACATGTCAATTTGTGCCTTCCAGATGAAAAGTCAATTAAATTAACAATAAAAATCTATCTGTGAGGTAATATTTAAACCAATTAAAATCTGTCCCAGTAATTCCAATCATGTCGTGAAGTCTGTTAAAAATGATAGAGTGGTCAAATGTGTCGAAGGCTGCACTCAGGTTCATTAGAAATTCACCTCAGAGTTGTGGTGGGTCCATTGGCACGGAGTAAGCCTGCCCTCATTTCCCACTAGCTTATAGCCCCTCACACCCCCAACCTAACATTACAGCTCCAACAAAAATGGCGGGTAAAACTGGAGCTATCCAGCCGTAGAGTTTCGAACCAGAAGCCAGCTCAGATGAGGAAGTGGCTGCAAAAACAAATAGCAGCATTTCATGTTAGCGTGCTGATTACGTTTGGATTATTTATTTATTTTTACAGAGATTTGTGGGCTATACGTAGAGTATTAAGATTCTGGACTTAATCGCGGCCAAACCCAAAGAGAAATAGGATAAAGGAAACATTTAATCAGTAACTTCAAACATTCCACTATAGCAACATAAAAAGTGCCGTAAAGACAAAATCTTTTTGTCTGTCCATTGGTTACGTGAGGTTGGCTTTTGGCAGTTTAAGAATGTTTTAACCTGCATTACGTCCTTTCTGTTAAAGTTCTATTCTTTTGTTTCAACACCAACAAAAAATAGTGGATTTTAGAGGAAAAGAGATCATCAATATTCCCAGCTCTCTCATTATAGATTCTCTCACAATGTTCCTCCTCATCCTCAGGGCTCCTCGTTTCCTCCAGTCTGTTTGCATGCAACACTTTTGATTTACAACCAGTCCCTGGTGAAGAAGAGTGTTTGTTCGATGTTTGTTTTCCTGCGGCCTCAGAATCAATGCCTTTAACTCTGAGCGCTTCTTTTTTTTCATTGCGAACACACATTTCTCATCTTTTCTGGGTTGTGAAACAGGAAGGTGAGAGTGCCTGCGTTCCACTGGGGCATGATTTAACAATGTCTAGTCTGCTTCCAGAAACCTGTCTTTGGGGACAGTTGGCCGAACACGCATCCCCTCCTGCCCTTGATGCTCTCCTCTCTGAGAACGACCAGACTGCTGCACCTTCAAAATGGATTGATTATGCCTGTGGGCTTTTCTGTGATGTAAAATATGACCAAACATGGTCTTTATCGAGCGTTTCAAATGAAGATACTCCTTTAGTTTCTGGGCATGTATTCAAACATGCATTGGCTTTTCTATGTAAGGTTCCAAAGCAGACCGAAGTCGTCATCAGGCATCAGGTCATCAGGTCTTTGTTGGAGCTGACAAAGACCATGTGTGGTTAGGAAACCTGTGCAGAACCCTCCACAGGGGGAACATCAATCTAATCTCATCTAATTTAACACCTGGAAAGTGTTTCCTTTACATAACTTAGTGCTGCTGCTTTTCAGAGGTGGAACAAGCTGCAGAGTATCATTCAAAAGAGAGAATTTTTCTGATTGGACTTCAAACGCACGTTTCTCCATTTCTCCACTCACATTTGCCAGTGACAACACAGTCTAGGAAAAGGAGATGTTGCATTCGGTTTCAACTTTATTTGAACTCCATTTTTGTCAAATTAGACGTAATTTGTATTTCTAGAACAGAGACAGTGAAGGTAACTGACCCAAAGAAATGGAAAATGAATAGATCCAATCCCTCTGCTCCTTGGTCTCCAAGACTAAATCACTGATTGAAAATGCAGTAAATATTAAGCGCTGTGTAAATCAGAATGTTGAACAATGTTTTGGTCATTTAGCAGAATAAAACATGTCCTTCATATATTGACAGGCTACTTTTTGGGCTTTTCACTGCCTAACTGCAAACGTGGCTTCAATTGTTGGGGAAATTGTAACTGGATTTAAAATGTTTTAGATGTTATCAGTTACTGAAACGAAGAGGGAGGCAGGGATGCATTTCTCTAAAGTAGGCAGGGGTCGTAGCAAATGCAGATGATTGACACTACAAAGCTGTTTTTTATTACTTTGTTTTTGTCCGGATTTTCTTACCTTTCTAGATTCCAATCAGCAGAGAGAGGAAGGAAAAGGCTTCCACTTTGAACCATGATGTGTCTCTATTGACTGACATTTTCTCAGTTTTTTCAGTTTCATGTTCTTTCGATCTGTGTTTGGACAGTTCCAAACATAATCTCACTCAATAATTAGACTTTAAACTCTGTTAAAAGCTGCAAACACCTCCTTAAGACACACCTTCCCTTTTATTACAGACAGGAAAAAACATCTAAGCTTTTCCCACCATAAGAAAAACTGCAGGAAAGCATTTGTAACTATATTCCATTCAATGAGGCAGGCAGAAGGGGAAGTCTGAGATAGAAAGAAGAATTCGCAAAACGTTTTTGACCAGAAAACTTGGACACGAGATAGTTTCTGACCTGGAGGCCGTATCAATTTTATAAACAATAATGCCTGACGAGGTGTTGATAAAAGTCACAAATCCTTAAAGGTCATTATCCTGCTCATACCATGGTCACTGACAAAAGACAAAAATATCAAATCAACTATCAGTAGTTTAATCTATTTTTACGATTAAATAATTTTTCAAAAGACGCTACATTTTTGATACACACTCATGGTAACATCTACAGAACCTGGAGCTGGCTCTGCTGCTGCTGGTGTATAAGGAGTAACCAGTGGAGGAAAGTGGTATATATGCTAAAAGTCATGTCAAGATGGAAGTTCACTTTCTAGCTTGTATTTGTACAGATGATGAAGCAAATGTTTGTTTCAAATAAACAAGGTCATAGATCGCTTTTATTGCAAGAAATATCCACGATTAACTCTGATCATTAAATGTGGACAAACAAATACACAGTTTCTTTCATTAATTGATGATGAAATAATTTAATAAGACATTTTCTGGTTACCAACTCAGCGGTTTTCTGGTTACCAAGCGTTTAGGCCACAATATCCAACATTCAGGCGCTGTGACCAGAAATTTTAGGCGTCTTTTACTTATTACCGGACACCCTACAGCACATGTGTCAAACTCAAGGCCCGGGCCAAATGTGGCCCTCCATGTCATTTTATGTGGCCCGCGAGAGCATAAAAGTTTTTAATTTCTTAAAATGAAAAATAAAAATTGGTGTGTTCATTCATATCTAGGGGGAATTTAACTTAGACTATCGGATTGGGCAACTATACATTAGGACTTAAACACTGTCCATGTAACCTAACCTGACAGAATCAAATTTAAAAGGATTTATGCTAGAGTAACAAGCAAACATTTGTTTTCTATGCAACTGTAATTGTCACTTTAAAAAGTTATAATAAATAAATAATCAGTTATTCAACATGAAGAAGAAGTTACATTTGATTTTCATTACATTCAGTTACATGCAAAAGTTATATCTGGGCCTTTGAGGACAGCCACTATGCTGATGTGGCTCTCGGTGAAAATCAGTTTGACACCCCTGCCCTACAGCCAATCAAAATCAAGTATTCACCTGGACAATGATACAAAATATTTAACCTTTTTATTAGGGCTGAGTGTTACCAATAATTACCAGAATCGATTGGATTTGAATATTCAGAGCCTGATTAGATTTCAATTCTTTATATCAGTGTTTTTCAACCTTTTTTGAGCCACGGCACACTTTAACCTTGGCAAAAATCCCGCGGCACACCAGCATCCCAAAAAAAAAAAAAAGCAGAAACTCATAGTCTGTATTGATCTACAGCCCCCCCCCCCCCTTCCCGGCAATATGACGTACATTTTTGTGATAATTGTGCAGGAAGTTGCAGATGTTTTTTCTAAAAGATGAAATAAAAGTTAAGTTACATACAAACTGTATGTTCGTTGTGTTTTCAAGACGCGTAACAAGGACGACTACGCTGAGGCGCTGTCCCTTTCAAGCCAATGCATCATGGGAGATGTAGTGCGAAAACTGCGAGAAAACGGCAGAAAGACTCGCGTCTCTGAGCTTCATGGTTTTGTTCACTTGTTCCACGGTCTGATACCGGATTCTGTGGAAAGCTACACCGCTAAAAACGAGCTTTAGCTGGTGTTTTTGTTGGAACTGAGAGAATTATGAGCTAAATTGGAACAAGGAAGTGAAGACTTTAACCACTTCTGATTGGTCAGACTGATGACATGTGATTAAGCCTTCAAGAATGATTGGTGGAGTCGTGGAGACAGTAAGCTGCGGGACTTTTCAGAAAACAGTTATAGCTGCAGCTAAATCGCGTTACCGTCATTCTTATCAAAATGTATTTAATAGAATCAAATAAACACAAAGAAAAAAGTATTTTATGATCTTTTATATTCCTAACTACTCAGTGTTTTATCAGGACCTGTTTGGATGAACAAAGAGCTGATTTCCTGGAGATGGTAATTGTTTTGAGATCAGTGAATGAGGGCAATTTTCCACGGCACACTTGACCATCTCCCACGGCACACTAGTGCGCCGCGGCACACTGGTTGAAAAACACTGCTTTAGATCCACTCAACTCGATTCAATTCAATTCGATTTTGAACTTACACAGTTTTCACATTTAGACATATTTGTATAGAAATAAAATAATAATCTAAATATGTTTTGAAAATATTCAAATTACTCTGATAGAGTTCAAATACTGTAAAATATATTAGTGAAATAATAAATGGATGAGAGTGTTATATTGAGGCTCCAATAAAAATGTGCAGATCATTATGTTCTGCCGCTTCCGTGTCAGCTTGGCCACTAGGTGGAGGTTGCGTTATAGCGTTACACTTTATTCCAGAAGATTTTAGCAAAAAACGATGCTTTAGACCATAAATGGTTAGTTTTTTTAAATGTTTCCTTAAAACCATTGTTTTAATGGAAAGCTCATGCCTGTGAATTTATAAAGCTGTTAATTTTGTTAACAATGTATGTTTAGGTCGACTAAGCGTTAGCATTAGCCGTCCTATGGGAAATTCCATTATCCGTTAGTATCAAGCTATCAGACTTTGGTTTACTGCTGTTATGTGTTCCTAAAAGATCGATCTCTACTTTTATGGGTCAATCATTGATTTACTAAGGTTGGATGGATTCAGATAGATTTGATTAACACAACCCTACTTTTTATAGTTTTGAGTTTTAAATGTTTAACATGTAGCTAGATACTGATTTGATTGCTGAAGGCAAAGTAAACATTTTCCACCTTCTAAAACTTTTAAAATAAATTCTAATGATCTGAGATGTAAAGAGAGTTTGGCAACACCAAATGTGTATTAGTAATAATAATTAACATTACCTTGATGTAAAGCAAATCATCTTTTCTATATTCTGAATGTTCAGCATATGCCAAAAAACAAAAAAGCAATTTTATTTTTTTAAGTTTCACTTAAGTATTAATCAAGCTTTTGCTTTGACCTGCATTTAAAGGCGCAAAAAAACACTCGCTTGATGTGAGCATGCAAAAATCTATTTACAAAACGAAACAAATGTGAATATATTTATAAATATTAATATTTTAGGAAAAGATCAAAAGTTTCTCTCAGGCCGTGCAATGATCAAATCATTTTGTTATAAGGTTTCCTGTGGAGAAAATGCCGTACTCTGGAGAGGAGCAGCTTTTCCCACCACGTTTCTGCTCCGTTTGCCTGCATGCAAACGAGTTTAACAAGAAAAACTTTGTTCACAGTTCATTAGGCAGCTGTGAACAACGATTTCAAACAAAATAATGTGCAGTTTTTGTTTGGTTAAATTTTGTTCTTTAGTAGATGGTTCCTCTTAGTCTAATGAGTTTAAATGTATCAGGATCAGATTGCGTGCCGACGACCCGGCACGCTCACGGCTCATTTGAACTATGGACGCCGCAGTGGGCTGTTGCTGTTGGACACTTCTCAAAATCAGGAGTTAAACATGCATTAAATGTTTCAACAACATAAAAATTCAGACCACAGTCCCACCTGTAAAACCACATTTACGTACACTCTGTCGCCTCAGGCCTTTGTGAAAGCTGCACGAACACGTGGAGACACAGAGTGAGGCCATGTGTGCAAATGCATTAGTTTAGTCATGCAAACACTGGCTCGTGCACTGCAAACAGACGCAGCTTCTCCGTCTGGGATGCCAGCCTGTCCTCCCCTGGACGCACACCTCACGCTCACACATTCATGCAGAGACGGGTGTTGTGTTTGTGCCAGCTCTGTCTTCTCCGGTCTATTTCTGAGGCGACAAGAAAAAGATCAAAGCTATGCTAGCAGAGCAAAGAATGACCTTCTAACTGTCCCAGGTGTCTCGTGTTGCACACATGCAAATACACACAGCATCCCATCCTCACATGCAAGACCAATGGAGACTTGTGCAGATTGTCAGTCGGAGGGCATTCAACAACATATGGAAACAAAATTCTCATGGGGCTATGCATTTCTGCATCACTGTCTGTACACAGAGTCAGATCTGAAATCCTTCACCACTTCTGCAGGGAGGGGGATAAATGTAAGCAAAGATTGCTTTGGAGCCCCGCTGGTGTCGAGTATCTGGTTCTCACACAGCTTGTCAGCCATTTTTGCCTCACTTCTATTCTACCTTTCGGCTGCTAACTACTTCAAGGCCCACTCTGAGGAAAATGGTGTTTCTAATGTGTTGTTGTGGCATTTTTCAGATAATAAAGGACATATATAAAGAAAAGTTAACGTAAAAAAGAGCATATTTGTACAAAATGCCGGTACGTTGGATGGGCCACAAGCTCCCTGCTCCATTCTGATGCATCCACTTGTTGACAAATATCAGATTCAAAACTGTACAGCTGGAAAGATCCAACCTTGCTCACCATTTTTGTTGCAAGTTGGGGTTTTAGGGCAGTAAGATAGCGAGGGAGAGTGTAAGCACAGAGCTCTCTGCAACAGGGAGCTGGGTTGCTCTGCGCCAACAGTCCCGCCCTCAACTCAGAGGTGAATTTCTAATGAACCTCTGCCACTCTGCAGAAACTATGTCCTCAATAACGAAACAGGTTTTTTTTTAATTTGACCAAAAATTAAAAGACCACTAGGAACGTTTTAGCAACAGATGAAATGCTGATTGAAATGGGACTTTCAACCCTTTGTGAAACAAACAACAATAAGATGATTGTTTTTCCAATTCCATTCCTTTAATTTTTTATTGATGTTTACAAATGATGAAGCAACAGAGCGCAAATAGTTAAATAGAATTTAAGCTGTCATGGGGAATGTTTTTTTAAGCTTTTAAATATATATATATATATATATATATATATATATATATATATATATATATATATATATATATATATATATATATATATATATATATATATAAAAATATATAAAAATATATATATATATATATATAAAAATATATATATATATATATATATATATATATATATATATATATATGTGTGTGTGTGTGTGTGTGTGTATAGTGCGCTAATGAATACTGGATGAAGCTCTGCAGCGACATTCAGACCGCTGCAGACAGCGGAAACACCCGTGCCATGTACGAGGGGATAAAGGAAGCATTCGGACCAAGCATCATCAAGATCGCTCCCCTGAAGTCCAACTCTGGCGACATCATTAAGGACCGTGGCAAGCAGATGGAGAGATGGGAAGACTATAGAGAGCTTTACTCCAGAGAGAACATCGTCACCAACACAGCCATGGAGAACACCACCACGCAGCCCTCCATGAAAGAACTCGACTTGCCACCCACTATCACGGAGCTCAGCAAGGCCATTGACTCACTGTCCTGCGGGAAAGCACCAGGCAGTGACGGAATCCCATCAGAGGTGGCAAAGGCCGCAAAGGAGAGCTCCCTCCTTAGATATCTCCACACACTTTTGCTACAGTGCTGGGAGGAGGGTGTGTCACAACAAGATATGCGTGATGCGAAGATTGTCACGCTCTATAAGAACAAGGGCGACCGCAGCGACTGTAACAACTACCATGGGATCTTCCTTCTCAATATCATGAGTAAAGCCTTCGCCAGGGTAGTCCACAGTGTCTACATTGTCCTTTAGACACTTGCATACCGTGTACATTCTGAGTCACAGTAGGGCTTCCAGACCAAGCGATCAACCATCGACAAAGTGATATCCCTCAAGCAGCTTCAGGAAAAGTGCCGGGAACAGCGACATCCCTTGTACCTTGCCTTCATAGACCTGACCAAGGCTTTTGACTTGGTCAGTCGATCTGGCCTCTTCGCCCTCCTCCAAAAGACATGACAACATGTCTGGCACTGTTCAATTTGACGGAGCGTCATCAGCCGCCTTACCAATCAAGAGCGGTGTAAAGCAAGGGTGTGTACTGGCCCAAACACTTTTTGGCATATTCTTCTCCTGCTCCTGCACTATGCATTCAGTGAGTCCGAAGATGGGATCTTCCTCCACACACGGAGCAACGGAAACCTGTTCAATCTTTCCCGCCTCAGAGCAAAGACAAAGGTGCGCAAGGTTCTCATTCGGGAGCTGCTCTTTGCTGATGAAGCTGCTCTCGCTTCTCACACGGAATCTGCCCTTCAGCGACTCACCAATCTCTTTGCAGAGGCCTGCACAGAGTTTGGCCTCACTATCAGCCTTAAGAAGACCAACATCATGGGCCAGGATGTCAGCACCAGTCCCGCAATTACCATCAGCAATCTCACCCTGGAAGTGGGGGGCAAGTTCACATACCGCAACCTATCACTGGACCCCGAGCTCAATGTGAGGATAGGCAAAGCAGCAACTGCTATGGCACGCCTAGGAAGGCGTGTCTGGGACAATCCCATGCTGACCCTCAAAACAAAGATCCAGGTGTATCAAGCATGCGTGCTGAGCACCCTTCTGTACAGCAGTGAGGCCTGGACCCTGACATGCACCAAGAGCGAAAACTGAATGCCTTCCACATGCGCAACCTCAGACGACTTCTTGGCATCATATATATATATATATATATCTTCTTTCTCTTTCGGCTTTTCCCATCAGGGGTCGCCACAGCGAATCATCCTTTTCCACCTCACTCTATCATGGACATCTTCTACCCTAACATTAGCCAACTTCATGTCCTCTCTTAAGACATCCATATATCTCCTCTTTGGCCGTCCTCTTGCCCTCCTGCCAGGCAGCTCCATCTCCAACATCCTTCTACCAATATATCCACTATCCCTCCTCTGAACATGTCCAAACCATCTCAGTCTGGCTTCTCTGACTTTGTCGCTAACACAGGCAACATGAGCCGTCCCTCTGATGTACTCGTTCCTTATCCTGTCTAACCTGGTCACTCCTAAGGAGAACCTCAACATCTTCATCTCCGCTACCTCCATCTCAGCCTCTTGTCTCTGTCTCACTGCTACCGTCTCTAACCCATAGAGCAGAGCTGGTCTCACCACTGTCTTGTACACCTTTCCTTTGAGTCTTGCTGGCACTCTTCTGTCACACAACACTCCTGACACTTTCCTCCACCCGCTCCAACCTGCCTGCACTCGCCTCTTCACCTCTTTTCCACACTCCCCATCACACTGAACTGTTGACCCCAAGTACTTAAACTCCTGCACCTTCTTCACCTCAGCCCCCTGTAACCTAACGCTTCTACCTTGATCCCTCTCGTTCAGACACATGTATTCTGTCTTACTACGACTGACCTTCATGCCTCTTCTTTCCAGAGCAAACCTCCACCTCTCTAGCTGTTCCTCCACCTGCTCTCTACTCTCACTGCAAATTACAATGTCATCAGCAAACATCATTGTCCAGGGAGATTCCTGCCTTACCTCGTCTGTCAGCCTGTCCATCAGCATAGCAAACAAAAAAGGACTCAAAGCTGATCCTTGGTGTAGTCCCACCTCCACCTTGAACTCCTCTGTCTGACCTACAGCACATCTCACCACCGTCATACTTCTCTCATACATGTCCTGAACTACTCTGACATACTTCTCTGCCACTCCAGACGACCTCATACAGTACCACAGCTCCTCCCTCGGCACCCTGTCATACGCCTTCTCTAAATCTACGAACACACAATGCAGCTCCTTCTGACCTTCTCTGTACTTTTCCATCAACATTCTCAAAGCAAAAATGGCATCAGTGGTGCTCTTACGGGGCATGAAACCATACTGCTGCTCACAAATCTCCACCTTCTTCCTAAGCCTGGCTTCCACTACTCTTTCCCACAGCTTCATTGTGTGGCTCATCAACTTTATTCCTCTATAGTTGCTGCAGTTCTGCGTGTCACCCTTGTTCTTAAAGATCGGAACCAGAACGCTTCTCCTCCATTCCTCAGGCATCTTCTCACTCTCTAAAATCCTATTGAACAACCTTGTTAGAAATTCCACTGCTGTCTCTCCTAAGCACTTCCATACCTCCACAGGTACGTCATCAGGACCAACGGCCTTTCCGCTCTTCATCCTTTTCCGAGCCTTCCTAACCTCATCCTTTCCAATCTCTGCTACTTCCTGCTCCACAACAACCACTTCTTCCTCCCTTCTTTCCCTGTCATTTTCCACGTTCATCAGCTCCTCAAAATACTCCTTCCATCTTTTCTGTACACTCTCCTGGGTTGTTAGCACCTTTCCATCTCTGTCCTTAATCACCCTTATCTGTTGCACGTCCTTCCCATCTCTGTCTCTCTGTCTGGCTAGCCTGTACAAGTCCTTTTCTCCTTCCTTTGTGTCTAACCTGTCATATAGCTCATCGTAAGCTTTCTGTTTGGCCTTTGCCACCTCTCTTTTCACTCTACGCTGCGCTTCCTTGTACTCCTGTCTACCTTCCTCAGTCCTTTCTACATCCCACTTCCTTTTAGCCAACCTCTTCCTCTGGACGCATTCCTGTACTTCCTCATTCCATCACCAAGTCTCTTTACCGTCTTTCCTCTTTCCAGATGACACACCTAGCACCTTCCTACCTGTTTCCCTGATAATTTCTGCTGTAGTTTCCCAGTCCTCTGGAAGCTCATCCTGACCACCCAGGACCTGTCTCAACTTCTGCCTAAATTCCTCACAAGTTTCTTCATTCTGTAGCTTCCACCACTTGGTCTTCTTTTCTGTTTTCCCTCTCTTCTTCTTCCTGACCTCCAGAGTCATCTTACACACCACCATGCGGTGCTGTCTGGCTACACTCTCTCCTACCACCACTTTGCAGTCACTAACCTCTCTCAAATGGCCTCGTCTACATAGGATGTAGTCCACCTGAGTACTCCTACCTCCACTTCTGTATGTCACTCTATGTTCCTCTCTCTTCTGGAAGTAAGTGTTGACTACAGCCATTTCCATCCTCTTCGCAAAGTCCACCACCATCTGTCCCTCCAGGTTCCTTTCCTTCACACCAAACCTGCCCATCACCTCCTCATCACCTCTATTGCCCTCACCAACATGCCCATTAAAGTCTGCTCCAATAACAACTCTCTCTCCTCTGGGGATACTCTCTATGACCTCATCGAACTCACTCCAGAATCTCTCCTTCACTTCTAACTCACAGCCAACCTGTGGCGCATACCCACTGACTACATTCACCATCACCCCTTCAATTTCTAACTTTAGGCTCATCAACCTGTCTGAGACTCTTTTCACCTCTAGAACGCTGTTTACAAACTCCCCCTTCAGAATCACACCTACCCCATTTCTCTTCCTATCAACACCATGATAGAACAGTTTGTATCCTCCTCCAATACTACGTGCCTTGCTGCCCTTCCACCTTGTCTCCTGCACACACAGTACATCTACCTTCCTTCTCTCCATCATGTCTGCCAGCTCTCTGCCTTTCCCTGTCATTGTGCCAACGTTAAGAGTCCCTATTCTCAAACCTATGTTCCTGCCTTTTCCCTTCTCTCTCTGGCCACGGACCCTTCTGCCTCCCCTCTTTCTTCGACCAACAGTAGTCAAATTTCCACCGACACCCTGTAGGTTAACAGCATCGGTGGCGGTCGTTGTTAACCCGGGCCTCGACCGATCCGGTATGTCTAAAGTGTTGTGGATGATTCGCATGGTTATTTTGGCAATTTTTACGCCGGATGCCCTTCCTGACGCAACCCTCTCTATTTATCCGGGCTTGGGACCGGCACAGAGGCAACTGGCTTGCAACCCCTGTGGCTAGATTTTATATATATATATACGTACAATACATAAAATTTTATATAAAATAAATAACATAACAGTTAAAGTGACACTTTGGTGCAAGGAAGATCTTTCTCATCTTCAGGCATGCTGGGTTGCTGATTCTTCACTCACATATCACTCCTCAATTGGTCTCCACCCTGAACCAATAGCTAAAGTGCTCCCTTTCTTCACAGTCAATCACAATCAAATTCCTGCCTTTAAATTTGTTGACGTTTTATTATCCACATTCCTGACATTTCGCTGGCCCACATCCGCCCCGTTCTCCCCCTGGCTCTTTGCTAAGGCTGGCCTTAACCAGCAGCATCTAGGCTCTGGGGTCTCTTCACTTGGTCCAAGGTCATCCCAAGCATGCAAGATGTCAGCTCACAGCCCAACTGCCAAAGTCTGCTGACTATTTTATGCTCAAATTCACTATCAAATCTTTCATTCAAATGTTCAAGACCTCTCCTTATTGAAATGGGTTTGTGCTCTATTTGTTTCATTCATTTAAAACAGCATTTCTGCCAGTTCAAAAACACAAAAGATCAAAATAACTGCATGCAAGACTCCTCCAAGAATATGTAAGGAGTTTAGTATTTTTGGAAATATGTACAGTATTTGTTTTATAAAACAAGACCTTTCTAATGAAATTTTACTGAATTAGATCCTTTACTGTTTCTGTCAATTTACTATGCTTTATGAACTTCAGGTCTGTTTTGTAAAAAAAAAAAAAAAAAGGAAGATGATGCTATCTTCTTCCCAGGGTGATGACTCATTATCCCAATTAGACTTTTTTGCAGTAAATCCATATAGTGCAAACACATATTCATTAATTATAATGATAACCAATAAGAGTTAAGTCGAGTTTGATTTGTTGGTTAAAAAAGAGTGGGGAAAAATGATTATTTTTATGCCAGATTATGGCAACTATGCAAAAATATGTACGAAAAGAAATAACTCAATGGAGGTGAGATAAAGTTGGCAACCATTTCAGAAAATTAAGGCTAAAATCCCAGATTTATCAGCAGCTTTTCCCTTGCTGTTAATGTGAACGTGAGTGTGTAGCCATGCAACAGACTGGCGACTTGTCTAGGGTGCACCCTGCCTTCATCCAGCAGTACCTGGGATAGGCTCCAGCAACACAGTGACCTCAAAAGGAATTCAGCGGTTTCAGAAAATGGTTGCACCTGCACCTGTGGTTGCAGACTGGTATGTCACTTTTAGTGTTTATCAAATCTTAAAAAAACTTGTAAGACACTCTGATATTCTGCATTTGCAGAGACACAAGTTTGCAAGGTTTCTACAGTAAACTGTGCAACTCTCCCACCAGTCATTTGTTCTGACCTGTTTCTATCACTGGCTGCCCTCATTCAGTCTTTCCATGTCCTGCCTGAATGTTTGAGGCAGCAAAGCAATGCTAACATTACATGTGTGTGAATTTAAAGGTTGAATCCTGAGTAGTTCTGTAACTATTCTAAGGAGAAGAGACTTTTCATATTTAGCTTATTGACTCATGTGCACACAACTTTATATACTGGTCAGAGGTCCTGGACACTCACTTCTCTTGAGAGGTGTTAATAGTTTTATTGGGCAAAAAGCCCACTCCCATCTGCCTCTCGCAAAATGCTTGAAATTCTGTCAAGCTTCATTTTGATGGGTTAATAAACTGACAAAATAGCGATGCATTTTTGTATCAGAGATATTTTCACAGTCTCTGGATTCTGCATTAGTGACTCCCTTCCACATTTTTTCGTTATCTTTTCTCTCCCTTCTGATGAATTTGTACTATGTTTCTTTCTCGGGCTTCAGGTCATGGGTCAGAAAGCACTGAGGTGATAAATACTTCCAGGTCAACTCTGCTTTCTCTACAGGTCAGGGAGAGACTTTCTGCAGTAACAGCAGCAACACAACTGTCCAGCTGCAGCACCGCAGGATCTGAACCCTAAACCTCATTGCTCTCTTTCTGTATGTGCTTCACCAAACTCATTCTGCTCCTCAAAAAAAAAAAACAAGGCAGCACACTCTCCTGCCAGGCTGGGACTCTGTACAATGGTGGAGGGCTGAGCACCGCCCAGCACACCAACATCAGCTGGGGTTCAGTGAAGTGGTTTCAGTCACTGGTTTGGGTGATTTCACCGTTTGAGTTTAGAACCAAACCAGTAAATAGCACACATGTGGCCCGCAAGACATTTTAAGATCTTAGACTGCTTGGTGAGCCTGTAATGTTGATGCAAATTATTTCTACGGGCATGCTGCAGGCAGTAGGTCATAGCGATCTCGTAAACAACATGCAAGGGCAAGTAAGGGTGAAGTAGGTGAGATGGAGAGACATCATACAGATTTGTTTTTTTTTCTTCGACCCCCCCAATCCCTGCTTACTGCGCAAGACACCCGTTAGTTATATGCTCCTTGTGCTCTGCCTGGCAGGTAAAAATCAGGAAATAATTCAGAGCTTGTGTGGGCATCCTTTGGGCTTCCTACTGGCACCTCAATATGGAGAGATCTTGATGTGAATAAAAAAGATTTATTTGTGATACAAAAATGTGCATGAAAGAGTCCATAGTGATTTGGCGGTTAGGCACTGGGCAGATGATGTCTTTAATACAGTGAGATAAGCTCGGACCATAGATGGATAAACCCCAGAGCCTAAGACACTGATGGTGGTAGACACTAGTCCACGACATAGTATTGGACCTGGTGGAGAATGGGGTGGAGGAGGGCCAGCAAAACCATCAAGAATGTAGAGAGATAAACATGATTGGCTAAGAAAAAAGGTGAGAAATTTAGCTATTGGTTTGCAGAGCTGCTCCTTCCTGGTCCTTGAGATCTACCACCCTGACTGTTTTCCAGATCACCAAGCCCTGCCAGCTGCTGATTAGCTCAATCAGATGTCTCTACATTCTTATTGAATGAACACATCAGATTCAGGTAATCAGCAGCAAGCAGTGCAGGGAGAGCTGGAAAACTTGAGGTCCAGGAATGAGCAGCCCTAGTTTCGAGTGAAGGCTTAATTGATGAGTGGCGTGTAGAGTGAGTGATGCAAGAACTCAGCCCACCTGGAGTGATCGTCCTCATTGAAATCATGCCACGGCTTCACGTATGTATCACATGCACACACTGTGCATACAGCATTGACGCACGATCAGTAAGGGGGCCTGTACTTGCACTTTTCTCGTAAACAACTGTGGGAAAAATTCACAGAAATCAAACTCAAATTCTCTGTGTACCTTAAGTTCAACATCGCTGGTAGGTTGCTACCTTTTCCTTGTCTTTCCTGCTTGGCTTTTTTTTAGCCATAATCTGTGTATTTGGTCTTCTCCAGCAAGGTTAGCTGTGAAGTTCTTTTAACAGACTGTCTGAGAAGGCTGGTAAAGGCCAAAAAAGAAAATTAAATAGACCAATGTTGTATGCCAGTAATGAAGAAAATATCTGAAGGATCTGTTATGTAACATCTCTTGTTCCATTTCGTCATAAATGAAGGGGAAAAAAGATCTATTTCAGGTAACAGCCAATACAGTAGCAGAAAGAAATCCATAAAACTCTAGGATTCCAGAACAAAATTAACTGACCTTTTCTGAATCCATTGTAAAGTTGTGCTTACTTGGGTTGCTAAGTACAGTTGGAAACTATGACCAGCCCACTGTGGCTAAAGCTGATCAGCTTCCTCTGTGAATTGATGCCTTGTGCTCTGGCTCCTTGCACTGAAACTAATCTAGTTGACTTTCATAACCAGTTTAATCTGATTACAAGTCCTGCAGAGAACAGTGCAGCAGAGGTTGCACACCTCTCACTGAGAAATGCCACAAGATTGTGTTCTGACCAAACACATTCTCTCATTAAGCAGATTATACAAGCTGCTGCGCTAGTGGAAAGCTCATAAGTGTGCCAAGGTCTCATTATTTTTTACCAGATTCTTACCTTTGCTTGCTCAGATCTTTGTGTAATTGTGGGTTAAATAACATTTGCAAAACAAATCTGGGACGACCAGAAAGAAATACCGTCTGCTTGTTTTATGGCTACAAAGATTTGAGCAAAGCAGCTTGAAGGAGTTTAGTGCGTTTTATCTTTTCATTAAAGACCCACTCCAATGGTATTTTTAACATGTTCTCGTGACCTTTCTTTGATAATGGAGGATAAATATAAAAAAAAATTCAGCTCAAAATTGCCTTTTTACGTATTATTGAGTATTGAGTCTTAGTTAAACACTGTTTAAAAAAAGAGCTTATTTGGGAAGTGTGAAATGTTTGTTGCACTGCTAATGTTAGGTTGGGGTTATAAGGGTCTGTAAGCTCGTAAACGGAGGGCCAGGGGGGCGGGGTTGCTCCACACCAAAAGCCCTACCCACAACTACGAGGTGAATTTCTAAAGAACTCCTACAGCTCTGCAGAAACTAGTCCTAGAAAACAACACAAGTTTTGTTGATTTTAGCTTAAAATGGCATGATCATTATTAAAAGACCACTGCGAATGCTTTTACAACAGATCAAAAGATGATCCCTGGGTCTTTAAACTGTTCTGTTCAGAGTTACTTTTGAAAAGTTGAATATCCTTTATCAGGACCTCAAATTGACTGATGTTTATGTTTTGGCGGACACGGACATGTGGAGTTTCTCTTGCAGCCACTGCAGAGGTCCTCATGAGTTTGTTTGGGTTAGCCAGCGGTGGAATTAGTGGAGGGAGGACACCAGGATGGGACGGGGTGGGAGGCAGGGGACGATGACAGAAGAAAAGGGGGTGTAAGCAAACTCGGACAATGTTCCCTGAATTTTAAAATGGGAATAGAAAAGGGAGAATGGGCCGGGGGGGGGTTGGAGGAGAGAAAGGAGAATGGGTGGGTTTAAAAAGGAGAGGTTGCAAAAGGAGAAAATGGATGGGGGTATGTTGAGGGGGGGTTGATGGACAGAGGGAAGGATAATTGGTGGGATGATTTGGAATTACTTGAGACGGAGAACAAGGAGTGTGAAAAAGGGAAATGGGTGACTCCCCGCAAAAAAAGGAATAAAACAAGGGAAGGAACCAGAGGGAAAAAAAGATGAGGAGTAAAGGGGGAGAGGAGTGAAAAGAGGAGAAGGGCAGGGACCTGGAGGTTAAATTCCTAAAGTGCAACCACCCTGTTACTGCTCTGCTGCCCAAATGTAAACACAAGGCAGAGCCGAGGACTGACAGACTGTCACAGTGACTCATGAGACACAGACAGGCAGGGAGGTAGGTGTGTGACGGAAGATAATGGGAGATAAGCCAGGCAGCAAAAACATCGGAAGGCAGTTTCTTAACATTTGAGCTCACAAAAGATCATTTTTACTGTCACTACCTTTGGATTATCTCCTTTATCTCCATGGAAGGTATTCCTATAACTTTTTGTCACTTTTTGTAAGTAAAAAGTTAAGTTAGTTTACTTCTCTACCAAAGCATCACATTTTAACCTTAAAAAATTCCTTTTTTTCAATCAAATGTGTGAACTAAGGTCTTTTTAACAGGCTAATCTTTCTTAGGCATTGTTCCATGCATGGGCTTTAGAAGAGTTAGTTCAACTAATTCAAATGCAGTGCTGGAGCTGCATCTAGTGGTAACTAGGACAAATTGCACCTTAAAAGCCTTGGTTGAAACTTTTACTGCTGTGGGAAGATTCAAGGATCTTTATTGTCGTTTTATCACAGGATGGAAAAAAATCTGTAACTCCCGTCCCGGGCAGCCAATAAAAAAAAACAACAACAAATATATTAATGTGATAAAATTGATCTTAAAGCAATATCAGATGGAATAAGTAATAAGGAAAACTAATATTTTAAATATAAACACAGTGTAATTGTTTTAAGAACAAAAGGGGGTGAGGCTACAGGGGTCCTCCTGAGTTAAACAGTTTCACAGTTTCCAGGAATAAGTTGTTCTAAAACTCATATTTCCTTCATTACATTATTATTACTATAGTTTTATCCAAGAACAACTCAGAGCATGTACATGTACATTAATGAGTTGTTGCTGCATCTTAGGGAAATAACCTCATAAGTTCTGTGCCATATTTCTTCTGTTGGAGTAAAAAAGATTGCCATACTTTCACAATTCCAAACCTTGAAGGTGGGACAAAAATCTTTGACGCAATTTCTAGTCCTTACATTTCGAACATTAAAATATTTTTATTGTTTCAAACTTTTGATGACCCTGTTTTTATATACAGATAAAACTTGAATGCCTATAAAAAGCACCATTTCATTGATATTTCAGGTTCTAAAAGCAGTTTTTTTTTAACATAGTTTAGATGGTATTAAAGAAAATGACATTAAAAACAACACTTTGGGCTGCTTTGGTTACTGTAAATATGCTTTAGAAATAAATTTGACCTTGACAAAAAACACAAGAAAACGTTTCCTCAGAAGAGTAAACAAAACAAGCATTTAAAATTCAACATTAAATATATTAAAAATATAAATTTATGGAGTACAGTGATCCCTTGCTATGACGCGGTTTCGCTACTTCACGGATTTGCATCGTGCATTGTGTTCTGCATTCTGATTGGTTAAAAAGTCACTCCGCTTCTTCTCTACCTGTGCCTCAATAACGTTGCAGTTTAATATGTACACGCACGTAAAACAGCTTGCCAAATTAACATTACGTACGTGCAAATCATCTTGCAATTTCGAGTTTCTCTAAAACCCATGGAAAAAAGAGCGACAACAACTGCCTATCACTATGTTCTTCTCCCGACCAAACACAGCTGAACCGCGGGCTACAAAAGAAGAAAACACTGCAGAGCGGTGTCAGGATGCAGCAGCTCAGTCTGAAGAGCAGTGAAATACACCTGAGTCGCTATTTGTCCGACTGTACTTTGTATTTTTTTCATAATCATTTTAAATTTTCTCCCGTTTAATCCAATTACTCGGGTCCCGGTGGGCGGGGCTAATCTCCACGATTTGAAGCCTTTGTTCACATCGACGATTAAAATTATTATTTGACAGTACAGTACAGAAGTTATTTGTTGAAAAAAAACATTTCTAAAGTACCTTTATTTATGAAACAAATGCTCGAGCCTGTAAAATGGTTTGTTCTTTCTTTTCAATGTATAATAGAGTATTTAATTGTATAATAATTGTAAAAAAAAATAAAAAAATTGAGGTTTCTTAGTTTCTACTTCACGGATTTTGCCTATCACGGGTTCTTTTTGGAACGTAACCCCCGCGAAAAACAAGGGTTTACTGTACTTCATTGCATCCTTTCTTTTTGCTAAAAAAAAAAACACAGACTTGCACAGTCAGCATTAAATTAGCATAAAAGGCACAGAGCGCATCTAAACTCCACAAAGGACAGTCAAACTTTTTGTGAGGCGACAGCACAAAGTACACTGACAGTTTGACTGTGAACATGACAAAAAAAAGAATATAAAGTTCTTGTACGTCAATAGTACACCTCACATGAGAATACTGGAATCTTCAGTAATAACTATAGAGAACTTATTCATGTGCAAATTAGGTCCACTTTCATTTCTCTTTATTTACACAACACTTTTTAAAGCTTTTTACTTCCCAACCATAGCTTTATCATCTCTATGCTGTGTGTGTACTCAAAAAAAAAAGCTTTTCTGTTGTTCTGCCAGACATTTTGTTGCCCAAACATAGTTATTCAAGTATTTTTTGTTTCAATTAACCATGTAAAATGCATTAGTCATGAGAATGACATAGAAATCCTTTAAAACATGGTGACCTTCTAATATTGTTCAGGAGTGCTTAACGTTAGTTTGTATATTTTTTGTCTGACTAAAGATATTTGAATTTGTCACCATACACACACACACATCCAGATGAAAAAAATATATAAATATAAAGTTAATACGTGAGCAATAGCTACCATTAAAACATGGGTAAAGTGCAAAAAGACACAAAAAATCAAGTTCTCCCGCTAACCAGGTGAAATCTGTTTCACTTCTCCCCATGGAGGTTACTGTAGTACATCCATGATCTTTTGTTCACAGTACAGTTATAGGTCACCGCTTCGTACAGTTTTCCAGTGTACACCACTGGAAATGTCCTGCTTTAGGAGAAGTCTGTGGCTCTCAGTTCAGTGACGCACTTCGCTTCACCAGTAAATAGCAGTGACTTCCTCAAATCCCTTGAAGTCAAGCGTGGCTGCGACACCGGAAGCTCGCTCTCTCCAATCCATCCTTGGACCCAATCCAGCCAGTCATGAATGTCAAACTGAAATCCCAGATTAACGAAAAGGGCTCAGACTCGGAATTCCTCTGTGGATTCTACTTCTTGATTGAGGATTTCAACCTCCCTGGATATAAAAAAAAAATCAAACAAAAGGGAGAAAAAAACATTACTATCCACATAATCTGTGTTATATCTTCTCAGTTTAAAGTGATGTTTAGAAAATGGTCACTTACGTGGCATTCCTTGCTGGCCTGTTGTTATTTTCTGCATCTAAAAGTCAACACAGGAGCTGCTTTGAATTTGTTTCACATTGCTGTACTGTGATCTACAGTGCAGATGTGTAAGGTTGCTCTCCTTACTTTTACGACATTTTTTGTAGATGAAGCAACCAGCAACTATCAACAACAAAGCCAGTGGTACAGTGCAAGCAGTTATGATGGTGGCTGGATTAGATGGTGGTGAACCTTAACAGAAAAAATATAAAACAAACCTTAAGCATATTGCTAAAAAGTCAGTGTTAATTGCTAAAGCCTTAGTCACATGAACCCCCTACAGGTGCTCTGGATTTTTGGGGTGTCCGGCCCCTTGGAGGGTCGTAGAGAGGAGCGGCCACATCTTAATGCCTTAGTCACAACTTACTGGTGGATAATGGTCGTCTGTGGGTGAAAAATGAGCAAACCTGTTTGGAGCACGCAGGTGGCCAGCATTTAATATCAAGGTTCTAGACTGCTCAGTAGGCCCGTAGAGAGAAATGTTCGTGCACGTTTTTCTACGGCCATGCTGTGAGTAACAGGTTATAGTGAACACAACACATAAGGGTAAGTAATTGTGAAGTAACTAAGACGTGTCAGTCAGTCGTTTGGGTCTTTCAAGGAGCTCAGAAGTGCAGTGATATTTGTGTACTTACAAATTATATGCACACTGTGCATGCAACATTTGCATGCAGTCAGTAAGGTCTTAGTCACATACTGCCAGGGTTTTAGTTGTCCTAGCCTATTCAGGGTAGTGGCTGCATCTTAAAGGGAACGCAGGTGTGTCATGCAGTTCCCTGGCCTTGAGGCTCGTCCGACTACCTCATGAAAATGGAACATACTATTGTCACGTGTATGGTATTGTGAAATATTTGTAAGAATATTGTAAGTTACATAGACTTATGACGTACGAGTGATGCTGTCGTATGTGGTCCTCACGCCACACTCTGTTAGTAAGGTGTGAGTATGGTACTTCCCCCTTGCTGTCCATGCGTGAATTCCTCATTCTGGCTGTCAGATTGAGGATGTCTCACCTATTTCACCCTTACTTACCCCTGCATAAGTGTTTGCTACAACCTGTCCAACCTGTCCCCGGCAGTATGCCCAAAGGGGCAAAAGGGGCTGTTAGCAGAGTTGTTTTAACGCCTTGGTCCTGGCGTGTGTACCCAGTATCTGACTCAAGACGGGAGAAAAATAAAGAGACTTTTCCACGTTAGTTGAACTCCAACTTTTCACACAACTTTATTTTCTCAACTGCTTCCTCTTACAGGTCACGTGATCAATAACAGAGCCACTCATTGGCAAAAATCACAACGCATCACTCATCACTTATGACTTATTATTACAACTGAGAGCAAAACAATATGAATATGTTAACAGGGGCATGAACATTTTCTCTATACGAGTTTACCGAGCGGTCTACGACTTTGATGTTTCGTGCAGGTCACCTGTGTGCCCTATATAGGTTTGCCCAGTTTTTGCCCATGGACTGCCTGTATCCACCTGCAGGGACAGTTGGGACTAAGGTTTAAGTCTGATTATTCCATCCACTGAAACTCATCCTTTAGAAAAAAAAAGGGGATGTTATTTTCTATTTTTTGTTTTTGTTTCATACCAGTAACATTTCTGTGTCTAAATGTTATCAAAAGCTGCAAGACCTTGAATTTTATTACAGTACCTCCTTTCATCATGATTGGAGGCATTAAACATTTTAAGTTTTCTAGTTTTGAGCAGCTTTTTATGACTAAATAAATAATTAACAAATGGTTTAACCATATTTTGCCCATGTCTTGATTATAAAAGGATTGTGGATAAAAAGTGTTTATAAAAAATCACTGGATTTAAAATGACTTTTACATTTACATTTGAGAGTTGAAGTTACCGTTTAAGAAAATAAGCACATAGATTTTATGCTAAACTTCTTCTATTAAGGTGGGATTTACTCAAACACAGTTGGAATCATTTTTGTTTCTGACACAAAAAATAATTATTATTACTGACACAAGATCCAGTGCCCATACTGTATATGTAGACATATGTAGACAGATACGTGTGTAAATATACAGTGCATGCCAAAAACCGCATTCAGAAGGAGTTGTGTATGACCTTTACCCTGTCTTCTGCGAGTACAGTTCATGCAAAAAAATCCCTAACCGATTCCAGAAAAAAAAGCCACAAAGATTTCTGTAACATAGTTCCTAAAACTTGACTGAAAGCAAAACACAGGTCTTATGTGTTCTTTTTTTTTGTTTTTTGTTTTTTTTTACTCACAGATTGAGATGGTTTCTGAGACAACGCCCCCCACCGAGCAGACGAACTCCACCTCGGTGTTGGAACAGTTGAACTCTGCGGTGACAGTGCTGCTGAACAGCTTCGTGGTGAGGTTGAACACTGAGTCATTGCGACTCGTAACCATTCCGTTGGTGTCGTTCCCACTCTGGACTAAAACGATCCAGATCTTTTGACTCGGGTAGCCATCCTGTGCCATACATGTCACCTGGCAACTTCTGATGTCATTCCTGTTGTTGCACTCCTTTGTGAATGATGGCTTGCTGTAGGGGACTAACAAAGAAAAGATACCCAACAATGAAGGCTGCAACAGTCAAACAGACCTGACAAATGTTTCTGTTCGGTAGAGGCATACCTGTGACCGTGAGGTTGTACTCACGCGTTTCAGGATTCTCAGCTTTCTTATACATGATGAAACACTTGTAATGTCCACTTAGAGAGCGCTCCAGGTTATACATGTAAAATGTGAAGTTCTTATCCATTTTTGTGTTGTTCCATTTTCCTGCTATACTGTTTTCAGAGTGATGTCCGTTGACAAAAAGGTTGTCCTTTTGTAAATAGACAAATTCTATTTCCCTATTCTCATTAACAGGGCATTTGAAAGTCGCACTCCCATTGACCGGCTCTGAAATCTCTTGAATACCTGGGAAACAAAAATGAGTTTGTAAATAAAAAACAATGATAAAAATATTTAATTACAAAACTACATCAAGGAGTGCTACTAGACTTGAGGCTGAGAAAGACTGATGGATGATTTCTTTTTTAAGCTTTAAAAGATATCACAGTAGATTGACTTCTGGGTATTCTGCCTCTACACAGCAAAAAACTGAATCTACAGAAAGTAAAATGACTGTTGTTTCAGAAAATATGCATCAGTGACAAGTTTTATTTTTCTTAAATTTCTTTTTGCAAATTTTTCAAATTTTCAAAAACTTTTGACTCATTTCTTAGAGGGCTGTTTTTCTGCAGTGAATATGTCATTTATTTCTGAAACGCTTATAAATGGTTTTGTTTTATTCTAATCAATAACTTTCTGATTTTAAAGAAATCCTCATAACAGTACATGAAAACACAAAGTCCATCTCGTTGTGAATTGCTGGTGCTTAAAGGAAAATGCTCTGCTGGCAGAAATGTTTAAACATTCATGAATAAATATGACAAAATAACTTAAACAAGCTCAAACTAAACAATATGAAACCTTTAAAACTAAGATGAGGATGGAAACTCTGAGCCCTGACTGCCTAACAAAAAGTACATACATTTAAATACCTTTAGTGCTATTCACTATAACAAATCAGTCTATGCAAACACAGATTAAAGATCACAATGACAACTAAAAAAGCAAAACAATAAAAAAAACACTGCATTTTAGAAATCAAAAAAACATAGACGGAAAAACAAAAAATTGGAAAAAAGCAAAAGTAATTTCCAGAAAAATGTAGATATTATTGGACATCACTGGTTGGATGATGACATTTGGGTTTTGTAAAAGAGAGGAAGCAGATAGATGTTCTGTGGTAAAGAGTAGATTGATCAATCACTGATTTTGCTGTAGCTGTGGTCAGAAGATTAAATAAAAAAGGCCAAATAATTCATGTCAAATAACTTCCTGTTAAATCTGTGACGTCCCATAATACTTAGCTTTTTCCACTTTGTTTCAGTTTTTAATATTTCATTATGAATAAAAAAAAAAAAGCTTTTTTAGAGTGTTTTTTTGTTTTGTTTTTTAATTACACTTTGCTTCCTGGAACTTTAATTTCTAAACTGTAATGTTGTTTTTCCATTTTTTTTATTTTGCTTTTTAAATTCTTCTTGTAATGTTATTATTATTATTTTTTTTTTACGTTGAGTAGTCTGTTGATGTGATTTGCACTCTCACCGCAATAAACCAACTAACCGGTTTGTTTCTATGGTGCTTTATCATGAGCACAGTAAACAGGACGTTTCACAGTAAATCTCACAATAAAACAACTATTAAAAAGGATGATTGAACAAACAAAACATGGTAACAGAATAAAACACACCAGCATTGCAGAGTCTCATGCTGTGTCAAATACCAGATTACAAAAAATGAGTTTTAAGACTTTTTTTTTTAAAGCAGCAAAAAAAAAAAAAAAAAAAAAAAAAAAAAAGCAGCAATGACTTTTGAAAACTCAGATCTGGTGTGATCGTAACACAATTTTAAAAAAGCAGGGAGCCACTAAACATAATAGATGCCACTTGCCCCTGATACCAACCCACAAACAAAACAAATAATAAATAATTACAGAACAGAAATCAAGAAAATTAACTAAATTACTAATCAAACCAAGAGGTTCCAAATCTTCACACATCTTTACAAAATCACAGCAGGCTGTTTAATCGCAGACATAAAGCAGCTGTGGAAAAAAAACGCTCTGTGTCAACATTTCATTCTTGTGCAAGCAAGCATGGCTCTGCACAGAGATAATCTCCCAACTCTAACTCCACGAGCGGCTGATCAGACAAATAACTCATCAGAGGGGACAAACTCCTTTTTTCAATGCTACTTACCGCTGGCTTTGGCAGTCAATATTGTCAAAAGCAGCAGAGAACACTCCAGAGTCCTCAGACTTCTAAGAAGACAGAAGAACAAAGAAAAAAACAACAACTTTCTTTAGAAGAACACAAATAGTTATAAAAATACGGTCACAGATATCATTTTTTCTTTCTCGAGAAAACCTATATCGGGACAGCCAGAATGCAACAATGAATGAACTCATGTATCAAATATAAAGAATTTCTCCAGCGTTTACATTTTTTCCTTAAAAATTGCAGCATATTTCATCTTGCTGTCTTTTGTTGTGTGTGTTGTGAAATCCACGTTGCTGTGAACTCTGGCCCGACAGTGACAGGACTTTTCCTGTTCTTTCTCAATCTCTAGCTGATGACTAACAGAAAGTCAAACAGTATAAAAAGTTGAAAGAAGGAAAGTGAAATGGAATTTTGTAATATTACATTTTTATTTTTATATGACTGTTTTGGTTTCACTGCTATTTCCATCTGAATTTCTAGATAAATACAAGGAGGATCAGAGGAGTTTAAGTCCTGTTCCACTCTGCTGTTATGTTTGAACACTTTTAGTGCCACAGGATGATACAGAATTACATATAATATTATAACAGAGCATGATATAATTTAATGAAAAGTACTTACCGAAGGGATGGCATGTTGTAACTTGATGCCTGTTGAAAAAACAGAAGAGTTACCAACTCGGAAAGGATGAATACTGTCTGTATTAACTATGCTGTCAGAGGGAAACACTATAAGGAAGACAAATGTGTTTTATACTGTAAAGACAATTCTGTAAAGAAGACCCAGTCCAATGAAAATTGTGATTATAGTGTTTTTAACATGCTCAGGTTGTATTTTTTCTGATAATGGAGGATAGTTATAAATACAGTAAAGCTCAAAATTGTATTTTTGAGTATTTCTTTATTCAAATAAAGCGCTGTGAGCTAATGGGAGAGCAAGAAAACAAAGAGCTCTCAGCAATGGGGAGAGGAAGGTGGGCGGGATTGCCAGCACCAACAGTCCACAACTCAGAGGTGAATTTATAATTACCGGTAACTACTGCCGTTCTGCAAAAAAACTATTTTCTAGTAGTAGTCCTCCACAGGTTGTTTGATTTTGGCTAAAAAATGCATAATCACAATTGAAAGACCATTACAAACTCTTGAAAATAGATCCAAACATGATCGAAGTGGGACTTAAACACATCCATAAAAAGCATTTGATGACAAAAAATGATCTTGGCCAGTGTTATTAAGAAAACTTCTAAATATTCAGGTAAATAATACAGTGTGGTGTTTTTTTTAAATCCCTCATTGGCATAGTGAAGACACCGGAAAAAACAGCAAAACAACAGAGCAAACCTCGCTGCATCTATAGCCTTCCATCTGACTTATGAATCTTTCCACATGTTCTAGTCAGTTTTTATGTTTACTTTGAACAAGAAATATATCAAATTAAAAATTTAAGAGGAAAATTTTCAGGGAATTGTTAGTTTTGTAATGTTAGTCATCCCAAAAAAAGGATGCCCATGTTTGATTAAACAGAAAGTTGAAGGGAAACCCCTGAACACTCTCAGTTTTAAAGTGTGAGCCAAAGCTGAGAGGAATGTGGAAATGTGTCTGTGAAGAGCTGCTTTTACTTTTCTGTTGATGTTTGTCGGAAGCCAAACCGAAAGTTAGTTTTGTACAAGCACTATTTCTGCCTTTTCTGCTGTGAAAGGCCCTTTTGTATGCCTTTCTCCATACCCTCACCTAATTCTCTGGAAATTCCCAATAACCAACCAGATTGTTTTAACTAATGAAATGACAAGATGAGTCTAAAGGAAGTCAAAATAAAAGTCAGTTTCTCTTTTTACACAATAGGTCTTTGTGAGTTATGTCAAACCCCCTAAGGTAATGATTTATCAGCGGCCCATAAGGGAAAGTTGTCACATTGTATTGCTGAAATAATGAAGTAGTAGATGACCTCATGCTGCTTTTGCGTTGTCAGACGGTACGAGACACGCCCAAAGTTTTCTCAGTAAAAACAGTATCAAAAGGGAATTCCCACGAGGTAAAAAAAAAACAGAAACCTGTTTCGTTTCATAGATACTAAATATTCTGATTTCAGCACAGAAAAGCAGAACAAGCATCCCAAATGTCATGTATGAGACCATGGAGAGGAAATTCTGATTAATGCAGGAAAGCAGATGGAGATGGTTTGGAAACACTGAGAGAAGGGACAGTGATGTTGTTGGGAAAAGGAGGATGAGGATGGAGTTAGTCTAGAGGAAAACTAAAGAGGAGGTTCATGGATGCAGGGAAGGAGGGCCCCTGTAAAAACTGCAAGCCAAAGCTGAGAGGAATTAGAAAATGTGTCCAAGAAAGTTTCAAGTTTCAAGAAAAGTTGTCTTATTTTCTGCTTTGCAAGAAAAATATCCCTTAATAGCAAAATAATCTTTTTTTGAAAAAACATGTCTTAGTGAATAGAATATTTTTAAGCCAAAAAGCAAAGATTATTGTGTGTTTTTGCATCTTTCCTCTCACTTATAAAGTGTAATGTATGCAGTTTTCATCAGAACTTAGTGAATTCTCTATAAAATTATCATGAGATTAAAACTGATTAATAGTTGAGGTTTCTGCTTGCTCAGTGAATTTTGAGTATTTTTTATATTCCACTAAAACATCTGTTTGGTAATATTTTATATTTTAATGATCCTAATAAGTTACAGAGCTCTATATCAGATTGATTTATCGGCTGTCTTGAAGTTGAGTCCTGGCATCTGGACTTAGAATCTTCTTTCTTGACACGTTTTATCCAAATGTCTGTAGCAGTACTGATGAACTGCTTGGAGCAGACTAATGCTAAAGGATGAAGGTCTTCAGGTTTTACTCCACAGGCCGTTTTGCCACTGATTTTTGAAGCTGCTGCAAAAGGGGGAGATTTAGGGACCAAAGCAGCAGACTTAGATGGATTTGACACTGAAGCATCCGCTCACGACTAAAGGAAACGTTCTCAGCATTTAACAATGCAGGGAGCATTTTTGCTACTTTACAACTAGCTCTAGGAATTTATCTTTGAAAGTGTTTTTGTAGCATCTTTTTAGTGCAACCCCAGTTTCTTTTTTTTACAGATGTAGTTTTAATTACATGACATAATAATTCCAAAATGAACCTTAAGCTGTCCAAAATACTCAAATCGAGTTGCAACTGTAACCATTTTTTTACAGCAATAATCTAAAAAAAATGCTCAAAGTTTTAATGTTTTATAACAAAAGATCAAACATGTAGAAAATGAAAATCTATAAATCCACAAACAGAGCAAAGACATGGCAAAAAAAAAAAAGTTTAATGAAACAGGAGAAGCTCCACTCAAAGTTGTCTTATGTTTGTTTTAACCCAAACATTTCAAAACAATTTTTTTTTTATAATCATTTATTTACGTTGCATTTTGAATAAAAACTATACTAATGGGTGTCATCCTACGTCATTGTAAACAACTGATATGATTGGGAAACACCCCGCTGAGTTTAGAGACTATTGAGGGTTAAGAAACTTGTTTTAGGAATGAAAACAATATTTACGAGGTCTCTCTGAACACTCATTCATGTATTTAAAGGGTACCCTCTATTTTTTAGGAGTAAGTGGACTCAAACTAAGGAGGGAAAAAAAGAGCCCCACACCAAAAAGCTTCAGTCAGTGGACTGGCATAAGAAAAAAAGCAACACGTTTCCTCGCTTAGTGAAACTGGCACAATTCAACCCACAATACAACTCAGTGAAACGAGTATGTATTTCATAACCTTACTCTACGGTGTAAAAAAGTTGTTTTTGTTTGCATAAAATTTGCATTCTACTTCATTGGACTGAAACTGTGTTGCACAATTACAATAAGGAAGCTCTTCCTCACTTCCTCACACAACTACCAGATTCAACTGATCTGTTTACATTTCAACAGCAACATAAACAACCTCTGTTGCTGGGTGCTACGCCCCTATCAATTAGACCATCACTCTAAACCGGGAGATGAATAACTTCTCATCTAATTATTGTCATATTTTTGCCTTTAAAGTCACGGTTGGTTATCTCGCCCTCCTCCCTGTTCTCCACGTTAAACTATGTTTGGTCATATTCTGGCTTTAACCACCATCAGTGTCTAGGCTCCGAGGTTTATATATATGGTTTATCCCAAGCAAGCAAGATGTCATCGGCACAGAACCAAACCACCAGAGACAATGGACTTATTTTATGCACATCTTTCTGTATTCCAAATGATTATAATAATATTAATAATAATAATCTTTACTCACATTCCTAAGATTTTTCCTAATAAAAGTTGTATTTATCTTAAAAATGAAAAAAAAAGTATTGCATCTGCAAAGCCCGATTTTTTTTTTTAGGATTTCATTTTGCATTCCAATGTACATGTTTCTGTTTTTCAAAATGATCCGAGATAAGCCAGGGAACTCCCACAGGAGGTAACGTAAATTACTGACAAAATCACCCCAGGCTGAGCCCTTTCCAGTTACCTCATGATAAACAATAAACCCTGAAACCAGTTAATCAGTTCAACCGCCACGAGTTTCATTAGTGATACTACGCTGTGTCAATCAAGATTAGTGCACCAAAAAAAAGGGTTTAGTATGGGAAAGACACTTTTAAACAATACAAACTTAAATACTTTCATATTTTTAATTCTGCAAGACTAAACTAAAATGTTAACCTTAAAATGAAAGAATTAAAATAGCTCTTTCTATTTCCTGTCTGAATGACTAAACACACAAAACTAGGTCACTTGGTCAAAAGAGGTTCTGTACATAAGGCTTCAGACACTTAATTCACACAACGATCAGATTAAACTGATCTGTTTACATTTCAGATGCAGCATAAACAACCTCTGTAGTAAAAAGGTAAAAAGGTGTCGGTGAATCCACTACTCTGATGAGAAACCTAGATCTGTGGTCTGCACAGCAAGCTGACAGTAATCCTTTAGATCCTGATCTAGTTTACAGGCAAGTCAAGGTTTCTGTCTGACATCAACATGAAGCCATGGTCTTTACTGTAAAACATGACTCATTTGGTTCTGGTAAAACTTCTCAAAGTGAGAGAAAACCAAAAGAAAAGAAGCTCTTACCATGATCTGCCTTGTCTGCTATCTTGCTAGAGAGAGAATGAACCTGCCTTGCTTCCTCTTAATGATACACTTTGGGGGCGGAGTCTTCCAGAAAGTGTTTCCTTATTTTCTTTCTCAATCATTTTCACTTACCAAACTACAAAACCTAATACCTTCAGGCTTTCTGAACAATCATGTTTTAGTTAGAGTAACACAAATATGTTTTCTTTTTTTTCTTCTTCCATTTTGTAGATGAGCGTATTAAGTGAGGCTTCCACAGAAGCATGTGGTTGTTTGGAATAAATGTGTGGGTGTATGAGTTCATCCATGTGACTAGTTCTTCTTCCTATTTTGATGTCACTCAACGTCAGCTCACACGCTGTGTTGGGGTTTCTCTGGAATGTGTCACTATAATGTTGACCACTGCAAAAAAAAAAAAAAATCTGCTGCTCAATGGCATTTTTATTTCCTATCTTGTGTTTGTTTTGGAATGTTTTAACACAACTGGGAAAATAAATATCAAGGAAAGGGAGAAGTATAATTTGGAAGGCAGCCATTCAGTGAGAAAGGGTTTCTGCTGTCTGACAGAAGCAAACGTCATGCGTTGATCTGTTTAGTTATCGATGTTTGCAACAAAAAAGAAGGTGAACGATCCTGCAAAGAAAGAGTAATGGTGAAAATAATTATGCTAGTAAAGCATGCAGGCAGTAACTTTCCTGTATTTTGGTTTTTATTTTGCCTCATTTTTCATGATGCACTTATCAAAAATGTTGCTTTAACCTGTAGACTCATTTTTGTTGTTGTCTGAGAACATGCCCATGCAAGCAAGCTTCCACAATCAAAACTGGACCTGTTTCGATTGACTTGTTTGTCTGCCCCCCCCCCCCCCCCCTCCACACCCACACACACCCACACAAAGCAGACACACACACACATACTGTCCCTTTGCATACCTTCCTTTCAATCTACTGGTGAGTAAACTGCACTTGGCTGCTTCACCACACCTGTTTCTTATCAAATACTTCCCATCACTGCAAGAATTCTGGATTTCCTGGAGTCTTTTGCCACATTCTTGCTCTGTTTGTTCCAGAGTGAGCTAAGCCATGCGTGTTATGGTCTGTGATCATCTTTGTTGTCTCTCGGAGTGCTCAGTTTTGTTTATGCAATTCACTTATTTTTTCTGCTGGTCGTATGTACTCACACTTTTTTTAATGTTTTCTTTTGGTTTTCTTTTTAAATTCTCCCAGTTGGTTCCACAGGCACCCTTCATTTAAATATTCCTCTGATATTTTTAATTCCTCTTGAACTTGACATTGTTTTTCAAATAAATGCATTTTATAAACACTTAAATACAGTAGGAACTAAATATCATTATTTTCAGGAACTATCACTAAATACCACTTGTGACGCTGTGTGAGACTAAAGGTCACTACTGTTGACCTTTTCCTAATACTTATTTCCTCTAAGGGAAATTACATTTTAAATGATGGGAAATCTGTCAACATGGGAGTTCTTTGCATTTGTGTTCCTTGAACTTATCTTTACTATCATTTCAAGAAAGAATAAAAGGTATTTTTAACTAGAAAACTGGGATTTAGGAAATGATTGTCTTCTGAACTGCATTGTCTCACATTTACGTCTCATTTTTTTCTCCTTGGTGTCTTTTTAACCCTGAAAAAGGCAATCTGTCTAAAAAGCATGTGCAGCTTAAACACTTTAGACATGGATTTTAACAGCAAAACTTCTGTCACAGAAACGGTCACAGAAATTATTGCAAGTTCGTCGTATCAAGACCTACAAAAATTCCAACGTATTTTCTAAGCTTTAGAAAAACTCTTATGTCACAATTTAAGATACTTCCATTTTTTTTCTCGGCGATGTCAAAATATCTGTTTTTCCATCTATGTTATAGTTCACGTCAAAATAACATGAGAATTTTAGGAATTATTAAAGATTGTTTTGAGACAGTGGTTGCCGCTCACCCTGTTAAAACACACTGTATTTCCTTCAATAGCTAATATCTAAATAGTCCCAATTCAGGATTCAGTCAATAAAGTAAAAGGTTCTCCGTCACATGATAAAAAGTATATGATATGATTTGTTTTCATTGTTTATAACGTGCGCATCTGTGCAAAAGGACAAAACAAAAAAAAAACTATATTATGCATATGTTTGTCTTCTTGGAGAAGTTGGAAGTTTAAACATCCTTTTCATCCTTTATGGGGTTAGAAAAAGTTGTTATTAAATGTTATATATTAAATTCTCCTCAGAAGCTGCTGAACTTGATATGTTTAAACACAGCCAGAACTTATTTTGTAAATGTGAGATTCTGACTGAAAGGGGCTGAACTGATTTATTGGAAGACTGGGGAATACCCAAAACTGCTGATTACACTCTGACAAAAGTCTGAGTGTAATCATGACATAGGGATCAGAGGATCTGCCCCCAGGTGGTTTAAATTCTATTTATCCGACAGGTACCAGTTTTGTTAATGTAAATGGACAGTCCTCTCATTGCACTCAAGTTTGCTACAGAGTCCCACGGGGTTCAGTTTTAGGACCCATCCTGTTTATGCTCATGCAGCCCTTAGGAAACATACTCAGGAAACACAGCATTAACTTTCACTGTTATGCGGATGATACGCAATTATGCGGATGATATGATATGATTTGATATGACACCTGGAGAAGTTCTCGGATGACTCTGCCGTTGTCGGACTAATCATGGATGACAATGACAGAGAGTATAGAGAACTGATTCAGAACTTTGTGGACTGGTGCCAGCGGAACTACCTCCAGATTAATGCAGGGAAAACCAAAGAGCTGCTGGTAGATTTTCGCAGGCATACACACTCTACATTAGCACAGGTGAACATCCAAGCAAGGGAGAGAGAGTAGATTCGTACAAGCACTTGGGTGTTCACCTCAACAATAAACTGGACTGGTCACACAATACAGAAGCACTGTACAAAAAAGGACAGAGCAGACTTTATCTGTTGAGGAGATTGAGGTCTTTTGGAGTGCAGGGATCACTCCTAAAGACTTTTTATGACTCTGTGTTGGGATCAGCCATTTTTTATGGAGCGGTCTGCTGGTGTAGCAGCATCTCGGCGGCAGTCAGGAGGCGGCTGGAGAGGCTTGTGAAGAAGGCCAGCTCCGTTCTGGGGCAGCCTTTGGACTCAATGCAGGAGGTGGGAGAGAGGAGGATGGTAGCTAAGCTATCATCTATGATGGAGAACGACGCCCACCCCCTGTATGAGTCTGTGTCCTCACTGTGAAGCTCCTTCAGCGTCAGACTGAGACATCCTAAGGAGCGACACCGCAGGTCGTTTCTACCTGCTGCCGTTAGACTGTACAACCTTAGCTGCTCCCAGTGAACCACGTTAACCAACATCATCGGCTCTGTCATCGTTCTTTTACCCTGTGCAATAACTGATTATATGGTCATCCTGTGCAATCTTTGGAAATGTATGTGTGTATATTGTACCTGTACTGCTGCCGCAGCAAGGAAATTTCCCCATTGTGGGACTAATAAAGGAATATCTTATATCTTATGTCTTATATGTAATGCCTGATGCCTGCACCTGGATTCTTCTCTTTTCAGCGCTGCTTGGACCTTTTTTAGTATTTTTCCATCATTGCAAAAACAATGTGGTTCTTGCAGTCATTTTATGGTTGAGGCACACAGTTCCATGGCAAGGGGTTTATTTTCATAACAGAAAGCGTTGCCGAGCAGGGACACCAAACAAAACTAACTGTAGGCTAACCAGGTAAATGGGCAAACAGGGCAGAAGACAGTATGGACCAGCACAGAGGAAGGCCGAGACAAGACACACAGGTGAAAACGATCAGGGGAGATTGGGACCAGGGAAGTAAAACTCAAAAACAAAGACAAGCAGGAAACTTTCAAAATAAAAACAGAAAGCAGAACTCTAGTCATGACAGAGAAGAAAACAGGAGAAAAAAAAAGCAAAAAGAACCATACTCATGACATATAAATAAAATTGAATTGAAATTACTTCACTAAAATCGTTTAGTCACTCCTAAAGTTTGAGCTAAACCTATACATTGAATACATTGCAGCCACAGTTTTTGACTACAAAATTGTACCAATTCAAGCTATATCGAAATTAATATCTAAATGGTTTGCTAAAAATATTTTTAAAAATCTTGAGTAATGTTTTTTTCTTATCTCAAGGACATTTTTGGGTTCAAATAAACTTGTTTACATTCCCAATGAACATTGTGATAATGATAAAATATGATCATGTAATTGTAGTAGGTTTAGGGGCTGTCATCTGGACTTGGTTTTAAAGTTAGAAGACGTTTCACCTCTTATCCAAAAGGCTTTGTCAATTCTGAATTAGCTGGTTGAATAGCTGGTATATATGCGCTCACGGGGGAGGAGTCAGACCTGAAACTGGAGGGTATTGTCAACTTAGCCTACATGGTTTCGGGTCGTTAAGAGTCCTTTGACCTCAACTGGGGGTTGGGGAGCCAGTGACTTCCTCCGCATACTGGTCATCTCTTTCAGCTATTAACTTGGATAAGAGGTGAAACGTCTTCTGACTTTAAAACCAAGTCCAGATGACATCCCCTAAACCTACTACAATGGAATCAACGTGGATGAATGAGAGTCTTCATAGACATGATCATGTAATGCAATGCTGTGGTGTGACTGGTCGTGCTTTAACACCAGTTTCTGTCACTGCATTGGTAGAATTGTGATGATATCTTTATTATAAATATGTAATTGTTAAACTCAAGCAAAGAAAACAAAATGAAATAAAATAAAATACAAAATTAAAAAAAATCTGCTCAAGTCCTTTTATCATCTATTTAACCATTGAAAATCATAGAATTTTTCCAAATTGGCAAAATTGCTTTATAGTCTGATTCAGGTGTCTTTGCCTGTTTGACAGATAAATCATACAGAGCCAACTCAGAATACATCCTTTACTATTTTATAAACTTTAATAGGGGAATTTAGATGTACTGTACTTTGTTGAGTTGGGAACACAATACAAATGCATTTTCAACCTCCTAACCAAAGGTGGTTTTCAATTCAATCCACTTGTATTTATGTAGCCTAATATTACAATAGTGGTCTCAATGAGCGTTTGTAAATGTCAAGGGGAAAACCCCTCCAGCACATCAGGGACTGTCCCATGGAGTGCATTACTGAGGTTCTTTTCTTTTCTTTTTTTTTTAAGAGAACAGAGAAGTCAGCCTAATTTTTTTATTTTTAAAACAGACTGAAGACGGCATGTCCCCTCACCCCCAACAAAATAACATTTTATGAATAGAAACTTCTGAACAAAACTCAGCAAAAAAAAAAAAAAAAAGAAAAAGTTTAAGGGTCATCTGGACTTTTTTGTTTCAGTTAAAGACGTTGGATAATCGGTGAAACATTAAACTAACTTTGCTGTGGAACCATCCTTGATGACTGAGATTCCTCAGTGCTGTTTCTGTGAAAAAGAGAGACTGCACTATCAAAACTATTGTAGTTTCTGTAGAGATCATTCAGAAAGCCTTACACATCCTTTGAGTTTGGGAGCAGGTTGGAAGTAGTCAGTTATTATTATTGATATCATTACAGATTTCTCCCCAATGTCCAGTTTATACTCCATAGTGGTTTGTAATTGCATTGTTTGCAAGGCCAGTGGAAGAGAATCATCCCAATTGCTGCAAAATTTCATATAAACTGATGAAATCCTCCATGATTAGAATTTTACACTCGCAGTGCATATCACACCATTTAACCTGTAGGCTTATTTCGATTAAATTGAATAAGCGATGGCAGAGAAAACGTGATCCTGAAAAGTGCTATTTCCACACCAAAGGATTTTGAAAAGAAGACAGCCATTTCTGCATTCTACATAAAAGAGGGGTTGGACATTATTTCATTGTAACTTTGTTCCAAAAAAATTTAAAAAGCATAACAATTCCCAGCATATTTACCTTTTAATGGAACAATAACTTCAGCTTTATAAGATATGGGGCAGACAGCAACTCATTGCAAATAAAACTTAAAAAAAGGAACAGTTATTTGGTTTGTTGAGGATTTTAAAATAAAATAAAAACCTGATGTACCACCTACCTCTTACAGTAGGGGTGAGATATGATTGATGCAGTGGTCGATCGATATGAAGTATAAAAAGAAATTCAATGGGAAAATCCCCTGCTTTTTTTTTTTTTGTCCTCAAAAAAGCATGATAAGATCCTTTTTAGAATAAATTTATTGATTCTTCCCGGCGGAATTCTATATTCATAGATGTACATTTTTTCGTAAAACACCATATTTTCATAATTTCCTCAGATGTAAAACAAAATCACACTTCGCCAACAGAAAAGCTCTGAAGACTATTGGTATTTGTTAATTTCTTCATGTATTTATGTTATGAAACCCCCTGGTTGTCTGTCCTTGTCATTCTATGTTATTCTGTGTTCTGCATTTGTGCTCTTGTTGTATACTTTTACTGTATTCAATAAAGTTGAGGGGGAAAAAAGGAGACTTCACTACGCAGACCTACGCAGGATCCGTAGCAGAATCCCAGCTACGCGTGTCACGTGACCCAACCTAACGTAGTTGCTATGTTATAACGTTAGCATTCGATAGCGCAATCGCAAAAGCATTGCCGCACGGTCTAAGTTGAGTAAAACTGCGAGTCTGCCGCATTTGGTGATTGAAAAGGTGTGAAACAAATATTTCCGTATATTTTTATTTAGGTGTATGCTAAATTGAATTGTTGCTATATCCTTATTAGTTTTGCTTAGCGAAGACTAAACTAGCTAAGGAAGCTAATCGTTTGTTGGTCTGGTAACTTTCCTAGCATGACAATAATCCTCATTTTAGCATGGCGATCTTTGTTAAACTTAAATTGCTTCCTGATTCGATGCGTTTCTGTGCATTTTCAATTGTGCGGGCAGTTAGGTTAGCTACAACAATAGGCAGCATTACTACTACTACCAGCGATAGTCTTCGTATCTATCCTAGCCTAAGCCTTTACCTTCCTACACTACATGTACACGGTCAATAGTGCTATAATTATACTCAAGTATACTTAATAAAATAAAATTTAAGTGTTTTACTGTTGGCTGAGTGATCCCCCAAACATCATTTTTGTTGTGTCTGTTCCTTCTTCCAGCTGGAGGATGCCTCTTGCTTCTGAAGATGCTCGCAAGAGGTTTCTCCTAAACACAACTGGAAATTTCTTTGCAGTAAAGCCTGCATCCACCCTGAATGATGAAGCAGAGCTGAACAACTTTTTGGATGATGAGAATGAATTTGTCTTGTCTATCAGACGACGTGGAAATGATCTTCAGCTGTCAAATAAGGTAACACAGTAAGAAAAGAAAAAAAGGGAAACCCAGCCAATTAGAAAAGAAGAGAGCTAAGTTTATCAGTATTTTCATCTAACAATTATAAGCAGATGAAGAAGATGAGAAGGACCACAGATGAATAATCATTTGTTTTTTTGATCAAACCTGTCAAGTATGATTTGTCTTTACATTTTTCTGAAAAGATCGAGGCTCTTGGGGAAAGCAGAGAGAATGTTCTGGTGTTCTTCAAGCTGCGTCCCACAGTGATCACAGAGGAGAACCTTCATCAGAACCTCCTGATTTCTTCCATGCTGGAGTCTCCCATCAACACTCTCTATCAAGCTGTCAAGCAAGTTTTTGCTCCTGTGCTGCTAAAGGTAATTTTTTAATTCAGTTAAAACATCTTAACATCACTGCTGATGTCACATTTCTGGGGAAGTCCCTAAAGTTTGACTTTTGTTCAGGTATTTGGTGTTCTTCCTTAATTTTTGATTTTATTTTGCAGATGTGTTACATTATGTTTCTGCTTGCATATTAGCCAATAAATGTGGGGATAAAGAAGACTTTTTTCCTGGAAACATTCTAAATTTTATGGATAAAAAATGTTATAATAATCAAATTGATTAATCAACGAATATAGAAAAAAAGATTTTAGAAAATAAATGCCTGAGTTTTTTCCCTTTTCTTTGGCTTGTCTAAAACCTCTTTTCTTCTCCCAAGGATGAGCGCTGGCGTTCAGCGTTTGACCCGAAGTTGGCAGGCCTGCTTAGTGAACTGGAGCTGGGCCTGGGCTCAGTGGTTCGCAGCTCTGGAGCAAAGTCGTCCGTGAAAGAGGGCTTTATGGAGGAAGAGGTTCTGGGTATGTCGGTTTTTTTCATTACATACAGGCTCCCCTGGGCCTGTTGGGGCTCGTGGAGGCCCTTGGGGGCCGGTGAACGTTTGTGTGAAAGTAATAACGTTTGGTAGTGTCTGCCAATCAGGATTAACAGGTATATTTGCTGGGGGGGGTCCATCAAGTATGCTGTAATTTAAAATAAAATCACCTGGACATGATTAACATGTGAATTTAACAGTCAGTGGCCTGCATCTATATACATTATAAACATGTTGAATTATTTTTTAGACACATTTAAAAACAAGCAACAATTGGCAGTGTTACAATAACTCTTTTGTAAAAGTGTGAAAATATTAAGATTTATTAAAACTACTGCAGCTTCACAACTCTAGACAAACAGTTTTTCAACAGAACTTTATTGGAGAGTCATCATGTTTCACTATATATTGTAGTATGTATGTATGTATGTATGTATGTATGTATGTATGTATGTATGTATGTATGTATGTATGTATGTATGTATGTATGTATGTATGTATGTATGTATGTATGTATGTATGTATGTATGTATGTATGTATGTATGTATGTATGTATGTATGTATGTATGTATGTATGTATGTATGTATGTATGTATGTATGTATGTATGTATGTATGTATGTATGTATGTATGTATGTATGTATGTATGTATGTATGTATGTATGTATGTATGTATGTATGTATGTATGTATGTATGTATGTATGTATGTATGTATGTATGTATGTATGTATGTATGTATGTATGTATGTATGTATGTATGTATGTATGTATGTATGTATGTATGTATGTATGTATGTATGTATGTATGTATGTATGTATGTATGTATGTATGTATGTATGTATGTATGTATGTATGTATGTATGTATGTATGTATGTATGTATGTATGTATGTATGTATGTATGTATGTATGTATGTATGCAGACAGATGCAACAAATAAAACTTGAAGTTGAATTGATTTCCAACATATCAATTTAAACCATCACTGCAAACCCAAAAATTATGGACTTTCATTCAATTAAAATATAAAAACAAACAGCTCTAATAAGTTCTTTTCATTTTCTTTTAGCATTTTTCCAGTAGAAAATTACGTTTTTAACCTGAATTGAGCTCTTTTCATACTGACTCACTGATGTGACTGAATGTGAAGACTAGAGACCCAGCAGGAAGATAACTTTAGTAGAGAGCCAAGGTCCCAGCATCTGTTTAACGCTCAGAATGAAGGTAGAACAGAATTTAAACGTTGTTCCAGAGAATCAACCGGAATGGAGCAAATTCTATGCTGCAAAAGACCAAAACGAAAAAGAAAATTAAGAAAAAGACACTTTGTTTTGTGTTACGAATACTTCAGATTATTTCTATCATGATTTTATGTTGTTGCTCTCCCTGCATGGACGTTTGAATCCTTTATAATGAGCTTCATGACCAGAACTGCTTGTTAGGACAGGTGACGGCACATTTGCTGTGAGAAAAATCAAAAATTCATATTTTCAGATGTTATCAACACTATTATTCAGCTGTGACAACAAAGTTTGTGTTTGAGGAAAACATTTCGACATTTAAATGAAAATTGAATTAAAGACAAACAGAACTCCTTATCTGTCCCTTTTAAATAAAATCATGAAAAACCTAATTTAAAGCCCTTTTGAAATCTAGACTTCATGTTATTTTTAAACACGCTAATCTATGCAGAAAAACACAAATCTTTTAGTTTTTTTTAACAAAAATAGAAAGTTATGCACCATAATTGGAAGGAATTAAGCACAGTTGAAGTTTGTTGCTCCTTGATCTGACTGTAACAAGCTAGTAGTGGATAAACATAGCTGAAGTGTTTTGTTCTCCTCTTTAGGTGTTTCCTAGCGTCGATGAGGTGAATGGTAAAAGGCTCCACAGCTGCCCATGGCATATACTGTGTGAACATGTGTGTGTATGTCCATAAAATAGAGGGGGCATGACAAAATAGTAGCCTTTGAAGCCTCAGAGGAAACTTTCCATTAAAGTTGCATATTAAAAAATGCAGACTGTAATTGTAAATATTTTTCATAAATGTTTGCTTTTTAAAACAATTATGCATAATGATAAGAAAGATTTATTCATTTTTATGGAAACTGAGATCATCAATCTAAAATTAATTAAAATAATGGATGTTAGTTTATTTATTTATAACTGGTAATTTTGCAAATCTGATAAAAGCATTCAAATGTTTTAGCTGGTTTTCACATTTCTACAGTGAAGAATTTGTGACAACCATCTTGATTCTTATAAATAACCAATAATTTCTAGTTATTTTTTTAAAGCATACATTTTTTCGCACCATGGAATAAAAACTAACAAGCTCAAATACTATTGTAAAACAGGATTTAACTGAAATAACATCGCCCCTTCTGCAGGAATTCTGACCCCCACTGATGAGTTCCAGTTCTGGAGGGAAGTTTTAGAGTCTGCACAGAAGAACAGCGTGAGAGAAAGAGCCACATATTTCACTGAGCAGTTCAAAACCATACAAAAGGTAGGAGTTATAACCACAATCAAAAAGTTTATAATTTGTTGTTGTCTAATCAATAAATCCACAGTGAACAAATCAAGGCGTTTCACACTAAAAGATTGTTTGGTATGAAACTCTAACATTGGAAAGTTGTGGTGCATTGGAAAGAAAAAAGCCAAATTAGAAACTGATATTTCACAACGCTATGAAGGAAGAGGAAGCAGACAAGAATAAAACATGACTCAATGCTTTCTATTTCTGACTCTGTGTTCCTCCAGGAGTATGAGGGTCTCGATGCCTTGTCTCTGTCAGATGTTGTGGAGCTGGTGGAACAGAGTAGAGAAACTCTGGACGATGTCTGGAGGCAGACAGAGTTCCAGCCTTACCCAGAAGCTCGCATGGTCCGACTCATGGATGTCATTGGTGGGAACCTGCCAGAAGCACAATCAGGAATTGAAATCAAATGTTTGCTGATGGAGTTTTTAGGCAAAAGACGTCGAGTGTGCCGTACTTCTGTGGTTTGAGATGCAGATGTTTGTGGAACTGAAACTCAGGCTGTTTCCAAAGAAAAGCTCCGTTTGAAGAGCAGTAATAACAAAATAATAAAGCCATTTAGTGAAATGTTTTTCAAATATGACAAACTTCTAAGAAATAGAAAAATTACTAGTTATTTGGGTTTTCTTAAGTAACTTCTTGCATCCACGGGGGTGCAGTGGTTAAAGTCCCGGCTACGGGACCTGAAACAGAACACCAATGGGGGACCTTTCTGTGTGGAGTTTGCATGGTCTCCCTGTGCATGCGTGGGTTCTCTCCAGGGTCTCCGGCTTCCTCCCACCGTCCAAAAACAAACTTCATAGGTTAATTGGTTAATCTAAATTGTCCATAGGTGTGAGTGTGACTGTGAATGGGTGTGTGATTGTGGCCGTGCAACAGACTGATGACCTGTCCAGGGTGTCCCTTGCCTTCGTTCACGAGTGGCTGGGATAGGCTCCAGCAGCCCCGTGACCCCGAAAAGGACAAAGTGGATTTGGAAGATGAATAAATGAATTCTTTAGCATTTAAATTTGTACTTCTCTACCTGCAACATTAATGTTTATGCCATGTCACCTTTAATTCTTGTTTTTTTGCACAAGGTGGCGCCCTGGGAAGATACGTTCAGCGGAAACTGAGTGACTCCAAGGTTTTTGAGGAGCCGTTTGCTTCAGTGAGAGACAACCTCAGGATGGCAATCTCCATCTGTGAGCATTGGGTGACAGGATGCGAGTTTTTGACCGGACAGGTACAAAATGTTGGAATCTGTTGCTGTTCAGCGTCACCTGAGCGGACGATTTCCCGTCTCTCAGTGACCAAAACGTCCTCTGTCACCAGGCGTGGAAAAAATACTCTCCTCATCCATGGAAGGGAAGCAAGCACTGCCCACAGAGCCTTGACTGCCTCCTGAAAAGACTCAATGAGGTGAGACTTGATGGCTTCTTGTGTCACTGCGATGGTTGAAAGGCCTTGCCTTAATGTTGCTTTTACAACAGGAAGACAGGAACAAAAAAAAAGTATGATTACCAGTAAAAGTATCATTTATTCTGTTGTTGACCTTTTGACACATCCCCTCAGCCGTCGTCGCAGCGAATCAGCTTTCACAGAGTTGCACAGGTGGTTTGGCAGAGATTTTTACACCTGATGCCCTTCCTGACACAACCCTGTATTTTAAAAAACTAAACCAACAATTGCAGCGTAATTGGATTTTTTAAGTCTTAAATCAAGTTTTTCTATTGTCAATAGTATGGAGCAAAAGGATTTTGACCTATTTTAAAAATAATTTCTAGATCCTAGTTCTTAATGAGACAAAACATTCTTAACTGCTGATATTTGATAAAAGCTGGGAAAGATGTAGAGCAAAGAGAATGTAAATCAACTTTGAACCTGGTAAAATATCTTGAATGTCTTAAGACAAGGATCAAATAGTTTGCCGTGAATGGTTATTTTGTTGTGTGCACCATTCAGAATAATATGGATTTAGGGCTTTTTTTTCCACACCACATCATTTTAATTGACTACATTAGAAATCAACTGAAATTTAACACTTTAGAACAAAGTTGTTCAAATACGTAAAACCTAAATAAACAGTTTTCTTTTCTCTTTCCAGGTGGTGACTCTGCGCGTTGTTCATGAAAAACTTTTGTGTTTAGTGCCAGGAGGGAAACAGCAAGCTCTCACCTCAGATCGTGTTTTTGAACCTTTTATCGGACTCAACCCTTTGCATTACAATCCGTACACTGAGGTGGGTGGTTTGGACTCCACATGCATGTTTGTGTTAAATCAGTTACAATTACAACCAAGTCCAAAAACCGTATCCATAGATTTTTAGTTATTCTGAAATATTCTCTGAGCAATTTTAAGACAAATGCAAAAACCTTTATTTTCGTAATGAGCTTTGTTTTCTTCTTGAAGCTGTTGAAACCACAAAAATCTGTTTTGTACTGTAACACTCATGTCTGGATGCTAGAGTAAGTAGGTGTTTGTTAAAACCCATCTTCTTTAAGAAAGCCTAAAAATAGAAATCACGTTGGTTGCTCTCCAAAAAAAATAACTTTTCCTTTGACAGACTGTTGTTGAAAGTAAAATGAAGCTCCCATGAATCATAAACAAGTGTCCTCAAGCTTTATGCAGTGACTGTGGCTGAAAGAGCGTCATAAGCAAATGCTGCAGATGCAAGTTGTCCTCATTCTTCTGCTTTTCTGATAGTAGGAGAAAAACCTCTACCCCTTTGTTGTCTATTCCTTGGAACTTATACCCACTTTACAAGCCTTGATTAAGTTAATGGTTGCTATTCCCTGAGGTTCTTTCTGTTCCTAAAACTGTTTTTTTTTCTCCCCCACAGCCTCTGTGGAAAGCAGCAGTGGCTCAGTTTGAGCGGCTGATAACTCCGTCAGAGCAGGAGGTTGCTGGGAGACTAAAGGCCTACATTGCTGACGTGCAGGACAACCCACAGCAGGTAGTGAAACACGTCACCTCCGCTACGGTTTGGAACCAGATGTCTAGGCATCAGTGAAATCGTGTGTGCGTGTTTTCCAGCTGTTACAGGTGTTCCAGAAACACAAGGAGTTGATCAGACGACCAACTATTAACAAAGAACTGCAGACGGAAAGAGAGATGCTTCTAGCCAGACTCCTGGACTACAACAAGGGTACAAATGTTTGCAACTGTGTTCATTTTTATTGTCAAGTGTGGATGACAAAATAAAAAAAGGAAACTCACTTCACACACTTATTTGACCAGAAATGAAGCAGTTTTTAATGCAGCCCTTGAAAAGCAGAACAATGTACAGAAGGGTTTTTCTGGATAACTTTCCCAGCTGACGATTACGACAAGTTGAGTTATAAATGTTAAAGTGATGTGTTTACACTGAGGTACTTACCTTCTTTTTTTTACCTCTCTGCTTCAGGCTTGAAGAGTAACTTTGAGAATTGTTGCCATGGTGGTCCTGGCGACAAGTCTGGCCCCCTCAGTGGCAGGAACCTCCCTGAAGTTGTGAACAAAGTAGTTTGGGTGCGGCAGCTCACACACAAGGTAACTGGGAGTACATGTGGCTGGACCCCAGACAATATTAATTCCTGAGAAAATTAGTGGCATTTGTCCCAACTTCCCTCACAAATGGATATGGGCTGTCTGCGGGCAAAAAATGGGAAAATCTGTCTGGTGGCCTGCAGGAAATATCAACCATTTGGTGGAGCTGTAGAGTGAAAATAATAAAAAAATAATTCTGCAGTCATGCTGCAGGCAGCAGGTTGTAGTGCACATTTATACAATGCGCAAGAATGAGTAAGGGTGAAGTAGGTGAGATGCAGGTGAGTGACCCAGTGAACTGTGCAAGGAGCCTGTTAGTGCTGTTCACATGGGAGTGTGCGCTCCTTGTAAGCAGCTGGACTTTTAGAAATTAGGACATTTAATAATGCGAGTTTAGTTTTAGTGGAAATCCTACAGACGCTTACACACACAGGCACACCCCACACGTGCAGCATTCATGTGTGGTCAGTAAAGAGCCAGTACTCCTACCTTACTTATGACTAGAGTGTGGCGTAGGGACACCGTACAACAGCATTACCCGTACATTATAAGTGCATATGACTTATATTAGCTTTACAAATACTACAAAAACCACATCCACAACAATGCTTTTTTGCTCCATTTTCATAATGTCCTTTGAGGTGGCCATACGAGCTTCAACGGAACTGCAAGACACACCTGTGCTCCCCTCCCCTCATTGACTCATGAGAACTGCCCTGAGTGGCCCCTCCCCCCTGGTATTTCAAAGAGGATGTACCTGCTGGCTCCAAGAAGCCAAAATCCCATAGACTTCCATAAAAAAATGAACAGCTATTACTCTGTCATTATTTTTGTCAGTGTAATTCTTAAAATATTCTTGCTCTGTTGCCTTTTTTAACATGTTCTTGATCTTCATTTTTTTACCATGTTTTTTTCTGTAGTGCAATCTAAATTATAATCAAGTTATGATGATGACCAATTTGATGCCTCAATAAAAGTAAATGGTGTCAGCTGGCCCACGTTCAAAACGTTTGATTGACAGATCCTTCATAGACTGCTTTCAAGTGGTTGAGAGGGGTGTGGCCTTCCAACAAGCTCACTCCTGATTGGCGAGCGTGGTTGCCCTAGAAATGTTGACTCAGACAGACTTGCACCAATTACTCATTACTGGTGTCAACTTGCTCTAAAATGGCGGTGTCCTTGTAGCAGACAAATGGCGACTGAATTAACTTTATTTCATTGGAGCTGGAAGTAAACCATTTTCTATGGGTGACGTCACACTCATTCCAGTTCTCATATACAGTCAATGGGTCCAATTAGGCTGCAGCCACTTCTCCCTACAACCTTCCACAAACCCGGACAACTCAATAACCGCAAAACTCTTACGGGTCAACCCCCCTGTACAGGTCTATGTGATTAAGGCTAAGAAAATGTTGACATCACATCATTTAGTTGCAGATGCAATGTCATTAATATGTTTGTATTTCTCTTGTGTTCATGTGTTTTCATGATAACTCCAGGTGGAGGATTCTGTCCGCATAGCAAAGGCTCTGCTCTCGGATCTGTCTGGATTTAAGACTTTTGTGCATTTCTGTGATGACCTGTCGGAAGTCCTGAAGGCATACGAACAGGAGCAGTTTGAGGACTGGTCAAGAGATATTCTCTCTGGACTGGCTGATCCAAAGTCTGGAATCAGGTTTGAAACCCCTGCAAAGCACATAACTAGAGCAAAGAAAAATAAAGACATATTTCCTCCATCCATTCATTCATTTTTGAATCCCGCTCAATCACTTTCGGGGTCACAGAGATGCTGTGTTCAGCGTTTATTGCAGTGGAACACAGAGACATACACTTTAGAGTCATGAAATGTGGTTTCTCCTTAGAGTGATGCTGAGATGTTGTAATTCTTTGGTAAATTGTAACTTCTGTTTCCGACTGAGATGAATACATTCTGGTCAAATGTGATTTTAAAATCTACGGTTGTGGTTCCTTCCCCGTGTAGTCTTCAGGCCAGCAGCCGTGTGATGGACCTGGACCACGCAGATGGTCGGTTGAAGATCCACTACTCGGACAGGCTGGTCAGTCTGCTCAGGGAGGTCAGGCAGCTTTCCGCTTTAGGCTTTCCCGTCCCAGCAAAGATCCAACAGGCGGCTAATACAGCTGACAAGTTCTACAGAGAAGCCATTATTCTAAAACAGGTGAGAAGTAATGTTATAAGAAACCTTAAAAGTTGTGGATTAATGCATGAATAAACCACTGCTGTTGTGTTTCAGGTGGCCAATTTCTACAACACCATTGACCAACAGATGATTCCTTCTCAGAGACCCATGATGCTCAGTCTTGCTCTCGCTTTTGAACGGGTCATCAAGGTACCTCACAAAAAAATCCTACCAAAAATCAAGAAATTTACCTTCTATTTACAACTAGTGTGCCTCCATGTGACCTAAGTGAAGTAAAAATGCTTCTTTCTAATAATTGAAAGACCCATTCCAACGAAACAGCCGTTGTTGGTTTTTTTCAAGTTCTTGTGGCATTTTTTATGATGGGGGACATATATAAAAAATATGTTAAAATTTGTATTTTTTCATTACAACTGTTGGTAATCAGGCGAAGTAGAAAAATAAGGAGTTTGTATCTGGCTCAAAACTGTACGGCCGGATATATCCAAATTCCTTGCTGTTTTTTTTTTTATGCACCGGTAATGTAAGGTTGGGGGCTGTAAGTTAATGGGAGAGTGTAAAAAGAGAGCTCTCAGGAACAGGGAGAGGAAGTGGGGGTGAGGTTGCTCTGCACCAATAGTGCCGTCACACAACTCAGAGAAGAATTTATGATTATCTCCTGCCGCTCTGCAGAAACTATGTCTAAGAAAACAACATGTTTTTGCATTTTCGCTAAAAACTATATGATCGTCATAAAAGACCACTGCGAACAGTTTTACAGTACAAAATGTTTGTAGTGGAACTTAAATATTTTCAAATAAGAAAGATCTCAATGGACCGATTATTTAACATAGCTAGGAGTGAAACTTTCTTTGATATACATGAATGAACAGTACAGGACTGAAGGGAGCAGTGGTGATGCTTTTGGTGCTCTTTTCTTTACTAGAACCCTCGATCCCTGTCAAAGGAATCAGGCGGTAAACTGCAGATCACCTGGGATAACCCCAAAGAGTTAGAGGGTTACATCGCCAAGCTGCAGTCAGCTGCGGAGAAACTGTCCACTGAAAACAGGAAGTTACGAAAATGGCACACCGACTTCATCGACAAGGTGTTTTTTTCTGCCGCTCTGCAGTGTGTTAGAGACTTTACTTTGTGCTTTGATCTTATTTGTCCTCTGGAAACTTTCTCCCAGGTTGTTAGTCTGATGAATGTTGATCTTCTGAGGCATCAGCAGCGGTGGAAGGATGGCCTTCAGGAGCTACGCACAGGCTTTGCCACTCTTGAAGCTCAGGTACCACAGAGCGACATCTTCTTGTCCTGCACCTTTGTTAACATAACCTTATTTTAAAGCTTACATTATAAAAACACATACCCACTGGGCATGCACACATCTAAATCATGGATCGTCTGATGTTTACGTCTATAGATTTGTATCAAATGTCTAACAGACATCGATTCATAGAGGTGTATTACACATTGCCGTTTATATCTTTAGCAGACAACTTTCCAATAGATAATTAAGTCACTGTCCCATCATGCCTTGGTGCTGTAAACAAGCTGACAATTTGTCTTTAGGAGTGTTAGGGGGTTAACTAAATAGGGTAATAAAAGAACATATAGGACAGTTTAGAAGGTGCATAAATGGTGGCCATTAGAGGCCATATTTCAAACCCTCAATAATGCAATGAAGGACAGTATTTGTAAAGAAGCAGTATTTGTAAAGTAAAGTAAAGTATTTGTAAAGAAGCAGACAAAATTGAAAATACTAAAAGACGATCTGATTGTGTCTAAAAATGGGATTGCTCTTGGTGAGGGGGACTACTCAAAGTAGTTTAAGTATATAAATACATTTAACAAAAGAACGGTGGCACAGTGGTAAGCGCTCCAGCCTCACAGCAAGAAGGCCCCCGGTTTAGGTCCCGGCTGGGGGACCTGAAGCAGAACACTAATGGGGGACCTTTCTGTGTGGAGTTTGCATGTCTCCCCGTGTATGTGTGGGTTTTCTCTGGGGCCTCCGGCTGCCCCCCACCGTCCAAAAACATGCTCCATAGGTCAATCGGCAACTCTAAATTGTCCATTGTGAGAATGAATGGGTGTGTGATTGTGGCCCTGCGACAGTCCAGGGTGTCCCCTGGCTTCGCCCGTAAGTGGCCGGGATAGGCTCCAGCAGCCCCGTGACCCCGTAAGGGACAAAACGGAAGAAGATGAATGAATAGCAAAAGGAGGAAATATTTCCACTTCTTTGAATGTAGACATTTGTGATTACTAGTTGTCTGTGAACAAAATCACAAATAAAACTACCGGTAATTGTAAAATTGCGATCTGTACAGTGGTGCCAGTGGTTACCACCCTCGCCTGACAGCCCCTGGTCTGGGCGCTGTGGTATCCTTCCACAGTTCAATCACTGCTACATAGGTTACCCAGTGACTCTAGATTATCCCTAGGTTTGATCGTGTGTCCCTGCAACAGACTGGCAACCTGTCCAGGTTTATCCTGCCTTCACTTACTAGTAGCTGGGATAGGCTCCAGCAACACCCATAGGGATCCAAAAGGGATTTAGCAGGTTTTGATTATGGATGTAAAATTGCAGTGCTTATTTTAGATCTGTTATTTGTTTAAAAATAAAAAAAATACTTTAAGAAACATCTAAAAATATCCAGAGATTAGATGGTCATAAGTAGTTGTGTAGGAGATCTCTATATGCAGATATCTTTCAGAACACTATTGGTTTAAATCATGGATTTTTTAAGAGCCTAAACAAACAGAGCTGAGTCAGAATTCACCTATAAGCTTCAAAAACAACCACTGACACTTGTACAGATCCATTAGTTTGATCCGGTAAATGTTTTTGATTGATTCAGTTGGGAAAAGCCTCTGAAAATTTTACTCTGGAAATTCCACCCGTGTTGATCTCCACCAGTCACAGGACTTTGCATGTGTTTGTCTGCAGGGTTTCAGGTCGGATGACATGCGGGCGTGGCGTCTGCACTGGAACCATCAGCTGTACAAGGCTCTGGAACACCAGTACCAGACTGGATTGGAAGCCCTGAACAAAAACTTGCCTGAAATACAAATCGACCTCATTTTCAAGTCAGTGATTTTAACTTTCCATTGCTGCATTTTTGTAACTTTTTTTCAGAGGGTTTGGTTTTTTTAATGTAATTTTTCTCCTCAATTTAAACCACCAACAGAGCTGCTTCCTTTTTTAACCCATTTTTAACCCAAGATCTTGTGATCTTCTGTCTCCATTTGCTTGCATGTTTCATTTTCTACTATTTCTAAATTAAGTGGATGAGATAAAAACCAGCCTTGTTTTGATGGATCTTTATGTCTTCACAGGCAGGGTCGTTTACAGTTCCGTCCACCTTTCGAGGAGGTCCGAGTGCGCTACTTTAGAGAAATGAAGCGTTTCATCTCAATCCCCAACCAGTTCAAAGGCGTCAGTGTCCAGGGGGAGGAGCTTATCTTCACCATAATGATCGACAAAAATGCCTCAGGGTTCCTCACCATTTTCAGCAAAGCCGAGGACCTCTTTAGCCGACTGCAGGCCATACACCACAAGTTCAAGGTGCTCGAAAACACAAGATCCTCTCAAAATGAGTCTTTTCAGAAAACCCTGTTTTTGTTTTTTTTTTACAAAGAAAGGATTCTGGTCTTTACTGAAAGCATTGACATCCTTTGTAGTCCAGTCTCATACAGTAGTTAAATGCTTACTTTTAGAAATATTATTACCATTTGTTATTTTCTTGCGGTAAACTCTTTGACTTCATCTTATGATATAACAGTAATCCACTTCTTTCTTTTTAAAGAGTCCACTTTAACCAGTCTTTGTTTTCATATTCCCCTCTAAAATTCTGTGAAATCAAGTCGCAGAATGAACATGTCCTTTTCCTTTTTGTCTAAATCATGCATTTCTAAAGCCTTGGCTGATGTGATGCTTCTCTTTTTTTCCCCCTTTAGTTAATCTTCATCATAGTTATTTTTATCATAAATTTGAACTCGTGGAAAATGATGTCTGGCTGTGATAATGTTTGCTATTGTGTTGTAGGAGTGGGTGGTGCTGGGCCAGGTGGATTTAGAGAAGTTGGTGGAGAAGAATCTGACGTCAGTTCAGGACTGGGAGAGAAATTTCAAAGCCCTAAAAGCCAGAGGGAAAGAGTCAGAACGCCTGCCCAGGTAAACAGAAAGACCGGCTTAGTTTGAGCAGCTTAGGCTGTAGTCACAACTGTCCTTATGGGAGGATACGTGCAGTCTGAGTGCCAAAAATTGGCAAGCCTGTACGACAAAGCTGACCATTCAAGAAAAAAAGACACACATAGAAACTGTAAATGTTGACTGCTCCTTAACTTTTAGTATTTTATTTTTCAAATAGCCAGGAGAAGGTCGACTGCATTACAGTCAATTGTGAGCCAGTCAAAAGCACAATTGATGATTTGATCCAAAGGCTGTTCGACATGCTGCTCCTGTCACTCAGGAAGTCTATACAGGGTAACTTCACTTCAATTTACCAGCTTGTTTTGGGATATTTTGCTCCTGTACAAACACTCTTGCCTAACTTTCATTTAGTTTCCTTTTTTTTAATTAAACATGTCTCCTCTGTAGGATAAATACATTTTAGACTGTTTTATTTTCCTTTTCCTCTCTGTGACATTTTTCCTTTCAATTTCCCTTTTCACGTTTTAAATGCTTCATGTCGTGTTCCTTTCAGGTCACTTGCAAGCCATAGACAGTTTTGTGTCTGAATCTATGGAGGCCTTGTCCACTCGTCCAGACAACCTGGAGGAGATCGGAGCAGCCAATAGCAAATATAACCAGATACTCTCTCGCAAGCCTGAAGTAAGATCTGTAATAGTTAGCAGCTTTACAAGACAAGGTTTATGAGTTTATACATGGTGTCTTTTGTCATTTCCCTATTGGTAAGACTTGGATAAATCATTTCCAGTAGCTTTCTTTTGGCTTCCTAATAAGATGGTTTTGTGAAAGGACTTTTTCTTGATGTTTGTGGGACATATCAAAGTTTTTTTTATGGAATTGTCATGAAAAGAAGCTTAACATGATGTGTGTACAGATGCTGCCGCAGTTCCAGTGTGCTGAAGAGAAGAACCGCCTGCTCCGTGCTGTGGCGGGGGCGGGTTTTGACTCCCTGTCCTCATTGAGGTCCAAGTGGGACAAACTGGAGCTGGTCATGGAGAGCCACCAGCTGATGATTAAAGAACAGGTGACGCCAGCTCAGATCGTCCCCCACCAACCGTCTCCCCCTTTTCATTGTTCTCTCCCAGGTATGCGGAGCTGCTCAGATTCATTCATGCTTTGCTTCCTTCTCAGGTGGAGGTCATGCGGAGTCATGCAGCAGGACGGATCAGCACCTACAGGGCAGATCTAGAGCGTTTTCAACTTCGCTGGGATCAGCTTAAACCCAAAGATGAGAACCTTGAGGGAGGGGATCATGCTGCCCTGCTGGCATGTCTTCAAACCATCAGGGACAAACAGCAGGAGTTCCAGGAGCTGGAGCTTGTGCGCAGCAAACTGCTGTAAGTGTGCTGTCATCTTCTGTATGTGGGCCAAATATTTATGGGAGTAACTTTAGTGTTACTGATGACCATCATCATGTACAAAGAAAAATATTTAGTTTTTATGGTGTCATAATAGGATACTTCAACTTTTACTAATAACTACCTGTTTAAAAGCTTATCCTAGTATTTTTGAACATTTATTTTTCTTTTGTCTGCAGTGAGGACTGCACATACTTTGATCTCGACCCTCCAGACTTCTCCATGGCGGAAGAGATAAAGGTGGACATGGAGGAGCTGAGTCAAACGTGGAGTTTGTATGAGGAGTGGCAGCAGGGCTTCACTGATAAGGCCCATGAGGACTGGATCACATTCAGGTCCTGGACTTGTTGGGATTTGATTTATTTTTGAAGAAATTGTTTCTTCTGTTGTAAATAAACGCGCCTTTTTCTTTATTTTTTGGATATACAGGAGTAAGACTTACGTTTTTGAAGAGTTTCTGCTGACATGGCAGGACAGATTAAGGAAACTAAAGCAACCGACTTCCATGTCTGTTAAACTTCAAGGAGAAGTGGATAAATATAAGGTATTTAGAACATTTCAAGTTATCACTCTTCTGTTTACTTTATTTTATTTTGCCATATTTGTGATTAATCTCAAATACGGGTAGTTTGTCCTGTTGCTCATTTGTAGTAGTAGCCACACATACTATTTATAAATAAGTCGCTATGTGTGGCAGTTTCCCTTTACTGCAGCTTTTATTCTAATGAAATGGCTGCATTTTTTTGTCTTTTTTAGAACTTGAATGAGCCTAAATCTCTCATCACAGATGGGTTTCTTTTTTATAGCTTATTAGCACTTATCAGAGATTAGTTTAGTGCCTCCAGCACATCTGAAGGTTTGACAAACACACTGGATGAGAGTTGCCAGCAAAAATTCCATAAATTGTTAAAATGCTAGACAGTGATGGACTTTTAGACACAACATGACAGTTTTAAACTCAAGGAAAGTTATGAAACTTCATATCTATTCCAGACTACTTGTGTTTAGTAAAAATATGTTTTGTTTTATTGACAAAGGATAAATCAGAAGCCGTTAAATAAGTTACAGCAATTTTTTGTTGTAGGATCACGTCATTCCCAGGTATGTTTTAGAGTCACCAAAATAAAAAAAGAAGTAAAATTATATTTAAAGTAGTAAATTTACGAGAAGAAAATAGTAGATTTACGAGATTTAAAGTTGTAAATTTACGACTTTAACTCTAATAAATGTGCAAGTTTTTCATGTAAATTTACGAGATTTAAAGTAGTAAATTTATGACTTTCTTTCTCGTAAATTTACGTGTTTTAAAGTGGTACATTTACGACTTTTAAAGTCATAAATTTATTACTTTAAAACACCTAAATTTACGATAAACAAAGTTATAATTTTGGCCTATGATTTTTAATGTAATAAATATACAACTTTATTCTTGTAATTTAACAGTAATGACTTTTTTCTTGTAAATTCACGACATTAAAGTTGTAATTAAAAAAAAAGAATGTTTGTAAAACTCCGTTGTACTCAGGAAATTTTATGTTTATGCAATGTTTATGTGAGAGCTGCCCATTCAACTTCAAAGAAACCTTTCATATTTCAGTGTTTTTTTAAGTCGCTCTTTTGATGACTGTATATGAGAACTGGACTGAGTGGCTCCTCCCCTCTGGCATTTAAAACAGGAAGTACCCTCTGGCTCCAAGAAGCCAAAATCCCATAGGCTTCTACAGAGAAATAAAAAACTATTACTCAGTCATTCTATTTTTCAGAATAACCATTCTTACTCTGCTACTTTTTTAACATCGTCTTGATAGTCCAGTTTTTCCCCCCATGTTTTTTCTGTTGTTCAAGTTGTTCAAGCTATAAACTGACCAATTAGATGCCTCTGTAAAAAAATTGTGTTGTCTGCTCGCCCCCATGTCCGAAGTTTAAAAGGTTTGGTTGAAAGATTTTGTGTAGCCAATGACAGCAGACTAAAATACTTATTTAATACGTATAAAACACATAAAAACTGTAAAATTCACCTTCAAAAAATCTAACGTTCGCTTTCAAGTGGTAGGGTGTGGTCTTCCAACAAGCTCACTTCTGATTGGTTAGAGTGGTTGCCATTGAAACATTGGTCTCAGTCCAGTTCGACCAATCCCTGCTTTCTGACGTCGTCTGGCTCAAACATGGCGGTGTCCATATTTAGAAAAAAATGGTGACTAAACTGACTTTATTTGGTTGGGGCTGAAAGTGAACAGCTTTCTATGGGTGATGCCACTTTCACTCGGTCCAGGTCTCAGATACAATCAATGAGTTTAATCGTGTTTGTTTTTTCTAATCTCACTGCTCTCATGTTTGGTCCAGAACATGGTGCCCGTGCTGAAGTATGTGCGTGGGGAGCACCTGTCTCAAGACCATTGGTTGGACATGTTTCGCATGCTGGGTCTCCCACGGGGGACAACCTTAGAGAGGCTTACGTTCAGCGACCTCCTTGCAGTGGCAGATACAATTGTAGAGAAGGCAAAGGAACTCAAGGTTTGTCCAAACCCACACGTTTACGTTGACAACCACTCAGCCTGCAAGAAAGTCTGGTAAAATTGAGTGCCGCACAATGACTGATATGGACAACACTGCTGATCAGGATAGGAGATTATTTCACTGTCAACACAGCATCTTAAGAGCTTCTGATGATCAATAATTCAAGCTTAGATTTTGTTATGTTAAACAAATCCTGTAATGTTAAAATAATAATCTGATTCAAAAAGATAATAATAAGTTTGGAGGGTGTGAGCTTAAACTTCACGTCAAGTTGTTGCTATGCTAGTGCTAACAGCTAAAATATGTTATCTTTAGTGCCACAGAAACGATGTACAGTATGTGTCTCTGTTTATTTCTTTTGTAGGACCTGAATAGCCGCGCTCAGGCGGAAGTGACAATCAGAGAAGCCCTTCGGGAGCTGGATTTGTGGGGAGCTGCAGCCTCCTTCACCCTCACTGAGTACACAGACAGCAGCGGGCGTACGATTAGCCTCATCAAAGACTGGAGGGATGTAGTCAGCCAGGTAAAGCAACTCAAACCCACTGGAAAAATTAGCTGGGGTTGTATCAGATTTCCTTCATTTAATATGGCGTATGCCATTTTTTCGGGGTATCCGAATGAACCATTCCAAAATCTAGTGCCCTGGAATTTTCCAAGAATTCTCTGTAATAAACTAGTGTGCATTGATGGACACTAGATTGGCCAAATAAAGACAATTGGACAATTGAAAAATTTGAGTACATTTTTTTATAAATCATCCAAGTTTTCATCATCAGAACACAACTAATTTATAAGTTGTCTTCGTAAAATGTTCATATTTATCAATTCAATTCAATTCAATTCAATTTTATTTGTATAGCCCAAAATCACAACAACAGTCGTCTCGATGGGCTTCGAAGTAAAACATGAAATCAAAAGGATCACGAATACAAAGAGTTCAATAGAAAAATACTAAAATGAACTAACAAACTGACTAAGCTATACTGGCATCCCTGCCCTTAGACCCCCCTTCGCGGTAAGGAAAAACTCCCAAAAAAACCGGATTCCGGAAAAAACGAAGAAACCTCAGGGGTGCCCACATGAAGGAGGGATCCTCCCCCAGGACGGACAGGCGATTTACCAGAAATCTTAGAGAAGAATTAACTTATCTAAATCTACAACTACATACTCGGTCAGGTACAGAGCAGAGACGAGCCAGAGATGAGCCAGAGGCAGGATCCACAGCCAGGTGTAGGAGCAGGAGCAAAGGCGAGGTAAACGGTCAGGAACTGGAGCACGGATGAAACAACTGGAGTCTGGAAGCACTCCCACTCCCCAGGAGGGGAGAGGAAAAGAGGGACAATACATGAATCGCACTGCACCAAACAGAGGCATGGAGAACTAAATGATAAATTATGATCAAGAATAGAGGAGAGGAAGGGTAGAAGTAAAAAAGGAAAGAGGACAGAACCCCAGTGCACCATAGTTACCCCAGCTTCAACTTCTAGCAGCCTTTTAAAAGAAATAGTTATTATTAAGTTTAATTTAAACAAACTAACATTAAGTTAAATAATCTCTGAATACTAGCTAGTCTGACAATAAGCCTGTCCAAAGAGGAATGTTTTCAGTCTAGCTTTGAATGTAGAAACTGAGTCGGCCTCTCTTACATGAGCTGGGAGTTTATTCCATAAGACAGGGGCTTGGTGGCTAAACGCTCTACCTCCAACCGTACTTTTACTAATTCTAGGAACCACAAGCAGTCCTGCATTTTGCGAGCGAAGTGTTCTGATTGGTTGGTAAGGGACTATGAGGTCCTTAATATAGGACGGGGCCATTCCATGTAAGGCCTTATAGGTTAACAGGAGGATCTTGAACTTAATTCTAGAATCAACTGGGAGCCAATGGAGCGAAACTAACACAGGAGTGATGTGATCTCTTCTGCTGGTTCCAGCTAACAATCTAGCAGCTGCGTTCTGAACAAGCTGGAGACTTCTTAAGGAACTCTTAGGACACGCTGCTAACAAGGAGTTACAGTAATCCAGCCTCGACGTAACAAATGCATGGATGAGTTTTTCAGCATCACTCTTAGAAAGTATATTTCTGATCTTAGCAATATTTCGCAGGTGAAAAAAGGCAGTTCTACATGCCTGAGATATGTGAGCCTTAAATGATAAATCCTGGTCAAGTAAAACCCCAAGGTTTCTAACTGTGGAATTGGGGACTATACTTATACCATCCAGGGAGACTATCTGAGCAGACAGAGCATCTCTGAGGTTTTTAGGACCAAGTATAATGACCTCAGTTTTTTCTGGGTTCAAGAGGAGGTAATTAATTGTCATCCAGGTCTTGATGTCACTGATGCAGGCGTTCAGTTTCTCTATCTGGTCATTCTGGTCAGGCTTCATGGATAAATACAACTGCGTATCGTCGGCATAACAATGAAAATTAATGCTGTGTTTCCTGATTATGTTTCCTAGGGGTAACATATAAAGCGTAAACAGGATCGGTCCCAAGACTGAGCCCTGTGGGACTCCATAGTTGACTCGAGTGCACTGAGAGGAATGGCCATTTACATTAACGAACTGATACCTATCAGACAGATAGGATTTAAACCACTGGAGAGCAGATCCTCTGATCCCTATGTCCTGCTCTAATCTATGGAGTAAAATACCGTGGTCGATAGTGTCAAAGGCAGCACTGAGGTCCAACAGGACCAGAATTTATCAGGCTTTTTCTTCGTGACATCATATTTGCTGTTTGAAAAAAACAACTGGTGACATTTTGTTCTGAGAACTGGAGCGAGTGAGTTTGACGTCATCCATAGAAAATGACTTAGTTCTGGCTCCAATGAAATGAAGCTAATTTAGCTGCCATTTTTGTGTGGAATGGACGCCGCCATGTTGGAACCAGATGACACCAGTAAGCAGTGATTGGTCTGAGTTGGTCTGAGTCTTCATTCCTATAGGAACTACTCTCACCAATCAGGAGTGTGCATGTTAGAAGACCACACCCCTTCCACTGAAAGCTGGCGCGGGAGAATCTGTCAGTCAAATGCTTCAAACATTCGACGTTACACTGCCTACTTTTATTGAAGGATCAGATTGTTTAAAAAATATTTCCCTGCCAGCATCTTACACCCTGCAGTTATGTGCTGGATTGTTTCAGGCGCCTCTTTGCACAGCCTACACCTTGGGTCTTGTCTGGTGTGGTAGATCTGAGCCTCTATGGCTCTGGTGCTCAGGGCTTGTTCCTGATCTGCCAGGATGAGCGCTTCAGTACTGTCCTGTAGGCCAGCCCTTTCTAGCCATTGGTAGGACTTCTTGATATCAGCCACTTCAGTTATGGTCCGGTGGTACATCCCATGCAGGGGTTTGTCCTCCCATGAGGATCTGTCCTCCAGCACTGTATCCTCTGCTCTCCATTGTCTGTGACATTCACTGAGCACACTGTCAGTTGGGGCCTTGAGCTTGATGTATTCATGAATCTTGGATGTTTCATCCTGGATAGTGGCTTCTACACTCACTAGTCCTCTGCCTCCTTCCTTGCGGCTAGCATACAGTCTCAGGGTGCTGGATTTGGGATGGAACCCTCCATGCACGGTGAGGAGCTTTCGTGTCTTAACATCCGTGGTTTGTAACTCTTCCTTTGGCCATCTTATTATTCCTGCAGGGTATCTGATAATTGGCAGTGCGTAGCTGTTTATTGCCCTGTCTTATTTTTGCCATTGAGCTTGCTTGTATTATAATTATTAATATGAATATTATTAATTAATATTCCTTGTATAATGCTTTCCAGAAAGGTTGTTTTGGTGGAGAGCTGCTGAAAGAAGCTAGCTGTGCACTGCCAACTTGTGTTTAGGGGTTTAAGTAGAACCCAAATGTAAGACGCTGAACTCAATGTTTGCTTATGAAAAAAATTTTTTTTTTTAATAGTTGAATAATTAAATAGTTGACAGGACATACCGGTGGTTTATCCATAGTGGCAGTAGTTGTGGGTGGTTGTGAGCAGGATCATTGGGGCGGAGCAACCCCACCCCCACATCCCATCTGTTTACATGGCCCCCTGCTAGCTTACAGCCCCTCACACCCCAAACCTAACGTTAGCGGTACAACACAAAAACAAGCATTATTGGAGCTATCCAGCCGTACACTTTTGAGCCAGATGCCAGATCAGACGAGGAAAACAAAGATGTACATGAATCCAATCGTCTACAAGTGAATGCATCAGCATGGAGCAGAGCAGGGAGCGTATGTCCTGCTTTTTCAAGAGACATTTTTTCATCTGCTCCTGATTCACCATAATATCAATATAGAAATACTATGAAATGCAATTTAAGCCTTATTTTCTTTATATATGTTCTACATCATTTAGAAAAAAGCCACAAGAACATGTTAAAAACACAATTTTCATCCGGTTGGGTCTTTAAGGAATAACACACTCTCCTCTCAAAATTCTGCTTATCTATGCAGGTTGGAGATAACCGCTGCTTGCTGCAGTCTCTCAAGGACTCGCCTTATTACCGCAGCTTCCAGGACAAGGTCAGGCTCAAATGTTGAAAGAATCTGAAGATCTGGAGGTGTTATTTTTGGTGCCAGATGTATTTTCCTTTGTCAGCTTAATGAAATGGTTTTTTGTTTGCATTTGTTAGATTTTATGATCAATTTTTGGAGCCTGTCCGTGTTTCTGTGGTACTAACACTTGGTCTATGTGTCCAGGTCAGTCTTTGGGAGGTCCGCCTGTCAGACCTAGACGAGTATTTGCTTAACCTGAATGCCATCCAGAGGCGCTGGGTTTACCTGGAGCCCATCTTTGGACGAGGAGCTTTGCCTCGGGAGGAGGCCCGCTTCAAACGGGTTGATGAAGACTTCAGGTCCTCCTTTGACATTTTTTTCATTATTACCTCATCCACAGTTGGGGGGGAAAAAAAACATCTACATTGGTTTTTCAATTAATTTGTTCTTCAAAAAAAGCTTTGAAGTTACTTAATAGCTATAAGAACTTGAATCTGCTGTTTGCTATTTCTGTTTGAACCTTTATTTCACAGACAAAAACTAGAATGATTGTTCTTCCCAAAACAAACAAACAAATTGGATCAAATGTCACGTGATGAGCTGCCAGCAGCGCAAAGTTGGAAGCGAAGCAAGTTTAACGCCATCTTACATCACCTTCTTTTTATTAACACTTTTTAATCATCGGGGAGCTGAGAATATTAGCTGTTGCCGTGTTCCTGGAGGACTCTGCTGGATGTCTGTGATCTTCACGCCCTGAGGCAACATCACATGAGAAACCGTCAGTCAGTGGATCCAATCAGCAAAGTCGCACAGGCGTGGGAGTAAATTACGAAACCATTGTCAGTTCTGCAGTTCGCCACTCCAGCCAGAAATGTAACGTGAAACGGATTTAAAATGAATGCAGAGAGGAAGTCGGACATAAACTCTTTGCAGCGATACAAGGAGGTTCTCTTTTCCACAAGCCTATCGCAGGTTGACTCTTGATTTAAGGACATGCTGCCCATTAGTAAAGAATTGTTTTTTTTTCTTGTGCGGGACCTTTTGTTACTACGGAAACACTTTAACTAAAAAAACAAAACAATCAATAAAGTATCTTTGTCTTATCTTATCTAAGACAATGTTGGCTAACTTACAAAGGTGTAGATATTGGTCTTAAACTAAAATTTTCTATCATGTCATGAAGCAAAAATCAGATAAAACTGTTGTTTTGATGAAATTTTGCCTGTTATTATACTGAATTTCTGATTCATTCATGATGGCTTTAAAAAACACACAAACCCACACCCCAGAAACATGTGCTTACATGAAAAAATGTCTCTCCCTTTATCTCTGAATCACATTCTTAATTTGTTCATTTGGACATTTATTAAAAAAATGTTCTCTTTACTTGCATTTAATAAAAAAGTTTGCTAGTATTCATTAAATCATGTTTTTTAGGGTTATCACTCGAGTCACATGTGGCACATGAATTCTACAGTGTTCTGCACAGTAAAATAGGGATTTTCTTCATGTATGTTACAGGTCTATAATGTCTGATATCCAGAGAGACACGCGAGTGGTTTCCCTTAGCTCCAGAGCTGGCATCAAAAGCTCCCTTGTGGCCATACTGGATCAGCTGCAGCGCTGCCAAAAGTCCCTCAATGAGTTCTTAGAGGTACGAACACGATTTCAAGTCTTAAACCAGGAGTCTGCAACTCTGTCATTTAGGATCTCTGGCTGAAGAAAAAAAAATAAAAAAAACAAAAAACAAAACTTGGGTAACTTGGTGAGCACTTATTCAATTGTACCTAGATATATTTACCGGTATACATTTTATGGCTTGGCTCTTGAACCAGTTGCATAAACAGTTGGATTTTCTCTAAACCTCAGGTGACAGAAATTGTGTGCTTTAACAGAGTTTGCCAATTTTTAAAAACTCAGCAAGATATTAGTAAAAGGTTTTTTTTTTGTAAGCTATGTTTATTTTTAGAAAAAAAATAAAAGCATATTATTTTATGCTGAACGACATTATTGTTATCCAAAGGGGAAAATATATATTTTTACAAACTTCATATACTTTCTCTGATGGATCATAAACCAAGGAAGTCCTGTTTATTATCAGGTGAAGAGCAGCAGTAAGTAGAGACAATTATAATGTCCCACCACAATAAACACAATTTAAAAACCTATTTTTTAAGTTGTGCTGTTTACATTTTTTCATTGGAGTAAAATTGCTGCAGTAGAATGATCCTCTGTTTCACTGTGTCTTACTTAAAAAGAAACTTATTTGTGTCTCTAGAAGTTACAAAAACAATATTATTTATTACTTGTTTGTTATTATTATTATTTATTACAAAAATGCTATTTTCTCTTTCTATGATTTTATCTATGCCAAAAAAGCAATAATTCATCATACTTATAATAAAAGTCACAACAACATAAAGACAAAGCAGTGTTGTCTTTTTTAAAGGGTGAGTTAGATCTTAGAGGCTCCTCCTGGGTTTGTGTCTGTGAAGAACACACCCGATTGGCTCCTAAAGTGTTGATGGTTGCAAACCCCTGTTTTAAAACAAGGTTAAAAGCAGAATATGTATTTCCTAAATTGTATTTGTGTGGCAGGAGAAACGATCTGCATTCCCACGTTTCTATTTCATTGGAGACGATGATCTTCTGGAGATTCTGGGACAGGCAACCAACCCAAGTGTCATCCAGTCACATCTGAAGAAACTCTTTGCCGGTCAGAGACATTTATCCCATTCGATTTTCTTTTTCTAATGCAAATGCTATACGACAATACAAATATTATTGCGTATGATTGTTTTGTGTTTCACCTGCTCAGGTATCCATAGTGTTGTGTTTGATGAACAATGCCAGCACATTGTGGCCATGTGTTCTCTGGAAGGAGAAGTGGTACCGCTCAGAACTGCTGTCCGCATCTCCAGCCTTGTTGAGGTGAACTAGAAGTTTGGGAGTTTAAAGCTTTTTATTTAGAGGGGACGGTTAAACGGTATTTGTTGTGCTAAAGGTGTGGTTAGGAGAGCTGTCTGTGCAAATGAAGGAGACCCTGAAACATCTGCTGTATGAGTGTCTGATGGCGGTGAAAAAAGGAAACGTCGACCCCTTGCGCTATCCGTCTCAGGTGAACCAGACCTTCTTTTTGTATGTTCGGCATTTTTTTGATAAATGATTCAAATTTGTTTACTATCCTATTTGAATTTTATAAAAACAGTAAGAAATACCACAGGAAAAAAAGGTTTAAGACGAGTTAAAAAATATAGAAATGAAATGTGTTTTATAAGCAAATAAGTGAAAAAAAGAAATAGAACAACAGTAGTAAAATTTATCTTGGTTAGATTTGTAAAAATAAGTTATTTTCTGCCCTGTAACTAATGAGTTAGTTTTGCCCTAAATCAAGTCTAAAATGACATTTAAACTAGATACTAGAGACAAATACTTGGTGATATTTTGTGTTGCAGAAATGTCATAGAGATATTTGATCGTATTTAAACTGCTTTGTGTAGATTTTGTGTTTAGCTGAGCAGATCCAGTTCACTGAAGATGTGGAGAAAGCTTTAAAACAACAACATCTGCATCAGCTGGAACTTGAGCTTAACAGTAAATTGGAGCACTACACCCGAGTGGACACCAACTCTGATGATTCTCCTAACACAGGTTAGAGGGCTTCTTTATGTGTCCCTGCATTGTTATGTTATAAAATTACAGTTTCCTACCAAAAATTGAGAAATGTACCTCTCTCAGCGTCTACTTTTGATTGCTTTATATTTTTAGGAATATTTATTTCAGTGATAAAAGGAGAAAAAGAAGTTAAGATTAATATATTTAGAGATTCTGTGCAGATATTCAGCCTTTGGTCTCAACCAGTGGTTTTATGCTTTTGTTTGATGTCTTTTGCTCTCGTCGTCGTAAACAAACTTACATAAAGGTATTGTTTCTTTCTCTTTGGGCTTTAAAGGTTCAAACACAGCTCTCTAACTTCAGCTCTATGTTTTATTACACAAGTACACTACTGTTAATAAATTACTTAAGCGACAGTGAAGATCAAGAGGAGAAAAGATCATAAAGCACTATTTTTGCCACGATGTGAAAGACCCATTCTTTCAGTGTTTGTTTCATTGAGAGTCAATAAAATGTTCACAAGTGTTTGCTTTTTTGGGGACGCTCCGTCACCATATTTATGGCTCGTGAAGGTGGGGGTTACTTTGGAACGCCTGACTCTGTGAATGTCTTTGCGGCCGGTGAGCCGGAAGAGGCTGCAGAGGGGCAGTACCCTTTAGAGCACTGCATGCAGTCACTGGCATACTAATTTAATCACCCGGGGCTGGATATATGGCAGCATAAAACATAATGGCTGAGTTTGCCCCCAGAACTAGGATACAAAAAAAGACCCTAATATTTTTATGGAGTTTTGTTATCCATGCATGAGATGAGTGGCTCCTCGGTGAAGCTTCAGCTCCTGGGCTGCAAATTGCTTTGGTTAATCTGTAAAATACATTTTCAAATTTCTTTTGTTCTTTTTTTTTTTTTTTTTGTCACGGACTATGAATATTTTACAGTTATGGTCTATTTTGTGATTGTTGTGTAACCAAATTGTGTTTATCTTTTAAAGTGGCTACAATTTTCATGAAGACTTGAAAACAACTCATTATATTACCGACTCCTTTAAATAAAAGCAGGTGTTTGAAGAGGCCTCCTGGTGCTAATACTAATTAAAGCTTCTAAAGTATTGCAGTGAAGCAGGGTAATCTCTTTTCTGGCCATCATAAATGGGCTGTGAACCCAGAGGGGGGGTGTGTGTGTGTGAAAACTTTACTTCACTTTGGCACGGAGACAAACAAGTGCTGGACACATTTGGCAGATATTTTCCATCCAGGGTGACGCTGACCTCAGTGGTGCTTTCCTGCTAGAGATGATGATTGCAGCTTCGAATGTTACACAGGTTTTAGGTGTGATTTTCACATTTTTGTGATGGATGATTAATGTGGATTAACAAAAATGATTCAGGAACAAATTATTCAAGTTTCAAATCTCTACATATCGTGGAAAATTACCTGAACACCAAGCAGGCAATGTACTATGAAAATTAAATAAAGCTGAAGCAAAAGGATTATTGTTCATCAAAATAATCTATATATAAGGATTAAATTAAATCAAAATCATTTCTTGAGAAGACGTAAAGGTAACATAATAGGTTATGGGCAACATCCTGCACATTGTACACCCATACAGTGTTTGTGAGCTACATAATGTCACTGAATAGAGCCTTTTTTGTTATTTTCTGTCATTTAGCTCAATCTTCTGTCCTGATTTTCATGTTGTCTCTGTTTAGAGTCCGTCATCTTACAGCTGAAGCTGAAGGCTTTGATCCTGGACATTATCCACAACATCAGCATGGTGAAGCAGCTCAACCAGGCAGGCGTTACCAGCACTGACGACTGGGCCTGGAAGAAACAGCTACGCTTCTATATGGGACCAGACAAATTCTGCCACATTCAAATGGTGGATGCACAGTTCAGCTATACTTATGAGTATCAGGTGTGTACTTCACATCATTGCATGCTCCCATGTTTGTTTGAACACCTAAACACTTTCTCTGATGCATTCAGGTTTCAATTTAAATGTCTTTAACATGTTTTTGTGGCATTTTTTGATGATGTTTGAGATGTTTAAAGAAAATCGAGCTCCAATTTTAATTTCTGAGTATTTCTTATTCTAAACCGTTGTGAATCAGGAGCAGATGGATACATTGATGTAGAATAAACACTGGGCACTCCGCAGGCTCCCTGCTCCGCTCTATAATGCCATATCCACTTGTAGACGACTAGATACATGTACGTTTTTTGTTTTCCTCGACTTAACTGGCATCTGGCTCAAAACTGTACCGCTGGATAGCTCCAATTTTGCTCGCCACTTTTGTTGCACTGGTAATGTTAGGCTGGGGGTGTGAAGGGAAGTCAGCTAGAGGGAGAACATGTAAACAGAGAGCTCTCAGCAACGGGGAGGTGAAGGTAGGGCAAGGTTGCTCCACGCCAACAGTCCCGCCCACAACTCAGAGTTGAATTTCTGATGAACTCGTGCTGCTCTGCAGAAACTATGTCCCAGAAAATGACAGGCTTTCTGTTTTTGGCTAAAAACGGCATCATCATAATTAAAAGACCACTGCGAATGCTCTTAGAATTATCAAAATATGATTAGAGTGGGACTTTAACTGTTGTTTCCTTTTTTTTTATAAAAAGAAGAACCTGAAACTAAATCCCTGTAATTTAATTAAGAAAACTCAGTTAAAAAGGAAGAAAAAAGATCATTCCCAAGAAGGCAGTACCAACTTTTTACAAAGTGCATCTTACACTTTTATGAGGGGCCTTTCATGTTGGGATTCAACAACTTGAGTAATTCTCCTGCTGTCTATGATACTTTTAATTCATGTTCAGCCTTCAAAAAGTTCCTAAACCTTTAACTGAATGATCTGGCAGAAGTATGTTAAAGAATAAAAAAAAAATCCACTTTTGCCTTTGGGGGGCACTGTTCATGCAGTCAAAAAAGCCCAGAACATCCTAAGCTGTATTTCCTATCTGCAGTTTTCTGGTAACGCATCACAGATTCAGTGTCTTTTTCATTTTCTTTACTTGTCCCCCCCATGTTTCTTTCATTAGCTTTTGGTATTTTTTGGAATCCCCCACCCACCTAAATCTTTATTTTTGTGTTACAGTTCTTCTTTTCTTCTGTATTTCTCCCCATTTTTTAGGGAAATGCAGCTAAGCTGGTGCACACACCGCTGACGGATAAATGCTACCTGACTTTAACCCAGGCCATGAAGATGGGGCTTGGTGGGAACCCCTATGGGCCTGCTGGCACCGGCAAGACCGAGTCTGTCAAAGCCTTAGGGGGGCTCTTTGGACGCCAGGTTTTGGTTTTCAACTGTGATGAGGTATTCAGATAGTTATTACTTAGGGCTTTGAATCTTATGCATCAGCAAAGATAGAAAAGACCTGGTTTGATTTAAAAAAAAAAAAAAAAGCTGAAGCCTGGATGTCATGTCAATATATCCATGGAGACGAGTGAAGTATTTTTCCTTTGCTTGTCTTTTTAGGGCATAGATGTGAAGTCTATGGGACGAATATTTGTGGGCTTGGTGAAGTGTGGAGCTTGGGGCTGCTTTGACGAGTTCAACCGTTTAGAGGAAGCCGTCCTCTCAGCAGTTTCTATGCAGATTCAGGCCATCCAGGACTCCCTCAAACATCACAAAAACATATGTGAACTACTGGGAAAGGAGGTCAGAAAACGAAATACACATATATTGTCATCTCTCCAAAAAATTCACTGTATTTTTTTTTTCCCTCCACTTCTTTAGCTATTATTTCTGTTAAATCACCCAGTGACACTATATTGTTTATTTCACCAAGCTGTAAACTTGTTAGGTCTTTTATCGTCATCCAATTGCTGATCTTTGAGATAAGGAAATAGTCAATGAGAAACATAAAAATGAAAGTTTAGTGGAGATTTTTTGCCTCTTCTCTTCATCCCTCAGGTGAGCCTGGACCCAAATTCCGGTGTATTCATCACTATGAACCCTGCAGGCAAAGGCTACGGGGGCAGGCAGAAACTTCCAGACAACCTGAAGCAGTTGTTCAGGCCCGTAGCCATGAGCAAACCAGACAATGAGCTTATTGCTGAAGTCATTCTTTACTCAGAGGGGTTCAAAAATGGAGAGATGCTGGGGGGCAAACTGGTTGCTGTCTTTAATCTTGCCAGGTATAAAACATGGCCTTAATTCTTTCTTAAAATCTATATTATGTTTAAATAGGATGTGTGTAAGAAATCTGTGTGAAGCACCAAGATCTGCTGCCTTAATTGTAGTTTATTATCTGTGAATAGGTTTTACTTAAAGCAGTGTTGCTGAGACTGTTTGTTTTCTCAGAGAGTTGTTGACGCCTCAGCAGCACTATGACTGGGGCTTGCGTGCTCTGAAGACGGTTCTGAAGGCCTGTGGAAGTCTCCTGCAGCAACAAAGGAGGCGTCCCGACAAGGAAAAGGAAAGTAAGTGAACCGCTCTCTGTTTTTTCTAATGGATCTGGGATTTCTCTTCTTCCAGCATAGCAGCGTGACATGAAGGGTATGAAGTGTCTGCAGGTTATCCTTACCTGGGAGTCACTTTCTTTACATAACCAAAAGACTCGGGACAAAGTTAGATTTAGCTGTGTGGTGCAGATCTCTGTCATTGCTCCATGATTTAACTACTCCTATGACTTTAGAAGAAACACCTTTAAAAGCTTCATATTTTTATTTTAAATGTTTATCTGAGTAGATAGGGATTAACACTAACAACTGACCAAGCAGATGATTGTTTTTTTGAAATTACAGTTATGTTAATAAGTCAAGTAAGTTGATTGAGCCTATGGGTCAAAGTGAAAATAGGATCAGGTTTTTCCCCCCTTAACTCCTCAGTCCCAGAGTTTATATTGATTTAGTCTAAAATTAGCAGACTGAGGAGTCAAAATTAAATGAGCTATAAATGTTGATTTCTTTTTTCCTGCAGATTGAGGGCTGTGACAGTTACTCATGCATGAACACAAAACATGTTTTTAAAAAAGAAAGAAAGAATTCAATGGCATCAACCTTCAGTTGACTCCCTTCTGGGACTGCAAAAATGTAACTATTATGAAGGTGTACACTTCCCACACCCCTCAAACAGGTACAATATCGTTGTAGGCTTCTTCTTAGAGTTGACCCTAGCAGCGGAAAGTTATCTTGCTCATTTAAAAGATTATTTTAAAACACTGAAAGACACAATTTAGAGAAATAGTTTAAAGACATGCGGTAGATAGTTAGAGATACTATAATTTCTAAAACTCACTGCTGGATGAAAGCCACAAAATGCTTGAAATTGATTCACCTAAAACATGTAACTGTCATATCAGTTGTAGCATTTAAATGGGATATCCCATTCTGACAGCTTCCTAAAGCCTCAGTCACAACTTTCCTGTAAGGGTTGATATGGGCTGCCTGCGGGCAAACAATATTCAGTGCAAACAAACGTGTGACCTGCAGGAAAATCTCAAGGTCGTAGACCACTCTGTGAACTCGTAGAGAGAAAATGTTCATGCACATTTTTTCTATGGGAGTGCTGCAGGAGACAGGCAATAGTGAGCACTTATACAACATGTTAGGGTAAGTAGGGGTAAAGTCGGTGAGACGCGAGTGTGTCGTACGGATCTTTCATTTACTCTTAACCCCAAATCCTGTGGACAGCAAGGAGGGGCCTGTTAATGCTGTTGATGTGATAAGTGTGCGCTCCTTGCGTGCAGCCTGACTTTCAGAAATTAAGGAATTATAGTCTGTGCGAACATCCAACAGGCATGTGTGCGGCATTTTTGTGCAGTCAGTAAGGATCCAGCACTCACCTTACTAATGACTACAGTGTGGCGTCAGGGCACCATACGACAGCATCACCGTTACGTCTTAAGTGCGTTTAAATTACACTAGACTTCCGACTACTTCACAATACACCAACCACACACACAACAGTGGTGCGTCCTATTTTCATGACGTCTCGTGAGGTGGCTGCTAGAGCCTCGGGGGAATTACAAGACCACCCCTTAAGAAGTGAATTCTCCTTTGTAAGACCCTCCATGGACCTGGACAACCCCAAAAACCTTCAGCACCGCCGTACGTAAGGCTTTGAGAGATCATTAATGATCAGATATGGATAACAGCCAACGGCTGAAATAGTAATATTTCATTTTCAATGAAGGCTGAACCTCTGAAATTTGTTGCTCACATTAAGTATGCAACGTTTTTCTTATTCATGTGTCACAACGCAGGGTTTGAGTAGACACACATTTAGATGCCTATAAACTATAAAAACCATTAAAACAGTCCTTTTTGAAAATATTTGCTGCACTGACTCCTAAAATCCTTTAATAAAAACACTTAAACATCTAACCTTTGAAAGTTCTTAAAAGGAGATTGTACGTCTTTGTGCTTTTCTTCTTCACTTCCAGGCATGTTATCACGTCTCCTCTATTGGCTCACTCTCATACCTGCCTGTCAGTTTCTTGCCCAACAGCCTCTCCCATTCTGCCCTGTTTCCCACCCCACACTTGCCTTTATGTGTCTGCCTTACAATGCTTACTCTTTTGTCCCTCTCCTGATTTCAACTCTCCCCTTTCTTGATTCCTCTGCCTGTTCTCTTTCAAATCCATCTGGTCCAATACCCACCCTTTATCTTTTCAACTCTCAGGCACGTGGGCTCACCACACACATCTTCTGTCTGTCAATGGCTCCCTAAGGTTTTGCTGTGAGCATCTCTCTCTGTGTAGTCCAGCCAAGTGGTTCTGCTGAATGCAAGAAGAAAGATTCCACATCTGTGTCTGCAGGGAGGGCCCGGATCTTTGTAGCTGAGAATTAGAGTATTGACAAACTCTAGATCACTGCAGGCTTTGGCAATTAGCTCATTTTTTAACAAGGCACATGTATAAAGAGCAAAACAAAGAGCTAATGTTCATCGTCTTTGTTTTCTGCACATACAATGCTGTTACTTCACTTTTGGTTTTTCTTTGCACTGTTTTCCTTTTTCACTGAGGTGTCTTTTTAAAGATATTGAATTATGCAGATATTTGATCGAGTTTTGCTTGTCAGCCTGTTTGGAATGCAACCGTAATGTGCAGTGTCTTTCATCCATGTGCAGTTCAGGAGAGCAGCCTGGTGGTGCAAGCACTGAGGCTCAATACCATGTCCAAGCTGACGTTTGCGGACAGCTCTCGTTTTGATGCGCTGGTCAAAGATGTCTTCACTGGAGTTGATTTCACTGATGTGGAGGACCAGATTCTGATCCATGCACTAGAGCAGGTTTACCAAGAGGCTCAACTGGAACTGATACCCGGCCAGGTGTGTGTTTACACTGCAACAAGTTCTTCATATCTAATAATTAAGGTGTTTGGTGAAGTGGATTGTTGTAACAGATTAAGGAATTTGCAGCTAAAAAAGGCATTGGAGCTCAATGAACAGCTGAGGCAACGCATGGGTGTGGTCATTGTTGGGCCAAGCGGAGCAGGCAAGTCTACTCTCTGGAGGATGCTCCGAGCTGCTCTGAGCATGACAGGGAAAGTGGTAAGCAGAAAATGTTATACTTACTGCATAAAACACATTATTTAATCTGTAATTTAGACATAGAATATGTTGGAAGTGAAATGTGCGTTGATTCCAGTTTATCTTTGCCAAAATCCTCATTTGAAACTGTAAAGGTCAGTTAAAAGCCTGTTCATCTGCATCCTCTTGTTGATTTTTCTTTAGGTGAAGCAGTACACTATGAACCCTAAAGCCATGCCCAGGCAGCAGCTATTGGGACATATAGACATGGACACTAGGGAGTGGGCTGATGGTGTTCTGACACACAGTGCCAGGTGTGTGGTCAGAGAGCCACAGGGTAAGTGGGCGTCATTATTCTGTGGATGCAAACAATATGTTGGTGCTTAGGTCTTGGTCACAACTGCCCTTACGGGTGGACGCTGGCTGTCTGCAGGTGAAAAATGGTCAACCTGTATTGGACACGCATGTGGCAGACAGGAAATATCGAGGTTTTTGACCACTTAGTGAACCCATACAGACATACAGAGAAAAAAAATATTCATAGACATTTTTTCTTCAGGCAATGCTTTTGGCGACTAGAGTGTGATATAAGGGCACCATTCGGCAGCATTACCAGTGTAACATCCATTAGCATTACAAATATTTCACAATACACTTCACACACTCACAACAATGGTATGTTCCACTTTCACAACGTCCCTTGAGGTGGCATACGGGTCGACCCCCGTATGGGTGCTTTAGAAAGACACTTGCTGTTTTCTGTACTGCATGTGCATCTGTGTTTTTAGAGGTGAACTCCTGGATAGTGTGTGATGGGGACATTGATCCAGAGTGGATTGAAAGTCTTAACTCAGTCCTGGATGATAATCGGTTGTTAACCATGCCCAGTGGAGAGCGGATCCAGTTTGGACCCAACGTTAACTTCCTGTTTGAAACCCACGACCTCAGCTGTGCCTCACCAGCCACCATTTCCCGCATGGGGATGATTTTCCTCAGGTCAGTCAGCTGCTAAAGACTGTTTTTATTTGTACAAAATTCAATTTGCCTAAGTGCTTGTCTTTGAGGTTTTACATCCTGTTGTGATTGCGTCTGAAGTGATGAAGACATAGACGTGGGTGCATTAATGAAGTCGTGGTTGAGGGGCCAGTCAGACGAGTGCCGCAGTCAACTAGAAAACTGGCTAGGAGACTACTTCCAAAGAGCACTGGACTGGGTCTTCAAGCAGGTAACATTTTGCTCAATGCACACTGGTTCAGTAATTGTAAAAGCCTGTAGCTGATATGCTGGTAAACTCGAAGATGTGTTTTTTTGTCTGAATAATGCTGGATGTTTTCAAAGCATTTTAAGTATTATTATGCTGTTTTTAGCCAAAACGACAAAAAAATATTTTCTGCATTGCAGGAGTAGTTCATCAGAAATTTGCCTCTGAGTTGTCGGCAGGACCGTTGGCAGAGAGTAGTGAGCCTGTGCTGATATCCCATCAACCCTTTGTTAACACTCTCCTGTTAGCTTACAGCCTCAAGCTAACGTTAGCGGTGCAATAAAAATGGCGAACAATATTGGAGCTATCCAGCTGTACAGTTTTGATCCAGTTTTTAGCTCAGACGAGGCGAATGCAACACTAATAGATCTATTTGTCTAAAAGTGGATGCATCAGAATGGAGCGAAGGAAGGAGCTTGTGGCTTGCTGATTATTTTATGCCACAAATCTTCTTTCTCTTTCGGCTTTTCCCATCAGGGGTCGCCACAGCGAATCATCCTTTTCCACCTCACTCTATCATGAACATCTTCTACCCTAACGTTAGCCAACTTCATGTCCTCTGTTAAGACATCCATATATCTCCTCTTTGGCCGTCCTCTTGCCCTCCTGCCAGGCAGCTCCATCTCCAACATCCTCCTACCAATATATCCGATATATATAATTTTATGCCACAAATGAGCTCTATTTAAAGCTGCTTTTTTTCGTCTGCTCCTGATTCACTATGATTAGATTAAAGAAATACTCAGAAACACAGTTTAATCTTGACTTTCTTTACATACGTCCTCATCATCAGAAAAAACACCAAAAATACAATTTTCATTAGAGTGGGTCTTTACCGTAATTTCCTACTAATTCAATCATCTTCTATACAAATGACATGTGTGTAATATTATCCTGCTAAGTAAGAACAGGCTGACACGCCCACTTTTCCACTTGTTTACATGGCATGGACCCTGTGAGTGCCTTTCTGTCTCCTCTTTTTATGGCAGAATGACTTTGTGGTGGAAACTAGTCTAGTGGGTACAGTTTTCAACGCTCTGTCACACCTCAGTGCCGTGAATGAGAGAGGAGAGTTCCTCGTAGGTTTGCTGAGAGGCTTGGGAGGAAACCTCAATCTTAAAACACGACAGGAGTTTGCTAAAGAGGTGAGAACCCTTCTTTTTCATCTTTCAGTTAGTAGTTATTAATATTTTATGCCTAAATATGTTTCTTTTTCCATCTGCAGTTGCTAAGTTGGGCCAGAGAACCCCCCCCAGATGCCAGAAAACCCCTCGACACCTACTATGATAATAAAAGCGACCATCTAGCAGCTTACACCTTCCAACACCCTGAGAGTCTCACGCTGGAGCAGTTCTCTCATGCTCACATGCTGCCTGTAATAAAGACTACAGGGATGCAGAGAGGTCTGCATGGCTTTTTCCCATGGCTCACAGCTTCACACAGGCAGCCCTTCATGGTGGTAGGCCCTGAAGGCTGTGGAAAAGGGTAATTGCAGATTTGATAAGAAGCATTTTCTTACTGCGTATGTGACAAAAGTGAAAAAATATTCTGTATAACTCAAATTTGGATTAAAAATTCTGCCTTGCTTTAAAGTAATTGTACCATTGCATGGTAATTTAATTAATTAATTTGAATAATTTTAACAACTTTATCAGAATTTCTTGAGATGAAATCAGGTCTGGTAAAACCTTTGATTGTACATAAGAACTGGACCGAGTGACATCACACATAGAAAACGTTTTTCTTCCAGCTCCAACCAAATGAAGTCAATTCAATCGCAATTTTTTCAGGTGCCGCCATGTTGGATCCAGACGCTGTGATTGGTCAGAGTTGGTCTGAGTCGATGCTTCTGTGGCAACCACTCTCACCAATCAGAAGTGAGCTTGTCAGAAGGCCACACCTCAACCACTTGAAAGCGGGCTACACATAATCAGTCAATAAAATGTTTTGGAAATTTGAACAAAGCTCACTCAGTCCAGTTTTATTGCTCAGTCATTGGATAAAGCAAATGCAGCCACCCCACAATGTCTTGTAGGGTTGATTTTTTTGTTTTTGGCGACTTCACAGCACAGTATTGCTCATTGTGCAGTGCAGAGGTGCTCTACTACCGTCATCCAAAGTGACAAAGATGCAGAATTCACAGCAAATCCAACATTCCTTGTGAATGCACTGAAAGCTCAGAATAATAAGGATATTAGTGGCTCCATGCCTGTGTGTTTTACGCACTCTGGCCAGTGTGAGTGCACACGGTCGTAGGCTCCAAAGTAATTGCTATCCTTCCCAAGGGTTTGAAGAACAATGGTTTCTCCATTTGCCATTTATACTCGAGTTGAGTTTTCTATCAGTCAGTCTGGGCTTTTCTCATCCCCTTGTCTTGCCTTCTGGCCCCGGAAAGGTCAGCATGGCAGTAAGACACTGGCTCTTCTCAGCTCATTCCTCTAGCAAAAGAGCATGCTACTTTTTTTTAAAGGATTTTAATGTGGTCACATAAAAATACAAGTTTATGAATTCAATCTTAGATTTGATTACATTTTTAATCATTATTAAATTCTGTCTTTGCTTTGTTCGCTTAAAAACACACTTTTTTTTTCTAACAGTATAAAAGTGTTTGACACCAAGCTCTCTGAATTCCACATTTAGGAGTTTAAAGCAGCATGACCGATGCCTCATAACACTTACAGTGTGTGTCTTTATGTAGCCTTTTTTGTGTACGTTGTTTTTCTTTTAGGATGCTTCTGCGCTACGCTTTCTCTCAGCTACGCTCCACTCAGGTGGCTGTGGTTCACTGCAGCGCCCAGACTTCATCTCGTCACGTCCTGCAAAAGCTCAGCCAGACATGTCTGCTGCTAAGCTCAAACACTGGCCGAGTCTTCAGACCCAAAGACTGTGAGAACCTTGTTCTTTACTTAAAAGACATAAACCTACCTAAACCAGACAAATGGGGGACGAGCAACCTCACTGCCTTCCTTCAACAGGTAATGATGACACAGAAAAACATGGATTACAAAAATACTTTTTACTTGGGTACTTTAAGCACTTGTTTCTCTGAAATACTTGAAGTAGATGTGACATGCGTTTAATTAAACATCTTTTTTTGGCTCTAGGCTTTGACATATAAGGGATTCTATGATGAAAATCTAGAGTGGGTCAGTCTTGAGAACATTCAGGTGGTGGCCTCCATGTCAACAGGAGGTTCTGTCTGCAGCCATTCACTCACCTCACGCTTCTGCTCCATTGTGCGCATCTGTGCTATAGAGTATGTATGAAAAGAAAGGAGCGATTACATTACAAGTACAAATATTTTGTAGCATTAGCCTCTTTTTTGCTGTTTTTTTTTTTTGTAAAATCCTATTATTTTCTTTGTCTCATTGAATGTTTCTTCAGCTATCCGGACAGAGAGCAGCTTCACTCCATCTACTCAGCTTACTTGCAACCTGTTCTCCAGCATAGCCTGGGCAGCCAAGCAGGCTGGGCCAGTACAGGGAGAACTCATCAGCTAGCTGGTTCTATGGTTCAGCTCTATGAACAGGTATTACATTAAAATAGAGGTCATTAATGCGCAACTAGGGAGATAAATGCGAAAAAGAAACAGATTTTCCGCTGCTGTTATGCCCAGAACAAAAAGAAATATATCTTGACCTAGGTCAGTAGAGGTGGGTGGAATCAGCCTAAGAGAGCTGGCATGGGAAAATGAAGCTGCCAAAATCAAACTTAAGCAGTTTTTTTGTTCTGAGCTAAGCATATGTGCAGCATTTGTCAGCTTTAGTTGTTTTTTTTCCCAATCAGAAAGCATGTTAGCTGCAATTTGATGACACTGAGTCTCTCACAGGGTACATCTGACTTTATCAGCAATTTTTTACTAATTGGAATGTACCTTTTCACCAGAAAACATCAAATGTAGGAGCATGAGTGACTTTTTTTATCTTATGTCAGTTGTTCTTTTTGGCTCTTAACTGGCTCAGCTGTGACCCTAGAGCAATCACATAAATATCGACGGTAAGCCAGAAGTGCTCAAAAGCCAAGGTAGTAATAGTAGGTAGTTTGTCCTCTCTGGGTGGGTGGAGTGCTCCTGCCCCTGATGGAGGAGTTCAAGTATCTTGGGGTTTTGTTCATAAGTGAGTGAATGAAGGAAGATTGGAGTGTGAGATTGACAGGTTAATTGGAGCGGCTTCAGCTGTTATGCGGCTGCTGTATCGGTCTGTTGTGGTGAAGAAAGATCCAAGTCAGAAAGCAAAGCTCTCAATTTACTAGTCGATCTTTGTTCCAACACACACCTATAGTCATGAGCTCTGGGTCATGACCAGAAGAATGAGTTGCTGAATAGAAACAGCTGAAAAGAGCGTCCTCTGCAGCGTGGCTGGATGCTCAGGCTTTTGTAATTGTAAACATTGTCTTGTAATATGGTTTTATGCATTCAAATCCACGTTAGAAACTAGAAGAGAAAAATGTAGTTGAAACTTGGCTTAAAAAATCCAACATTTTATAGTCTTCTTTTATTTCTGTGCTTGTTTTTATGCTGTAGGTGAAAGCTAAGTTTACAGTGGACGACCACAGTCACTATCTTTTCACACCATGTATCCTGACCGAATGGGTTCTCAGTCTGCTGCGATATGACCTTACTGCAGGTAACCAATATCTGAGATAACTAAATGATTAAGCTCTTTGTTCTTTGCTCATTCTATATGTATTACCAGTAATCTGAATCAGCACTTTGTTTTCTCCAGAAAAACAGAAAACACAATAAAGAAACTCATTTTTTGGTGAAATGTTCTTTAATAAAAAACAAAAACAATGTTTATGCAGTGCTCATTTACCCTACTATCTGGTTGTTTTCACTGAGTTGTGGCAGCTGTTTCAACTGCATTTACTTTTTTAGTGCATGTCAAAGTTTAATCCATATTTTAGAAGCATTTTTATTGTAGTTTAACAAATAGACCAAGTACTTAAAAAGCATAAAAAGCAAGTGTTAATATTACAGATTTATCAAGATTACAGAGATCTAATTTAGAGAGTTGTGCACTCAGATATTGCAATAGACTAAATACAGTTGGAGGGAAAGTTGCATCATATGTGGAAAAAACACTACATTTTAAAGTTCTGGACAGCATGACGACTGCAATTGATAATATTCTTGAATGTTTAACATTCAAAATCTGTAAAGCAAAGAGAAAACACATTGCTATTAGATTCCTTCACAGAACTCTTGGCTCAAGTACTGAAATGTTTACAACTTGGACAGAGATAGATAATCAGTAGATAATCAGTGGGCAGTGGCTGCATGAACATTATAATAACTTTTAAAATGATTGTGTTTTCCTGAGATTAAATTACATAGATTCATTCCATAGTCAATAGTAAACCATTATTTCCCATCAAACTAGTCACTGATGGTTTAAATTAAAGGCACATGAGCTGTTTAGCATTAGGGATTGCCTTTTGTCCTTTCTGTTTTTTTAAATTGAATGTGCCAGAGAAACCTCCCAGTATAAACAATGCCTCTGTTTGTCTGTATTTGGTCAGTGGTATACGTTTACTTTGACAGATACTCCTGAAAGCAGTGACCTTTGAGAATAGGACGTGACACTGTCTTCTTAGCCAGGAGCACTGTGCTGCTTCCTTAGGGACTTTACTACATTTTGTGTGTATTCCTAAGGTGTGTTTTTTTTTCTTGCCTTTTCTTTTGTATAATAATATCTTTTTCATTTGCAATTTGAGAGTTCAAAAGAAAAAGTTATAGGCAAAACAAGTTTACATTTTTGATGGAAAAATCAAACATTTTTAGTGACTAAATGTCCTATTTTAGGTCAGAAAAGGAAATTATTTTATTGAAATTAGGGCTGGGTTGATAAAATTATTGATCTAAGTTTAATAGATCAATAATCGATCCATAAAAGTAGAGTTCGAACTTATATGCCTTTCCTTTTCCAGTGAGCTAACGCAAAACAGCAGTAAATCAATGTCCGTTAGCTTAATGCTAACGCATAATGGAATTTCCCATAGGACGGCTAATGCTAACATTTGATTGACCTAAACATACATTGTTGACTAGATGAACAGCTCTACTCAAAGGCATGAGCTTTCCAAAGTATAAATAATAAAGTGTAACGCTATAACGCGACCTCCACCTAGTGGCCAAAGTGAAACGCCCTCCAGGAGAGGCAGGACATAATGATCTGCACATTTTTGTTGGAGCTTCTCTGTCTGAGAAACAATGTAACACTGTATAGTGTCAACAATCTCATTGGTTTATTATTTCACTAATACATTTTACAGAAACTGGGAACTGTATCAGATTAACATATTCAAAACATATATAGATTATTACTGTTTTTTACAAATATGTCTAAATGTGTAAACCGTGTCAATTCAAAATTGAATCGAATCAAATTGAGTGGATCGAAAGAATCTGAGAAAATCACAAATGGAATTAACCCTGGCTCTGGTGAATCGAATCCAATCAATTCTGTAAATGATTGATACCCAGCCCTAATTGAAACTTTTATAAACTTTGTGCAGCTGAACTCGTTTTTGTACTTTCCATTTTAGCTCAATCTAATCTGACACAAAGTGTGCTGGAGGTGATCGCCTATGAGGCCAGGAGGCTCTTCAGAGATCGGCTCGTTTCCTCTAAAGACCTCCACACCTTCGACAACATGCTGTCTTCGGTCATACGTGGAGACTGGAGCTCTGATGCTCTGGACAACATGGCCGGTATGAAGTGGCTCTTTACTTCCTGCCCCTTCATCTGCTGACTGTGTTAACGCAGCAATAATCACAACATGCTGGAGATGAGTCGCTTGAGGAGTTTCATGACAGCTTTTATGGATTGCTGCTTGTGCCTTAAAGAATTCTGAATGTGATTACATCGGAGCTGGTTTGACAGCTTTCTATTTGGCATTTTCTTTAGCAATTTCCTTGGTAATGTTCTGTTTACCTGCTATATACTAGGATGGCATTTTTATTTTTTTTATTTTTCAGTTGGTTTTGAGTCTTGCCTCATAAACAAGCAGTGTGTTTATTAAAATTTCCCATCCGCTGATGGAAAATATAATGCCACCCTCGGTGAATTTAATTTTAGCCATTGCAGTGTTAGGAAGCTGACAACTGCCTATAAATTGTGTCTGGAGTGCATGGCATGATGCCAGTGCTCTGCTTTGCTGTACACTCCTGGAAAGAGAAAGATAAAGCTATGTCACCTAAAATGACATAAATCGGTATGAATACATACTTTTGATTTATTATTTCTGTATCATGAATTTTGTAGAAAACCTTCATATAACTTGCTCTAAATACCTGTAGTTTTTTTTCTCTCTCCCTGTAGATGGTTTCTATGTGACGTGGGGATGCTCTGAAGGGACTGTGATGGCTCCTTGCCAGCCTCTCCCTCCTCATGGAAAACAATTAGGTCGTCTTGATTCGTCTGATCTCAGAGAAGTCATACAGAAGGTAAGTCAAAGCCCCAATAGTTGTCACAAACCTGGGTGTGTGAACTTTGTCCTCCACGTTTGACCCATCCACTGGGGGGAGTGGTGCCGCGCACGGGAACCATTTGGTGTTTTAACCAAATCCAACCCCTTAAGTCTTAGTCACATGCACCGGTATGGGGGGTTGACCCTCTGGGTTTTTTGGTTGTTCATGGTTGCGGAGGGTTTTAAAGTTAAGTGGCTGCATCTTTTGAGGAACGCAGGTGTGTCTTGGAGTTCCCTTAAGGCGCGTATGGACACTTCAAGGTATGTTAAGGAATGTACCATTGTTATGCATGCGGCAATTGTTTTGTGGAATCTTTTTAAGGATAGTGGAAGTTGCACACACCTATAACAAATGGGTGATTCTTTCAGACAATATCCTTACGCTGCTCTCTAGCCGTTTGTAAGGTGTGAGTTCTGACTTTACTGACCGCGCGCAAATGCTGTGCACATGGGGTGAGCAAGAGATGTGCAAGTCCCCATAGGATGCCGAATGTCCACACAAACTAGACTCTGATTGTTTCATTTTCGCATTTCTAACAGTCAGGCTGCACGCAAGGTGAACTCTGGGTTCACCGAGCGGTCTCCAACCTTGATATTTTATGTGGGCCACCTGCTAGGGTTTTCCCATCTTTCGTCCGCAGACAGCCCATATCCCCCCATAAGGGCAGTTATGACCAAGGCCTTAATGTTGAGTGTAAAGCAGAGAGGTGTCTACTCCTATTTCTGCTATGACTCAACAGTGCATTTGAACCCAAAGCTTAAAAGTCTCAGAGTGGACACTCTGCCACGAGGCCACTGAGATGGTGTAAGCTAGTTGTTTGCACTACCTCAGTGAAAGTTTGGTATTTTTACACAATGATATGTTTAGAGCTTCTGTTTGTGTTTAATCATCTTAATCTTCTACCAGGGGGTAATGCTCTATAACCGTGACAACAAGGAGCTGGACCTCCTCCTCTTCTGGGAAGTGTGTGACTTTGTGTCCCGGGTAGACCGGGTCCTGAGTCGACTCGGTGGTTCTCTTCTTCTGGCGGGGCGGAGCGGAGTGGGTCGGCACACAGCAGCGTGCCTGGTGTCTCACATGCACGGATATGCATTATTCACACTCAAGATTTGCCGCGGTTATACACTGAAACATTTCAGCAACGATCTCAAGATGGTAAGAGAGGTTTTGCACCCTGACCCACTCACTGGGCTGAGATGTCACATTTTCCTGATTTCTCTTGAACACATAAACACATAATTACTTTTTCTCTTTTTACCACTTTTATTAATGTACTATAAAAATGTGTCATTGGTCATGCAATGCATTTATAGGTTTCCATATTAGAGCATATCTCTATGTCTATAATGCAGCTAAAACGTTCTTTTTCTGTCCATAGGTGATGCAACTAGCTGGACTTGATGGCCAGCAGGTAGTTTTGCTGTTGGAGGATTATCAATTTGTCCATCCATCTTTTCTGGAGATAGTGAACAGCCTGCTGTCATCAGGTGAGCATTATGCTGGGGCATGCTTTGATTTGTACTCCTGGGGGAGCAGATTGGAATAAGTTAGCATCGTTCTTAACTTATAAGACCCACTCAGACCTTTTGATCTATTTTTAAGTAGTCGTATTTTAATTATGATTATGCTGTTTCCTAAGACATAGTTTCTGCAGAGCGGCAGGGGTTCATTAGAAATTAATCTCTGAGTTGTGGGCGGGACTGTTGGTGTGGAGCAACTTTGCCCGCCCCTACCCTCGCTGTCGTTGAGAGCTTGCAGCAGAGAGCTTGTGGCCCGGCCAGCGTATTTTTTCGGTTGCACCTGATTTGAAAGGATTTAAATGAAGATATATACAGTATGTCCTCCATCATCAGAAAAATCTCACATGAACATGTTAAAAAAACATGATTTTTGTCAGAGTGTGTCTTTAACGCTGCTTCTGTGTCTGAAGCTGACGCATGAAGCTGACCATTCTGAAGACACAAACACAGGAAAGACCTTTTTAAAGTATTTAGAAGCCTGGATAAGGTCATAGCTGATGTTGTGTTTTAGGTGAAGTTCCAGGTCTTTACACTCCAGAGGAACTGGAGCCATTGCTGTCCCCACTTAAAGACTCTGCCTCCCAGGACGGGTTCAGTGGACCTCTTTACAACTACTTCTCTCACAGTGAGCACAATATGACTATTTGCAGTTCATTCTTGAGTGCTTTGTGTATAATAATTTACAGTTTTAGTCAGTTCCTATCTCTTTAATCTTTCCATTTTCTGATGAGCAGTCCATCTGTCCATTACCTTTTTCTTTTTATCCAATTCCTTTTTGTTTAGGAATCCAGCAAAACCTCCACATTGTTCTCATTATGGACTGCTCCAACTCCAACTTCACCATAAACTGTGAGAGCAACCCAGCTTTTTACCGCAAATGTTCTGTTCAGTGGATGGAAGGATGGTCTGAAAGCAGCATGAAGAAGGTAAAGGCAGACAAAAAACCCTTTCAGGGGGTTGAGAATGCAGTCCTATACATGCATACTTATTTGAATATGAAGCTGGATTTATGTGTGGTAATCTGGATTTTACATATTTGAAGTAGGTCTGTTGTCGATCCTTATGAGGGACTGGAGCTGGCTGTATGATTAGTACTGACTGTAGACCTTCAACTTAAACACATTGTCTATACAATTAAGACAGAGCCATGACATTTTACCCTGATGATAAAAGCGTTACTATATTCTCTGGTCTATAGATCAAGTCTTAATTACTTATTTGTAAACTCAACTGTCTACCATATCAGATTCCTGAGCTGCTCCTCTCAAAAACAGAAGATGGTGGCATCAATGTCAGAGAAAAAGCGACTGATGGAAAAAGCTCAGGTGTGTATGGTTTATCAATGCTCTGCTGCTATTTTATGATTGTAATGTTTACATCATTTTTGTTGATTAACTGTTTAATAACTCTCTGCACTTGTGCTAATCTAATTAATATTTCGTAAATATTTTCTAAATGTCATTTTCTCTTAAATGTTTAGTTGAAATTATTGGTTCAGTTACACAATTGAATTGTTTACAACACGAATGAAAAGAGCTTGTTCATGCTCAGTTAATTGCAATATCCTCAGGATGGCACAGAATCACATTGACTGTATTTCAGGTGGACGTTTAAGGTTGCAGAGATTTCACTTCAGGTCTGTCCTTGTTCCCCTGCAGGGTCTGAGCATGGAGACCTGTGCCGTTTATTCTTAATGGTTCACGAATCATGTAAAGAACACGGAGCAACACCGAGCCAGTACATGGCATTTTTACACGTGTACACTTCTTTATACAGCCGCAAGAAAAACCAGCTTACAACCAGACAGCAACATTTACAGGTAAAATGTCACCTGCAATAAAAACCACACTGTGGATTTAATCAAGCAAAACTTTTGTCTCATTTATCTCCATTGGTGGATTTCAGATGAGGAAAGTGAATGGTATTTTTAGGTGCCGTCTAAGCAGTGTAAACACAAATTTAACTCAGAAGCAAATCAACGCTTGTACAAGTGGTACAGCATTTATACAGCAACAGAAAATAATAATGCTTCAACTATAGATAGGAATGTTTGGCTTTCACCCCAATCAAAATCGTGTTTTGGGTATTTTTTAACATGTTCTTGTGTGAGGACATGTATAAAGAAAATTAAGATTAAAATGGCATTCCTGTGTATTTCTTTATTCAAATTGTTGTGAATCAGGAACAGATGAAAAAATGCAGTTGGAGAAACTACAATCAGCGGGCCACAAGCTCCCTGCTCCACTCTATTCTGATGCATCCACTAGCCGACGACTAGTTTCATGTACTTCTTTGTTTTCCTCATCTGGCATTTGTTTCAAAGCTGTACGACTAGTTCAAATACTGGTCACCAACCATTGTTAGGTTGTGCGTGTGAGGGGCTGTAAGTTAGCGGGAGAGCGTGTAAACAGAGAGCTCCTAGTAACGGGGGAGGGGAAGGGGAGGTGGGGTTGCCGTGAATTTTGAAAGATGAATTTCTTACAACCTTCTACAACTCTGCAGAAACTATTCCCCAGAAAACATGTTTTTTTGACTTGGGCTAAAACGGCATGATCACAATTAATAGATCACTGAAAAACGCTTTGAAAATAGATCAAAAGATGATCAGAGTGGAACTTTCAATAAAATGTTGCCAGCATAGAAGTCTTTGCCCTGAGTTGTAACCACATGGTTGCCAAATGTATTTATGCTTGTTTTTCTGATATTAAAAGCCCATTTCTTGGTTCTGTGCTCTGATGCGTTTGCAGGCAGGTGTGTCTAAACTGAATGAGGCCAAAGCGCTGGTTGATGACTTGAAGAGGCGGGCTGCAGAGCAAAGTGCACTGCTGAAGACTAAACAACAGGAGGCAGATGCTGCCCTGCAGGAAATCACCACCTCCATGCAGGTGTGTGTGTTTGCTCACGCGTCTGTGTGTTTGTGACTGTTTTACGTCGGGTTGTTGTCCCCCCGTTCTGTTGCAGGTTTTCATGCCTTCCTCAGTTTATTGTTTCTCTTTGTCTCGGTTTGGTGTCTCTAGCAGGGGGTGGTGTTTTCCTCTCCGGGCCTGAAAAAATCTGCCAAAAAAAGACACGCTGACAAACTTCTTCATTTCATCTTTACCACTTCTGATCATCATCTAATTAATTCCAACAACTGTCTGTAGAGGCAGAATTTTCTCCATCAGGACAGGAGTTTTTTTTAGTATTTTTGTTTCTCATCTGTGTTTTGGAGCATAACAGACTTGTTCTGGATTTCTTAGAGCCCTCATGTTTAAACACAGTGCGCATATTTGTTTCCTTTTTTATTTCTAGCCAGTATGTGATGGAGCAGCATCATAGGAAGTCAGCCTGATTTTGTCTTTTAATCCCTCTGTCCTTTCTCTATATTTCATACTGACATTGCTCTATTCCCTTTTTTATTTGGGACCGATGAATTCCCATTGTTTTTGATGTTTTTTTGTTTTTGCTTTTTTGTATCACTGGCTGTTCTGCCTCATTTTTAGTGGGTTTTTTATTCAACATTAAGAAGGACCCCGTCACACAATATATTTCCCGATCTCTAATTTTCCATGCATGCTCCAAGTGTGACCCTATTTTAAGGGAGTATACATTAATCTTTCTACCAAAGATGAACTGCTCCTGTTCTATAGTTGGCTCCATTCGGGTGGTTCCAAAGAATCTGCCATTTTACTTCCACAGACGGACAATCGTCTGTTTGCAGCTGTTCACATTTTTTAAAAAGTATGGAGAGCATCTATTGTGTTTGACTAGTTCACTCCAAATGATTTTGGGTTTCAGAGGATTGCTCAGTGGAAAAGGGTCCATAAAAGAACAACACTTTCAGTTTTTCACTTTTGGAAATTACATGTTCTATTAGTTAGTTAATGAGAGGGTTGATGAGAAGATAAAGATGTTAAATGGCAAATTAGACAGTGTGCAGTGATAATTAATAAATAGATTCATGGCTTTTGTCTATAGCTGTAAAATGAGCCAGTGTGGTAGAAACACTGAGGAAGACAAAGAGATGAAGGTTCGTTTCCAAGCCTTCATCTCATTGTCATCTCAACAACTTAGACTTGGGAAAGATAGAATAATTTAGAATCAGTGAATACCTAATACTTAACAGATTTCCTGACAGTTGGAATACTTGACTTTTTGCTTGAATTGTTTCATAAGTGCACAGTAATAAAACTGACCAACTCCTTTTTGAACAGTTGGAACCCACATGGTGGGAATTTAGTTAATAGTATTTCAGAGCACTGAACATCAGTTGTGCTTTTTGTTCCAGAATGCAAGTGACCAGAAAACAGAGATGGAAAAAATCAAGGAGAAAATGGCAGTAGAGGTGTCCAAGATTGAAGAAAGGAAGGCCAAAATAGAAGACGAGTTAAAAGAAGTTCAAGTAAGAAAAATGCCCTCTAACCTTTTTTTTTTTTTTATTTCCACATTTGCAATCCCATCTGTGCTTCTCCCTCACTTGGCTGGACATGTCCTCCTCCTCTTCCCCTGCTCCCCTCTAGCCTTTGGTAGATGAAGCAAAGCGAGCAGTTGGGAACATCAAGCCTGAAGCTTTGTCTGAAATCCGTTCCCTTCGCATGCCCCCTGATGTCATTAGAGACATCCTGGAGGGGGTGCTAAGACTGATGGGCATCTTTGACACTACCTGGGTCAGCATGAAGAGGTGAGAATGGAGCATGCTGGGATAAAACTTTAAAAGGAGGGGCTTGGGTTTTAAACACTGAGTCAATTTTTATTTTCTCTGACCATAAACAGTTTTGGGCAAAAGGAACCAGTTTGTTAGTAATTCTTCCTTTCATAGTTGTTTTTCAACATTGAAAAGTCTGACTCTGTCCTCTTTCCTCTGTAGCTTTCTGGCCAAGCGCGGCGTGAGAGAGGACATCGCCACGTTTGATGCCCGGAACATCACTCCAGAGATTCGCCAGAGTGTGGAAGAGCTGCTCAACAGGAACAAGGCCTCTTTTGACCCCAAGGTCAGCCAGCAGTGCTTTCAGGAGGACGACTGTTAGTGTAGATATTGATGTGAATTCCCTTGATTATGCGTTTTTGGCCTTGTTGGTACTTGAAAAGGCACTGGTTCTGTTTAACTCAAGTTGTTTCTGACAAATGATGCTCTTATTGCTGTCAGAATGCAAAGCGTGCGAGCGCCGCAGCTGCTCCTCTGGCTGCCTGGGTCAAAGCCAACGTCCAGTACTCCTTTGTCCTCGAGAGAATAGGACCACTGGAAAAAGAGCAAGCTGGACTTCTGGAGTAAGAACACGCTGAAAAACACGTCCTTCTCATAACAAATGAAAAATGATTAGATTCATGTTGTTGTAGGTAAAAATCGCTCTATTGAACAAGTAGAATTTGTCTTGGCAAGATTTCTAAAAATAAGTTGTGATTTCCTGTCTTTTTGAGACTGAATTAAACATTGAAATTACCTATATAGTTAACACTAATATTTAGGTATTTTGCTGTAGAAATATTATTATATCTTAAAATATGCATTAGTGCTCAAAACAGAGTATTATATCAGTAGGTATATTTATACAGTCTTCCTCCAAATATATCATAATTACTAAAATAGTCCAACTATTCTTATTTATAGACCAGAATCATCATGAAATATGACTGGAATTACACATTTTAAGATAAAAATGTCAAAAAAATTATTAATCCCTAAGTGTTATGAGTCAAACAAAATTTAAGTTTCCCTAAATCACATCTGTTTCTTGAAACAAGTCCACTAATCATCACAAAACACCTCTGCTTAAAATTGTGTAAATAAAAAAAATGTTTGATCAGAAACATTACTTACGGTAAATGATATGTTTTCCAAAAATGACTAAATAAGATATTCAGGACTTTTTGTCTTAAAACATCTTGTTGAAAAGTTGCCAGTACCGGAAAGTTAGTTTTGTCTTATATTAAGTCTAATTTTTGTAAAGTATTTAAACTAGAAACTAGACACAAATATTTGGTGAGATTTTTTGTAGTGCAGGCGGAAGTTCCCTTAAAACATTCAATTGTCTGTTGTTGTTTTTATTGCCTTAGTGGTTCATGTATAAAAAATGTCCATAAAGATTACATGCTTGTGAGAGAACGAGTGATTCTGGGTTTTTACAGACAGCACATGTATGAAAAAATCACCTCCAATCTCATACATATAAAGCAGTGACAAACATGAGATAATGTCTAATATTTGCTTTACTTTGTACTCTTGTGTGGTTCTTTGCCGCTAATCCAGAAATCTTCGAAAAACAGAAAATAGGAAGAATAAACTCGAGGATCAGCTGAACAATGTTGGAGCCAAGGTGAACAAGCTGAAAGAGAAGTATGTATCTTTATATTCTCCTATGTGTGCCTTTATATTTTGGAAACATCCATTTTTTCTTAAGATGTACCTGTTTGTCTTTAAATGCGATGCTTCCTAAAAGTCTTTGAAGACCCACTTTGATAAAAATAGTGCTTTAAGCATGTTCTTGTGGCATCATTCTGATGGTAGAGGACATATAAAAAGAAAAAATAAGCTCATAATTGGAGTTATGAGTATTTCTTTATTCAAATCATTATGATTCAAGATTCAAAACGTCATTTGACAAAGATCTTATTTGTGACGTAGACAAATAAGGGCAGCAATGGAGAGGGGAAGGGAAGGGGGCGGGGTTGCTCTGCATTAAAGGTCTTACCGACAACTCAGAGGCGAATTTCTTACAAACTACTGCCACTCTGCAGAAGTCTTAGAAACTTAGAAAATTATGTTTTTTTGCATAATCTGGGACTACTTTTACAATAGAGCAAAAAATGATTAGAGTGGTACCCCATCGTGTGGACTCCTGTGTTGAGACTTACTAAGAATAAAAAAAAGAATATATTCCAAAATACTTTGGAAAACTAAAATTTGTATTTTTTATAGATACAGTGTTCCCTCGTTTATCGCAGGGGTTACGTTCTAAAACTCTCTTGCGATAGATATGGATATAGGAAATCTGCAAAGTAGGATTAGGATGTTCTAAGGCTTTAACTCCTCACTATAGACTTTATTATCCACTTTTCTCATACAGACATAAACATTTTATTGCTTGTTTAAACTCGTGAAGTTGAAACCCTTACAGAAAAATAAGTCCAGTGTTATAAAACAAAAAAGATCTGTTTGTGATCAAAGATCTATGTAACTCCGGCAAGCATCCAGGAAACAGTGATCCTGCAAAAGGTGATCCAGGATATAGTGAGGAACATCAAATTACCGTACTTTAGCACCACAAGAAGACACAACATGAAAACGGCCTCAAAGCAGTCACACAAAGACCTCTCCAACACAGACCTATCTAAGACAAAAGTACAGCCTTTCTGGCTCAGGAAAAAGCATCACATACCACAACTTCTGCCTTCATATAGATTTGTATTAAAGTGTAGAATTAGGCAAGGCAAGGCAAGGCAAGTTTATTTGTATAGCACAATTCGTACACAAAGTAATTCAAGGTGCTTCACAAAACAGAAAAATGCATTAAAATCACAATACATCATAGAAATAATCAACATAAAATTTACTTTAAAAGAAAAGAAGAAAAAAAAAGATTTAAAAAGAAAGGAAGGAAAGAAAAATTAGAAGAAGAATAAGAAGAAGAATTAATGTGCTTTAAAGTATGGGCGTTTTATTTTTAACCCAAAATTCAAAGTAATGTGCAATTCTCAAATGACAGTTCAGTTTGCAATTTGACCGTGCAATTTGAGATAAATTTAAGTTACAAAAAAGTTTTTTCCTAAGTTTGACACAAGTGTATTAAACGTTTTTGTCTACAGTTTATCATAGTGTGTCTTTTGTAAACAAAATTTTAAATATGTGACAAAAACAAAGAAAAAATTCTATCTTAATCAGGTCTAATATCTGCTAAAGTTTACTCCAAAGTTTACTCTAACCTTTATCCCCCAATTTTTATGTCAACCCCAAAACTGAAATAACTTTAATTTTTCATGAACTCCTTAAAAACTGCAAAGTTTTTCATTACTGCCGCGCTCAATGTGCAGAGGAAGCTGGATTTATGTTTAATAATCAAGGATCAACAGAACTCCTCAATGGTCCTGCATTAACACCCACATTTAATTACTGATATCCACCCCCTCCTGTCCTGCCTTCCTGAGGTTTCAGCGTCACACTGCAGAGGCCGCTAAGCTGGAGGCCGAGGTGACGAAAGCCCAAGACACCATCACCGCTGCCGAGCAGCTCATATCGCAACTGGTTGGAGAACACACACGCTGGAATGCACAGGTAGCTTGATTTATGGCTCTGCTGATATGTGTATTGGTGTGGGAGGGTTTACAAATGTACTCCGAAGGGAGTCCATTTACCATGCTGCAGCAACAGGAGGGACAGCCGCCAATGTGTGCGTACGAGACCGATGGAGGAATCCGGCTGCTCCCCGGTCCCCTCCGGCTGTTTTTACTCCTCTTCACAGCATCTGTCTGCGCCTTAATTAAAACACTCAATCTCATGCTCACACACACACACACACACACACACACACCCACATACAAGCACGCACACATGCACACTGAAGGCCAGCACCACAGAGCTCATTTACTCTCTACTCACGTATTTTCCTACATTCCCACATACATATGCAGGAACACTAACATCCTTTACAGCCTTCATTGTAGTTCCAGAGTGCTATATGTTAATGTCTTTATGCTATTTAAAATTTACAATGGAAAGGAAAGATACGGGGTCTAATCAGGATCAGCTTACAGTGAATGAAAAACCAGGCTGTACATTTAAAAAATAAAATGGTGCATTTGAGAACAGTTTTAAACTTAAAAGTGCACATTTTAATCCTGAAAGAAATACTGAACAAAAATAATGACATTTTGGGGGAAAAAAAAACATTTTAAATTTGAAGAAGTACAGAAAATTTAAAGAAAAAACCCATCAAGCTAAAACTGTTACCAGAAAAGTTTATTTGTAACACTTGCAGTTTTATATTTTCAAGACAAGGTGTTGTAAGCAGTGATTGGTCCAAAATCTGTCAATCAAATGTTTGGAATGTTGGACATCCTCTGATGAGGCAAACTGGTGATAACGCTCTCCGAAAGTTTGGTACATCAGAAGAGGGATGACAGGTGGCACCAACAACAGACACTGTCCTAGGGCACAAATGACGTTAGTATGTATAACCTCTTTCAATTGACGTCAACAAAGCCCCAGAAGCCAATGGGTTCAAAGCCCCCCCTCACTAACAAATTAGGCTCAACCCAAAAAAATGAAAAGTCTGATGGCGAAGACGGAGAGGAAAGAAAAGCAAAAGTTGAAAACTCTAAACAGAAATTAAAACTGGTTACCAATATAAATTCTTTATTTGCTTTAAATTCACAAATTTACACAATTTAAGCTGGTTCCGATTTAACTCTGTAGAGAGACAAACAAGTTGATTTAAACCTGACTGCTGATAAACGGTAATAAACCAGATCTGTGTTTAAAATAAAGATGACTTTCTGCTAAAAACAATATTTAAATGTCTGAAAAATATGCAGCTTTGGAAAATTTGAGGATTGGGATCAGCACATTTTTACGAATTATACCTTCAACGTATTCATATATGAAACCCAATTTAATTTAGGTGTTACTCTATCTTGCTTCAAAAGCAGTTCAAATGAAAGGTTTAAAACTAATGAGCCCAAAAGCACAGACAGACCGATGTGTAGCAAAGCTTTTATGGAAGTTCACAGTTGTCTTGTACTGTTCTCTCTTCCTTCGGTCTTTTATTTCTTTGAGTTCCTTTCCTGATCCCCTCAAATCCTCACTACACCCACTTGCTTTCCTTGTTTTGTTCACCTGTTTGCCTGTTTACTCGACACTCTCTTGTGCGACTCTTTTTTTTCCTTTTTCAGATGTCTGAGATCAAGACTGAGTTGGACACACTTCCTTTCAGGACTTTACTGGCTTCTGGCTTCATCACCTACCTTTCTGCTGCTTCTGAAGACAGGAGAAGACACTGCCTGGAGACGTGGATGTCTCAGTCCGGGCTCCAGAGTAAATACACTACTACTACTTTTTACACACAACGGCACAAGCATATGTTGATTTGTTTGCTCGTCTTCCTCCACAAATGCCACCACCCACACATCGCCCAGCGCACTGCTGTTACGTCTTAAATACTTGGAAGCTTACGTTTCTGTTAACTCTCAAAATAGTAACAGATTACATGTTTACATTTTGTAGCACTTTCACAAATTACCTAAAAGAGAAACAATAAATTAGTATTAAAAAAAAAAAAACTAAAGTCATGATTATTCGCAAATTAATCACATATCATTTGTACCGAAGAAGAAAAACTAAACGACAGATGACTAGGATGCACACATGTTTATATATTTATGGTTCTTATGTTCAGAGATGATTAAACACATTTAATACTGCGATCAGACTGGGTTTTGTCAGAACAACGCTAATAACCAGCAGAGCTGCAGGTGAGCAGACCTGACTGTGGAAACACAAACCGGAGTTTAGATAAACATAACACGAACAGATTATGTGTTTGTCACATGTAATCTGGTTGTCATGTTCTTAAATAACTACCACTTTTAGATCTGTTTTTGATCAAAATGAACACTAACACGTATTTTCCTTTGCGTTTTTGTCAGAATTTGACTTGCGCTCATTCCTTTGCTCTGAGAGCGAACAGCTGATCTGGAAAAGCCAGGGCCTGCCATCAGATGACCTGTCGATGGAGAATGCGTTGGTTATACTGCAGGTTTGAAAACACTTCAGGTTTCTTATGGTTTGTTAAACTGTTTGGTGAGCAACAAAACACGGCATACAGCCATAAAAAGAAGAATGGTTACTATTATCAGTGTGATGCTTATTTTTATATCATGATATTCATTTTGTGGGAAGAATACACAGTTCAATTGAAAACCTTACATGTACTTTATACTAATACACACAGCACAAAGAGAAGATTCTCCTGTTTTAGATCAGTTCAGATTCCTAAAGTATTTTCTGCTACAAAATACTGAAATACCGGGAGACAAGAAATTTGAGAGATTTTTATCACTTATTTCAAAATCAGGAGATGAAATTGTTTGAAAGCTTTAAAGTATTTTTAACACCAAACTCAAAAAATGCTTCTGTGTTGAAAAAGAGAGAAAAATCCAAATAAATAGATGAAGATCTTAGCGGGAGAATCCTTTAGCTCCTCAAGTTTCATCCTGGGCTACAATTTCCAGATGCTTGAGGTGAACCTTCATCATGGTTAACTCTTCAGAGAATTTTATTTTAGGTCAAACAGCATGGGCATGTCCAATGATCGTGATGCTCAGAAGGGAAATAGGCTTTTGTGTCCCAGGGGTGAAACATATTTTGGTTTAAAATGTGCAAATCAAACCCAAGACAAAGATCTTCTGTAAGAATGTGTCATAAAAAAAGAATGTTAGTTGGAAATCATAAAGAAACATCTGAAGCCAAAGTGAATTTTTTGCAGTAGCCTTCAGTGAGCTATATCATGAAACATTTCTGAAAATTGAATAGATGGCTACACTAGTTCTGTTAGAAAAGAATTCAGCACATTTTACTGAGATGTTTGTGAAACAACAATCAAAACCTTGATGTCTGACCTATGGCTTAAAGAAAGTAAAAATATATATATAAATCCAAAATGTTATTGCAGCATGTAAGAAGTAGAAGACAATTTGTAAATCCTAACTAGAGAAGTTTAGTTTGTGTTCAGCAGTTTTAGTGACTCCACTGTTGTTCAAGTGACCCAAGAACAGTTTGAGGAGCATTAAAAATGAACTCATGATTTTCAGCTACAAATTTGGTTTGATTAACTAAACTTGACTAATGATTGTCTTTTCTTCTACCTGAACTTAAATCTGATCTTCCAAAGCCCAATATTACATTTTGATGCATGATCATTTAGCGTAAATTTCATAGTTTTTTCATGAGAAGTCTAAACTGTCTTGACCAGAGGGATCTGGCTGGGACTAAACACATGGTTTCATTATTCACACTCCCTTTATGGTTGTGTTGAACCATTTCAAGAGTAAGATTGTTGCACCAAGACTTCTACCTTGCATTTTTACCTGTGCCTGCATTGTGTTTTTGGATTGTTCATTATTGCTGCCTTCAGATTAATGCGCTCACAGTGCAGGTAAGATTCAGTTCTGTCATTGAGCCCTGAAGCTCACCGTTAGTCTTTTTTAGAGTAGTTTTGTCTCCCTGTTTAGCAACTGTGTGTCTTTCAAGATTTGAAGTGTTCCTTAAACCTCTTAGTTCTTTCCTCTGAAATCCTTAATGGGATGTGTGGATATGATGGTTTCCATGACAACCATAGATGGTATAAATGGTATGCTAATTAAGTGAGGCCTTTGTTTTGCAATCACAGGCTGGTGAAGTGTTTGGTTTGCTGTGACATCCCCTTTTTATGCATCTAACAACGGTTCCTGCAACATTTCTTTGTGATTGCAGCACTTTTTGTGCTTACTACTTTTATTTGTTGATTCTAAATAAAGAACTATTTTCACTGGTAAATATTAAAATGACTTTCTTGTAATGAGAGAAAAGATGAATTATCATAGTTAAATTTAAAGATGAAAATAATCAACTCTCCTTCAGGGCCAGCTCACAAAGTTCACTTTTCTTTTTTTTTTCTTTTTTTTTAATTCCAGAGCGTCGCCTGTCCGTTCCTGATCGACCCATCATCCCGAGCGACAGAGTGGCTGCGGACACATCTCAAGGAGCACAAACTGGAGGTTATCAATCAGCAGGTAAACACACCCACCTTCCATTCAACACTCCTGCACTTAGGTGATATACTTTCTTCACATCACTCAACCATGTCTGAACCCATCAAGTCTGTGAAGTAAACATTTGGTAGGTGCAGTATCTTCTTTAGGCCATGTCTGACAAACTGTGGTCAGTTCTCATATCATCTTGTTGCTGCTTCTTTCAATATATTAACAGATGTTGGTTTTTTAGTGGCTGTTTTTATAAACCAGAATCTGATAGAGGTGCATATTCATCCTGCTCTACACTCATGTGGTTTTGTGAGCTATTCAGATCATCCCATCCTTCTTTTATCTTCAGATTGATCACACCGCTCTATCTTGCTAAGAGGAAAACATTGGTGCTAAACATTTAGCACAAAACTGAACATTGTATTTATTTTAATCTTGACGGCTGCCTTTGAGTGTCATTTCTATTGACTGTATATGGAAACTGGACCGAGTGTGTGTGTGTGACGTCACCCATAAAAAATGGTTCACTTCCAGCTCCAACCAAATGAAGTCAATTCAGTCGCCTTTTTCCACCACACAGCCGCCGCCATTTTGGAGCCAGATGTCGTCAGCAAGGAGTGTTGGTCCATGTTAGTCTGAGTCATTGTTTCTATGGCAAACACTCTCAACAATCAAGAGGGAGCTTGTTGGAAGTCCAAACCCCTAAATCTTAAATAGTGGGCTACTCCAAACTTAATTCAATTCAATTTTAGTTATATAGCCCAATATTTACAAAAATAGTCAAAATGGTCTCAACGGACTTCATACCAGTAATTGTGTAATAAGCATGAATCATAAAGAACATATAGTTATAGAATTTAATAGCTGATTGCTAAACTAAACTATACTGGGCATCCCTGCCCTTAGACCCTCCTTCCCAAATCTGTCATCAAACATGTTAAACATTGAGTGTGGGGACCAGCAGGCTCCACCTACTTTTATTGAGGCATCTGATTGGCCAGTTTATAACTTCAGTAACTTTAACTACAGAAAAAAAAGAAAATAAATTAGTATTAGCAAAAACACTTTAAAAAAGTAGTAGAGCAAGAATTGTTATTCTGACAAATAGAATAATTAATAGCTGTTTATTTCTCTATAGAAGCCTATGGGCTTTCTTGGAGCCTGCAGACACTTCTTGTTAGGAATTTCAGGGCAGAGGGGTCACTCTATCTAGTTCTCATAAACAGTCAATGGTAATTTCTCTTCCTGGAGTGATTCCATCTTGCACAGAGCTGACCAAGGGCTTTTTTATATGAAAAACTAACATTTATTGAGCTTTTAACTGATAAATGATATCATCATGATGCCATTGCTTTTTTTCAGATGAAGGTCCATCCAATATAGAATAATACAATATTATTAAAATGTGTCTCAACAAAAGTCTTTTTATTCCTGCTGTTTGCAGGATAATAACTTCATGACATCCCTGGAGCTCGCTGTTCGATTTGGAAAAACCCTTATCATCCAGGAGGTGGATGGTGTGGAACCTGTGCTTTACCCACTGCTGAGAAGAGACTTCATAGCACAAGGTATACATGCAAACTCACATCCCAATGCTGAATGTAAGGAGTCAATCACCAGATGCTAAATTTGGTCTTTCTTTTGCCTGAAAGAGTATTCAATTTGACATTTGACATTTAGATATCTAGCCTTAGGGGGGGGGGGGTATACACAAGACTCCCCCGCCTCATTTGTTTCATTTCACTTAAAACTGTTGCTTTAAAAATATCCCAAACTGTTGCTTTAGATCCAGTAAAGCTTTTGACCGTTGGCCTGTTGGTAGATTTTTCATTAAAAACAAATTTATTTTTATTTTTTACATTTAACTCAAAGTTGAGTTTTGCAGCTTTTTGCTTCATGCATTGCAATTTAGTCATGATATTTGGGCTAACATTGGTCTTGCTTTGATGCATTTTGAAAATAGTCCAACTGGGTTCTTCAGTCTGAGTGGTGCTGGGTCCAAGCCCTACTTACAGTGGGGCAAAAAGTATTTAGTCAGCCACCAATCATGCAAATTCTCCCACCTAAAAAGATGAGACAGACCTTTAATTTTATCATAGGTATACCTCAACTATGAGAGACAAAATGAGGAAAAAAATACAAAAAGTCACATTGTCTGATTTTCAATTTATTTTAATTTATTTATTTCAATTTATTTGTAAATTATGGTGCAACATAAGGATTTGGTCCCTTACAAAAGTTCAAATCAGTACTTTGTTATATACCCTTAGCTGGAAATGACAGCAGTCAAACATTTTGTGTAAGTCTTCACAAGGTTTTCACAAACTGTTGCTGGTATTTTGGCCCATTCCACCATTCAGATCTCCTGTAGAGAAATTATGTTTTGGGGCTGTTGCTGGGCAACACGGACTTTCAACTCCCTCCAAAGATTTCCATTGGGGTTGAAATCTGGAGACTGGCTAGGCCACTCCAGAAACTTTAAATGCTTCTTACGAAGCCACTCCTTTGTCACCCGGGCCGTGTGATTGGGATCGTTGTCATGGTGAAAGACCCAGCCACGTTTCATCTTCAGTGCCCTTGCTGATAGGAGACTTTCTCTCAAAACTACGATACATGGCCCCATTCATTCCTTCCTTTACACAGATATGTCGTTTTCTGGTCCCTTTGCTGAAAAACAGGCCCAAAGCATGATGTTTTCACCCCCATGCTTTACAGTAGCCAGGGTGTTCTTTGGATGCACCTCTGCATTTCCTCTCCTCAAACACAACAAATAGAGTTCTTACCAAAAAGTTCTATTTTGGTTTCATCTGACCATAGGACATTCTCCCAATCCTCTTCTAGATCATCCGAATGTAGCTAACTTTAGACGGGCCTGTACATGTACTGGCTTTGGCAGGGGGACACGTCTGGCACTGCAGGATTTGAGTCACATTGTGTGCTACTGATTGTTACTTTGGTACCAGCTCTCTGCAGGTCATTCACTCGGTCCCCCGTGTGGTTCTGGGATTTTTACTCACCATTCTTGTGATGATTTTGACCTCACGGGGTGAGATTTTGCAGGAAGCCCCAGATGGAGGGATATCATTAGTGGTCTTGTCTGTCTTCCAGTTCCTAATAATTTCTCTCATAGTTGATTTATTCACACCAAGCTGCTCACCTATTGCAGATTCAGTCTTCACAGCCTGGTGCAGGTCAACAATTTTGTTTCTGGTGTCCTTAGACAGCTCTTTGGTCTTGGACATAGTGGAGTTTGGAGTGTGACTGTTTGAGGTTGTGGACAGGTGTCTTTTATCCCTTGTGCTATGACATGGGGTCCAGATGACCCCACCCTTATATTGACGTGTTATCCCTTCCATGACAAAGGTGGATAAAGGTAAAGAGGATTTCATGTAATTTATGGACATCAGTGAACATCACAAATCATTGAAGAAAAAAGGTTCAGCGTTTTGTGGGGTCCAGATGACCCCACTCCCAATGTTAAAGTGCCTTGAATAGCACACGTTTTATATTATTGACCAGTTCAAACAGGTTTCATTAACACGGGTAACGACTTACAGAAGTTACAGGTCTGATAGCTAGAAATCTTGCTTGTTTGTAGGTGACCAATTACTTATTTTCCACCATAATTTACAAAGAAATTCTTTAAAAACCAGACAATGGGATTTTCTGGATATTTTTTCTCATTTGTCATTCATAGTTGAGGTATACCTATGATGAAAATTACAAACCTCTCTCATCTTCTGGGGAGAACTTATGCAATTGCAGCTGACTAAATACTTTTTTCCCCCCAATGTATAACCTTCAGGTGGGTACCCACTGGGCTTGAACCCAGCACCAATCAGACTGATGAAGCTAGTTAAATGAGTGGTGAAACGCTTCAAAGAAAGAAAGTTTTAAGTCCACATGCTATGACTCAACGTCACCTGCATAAATGACATAATGTATAGAAAGTAAAAATGAAATGTGTAGTTTCCTGGATGCACAATCGCCAAACATTTTTTGAGTTGCTGAAAAACTCAAAGCTCCTTTCTTCAGACAATTCAAATTTAAATCTTCACATGCAGAATGTAGCCTAAGAAGTAATGAAAATGAGATAAAAACAAATGCTTTTGTTGTTTGCTCCAATATAAACATAGTTTTTACTGCCATCTAAATTCACCATGCAGTGGGGTTTATAGTTTCTTGGTTAGATTTTGTTTCTTTTCTGTGTTAGTTCTGCTTAGCAACAGAAAGGAAAGCTCTACTAAAATAAACAGTATATTCCTGTAGAAATATTTAGTAGGTTCTGATATAATCATTTTAAATTCTGAGTTTAAAGAATTGCATATCAATCACACACCTGCCAACGACGGCTGTACATGTACCTGTGAAAATGAGGGTGATTCATCGGTCTGTGAAGCATCAAGGGAGAGTCACAGTGAAGCTGAATTGGAAAGAGTGGGGGCAGGAGAACCGCTCAAAAGGCCAAGTTGTCCACTTAAAGTGTAAACTGCTGAACATGATGGAAAAAAGAGAGGGAGACAAAAAGCATGGCGGTGCTGCACTGCAGATTTTGAAGACAGAAATAAAAGAAAAAAAAATAAGAGGAAAGAAGGCAAGAGTTGAAGTGGGCCTTAAAGGCAGTTCCAGGTCTAAGGGGAACAGTAAATGTGGTTAAGTGAATCTCTTCATGCGAACTTCCTCACAGGCCCGAGATACGTGGTTCAAATCGGAGACAAAGTTATTGATTACAACGAGGACTTCCGTCTGTTCCTGGCAACGCGAAACCCGAGTCTCTTCATCCCTCCTGATGCCGCCTCAGTGGTTACAGAGGTCAACTTCACCACCACCAGGGCAGGCTTGAAAGGACAGGTACCTTAGCCTGCCCAACTGACAACACAAACACCAATTACTCAGAAAGGCTCGCCAGTTGATGAGGGTTTAAGCTAAAAGTCTGCTTGGTGAACTGGCAGACTTGACAATGTTCATGTACTTTTTTTCTACGGACATGCTGTAGTGATTTTTTACAACATTATCAACACTCAACTGTGAGATGCAGGCGTGTCATATAGATTTTTCATTTGTTCAACCAAAAGCTGCGGACTACGCAACAAGTCATTAGTGCTGTTCTCCTGATATGCGCTCTATCTGTCCTGCATGGCTGTCAGAAATAAAGAGTTAGACAATCACAGTAGTAGTTTGTGTGCGCATCCTACGGGCACTTAAGAGTGACATGCACACAGATGCACACTAACGCCTAGAGTTTGCCGTAATGGCATCGTACGACAGCATCACCTGGATGTCATAAGTGCGTTTAACTTTACATTATCCCTACAAATATACACCTACCACATGCACCGCAATAGTACATTACATTTTCATGAGGTCCCTTGAAGTGTCAAGGGAACTGCAAGACACACCTGCGCTCTCCTTAAAATGCGGCCACTCTTCTCTACGACCCTCCATTGGCTCAGACAACCCAAAAACTTGCAGCGTCTATACGGGTCATCCCCCCGTGGATGCCTGTGACTAGGGCTTTAAATGTAAATGTGTCATAATAGTCCTTCACTTAATTATTTCCATGTAGTCTGTCTAGTCCTGCTGGGATTCACTTGAACTGTTTTTTTTTCTTTCTACCAGCTGCTAGCTTTGACCATCCAGCAGGAGAAGCCCGAGCTGGAGACAGAAAAAACAAGGTTATTGCAACAGGAAGAGGATAAGAAGATACAGTTGGCTCAGTTGGAAGAATCTCTGCTGGAGGTAAACTTTGAGGGAAGGTCTACTCTGTAGAAGTTTATGATGCAATGTGTGAAGAAATCATTTTGAAACCTAATATTCTGCCAGCTTGGATTTCTTAGCTCCTACTAGATTGCAGACCTTGTTGTTACTAACTCCCACTCGCTTCCCTCATGAGAGCGTGGTGGAGTGTTCAGACCAAGCAGGAGCAGCGGCTAACGCCACGATCAAACTTATCTGATGTAGCGCTCCAGCGAAGCCAAAAGGACCACTGCTCTTTATCGATCCGTGTCTCCGTGGTGCTGTAGGAGAGCCTTTTTTCCTGTACCCCCACTCACCTCAATCAATGCGCTGTTGGGGGGGGCCTTTAGTGACTGTGCTTTTATTTCAATTTAATATACTGCAGTGAACATATTTTCTTTATACTGAGAGATTATTTAATGTTGCTGTTTGTTTCTAAAAAATCATTCTGGGTAATTTGCCATTGACAGCAGAATGACAGTATTTGCAAATTATAAAAAGTTGATTAAATTAGCAGCTTAAACACACCTGATGTAAATTTGAGGCTTTTATTGTTCCTTTTTAAGATCATAGCCACTGACCTTATGAGAGAACTGGACTGAGTGACCCCTCCCCTGTCGCGTTCCAAAAAGAAAGTAACTGCTGGCCTCCATAAGCCCAAAATCAATTTTAATCTAAAAAAAAAACAAAAACAAAAAAAAACAAAAAAACTTGTGTTGATTTCTAGGACTTAGTTTCTGCAGAGCGGCAGAAGTTCATTGGAAATTCACCTCTGTGTTATGGCTGGGATTTTTGGCATGGAGTAAGCCTGCCCCCACTTCCCATCACCCATCTGTTTCCGTGCTCTCCAGCTAGCTTACAGCCCCTCACAACCCCAACATAATGTGGGCAGTTCAACAAATTGACGAGCAAAATTGGAGCTATCCAGCCGTACTGTTTTGAGCCAGATGCCAGCTTCGACGAGTAAATAGACATGGATCTATTTGTCTACAAGTGGATGTATCAGAATGGAGTGGAGAAGAGAGCTTGTCGCGTATTTTCTGTCACAAATACGCTCTTCTTCAAACAGCATTTTTTCATTCGCTTCTGGTTCACAATAATTTGAATAAAGAAATACTCAAAAATGCTAATTTATACATTTATAAATATCCTCCATCCTCAGAAACTTTATACAAGAACATTAAGACATTAAGCAACATTAAGAACATTAAGAAAGACCATTTTTTATCAGAGTGGCTCTTCATAAGTCAGTCTGGAATTCCTCCAAACTTTTCATTTATAAAAAACTACTAAAGAATAAAGCTGGGAGTTCTCGACATAAAGGTTCGACATCGAGCACTCACAACTGATCAGTAATAACATGGATGGTGTGGCTGGCCAGTGGGTTAAGAAATTGCAGAATTAAAAAAGAAAAGAAAAATGCAAACATGAGAACGCTGAAGCATGTTTCAGATGATGCCAATAGCCGCCTGTCAGCTCCTCAGTAGTATTAAACATGTAATTATCCTTGAATTGTAGTAGCATATTAGACTTGACATTTCCATGCTCGGCTAGTTTCTCATCTACTTTACTTGAATTTAATTGAATACATTTTATCACTTCCTTTCACAGAACAGATTCTGCAAAATTGAGTGGGAGAGTCGTGGCACCTAATAAACGCCTTTTAAAGGAAAAGAGATCTGCGCCTCACTCGAGGCGGCACAAACAGAACTGATATCTCTTGCAGCATTTATCAGATCACAGACTTTAGCAACATGATAGAAACAAAATGGCAACATGCTTTATGCCCCCTTATGTGAACCCACACACCTCTAGTACTAACTCATTTCTGTTCCTTTTTCTCCATGACAGACTTTGGCGACAGCTCAAGGTAATATACTCGAGAACAGAGAGCTGATAGACAGCCTGAATCAGACGAAGGCGAGCAGTGCTCTGATCCAGGAGTCTCTGGTGGAATCAAACAAGCTACAGACATCCTTGGACCAGGTACAGTTTGTCTACAGGATCAAATCTATAACAGGGCACACAAGCAAGCAAAAATAAAATCTTGAGGCATTGCTTTGCCATCAATAAGGTGCAAAAGTTGCTAAGTTGCTAAAAAGTTTGTTAAGTAAGGGATACTGCCCTTTGAGGTGTCAGTTATCAGATATTATTGGACCCTCGAAGGGCATTATTCCACTCATACCATGGTCAAATATGAAAGTAACGAATATCAAACCAATTATAAGCACTTTAATCTTGTTTTTGTTTATTTTGAATCACAACAAACTGACTATTTTATACACAGTGTGATGTGTTGTCATAGTATCAGCTGCAGAACACTCACCCTGCTCTGCTGCAGCTGGTGAATGAGGACTAAACAGCAGAAGAAGTGGTATAGAAGCAAAACCTAATTTCAGAGGAAAGTTCAGCTCTTACTGCTTGTTTTTGTTCAAATGATGAACAAAAGTTTGTTACGAAGAAACAAAAGGCCAAATCCGAATTCTTCCCCTACCCCTCCGCCTTCTCCCTATCCCTCCAAATGTTGGGGCATTTGGATGGATATGGGAGTCCGAAATAGTTTTTATGAATGGTGTTCCGCGTTGCATAGTGCCCTGCAGGAGAAACAGATTTCTTCTCTTGGGTTTGCTCTGATGCACAAAAAATGTAAATGGAAGTAATAACATTCTCTTTTAGCATGACTTTTTAAAGTTATAAAGGTGATATTGTGTATTTTCCGAGCAATGGCAGCTACTTGCTAATGTGGATGACCAGCTACTAGTGATGACATCATCGAGTGGGAGTGATATCCAAATTAGAAGACACAATTTTTCTATAACTCTCTGTTTGAGGACTAAATGTAGGGGTAGAGAGAAGCCGTACAAATTCCGATTCCTCCTAAGTCTTCAAGTCATTTCCTAGATTGCTTTCTTACAAGAAGTATCCACCACTAACTCTGATTATTAAATGTGGATAGACAAACAAACAGTTTTTTTCATTAAATAGTTATACAATTATTTATAATCGCATATTCAGTCTGTATCAAGCAATACGGTAAAAAAGACAGAACAACAGACAACAAACTACATTTAAAATTAAAGCCGCAAGCGGCGTTGTATGGCCCGCAGACGCAACCCGCCTTCCACGCCCAATTCTACCCAACACCGCGGCCCTCTCCGCCCTCACCGCCCACAAATTAAAGCTAATCAAGGCTGGATTTGCTCATAATGCTAACTATGCTAACTATGCTAGTGTGACTAAAAGTCCTAGCATAGCGATCAGCATAATCAACTCTCTCAGAAAAACACATTTCCTAAAATGCTAATTATGCTAACTATGCTAGCTATGCTAATGTGGCTAAAAGTGCTAGCATTGCGATCAGCATCATCAACTGACTCAAAAAAACACATTTCCTAAAATGCTAATTATGCTAACTATGCTAGCTATGCTAATGTGGCTAAAAGTGCTAGCATAGCGATCAGCATCATCAACTGACTCAGAAAAACACATTGCCTAAAATGCTAATTATGCTAACTATGCTAATGTGGCTAAAAGTGCTAGCATAGCAATCAGCATCTTCAACTGACTCAGAAAAACACATTACCTAAAATGCTAATTATGCTAACTATGCTAGCTATGCTAACATAGCTAAAAGTGCTAGCATAGCGATCAGCATCATCAACTGACTCAAAAAAACACATTTCCTAAAATGCTAATTATGCTAACTATGCTAACTATGCTAATGTGGCTAAAATTGCTAGCATAGCGATCAGCATCATCAACTGACTCAGAAAAACACATTCCTCTATTGGTGAGAGTTATATGTCATAAGGTACTAAAAAGCCCACTTTTTCCAAAATGGCGGCTTTTCTGTTGATTTTATCTCCATAGCAACCATTTTATGTTTTGGTCCCCTCGGGAGGACGAACAGATTGACGTCAGTTTCTGACAAATCGGTAAAAGTAAACTTTTTGTCGTCCTTAGCAACAGTGGTTTTATGCTAACCACGCCCACATTCCTTATATGTCCATGTCCAGTCTTTTTCAATGTATTCTGTTTCAGGCATGAATGCATGCATTCAATTTTCACTGTATTGTATTGAAATGCATGGGAGTTATAACAGTGCGCCACTTTGCTAGCTTGCCACGCACACGCCGCTCAAAATCTACAACTTCTAATTCCAACATTTTTTCCACAGTAGCTTGCCATTGATGCCCAAAAAGTTTCGAGACAATCGATGAAAATTCCAACGACAAGTTTACGTTTGAATCTGGTGGTAAAGGTGTTTTTTATAGAAAATTCAAGATGGCCGCCTTTTCCCGAGGTCAAAGGTCGACGAAACTCCAAAGGTGATTGAAGACTTACGCTAGGGACATGCGAGTCAAATTTCGTCAAAATCGCTCGAAAAAAAGTTCATTTTTCCATATTGTGTAAAAACGCAAAAAACGCAAAATGGCCGATTTTGGCACAAAATGGCCGCCAAACCGTAGGTCGTGTCGCCATCACGTAATGATTTCAAAACTTTGTTTGGATATATCCGACAAAGTTATATGGGTGTCGTTAGCCGATTCATAAAAATAAAATCCGAAAAAATTTTTTTTTGCCGAGTCAGCACTTTTTTTTGCGATCGTTTTTTGTTTACCACGGCCACATTTCTTTATCGATTTTGTCGTATGTTACATCGTTTTGTTCAGTGTGGGCCAGGGAATCGCATATGTCACTTTCAGGCTATTCCGATAAAATATGTGCGAGCTAGCTAAAATGGCGATGGTTGCGAATTCGCCACGCGCACGCGTTTCAAATTCTACAACTTCTAATTCCAACATTTTGTCCACAGTAGCTTGCCATTGATGCCCGAGAAGTTTCAAAAAGATCGAAAAAAATCCCTAGGACGAGTTTTCGTTTGTATCTGTTACTAAAGGTGCTTTTTTATGAAAATTCAAGATGGCCGCCCCTTCCCAAGGTCAAAGGTCAACAAAACTTCTTTGGTAGTTGTAGAATCGTGTTTGTGGCATGTGTAGGAAATTTCGTGAAAATCGCTTGAACAAAAGTGTCGTTTTCCCATATTGTCAAAAAACACGAAAATCGCCATTTCTCTGAGTTCGCCACAAAATGGCCGCCAAGCCGTTGGTCGTGTGGCCATCCCATAATGATTTCATAACTTCTTTGGGATATCTCCAACACGTATGTTTTGGTTTCGTTGCTTTAATTTGAAATTTTTTTTTTGGCCCCATAAGCAATTTTCGGCCCATTCATTTTTTTGACGGGATCGCTCGCTGTGATGTCATCGACTTCGGGGGGGTGGCGTTCTCTTTGCCGAAAATTCATTTTCAATTTATCCCAGTTGTGTGCCAATTTTGGTGAGTTTTCGGGTATGTGGCGGGGGTCAAATTTGAGCTCAAAACGTCCGTAACAAACAAGAAACGTAATAATAATTAAAGCCGCAAGCGGCGTTGTATGGCCCGCAGACGCAACCCGCCTTCCACGCCCAAGTCTACGCACAAACGCTGACCTCACCGCCCTCACAGCCCGCAAATTAAAAGCTAGTCAAGGCTGGATTTGCTAATTATGCTAACAATGCTAACTATGCTAATGTGGCTAAAAGTGCTAGCATTGCGATCAGCATCATCAACTGACTCAGAAAAACACATTACCTAAAATGCTAATTATGCTAACTATGCTAGTTATGCTAACATAGCTAAAAGTGCTAGCATAGCGATCAGCATCATCAACTGACTCAGAAAAACACATTCCTCCATTGGTGAGAGCCATATGTCATAAGTTAGTAGAAAAACCCACTTTTTCCAAAATGGCGGCTTTTTTGTTAATTTTATCTCCATAGCAACCATTTTATGTTTTGGTCCCCTCGAGAGGACGAACAGATTGACGTCAGTTTCGGACAAATCGGTAAAAGTAAACTTTTTGTTGTCCTTAGCAACAGTGGTTTTATGCTAACCACGCCCACATTCCTTATATGTCCATATCCAGTGTTTTTCAATGTATTCTGTTTCAGGCATTAATGCATGCATTCAATTTTCACTGTTTAGTATTGAAATGCATGGGAGTTATAACAGTGCGCCAATTTGCTAGCTTGCTACGCGCACGCCGTTCAAAATCTACAACTTCTAATTCCAACATTTTTTCAATAGTAGCTTGCCATTGATGCCCAAAAAGTTTCGAGACGATCGCTGAAAATTCCAACGACAAGTTTACGTTTGAATCTGGTGGTAAAGGTGTTTTTTATATAAAATTCAAGATGGCCACCTTTTCCCGAGGTCAAAGGTCAACGAAACTCCAGAGGTGATTGTAGACTTACGCTAGGGACATGCGAGTCAAATTTCGTGAAAATCGCTCGAACAAAAGTTTATTTTTCCATATTGTGTAAGAACGCGAAAAACTCAAAATGGCAGATTTTGGCACAAAATGGCCGCCAAACCGTAGGTCGTGTCGCCATCACGTAATGATTTCAAAACTTTCTTTGGATATACCCGACAAAGTTATCTGGGTGTCGTTAGCTGATTCTTAAAAATAAAATCCGAAAAAAATTTTTTTTGCCGAGTCAGCACTTTTTTTTGCGATAGTTTTTTGTTTACCACGGCCACATTCCTTTATCGATTTTGTCGTATGTGACATCGTTTTGTTCAGTGTGGGCCAGGGTATCGCATATTTCAGTTTCAGGCTATTCCGATAAAATATGTGCGAACTAGCTAAAATGGCGACGGTTGCGAATTCGCCACGCACACGCGTTTCAAATTCTACAACTTCTAATTCCAACATTTTGTCCACAGTAGCTTGCCATTGATGCCCGAGAAGTTTCAAAAAGATCGCTAAAAATCCCTAGGACGAGTTTTCGTTTGTATCCGTTACTAATGGTGCTTTTTTATGAAAATTCAAGATGGCCGCCCCTTCCCAAGGTCAAAGGTCAACGAAACTTCTTTGGTTATTGTAGAATCAGGGTCTTGGCATGTGTATGCAATTTCGTGAAAATCGCTTAAACAAACGTCTCGTTTTCCCATATCGTGATAAAACACGAAAATCGCCATTTCTCAGAGTTCGCCACAAAATTGCCGCCAAGCCGTAGGTCGTGTGGCCATCCCATAATAATTTCATAACCTCTTTGGGATATTTCCAACACGCGTGTTTTGGTTTCGTACCTGTATTTCAAAATATTTTTTTTTGGCCCCATAAGCGATTTTCGGCCCATTCATTTTTTTTACGGGAACGCTCGCCGTGATGTCATCGACTTCGGGGGGTTGACGTTCTCTTTGCCGAAAATTCATTTTCAATTTATCCTAGGTGTGTGCCAATTTTGGTGAGTTTTCGGGTATGTGGCGGGGGTCAAATTTGAGCTCAAAGGCGCAGATAGAAAGCGGAATAATAATTAAAGCCGCAAGCGGCGTTGTATGGCCCGCAGACGCAACCCGCCTTCCACGCCCAACTCTACGCACCACCGCCCTCACCGCCCACAATTTAAAAGGTAGTCAAGGCTGGATTTGCTAATTATGCTAATTATGCTAACTATGCTAATGTGGCTAAAAGTGCTAGCATAGTGATCAGCATCATCAACTGACTCAGAAAAACACATTACCTAAAATGCTAATTATGCTAACTATGCTAGCTATGCTAATATGGCTAAAAGTGCTAGCATAGCGATCAGCATCATCAACCGACACAGAAAAACACATCACCTAAAATGCTAATTATGCTAACTATGCTAGCAATGCTAATGTGGCTAAAAGTGCTAGCATAGCGATCAGCATCATCAACTGACTCGGAAAAACACATTACCTAAAATGCTAATTATGCTAACTATGCTAGCTATGCTAATGTGGCTAAAATTGCTAGCATAGCGATCAGCATCATCAACTGACTCAAAAAAACACATTACCTAAAATGCTAATTATGCTAACTATGCTAACTATGCTAATGTGGCTAAAAGTGATAGCATAGTGATCAGCATCATCAACTGACTCAGAAAAACACATTACCTAAAATGCTAATTATGCTAACTATACTAGCAATGCTAATGTGGCTAAAAGTGCTAGCATAGCGATCAGCATCATCAACTGACTCGGAAAAACACATTACCTAAAATGCTAATTATGCTAACTATGCTAGCTATGTTAATGTGGCTAAAATTGCTAGCATAGCGATCAGCATCATCAACTGACTCGGAAAAGCACATTACCTAAACTGCTAATTATGCTAACTATGCTAGCTATGCTAATGTGGCTAAAATTGCTAGCATAGCGATCAGCATCATCAACTGACTCAGAAAAACACATTACCTAAAATGCTAATTATGCTAACTATGCTAACTATGCTAATGTGGCTAAAAGTGATAGCATAGTGATCAGCATCATCAACTGACTCAGAAAAACACATTACCTAAAATGCTAATTATGCTAACTATACTAGCAATGCTAATGTGGCTAAAAGTGCTAGCATAGCGATCAGCATCATCAACTGACTCGGAAAAACACATTACCTAAAATGCTAATTATGCTAACTATGCTAGCTATGCTAATGTGGCTAAAATTGCTAGCATAGCGATCAGCATCATCAACTGACTCAGAAAAACACATTACCTAAAATGCTAATTATGCTAACTATGCTAGCTATGCTAATGTGGCTAAAAGTGCTAGCATAGCGATCAGCATCATCAACTGACTCAGAAAAACACATTACCTAAAATGCTAATTATGCTAACTATGCTAGCTATGCTAATGTAGCTAAAAGTGCTAGCATAGCGATCAGCATCATCAACTGACTCAGAAAAACACATTCCTCCATTGGTGAGAGCTATATGCCATAAGTTGATAAAAAAAAACCACTTTTTCCAAAATGGCGGCTTTTTTGTTTATTTTATCTCCATAGCAACCATTTTATGTTTTGGTCCCCTTGAGAAGACGAATAGATTGACGTCAGTTTCGGACAAATCGGTAAAAGTAAAGTTTTTGTCGTCCTTAGCAACAGTGGTTTTATGTTAACCACGCCCACTTTCCTTATATGTCCATATCCAGTGTTTTTCAATGTATTCAGTTTCAGGCATGAATGCATGCATTCAATTTTCACTGTATTGTATTGAAATGCATGGGAGTTATAACACTGCGCCACTTTGCTAGCTCGCCACGCAAACGCCGTTCAAAATCTACAACTTTTAATTCCAACATTTTTTCCACAGTAGCTTGCCATTGATGCCCAAAAAGTTTCGAGACGATCGATGAAAATTCCAACGACAAGTTTACGTTTGAATCTGGTGGTAAAGGTGTTTTTTATAGAAAATTCAATATGGCCGCCTTTTCCCGAGGTCAAAGGTCAACGAAACTCCAGAGGTTATTGTAGACTTTCGCTAGGGACATGCGCATCAAATTTCGTGAAAATCGCTCGAAAAAAAGTTCATTTTTCTATATTGTGTAAAAACGCGAAAAACTCAAAATGGTAGATTTTGGCACAAAATGGCCGCCAAACCGTAGGTCGTGTCGCCATCACGTATTAATTTCAAAACTTTCTTTGGATATACCCGACAAAGTTATCTGGGTTTCGTTAGCCGATTCTTAAAAATAAAATCCGAAAAATTTTTTTTTTGCCGAGTCAGCACTTTTTTTTGCGATTGTTTTTTGTTTACCACGGCCACATTCCATTATCGATTTTGTCGTATGTGACATTGTTTTGTTCAGTCTGGGCCAGGGTATCACATATTTCAGTTTCAGGCTATTCCGATAAAATATGTGCGAGCTAGCTAAAATGCCGACGGTTGCGAAATCGCCGCGCGCACGCGTTTCAAATTCTACAACTGCTAATTCCAACATTTTGTCCACAGAAGCTTGCCATTGATGCCCGAGAAGTTTCAAAAAGATCGATAAAAATCCCTAGGACGAGTTTTCGTTTGTATCCGTTACTAAAGGTGCTTTTTTATGAAAATTCAAGATGGCCGCCCCTTGCCAAGGTCAAAGGTCAACAAAACTTCTTTGGTAGTTGTAAAATCGTGTTTGTGGCATGTGTATGCAATTTCGTGAAAATCGCTTGAACAAAAGTGTCGTTTTCCCATTTTGTGAAAAAACACGAAAATCGCCATTTCTCTGAGTTCGCCACAAAATGGCCGCCAAGCCGTAGGTCGTGTGGCCATCCCATAATGATTTCATAACTTCTTGGGGATATCTCCAACATGCGTGTCTTGGTTTCGTAACTTTATTTCAAAATATTTTTTTTTGGCCCCATAAGCGATTTTCGGCCCATTCATTTTTTTGACGGGAACGCTCGCCGTGATGTCATCGACTTCGTGGGGGGGGGTGATGTTCTCTTTGCCGAAAATTCATTTTTAATTTATCCTAGGTGTGTGCCAATTTTGGTGAGTTTTCGGATATGTGGCGGGGGTCAAATTTGAGCTCAAAGTATCCGTTAGAAAGAATAATAATAATTAAAGCCGCAAGCGGCGTTGTATGGCCCGCAGACGCAACCCGCCTTCCACGCCCAACTCTACGCACCACCGCTGACCTCACCGCCCTCACAGCCCTGCAAATTAAAAGCTAGTCAAGGCTGGATTTGCTAATTATGCTAACAATGCTAACTATGCTAATGTGGCTAAAAGTGCTAGCATAGCGATCCGCATCATCAACTGACTCAGAAAAACACATTACCTAAAATGCTAATTATGCTAACTATGCTAGCTATGCTAATGTGGCTAAAAGTGCTAGCATAGCGATCAGCATCATCAACTGACTCAGAAAAACACATTACCTAAAATGCTAATTATGCTAACTATGCTAATGTGGCTAAAATTGCTAGCATAGTGATCAGCATCATTAACTGACTCAGAAAAACACATTACCTACAATGCTAATCATGCTAACTATGCTAGCTATGCTAATGTGGCTAAAAGTGCTAGCATAGCGATCAGCATCATCAACTGACTCAGAAAAACACATTACCTAAAATGCTAATTATGCTAACTATGCTAGCTATGCTAATGTGGCTAAAATTGCTAGCATAGTGATCAGCATCATTAACTGACTCAGAAAAACACATTAACAACAATGCTAATCATGCTAACTATGCTAGCTATGCTAACATAGCTAAAAGTGCTAGCATAGCGATCAGCACCATCAAACCACTCAGTAAAACGGCTTTTTTGTTGAATTTATCTCCATAGCAACCATTTTATGTTTTTGTCCCCTCCGGAGGACGAACAGATTGACGTCAGTTTCGGACAAATCGGTAAAAGTAAACTTTTTGTCGTCCTTAGCAACAGTGGTTTAATGCTAACCACGCCCACATTCCTTATATGTCCATGTCCAATGTTTTTCAATGTAATCTGTTTCAGGTATGAATGCATGCATTCAATTTTCACTGTATTGTATTGAAATGCATGGGAGTTTTAACAGTGCGCCACTTTGCTAGCATGCCACGCACACACCGTTCAAAATCTACAACTTCTAATTCCAACATTTTTTCCAAAGTAGCTTGCCATTGATGCCCAAAAAGTTTCGAGATGATTGATGAAAATTCCAACGACAAGTTTACGTTTGAATCCGGTGGTAAAGGTGTTTTTTATATAAAATTCAAGATGGCCGCCTTTTCCCGAGGTCAAAGGTCGACGAAACTCCAAAGGTGATTGTAGACTTACGCTAGGGACATGCGAGTCAAATTTCGTCAAAATCGCTAGAAAAAAAGTTCATTTTGCCATATTGTGTAAAATCGCGAAAAACTCAAAATGGCAGATTTTGGCACAAAATGGCCGCCAAACCGTAGGTCGTGTCGCCATCACGTAATGATTTCAAAACTTTCTTTGGATATACCCGACAAAGTTATCTGGGTTTCGTTAGCCGATTCTTAAAAATAAAATCTGATTTTTTTTTTTTTTTCCGAGTCAGCACTTTTTTTTGCGATCGTTTTTTGTTTACCACGGCCACATTCCTTTATCGATTTTGTCGTATGTGACATCGTTTTGTTCAGTGTGGGCCAGGGTATCGCATATTTCAGTTTCAGGCTATTCCGATAAAATATGTGCGAGCTAGCTAAAATGGCGACGGTTGCGAATTCGCCACGCGCACGCCTTTCAAATTCTACAACTTCTAATTCCAACATTTTGTCCACAGTAGCTTGCCATTGATGCCCGAGAAGTTTCAAAAAGATCGATAAAAATCCCTAGGACGAGTTTTCGTTTGTATACGTTACTAAAGGTGCTTTTTTCTGAAAATTCAAGATGGCCGCCCCTTCCAAAGGTCAAAGGTCAACGAAACTTCTTTGGTTATTGTAGAATCAGGGTCTTGGCATGTGTGTGCAATTTCGTGAAAATTGCTTAAACAAAAGTGTCGTTTTCCCATATTGTCAAAAAACTCGAAAATCGCCATTTCTCTGAGTTCGCCACAAAATGGCCGCCAAGCCGTAGGTCGTGAGGCCATCCCATAATGATTTCAAAACTTCTTTGGGATATCTCCAACACGCGTGTTTTGGTTTCATAGCTCTATTTCGAAATATTTTTTTTTGGTCCCATAAACAGATTTCGGCCCATTCATTTTTTTTACGGGAACGCTCGCTGTGATGTCATCGACTTCGGGGGGGTGACGTTCTCTTTGTCGAAAATTCATTTTCAATTTATCCCAGATGTGTGCCAATTTTGGTGAGTTTTCGGGTATGTGGCGGGGGTCAAATTTGAGCTCAACGGATCCGTAAGAAAGAAGAAACGTAATAAAAAAATAATAATAATGAAACAAAGCAGAAACAATATAGAAGTTTTTGCAGTCAGGTGGCCTATGTATTTCAATGCGGCCTGTCTTTTACTATAGGCCGGGCATGTCTTTTTGGCTTTAAACCTGTCTTTTGAGGGCTTTTTGGGGCTTTTTTGTGTTTTTGTCGTCATTTTTGCGACTACAATTTTGACGTTTGTGCGGGTGTGTTGTGCGTGTGTGTGTATATTTTTGTTGCGTTACACAATTGTCATGTCGTTGTGTGCTTTGGGTGACTTTTGACCCAATTTTTTGGCGTTTTGACGCGTTTTTTTGACGTTTTGGACTTTTTGAGTGTTCGACCCTCGTAGCAGTTACAATATGGTCCTTGCAGTCTATGACTGCTGCGGGCCATAATTAAAGCCGCAAGCGGCGTTGTATGGCCCGCAGACGCAACCCGCCTTCCACGCCCAACTCTACGTACCACCGCTGACCTCACCGCCCTCACAGCCCGCAAATTAAAAGCTAGTCAAGGCTGGATTTGCTAATTAGGCTAACAATGCTAACTATGCTAATGTGGCTAAAAGTGCTAGCATTGCAATCAGCATCATCAACTGACTCAGAAAAACACATTACCTAAAATGCTAATTATGCTAACTATGCTAGCTTCGCTAATGTGGCTAAAAGTGCTAGCATAGCGATCAGCATCATCGACTGACTCAGAAAAACACATTACCTAAAATGCAAATTATGCTAACTATGCTAGCTATGCTAATGTGGCTAAAAGAGCTAGCATAGCGATCAGCATCATCAACTGACTCAGAAAAACCCATTCCTCCATTGGTGAGAGCTATATGTCATAAGTTGATAAAAAACCCACTTTTTTTCCAAAATGGCGGCTTTTCTGTTGATTTTATCTCCATAGCAACCATTTTATGTTTTGGTCCCCTCGGGAGGACGAACAGATTGACGTCAGTTTCGGACAAATCAGTAAAAGTAAACTTTTTGTTGTCCTAAGCAACAGTGGTTTTATGCTAACCACGCCCACATTCCTTATATGTCCATATCCAGTGTTTTTCAATGTATTCTGTGTCAGGCATTAATGCATGCATTCAATTTTCGTTGTATTGTATTGAAATGCTTGGGAGTTATAACAGTGCGCCACTTTGCTAGCTTGCCACGCGCACGCCGTTTAAAATCTACAACTTCTAATTCCAACATTTTTTCCACAGTAGCTTGCCATTGATGCCCAAAAAGTTTCGAGACAATCGATGAAAATTCCAACGACAAGTTTACATTTGAATCTGGTGGTAAAGGTGTTTTTTTATAGAAAATTCAAGATGGCCGCCTTTTTCCGAGGTCAAAGGTCAACGAAACTCCAAAGGTGATTGTAGACTTACGCTACGGACATGCGCGTCAAATTTCGTGAAAATCGCTCGAAAAAAAGTTCATTTTTCCATATTGTGTAAAATCGCGAAAAACGCAAAATGGCAGATTTTGGCACAAAATGGCCGCCAAACCGTAGATCGTGTCGCCATCACGTAATTATTTCAAAACTTTCTTTGGATATACCCGACAAAGTTATCTGGGTTTCGTTAGCCGATTCTTAAAAATAAAATCCAAATTTTTTTTTTTTAGCCGAGTCAGCACTTTTTTTTGCGATCGTTTTTTGTTTACCACGGCCACATTCCTTTATCGATTTTGTCGTATGTGACATCGTTTTGTTTAGTGTGGGCCAGGGTATCGCATATTTCAGTTTCAGGCTATTCCGATAAAATATGTGCGAGCTAGCTAAAATGGCGACGGTTGCGAATTAGCCACGCGCACGCGTTTCAAATTCTACAACTTCTAATTCCAACATTTTGTCCACAGTAGCTTGCCATTGATGCCCGAGAAGTTTCAAAAAGATCGATAAAAATCCCTAGGACGAGTTTTCGTTTGTATCCATTACTAAAAGTGCTTTTTTATGAAAATTCAAGATGGCTGCCCCTTCCCAAGGTCAAAGGTCAACGAAACTTCTTTGGTTATTGTAGAATCAAGGTCGTGGCATGTGTGTCCGATTTCGTGAAAATCGCTTGAACAAAAGTGTCGTTTTCCCATGTTGTGAAAAAACACGAAAATCGCCATTTCTCTGAGTTCGCCACAAAATGGCCGCCAAGCCGTAGGTCGTGAGGCCATCCCATAATGATTTCAAAACTTCTTTGGGATATCTCCAACACGCGTGTTTTGGTTTCATAGCTCTATTTCGAAATATTTTTTTTTGGTCCCATAAACAGATTTCGGCCCATTCATTTTTTTTACGGGAACGCTCGCTGTGATGTCATCGACTTCGGGGGGGTGACGTTCTCTTTGTCGAAAATTCATTTTCAATTTATCCCAGATGTGTGCCAATTTTGGTGAGTTTTCGGGTATGTGGCGGGGGTCAAATTTGAGCTCAACGGATCCGTAAGAAAGAAGAAACGTAATAAAAAAAATAATAATAATGAAACAAAGCAGAAACAATATAGAAGTTTTTGCAGTTAGGTGGCCTATGTATTTCAATGCGGCCTGTCTTTTACTATAGGCCGGGCATGTCTTTTTGGCTTTAAACCTGTCTTTTGAGGGCTTTTTGGGGCTTTTTTGTGTTTTTGTCGTCGCTTTTGCGACTACAATTTTGACGTTTGTGCGGGTGTGTTGTGCGTGTGTGTGTATATTTTTGTTGCGTTACACAATTGTCATGTCGTTGTGTGCTTTGGGTGACTTTTGACCCAATTTTTTGGCGTTTTGACGCGTTTTTTTGACGTTTTGGACTTTTTGAGTGTTCGACCCTCGTAGCAGTTACAATATGGTCCTTGCAGTCTATGACTGCTGCGGGCCATAATTAAAGCCGCAAGCGGCGTTGTATGGCCCGCAGACGCAACCCGCCTTCCACGCCCAACTCTACGTACCACCGCTGACCTCACCGCCCTCACAGCCCGCAAATTAAAAGCTAGTCAAGGCTGGATTTGCTAATTAGGCTAACAATGCTAACTATGCTAATGTGGCTAAAAGTGCTAGCATTGCAATCAGCATCATCAACTGACTCAGAAAAACACATTACCTAAAATGCTAATTATGCTAACTATGCTAGCTTCGCTAATGTGGCTAAAATTGCTAGCATAGTGATCAGCATCATTAACTGACTCAGAAAAACACATTACCTACAATGCTAATCATGCTAACTATGCTAGCTATGCTAATGTGGCTAAAAGTGCTAGCATAGCGATCAGCATCATCAACTGACTCAGAAAAACACATTACCTAAAATGCTAATTATGCTAACTATGCTAGCTATGCTAATGTGGCTAAAATTGCTAGCATAGTGATCAGCATCATTAACTGACTCAGAAAAACACATTAACAACAATGCTAATCATGCTAACTATGCTAGCTATGCTAACATAGCTAAAAGTGCTAGCATAGCGATCAGCACCATCAAACCACTCAGTAAAACGGCTTTTTTGTTGAATTTATCTCCATAGCAACCATTTTATGTTTTTGTCCCCTCCGGAGGACGAACAGATTGACGTCAGTTTCGGACAAATCGGTAAAAGTAAACTTTTTGTCGTCCTTAGCAACAGTGGTTTAATGCTAACCACGCCCACATTCCTTATATGTCCATGTCCAATGTTTTTCAATGTAATCTGTTTCAGGTATGAATGCATGCATTCAATTTTCACTGTATTGTATTGAAATGCATGGGAGTTTTAACAGTGCGCCACTTTGCTAGCATGCCACGCACACACCGTTCAAAATCTACAACTTCTAATTCCAACATTTTTTCCAAAGTAGCTTGCCATTGATGCCCAAAAAGTTTCGAGATGATTGATGAAAATTCCAACGACAAGTTTACGTTTGAATCCGGTGGTAAAGGTGTTTTTTATATAAAATTCAAGATGGCCGCCTTTTCCCGAGGTCAAAGGTCGACGAAACTCCAAAGGTGATTGTAGACTTACGCTAGGGACATGCGAGTCAAATTTCGTCAAAATCGCTAGAAAAAAAGTTCATTTTGCCATATTGTGTAAAATCGCGAAAAACTCAAAATGGCAGATTTTGGCACAAAATGGCCGCCAAACCGTAGGTCGTGTCGCCATCACGTAATGATTTCAAAACTTTCTTTGGATATACCCGACAAAGTTATCTGGGTTTCGTTAGCCGATTCTTAAAAATAAAATCTGATTTTTTTTTTTTTTTCCGAGTCAGCACTTTTTTTTGCGATCGTTTTTTGTTTACCACGGCCACATTCCTTTATCGATTTTGTCGTATGTGACATCGTTTTGTTCAGTGTGGGCCAGGGTATCGCATATTTCAGTTTCAGGCTATTCCGATAAAATATGTGCGAGCTAGCTAAAATGGCGACGGTTGCGAATTCGCCACGCGCACGCCTTTCAAATTCTACAACTTCTAATTCCAACATTTTGTCCACAGTAGCTTGCCATTGATGCCCGAGAAGTTTCAAAAAGATCGATAAAAATCCCTAGGACGAGTTTTCGTTTGTATACGTTACTAAAGGTGCTTTTTTCTGAAAATTCAAGATGGCCGCCCCTTCCAAAGGTCAAAGGTCAACGAAACTTCTTTGGTTATTGTAGAATCAGGGTCTTGGCATGTGTGTGCAATTTCGTGAAAATTGCTTAAACAAAAGTGTCGTTTTCCCATATTGTCAAAAAACTCGAAAATCGCCATTTCTCTGAGTTCGCCACAAAATGGCCGCCAAGCCGTAGGTCGTGAGGCCATCCCATAATGATTTCAAAACTTCTTTGGGATATCTCCAACACGCGTGTTTTGGTTTCATAGCTCTATTTCGAAATATTTTTTTTTGGTCCCATAAACAGATTTCGGCCCATTCATTTTTTTTACGGGAACGCTCGCTGTGATGTCATCGACTTCGGGGGGGTGACGTTCTCTTTGTCGAAAATTCATTTTCAATTTATCCCAGATGTGTGCCAATTTTGGTGAGTTTTCGGGTATGTGGCGGGGGTCAAATTTGAGCTCAACGGATCCGTAAGAAAGAAGAAACGTAATAAAAAAATAATAATAATGAAACAAAGCAGAAACAATATAGAAGTTTTTGCAGTCAGGTGGCCTATGTATTTCAATGCGGCCTGTCTTTTACTATAGGCCGGGCATGTCTTTTTGGCTTTAAACCTGTCTTTTGAGGGCTTTTTGGGGCTTTTTTGTGTTTTTGTCGTCATTTTTGCGACTACAATTTTGACGTTTGTGCGGGTGTGTTGTGCGTGTGTGTGTATATTTTTGTTGCGTTACACAATTGTCATGTCGTTGTGTGCTTTGGGTGACTTTTGACCCAATTTTTTGGCGTTTTGACGCGTTTTTTTGACGTTTTGGACTTTTTGAGTGTTCGACCCTCGTAGCAGTTACAATATGGTCCTTGCAGTCTATGACTGCTGCGGGCCATAATTAAAGCCGCAAGCGGCGTTGTATGGCCCGCAGACGCAACCCGCCTTCCACGCCCAACTCTACGTACCACCGCTGACCTCACCGCCCTCACAGCCCGCAAATTAAAAGCTAGTCAAGGCTGGATTTGCTAATTAGGCTAACAATGCTAACTATGCTAATGTGGCTAAAAGTGCTAGCATTGCAATCAGCATCATCAACTGACTCAGAAAAACACATTACCTAAAATGCTAATTATGCTAACTATGCTAGCTTCGCTAATGTGGCTAAAAGTGCTAGCATAGCGATCAGCATCATCGACTGACTCAGAAAAACACATTACCTAAAATGCAAATTATGCTAACTATGCTAGCTATGCTAATGTGGCTAAAAGAGCTAGCATAGCGATCAGCATCATCAACTGACTCAGAAAAACCCATTCCTCCATTGGTGAGAGCTATATGTCATAAGTTGATAAAAAACCCACTTTTTTTCCAAAATGGCGGCTTTTCTGTTGATTTTATCTCCATAGCAACCATTTTATGTTTTGGTCCCCTCGGGAGGACGAACAGATTGACGTCAGTTTCGGACAAATCAGTAAAAGTAAACTTTTTGTTGTCCTAAGCAACAGTGGTTTTATGCTAACCACGCCCACATTCCTTATATGTCCATATCCAGTGTTTTTCAATGTATTCTGTGTCAGGCATTAATGCATGCATTCAATTTTCGTTGTATTGTATTGAAATGCTTGGGAGTTATAACAGTGCGCCACTTTGCTAGCTTGCCACGCGCACGCCGTTTAAAATCTACAACTTCTAATTCCAACATTTTTTCCACAGTAGCTTGCCATTGATGCCCAAAAAGTTTCGAGACAATCGATGAAAATTCCAACGACAAGTTTACATTTGAATCTGGTGGTAAAGGTGTTTTTTTATAGAAAATTCAAGATGGCCGCCTTTTTCCGAGGTCAAAGGTCAACGAAACTCCAAAGGTGATTGTAGACTTACGCTACGGACATGCGCGTCAAATTTCGTGAAAATCGCTCGAAAAAAAGTTCATTTTTCCATATTGTGTAAAATCGCGAAAAACGCAAAATGGCAGATTTTGGCACAAAATGGCCGCCAAACCGTAGATCGTGTCGCCATCACGTAATTATTTCAAAACTTTCTTTGGATATACCCGACAAAGTTATCTGGGTTTCGTTAGCCGATTCTTAAAAATAAAATCCAAATTTTTTTTTTTTAGCCGAGTCAGCACTTTTTTTTGCGATCGTTTTTTGTTTACCACGGCCACATTCCTTTATCGATTTTGTCGTATGTGACATCGTTTTGTTTAGTGTGGGCCAGGGTATCGCATATTTCAGTTTCAGGCTATTCCGATAAAATATGTGCGAGCTAGCTAAAATGGCGACGGTTGCGAATTAGCCACGCGCACGCGTTTCAAATTCTACAACTTCTAATTCCAACATTTTGTCCACAGTAGCTTGCCATTGATGCCCGAGAAGTTTCAAAAAGATCGATAAAAATCCCTAGGACGAGTTTTCGTTTGTATCCATTACTAAAAGTGCTTTTTTATGAAAATTCAAGATGGCTGCCCCTTCCCAAGGTCAAAGGTCAACGAAACTTCTTTGGTTATTGTAGAATCAAGGTCGTGGCATGTGTGTCCGATTTCGTGAAAATCGCTTGAACAAAAGTGTCGTTTTCCCATGTTGTGAAAAAACACGAAAATCGCCATTTCTCTGAGTTCGCCACAAAATGGCCGCCAAGCCGTAGGTCGTGAGGCCATCCCATAATGATTTCAAAACTTCTTTGGGATATCTCCAACACGCGTGTTTTGGTTTCATAGCTCTATTTCGAAATATTTTTTTTTGGTCCCATAAACAGATTTCGGCCCATTCATTTTTTTTACGGGAACGCTCGCTGTGATGTCATCGACTTCGGGGGGGTGACGTTCTCTTTGTCGAAAATTCATTTTCAATTTATCCCAGATGTGTGCCAATTTTGGTGAGTTTTCGGGTATGTGGCGGGGGTCAAATTTGAGCTCAACGGATCCGTAAGAAAGAAGAAACGTAATAAAAAAAATAATAATAATGAAACAAAGCAGAAACAATATAGAAGTTTTTGCAGTTAGGTGGCCTATGTATTTCAATGCGGCCTGTCTTTTACTATAGGCCGGGCATGTCTTTTTGGCTTTAAACCTGTCTTTTGAGGGCTTTTTGGGGCTTTTTTGTGTTTTTGTCGTCGCTTTTGCGACTACAATTTTGACGTTTGTGCGGGTGTGTTGTGCGTGTGTGTGTATATTTTTGTTGCGTTACACAATTGTCATGTCGTTGTGTGCTTTGGGTGACTTTTGACCCAATTTTTTGGCGTTTTGACGCGTTTTTTTGACGTTTTGGACTTTTTGAGTGTTCGACCCTCGTAGCAGTTACAATATGGTCCTTGCAGTCTATGACTGCTGCGGGCCATAATTAAAGCCGCAAGCGGCGTTGTATGGCCCGCAGACGCAACCCGCCTTCCACGCCCAACTCTACGTACCACCGCTGACCTCACCGCCCTCACAGCCCGCAAATTAAAAGCTAGTCAAGGCTGGATTTGCTAATTAGGCTAACAATGCTAACTATGCTAATGTGGCTAAAAGTGCTAGCATTGCAATCAGCATCATCAACTGACTCAGAAAAACACATTACCTAAAATGCTAATTATGCTAACTATGCTAGCTTCGCTAATGTGGCTAAAAGTGCTAGCATAGCGATCAGCATCATCGACTGACTCAAAAAAAAACACATTACCTAAAATGCAAATTATGCTAACTATGCTAGCTATGCTAATGTGGCTAAAAGAGCTAGCATAGCGATCAGCATCATCAACTGACTCAGAAAAACCCATTCCTCCATTGGTGAGAGCTATATGTCATAAGTTGATAAAAAACCCACTTTTTTTCCAAAATGGCGGCTTTTCTGTTGATTTTATCTCCATAGCAACCATTTTATGTTTTGGTCCCCTCGGGAGGACGAACAGATTGACGTCAGTTTCGGACAAATCAGTAAAAGTAAACTTTTTGTTGTCCTAAGCAACAGTGGTTTTATGCTAACCACGCCCACATTCCTTATATGTCCATATCCAGTGTTTTTCAATGTATTCTGTGTCAGGCATTAATGCATGCATTCAATTTTCGTTGTATTGTATTGAAATGCTTGGGAGTTATAACAGTGCGCCACTTTGCTAGCTTGCCACGCGCACGCCGTTTAAAATCTACAACTTCTAATTCCAACATTTTTTCCACAGTAGCTTGCCATTGATGCCCAAAAAGTTTCGAGACAATCGATGAAAATTCCAACGACAAGTTTACATTTGAATCTGGTGGTAAAGGTGTTTTTTATAGAAAATTCAAGATGGCCGCCTTTTTCCGAGGTCAAAGGTCAACGAAACTCCAAAGGTGATTGTAGACTTACGCTACGGACATGCGCGTCAAATTTCGTGAAAATCGCTCGAAAAAAAGTTCATTTTTCCATATTGTGTAAAATCGCGAAAAACGCAAAATGGCAGATTTTGGCACAAAATGGCCGCCAAACCGTAGATCGTGTCGCCATCACGTAATTATTTCAAAACTTTCTTTGGATATACCCGACAAAGTTATCTGGGTTTCGTTAGCCGATTCTTAAAAATAAAATCCAAATTTTTTTTTTTTAGCCGAGTCAGCACTTTTTTTTGCGATCGTTTTTTGTTTACCACGGCCACATTCCTTTATCGATTTTGTCGTATGTGACATCGTTTTGTTTAGTGTGGGCCAGGGTATCGCATATTTCAGTTTCAGGCTATTCCGATAAAATATGTGCGAGCTAGCTAAAATGGCGACGGTTGCGAATTAGCCACGCGCACGCGTTTCAAATTCTACAACTTCTAATTCCAACATTTTGTCCACAGTAGCTTGCCATTGATGCCCGAGAAGTTTCAAAAAGATCGATAAAAATCCCTAGGACGAGTTTTCGTTTGTATCCATTACTAAAAGTGCTTTTTTATGAAAATTCAAGATGGCTGCCCCTTCCCAAGGTCAAAGGTCAACGAAACTTCTTTGGTTATTGTAGAATCAAGGTCGTGGCATGTGTGTCCGATTTCGTGAAAATCGCTTGAACAAAAGTGTCGTTTTCCCATGTTGTGAAAAAACACGAAAATCGCCATTTCTCTGAGTTCGCCACAAAATGGCCGCCAAGCCGTAGGTCGTGTGGCCATCCCATAATGATTTTATAACTTCTTTGGGATATCTCCAACACGCGTGTTTTGGTTTTGTAACTGTATTTCAAAATATTTTTTTTGGCCCCATAAGCGATTTTCGGCCCATTCATTTTTTTTACGGGAACGCTCGCCGTGATGTCATTGTCGTGGGGGGGGTGACGTTCTCTTTGCCGAAAATTCATTTTCAATTTATCCCAGGTGTGTTCCAATTTTGGTGAGTTTTCGGGTATGTGGCGGGGGTCAAATTTGAGCTCAAAGGCGCGATAAGAAAGCGGAATAATAATAATAATAATGAAACAAAGCAGAAACAATATAGAAGTTTTTGCGGTTAGGATTTCCTATGTATTTCAATGCGGCCTGTCTTTTACTATAGGCTGGGCATGTCTTTTTGGCTTTAAACCCGTCTTTTGAGGGCTTTTTGGGGCTTTTTCGTGTTTTTGTCGTCGCTTTTGCGACTACAATTTTGTCGTTTTTGCGTTGGTGTTGTGCGTGTGTGTGTGTATTTTTGTTGCGTTACACAATTGTCGTGTCGTTTTGTGCTTTGGGCGACTTTTGACCACATTTTTTGGCGTTTTGACGCGTTTTTTCGACGTTTTGGACCTTTTTGAGTGTTCGACCCTCGTAGCAGTTACAATATGGTCCTTGCACTCTGTGAGTGCTGCGGGCCATAATAATAATGAAACGAAGCAAAAACAATATAGAAGTTTTTGCAGTCAGGTGGCCTATGTATTTCAATGCGGCCTGTCTTTTACTATAGGCTGGGCATGTCTTTTTGGCTTTAAACCCGTCTTTTGAGGGCTTTTTGGGGCTTTTTTGGGTTTTTGTCGTCATTTTTGCGACTACAATTTTGACGTTTGTGCGTTGGTGTTGTGCGTGTGTGTGTGTATTTTTGTTGCGTTACACAATTGTCGTGTCGTTTTGTGCTTTGGGCGACTTTTGACCCCATTTTTTGGCGTTTTGACGCGTTTTTTTGACGTTTTGGACCTTTTTGAGTGTTCGACCCTCGTACCAGTTACAATATGGTCCTTGCACTCTGTGAGTTCTGCGGGCCATAATAATGAAACAAAGCAGAAACAATATAGAAGTTTTTGCAGTCAGGTGGCCTATGTATTTCAATGCGGCCTGTCTTTTACTATACGCTGGGCATGTCTTTTTGGCTTTAAACCAGTCTTTTGAGGGCTTTTTGGGGCTTTTTTGTGTTTTTGTCGTCGCTTTTGCGACTACAATTTTGTCGTTTTTGCGTTGGTGTTGTGCGTGTGTGTGTGTATTTTTGTTGCGTTACACAATTGTCGTGTCGTTTTGTGCTTTGGGCGACTTTTGACCACATTTTTTGGCGTTTTGACGCGTTTTTTCGACGTTTTGGACCTTTTTGAGTGTTCGACCCTCGTACCAGTTACAATATGGTCCTTGCACTCTGTGAGTGCTGCGGGCCATAATAATAATGAAACGAAGCAAAAACAATATAGAAGTTTTTACAGTCAGGTGGCCTATGTATTTCAATGCGGCCTTTCTTTTACTATAGGCTGGGCATGTCTTTTTGGCTTTAAACCCGTCTTTTGAGGGCTTTTTGGGGCTTTTTTGGGTTTTTGTCGTCATTTTTGCGACTACAATTTTGACGTTTGTGCGTTGGTGTTGTGCGTGTGTGTGTGTATTTTTGTTGCGTTACACAATTGTCGTGTCGTTTTGTGCTTTGGGCGACTTTTGACCCCATTTTTTGGCGTTTTGACGCGTTTTTTTGACGTTTTGGACCTTTTTGAGTGTTCGACCCTCGTACCAGTTACAATATGGTCCTTGCACTCTGTGAGTGCTGCGGGCCATAATAATGAAACAAAGCAGAAACAATATAGAAGTTTTTGCAGTCAGGTGGCCTATGTATTTCAATGCGGCCTGTCTTTTACTATACGCTGGGCATGTCTTTTTGGCTTTAAACCAGTCTTTTGAGGGCTTTTTGGGGCTTTTTTGTGTTTTTGTCGTCATTTTTGCGACTACAATTTTTACGTTTTTGCGTTGGTGTTGTGCGTGTGTGTGTGTATTTTGGTTGCGTTACACAATTGTCGTGTCGTTGTGTGCTTTGGGCGACCTTTGACCCCATTTTTTGGCGTTTTGACGCGTTTTTTTTGACGTTTTGGACCTTTTTGAGTGTTCGACCCTCGTACCAGTTACAATATGGTCCTTGCACTCTGTGAGTGCTGCGGGCCATAATAATAATTAAAGCCGCAAGCGGCGTTGTATGGCCCGCAGACGCAACCCGCCTTCCACGCCCAACTCTACGCACCACCGCCTCCCTCACTGCCCACTTTTGATAAAGGCTAGTCAAAACGGCTTTTGCTAATTATGCTAACTATGCTAGCTATGCTGATTTGGCTAAAAGTGCTACCATTGCGATCAGCATCATCAACTGACTCAGGAAAACAGATTATTAAAAATGCTAATTATGCTAACTATGCTAGCTATGCTAATGTGGCTAAAAGTGCTAGCATAGCGATCAGAATCATCAACTGACTCAGAAAAACACATTACCTAAAATGCTAATTATGCTAACTATGCTAACTATGCTAATGTGGCTAAAAGTGTTAGCATAGCGATCAGCATCATCAACTGACTCAGAAAAACACATTACCTAAAATGCTAATTATGCTAACTATGCTAGCTTTTGCTAATGTGGCTAAAAGTGCTAGCATAGCGATCAGCATCATCAACTGACTCAGAAAAACACATTACCTAAAATGCTAATTATGCTAACTATGCTAACTATGCAAATGTGGCTAAAAGTGCTAGCATAGCAATCAGCATCTTCAACTGACTTAGAAAAACACATTACCTAAAATGCTAATTATGCTAACTATGCTAGCTATGCTAACATAGCTAAAAGTGCTAGCATAGCGATCAGCATCATCAACTGACTCAAAAAAACACATTTCCTAAAATGCTAATTATGCTAACTATGCTAGCTATGCTAATGTGGCTAAAATTGCTAGCATAGCGATCAGCATCATCAACTGACTCAGAAAAACACATTCCTCCATTGGTGAGAGTTATATGTCATAAGTTGCTAAAAAGCCCACTTTTTCCAAAATGGCGGCTTTTCTGTTGATTTTATCTCCATAGCAACCATTTTATGTTTTGGTCCCCTCGGGAGGACGAACAGATTGACGTCAGTTTCGGACAAATCGGTAAAAGTAAACTTTTTGTCGTCCTTAGCAACAGTGGTTTTATGCTAACCACGCCCACATTCCTTATATGTCCATATCCAGTGTTTTTCAATGTATTCAGTTTCAGGCATTAATGCATGCATTCAATTTTCACTGTATTGTATTGAAATGCATGGGAGTTATAACAGTGCGCCACTTTGCTAGCTTGCCACGCGCACGCCGTTCAAAATCTACAACTTCTAATTCCAACATTTTTTACACAGTAGCTTGCCATTGATGCCCAAAAAGTTTTGAGACGATCGAAGAAAATTCCAACGACAAGTTTACGTTTGAATCTGGTGGTTAAGGTGTTTTTTATAGAAAATTCAAGATGGCCGCCTTTTCCCGAGGTCAAAAGTCGACGAAACTCCAAAGGTGATTGTAGACTTACGCTAGGGACAAGCGAGTCAAATTTCGTTAAAATCGCTCGAAAAAAAGTTCATTTTTCCATATCGTGTAAAAACGCGAAAAACTCAAAATGGCAGATTTTGGCACAAAATGGCCGCCAAACCGTAGGTCGTGTGGCCATCACGTAATGATTTCAAAACTTTCTTTGGATATACCCGACAAAGTTATCTGGGTTTCGTTAGCCGATTCTTAAAAATAAAATCCGAAATTTTTTTTTTTTGCCGAGTCAGCACTTTTTTTTGCTACCGTTTTTTGTTTACCACGGCCACATTCCTTTATCGATTTTGTCGTATGTGACATCGTTTTGTTCAGTGTGGGCCAGGGTATCGCATATTTCAGTTTCAGGCTATTCCGATAAAATATGTGCGAGTTAGCTAAAATGGCGACGGTTGCGAATTCGCCACGCGCACGCGTTTCAAATTCTACAACTTCTAATTCCAACATTTTGTCCACAGTAGCTTGCCATTGATGCCTGAGAAGTTTCAAAAAGATCGATAAAATTCCCTAGGACGAGTTTTCGTTTGTATACGTTACTAAAGGTGCTTTTTTATGAAAATTCAAGATGGCCGCCCCTTCCCAAGGTCAAAGGTCAACAAAACTTCTTTGGTAGTTGTAGAATCGTGTTTGTGGCATGTGTATGAAATTTCGTGAAAATCGCTTTAACAAAAGTGTAGTTTTCCCATATTGTCAAAAAACACGAAAATCGCCATTTCTCTGAGTTCGCCACAAAATGACCGCCAAGCCGTAGGTCGTGTGGGCATCCCATAATGATTTCATAACTTCTTTGGGATATCTCCAACACGCGTGTTTTGGTTTCGTAACTGTATTTCAAAATATTTTTTTTTGGCCCCATAAGCGATTTTCGGCCCATTCATTTTTTTTACGGGATCGCTCGCCGTGATGTCATCGACTTCGGGGGGGTGGCGTTCTCTTTGCCAAAAATTCATTTTCAATTTATCCCAGGTGTGTGCCAATTTTGGTGAGTTTTCGGGTATGTGGCGGGGGTCAAAATTAAGCTCAAAGACGCCGTTATAGGACAAGAAGAATAATAATAATTAAAGCCGCAAGCGGCGTTGTATGGCCCGCAGACGCAACCCGCCTTCCACGCCCAACTCTACGCACCACCGCTGACCTCACCGCCCTCACAGCCCGCAAATTAAAAGCTAGTCAAGGCTGGATTTGCTAATTATGCTAACAATGCTAACTATGCTAATGTGGCTAAAAGTGCTAGCATTGCGATCAGCATCATCAACTAACTCAGAAAAACACATTACCTAAAATGCTAATTATGCTAACTATGCTAGCTATGCTAATGTGGCTAAAAGTACTAGCATAGCGATCAGCATCATCAACTGACTCAGAAAAACCCATTACCTAAAATGCTAATTATGCTAACTATGCTAGCTATGCTAATGTGGCTAAAAGTACTAGCATAGCGATCAGCATCATCAACTGATTCAGAAAAACCCATTACCTAAAATGCTAATTATGCTAACTATGCTAGCTATGCTAATGTCGCTAAAATTGCTAGCATAGCGATCAGCATCATCAACTGACTCAGAAAAACACAATACCTGAAATGCTAATTATGCTAACTATGCTAGTTATGCTAACATAGCTAAAAGTGCTAGCATAGCGATTAGCATCATCAACTGACTCAGAAAAAAACATTCCTCCATTGGCGAGAGCTACATGTCATAAGTTGATCAAAAACCCACTTTTTCCAAAATGGCGGCTTTTCTGTTGATTTTATCTCCATAGCAACCATTTTATGTTTTGGTCCCCTCTGGAGGACGAACAGATTGACGTCAGTTTCGGACAAATCGGTAAACGTAAACTTTTTGTTGTCCTTAGCAACAGTGGTTTTATGCTAACCACGCCCACATTCCTTATATGTCCATATCCAGTGTTTTTCAATGTATTCTGTTTGAGGCATGAATGCATGCATTCAATTTTCACTGTATTGTATTGAAATGCATGGGAGTTATAACAGTGCGCCACTTTGCTAGCTCGCCACGCGCATGCCGTTCAAAATCTACAACTTCTAATTCCAACATTTTTTCCACAGTAGCTTGCCATTGATGCCCAAAAAGTTTCGACCCAATCGATGAAAATTCCAACGACAAGTTTACGTTTGAATCTGGTGGTAAAGGTGTTTTTTATAAAAAATTCAAGATGGCCGCCTTTTCCCGAGGTCAAAGGTCGACGAAACTCCAGAAGTGATTGTAAACTTACGCTAGGGACATGCGAGTCAAATTTCGTGAAAATCGCTCGAAAAAAAGTTAATTTTTCCATATTGTATAAAAACGAGAAAACTCAAAATGGCAGATTTTGGCACAAAATGGCCGCCAAACCGTAGGTCGTGTCGCCATCACGTAATGATTTCAAAACTTTCTTTGGATTTACCCCACAAAGTTATCTGGGTTTCGTTAGCCGATTCTTAAAAATAAAATCCAAAAAAAGTTTTTTTTGCCGAGTCAGCACTTTTTTTTGCGATCGTTTTTTGCTTACCACGGCCAAATACCTTTATCGATTTTGTCGTATGTGACATCGTTTTGTTCAGTGTGGGCCAGGGTATCGCATATTTCAGTGTCAGGCTATTCCGATAAAATATGTGCGAGCTAGCTAAAATGGCGACGGTTGCGAATTCGCCACGCGCACGCGTTTCAAATTCTACAACTTCTAATTCCAACATTTTGTCCACAGTAGCTTGCCATTGATGCCCGAGAAGTTTCAAAAAGATCGATAAAAATCCCTAGGACGAGTTTTCGTTTGTATCCGTTACTAAAGGTGCTTTTTTTTGAAAATCCAAGATGGCCGCCCCTTGCCAAGGTCAAAGGTCAACAAAACTTCTTTGGTAGTTGTAGAATCGTGTTTGTGGCATGTGTGTCCGATTTCGTGAAAATCGCTTGAACAAAAGTGTTGTTTTCCCATATTGTGAAAAAACACGAAAATCGCCATTTCTCTGAGTTTGCCACAAAATGGCCGCCAAGCCGTAAGTCGTGTGGCCATCCCATAATAATTTCAGAACTTCTTTGGGATATCTCCAACACAAGTGTTTTGGTTTCGTAACTGTATTTCAAAATATTTTTTTTTGGCTCCTTAAGCGATTTTCGGCCCATTCATTTTTTTTACGGGAACGCTCGCCGTGATGTCATCGTTGTGGGGGAGGTGACGTTCTCTTTGCCGAAAATTCATTTTCAATTTATCCCAGGTGTGTGCCAATTTTGGTGAGTTTTCGGGTATGTGGCGGGGGTCAAATTTGAGCTCAAAGGCGCGATAAGAAAGCGGAATAATAATAATGAAACAAAGCAGAAACAATATAGAAGTTTTTGCGGTTAGGATTTCCTATGTATTTCAATGCGGCCTGTCTTTTACTATAGGCTGGGCATGTCTTTTTGGCTTTAAACCCGTCTTTTGAGGGCTTTTTGGGGCTTTTTTGTGTTTTTGTCGTCATTTTTGCGACTACAATTTTTACGTTTTTGCGTTGGTGTTGTGCGTGTGTGTGTGTATTTTTGTTGCGTTACACAATTGTCGTGTTGTTGTGTGCTTTGGGCGACTTTTGACCCCATTTTTTGGCGTTTTGACGCGTTTTTTTGACGTTTTGGACCTTTTTGGGTGTTCGACCCTCGTAGCAGTTACAATATGGTCCTTGCACTCTGTGAGTGCTGCGGGCCATAATGAAACGAAGCAGAAACAATATAGAAGTTTTTGCAGTCAGGTGGCCTATGTATTTCAATGCGGCCTGTCTTTTACTATAGGCTGGGCATGTCTTTTGGGCTTTATACCTGTCTTTTGAGGGCTTTTTGGGGCTTTTTTGTGCTTTTGTCGTCATTTTTGCGACTACAATTTTTACGTTTTTGCGTTGGTGTTGTGCGTGTGTGTGTGTATTTTTGTTGCGTTACACAATTGTCGTGTCGTGTGCTTTGGGCGACTTTTGACCCCATTTTTTGGCGTTTTGACGCGTTTTTTTGACGTTTTGGACCTTTTTGAGTGTTCGACCCTTGTACCAGTTACAATATGGTCCTTGCAGTCTATGACTGCTGCGGGCCATAATTAAAGCCGCAAGCGGCGTTGTATGGCCCGCAGACGCAACCCGCCTTCCACGCCCAACGCTACGCACCACCGCCGCCCTCGCCGCCCTCACCGTACTCAAATGAAAAGCTAGTCAAGGCTGGATTTGATAATTATGCTAACTATGCTAATGTGGCCAAAAGTGCTAGCATAGCGATCAGCATCATCAACTGACTAAGAAAAACACATTACCTAAAATGCTAATTATGCTAACTATGCTAGCTATGCTAATGTGGCTAAAAGTGCTAGCATAGCGATCAGCATTATCAACTGACTCAGAAAAACACATTACCTGAAATGCTAATTATGCTAATTATGCTAGCTATGCTAATGTGGCTAAAAGTGCTAGCGTAGCGATCAGCATCATCAACTGACTCAGAAAAACACATTACCTAAAATGCTAATTATGCTAACTATGCAAGTTATGCTAACATAGCTAAAAGTGCTAGCATAGCGATCAGCATCATCAACTGACTCAGAAAAACACATTCCTCCATTGCTGAGAGCTATATGTCATAAGTTGATAAAAACCCACTTTTTCCAAAATGGCGGCTTTTCTGTTGATTTTATCTCCATAGCAACCATTTTGTGTTTTGGTCCCCTTGAGAGGACGAACAGATTGACGTCAGTTTCGGACAAATCGGTAAAAGTAGAATTTTTGTTGTCCTTAGCAACAGGGGTTTTATGCTAACCACGCCCACATTCCTTATATGTCCATATCCAGTGTTTTTCAATGTATTCAGTTTCAGGCATTTATGCATGCATTCAATTTTCACTGTATTGTATTGAAATGCATGGGAGTTATAACAGTGCGCCACTTTGCTAGCTGGCCACGCGCACGGCGTTCAAAATCTACAACTTCTAATTCCAACATTTTTTCCACAGTAGCTTGCCATTGATGCCCAAAAAGTTTCGAGACAATCGATGAAAATTCCAACGACAAGTTTACGTTTGAATCTGGTGGTAAAGGTGTTTTTTATAGAAAATTCAAGATGGCCGCCTTTTCCCGAGGTCAAAGGTCGACGAAACCCCAGAGGTGATTGTAGACTTACGCTACGGACATGCGCGTCAAATTTCGTGAAAATCGCTCGAAAAAAAAGTTCATTTTTCCATATTGTGTAAAAACGCGAAAAACTCAAAATGGCCAATCTTGGCACAAAATGGCCGCCAAACTGTAGGTCGGGTCGCCATCACGTAATGATTTCAAAACTTTATTTGGATATACCCGACAAAGTTATCTGGGTTTCGCTAGCCGATTCATAAAAAAAAAATCCGAATTTTTTTTTTTTAGCCGAGTCAGCACTTTTTTTTGCGATCGTTTTTTGTTTACCACGGCCACATTCCTTTATCGATTTTGTCGTATGTGACATCGTTTTGTTCAGTGTGGGCCAGGGAATCGTATATTTCATTTTCACAACATTCCAATAAAATATGTGCGAGCTAGCTAAAATGGCGACGGTTGCGAATTCGCCACGCGCACGCGTTTCAAATTCTACAACTTCTAATTCCAACATTTTGTCCACAATTGATTGCCATTGATGCCCAATAAGTTTCAAAAAGATCGATGAAAATTCCTAGGACGAGTTTTCGTTTGAATACCTTACTAAAGGTGCTTTTTTATGAAAATTCAAGATGGCCGCCCCTTCCCAAGGTCAAAGGTCAACAAAACTTCTTTGGTAGTTGTAGAATCGTGTTTGTGGCATGTGTGTGCAATTTCGTGAAAATCGCTTGAACAAAAGTGTCGTTTTCCCATATTGTGAAAAAACACGAAAATCGCCATTTCTCTGAGTTCGCCACAAAATGGCCGCCAAGCCGAAGGTTGTGTGGCCATCCCATAATGATTTCATAACATCTTTGGGATATCTCCAACACGCGTGTTTTGGTTTCGTAACTGTATTTCAAAATATTTTTTTTTGGCCCCATAAGCGATTTTCGGCCCATTCATTTTTTTTACGGGAACACTCGCCGTGATGTCATCATCGTGGGGGGGGTGACGTTCTCTTTGCCAAAAATTCATTTTCAATTTATCCCAGCTGTGTGGCAATTTTGGTGAGTTTTCGGGTATGTGGCGGGGGTCAAATTTGCGATCAACGGATCCGTAAGAAAGAAGAAACGTAATAATAATAATAATAATTAAAGCCGCAAGCGGCGTTGTATGGCCCGCAGACGCAACCCGCCTTCCACGCCCAACTCTACGCACCACCGCCCTCACCGCCCACTTTTGATAATGGCTAGTCAAAACTGCATATGCTAATTATGCTAACTATGCTAGCTATGCTAATGTGGCTAAAAGTGCTAGCATAGCGATCAGCATCATCAACTGACTCAGAAAAACACATTACCTAAAATGCTAATTATGCTAACTATGCTAGTAATGCTAATATAGCTAAAATTGCTAGCATAGCGATCTGCATCATCAACTGACTCAGAAAAACACATTCCTCCATTGGTGAGAGCTACATGTCATAAGTTGATAAAAAACCTACTTTTTCCAAAATGGCGGCTTTTCTGTTGATTTTTTCTCCATAGCAACCATTTTATGTTTTGGTACCCTCGGGAGGACGAACAGATTGACGTCAGTTTCGGACAAATCGGTAAAAGTAAAGTTTTTGTTGTCCTTAGCAACAGTGGTTTTATGCTAACCACGCCCACATTCCTTATATGTCCATATCCAGTGTTTTTCAATGTATTCAGTTTCAGGCATTAATGCATGCATTCAATTTTCATTGTATTGTATTGAAATACATTGGAGTTATAATACTGCGCCACTTTGCTAGCTCGCCACGCGCACGCCGTTCAAAATCTACAACTTCTAATTCCAACATTTTTTCCACAGTAGCTTGCCATTGATGTCAAAAAAGTTTCGAGACAATCAATGAAAATTCCAACGACAAGTTTACGTTTGAATCTGGTGGTAAAGGTGTTTTTTATTGAAAATTCAAGATGGCCGCCTTTTCCCGAGGTCAAAGGTCAACGAAACTCCAGAGGTGATTGTAGACTTACGCTATGGACATGCACGTCAAATTTCGTGAAAATCGCTCGAAAAAAAGTTCATTTTTCTATATTGTGTAAAAACGCGAAAAACTCAAAATGGCAGATTTTGGCACAAAATGGCCGCCAAACCGTAGGTCGTGTCGCCATCATGTAATGATTTCAAAACTTTCTTTGGATATACCCGGCAAAGTTATCTGGGTTTCCCTAGCCGATTCTTAAAAATAAAATCCGAAAAAATTTTTTTTTGCCGAGTCAGCACTTTTTTTTGCGATCGTTTTTTGTTTACCACGGCCACATTCCTTTATCGATTTTGTCGTATGTGACATCGTTTTGTTCAGTGTGGGCCAGGGTATCGCATATTTCAGTTTAAGGCTATTTCGATAAAATATGTGCGAGCTAGCTAAAATGGCGACGGTTGCGAATTCGCCACGCGCACGCGTTTCAAATTCTACAACTTCTAATTCCAACATTTTGTCCACAGTAGCTTGCCATTGATGCCCGAGAAGTTTCAAAAAAATCGATAAAAATCCCTAGGACGAGTTTTCGTTTGTATCCGTTACTAAAGGTGCTTTTTTATGAAAATTCAAGATGGCCGCCCTTTGCCAAGGTCAAAGGTCAACAAAACTTCTTTGGTAGTTGTAGAATCGTGTTTGTGGCATGTGTGTGCAATTTCGTGAAAATCGCTTAAACAAAAGTATCGTTTTCCCATATTGTCAAAAAACACGAAAATCGCCATTTCTCTGAGTTCGCCACAAAATGGCCGCCAAGCCGTAAGTCGTGTGGCCATCCCATAATGATTTCATAACTTCTTTGGGATATCTCCAACACGCGTGTTTTGGTTTTTTAACTGTATTTCAAAATATTTTTTTTTTGGCCCCATAAGCGATTTTCGGCCCATTCATTTTTTTTACGGGAACGCTCGCCGTGATGTCATCGTCGTGGGGGGGGTGACGTTCTCTTTGCCGAAAATTCATTTTCAATTTATCCCAGCTGTGTGGCAATTTTGGTGAGTTTTCGGGTATGTGGCGGGGGTCAAATTTAAGCTCAAAGACGCCGTTAGAGGACAAGAATAATAATAATTAAAGCCGCAAGCGGCGTTGTATGGCCCGCAGACGCAACCCGCCTTCCACGCCCAACGCTACGCACCACCGCCGCCCTCGCCGCCCTCACCGTACTCAAATGAAAAGCTAGTCAAGGCTGGATTTGATAATTATGCTAACTATGCTAATGTGGCCAAAAGTGCTAGCATAGCGATCAGCATCATCAACTGACTAAGAAAAACACATTACCTAAAATGCTAATTATGCTAACTATGCTAGCTATGCTAATGTGGCTAAAAGTGCTAGCATAGCGATCAGCATTATCAACTGACTCAGAAAAACACATTACCTGAAATGCTAATTATGCTAACTATGCTAGCTATGCTAATGTGGCTAAAAGTGCTAGCGTAGCGATCAGCATCATCAACTGACTCAGAAAAACACATTACCTAAAATGCTAATTATGCTAACTATGCAAGTTATGCTAACATAGCTAAAAGTGCTAGCATAGCGATCAGCATCATCAACTGACTCAGAAAAACACATTCCTCCATTGCTGAGAGCTATATGTCATAAGTTGATAAAAACCCACTTTTTCCAAAATGGCGGCTTTTCTGTTGATTTTATCTCCATAGCAACCATTTTGTGTTTTGGTCCCCTTGAGAGGACGAACAGATTGACGTCAGTTTCGGACAAATCGGTAAAAGTAGAATTTTTGTTGTCCTTAGCAACAGGGGTTTTATGCTAACCACGCCCACATTCCTTATATGTCCATATCCAGTGTTTTTCAATGTATTCAGTTTCAGGCATTTATGCATGCATTCAATTTTCACTGTATTGTATTGAAATGCATGGGAGTTATAACAGTGCGCCACTTTGCTAGCTGGCCACGCGCACGGCGTTCAAAATCTACAACTTCTAATTCCAACATTTTTTCCACTGTAGCTTGCCATTGATGCCCAAAAAGTTTCGAGACAATCGATGAAAATTCCAACGACAAGTTTACGTTTGAATCTGGTGGTAAAGGTGTTTTTTATAGAAAATTCAAGATGGCCGCCTTTTCCCGAGGTCAAAGGTCGACGAAACCCCAGAGGTGATTGTAGACTTACGCTACGGACATGCGCGTCAAATTTCGTGAAAATCGCTCGAAAAAAAGTTCATTTTTCCATATTGTGTAAAAACGCGAAAAACTCAAAACGGTAGATTTTGGCACAAAATGGCCGCCAAACTGTAGGTCGGGTCGCCATCACGTAATGATTTCAAAACTTTATTTGGATATACCCGACAGAGTTATCTGGGTTTCGTTAGCCGATTCTTAAAAATAAAATCCGAAAAAAATTTTTTTTGCCGAGTCAGCACTTTTTTTTGCGACGGTTTTTTGTTTACCACGGCCACATTCCTTTCTCGATTTTTTCGTATGTGACATCGTTTTGTTCAGAGTGGGCCAGGGTATCGCGTATTTCAGTTTCAGGCTATTCCGATAAAATATGTGCGAGCTAGCTAAAATGGCGACGGTTGCGAATTCGCCATGCGCACGCCTTTCAAATTCTACAACTTCTAATTCCAACATTTTGTCCACAGTAGCTTGCCATTGATGCCCGAGAAGTTTCAAAAAGATCGATAAAAATCCCTAGGACGAGTTTTCGTTTGTATACGTTACTAAAGGTGCTTTTTAAAGAAAATTCAAGATGGCCGCCCCTTCCCAAGGTCAAAGGTCAACGAAACTTCTTTGGTTATTGTAGAATCAGGGTCTTGGCATATGTGTGCAATTTCGTGAAAATCGCTTAAACAAAAGTGTCGTTTTCCCATATTGTCAAAAAACACGAAAATCGCCATTTCTCTGAGTTCGCCACAAAATGGCCGCCAAGCCGTAGGTCGTGTGGCCATCCCATAATGATTTCAGAACTTCTTTGGGATATCTCCAACACGCGTGTTTTGGTTTCATAGCTATATTTCGAAATATTTTTGTTTGGCCCCATAAAGAGATTTCGGCCCATTCATTTTTTTTACGGGAACGCTCGCTGTGATGTCATCGATTTCAGGGGGGTGACGTTCTCTTTGCCGAAAATTCATTTTCAATTTATCCCAGGTGTGTGCCAATTTTGGTGAGTTTTCGGGTATGTGGCGGGGGTCAAATTTGAGCTCAACGGATCCGTTAGAAACGGGAATAATAATAATAAACATTCGAAAAACAATATAGAAGTTTTTGCGGTTAGGATTTCCCATGTATTTCAATGCGGCCTGTCTTTTACTATAAGCTGGGCATGTCTTTTTGGCTTTAAACCTGTCTTTTGAGGGCTTTTTGGGGATTTTTTGTGTTTTTGTCGTCATTTTTGCGACTACAATTTTTACGTTTTTGCGTTGGTGTTGTGCGTGTGTGTGTGTATTTTTGTTGCGTTACATAATTGTCGTGTTGTTTTGTGCTTTGGGCGACTTTTGACCCCATTTTTTGGCGTTTTGACGCGTTTTTTTGACGTTTTGGATCTTTTTGAGTGTTCGACCCTCGTACCAGTAACAATATGGTCCTTGCACTCTGTGAGTGCTGCGGGCCATAATAATAATAATAATAATAATGAAACGAAGCAGAAACAATATAGAAGTTTTTGCAGTCAGGTGGCCTATGTATTTCAATGCGGCCTGTCTTTTACTATAGGCTGGGCGTGTCTTTTTGGCTTTAAGCCCGTCTTTTGAGGGCTTTTTTGGGCTTTTTTGGGTTTTTGTCATCATTTTTGCGACTACAATTTTGTCGTTTGTGCGGTGTTGTTGTGCGTGTGTGTGTCTATTTTTGTTGCGTTACACAATTGTCGTGTCGTTTTGTGCTTTGGGCGACTTTTGACCCCTTTTTTTGGCGTTTTGACGCGTTTTTTTGACGTTTTGGACTTTTTGAGTGTTCGACCCTCGTACCAGTTACAATATGGTCCTTGCACTCTGTGAGTGCTGCGGGCCATAATAATAATAATGAAACAAAGCAGAAACAATATAGAAATTTTTGCAGTCAGGTGGCCTATGTATTTCAATGAGGCCTATCTTTTACTATAGGCTGGGCATGTCTTTTTGGCTTTAAACCCGTTCTTTGAGGGCTTTTTGGGGCTTTTTTGTGGTTTTGTCGTCATTTTTGCGACTACAAATTTGTCGTTTGTGTGGGGGTGTTGTGCGTGTGTGTGTGTATTTTTGTTGCGTTACACAATTGTCGTCTCGTTGTGTGCTTTGGGCGACTTTTGACCCCATTTTTTGGCGTTTTGACGCGTTTTTTTGACGTTTTGGACTTTTTGAGTGTTCGACCCTCGTACCAGTTACAATATGGTCCTTGCACTCTGTGAGTGCTGCGGGCCATAATTAAAGCCGCAAGCGGCGTTGTATGGCCCGCAGACGCAACCCGCCTTCCACGCCCAACTCTACGCACCACCGCTGACCTCACCGCCCTCACAGCCCGCAAATTAAAAGCTAGTCAAAACTGCATATGCTAATTATGCTAACTATGCTAGCTATGCTAATGTGGCTAAAAGTGCTAGCATAGCGATCAGCCTCATCAACTGACTCAGAAAAACACATTACCTAAAATGCTAATTATGCTAACTATGCTAGCTATGCTAATGAGGCTAAATGTGCTAGCATTGCAATCAACATCACCTGACTCAGAAAAACACATTACCTAAAATGCTAATTATGCTAACTATGCTAGTTATGCTAACATAGCTAAAAGTGCTAGCTTAGCGATCAACATCATTAACTGACTCAGAAAAACACATTACTTAAAATGCTAATTATGCTAACTATGCTAGCTATGCTAATGTGGCTAAAAGTACTAGCATTGCAATCAGCATCATCAATTGACTCAGAAAAACACATTACATAAAATGCTAATTATGCTAACTATGCTAGCTATGCTAATGTGGCTAAAAGTGCTAGCTTAGCGATCAACATCATTAACTGACTCAGAAAAACACATTACTTAAAATGCTAATTATGCTAACTATGCTAGCTATGCTAATGTGGCTAAAAATACTAGCATTGCGATCAGCATCATCAACTGACTCAGAAAAACACATTACTAAAAATGCTATTTATGCTAACTATGCTAGCTATGCTAATGTGGCTAAAAGTGCTAGCATTGCGATCAGCATCATCACTCACTCGGAAAAACACATTACCTAAAATGCTAATTATGCTAACTATGCTAGCTATGCTAATGTGGCTAAAAGTGCTAGCATAGCGATCAGCATCATCAACTGATTCAGAAAAACACATTCCTCCATTGGTGAGAGCTATATGCCATAAGTTGATAAAAACCCCACTTTTTCCAAAATGGCGGCTTTTTTGTTGATTTCATCTCCATAGCAACCATTTTATGTTTCGTACAAATCGGTAAAAGTAAACTTTTTGTCGTCCTTAGCAACAATGGTTTTATGTTAACCACGCCCACATTCCTTATATGTCCATATCCAGTGTTTTTCAATGTATTCAGTTTCAGGCATGAATGCATGCATTCAATTTTCCCTGTTTTGTATTGAAATGCTTGGGAGTTATAACAGTGCGCCACTTTGCTAGCTTACCACGCGCACGCCGTTCAAAATCTACAACTTCTAATTCCAACATTTTTTCCACAGTAGCTTGCCATTGATGCCCAAAAAGTTTCGAGACGATCGATAAAAATTCCAACGACAAGTTTACGTTTGAATCCAATGGCAAAGGTGTTTTTTATAGAAAATTCAAGATGGCCGCCTTTTCCCGAGGTCAAAGGTCGACGAAACTCCAGAGGTGATTGTAGACTTACGCTAGGGACAAGCGCGTCAAATTTCGTGAAAATCGCTCGAAAAAAAGTTCATTTTCCTATATTGTGTAAAAACGCGAAAAACTCAAAATGGCAGATTTTGGCACAAAATGGCCGCCAAACCGTAGGTCGTGTCGCCATCATGTAATGATTTCAAAACTTTATTTGGATATACCAGACAAAGTTATCTGGGTTTCCCTAGCCAATTCTTAAAAAAAAAATCCGAAATTTTTTTTTTTAGCCGAGTCGGCACTTTTTTTTGCGATCGTTTTTTGTTTACCACGGCCACATTCCTTTATCGATTTTGTCGTATCTGACATCATTTTGTTCAGTGTGGGCCAGGGAATCGTATATTTCATTTTCATGACATTCCGATAAAATATGTGCGAGCTAGCTAAAATGGCGACGGTTGCGAATTCGCCACGCGCACGCGTTTCAAATTCTACAACTTCTAATTCCAACATTTTGTCCACAATTGATTGCCATTGATGCCCAAGAAGTTTCAAAAAGATCGCTGAAAATTCCTAGGACGAGTTTTTGTTTGAATACCTTACTAAAGGTGCTTTTGTATGAAAATTCAAGATGGCCGCCCCTTCCCACGGTCAAAGGTCAACAAAACTTCTTTGGTTATTGTAGAATCGTGTTTTTGGCACGTGTATGCAATTTCGTGAAAATCGCTTGAACAAAAGTGTCGTTTTCCCATATTGTGAAAAAACACGAAAATCGCCATTTCTCTGAGTTCGTCACAAAATGGCCGCCAAGCCGTAGGTCGTGTGGCCATCCCATAATGATTTCATAACTTCTTTGGGATATCTCCAACACGCGTGTTTTGGTATCGTAACCGTATTTCAAAATTTTTTTTTTGGCCCCATAAACAGATTTCGGCCCATTCATTTTTTTGACGGGAACACACGCCATGATGTCATCATCGTGGGGGGGGTGATGTTCTCTTTTCTCCAAGAATACTCCAATACTTTACTCCAATTTTGGCGAGTTTTCGGGTATGTGGCGGGGGTCAAATTTGAGCTCAACGGATCCGTTAGAAAGAAGAATAATAATAAACATTCGAAAAACAATATAGAAGTTTTTGCAGTCAGGTGGCCTATGTATTTCAATGCGGCCTGTGTTTTACTATAGGCTGGGCATGTCTTTTTGGCTTTAAACCCGTCTTTTGAGGGCTTTTTGGGGCTTTTTTGGGTTTTTGTCGTCATTTTTGCGACTACAATTTTGACGTTTGTGCGTTGGTGTTGTGCGTGTGTGTGTGTATTTTTGTTGCGTTACACAATTGTCGTGTCGTTGTGTGCTTTGGGCGACTTTTGACCCCATTTTTTGGCGTTTTGACGCGTTTTTTTTGACGTTTTGGACTTTTTGAGTGTTCGACCCTCGTAGCAGTTACAATATGGTCCTTGCAGTCTATGACTGCTGCGGGCCATAATAATGAAACGAAGCAGAAACAATATAGAAGTTTTTGCAGTCAGGTGGCCTATGTATTTTAATGCGGCCTGTCTTTTACTATAGGCTGGGCATGTCTTTTTGGCTTTAAACCCGTTCTTTGAGGGCTTTTTGAGGCGTTTTCGTGTCTTTGTCGTAATTTTTGCGACTACAATTTTGTCGTTTGTGCGGTGGTGTTGTGCGTGTGTGTGTATATTTTTGTTGCGTTACACAATTGTCGTGTCGTTTTGTGCTTTGGGCGACTTTTGACCCCGTTTTTTGGCGTTTTGACGCGTTTTTTTGACGTTTTGGATCTTTTTGAGTGTTCGACCCTCGTACCAGTTACAATATGGTCCTTGCACTCTGTGAGTGCTGCGGGCCATAATTATGGTAAAAGCAGCAATGCTGTTGATGGTAAAATTTGATGGAGATACCTGCCTGTCCATCATAGAGCCACACTGTCTTCCTATTGTGATAAACTGTGAAATAAATAACATTTGTCCACCTATGGTCCAAGTTTTTTTTTAGATGTCCACTATCACTTTTTTGATAGAAACCCTTCAGCCAATCAGAGTCAAGCACTCACCTCGAGCCTAGTATAAAGACAAAATATTTGCTGGTCTCATTACATTTGAGGTTGCTGAGTGAGCCACATTATGCACACAGTCAAACCCAGGAAAATATAAAATCAGAGATTTCTCCCTGTATACATTCTTTTGAAAAAAATAAGTACATTTTTATTTATGTAGCTCTTTTCACATTAAGAAAATAACAAAGTTTTTTAAAATAATAAAAAAGCGCATAAAGCCAAAACCCAAACACAAATAAAAACATCAAACACTTACATGACCTGCTAAAAGTGAAGACTAAATATAAAATCAATGTGAAACCAAGTTCAACTAAAAATGTTTTTGCATAGAACCTTCTTGATGTAGCGACAAAAGAAGGGAATTCCAAATATTGTTTGAAAGGCAAAATCTCTTGTTGTGTGGCAGTTTTTTCTTTTTCTTTTTTAAAGTGGAACTTCAAAAATATTTTGTTTGTAGACCTCAAAGATCAGGCCGAACAGCAGGGGGGTTAAAGGATCAGTAACACATGTTAGAGTTTGCAGAAAGTTTGCACGTTCACCCTCACAAGTTCTTTAAATCAAATTAACTAAAGACGGTTAACCTGAACCAGCTAGAAAACAAGCAGCCTGCTAGCTTCCCATGCTGAACCATTTTTGCAGTGGCTGAAAAATTCCCAGAGAATCAGAATTAAATGGGAGATTACAACAGTGTAATAACTCTGCCTTATCCGAGGACTTGGAAGCAGTTGGTTTAGTTCGACGTTTTGCGTCACAACTATTGTTACTCTCACTGACATTGCTGATAAGAGGGAAAGAATATTCCTGCAAGCAAATGTAAGTGAGGCTCTTGGCAGAGGGACATGCATGACAAAGGACAGGCAGTGACAGTTAGAGATGAAGAAGATAAGGGATTCTGGAAAAACAGAATAGCACACATTCTATTCTGTGAATTTATCCTCACACGCACATATTTTTTTTCTTTTCAAAGCTATTCCGATTTCTCCTTAGCCTCTTCTGTTCAAATCCTATTGAGTGAAACATTCAGAGTTCATCCCCGACCGCCGTGGTGCTGAATTATTTTCTATAATTGGCAGCAAAGATCTGACTGGTGGATCGGTTAGTCTCTGTGCAGCTCAGGTGTACGGGGACAGATGTATTGATGCATTACACCATGATCCTCTAGAGTGTAGTGTTTCACCAGGAGCAGTGATGCTTTTTTTCTCTGTTTCTCAATGCATCACCTCTTCCCTGTTTTGGGTTTCTGTTATGCACCTCTTGCTTTCTCCAGATTTTCCTGTTCCATCACGTCTCTTCTTAGAATCTAACTAAATAAAAGTCTTCTTTTTTCAAGTCATTGACTGTTTTTTTTACATAACAGTGCAGCATACATGGTTCCAGCCACTCTTGAGGATGACCTTTTCCCTCTCTTTCTTTGTCAGCTCATATTATCGCTTTCTTTTGTTTGTTAATTGTTTTTTCTTTTTCTTCATTCTTCCTTTCTAAGGAGCGGGATGCTTACCTACCTCTTGCAGAGAGCGCAAGCAAGATGTATTTTGTCATCACAGACTTGTCAAAGATTAACAACATGTACCGCTTCAGCCTGGCTTCTTTCCTGCGCCTCTTCCAAAGAGCTCTTCAGGCCAAAAAGGTAAGTGGAAACGGCTTTTTTTCTTACACACAGATTATGTAAAAGACTGTTACATGAATAAATCTGCGTTTGTTTTTATTTTGCATTAATTACAGACTTTAAATTGAAAAATTGAAATAAAGGACCTTTTTGTGCACATTTCATGAACTTACATAGTGCGTTGTTTTTATGCCTGCATTATTCAGGCTCACTGCAAAATAACACATCATCTGACTAAAGTCCTAAGGTCACTTGATGTCTTTACATCCTACAGATTCCCCTGTCATGCTTTTCCAAAGCCTTTTTTTCTTATATGATGATAAAAATCGTGTTCTTAACATGTTCTTGTGGCATTTTTCTCATGATCGAGGACATATGTCTAAAATTGCATTATCGAGTATTTCTTTATTTAAATCGTTGTGAATCTGAAGCAGAAGATGAAATACTATTTTGAACAGAGCAGAAGGTGTTCATTTTTAAGTTTCACTTAACTTTTAAGGGTAAAGTTCATCTTCACGCTCTGTAAAAGCCTATTTGTGATGTAAAAAATACTCTGGACGGGCCAGACGCAAAGGCGATGGGAAGGGGTGCGGGGTTGCCAATGATTCTGTCCACATCTCAGAGGCAAATTTTTAATGAAGTATTGCCGTTCTTCAGGAACTATGTCCTAGCAAATGATTTTGGCTGAAAATAGGATAATCATGATTAAAAAGCCACTAGGAACATTTTGACAATGAAAGAAGATAGGAGTGGGACTTTGCCTAGCGTATATGTGAATGAGTAATGTGTCTGGAATATGCTGACATTTTATATCTATAATATGCAGTTATTTTAAATAACACGTATAAAACATAATTAAATTAGGATTAAATATGACAAAGCAAACTGTTTTGAAATCACAAATGATAAAACTTTATTATTTTTGACAATAAAATAGATTGAAATCATGATTGTTAACTTGGACCCTAGAGTGACACTTGTGTTCTGTGCCTATAGTTCTTATGTCAATTTCAAACAACTTAAATAAGTTATTTACTGCATTTGTCTAGAGTTTGGCAGAAAGAAGCTGTTCCCTTGGGGGTTTCTTTACATATTAAATGAACAATCTTGCTGTTGCTGTTGTCTGCTGGAGTTTCCATCCCAGTGCTGCATGAATGCACAGCAGCTGCTGGATTACAACAACACTTGAAAAGTATATATATATATATAAGTAAGTGTATATATATATATATATATATATATATATATATATATATATATATATATATATATATATATATATATATATATATATATATATATATATCACCAACATTAACCTTTTTTTTTATAATTTTTGATTATTTCTTTGTTGATTATTCAGAATTTCACTACCTGACTTAAATACCTTGAGTGCATAACAAAAGATTCAATTGGACCCATTTCTGTGTATTTATTCTTGTACAAATAAAAAGGTTCTCTCCTATTTATTTAAAGGACACTTTATATCTTTTGAGCTCCTTGTTTATTTTTTTGCAACTCCTACCGCCTGACGTACTGCTCTCTTATCCATCTATGTCCTTAAAACTGATAACCAGAGCATGTTCACCTCCACTTACACACAGTATGTTCTGAGATGGAGCTTTGATTCTCTGCTCTAGTGGGTGGCGTCATGTGTGTCAGCTCAGCTCCATGTCTGTGGGGTTGCTTGTGGTCAGAGCAGGTGCACAGATCCATCCACCTCCTCCTGTTCAGATGCTTGTTGTTTTGCATGAGAACGTTTAATTTGCTCCAGATGCTTCCTGTGATCAGAAAGAGAAATGTACCCTCTTCTGGCTGACATAACAGACTCCTGATTGCTGATTGGCCCCTTTGGGAGTTCATTCATAACTTCAAATGAGTCTCACTACGTACTGTACAGAGCTGCACCGTCTGACTCCTGTGACAGTTTGAATCCTTTTCAGAAGTTCTTGGATAAATACACAGAAAATCTTCAGAAAAAAGAAAGAAAACACGTTAAATATGTCATGGTTGTTGAATAACCTATAAAAAAGAAGGGTAACTTTATGGTGATGAAACAGATGACATGTTGAAGTATACAACTCTAAACCTGAGTGTATGTGGGTGTTTTTAGGAAGAAGGAAACACCGAAGTGCGGATTGCTGCTTTGCAGGCCAACCTGAAGAATATGGTGTATGAATACGTCTGCCGCTCACTTTTTAAGGTAACAAACCTTTTGACGCTTTTGTGGAACTGAAAACTCCTCATTTTACTGTGGTGATTTGGTCGTACTGACCTTACCTTGGCTAAATACTGTTTTACTGAGTAAGACATTCTACTGTAGTCATTGTCAAATGTGCAAACATAAAGTGGCTGATATAGTTTTACATTTATTTTATTCAAATATTGGATTTGTGGAGCTGCAGCTTCATGTTAGACAAAGCTATTCAGTCTAAAATATGCAAACTCTGACATTTGTTTCAGTGCAGACTCAATGATAAGTGTGCAGTGGTTAAACAAAGGCGTCTTTAATTCACTTTAATGACTTTTCCAACCACATCTTATTTTAGAAAATCCAGTCTATCCCAACAGTACGATGTCTAGTTCAGTTTTTTCCAGGTTACAGGATTTCTTACAAAGTAACACAGGGAGAAATGACATTTATTGTTTCATTGTATTTTTAATTCAGTTTTTTAATGTGTAAGTATTGCTGAATGCAAGCCAGTATTGACTTTTTTTGGGATTAATAAAAATGCTATATGCTGTAATCAATCAATTCATTGATTACTATTGATACTTTTCATGTTGTTATCATATATATATATATGTATCAGCCATGTCCTAATTGCAAGTTTTACCTTTAGTTCTTGTAGTTTACAGTCACCCATCGCTTTTGCAGTCAGGCTGTTTCATGGAATTTTTTTTTTTTTTTACAATTTTGCTTATTTTCATTGTATTTTTTTTTTAACAACATATTCTGTTTTAGACTATCGATTGGCTCTAGACTATTGTCAATCCAACCTTCTTCATGCCATGTCTCCTGTACAGAATGCGTTTGGCTGGCTAAATGTATATAAGTCTTTAATTGGAATCAGATCCTGGGTTTTATGCTTTAATACTGGACCATGACCGTTTGTTTTACCTGTGAGTTAACAGAAACCTTAGACTACAAAATAAAAGAAAGCTGCATTTAAAAGACAAAAACCAGGAGTGTTTACTCCAAATATGGATTTTTTTGTGACAGTTGTTCCCACACACCATAATAATAATGCATAATATCCAGCTGTCTATTGTTTCAAGGATGCTGCTAATACTGTAAAGTTGCCCAAACAGTGGATTCATGTTTATTATAATATCTTGAAATACCAGTTAAGGGTCACCATTTTTTTTCCATATCCGTCCCACCTTAAAAGTTGGACGATACTGCAATTGGCATCTGATATTTTTGCTTCCACTTTAAGAGTAATGGGTTAAGTGAAAATCTAAATCACGTATTAATGATTCCTACATGAAATCTAGGGAACAACTTAAGTCTAAAGCAGCTGCAGACAGAGGATGAAGAAATAAATGTTACCCTCAAAAGTTATGGAAAACTAAAAAAAGGACAAATTAAATTAAGGCCTTCTTCAGCATCGTATAGGCCGGTCCATGAAAATATTCCCTGACACCAAAACGGCTCAAGCCTAAAAAGTTTGGCGACCACTTTAAATAAAAGACTATAGCTAGCTGTTGTTATCAATTCATGAACATGGCCTCCTTCACCTCTTGCAGATCCACCGAAAGTTGAAAACCGAACATCCACACATATGTTTCCCTCCTTCAAGTAACAGCGTTGAGCTAACACTATAATTAAATGTCAAATATTGAGCAACAGCAGTCATTACATGGACCTGGCAGCGTGGCTTCTCCGTGTGTGCTTGTATATTCACTCTCCTGTGCTCCCTGTATGCTCATATGAATTTCAAGCAGCCCAGGCGAGTGTTAACTGCTGATCGCATCGCACACTTGCTGAATTGTTACACGCAAACACACATCCTGCATTAGTGCAGTTATTAGCAATGAGAAAACATTGCACTACTTTGTCACAGCTTGTGTCAACATGAACATGTGTGGCGCCGAGATAACGGAAAAGTACAAAGGGGGCAGGATCAAGCGAACGGATGAAGGTGGATAAAAACCTAAAACAAGAGAGGCTGTGCGATAGAAGAGGGAGCCTTAGAGGTGAATAGATACAAAAGTGAAAATCCAGATGTATTTTTTTTTATACATTCAACCAAAAGACAAATTGGATTTTTTTTAAGAGTGAAAGGATCTCCATCAAAAGTTCAGATCAAAAGTTCAGTTTTACGTGTTACTTCAACCTCTTGATATCCATTAGTTTGGAGAAAGTTGATTAAGTAATGCTGACAACAACAAAAAACGTTTTTTTTTCCACCGTTATATCTTTTTTTCAAAACTTTCATGTGAATGACCGTTCTCATCAGTGAAAACATTTACAAATATGTAAGGCATAATGGCCAGACAAAGTGTGCATTGTTAAAAAATTAACGCGCGCCATGGAAGCCTGAACTGAAGCGCTTTAATTTCTGATGATGCACACTTTAAAGCCCACTTATACCATGGTCACTTACAAAAGAAATAAATATTCAACCAGTTTTTGGTACTTTATTCTTGTTATTTTTTTCGGTTTTGATAGCTTTTTTTTCCCCACAAAAAGCGGACTATTTGTTACGTGGTGTGACACGTTGTCATGGCAATGGCTGGACAGCACCAACCTCGACTGCAGCTGCAAAGGACAGCTATATATATATAGAGGCTGATTATCAAATTGGGTTAAAAAAAGCATCAGTTCAGAGATAAAGTTCACCTCTTATCGCTTGTTTTTGTCCAGACGATGAAGTAAAAGCTTGTTTTAAAGGAGCCAGCGCAGTGATATAGAACTTTTAGACTAGGTGACCGGAACGTCTTTTTTTTGGCGTGTGTTATCACTGTGGTTTATCACTTTTTAATCCACACCTAGCACCCAATCAGAATTGAGATTTCACCCGGACCATGGTATAAAGAGAGATAAATAGTTGACTAGGAAAATGAAGTAACATTTTTAAGTTTTTGGTGGGGAATGTCACACCTTTCATAATTTTGTAAGTGGCAGGGCGGCAGTGGCTCAGTTGGTTGAGTAGGTCGGCTAATGATCGAAGGGTCAGCGGTTTGAACCCTCAGTCAACTGTTGTTGTGACCTTCCCCCTCCCTGCCAGGCAGATAGGGAGGGTATATTCTCATTCACATTTGCCCACGCAAAGATTCACACGCCGATGGCGCCTCCGCCATTCTATAATCAATGTCTTTCCCAAGGACACTTCAACACATGGGCAGGCAGGGCTGACCTGTGATTGACCTCTCTAGTTCTACCTCTTCACCAAAGAGGTGCAAACAAACAAATGTGGCGCACAAATAAAAATTATTGTGTTAAAAATGAGGTCTGAAAAATAACAAGAAACTTTCTTTGATGATTGAAAAGTTTGTCCAAAAGCAAAACTTCTCAGTGTAAAACTAATTTGTGTTTTGGCATACACAAATTTGGCGTAGCTCTTTAATCAGTTATAGAGCTCCCTGGAAAAAAAGGTGTTTAGGTCATTTAATCTCAATACTTTTTGATTGAATTATTTCATTTCTCAAAGTGGACTCTTGACAAATCCAAGGCTAATTCTCTGACATGTATAGACTTGCAAAAATTTTGTCATACAGCAGCTAAACTAGAAAGAAAAATCTAAACATCTACAATCCATGCAAATGAATAAAAATAATATTATAATAAAAAAAGGAAAATAACCTGAAAAAATGATTTAACAGCTACATAAATTAATCTCAAATTATATATTTGAAATGAGACAGCTGTAAATTCAATTTAAGACAACTAAATATGTACTTCTAAAAGGCATGTCAGACATTAGATTCTGCTTTCAGATGTTTTGCGGTTATAACTCAGGCATAAAACATAAGTCAAAAAGGGAAGGCTAACAAACAGCACGTGGAGCTCAGAGCTGTCTCCATAAGGAAAGATGCAGAAACGGTCGTCTTTTCAAAAATTGGTCTAAGAAAAGAAATTGCTTTAAGACTACCATGAAAATATATGTTGTTCAATGTATATTAAACTGTATTTTTTTATTTGACACATCTTGTGTCCACTGCAGAGGACATTTAGAAATGAAACAGTTTAGCCCTAAAAAAACAGACTCACTATGTTTTAATGTTTCTATGAGACTTATCTAAAATATATTAACATTTTAAGCTAAAATTTTCCAAATAAAAGGTTGTATGCACATATTTTTCATCTTCCTATAAAATGATTAAAAACTACATTTCCCAGAATCACACCTCTGGGAAATGGCCACAAATGTCCTCTGTAGAAACCAACAGGAGATAATTCTATAGTTTGGAGTTATGTTTTGCAGATAGGGCACACATAACGTCTCGTCTCAATGTTATGATTGTTAAAATGTATGCATTTGCTGCAGTTTGTATTGAATTCTTCTATATTCTAATCTATTTTTCTGTTTATTCTAAATCTGCTTGTTTTTAGGATTCTGACCACTGTTTTTACTTAAGTAGTAAATGATGTTCATTATGCTTCCCATTTTATTCCTAAAAAAAAGTAATGAACGATTCAAACTAATCTGGACACTTTTTCTAGCCCCTTTTTGTCACTTCTGCAAATTGAGGCATGTTACTCACTTGCAAACTCATTTCAGTTTACTTGTCCTTATTGGGAATTTAACTGCATAAAAATTAGATTTACATAATTCCGCATGACAACTCGGGAAATGGCTGGGTTGGATTTCGTTGTGAATGTTCCAGTTTGGCAGACATACATTTTAGAAAGAAAATAGTTTGATGACCATCAATGCAGTTAAATAAATAACGTCAGGGCAATTTATTTCACAAGGATCAATTAGACAACATATAAATTTGGGAATATTCATCATCTGTTTCTATGGAAAACCTGGACTCTTTATCTTCATTTTGGAGGACATGATGGGACTTGAATAGGCTTCCTGATAAATTAATGCTTCATTTGTCTTGGTTTATTTTGTTAAAGCTGTTAAAGACACAGTACACACTTTTTTTTTTTGTGAGGGGGGGGTTGATTTGCCTTTTAAAACTTTGCAAAGCTTGTATTCAGATAACACGAATCCAATCTTTTACACCAACATACTCTTTCTTTTCTTTTCATTTATATTTTTTTTATGTATGGGGCTGGGGGGCTGAATTACTCTTATTTGGAGTAAAGTTTTGAAAAATAATGATGGATGGTGTTTGTCACTTTTTTTCTCTCAAAGGCCGATCAGTTGATGTTCGCCATGCACTTTGTGAAAGGGATGCACCCTGAACTCTTCCTGGAGAACGTGAGTTCAGTTTCATTATTTTATGTATCATAGATATTGAAAGTTTCACATTGGACTAAGAATGTATTATTTAACTTAAAACTTGAGAAAAATAAGGTACACACTGAGAGGCTCTCAATGAACATTTGACTTGTTGTGAAAGCCATTTTTAACTTTTTTCAATCTACAAAAGTAACATAAGGACTGGTTTTCTACTTCATTTTTGTCCTGTTATTCATTTAAGCATTATACCCTGACAATTATTTTTGGTTATTGTTTGACTTGTTTTTTGTCATGTGGAAAATGCAATGAATATATTAAACAGGAAAGTAAAGTATAAGCTTCAACCTTCAACTAAAAATCCTGCCTAACTGTTTTGTTTCTCTTAGGAGTGGGAGGTGTTTGTTGGATCTATAGTGGGAGAGATGTTTAAGAAAGAGGTGAGGAGGTACTAAGGGTGTTAAAAAACAAACAAATCCAACTTGCTTTTCTGACTTAACATGTCTTCCTTTGCTAGGATTTCCCTTCTTGGATTGGTCAGGAGAGACATGGAGCTGTGGCCGTTTTAAAAGTAAAAGCTTTTTTCTAAAAGCTTAAAGAAGGATAATATCACAGTAATGATGAAGATGAGGAGGATTTAGAAAAACAACATTCAGAACAGAATGTCGTTGGTCACTATCAAACTACGGATTGAATCTTGTTTTCTCCTTCATCGTTTTGCCATTCCTCACCTCTCTTTTTCAGGCTACATTCCCTGCTCTCTACCAAACCCTCTGTTTGAGTGACTCGGACCTTTGGCTGTCCTTCATGCAAAGCTCACAGTGTGAACAGGAAATCCCATCATCCATTGCCAAAAAGATGAGTCGTTTCCAGCAGGTCAGTTTTCTCTTATTTTCTTAGCAGTTTGATTGTTAGTACTGTATAGATTGTTTTGTCAATCGAAGACAAAAATAATAAGTCAAAGTCAAGTCTGTTGTTAACAATTCTTTGTTATTTAGCTTGTCTTGGCTTCGTACATATTTTTGTTTGTCTGTTGGGTGGTGGGGAGGGTCAATAGTCCTGCAGTGTCAGTTAAGTTCGATCCTGTGCAATACAAATATGAATTTCTGTATAGGTGTAATTTCTTTTTCTTACTGTTTAGGAACTGATCAATCCTATAAGTTTTTTAGTAGCACCATTAGTACCATTTAGTACCATCTTTAACATAAATTGCTGAATGTCGATACAATTGATGCAATTCCCTTTCACACAAAAAACATGCCTTTGTTGTATCACTTATCAGGTTTTGATGGTTCAAGCTGTCAGGCCGGACCGCCTGCAAAGCGCCATGACTGCCTTTGCCTCCCACGCCCTCAGTAAGTCTTTTGTATTTCCAAGTTTTGCATTAATTTCAGTTAGTTTTTGTTTTGTGCCTATTAAAACTTGTTCAAAATGTGCATAAAATATGTTTTCCTTAAAAATACCACACAGTTAGTAGGGTCTGAGCATCCATGCTTAGATTGCTGCCCCTGCAGCCCCGTCCCGGTTGAGTAGAAGAAGATGGATGGATGGATGGATGGATGGGTTTTGTTTTTGAAAATTTAGCAAAAGTTTTTCCTCTAACTTTTTTTGGGGCATGGGTGTCTGAACTAAGTGCCCTAAGGTGAACATAACATTCTTATTTTTAATTGTGTAAGAATATATGGCACATGTTTTTTTGTTTGTCTCTGTTCACTGTGGGGTTTCCTGTCAAACAAGCTGCACAAAAGGCTTTTAGACCACCAGCAGGTCTACTCTGATGAAAATATTCAGCTAAATTATGAGCAGGTTTTAAACCAAGAATTGTGGCATACTTAGTATCAATCAAGTTTGCATTTTGTACATATATGCTAAAACACCTCAATTTTCCCACAAAAGGAAGCTGTTGTGCTTATATGATGCACCAATCCACTTATTTTAAAGTTAAAGGGCCATTTGCTCTCCATATCCATTGAAAGAGCGTTGAGCTCCAGACACATTTGTGCTTTTTAACTTTTCCTCACACATCATATCAGTAATACTGCTTTCATGGCGTTCCATTTCCGCAAAAGATACAAAAAAATTGGATGTGCCCAAAAATCTGCCCAATGATTGTAGATAGCAATAATGAAAATTCCTACTGTGTGGAGCAGGAGTCAGTCATTGCATGTTGTCACGGTAGAAGCTGTCAGTAATTGTCGAGTACTTGATTTTTTCAAATGTCTGCCCATCACGCCAATGATGATACTTATGGAAAAGCTCTTTTTCCTTTTTTTTTTTTTTTTTTTATCAAGGTCAATTATAAAACGTCAGAGTTCTTAGAGCCACAGGGAAGAAGTTCCCTCCAAGTGCCTGAGATTATTAACTTTTCGAACATTAACATTCCTGTGACAACTGAGTAAGCAGATTTGCTGCTAAAGACCTGCAATTCTATTGAACTGACTCAATCCAGAGCAAAGGGATAAGAGATCATTTTCTCAAATGGACTTTTTGATCTACACACTTGAATATTGCATATTTAAATTATGGTTCATCAATGAATTTCAATGCCACTATGTGCAATACTGTCACAAGAACACACAGATGGCTGGTTTCAAATGCAGCAGGTTTATTAGCTCAGCTAAAATTCCACAAAGCTAAATCAGGGTCAGGCAGGCAGGGGTCAATAACGAGCATGGGAGCATCAGAGAGGAAACTAGAGTAGTCAGGATCCAGGCAAGGTTCGGAGCAGGCAAACAGAGTCCGAGACACACATATATATATATATATATATATATATATATATATATATATATATATATATATATATATATATATATATAAATGTTGCTCCTTGAAAACCTGGTTAAACCAATTTACCAGCGCTGTAATGCGTGAGGTGGGAGGAATGTGGATCTGAATTAAAAATAATCAAGGCAGACGAACGAAAAAAAAAAAAAAAGAACAGGACAGACAGAAATTTTATGAGCATACGTGTGTTTTTGGGCAGTAAATCAGTATGCTAATGAGACATGGTCTGTAATCCTCTTACACCTAATCTTACTGAATCCCAGCAGTCCAGGCCTGGGCACTACTCACAAGAAGCCATGCCTGAGTGATCTTAATACACACTCACATGCAGCATTTCTCAAAAACTACCCTAAACATTTTCCACGCTGATAGAATGTGGTGTTGCTAAAAAAGGATTGGATAGGAAAACCAGATAAGCATTCCATGTGTGAACATATTTTCTCTGAATTAGTCTCAGCTGTTTGTGTCGTGACACCATCATACTGGGGAACAACCTTTGTCCTCCAACCCCAAAGCAAAGGCCAGGTAAAGTCCTAATCAAATACACCAGTACAGAGGGTTGACTGCTGGTTTTTGGGTTATTTGGGTCAATGTAGAGAGGAGAGGCTGCATCTTAAGGGTAGTGCACTCAGCACATGTGTGTCTTACAGTTCTTTAGAGACTCAAACAGCTTTGTAAGGATAATGTAAGTTTCACACACTTGTGGCATACAGGTGATGCTGTTGGACGGTATGGTTGCCACGCTCTCAAGTCATTAGAAAGGTACAAATTAGGGCAGTGCGATAAATCAATTTTATCAACAAAGTCAAATTCGGTGGTTAAGAAGATTAATTTTTGGGAAAATCTGGATCTTATTTTTTTAGCACTCTGCTTTCTTGGGCTTCTGTTGGTCAGAGTAAGGTCAGCTTGGCAGTTTTTTACTACGTGCAGACATTAAAATGGCAACTAGCAAAGAGGAATTTGTTCCCAAAACAAGAACAGTTTCTGTTATTATGTGGAACCGGCTGGGGTTTCTGACTTCCGACCACACACTGTAAACATACCGCACACTGGAAACACACTGCACACTGGACTTGAAGGCTTTTGCCATCACAAGGGGCAGTACGACAAGTTTTTTTCAATACTTGAAACAGAGGCACTCTGTCGAGAGAAAGAAGTGTTTTTTCAATTTACGATATGCTCATTTTGCTTTTTGGCCATATCACCCAGCTGCAGTGCTAGTAATGGCCCCTTGTGCTGCATGGAAGGGGTTTGCAGGTGATAAGTGCTTGTAGGATGTCCACACAAACTACGCTCTGATTGCCCAAATTCCACGTTGAAAGTCAGGGAGTGCGTACGTATTACGCGAACAGGACTAACGATCTCCTTGTGCAATGCGCAAGATTTGGGGGGTTAAAAAACTGGAACAAAAAGAAAGACAAGGACTAAGGCCTTAACTGTCCTATTAACGATGCTGGTGTGCATTGGTGACACAATACATTCCCATACATTCTGAGCTGCATGCACACATTATTCAAACGTACCTTTCTTTTTTCATTTTTTGCAGACCAAACAAACACATTTAATGCAATACACATTTTATACTTGCGGTTTTGTATTTTGTTTACTATGGGATCAAAGCACCTTTGGTGTGTGCACATGTATGTAAACTCCAGGGAAACATGATGAATTTGAAAAAAATACAAAATCGGTGGAGGCAAACACTGCAGCAGTCACTAAAATAGCCATTGGTGTTGGGTGTGGATGAATCAAAGCATGCATGCCCATACACTCACATAGAAAATGCAAATAAGAGTAAAGCCTCTGTAAAGTGCTGCAATGCTGACATGGGATAGAAAATGTATTCTTCTGCTTTGTGTTGTAATTTCTGCTGCATACCTTCCACTCAGTATGCATCACATCTCCCCCTCCCAATTTCTCTCATTTTGCATTTTTAACTTTCTTCCTCATCTTCTGGAAATGTTCTCCCCCTTCTGTTGCCTCTTTTGCATTTTCTCCCTCCTCCCACCCAACCGAGAACCTTTTTGCGGGTTTCCTTTTCTTCCTCTGCTCACCCGTCCACTTCCAGATTGATTAAAAATGTATTTTATCTTACATGCTATGATGAAATCTTTTGATCCTTTTATGCATTTTTTTAAACACAGTATCAGTTCACTTCAAAATTGACAGTGATAAAAAAGTATGTCCTGACCCAAGTCAATATTTAAAAACAAATTTTGCATTGATAGGGAGTCTCAGCTTATATGTTTTAAAGTTTATAAATCAAAATTCCACTCGCTATGTTATCATCTCATCTGCTCTCTGCAGGTATGAAAGAGCTTTCACCGCCGCCTCTGAATCTGCGCCGCCTCTATGCTGAGACAATGGAATGGGAGCCAGTGTTAATCATCATCTCTCCAGGAGCAGACCCATCTCAGGAGCTTGCAGAACTAGCGGCAGAGACTGTTGGCAGGGACAGCTACCATGAGGTAATGAGCAACAGAAAAACAAGAGAAGAACTCAGCAGATTAACAAGAGGCTTTAACAGTATAGCAGAGTCAAACACACAGACTAATGCTGCACACAAAACCTAGAGAAACAATAATGTTGCAAACATTTTGATTTCACTAAAACTAAGTTCAGATACATATAACTTGATAATGTTAATTTTCTACACTAGATTGAGACTTATAATGCAAGTTCCAATCGGAAAGAAAATTATATATATATATATATATATATATATTTTTTTTATTTGTCACTTTTACATTTTAGAGTGTTTACGAGTGTTTTCTCACCCTTGGCTGGGGTGTTTGTGTTTGGGCTCCCAGAGTTTTGGCCCTGCTTGTCATCTGGCATCTCTTGTTCCGGGTCCTCTGAGCTGCCTGGCCTGGTGAGCCCACGTCGGGCGCACTGGACCTGGGGGGTTGTGGGGCTGTGGGGCAGGATGTGCTGAGAATGACTTGTGCTTGTGCTGCATAGATGCTGACACCCCAGCCAAAAGGAGGACAGGGCAGACGGTGCCTTCTGGGTTTTCTCTTCTTTAGATTTTTTGTTTTTAGTCATTTCTCTTCTACTTGTGTTTGTTTTTGTGTATTTTATTATGAGGGTCTCATTTTATTATTTTATTGCATGAGTCCGGATTGGTGTTTTTGCGTTCTTGTTTGTTTTTATGTATACCATCTTAAGCTGTTTTCTTTACATGAAAGATCTTTTAGAAATAGATTAATTAATTTCAAAAAGGCTTTTTCATTAAGTCTACCTGCCAACCTTCAAGGATTAATGAACTTTCACATGTCAGCTGTGTTGGGGTTTCCTTCTAGTGAGTTTTATTTGTTTGAGTTTCAGTCATATATGGTCCATTTGAGTTGATGATAAGTTGACTGTTTGGGAGTTCCAGCCTAATTTTTCTTCCTCTTGAGTCTAAATGAATGTATATTCCAAATGAGATTTTCCTGGGATCGCAATGTTCTGTCCCACTGATTCGATTCCTCTCTTCTCCCAGTTCCTTAATTCTCTTTGTTTGTCCAGATATCCATGGGTCAGGGACAGGCCGATGTTGCCTTAGGTACACTCAGAGAGTGTTCTCGAAATGGAGACTGGCTTTGCCTGAAAAATCTTCACCTCGTCACTGCCTGGCTGCCCCATCTGGAAAAAGTAGGTAATCGGTGTGCAGTTGATTACATGGCTGTATTATCATTGTGCGATTGTTTAATATATTACAACCTAAAAAGCTTTTTTTTGTTTGTAGGAGTGATAAAATATCAACTCTTATTTTCTCTTTTACCTATTATTTGGCTGTGAGCCCTTTCAGCTTCATTGCACAGATGACTGCTTAATCTATGTTTAATCTAAAATGACTGATAAGCCACGCTTGCAAACACATATGCATCCTGTAGCCTACCAAATGATCATCATTTTGTACTCACTGAAAAGGTTATGCATTCCAGTAGAATCCGTAATAATGTAAAGCTTTAGTCTTAACTGCCCTCATGGGTGGAGATGGGTTGTCTACAGGCAAAAATTGGTCAAACCTCAGGTGCGTCAAAAGTACCACTACCAGGCACTACCGAGTGCCAAAGGTGCGAGTTGTAGACTGGGAAGGGGGTGTTCCCCACCAGGAACATTTTGATTTTAGACAATATTTTCACGGACAGGTCCTAACGGGACCGAAGTTGGCGTTATTTTTTATCTTAGAGTAAGGGTGAATTAAGCAGGCAGCTGTTAAGAAACTTTAGCACAAAAATGTTTCCTGTGTTATAAATAAAAAGACACAATGAATCAGAATTGATTTAAAAACAAAGTATGAAAAATCTTTATGCTCTGAAAGATTATATGAAATAACAAAAAACAGCCTCAAGACATTATGGTTTGGATTTTTGTCATTTTGTCAATAATCCTCGTATCGCACGCACTTGTGTACATTGTGTGCAGACAGTAGAGGAGGAGCATTGAAGAAAAATAAGTACAGTAATAGTCCCATTCACTCATGCACACACTCTTAACACTGATGGTTGCTTCACTGACAAACATGGTGTCAACCAATACCAGGAGCAATGCGGGGTTTGGTGTCTTACCTAGGTACACTTTGACACATAGGCGAGCAGGGGGGAACTGAATCTGCGATCTTCTGATCAGAGGTGGTCTGCTCTACCTCTTCACAACAGCCGCCCGTACAACAACATCACCTGTGCGTCATAAGTGTGTGCAACTTACAATTTCACCGTTATCAATACTTAGTGATAGACTTAACACACACACACACAACATTGGTACGTTACATTTTCAGCTACGTTCCTTTAGGTGGCCGTATGAGTTTAAAGGAAACTACAAGATTCAATTGCACTCTCTTTAAGATGCAGCTGCTCCTCTCTACGACCCTTCACCTGGACAACCCAAAAACCCACAGCACCTGAATGGGTCAACCCCTGTAGATTGCCTTTGACTAAGATGTAAAAGACTCCAGACCTTCAGAAACAAATTAGGAGCTTTTAGGCACAGCCATACGTGTCCCAAGACTATGAGTTTGGGAGATCTGTAGGCGAGTCACACCCAAGATCCCAAAATTGGATCTTGGTCCTTTTCTGCTTGACACCCAAAAACCAAAGTTGTTTTGTGGTTTACCACAAAAAATCATGTGCTTCCCATAGCTGGAGTTATATTTTTGGAAGCAGACCTTACGCTGAGGTGTGTAACTGATAAAATAGGCTCTTTTTAAATGGTTACTATGACATGTTACATGCACAACTAAATTCCAGAAAAAGTAATTTCAGTAATGTTTTCAGAAAAAAGTAAACAACATAATAGAATGTTATGGTCAATTTAAGGCAAGTTTAAACACCAACACAAAAAAAAGGTGGTGACACTATCACATAGTATTGATACAGTGCTCTAATCTACGCCCTCTAAAGTTCAGCTGTATACTGGCCAGTGGATATATCCTATACCTGCCATCCACAACGATCTTCATCAGCAGCAAATCAGTTTCTTTACCTACTGCCTCAGACTACTGCAACTAATTGACTTTCTATTCAGGGATAAATCAAAAAGTGTTTTTTCTTTTCTCTATTTTTTGTCATCTTATCTCATCAGTAAAGCTTGAAGCCTGAAATAGAAATCTGACAAAATAAAAAAAATAAGGGAGTCAGAAAAAAGTAAAACGCTTAAAATGAAAGAACTGGATCCAATTCCAGACAGTAAAGACAAATAAATTAAGCTTTCATGTTCAGGTGCAACTTCCTCCAGAACGGGCTTTGTTTTATTATCCTTCTTATTTTCTTTTCTTGTTACTGTGTCCATCTGCTCAGTCTTATTGCATCTCCCAGTGTAGTTTCAACATTTTCCACCTCATTTTGCCATCTGTCTCTGTGCTGCTTCCTGGCCAGCTAAAGGGAGGGTAAAAAGCAGACTAAAGAAGACAGGTCAGCATTCATAATTTGAGCTGAAAGTACAGATGTCATCTCCTTCTTGACAACTCCTATATTCTTCCACTTTGTTTGTTTTCTGTCCTATTTTCCACGCGGCCCAGTCCATCTTTCTACGGGTGCTTTTCTAAATCTGTTTCTATCACACAGTCTTGGCACAGTATTCAAGGAAAACAAGCAAAAAATATCTCTTATTAAATGATGTACACTTAGTTTTATAGTTTTGTGTGTGTATATATATATATACACATACATACAGTACATGCTACTAAATCCATGATGACGTTTCCATTAGTCCCTGCTCTGAATTTCATGTTTATTTATAGTGGTCCGGGTGCAAAGGGGTTTCAAACTGCTTCACCTGAGAGTTAAATCTATGACATGTGTAATCTGGTTTATTTCTTATCTCCACCCCGATGTTTCCTCACAGGAGCTTAATATCCTTCGTCCTCATGCGAATTTCCGTCTCTGGCTGACAGCAGAGGTTCACCCCAAGTTTCCTCCCATTTTGCTGCAGTCCAGCCTTAAGATCACCTATGAGGTAGATGTAACACACAAACCCACGCTCACCTCCAAGGTTATTAATCTGCTCGTAGTCCAGAACGCATGTGTGTCTTTTTCTACTCCGTATAATGTGGAAGCACATGCGGCAGCCCACAGCTTGTGTTTCAGTGATGCATACTTGAGTGCTCAGTGTGTTCTAGATGGAAGTCATGCACATGGGGTTAGCGGCTCCAGCAGCCAAGCATGCCACACAAACAGCTCCCGCCTGCCCGTCTGGTTTCATCTGAATATTTACTTTCAATGAAACATGGAAGATCATTTGAAATATAAAGCCAAACAGAATGTTGTTAAATAAAACAAGTTCTGTTAAAAACATTCCATTAACTGTTGCAATGACTCTGATTTTATAAGCTCTTTTAAAAGCTGTGAATTGAATCAAATATGTTTAGTGAAAGAATTCGAGTGGCAGAGGGTTTTATTGGACCTTGTTCCACTCGAAAATTTAACATTTTAATTCATTTAAACACTGGAAATTTTCTTTCTGTTTGGGAGCCTGAAGATACGTAGGACCTGAAATTGCAGCTATGATGTTGAATGGATTCTTCTGACGTGCTCATTATGTTGTTCTGTTTGCTCCTCTTCTTATTTACTGTGGTTCCTGTAAAGTCTGTGCCAGTGTGTCTATGGTTGGTGTTGGAAAGTAAAGAAAAACAAATCTCCAGATTGATTTGCCAAATGTTTGGCGGAGTTTTATGTGAATGGCGTATACTTGTATATAGCGCTTTCCTGCCTTCCTCGCAGGCCCAAAGCGCTTTAGAGTCGCAGTCCCATTCACCCATGCACACACACATTGACACACTGATGGTGGCTCCACTGCTGAACACTGGCGCCAACCTTCCACCAGAACCAAGGTGGGGTTCAGTGTTTGCCCAAGGACACTTCGACACATGGGCGTGCAAGGGGGGAATCGAACCTACAATATTACGATCAAGGGTCGACCATTGACAATTGTCCTGACAAGATGATGATATATATTTATTGTGTAATCTGAATTACAGTGTAAAAACAAGTTATACCACATATAGTGCTGTGTTTCAGTTCGTTTAGCTATCCTGAAACCCTAACTGTTTTCTTGGCAACAACAATCTAAATTAGGGAGTTGAAAATTAGAAAAAACAAAAAACAGATGTAGTATGTAAACGCAAACCCTTTAGGTCATTTGAAGTGTGTCCTTTAAATACAGACAACATAAATGCCCTTAAGAAAAGAATACTGTTCTGCATAACATTTGTATTTTTTAAATTTACGTGAACTGATTCTGAATTTGTGCCAAACACAGACATGTCCTCATTTTTTTTCAAATCTACAGTAATATGAGATTATTGGATGAAAACAACTTTTTTCCTATAAAAAGATTCTATGATGTGGCAATTTGAGTTTTCCTAGAGCTTTGATCATACTCCTAGTTATGTAATTTGCTGTTCTCTTCTGCTCGTTGTCGTGTTTTTCCTGGGATCCCTGCGTACTTTCCGTTTCTATCCCCAGGCTCCTCCAGGTTTGAAGAAGAATCTTTTGAGAACATACGAGTCCTGGACTCCGGAGCAGATCAGTAAAGGTTATCTCCTCTCTTTCTGTCTCTGTTCATCTCTGTGTCTGAAGCTACAAAGCAAAGGCTCAGGGGATGGAGCTAAACTCGCTTTTTTTTTCTTCTTTCTTTTGTTGAGGCAGTTCTTTTTTATTTTCCCAGTGTGTCGCATCTTGTTGATTTGATTCTCACAAGGAGTCTATTTTCAGCAGGAGGGATGAACCATTTAAGCAGCAAAACAATATTTTATTAAAATACAAGTTCATGGATTAAACCAAAAAGCGGACTGGAATAATTTCAAAAACATCAAAAGAATATAGAGCATGAACCGCCATACAGAACCAAAAGCATCAAAGTTACGAAATCAAACTCAAAAAGCCTTTAAAATAGAACTCAAGGGTTTCTCAAGCATATTTCTGATAGTACTAGTTTTTTGACTGATGCTTCCATGAGCCGTAGACATTTCATTTCTGCTTTCAAGCTTCAAAATTCAAGATTTATTTATTGTCAAATGTGCAGTATATTTTAACATACAGCGCAGATGATATGTCTGTCCTCCCAGGCCTTGGTGCAAAAAGCCAGAAAAAGAATTAACAATAATAAGACACATTATAGAACAAGAAATAATTTGTAAAAACAGTAAAATACCAAAAATAATTGCTATGTACACTGATGAGAACTATTTGACGATGCTACTGTAAAATCCTAAAATTGGAGGAAAATATAACTATTTCTGCAAATGAAAAAGAATCCTGTATGATAAACTCAGGTTTGGGAAAAATGCATAGATCGGTAGCAAAAGCTTTAAGATGATGAGTAAAAAATGAAGCATTTCACAAACCACAGATAACAGTAAAAAGTATAACTTTAGTTTTTCAGATCATAGTGTTGTCTTGTGAGCTTTTTAATGTTTTTTTTGTTTGTTTTTTTAAATCGATGTTTAGGTGGCAGCCTGGCCAGGGCGCAGTCACTTTTCTGCCTCGCATGGTTCCACGCCGTCTGTCAGGAGAGAAGAAACTACATCCCACAGGTAAAACTCAGAAATCTACAGTATTATTGCAGCTCTGATGCTGCTTTTTTGGTGAAAATCTCAGAACTTGAAACTGTTTTTAACTCTACTCACAACACTTCAAAAAATGTTTTACCTTTTGTAAAAAAAGTACTGAATTTTTAAAACTTTTTGTGCTCCACGCTCAACTTTTTGAGCTGCTGATGATATCTACAGATTTGAGGCTGTGGTGTTGTTAAAGCAATCGAAAACCATGCAAAATAATAAAATGTACACTAACAAGTTGCACAAATCTATGTATCGATACTAAATATAGAATATTGCTGTCTGGAGTAGAGTGGTGTTTTGACTAATGTCATCTGGTCTGCATACAACCCAAATGAAAAGGAAGAATTGATAAAATGCAAACAACATGCAAAAAGCTAACATGGATTCTTAGCCGGCTTGGCTGTTTGTTTTATTTTGATTGATTGTTTGTGGGGTGGACTGCCTCAGGCAGAGTTATTTGTGTGTGTCAGAATTTATGATGTGAGTTTTTGGAGACAACCTGCCTGCTGACCAAACAAAGACAATGTGGAAAGCAGCCTGCGGGTAGTAGAGCGTCTGGTGATGCTTTTCATGCAGAATGCTTAACGAATGCTGGACTTCAATAGAAAGAGAGAAGATGTTCATTTGTGTGTTTCTTGTTATTAGGAACGTTTTTTTAGGTTGAATTTTAATGTTGTGGATTTAAGCATTATCAGATACCAAAAAATGACATCCTCTTCTAAACATACTGAGGGGCAAACAAAGAAATGTGAGCTGAAGGGAAATGAGGCTAACTTCTGCAATGGTCAGATTTAATGCTTAGTCACAGATTTTTGGATTTTTGGAATGTCCAGGGCAATGTGGGATTGTAGAGAGGAGTGGCCCTCCTCGGCCACAGGTGTCTCTCAGTTCCCTTGAGGCCCGTACGGTCATCATGAAAATTAAAAGCACCATTGTCGCGAGTGTGACACGTGCATTGTGAAGTATTTTTTAGGATAATGTAAGTTGCATGCACTGATGACGTTTGTGTGATGCTGTTTTACCGTGTCGTACCTCATGCTACACTCTAGTCATTAGTAAGGTGTAAGCACTGGCTCTATGGATCGACCAATATGATTTTTTTCAAGGCCGATACGATACCGATATTTCTGTCTGGGTGGCTGATAGCTGATATTGAGGCCGATATTCATTAGAGGTTAAAGTGAACATATTGGCATCAAATTTTACCATAGTACAAACTGCTACAAGTCTCCAACATTAACTGTTTATTTAAAAAAACATAAAAAAGCAAAAAAATAGCCCCTAAAGGTGCACGGAGCATCTGTTTAAATATTTAAAAAAAATATTTCTCCTGGTGATAATTAGGAAAAAACATAAAGTGAAGGGAGTTTGTCAAAATAACTTGTTTTATAAGGTCAAATAAAAATGTAAATTAAAATAAATAGCTTGCTTACGTTTGATCAATGAATGAATAAATGAAATCAAACAAAAAATGAAATGGAAAATGTGACCGCTAAAATAATCAGTAGTCCAATTTAAGCATGTAAGATTTTGGTGCACATTTTCCAGAAAGAGATCCCTGGAATATTTTGGCAAAAAATATTATAGTATAAATATGTTATAGTAAAATATTACCACATAGCGCTTTTTCAGAAAGGTGTGATTATGTTTTTTTCTTCTTTTTAAATCAAACATTCGGAGTAAGGGCATCGGGCACAAGTATGCAAATGAGGCCGAGGACCAGCGGCTGCGGTCACATACACACACTTCATCTACAATGTATTTTTTTGCCGCTTTGACTTTCTCAATCAACACAGAAAGAGCTAAAGATATATAACATTAAAGTCGTCATTATTGTCCTGGTTTTTCATGAAGAGGTGGTGCTTTGCTTTTGCGTAGCTTTTCGTGTGTCTCTCAGTATTTTTTATCTTCACACGTTATTGCTAAAAAGAAATGGACAGAATTTAATTTGGTTTTTAAAGTTTTTATCACATGGCAATAAGATAATACGACAATAATTTATCAGAGATAAATACACGGGTACAGAACACTGCAGGTGAAGTTTTCCAGACTCCTTGTATTTCTTGCAAGATAATTCCAGTAATTGTATATTCAAAATGTGTACAAACAAACAAGTAAACTAGAATTCCTGTCAAATTCATTCACATTTTAGTTTCATAAAGTTCAGCTCACTGTTGTTTTTCCACATCAAAATAATCCAAAGGGAACATTATTAGAACATTCTAGCACACTTTATGGTCACATGACTTTGCTAAATTCAACGTGTTTCCACACATTGGACTGTAATGATGGACAGATCATTTCTTGCTGACATCACATGTGGGTTGTAATGGTAATGGTAAATGGCGTATACTTGTATAGCGCTTTTCTGCCTACAAGGACAAAGAGCTTTTACAGTCACAGTCCCATTCACCCAGTCACACAAGTGTGATGCACTTGGTCATTTTTACACTATAGTAAAATAATCCTACTATCTCGCTATCCAAATGCTATTTTCCAACATTATTATAATCGATGGATTTCATGTTGTTTATAATGATAGTTGTTTATAATGATAGGGGGCGAGTTAATAAACAATTTGCCCCAGGCAGATCGATCTGGTTGGATTGTAGGAATATAACTCGATTCATCAATTAACTGTTACACCCCTAGTGGCCAACAATATATCTATTCAGCTGTATTTGGTGAATGCAGTGCTAGGAAAAACACATATTTAAGTCCGTACATATTGTGATAATAACAGGGCTGTACCTGTTTGACTGATATTACTAAATATAGTAATAAATCACTGATTAATGTACTACAAAAGTTCAACCTTCACAAAGTCAGTCCTCTGGATTTAAGTTATTATTATTAAGGAGTTGATTTTTTGTTTTCTGTTTGCAGAGACATACAATAACCAGCTTGTAGTGCAGTTATTAGCAGATTCAGGCAGACGTGCATTAGCACAAGTTAGCAAACTTGGCTGTGAGCACATTCCTCAGATGTGGCAAAAACAGGCTTTAAAACCATAAATGAGTATGAATCCAAACCAAACACAGCCTGTCTTTATCATTTAAAGAATGATTAGACACGCCCACAACATTTTCCTGAATAACCTCTGTCACCCAAAGCGTCAGAACAATTGATGAGTGAATCGGCGTGAAGTGCAACAAACACATTCTCACACACTCCAGCAGCCTTCACATTCTATTATGCGTCACCCTGTCTGGGATTTGTCTGGCATGGTCAGTGCTTTGATTCTGCATGTGTGCTAAAGCATGTGTTCTTTTGTTCTTGCATTTGCAAGCGTGTTTTCTGAGAACAGCAGTCGTGTTCTGTCATCCTTAAAACTTACGCATTATTGCCTCGATTGTCTGCGCTCCAGGGCGCATCTTTGAACATATTTGAGCTTGTCTTCGCTCATGCAGAAGTGCTGGTCATCTCACAGTTTAAGGTGAAAAAGTTTACATTTTTGACAATTAATTTTGGCTTTATAACAGGCACAAACACAAAAATTACACTTTGGATTAGTAAAATATAGAACTATAGATTTTTTACATATTTACAACTCTGTGACCTAGGGTTAGAGCGTCTGCCCTGAGACTGGAGGGTTATGGGTTCAAATCCATTGTTGAGTAATTCCAAAAATGGGATCAAAAGCCTTCCTGCTTGACCCTTAGCATCAGGGGTTGGAACCATGAAATGTTTTCCGAGAGCGACTGCGTCTGCAGCTCCCTGCTCCTTCAAAAGATTGGTCAAATGCAGAGAACTACTGGGTATTCACCTTGACAATCCTGTTTTTGTTTGTCTTTAGGATCGAGGCCTTAAAAGCAAGGAAATAAAAACATAAAAACAGAATAAAAAAAGCAAACAGCAAAAAAAAAACATTTTACACTGAAATATGAGTAATTCTTTATATATTTTTCTCATTTTTAGGGCTGGACAAAGTTTCATGAATTTTCTTTGTCGGATCTTCGTGCTGGCTTTGACATCATTGACAGACTGTTTGAAGGTAAGATCATGTTTCAGCATCATGTTTCAGTACAGTACAGTTCCAGGACATGTTGTAAAAAAAACAAGAACTACATTGTAGAAAGTGTATTTTTTTTTTCTAAGGCAACATACCGGTAGCTTGTTTTTCCTCAACTTAGATCATCCTGGATTTATTCTAAATCAAGACTGAGGAGTATTCTAACATCCCAGATTTGGTTTTGTTCACTATCAAAATGCAGCTGTAATGCTCTAACAGAAATTAATGTTTTATGTTGTTAATGAAAACATAGTTATTTGATTCTATTTTAGTTTGCATGCTGTCACAAATGGTGGATAAAATCATGTTTACCAATGTCCTTGTTGGATCTTAAAGTCTCACTCTGATCATCTTTTGATCTATTTTCAAAGCGATCCCAGTGGTTTTCTAGGACGCAGTTTCTGCAGAGTGGCAGTAGTTGTGTACGGGACTGTTGGTGAGGAGAAACACCTCCCACCCTTTTCCCTGGAACTCTTTGTTTTCATGCTCTCCTGCTGGTTTACAGTCCCTCATACCCCCAAACTAATATTACCTGTATAACAAAAATGGCAAGCAGTATTGGAGCTATCCAGCCGTAAAGTTTGGAGCCAGATGCCAGCTCAGACGAGGTAAACAAAGACGTACATGGATCTAGTCGTCTGCGAGTGAATATATCAGAATGGAGCAGAGCACAGAGCTTGTGGCCCACCCACCCTGAATACTACATAACAAATATTATCTTTTTTCAACTGCATTTTTTCATCCACTCCTGCTTCACAATGATTTGCACAAAGAAATAAACAGAAATGCTAATTTTAGCTTTTTTTCCTTTTTTTTTAATAACACAAAAAAGCGACAAGAACATGTCAACACCATTTTCATCAAAGTGGGTCTTTAAGACCAAGTTCTTTATGCAATCAACTTCAAAATGTTTTCCAGTCACACCTGATACAAGATTTAGCTTCTCCACAGTTTAAACCTTCTTCCCACGTCATGCTGGTTCCTAAATTGTGTACAAGCTCTGCATGGTTGTAACTGTTTTTCCTCCATGTGTGTGTGTGTCTTTCATTCCAGCTGGTAAAACTGTCCAGTGGGACTTTGTCCACGGCCTGTTCGAGAGCGCCATCTACGGCGGTCGCATAGACAACCCAGCGGATCTTCGCATCCTGCGCTCCTACCTCAAACAGTTCTTCTCTGCACAGTTCCTGTCCTCAGTCGGACAGAGGAACAGCAGAGAGGAAGGGAACGTCTTTCCACCTCAGATCGTCCTACCAAGCTCCTGCTCCATTTTGGTTAGTTCTGATTACAAAGTCGTGGATCCATGGAGATGCCACGCAGAAAAAACTTTGGTGCAGCGAAAGTTTTGCTTGTTTTCACTTTGAAACTTCAGCTGAAATATGTTTCTTTCCTTATAAGCATTCAGAAGCTGCCCTCCGGGAACTTTTAGTGGGGACTTGTGTTTGTTTTTGCATCTATCCAGGACTACCGCAGAGTGATAGAGAACCTCCCAGAGGATGACAGACCTGCATTCTTTGGTCTTCCCGCCAACATAGAGCGGTCCTCCCAGAGAATCATCAGCTCCCAGGTGCGCTCTGTATCTCACCGACCAGCTTTCTGTTTGTTTCCATGCAGCTCACACAAATGAGGAGGAAACCTCTCGCAGCGGGGTCATTTCTCATTCACTATGCATTTCAAAGCATCTTTCCATGCAGCATGTAAAGTCTTTTACCAGAGAGTCAAATGATGTTAGGAGTGCTCAACTTTTCTGTGTTTTAATCATGTGATTAAGCTCTGCAGCAAATTATTAAACTAAGAATATTCATTCAGACATGCCTGAGCTTTTTATGACACATTTACATTAACCCTTTGACACATCTGCTGCTTATTGCCTTTGGAGAGTAATACACACAATCAGTGTGACAGGCATCTTATGGACACCTGCGTATCACGTACACACCCTGTGCATGCTGCATTCGGTCAATAAGGAGTCAGGGCTCGCACCCTACTAATGACTAGAGTGAGGACACTATACGACAGCATCAACCGTACGCCGTAAGCACGTGCAACTTCTAATAGCTGAATGGGTCCTTCATGATATACTTACAACACACATGACAATGGGACATTCCTTTGTCTTGACGTCCCTTGAGATGACTGTACTGGCCTCAAGAAGACTGCAAAATACAACTGTGTTCCCAAGATGCACCTGCTCCTCTCCACGAGCTTTCATGGGCTCGGACAACACTAAAACCCATAGCACCCATACAGGTCGACGGTCCCATATGGGTGCATGTAAAGCTTTTATATAATTCTTTTGTCATAAATTAAACAATATAGTAATAGACAATCAATACCAGGACACTTCAGCAGCTGATTGTATGTTGGTGTTGTCTGCAGGTATTCATTGACAAATATCTTGATCAAAAATAGTCCCCATTTGTTTTGGCACCTCTTAAAGTGTTTGGTGGTGTGTGTGTGTGTGTGTGTGTGGGGGGGGGGGGGGGGGGGGGGGGCTGCACTGCTTGTTTCTGTTGGGAATTTAAGGGTTTGATTGTTTTTTCTGTGAGTTATTTAACACTTTTGGCTTTGAGGGAACCGCGATAGTGTCACCCACTATGTGCTTTTTCCAAAGGTGACTATTTGTATGCACCTTGTTTGAAGGTGGACAGGTGGATCTCATCTAGTATGTGTATATGTAGAATTTTTAACATCCAACAAAAAGTTATAATAATTATGTCATTGTTGTAATGGGATTTCAAACATCTTTTTATGCTAGAAAGAAAGCTAAATTTGTAGAGAGAAGAGAGTGGAAAGTTTTGGGTTTTTTTTCTCTTCTGTCGTGTCTGATTCCTCTCTACAAACTTGAAGGCTCATGACGGTCTGCATGCTGCGCTTGTGCAAAATTCCTTCACTACTGTCACTGTGATCTGCTGATGACAGGAACAACAAACCCCCTTCCTTTGTTGCTGAGACTGCCACTTATGCAAATCTGGGTTTGTCTCTGGTCCCCCCTCCATCCGTCCTCCACATGTGTGATTATCTGCTGTCACCCGTCACTACCATTTTCATGCTCCCTCCCTCCCAATATTTTCCAACAGACCGCTGTCCCCTTTTTTTCAAGTTGATTGTGTAGCTGTCCATACACACTCTCTTGCTGATACCACTCATAATCAACGTGAAAGTGAATGATCTGGTTTTGGTAAAAATATCTGACGCCATCTTGTTTACAGACATTGGCTAGGACAACGGTGTGAGCACAGCTCTTTTGCCTGGATTTAATATTAAGGGAACACAGGAGGGATGGTTCAACACGACTCGGTTATTTTTCTGAAATTGTTGACCTATGGATGACCTATTGGGGGCCATTATTTGACAAGGCCATCCCTACATCATACATGCATGTAACTTACATTGGCCTTACTTACCACATGCACAACAATGTTACATTCCATTTTCATGAAGACCCTTGAGGTAGCCGTTCGAACCTCATGGGAGCTGCTGGACACAGGGTCTTCCCACACACTCTTCGTCCCTCTTTGACCCTCAAGGTGCCCGGACAACCCTAAAACTAGGAGAACCTGCACGGGGGTTGTGACTAAGGCTCAAACCTAATCCTACTGGGAACTTCCGTTATGGTTTTGTTTTTAATACCTTGAGTCAGAGTGACGGTTTGTTAAATCTTGCTGTTTACTTTTGAGGTTAGTTTTGTTTTAAATATGCTGAGTGCTTTTTTGATGTGCCTTAATGATGTCTTCTTTCTTGCCATTGTGCATAAAACACACAAGGTCAGCTTAATGAAGTAATCCATTTGTTTTTGTGTTATGTTTTCTGTTGGTCTCCTTATCGTACAAACAGGTGATTTCTCAGCTCCGAATCGTCAGCCGTTTGGTGGCGACAGGTTCAAAGTTTGACAGGGAGCTCTGGTCCAGTAGTCTTTCACCCATCCTTAACTTATGGAAGAAACTCAACCAGGTCAGTCCTTTGCTTGTTTAATTTTTTCTATTTCATTTTCTTTTTCAATTTTTCTGAAAAAAGATGTAGACCCTTTACATCAAACTTTCAATCAGACTTTATTCCTTATAGCAAGTGTGGTTCTGTTTTGAAAAAGCTGTACTTGGAATTGAATTGGATTGACACTTACAGATAGCACAAAGCCTCAGGATTCCAACAGTATGAACTATTTTAAGACAACAATGGTTTCAGCCATTTTGCATTGTCTATGCATTAGAGAGTAGCCCAGGGATAATTGGAAATTAGTAGTCAGCAGCCGTCACATGCAGTGTAACAGCCTCTGGCATACCCACTCAGACAGTTCTGCTCTGCACAGTTGCTTAGAGACCGTCTCTTTTCTTTTTTTAGAAAATCAAACGGACATGTACCTCCAAATTCAATAATTTAACCTCCATTATTCCGTTTTTTTGCCTAGCTTCTTTTATGTCGTCTCATGTTGTAAGGCACACATGCATACTGCTTACTGAGCAATTTTGCTCCCTCTGCCTCTCAGCCTCTTTTTTTCTCCCATGCTGGTTCTTTAAAGGCAGAGCTGTCTGAAAGCTAAATGAAAGCTGTATCACCTGCTAACTTCCTTTAAACGACAATCTGCCACTTCCTGCTTTCACTTTCCCTGTTTTCTCAGTCCGACTTATTTAAAAGGTAGGATTTTTTTAATCAACTTTTTGCATAGATATGTGGGTTAAAAAAAAAAAAAAATTATGGAAAAGTGAGAGCTACACGACAGAGCTCTGCTGAAGATCCCCGTCTTTTCAGGAGTGGTGTGTGTTTGACAAAAAGTTTGCAAGCTGTAAATGTGAGGTGTGTCTCAAACGATGCCGCTTGGCCAATTCTACAAACAGCTCATCAAAGATGACAGACAGCTGCACAGTTCAGTCAACTCTTTATGCCATACAGGAATGTTTGCTGTCAGATTAAGGTCTGTAGGAAAAAAGATGAACTAAATGATTTGATAACAGACAATAAAGTCCACATTATTAAAAATATGACTCCCATCTCCACTGATACGCGAATAAAAGTTGTTATATTATTATTATTATTATTATTATTATTATTATAATGGTGGACACATAATGAAAATTTAGCTTGAAATTGCTTTTCTTAGTATTTCCTTATTCAAATTGTTGTGAATTGAGAGCAGATGAAAAAATGCTGTTTAAAAACGTCCTATTTGTGACCTACTTGTAGACAAATTGATCCATGTACGTGTCGGTTTTTCTCATCTGAGCTGGGCTCTGACTGACTGTACGGCTGGATAGCTCCACTATTACTCACCATTCTTGTTGCACCGCTAATGTTAGGTTGTAAGCTAGCGGGAGAGAGTGTAAAAAAGTCCTTTTAGCTCTCAGTAATGTAGAGGGGGTGAAGGGTTGCTCTAAGGTAAATTTCTAATGAACTCCTGCTGCTCTGCAGAAACTATGTCCAAAAGAAAAACACAGTTATTTGGGTTTTGGCTAAAAACTGCATAATCACAATTAAAAGACCACTGGGAATGGTTTGAAAATAGAACACAAGATGATCGGAGTGGGACTTTAAATGGTAAAGCTTTAACTTTAAAGTGACTAAATTCTTCAGAATCCTTCTTTGTGGCAGAAGAAACAATGGCAATCCCAACAACAATAAGCACTGCTACAATTAGCACTTACAATTACTTATAGCTGCAGGCTGAATCAAATGGTTTGTAGGTAAAAAACCAAACAGAGAAAAAGAGGAGAAAAAAACTAAAAATTTGGAAACTAAAAATGCTGGCTGGCAATCAACAGAAAGAGGTCAAATTCTGTGGTGTTCCATCTTATTACCATCTTACAATCTTTTTTCTCTTGCAACCCATTTTTTAAACTTTGCCCCTTTTTTTCCATCTGTGTAAATAAAGTGGAAAAAAGAAAATCTGTCCTCAAATTCTTTTATTGTGTCTCAGTGAAGTTACACGCTGACCCTTTCCATATTTCCTCTTAAAGGGATCAAGTCTGATTCATCAGAAAGTGGATCCACCTGTAGAAGGTCAAAGGTCTCCAATCTTGTCTTTCATTGTTCTGGAGCAGTTCAATGCCATTCGCATGATCCAGGTGTGTATCCGCCTAAGTCAATCTTAACTTTTTGTTTTGTTTTTACTTTTAAAATATTCAATTAACACCATTAAAAATTAGTATAGCTTTCACTTTTTTTGTAAAACAAAAAAAGATAAGCAACTTAAGGTCAAAATGTCCCAACCTATTTACATGTACTCCTGCTTGGAGAGTAACTTTAACTTCTTTGACAGAGTATTCATCAATCTTTGGCTGCTCTGAGCAAAGTCATCAGAGGAACCCAGCTGCTGACCCCAGAGGTGCAGAAGCTGGCCACTGCCCTGCTGAACCAAGAGGTAAAAACTGAACAACTGCAGAAATTAAATGAAATTCAAATGAATGCAAACAGCAAGGATTCCTGTTTACATCAAGGTTAACTACAAAGAAACAGTATTTATTTCTTTTGTGTTGTACTTTTTTTCACAAAAGTATTGTCATATGTAGGTTTAAAATAAAAAGTACAAACATGTCATTCATACAAAAAAATGTGGAAAATGTAAAGTTCTGAGCTCCAACAGTGACAGCTTTATAAACTTTTTTGGACCTTTGCTTTATGTTTTTTTCACAGATTTTCATTTCAGTTTGTTTTAGTCAACAGAAAACACAGCATATCTGCCGTTTTTGGAGAGGGACTCTTATTCTACTGTGAACCTAAGGCCACAGGAGAAGATACACATGCCATATAGAACTTACTAGTAGATATTTTGCAAACACATCTGGATATTTTCCCCTTGAGCCAATTAAAGAAAACTGAAAAATAATGAGGTAAAAAAGTAACAAACTTTTAGCTTTCACTGCTTCCATGTGTTAGTCCCCTGGGATATGAAGCCTTGAGCAAAATTTCTTCTTCGCTGTGTTTGTCTCTTTTCTTTTTTATATTAATTAGCAGGTGTTAGACCTCATACTGTTTTTTGCAAAGCAACCTTTTTACTTTGCAAATGTTCATTTGCTGTATTTTCTCTGAATTTCTTCGTTTTGATGTCTAGCCAACATACTATACTAATAACCCTGTGGCTACAAGTCATTGCAGTTGCTTACCTATTGCCTTAGTCACAACTGCCCTTACGGGTGGATACGGGGGAAAAATAGGCAAACCTGTATGCATACAGTTGCAGTTTAAGCTTTACCTTTTCATATCCTAAAAGATAGAACATGTGGGTTTCAAACTATTGATTTTCTTTAAAAAAAAACAACAATTTAGTCAAAAATCAGTGGAGATGGGAGTCACATTTTTAATAATGTTCACTTTATTGTCTGTTATCAAATCATTTAGTTCATCTTTTTTCCTACAGACCTTAATCTGACAGCAAACATTCCTGTATGGCATAAAGAGTTGACTGAACTGTGCAGCTGTCTGTCATCTTTGATGAGCTGTTTGTAGAATTGGCCAAGCGGCATCGTTTGAGACACACCTCACATTTACAGCTTGCAAACTTTCTGTCAAACACACACCACTCCTGAAAAGACGGGGATCTTCAGCAGAACAAAAAGCAGTTTCAATGATTTAAACTAATTTAATTTTCTTTGTCCTTGTTGCCCAAAATGAAAAGATGATTTCTGTCGATATTGAATTACTGTTGTTATTTTGAAGCAACACTGCCATAAATAATACTGGATTTGTTTCATTTTGAAGTACTATGTGCTTCCCTTTAACAAACGGCTTTTTATTAATATAACAAAATTAAAATTTCTGCCAATAGTTTTCCTCTGCATCTAAATCTTGAAAAAACATTTTAGTGTTATCAGTTTAAATCTCCTATTTTAGATCCCATTCCTGTTTGATCCAGAAGGAAAAAAAATAAGGATGAGCTGCAAAGATGAGTTATGTATGTGGAAGATGGACCGTCTGTGGTTGTAATAATGTAAAAGTATATGGCAGGCGCAGCCATGAAGAGATTGGCTCCACCACTCCTCTTCTCAGCTTTGCAGTAAAACATAATTAGATGCTTGGAAGCTGCCCAAGCCACCCATCGAAGGAGAGTGGTAAGCAGTGCAGCAAAGCAGAATAGCAGCACGGCCCTCCGTCAGTGTAGAGATCATTAGTATGAAGACATCATGAGTGATGCTGAGGCCAGCGATGCACCAGGAAGTTCTTCAACTCCAGCTACAGAGTCATTACAACATCAATATTTTTGTTTTAAGGCAAACATTTACCTTGAAATATTTGCTGAATAAACACAACATAAACATTGTACACCACTTTACATTTACACAGCAAAAGCAGGTAGGCTAAAAATGAAAAAAAAGAACACTAATCTTAAGAAGAAGAACACTAGAAAGTAGCAAAATGATCTGTCCATGCATTTTTACATAACAAGAAATCTTACATGGAGGACTCAAAATCTCGACACAAGGATCTCCACACAAGCATTCAAAAGGGAAAAACAAGATAAAAAAGCAACTGTTGGATAAAATTACTTCAAACTGAATGTTATACATCCCGATAAATAATTTTTTGCTAGTTCTGAGCAGATGGTTTGTATTTTTGGAGTTTTTACGAACCTAATTGTTGTTTATTTTGATTACAGTGACAAAAGCTAGTTAGATAAATAAAGAATGATTTTAGAACAGAGCAAATTGAGAACATTCGTAATAAATCCTCATATAATCTAAAAGCAGTAGCCCTTATTGTTAAAACATAAATCAGCATTTTTGTTTCCAAAGTAATTGTAAGACTGTCTGAGAGATTTAATGTGGCTTCTCCATGTTATGATGTAATTCTTTTTAAAAAAATGCATTTCGATGTCTTATGAACATCTCTTAAATCAGGAAATCTAAGTTGTTGTTTTTTTTTTTGTCTTAAATTAAGTATTTCTATGATCATTTTAATACTAATTTTTTTATTTATAGATCTTAGCACTTAATGAGACACAAAACTCAATTGTGTTGATTCTGAGAAAAGCTTGATAAGGTTTAGAGCAAAGAGAAGTTGAAACAACTTCATACCTGGTAAAATACCTTGAACATCCAAATATATGGTTTTAAATCTTTGCAAGTGTCAAATAGTTTGCAGTACTTGGTGTTTTTGGGTTGGAAGCTCATTGATTTTAATCAAAATGTAAACACTGACCTATAAGTGAAATACTTCCTGTGTGTTTGTGCCTGGCAGCACAGACAGTGTTGTAACTTAACCCTGCATGTTTGTCTCTGGAGTGTAAAAGCTCACAAGCACACAGCGGGGGGGCCGAAGGAATGATTGACCTACCGCAGAGACGCTTACAAAGTATTTCAATTATGACTAGTGAGCCTGGTTCTATCAAACCCTCATTCAGCCCGCTGCAACTCTGTCTGTATGTGTGCCAGCGCGAAATCCCATTATCTTTGTTTTCTATTGTCTTCATTGACTTAAATAGCTTATTTGTATTCCATCGTTTGTAATGTTCCATTGATGGGACCTTTCATTTCTGCACCCTCACCTCAAGATTTAGCTTTTTGTTCTTCTCCTTATGAAGCAGAGCTTTGGAACATTTACCCTTTGCAAGACTTTTTTTTACGTTATTTTTTTATAAATGAAGTCTTTGCATTAGCATTTAACCACAAATGCTCTGAGGATCTAGTGGCCCATACTGTCCCCTGTTTTATAAATACCAATATGCATCTTTATTTACAGCAGTGCAGTGACTCCTAGGATGTATTGAGCCGTGCATAAATGCTTCAAGTAGTAAGATGTGCTTCTGCAGAGCAGTTGCCACTCTCTAGGCAACAGATTTGTCCCCTAAATAGAAGTGTGAATAACTTCTTCAAACAAACAGCAACTCAACTGGAGCAGACCATTTCTCACTATTAAAGGAAATCTAAAGCTTGTTTTTCTTTTCTTTTTGTTTTTGAAATGACTTCTTCTTCTCTCCTTTAGTGTCCCATAACATGGCAGAATAAATGGGAAGGACCTGAAGAGCCGATGCAATACCTCAGAGCTGTAGTAACTCGGGCTCTCGCCATGCAGGTAAAGCAGTGAAATGACATTTTTCTCTACTTGGATTCTTTTGCTGTTTCTGCACGATAACAGGAACAATGTCAAACATAAAAATGAACACAGCGTCTTCAGCTGAAAACACAGAATTTGGTTTAAAAAAGTTCAAGATTTTTGTTCTTTTCCGAAAGCATTACTTGAATTTGAGTCTGGCTCTAAAACTTAAATCTAGCGGGGGTCCTGTGGTAGTGTATTCTGTGAACTGGAGTAGGGGGCACAGATGTGGACATGTCCCCAAAATATCATTTCCCCACTTCAGTACAAAACCAGATTTCTACATTGCATCATTTTCTCTTTCTTGTCACATTAGTGTGTGTGTGTGTGTGTGTGTGTGTGTGTGTGTGTGTGTGTGTGTGTGTGTGTAGGAAGGGGGAGGGGTTGTCTGCATTGTCTAATGTCTTAAAGGTGCTATAGAAATAAAGTTTGATTTGATTTGAATCAAGAATGACAACAAATTACTCCAACCCCCTTTTTGTGTTTTTTTTGGGGAGCCTTAATACACCACTATACATTTTACATTCTTCCTTGGTCCACAATAAACATGTTATGTTTATAGAAAGAATGCTAATGTGAAAAACGGAACACAATATTCAGCAATTAGCAAATAATTGGCTTATTATTACTTTTGCGAATATTCATAGCGCTTTCCACACTTTCAGGCTAATTACTTATTAACTTATTGGGCATTTTTTGCGAGGTCTGGCAGATTTGGGATGACGTTTGAGCTGGAAACTATGTCTGGCAACACTGGCTGTTAGCCTCAGGGGGTAATAATAAAGCGCATAGTCACCCCTGGTGCTGCTTGAACTGAAAACTGACACCTGAGTCTCACCGTTTTTACAAACAAGCATCAAAAGATTCCCACTAAACCCTTTCACATTATCGTCTGTTCTGGAGGGTTATCATTACTGAAGATTATTATGGGATTCTACTGTCATCCTAAAGATCAAAAGACTCTCCAGGTATCTTAACATGAGGTGGAATAATTTATTTCTTTTCAAGTATCTTCTGAAATGTCAAAGAATTCCTGAGTTGAGAGGGCTTCAAAGGCTTTTAGGGTGATCAGGTAATGCACTTGTTTTATGAGGCTGGGCATTATTATGATGTTTCCATCTATATTATGTGAAAGTCAAGTGTTCGCAAGATTTGAGTCAAAGTTATGTGGCACAAAGAGATGGAGGTGGGTTGCGGTGGAAACGACTGTCTTTCTCACTCAACTGTGTCTGACTGCACGCCTACCTCAGAGTGCCTCGGCAGACTACAAATGCACGCGGACACTCAGAGATTCACAAATAATTTATGTCTGTGTGCATGTTGGTGTGGAGGCATTTTAATATCCATGTGGAAGAGCGAGCGCTGCCTTTGCCGTCTCTGTCTGTGTGCTGGCCTCGCTGCCCGCCCATCTGTCTGCATGTGCGACGGCCTGACAGCTCTCACTTTTTCTTTCTGCTAACCTTCCTGTCTACCTGCACCCCATCTGTTTCCAGGTCTGCTCTGCTTATACCTGTCTCTTTCTGCCCATCAGAAATGACTGATAACTGGGTTAACAGCCTGTTATATCCCATCAGCCAATCAGTCTAATAAAGGTGGAACCATCCAGACATCCGGAGCTGTTGTTGCTGATCTGTTGAACTGACAAGAGACTGCAGAGTTTGAATGAGAGCTGATGGGAGCAGAAGACCTTTTTATCTGCCTTTTATTTAGAGTATAATGGATTTACTGGTGTGCATAAATGACAGATTTTTTACTTAATGACAGACTAGCAGATCGATAGAATATAATGTATAAAACAAACTGGATGTTTTTTTACCTTCATAGTGGCTCCTGTAGGCATCAACTGTGAAATCATTGCAGGCTTTTTTCTGTTTGGAAAGTCTTCTGTAAATGACTTCTGCAGCACTGACAAAAATGAATTCTAAGAGTAGAGCAGACAAATTAAAAGTCCGGTAAGCTGATTTAGCTGTGCTGACTGTAAAAAAACTGGGCGGATTTGGTGCATTTACTGAACATGACAAGAGGAGTTAAAGAAAAATTACCTTCTGGTTGTTTTTAGACTAAAACACTTCCTGGTGTTTCCTTCTTCAGATGTTAGCAAACTTCAGGACAGACATTCAGTTTGAAGGTTAACTTATTGGAAACTGTAATCCCAGTTTCTGTGTCCATGATCCGAAACTCGGATGGAAATCTGCATGATTAGTTATTAATTTGTGTGTGTGTGTATGTTTGTGTGTGTATGTGTATGTCTGCACACACGTGCATCTTTCAATGTAGATGTGTTTGCTTATTTGTTTTGTATGAGTATGTGCGACTGTGTGTGCGTTTATTTGGGTGTGTACAAGTGTGTTTTCATGTGTGTGTTTAAATTGTTTGTGTGTGCGTGTTTACATTGTGTGTGTGCATGTGTGTGTGTTTACATCATTTGTGTGTGCGCATGCATGTGTGTGTGTTTATCTCTGTGCTTATGTGCACACACGTGCATCTTTGCATATGTCTTCAAGTGTGTTTCCATGTGTATTCTTACGTGTTTGTGTGTGTGTACATGCACACATGGGCGTCTGTGCATGTTTGTGTGCATGCTAGTTTGTGTATCAAGGGTTTGTATGAGAGTGTTTGTGTTCATCCATGTGTATGTCCTTGTATGCACATGTGTACATGTATGCTTCCATGCTTGTTTGTGTGTGTATGTTTGTGTGTGTGTGCTTGTTCTTTGTTCTCATTAGCATGTAATTGAGGTTTCGGTGTTATCAGCGTGTTGATGTGGTGAAAGGCGAGAAGTGATTGAAAAACCTCTTAACCGAAGACTTTTAGCACACAGAAACGTCAGTAACACACATCCATGTTTGTTCTGATCGTTTATTAACTGCACAGAATAGAAACTGTGATTATTAAAGAGAAATGCTGAGATCACACTTTTTTTTCTTCTTTTGCTTATTACACCGTCTGAAAGTCAGCGAAACCTTTTTCCCTGACTCCTGCCTGAAACTGATTTCATGCTTGAATTAAATGTTGTCTTGGAGTGTTTACTTGTAATTTTCCAAGAGGACGGTTCATTAATCTGTGTGTGTGTTTCTTGGTATGGTTCTGTTTTGTGAACAGAGTTGGGTGGAACGTGCGAGCAGACAAGCTCTTCTTTCCAACATCCTTGATCTGTCAGAGCTCTTCCATCCAGACACCTTCCTCAATGCTCTGAGACAGGAAACAGCCAGGTAACCCCAGAGGCACTCCGCCTTATGAAAGCTGGACAGCGCTGGCCATGAAAACCTAAATAATGTCTTCTTCTTTTTTTTTTTTTTTAGATCTTTGGGTTGCTCAATGGATAGCCTGGTATTTGTGTCATCTTGGAAGAGTCCGCTAGCCCAGGCCAAGCTGCAAATACAGGTACCATCCAAAGGAACAGATTTTAATGCAGGTCATGCCTGCAAACAGCAAACACTCACATCCAGCTGCTGTCAACAAAGCGCTCCACACTGGAGGGATAATTGTAAAGTAATTGAGTGAAAGACAACAAGAGCAGATTACAGATAAGAAGCGCAGAGCCAGCTGCAAATATCTAAATGTCTGGATTTCTTTAGATTTGTTTAGAATAAGCCTGAATCTGAATTCTTCCCCTACCCCTCCATTTGTAGGGGTATTTGGGGGGGGGTAGGGCCGTCCAAAATAGATTTTTGAAGGGAAACCTAAGTGGCAGTGGGCTCTGTGTCCCTCCGCTGCAAGGTTGTTCCACATCACGCCGGGGGAGAAACACGTTTTTTTTCCCACGAGTGTGATCTGATGCACAGACGTTTACATGTAGATTCAAGCAATGACTTTTTGTTTCACCATGACCTCTTTAAAGTTCTGAAACCGATGTCATTCTGTATTTTCCAAGCGTTGACAGCTACGCGCTAACGTGGATGACTGGTGAGTATTGATGACATCATCAAGTGAAAGTAACGTCCTGCTTCGTAAGAAACTATTTTTCCATAAGTTTGGAGGTCTAAATGTAGGGGTCGCGGGAGAATTGGGATTCGGCCGAAGAGAAATGTTCCAAACATGATCAAAAACACTTTCATTCAGGCTAGTGTTGAGGGATTTTCCACAGGTAATAAAGTCCACATGTCTGGCATAAAATCAAACATTTATGGACAAAATGACCAGTTTAGGCCAGCAAAAGCAAGTGGGAGATAAATCTGTGTTTGTGCACGTGTGTGTGCATGTGTGTGCGTGGGTGTGTGTGTGTAAAACATATCTCACAGAGCTCATCGCCTTCCAACAATTATCCGTTCTTTTTTCTTTTGCCAGCGCTGGGTAAAGGCATGACAGCAGTTTTCTGACTTTAAAAAGGTCACGCTAAATCAAAAAGTCCTTACTTACATTTAAATGTAAACTTCTGTGCTTCCACACCCAACCACGTGAAGGAGTGCATTTCTCCTCCAGCGCGATGTGGATTACCCTCGGGACGTAAGGACACAGAGCCCTCTGCCGCTTAGGTTTCACCTTCAAAAAACTGTTTTGGACAGCAACAGAAGCTCGAGGGGCAGGGGAAGAATTCGGATTCAGCGTTAGAAACCTCACCGCGCTCTGTCTCTAATGTCTTTTCTTTGTCCTCTGGTGTTTTTTTTCCTTTTTTGGACTTTTTAAGTCATTTTTTACTTTTTTATTTGACACCCTCTGGCGGGTTTCAGGTTGGAGGTCTACAATTGGAGGGGTGTCGTTTTGATGGCGTTCATCTAAGCGAGAACCAACACCATTCTCCCAGTGTGTCGGCAGTTCCAACGTGCTACATGGCCTGGGTTCTGCAGGTACCCTTCTGTTTTAGTGCTGTCCTCATAGAAAACTAGAAAAAGTCAGTTTTTTTTTTTTTTTATAAAATAAAATAATAAAATACTTCGATAGATGATATATTTGTTTTATTTGGGCAATTTAAACCTTTGAGGTTTACAAAATCTGGTTTAGGAAATGCCCTTTTTTTTATTTTTTTGTTGATTTATTTGAAGACAATGGCTTATTCCCTACATCCATCCATTTTCTGAACCCGTTTTGTCTCTGGCGGGGTCACGGGGCAGCCTTCGCCTAACCCAGACACTGTTAGGCGAAGGCTGGGTACACCTTAGACAGGCCGCCAGTCTGTCGCAGGGCCACAATCACACACCCATGCACACACACATTCACACCTATAGGGACTTGTATCTTATGAGTTATAAAACAATGACTGCTCAGATGGATTCATACCTGGTGTTTTAAGCTCTGTGGGCCACAGATACTGCGACCATGTTATTTAGAGAATTTAAAACAGTCTGGAGAAAAGTTGCGAATGCATTTCTCTCCTTCTCCAACCCATTTTAGTGGAGTCCACAGGCGTGACAGGCAGAAGGTTTCAACATTAGCATCACTTGGCAGATGGCGCTCAGGGGCCTGCCTTGTTTAAATGCCAGACGTGTTGTATATCACATGCATCCCAGCGCAGGTTAAACTTTTGATGGACCGGCTCTTTCTTCTGTCAGTCACCATCCGTCTGGTCAGCCTGCGTCCCACCTGAAAGGAAAGGCCTGCAGCGTTTGAGTGTGGCCTCCTGCGGTGTCAGAGACCAAGTCACTCAAACATCTGTCACAACAACTGGCTGCTTGTCATTTAGTGTCATCTTCCTGACAACCGCAAACCTGTTACCCTGGGATGTTTCTCGGTCAAAAGTAGAACTAGTCGGTGTTTGTCCCCATTTCTCATTTCTTATTTGTTTGCATATTTGACACAAGGAAATGGTTCAGACCATTAAATACACGAAAATATTAGGCACATAAAATAAACACAAAATGCAGCTTTTTAAAAAAAAAAAAAAAGGTTTGTTATTAAGAAGACTATTTCCACAGCATGTTGGATGAAGTTCAGGACGCTGTCTTCACTAAAGTCCTTATTTTGTTATTCTATGTCCATTCAGAGACTTGCTTTTGTTTTGGATCAGTGTTCTTCAGCTCAAAGTGTTCTCCTTTTGCAGTGATTTAGTGGACTGCTTCTTTAATATCAAAAGCAGGATTGGAATTATTTACAACTCAACATAAATCAGGAAACAGACATGGATGAAGCTAACTTCTGCTCTGAGAGACCATCAGACTGGATCCATGTATTTGCCTAAACTGTGTGCTTTTTGCACAGCAGTGGGTCTGACCCTAAACTCTGCCATGCCATTGCTGCTCTGTCAGGGTTATTTTGGTCGACTGGTAACTCCCGGGAAGATTCACTACCAATCCATGTTTCTCCATTTAAGGATAGCTGCTCCCCTTGAGGTTCTTTGGACTTTCATGGCTTTAGACATGGCTCCCAAACCTTTTCCAGACTGACACATCTCAATGACTTTCTTGCTTATGAATTTCTTGAGATGTCGGAAGGATCGTGATCTTTTTCGAGGATTCTTTGGTTTGCTCTACTTTGTCAGGCAGGTCCTATCAAAGGGATTTTTCTTTTTCTTTGTGTGGTAGTAACCAGGGCTGGTCTGGTTGAAGAAACAACTCATTTTTCCAAAGATGAGCTCAATCCCAGTTTCCATTTACAATAAACAACATCATCAAAAAACTGCATTCTTTGTTCACTTGTGTCATTTTTGTCTAATGGTTGTTTGATGGGAAACTTTTAGAAGAATCGCTTTTTCACATCACTATAGTTCCTAACTTCAGCCGTCTGTCTTTAGACTGTGAATCACTTAAAGTTGACACTTCTGGAGAAGTGCAGGAATCTTTTCCTCCCAGAATTCCCTTCACTCTGCAGAGCTGTGGTTACTTCTGTACGCCACAGACTCCTATTGTAACAGAGCCGTCAAACCTCTGCCGCCTCCTCTGAATGTCTGCTTCCACGCTAAGAATGAAAGTCTGGGCTGAACAATCACAGATCTCCATCTGTGTTCTAACTCCACGTTCCTCCCGTTCTAGAACGCCGCTGCAGACCATCCTGCTTCAGAGGAAAAGATCTGGCTGCCGCTGTACACCAGCTCAGAGAGAGTGAAGGTGGTCACACACATCCCTCTGCCTTGTGGAGCAAACGCCAGCCACTGGATTCAGACCGGAGCTGCTCTTTTTCTCAAACAGCAGTGAACAGAACCGACTTTATAAGGACTCATGTTTTGGTGTCGGGTCACATTTGGTGTAAAGCTGCAAACCTCAGCATTTTTTGTAGATGTATTCTGTTACTGAAGTGCTTTTTTTTCAAGCGTATTTATTACTTTATTTTCCTAAGAATTCTGTCAGCAGTAAGTGTTTAGTAAAGTACGACTTATTTAATGTATCTTCACTTTGTGTTGTTTTGTCCTCGCGGAATCAGTTTACCAAAAAAGTGTTTGCATCGCCGTTGGTGTGATCTTCCCTCAGTGTGCAGAATTTTTAATCTAGTGGAAAAACAACCAAAAACACGCACACAGACACACACACACATACGGACATGTTGGTCCCTGACTGCTGTGTGATTGGCTCTGAGTCGAGGCTGAATGGAGTCAGTGAAGCTGTGATGGATGGCCACAGAGCGCCAAAGAGGAGGGAGGGGGGGGATTTTTTGAAGAAAAGGTGTTGAAGAAAAGGTTCCGATTAAATGAAGCCTTCTTTATTCCTCTCTTAGTTTTTTAATTGTGTTGAATCGATTGTGAATAAATTCATGAATGTGGAGTTTCGTGTTTGGGCAGACAGGAAGGAGTTGACATGAGGGAGGAGTGGGTTGTGTGTGCGCGAGCACTGCGGTGTGACAAAGTGGGAGCGAAATGGAACAGCAGGTTTAAAAAAAGTGAGAGGATTGGATTTCAGAGAAACGAGGCCCTGTGGGTCACGGAGGGGGAGAAAAAGACGGAGGGATGAAGGCAGCCGAGAGAGACGGATGATGCAGGAAACCGTTGGAAAAGCTGCAAAAAAGTGAAATGCATGGCAGAGAAGCAGGAAAAAGGCTGGGGTCAGAAGTGACGGAAGGGCAAAGAGGGGGGGGGGAGGTCGAAGGGAAAGATAGCTGGCAGGGGGCAGGTAGTGAGTGATTCATGTGAAAATGAACAAAAGGTGGAAAAAAACAAAAGAGGCAGATGGAAAGTTAAATTCAAACTCTGACTTCACTCACATTGCAGACCAGTATCACAGCTAATGTATAATAATCCAACTTACATTTTGTCAACCACACAAAGTAAATAAATACACAGATGAAAACATCAAGAACAGAAAATAAATGTAAAAAAAGCAAGTAACAAAAAATAATTCATAAATACAAACAAAATGATGTACGTTTGTAAGCATGAAAATAAGAATGTAAGTACATATATGTGTAAGTACTTAAGGATCTAAGTAAAACAAGTAAGCTAGTAAAGAGAGCAAGCTAAGTAAGTGAAATTAGTTAAATAAGCACATTAACTAAGTTAGTAAGTAACTTAATTGGGTTCATAAAGTAAGCTAGGAAGTTAAAGGAAGGAAAACAAATTAATACACAAATATTTTGCAAAATCTTCCAAAGAGCAATCATTCTGTGCTTACATTTTACTTTTGAACTAGAAAATGAAACCTCATTTTCAAAAGTCCCCCTGGCTCCAGACATTTGGTTTCTAGAATAGTGCATTTATTTGATGACAGCACCAGGGGGAAATCGACATAAATGAAAGATGCTTGGAGTGAGGAGTTGGGCATAGAAATGTCAGAATCAATATGGGAAAAGTGTTTATCCAAGATTCCCTCTTGCTCTGTTAACAGCAGACATCAACTGATACAATTTCAAATCATCCATCGGCTCCACTACTCCAAAGTACGATTGCACAAAATCTATCCTTCAATTACTCCCATTTGTGATAAATGTCAAATATCTGAAGGCACATTGGTGCATGCTTTTTGGTCTTGTCCCTCATTGGCTGGCTTTTGGAACAGAATATTTGACTCGTATTCCAAAGCCTATGGTTGCTTTATTCCACCCGATGCAGAACTTGCCATTTTTGGCTGCATACGTACCAGAACTATCCCGAACTATCCAGCAGCCACTAGAACTTGGGTTGATGACTGCAAAAAGACAAATTTTGTGAGAGTGGAAATCTACGGCTTCTCCCTACTTTACAGTGTGGCTCACTGACATGCTATCTCTCATTCACATGGAAAATATTCTCCATGTCAGGACTGCCTCAGTCAATGTTAACAATAAACTCTGGACACCATTTCTAAATCACTTTCAGAAAGTTAAAATTATTTAGCTCTATATTGAGACTGCATTTTTCTTTCTTCTCTTTATGTCCTATTTGGACGGCCTGTTAATAAATATTGAATATAATGTAACTGGCAATTATTTATTTACTTGTATTTTTGGTCTAAAGAGCACCTGAACTGTTTGTTTTGCTTGTCTGTGATTTTGTATATTTGAAAACGAAAATGAAATATTGAAAATGAAACCTCAGAGTTCCTAGCTGTCAAAGAGAAGAACATTATTTTAAGACAGACTGCAGGCAAACAAACTGGTCAAAATAAACAGAATTGGTCAATTTTCCAGCATTTAAAATCATGAATGTGACTATTTTCTCTGGACAGCTGCTGCCACTGCGACTATGAAATCTGTGATTGAGAAAGATTTCTTTATTGGACAGAGGATAGTAGTTCCTGTTCTTTACTCAATTACATATACCTAAAGATAGTAACTTTATCTCTAAAAAAAACTTGTTAAAGTACTTTCACTGAGCAGTTGTTTTGATTTTAGTAGATCTATGATTAAAACAACTCTCTCATTACAATGAGCAGGCCCTGGTTCAAATCCCAGCTGGGACCTTCCTGTGTGGCGTTTGGACGTTCTCCTCTTGCATGCGTGGGTTTTCTCTGGGCACTCTGACTTCCTCCCAGTCCAAAAACATGCTTCATAGATCATAGATTAATTGAACTAACTGTGAATATGTGCTTGTGTGATAGGGTGGCGACCTATCCATGGTGAACTCCGCCTTTACCCAGCAGTCGCTGGGATAGGCTCCAGCAACCCCAAAATGGATTTAGCAGATTCAGAAGATAAATGGATGATTACAACAGTCTGTTTACTCAGCCTTATTGGGCTGTTTTATATTTTTTTTCTACTCTTTTGTAGGGACACGAACAAAGTTAAAACTAGATTACCAGTAGAATGGCAAAAGTAAGGATAAAATAAATTTAGGAAATGTCTTATTCATTTACAGCATTGACGATTTAATGTTATTGATCAAATCTGAGAAATATTGACAGTGTTTCAGAGATGGCCTAAACACTTGCAGTTTGCTTTAAAGGAATCACGGATAAGTGCTCCCAAAAAAAAAATATTTGAATACAATAGATTCATGATTAACTCTTAACAGAAAAAACCTAATGTTATTCAATAAAGGGCAAACAAGTAAAAATATTATCTAACAATATCAGCTAATACTAGTGGAAAAAAACTTTTATTTTAATTTTCTTACCAATTTTATTCCGCAATAAAAGACTAAGCAGATATTCAGTTAATCACTTTTTTTTTCTTGCATCTGAAAATGCCAGAATTTTCACATTCATTTTATACTTTTGTTTACCTGATTAAAAAAAAAATGTTATCCATCATTTCAGTAATTATTTATTTATTCTTTTTACTTCTACCCAAATAGTATTACTTTGAAGTACTGCTACTTTTTTTTGAGTACTAGCTTTAGATTCTCTATTCATCTTTGCTTTGGAATTTAGTGATTAAACCTTTAAATCTCACAATGAAACACAAACTCACAGGAGAAATTGCACACAATGAGACGCAATTTCCAAAGTCCTGTAATCTGATTTATTTTTTCCTGCTTCAGCAGCAGTATGAACAAAGTCTGGAAAATGATTATCTTCACCCCACCACTGATTAGATCTGCTAAAAAGTTCACTATAGAAACTCACAAGCATGTGTTGTTAGGACAGGTCTCTGAATGTTTAGATTACTTTAAATCCTCCAAGCAGAGGGAAGGGAGGAAATGTGACGTTGCAATCAGAGAATATCAGCTCGTTTCCTTGGTGATAGAGGAAGTTTGTCCTTTTTAAGAAAACATACCTAGTTCACTGGGAAACCGGAGTATTTTTGCTCCTGTGACGTTGTTCTGCAGCTGCTTTTGCTGCATTTGTTTGGACTGTTAATCACAATCCCACACAGTGTGAGTAATCCACTTCAATACCTGAACATTTGTTTGAGACGAGGGTTATGTGATCTGAAAAAGGACCCGTTTACCTCAGCAAGATTTAAAAATACATCCAGAAAATAAAAGCTTGTTAAGTTAATAAACATGATGCTTTCTTACCCCCATCAAGACTGGCAGGGGACATACTGCTGTGACGGAAGAATTAAAATCAACAAGATCTCCTCTGAAGCTAACAGCTTAAACTCCCATGAGGGCCGACAGAAAGAACAGCCCCCCCTTACATTTTTTAAATTCATTTTTGCTCCAAGTCAGTGTTTTAATGATTCATAAGAGCATAGATAAAGTGCAAATTTAACAGTTTGAATTGTGTCACAGGTTTAAAGACACAGTTTGGATCATTTTTCGGATCAGTAAAAGGAAAAAGGAAAAAGAACACGGCAGAAACCAAAAATAAAAGCTTTGGATTGTTTTTATTGGAACACTTCCGAACAAATATACACTCCTTGGCCACTTTATTAGGCACTCCTGTTCAACTGCTCGTTAACAGGAATTTCTAATCAGCCAATCACACGCCAGCAACTAAGTTCATTTTAAGACATGTAGATATGGTCAAGACGATCGGTTGCAGTTCAAACTGAGTATCAGAACGGGGAAGAAAGAAGATTTAAGACGCTTTGAATGTGGCATGGTTGTTCTGATTCTGATTGTTGGTGCCAGACAGGCTGGTCTGAGTATTTCACATTCTTTTTTTTATTATTACAACCTCTCTAAATCCAGTGCCCTGGGCAGGGAGCCAGTTAGTGACGTTCAAATGGTAAGTGTTCGCTCCCTGCCTGCAACCTAGACAGACACTTATGGATCATGTGCACACTCAGTAAGGGGGGCAGTACATACACCTTACGACTAGAGGGTGGCGTAAGGGCACCGTACGGTCGCATCACCCATACGTCATAAGTGTGTGAAACTTGCGTTATTCTCACAAATACTTCAAAATACACCTACCAAACGCACAACAATGGCACGTTTCATTTTCCTGTCATCCCTTGAGGTGGCCGTACGAGCCTCAAGGTAACTGGAAGACACACCTGCGCTCCTCTCTACGACCCTCCAGGGGCCCGGACAACCCCCAAGCCTGTAGCACCCAGACAGGCCAACCCCTCATATTAGGGAATGTGACTAAGGGTTTGGGTCATGGATGAGAAAAAGATAGATAGATAGATAGATAGATAGATAGAGTACTTTATTAATCCCGAGGGAACTTGCATAAAAAGAGCTAAAGATTAATTTCAGTTTGGTAATCTTTCTCAAACTTGTCAATTTGATTAAACCAACAGTAGAAACTAGACAACAGGAACAGAATATATGAAACCCTTTTGATTGGCTTACTTTCACATTAGAAATGTAATCCGTCCAGCTCAGACTGGAGTCCCATTCGTTCACTCAACACAAAGCTTTATAGCTCACTCTGGTGTTGTGGGATAACTCAGGCTTTATCTGGTGGGTTACCTCAAAACAATGGAGATTTTTTTTTTGGGCTCCATTTCATTAAAGAACCACAGAATCCTGGAATGATCCACAGCTGGCTGCTTGAAACATCAGCATGCGAAAGTTCAGACTTCAATCCCACTGCTGCCAAACACTGAAATCATCACTGCAGCATCACAGCGTTTGTCAGACGTAGTTAAACCAAACTGATATGAGAGGCGTTGGAATTTTTTTATTTTTTTCTTGCTTTATGCAGCATCTGTGCTGTGGAATTCCAGGGCTGGAAACGGCCCTCTGGGACTTCAAGTGATGACACTTCTGTTCTCTACCTCTACCTTCATCAGCTTCACTGTGCACAAATGGAATTCAAGCGTCTCACTGAGCTGCTTCCCCAGTAAACATCCCAGATTACATAAGAAAGCCACACAGTCCCAGCTCGGCAGAGGGGTGACAGGGACAAAATGTGGGACCAAACACGAGACTGTCTTCACCTGAGGAGGAAGCAGCTTCTGGGCTGCATGTAGCATCACTCCAATACTATTCCAGTGTCTTCATGGGAAGAAAAACACAAGTTAGATGGGTTCTTCTACAGAGACGGTGTGATCCCAGGGCAGCTCAAAGTATGATAAACTAAAACAACGGTTACTACAGTGAGCATAAAATATTTGAAAGTCAAAAAATAACGCATGAAATCACATTTTTCATGTTTTAAAGAGTTTATTTGTATAACCCTTGTGCTATCTTAGATGACCCCACCCTTGTATTGATGTGTTATTCCTACTCCCATGACAAAGGTGGATAAAGGTGGAAAGATTTCATGTAATCCATGGACACCAGTGAAGATCACAAATCATTGAAGAAAAAAGGTTCAGCGCACTGTTAAACCAAACATGTCCAGGCATGTCTAAGGTCCTCCAGAGACCATTTGGATGATCCAGAGGAGGATTGGGAGAAGGTCAGAAACAAAAAAAGGCAAAACTTGAAACACTCAAAAATCACGAGTGTATACATATACCAATGCAAAATTTTACCAGCAGTACCTTAGGTTTATAAAAGGCTGAAAGGGAGCAGAAAAGTAACTTGGTGAAAAACCTTTAATTACGTTTTTTCAATAAGGAACCGAAGAGCTGCACAAAAGGCAAACATCAAACTGAGCTAGGTTCATTATCGTTGTACATTATCAAGTTCAGTCCAGTTCATTTTAATGAGCCCAATTCACCTTAAATGTTCTTTAATCAGTCAATATTAGTGATTTTTCAATCAAAGGGTTTCTAATGGTCAACCAAAGGGCGCCAGTAAAGAGGAAAGAACCTTCTAAATGAGAGATTAGGAAGAAATCTTCAGCAGGACCAGACCCTCCACTGCGGGGTCAAACGGTTTTAAAAGCCAAACTTTGTTATTCAAAAACACGACTGGATTTCTCAAGTCTGCTAAGTTCATCTGACGTGAAGAAGCAGAGCCACAGAAATCTATTACTTATTTCCATAAAGGCAACTTTCCAAATTTATTGTGTAATTGTCAAATCTTTTGTCAAGTTTTTCCATTTTTATTTTGATTGAGCATTTACACATAAACAGTCAGGACCATAAATATTTGGACAGAGACACATTCTTTCTAATTTATTTTCTGTACATTACCACAGTGAATTTTAAATAAAACAACTCAGATGCCATTGAAGTGCAGACTTTCAGCTTTTATTCCATGGGTTGAACAAGAAGATTGCATAAAAATGTGAAAAACTAAAGCATTTCTTGGGCTCGTTAGTAATTGGACAATTGACTTCCATGCTATTGGATGGGCAGGTGTGGGCAATTCCCTTATGTCATTATTACTGAAGCAGATAAAAGGCTTGGAGTTGATTAGAGGACTCGTGCTTGCATTTTGAAGATTTTGCTGTGAACAGACAACATGCGGTCAAAGGAGCTCTCCATGCAGGTGACAGGAGCCGTCATTAAGCTGAGAAAACAGAAAAAAACATGCGAGAAATTGTTAAGGTATAAGGAGTGGCAAAATCAACAGTGTGGTACATCCTGAGAAGGAAAGAAAGCACTGGTGAACTCAGCAACGCAAACAGACCTGGACGTCCACGGAAGACAACAGTGGTGGATGATGGCAGGATCATTTCCACGGTGAAGAGGAACCTGTTCACAACAGCCAACCAAGTGAACAACACTCTCCAGGAGGTAGGCGTATCAATATCCAAGTCTACCATAAAAACAAGACTGCATGAAAGTAGATACAGAGGGTACACTGCAAGATGCAAGCCACTCATAAGCCTCAAGAATAGGAAGGCTAGATTGGACTTTGCTAAAAAGAATCTACAAAAGCCAGTACAATTCTGGAAAAACATTCTTTGGACAGATGAAACCAAAATCAATCTCTACCAGAATGATGTCAAGAGAAAAGTATTGAGAAGGCGTGGAGAAGCTCATGATCCAAAGCACACTACATCATCAGTAAAACACTGTGGAGGCAGTGTGATGGCCTGGGCTTGCATGGCTGCTAGTGGCACTGGGACACTAGTGTTTATTGATGATGTGACACAGGACAGAAGCAGCCCAATGAATTCTGAGGTGTTCAGAGACAGACTGTCTGCACAGATCCAGGTGAATACAGCCAAACTGATTGGGCGGCGTTTCATAATACAGATGGACAACGACCCAAAACATACAGCCAAAGCAACTCAGGAGTTTATTAAAGCAAAGAAGTGGAATATTCTTGAATGGCAAAGTCAGTCACCTGATCTTAACCCAATTGAGCAGCATTTCACTTGTTGAAGACTAAACTTAAGACAGAAAGGCTCACAAACAAACAGCAACTGAAAGCCACTGCAGTAAAGGCCTGGCAGAGCATTCAGAAGGAGAAAACCCAGCATCTGGTGATGTCCATAAGTTCAAGACTTCAGGCTGTCATTGCCAACAAAGGGTTTTCAACCAAATATTAGTAATGACCATTTTGTTTTTAGTTATTTCATTTGTCAAATTACTTAAGAGCCCATGAAATTGAGTTTTTCACATTTTTATGCAATCTTTTTGTTCAACCCATGGAATAAAAGCTGAAAGTCTGCACTTCAACGGCATCTTAGTTGTTTTATATAAAATTCACTGTGGCAATGTACAGAAACAAAACTAGAAAGAATGTGTCTCTGTCCAAATATTTATGGTCCTGACTGTATACATTCATAGTGATTGGACATTATTCATCTTGCTTTTCAATTTCTGAAAGACTAAAAAACAAAAAATTCTTAGTTCTTTGTGACTTTAATCTCCATTTTTTAATTTAAAAACACCATTCTTGTATTAAGATGTTGTATTACTGGATTCAAAATCATAAATAATGTGTCATTCCTGTCCACATTTGTTTCAGGTCTACTTACCAGAAGGAAAAATGTCAATCCAGAGCATCTATCTATCTCTAGACGTCTTGCATTGTAGAGTTGAAATTTAGGACTGTTGTCTCCATATTGAATCAACCTGTGCTGGAAAGCAGGTTTTTTTTCTTAAAACTAGTTTGATGAAATCTTTCGATCTGATCCTCTGAATAATTAGAAAAGTGTGTCTCAAACTTTCTGTCTAACTCTGAGGTTCTTCTTGTGTCTACTAAATGCAGAAACAGTTGATGCCGTCATAACTTTTTAATTAGTCTTTATGTTTTCCACACTGACAGAATTCGATGTCCTGCTGTGAGTGAAGTCCACCACAGCGGTATTGGTTCTGCATTCACAGCAGTTTCCTATCAAAACTTTCTGACTGTTGGAAATCTTTTAGTTTTAATTACTCTGATTACTTTTCCATGCATCCGCAAGGGTCCGACCCCCCCCCCCCCCCTTACAGGGCAGAGTCTATGTTGCCCAAAACGCAGCAATTAATGCGTGCGACATATTTACAAGAACTCAATGAGGCTTACAAACACTGATAGGTCAAACTCTGCAATCTGCTTGGACTACTGTCCTTCCACTTGCAGATATGGTTTTTAGCAGACAGATGGCCTTTCAGAGCTGATGACCGCCACGAGACGTGGTGGAACAGGCTGTCCGTGTCTTTACGTGAAGCGGAGCTTCTGCACGGTGGCCAATAAACTGAAATAGGTGGACCATGACATGTTCATGTTCTCTCCAGGCATGGTGGGTTATGCATAAAACTAACATAAAAACATTTGAGGAGGAATTCACAAGTACAGATGCCAGCAAGACTCAACAGAAAAACCATTAAAAATACACTTGCTTTAAAAGAAATATATATATTTTCACCTTTGCCTTTAGATGTGCATGATAGGAAAACTGTCATGCACATGTGTATATTTTCTCCCCTGTTTGATGCACACTGGTTTGTGCGTTCAAGCTGAGATGACTCAGAGACAAACATCTCCTCCTTTTTCTGCTCCCTGATTCTGTCAGGAGGAACAAATGCTCCTAAATTAAATTGTTACTGCTTTGACACATTCTGTCAGGTTTTCTCTTTCATTTCTTACATTTTCTTTGTTATCATACCTTTGTTGTGTTTATGCTTATTAAGGAAAACCTTTTTAAGGAGTACCAACTGATTAAAATAAGTGAAGCAAATTGGAAAAAAAGATTCCACACGCTAAACACTAAGTGTTCGATTGATTAAAGATTTAATGAAAAGTCTTTTAAAAGACTATCTGTTTGCTGAGGTGCACTTTGCTACAGCTGAGGTCTAATGATGCAGCACTGGAATAAAAAATAACAATATACTGCCAAAGGTCAAGAATGTGGAATCCAATGGAATAAAAAGGAATTTACAAGTTAGATTACGGTACTTAAAAGGAGGTTGGATTCTGAATTCACGTTTCACCACACCTGACATTTGACTTCACGTTGCTCATTGTGAACCACGTAGCAGCAGCAAGTTTAACAGCAGGCGGCAGAACGGAAATAGTGGACAGTGGGAGAAACAAGAAGTTGTTAAAGTCCCACTCTGATCATCTTTTGATCTATTGCAAAGTGTTCCCAGTGGTCTTTTTATTATGATTGTGCGGTTTTTGTAGTCAAAATCTTTGTCGTTTCCTAGAACGTAGTTTCTGTACAGAAGCAGTAGTTCATCAGAAATTCGCCTCTGAATTTTGGATAGCACCGTTGACGTGGAGTAAGACTGCGCTAATTTGCCATCATCTCTTTGTTTCCACTCTCTCCCTGTGGCCCCTCACAACCGCAACCTAACATTAGTGGTGCAACAAAAATGGCAAGAAATTTCTATTTTTCTACAAGTGGATGCATTGGTATGGAGCGGAAAGGGGAGCTTGCTGCCTGCCAGGTGTAGTTTGTTTGTATCAACGACAAGCTTTTTTTACTCAGCATTTTTTGGACTGCTCCTGGTTCAAAACTATTTAAGTAAGTACATAGAAATGTAAATATTATCTTAACATATGTCCTCCATTATCAGAAAAATGCTACAAGAACATGCTAAAAAAACCCAAACCACAATTTTCCTCGGAGTGGTCCTTTAAAAATTCTCCATAGCAGAAACTTTGGCCCATTATAGCTGCTGGCTTCTGTCCACGCTGTATTTGACTGGAAGAAACATCCGATTGGATGCATCATTCCATCAGTCAGAGTTTAGTATCTAGGAACAGAATTTAAATCAGAGTAACAAACCCGGAAAGAAAAAAGTGGTTATGTATAAAACTTATTCTCATGCACCTGTATAGGGGTCGACCCGTATAGATGCTGCAGGATTTTGGGTTGTCCAGGCCCATGCGAGTCAAAGCGAGGAGAGGCTGCATCTTAAAGGGAGCGCAGGTGTGTCTCTTAGTTCCCTACAGGCTCATGCGGCCAATGCAAGGAAATGAAACGCAATGAAAATGAAACGTACTCTCGTCGTGCATGTGGTAAGTGTATCGTAAAGTATTTATAAGGCTAAGCTAAATGTTTCACTTAGTTTAACTTAGCCTTAAAAGCCGTATAGCCTTATAAACACCTGTTGTTTCCATGTCATTTCCAGGCTTCCTAATGTGGAAAATAAATCCTCAAAACTAAAAAGTAATGAGACATATTCTTTCAGGTTTCTGATGCTGTTTACAAAAACCAACTGTGCCTAAGGGAGAACCACACCAGCTTCCATTGTTGCTGCACAGTGTATCCGTTATGTTCTCCTCTGTAAGCAGGAGCTCTGAAAACAAACTGGAGAAGTTCAAGTCCAGCTTCTGAAAGAGTGCGGGATTCTGTTCCAGATGCAAAGCCCTCTGCCGAAGCCACGTCCATACAGGTATTTTACTGAATACAGTGAAGACGCAAAAGGTTTAAGCTGATCAAAGGAAAAAAGTGGATATGAAATAGATTTTAGCTACGAGGTTGAGCTAAATTCAAAGACGGTCTGGGATTTTTGAGTTTGTTCTACATGAATATTTTCGCTCAGTTGCAGTGTACGTCCTGGGAATTTGGGTGAAGAGGTCCTGAGCTTCTAGTTTTGCACCTTATTGTGCTAAAAGCGAAACGCCTGTAGAAACCAAGTGTGGTTGCAGATCTTTTTCAGTCACTCAAATCTGTACGGGCATTGTCCCTTTTGTTGGTAAAGCTGGTTCCTTAACAGTGTGTTTTGTTTTTTTCCTGCAAACTGCCTTTTGGCTGTGTCATAGGAAGCAATAAGTGCATTGTTGACACTTTATTTTCCTCTCTCTGTTTGTGAACGGTGATAATCTTGGAAAATTGTTGTGATTTATTTACATTTTCATTCACATCCCCAGTAACGTCTCGGGGAAGACTATTCAATGTGTTCCATCTGAATCACACCTGGAATGCTGCAGGCTACACAGGATTAAATTCACTATAAAGACTTAATTAAGCGCTACTAATTATAATCCCTAAATGTTTATTGCTGACCATTTTAGTGCTTTGTCTGTGCTGTTTAGTGTTTTTTCTTTTTATCTATATTGTAAAGACTTAAAAAAACGGAAAAACTGTGTTTTAACAAGCTGTGATGGGAGCAACAATTATTCCACATAATACACCCTCAGTAACTTGTTTATGATAAGACTAACCTCCAAAATGTAAGTATTAACAGCAGCGAGACCACGAGGTGTTGACCAAATGAAAGAACCTGCCTGCCTGCACCATCCAGCAAGCACCGTGCGTGAGTCACAAGGTGCTCGACATAAAAGACGTAAATAAAAAAAAAGGTGAAAACTGAAAATGACAACAATCAAAAGAAGAACATCAGATGGTGGGAAATGTTGTGACATATAGTTTGAGAAGGCCCTCAACAGATCAGGGGAGTTCAAATTTTCTGCAAAGAGGGCCACATTTGGTGAACCCTTTTAGTAAATGCAAACAAGTAGTTTAATTTGAGTTTTTTTGGTTTTGCAAGGGTATTCTTTTCATTTCTCCAAATGGAGAAGAAATATATCTGCTCCATTTGGGCATTTGGGATTTGGGGACAAGAAATAAAATTGAAAAAGTTTGTAAAAAAAACTTTTTTTAAATCTGGGTTATATGAAAAAAAACGTTCACTATTAAAACTCACTGTAAACTTCTAAATGTAATTATTTTGTTGGCCCGTAAGGCTCTGAAGGTCAACTAGCCACAGGTTGCTGCCACAGGTTTATCGTAGCTTTAGAAGGCGCCAGGGCTGCGTGTTTTTGATTATGACGGGAGCAACCGGGCCGACTTTGGACATGCCTGGTTTAGATTAGAATATAGAAGAGTAATATATGTTCAAATGATAAACCATAAAAGCCTGAATAAATAAAGAATTTAGTTACATGATTCAAGTAAATCATGTAAATGCTAGCTCAGTGGCCTTGTGGTAGAGTGCCTGCCCTGATACTGGAAGGTTGTGAGTTCAAATCCACAGCAGAGTCATAGCAAATCTCTAAAAAATGGGATCCAGTTCCTCCTTGCGAGAGACTCAGCATTAAGGGATTGGAACCACTGAATGGTTCCTGAGCACAGCTGTCTCTGGACCGTTCTGCACCCCATGGAGGAGTCAAATGCAAAGAACAAGTTTTACACACCGAGGTTTGTGACAAGCTAATTTGACAGTAACTTTAGGTTAAACAGATCGCTTAGGGAGACCAGGTAAAAGAAGGTGATGACAGTCCAGTCAAGAAGGGATAAAAGCCCGGATGTGCTCATTTTGGAAAGAAGAGTTCTGACTTTGGAAATATTTTCAAATGAAAACTTTAGTCTTAGTTGTGTTTGAGAAGGGATTTTTAAAGATCTGCAAGTTTTCTTATATTTGTTTTATTGCTTGTTGTCAGTCACTGTCATTTCTTTATTTCTCTTAACTTAAATGACTAAACCATATTTTGTGTTTGGCTTCACAGATTCAAAAATGTAAAACATTAGTTTTTAAAGAGTTTTTGAGGCAGTATTATTAGTTACATCACTCAAATATTGACAAGGCACTTCAATGAGACGTTAGAGACAGAAGAAGTGTCTCTAAATGGACGAGAGTTTAAAGTTTCAGGAGTTTGAAGTTTTTGTTCTTCATTCCCTTTTTTAAAAATGTGCAGACATTCGTCAGAAAACCTAACTGGCAGTGGGCGTATTATTTTGTTGGACAGGTATTAAGGTAGCTGTATTCCAGAGATGAACAGGAAGTTAATTGCTGTGTTGTAAACAATACACTGAAAAAATAAATAAAAAGTAAAAAAAAACCTATTGGACAGATAAATCTAATGTTTTGAGAATGCAGTTTGGCCTCAGTAATGATATGCCCTCCTTCTAATTTTGAAGAATGTTCCAGATTAAAGAGTTGACAGCAGCTAACTGACCAGCTGCACAAGCCCCTCCCCACCGCCGTCACAGCCAATGGAGCGGCGTACATTAATCAGCTCTCAGACCGTTGGCCAATTACCGAACTCTCATCTCTGCAGTCAGGGATGCCCTTGAACAAACTCATGCGCACACATTAAAGCAACACACACACACACCACTTAATTCAGCCTCCTCTGAGGGCAGCGGGGAGCTCACTGCCGATGTTTATGGTTTCTCTGAACCTGCAAATCACCGTGGTTACAGCTGGGTAAATTTATGACCACGGCCTGTCTGCCAGCCCGGAGACAAACCGTGGATCATGCGCTCAAACAGACGTGCCCTCACAAGAGGGGAGGATCTTGCATCAAAAATTCTCCACAGCTCAGCTGACCGTCGTTTGCAGCCGTGCAGCCTGACTACAAGTCCTCCACCAGCCTCTGCATCAAATATGAATGCCGGCATCCATGCAGGGTTTTCAGCTTGTTTGGAGAATTATGTGCAACTCAGTAAGAACTTCACATAAAAAAAGTGGATCTTAGTCCCTTGAGGCAAAAGTGCAAGGCTTAAAGATTTTCAATAGTGCATGGGACGAGGTGGGTGTTTGCAACGCAAAAACAGCCCTTTCATCAGTTTTCTCTTTTCTCATCTATACCAATTTTGTCTTGTGATGAGTCATCATGACCTTGGCTGCAGCGATGTGAGTGCAGAGGCACAGTCGGGGAAGTGTCACTAACAATCAAGCAGCGAACGCCCGCTGATTCAGAGCATGTGTGGGCTGACACGGGATCATTTGACTCATAGATTCCTGAAAGAAAAAGAAAAAGAAAAAGAATAAAAAAACCTGCAACTTTATACAAGATCTTTGTAGCAGTGACAGAAATCTTTGGTTGGGAACCCAGAGCTCCCATGGTCGTTGTGATGAAGCCTATTTACTTTAAATCCTCAGGCAGTGCAAGGTAGAAAATAATAGCCTTTCAGGATGTGATGTTATAATTATGTATTCACCTTTATATAACTCTGAATGATTCATTTAACCTTTACTGTTTTAAATAGATATTTTTTGTTTGTTTTTATGTTTCTATTTAAATATTTTGTGATAGTTTTTAATGCTGGCAAGGGGATTTTAGTCTTGTGGATTTATTAATTCTTTGAGCCTTTAAGATCTATCAGATAACTAATATAGATCTATTGTAGTACAACTCTATTGTGTTACTCTTTTAGAGGTGTAACCAATATTGTTCTGAAAGATATCTGCATACAGAGGTCTCCTGGTCTCCTACACGTGTACTTATAGCCGTGTATTCTGTCAGAGGACTTTTTTAGGCAATTGCTAAATATGAAATAACAATGGCGATTTTACACTTGGTTTTTTTTTTTTTTTTTTTTTTTGGATCACAGATGACTAGGAATATGAAAAAAGGTGCATTCCAAGAATTACCAAATGTTTCTACTGAAACCTTTATCCATATGTGACTATCAGATTCAGTCAGAAGAACCAGAACAGCAACATCTTCATTTTTAAACATCTTATAAGTCAAAACCTCACTTGGTACATTTTAAACACTAAATACACTAAAATGGGGTGCAACAACCTGCTCTAAATACATACTTGATCAGGTTTACTTTGATCTGTCACTTTCACCAAAGTGATCCTGTTATTAGACACTATAAGATCAGATCATTCTTTAGCAAAACAGATCTTGCTGTCTGCCTCTTTATGAGTTTTCTGTTGCATTAAGATGCCCTTTAAAGCACACAAAACCACCATTAATGCACCTTCTAAATGATTCGTCATGTTACTTAGTTAACCCATTTAATGAAACCCAACCCTCCATCAGAAAAATGGCTGCTTGCACGATGTGACTGCAATGCCATTATCTGTGGAAAAGTCAGTGATGTGCAACAGGCTTTTATGAATCGATGTCTATTGGATAAACATCAAAATAGCCGTTATTTAGACATCATATACATGCGTCCATCCCCAGTGGGTTAGTGTTTTAAAATCTGATAAGGATTTTAAGGAAATAAGGCTTCGTTTTTACTCAAAGATTTGATAAAATTCTGCTTTTAATGTGGAATATGACGAGTCGGCACCCTCTGCAGAGAAGTACATGAAAACATCTCAATACAAAAAAAAAAACTTAAAAGGGAAAATCTGAACGCTAAATATTCTAAATAACCTCTGGAACATGACATAAAGTAATGCTCTTCCTGTGCACAGAATTCACAGTTTTTAGTCAGTACACAATTTTGAGCTTTGTCTTGTGTGTGTGCATGTGCATGTGCACGTGACCGTCTTTGACTTACGTCTGTATCGTCAGCATTGCATCAGCAGAGGGTTACTGAAACTAGTCACCCGTTAGGCTCCTTGGTTCCATGTTGAGGAAAGTCAAATGTTGGTGCTAAAATAAGTTCCTTAAATGTTCTTTCATAATTGAAATTCCTCTAGAAATATCACGTTGAGCTCAGTGCTGCTGACCCTACATCATATCTGTATTTCTTAAGAATGTAACTGTAAGAGTTTTTACATCAGAGGCCTTTCCTGACCTCATGATAGCTGCTGTGTTTCTGTTTTCATCTTAGTCCTTCTTTGGGGGGTCTGTGAAAATGTTCCCCCTCCTGAACACTTGAATGTCTCTTGGATGTTGAAGGGCTTTAACGCTGTCAGTCAATATTGCAGTTGTCCCTTAAATGAAGCAGTTGGGAATTTTTGCCTTCTTTTCTAGGACTAAAATTCTTATTTGTATTTTTTTCCCACGCTGATCCACTTTTTGGAACAAATTGTTCCATTTTGTAAACAAAATGGGAAATAACATTTAAAGGGAATCTGCTGAATTTCTGCTGAACCAGAAAGTGGAACTAAAGGCACTGAATGAAGATTCTGCTAAACTGTTGAAGAAATTCCCAGAAGGAGAATAGTTTGCTAGTTTTATAGAAATATGGACACAACAACAAAACTCATGGCTTACTGAGGCAACTTTTTGTCATCGAAGCAACGCTTTTTGAAAAAAAAACATAATTTATTTTTTATTAGCTGAAGTAAATAGATTTTTATAAAATAAAATTCTAACAAAATATTTTACTTTCCTTAAAAGCTCTTTTTTTTCTTGACCCTAACCTTTATAATGAACGCTCTTTGACATACAATAGCTGTTAACACGATTAATGTTATTTAGCTGATTCTGGCATGGTAAAAAGTAGCTTTGCATAGCTCCAGAGTTGAAGGGTTCAAGATTGTTTGTTTCGTGTTGCAATCAATGTCAGAATTCCTAATTTTCCTGAGTCAATTTTCTACTTAAAGATCCAAAAAATGTGATTTTGGATGGAAGTTTGACAATAAATATCCAATGGAATAGTACATTAACATTAAAAGAGTGAAATTGAACCAAGTCAGTAGTCTAGCAATAAACTGATTATCTCAAACTAGTCCATTGCTAACTGATCCTTTTTGTCTTAAAGGGAAGTTTAACTAAAGCACCTTCCAGGAACAGATAACCATAACTACCTTAGACATGTAGGACCCTTGGTAGGGGGCGCTTGGAGCAGGAGATGTCTTCTCAGTTCCCTGCCCGCCAATTTTAACTGCACCATTTATCACACACACTCCTTAAGTCTGAACAATATATACTCCAACACACACACACACACACACAAACAACACATACCTTAATCATGGAAGGTGGGACCTCTGACCATCTGTCCCCTACTCCATCCCTGGTGGGTGGAACCAGGCCCTCAGCAACAGGGGCTGTGTCCCTTGGATGCTGGCTTCGTGGGCCTGGCAGCCCTCTCTCCATGTCTGGTGGGACCATAAACCGGGAATTATGTCCCATCTGAACCGGGGGGTGTCCTTGTCCCTGTGGTGTGGGCTCTTTGGCGTTGTGGGTCCCTGCGGCGGTCCTGCTACCCCTGGTCTGGGAGTCTAGATGGACTGCCAGGTGGGCGGATTCCCTCTTTCTGACAACCTTGATATTTCCTGCATGAATTCTGCATATTTATATAGCAATTTAACATCTTTTTATTTGTGAATTTTGTAGCTTAGAAAATGTCTTGGGTTCACTAAAAATGCTTAAAACTTTTTCTTTACAGAGTTGAGGTTTTGCCGCATGATATGAACCCGTTGCTAAAGCAGCTGTCTCGGGCTTTCATGTGCACCTGCTTGATGTTTGTGCTTGATGCACAGTCAAGCTCGTCTGCATTTGTGATTCCAAAAAAGCAGTGTAGCCAGAGTCGCATTCGCTCAGAGCCTCTGTCACTAACAAGCTTCATTAGTGAAGACAAATGCAGCCAAGGCTGCAGGCAGATCCGCCTGAGAAAGTGCTGGACAACACTAACACAACACAACTTCATGAAGGCATCCCGCCTTTAGTTTTTATTATCCAATGAAATGCTTTAAGATTTAGACATTTTCTGATTCTTCTAATGATGTAAAAAATTAATTGATTTTGGGATGAAAGGTCAAAAAGGAAGATGTTTGTGAACCCCTCCCTGAGGAGATAAACTCTTAAAGAAAAGAAAGATTTGGGTTTTTTTTGTATTTTTTTTCTAACTCAATAAAAAAGTGACAATGCTTGTGAAAGTGAGACAAGGATGGAGAGGAGGAGGTGGAGAAAGGAGCTGGAGGAAAATTACAGCTTTAATGGAGGAGTGTGAGGTTCTTCTTTTCATCCAACATGAGCGTTGTGGTTGTGATGGAGGCAGATACATGTTTACCGCTCACATCATCCAAACATCAAAGTGAATTGCTGTAAAATGATGTGAAAGTAGACCAAAAAATGTTTAATGTCCCCAAAGGACCATTAAACACTCCTTCCCACTCAACTCCATCTCCTGCTTTCTCCAGGCTTCTTATATAATTCTGAATCGTCTGTCTGGAGCTTAGAAAAATGATGATGTGTCATGTTGTTTTTGGTAGAAATGATGGACAGAGCATCTCCACTAAATTGGTTGGCGTTTTCCACACACATACAGTATGGATGTCCTGATAATTTGACATCTTTGCAGAATTTTGTCCATTTGATTAACCAAACCAATCATTTGTTATTACTATGATTAAACCTCTTCCTGTGATGAACCCTGCCTTTCAGACCATTTGTTCCTAAAAATAGAGACTGAAATCTGATAAATGCCTTCGTTTTAACATGATTTCACTCTTTCTCTATAGTCTAAAGGCTCTGGTGTTTTCTGTTGATTCGATGGTGCGTCTCATGTAGAATTTCTTTGCCTCTTCTTGTATTCATTTTTTGGTAGCAGCAAACCAAAGCTTAAAAAAACTGCGCCGAGCATAATTTTATATTTTTTAGTAATTTTGTGAAATTTGAAGAAACATCAATATTTTGACAAACTAATACTCAGAAATGGCCTGTCTTTTTGTGCAGTTTGATATTTAAGGACACACTGATGAAAATGCTGTTTTGGTGTTTTTAACATGTTCTTGTAGCATTTTTCTGATGATGGACATATATAGCGAAAATTCAGATCAAAATTACGTTTCTGAGTATGTTCAAAGTTCAAATTGTTTTGAATCAGGAGCAGATGAGAAAATGCAGTTTGAAAAAGATCGTATTTGTGATGCGGAAAATACGATACGAAAATGCTTCACCTGCAATAAAGCAGTTTTGATCACATGTTTTCCTCCTCATGTGAGCACAACTTAAGTTAATTCCAGGTCTTTATCTGCTCTTTCGTTAGACCACAAAAGGCTTCTATAAAAGACATTGTTCTATTTAATTATTCATTCTGTCAAGGTTTGCATATTCACATCAGAGAATTCACTGATGCTCATTTTTATCTCCATTTATTCTGTCCAAACATTGTTGAACAGTGTTGGTATCTTGATCAGAAGCAGCAAAGAACTGGCCAGAGTTCAGAAAGGTTTTGGACGTGTAGTCAGACAGATTTGTCTTATAGCACATTGTTCTGTAGGAACAATGAAAAAAGGTTTTGCACAGACGTGAAAAATGATCCAGGAGTTTCCAACAGCCTCAACAACAGGTCAGAGACTGGCTATGAATTATTTAAGCAAGCACCAGAAAGGTCAGGCAGTCTGGACTTTATTTAGCGATAGTGTGTCTTTGTGTATACGTTTATATGTGTGTGTGTGAGCACAATTTTGGTGGTAACGGATTACAAATTAAGGAATTACTGTAATTTATATACTTTTGTCGGAAACAGAGGAATGTAACAAATTACAGTTCAAAATTCTGTAATTAAATTACAGTTATTGGACTACAGAAACCATCGTTACTTACTTAGGCTTTGTAGGCTCTGACATTTCCCCCCAGTTAAATTATACAAAACAGAGGTTAATAACAAAACAAACCAAAAGAAAAACTGAGCTACTGGTGCACACGCCCATGCATGCATGTGTGCATTGGTCAAAGTACAGGCATGCCCTCATTGCTGCAGTCACATTGTTTCACCAAACTGGCTCAAAGATGAGATAAAAAGAGATGCTGCAAGGAGTCTTCTCATCCCCGAGGAGCAGCAGGTGAGCAGCAGAGCAGAGACCCACCCTGTATACTGATGTGTCGGTTGTGAATGAAACAACTTTAAAGTCGGGTCTTTGGTGTTAAAGCCAAGAGCTTTTTTCTATATTATTTCACACTTTCTTACCTTGTTTTACTCTCTAAGCTGCATGTGACTGCGTCTCTGGTCAATGCACAAGGGGAGGGGGTTAGTTAGGTAGTCTTGCAGCAGAGCAGAATTGTGCACAAAAGGCAGATGTAGGCAAAGACACAGGTGCAACTCATTGTAATGCAAAACCTAAAGTCAGTGAAAATGAACATGGCGGCATTAAATAGTTCTCTGTGTTTTCAAAACATTGGCTTAATTTCAGATTTGATAGATGTATTGGCACAAGGTTTTTCCACAGCTCACTTTGAGCTGTGGCATGGACCGCATATGTTGTAATTTATGTTTGTATCAGTAAGCCAGGTTATGTCTTAAACCAGGTTCATACTTTGCACAAAGTCATTGCTTTAAAAATAAAGTTAAATGAAACACAAGAAAATCTTGTTTGAGCAAACTGTTTTTCCCTTGAGAATTTGTATATGAGAGGAAAAAAAGTAACAAGTAGTAGAATTACTCTTTCAAATAAGTAACGAGTGATGAGTAAGTAACAATTTTAATCCAGAAACTAAGTAAAGTAATAAGTTACATTTTTTAGAAGTAATTTACCCAACACTGTGTGTGCGCGTGTGTGTGGGTGTGTGTGTGTATGTGTGTGTGTGCGGCATCATGCTAGTGCGTGGACGTGTCTCTGTGTACCGTGATGGAGCAGTAATTCAGGACTTGTGACGGTCATGCTAAGGCGTCTTCCTCTCATAATGCTGATAACCAGCCTGCAAGAAAGACATGCTAACATACAGACACACACATGCATACAAACACACTCCCATACACACAGACATCTATGCTCTCACACACAGGCATGCTAACCCACATGCACACACAGGTCTGCTGTGATCATAGTTTCCGTAACAACATGAAGTTTGTTTTACAGCATAAGGACCCCTCTGGACTCGGTTTTTGACTCTTTTTTTCCCCCCACAATAGTTCCAGTTTTCACCTTTAGACAGATTCTTTTCCCCACACAACCTTCAGTATTTGCACAGCAGTGTAGATACTGGTTGTCACTGTCTGAGAAAATTGCAAACATTCTTGAGGGACGGTTTGTTATTCGACTGTCCTTTGCCTGTCTGTTCCACTAGACTTTTTTGTTCTTCAGGAGAAAGTAAGTAGAGAGTCTAACAAAACCCAGATTGTTTGTTTTTGCAGCCGGGGGTGTTTTTCAGTTCATATTTGTTTTCCTCCGAATATAAGGTCATTCCTCGTTGGCCTGGCTTTGCTCCTTTTTCAGGAGAAGGTTTTGGACGTGTAGTTCTACAGATTTGTCTTGGGTTTTCCAACATTGTTTTTCCTTTTAGTAAAATGTTAACTCAAAAAACAGACATCTTTTTTTGTTTGCTTTTTCTTGCATGACCCTAATTTATTGATGCTGCCGGTAAATAATTCCTCAACAGAAAATATCTGTGACTTTTCATGCAATGTGCAGAATGTTACAATGCTTGCACACTTCAAACTGCATTCATTTACTGAGATTTAGGTAAGATTATGATTGGATTTGTAATCTGCAGCCTGATGATGGAGAGTTGTCATCGGGACACAGCCATTGTCTGTCATGTTTTTTAAAGGTCTCTGACGTGTTTTTTAAAGGTCATGTATGTTATCTAAAACAGAAACATGAGAACACAACGTTACTCTGATGACAGGCTACAAATAATATGTCCTTTCACATTTTACAGCAGCTCCTTAGAGTTGTAGCACAGAGAAACAAAGGACATATATCTGGGTTTGTTAACAAATCAACAAAACAACAGTAAACATCAGTAGAACATGACTTTTTTCATAAGCTGGGCAGCCACAGACAGAGAAGCTGCATATTGACTTTTGCAAAGGTGATAGTATCTCTTCAGCCACAGTTTAGACAGCTTTATCTGTAGTTTGTTTGTTTGCTCAGAGAATTACTAGATACGTCTCTTAAACATTGATGCCTCTGAGTAGACACGCATTTTTCTGAGAACTCCTTGAAAAAGGATTTTAAAATTTGCTGTCACGTCTTCAAAATGTGGCACAGCGTGTTTCCGGATAATGTGTGTCTATTACAAGGTTTGTGGAATTGTTTAGATCATTTTTGTTATAAACATGCAGGTAAATTTGACAGAAATGATGGGTTATGGCAGCATCACAATGTCAGGACCCACATATCTTAACAGTTTTGATACCTTTTTTTTTTGCATTTAAATGCAAGGGTGGGAAAAATATAATAAATATTGGCTCACTAAAATAAAACCTCTAGTTCCTTCGGATGATTGTTTTTGCTAAATAAGCAGCAAGTGACTTAATTAATGTTCAAAAAACTTGCAGATCATCTCAAATCTGCTGTGTACATGGGCGGCAAAGCAATAGGAAAAGATCTGCTCAAGTCATGGAGGACCAACGCCTGCCAAGGCTCATATGGCCACCTCAAGGGATGTCATGACAATGAAACGCACCATTGATGTGCATGTGGGAATCATGAAGAAGTTTTCTTAAGGCTAAAGAAAGTTGCATTTGGGTGATGCTGTCTTACAGTCAGCTTATGACGCACTGTGGTCATTAGAAAAGTGGAAGTTAGGACTGGGAGATAAATCAATTTTATCAAGAAATTAAAATCTGTTGTTTTAGATTTTTTTGGGGGAAAATCAGGATCTTCTTTTCTCAGCACTCTGCTTTCTTTGGTTTCTGTTGTTCAGCGTCAGCTGAGCATGCACAACAGTCTTCGACCTTGATATTACATTGGGGGCCACCTGCATGCCCCGTGCAGGTTTGATCATTTTTCAACACAGACACAGTCCGTATCCACCCACATTTTTCTCATTTTAGAACATAAAATCCTCATTTTAATGTTATCAATTCATGTTAATGAATGTCACAAAAATAATGCAAAAAATAGTTGAATTCAAATATTCAAAATTATTTACAAATGCACATACAACACAAGTTTACCAGCGACTGAAATGCGGAGAAGCAGACAGGAGCACAGTCACTGCCAGCTCGGAGTTGCGTGTGCAGACTGAGGCCCTGCCAAGCCTCGTCATCCTGCAGAGAGAGTCCAGCAGCAGTTGCCTGCTCAAATCTACAGTGATGAGTGTCACAGTCATGTTGCTTCCCGCAGACTGCCCCATCGCTGCTGTGTAGGCGTCCTCACTAACCTGTAGCTGTCATGCAGTGAACATGGCATGACTGGCAGTGTTTCTATCTGCTTGTAGTGCCAGCTCAGTTTGTTGTACAAGCTGAGCCAAACACACTGGTGACTGCAACTTTGGCTCAGTTTTCTCTCACTGGATGGGAGACTTTAAGATTTCCTGACTAAGATCTGCTTGATCTTGATAAAAAGAAAAGTAAGAAGTGGCATTTCTTTGATTTGCCCCTGGATGCAGTCTGTTTAATGAGACAAGTTTGAATGTAGTACATCTGCGTTAGGTTTAAAGCCATTAGCTTATTGTTTTGGGTAATTTCTGCATATTTTACATTAGAGAAACTTTTTCGTTTTCAAAAAAAGAAAACTTAAAGAAAAAAGCTTAAAATGGAAGAGTTAAAAGGCCACAAACATGTTTTAAAATGTCACACTTTAAATTTTCTGCACAGACAAAACTGCAGGTTTAATTTATCTTGACTTGTATGGTGGCCCTGAAGTCCAAATCAGACCAACTAATCCCTCAATGGATAACATATTAAGGATCACAACGACAATTAAACAAGCATAACAACATTTTCAGAAAAAAAAAAAAATTCAAAAACTAAAATTAAAAAATTAAAAAAGAATAAAAAAACTTTTCAGAAATAAAAACTAATTCCCAAAAAACTAAATGAAATATTAAAAGTGAAACAAAATAAGAAAGCGGAAAAGGTAGCTATAGTTGGACATCACTGATTGGATGAAGATGTACCAGTTTTGAAGACGATGGAAAGCAGAAGGATGTTTTGTCTCAAGTGTGGTAAAGATCTAACCAAACTTTTGCAGTGGCTGCGGCCAGAAGTTTAAAGAAGACATTGACAAATACATTCCTGTTGAAAAAGTGAACGAACATCATTGTCCAATCAGTATCTCATAATTGATATTTTTTCAGTTTCTTATTTAGTTTCATTTTTAAACAAACAGTATAACAAAACTTTGTCAGAATGGAAAGTAAGAACTCCGACTCTGTGGGCCAATTACAGGACAACCCGCACACGTGAAGGTCTGTTGTGGATTAATTAGCCCAGTTGCCAAACCAACACAAATCTGCCATTAGTGAGGTTGAGGCTGCTGGTACTGAAAAGAAAAGAAACCAGGGGTGAGAATTTATGAACTGAAAGGTAAACATGAGAGCTAAGGTAAAAGTGAGTAACCAAGAATAAAAATGACAACTTCATTCCTCTTTAAAAAATACTGAATGCTGCTAAAATGAACTCTTCTTCAGCAACACACACAGTATGGTGAAAGACTCCCGTCATATTAAAGTGATTTCAGTGCCTCAGGACATTTGTTGTTTATTTCCTATTTTATTTCCTCCGCTTACCTGGCTGATCTCTTTGCCCTCTTCTTTTCCAATACAGACTTGCAGGGATGTCTGACTCCGGGCCTCGGGGGCTCTTCTCTGGCTTTTTTCCAGCCTGCACTTGCAGCTCAGTATTGATGGAATTGACCAAATGCAGATGATCGGGGGGTAAAAGACACGAATACCTGGGAAAGAAGAGGGGGGTCTTGTGTATTTGGACACCCAAATATTGCAAAAAAAAAAAAAAGTGATTCTACTTTGTTTGTTGTAAACAAGCAGAAGAGGGAGAGATGAAAAAGATTAAACAAATGTCATAGTCCACACCAGGAATTCAAATTTTGTAAATGCAACCAACCAGCGCTAAAAACATTTTATAAACCAAAGTGGATCAATATTACTAAAACCAAGAGCTGTAAACAGGAAGACCTAAAACGCTTTGTGGTTTGAAGTTAAGCCGCTGTTTGATTAGAGAGGAAAAAAAGCATTAATTGAGAGTTGTTCTCTTTCCTGTTCATTTTGTTGAATTTCAAATCCACGAGACCTAAAGATTTATTAAATCTCCAGTGATCCACATAATTATTTCCTCCACTGGCAGAAGCGTTCTGCACTTTTTCCATGTGTTTATGCAAAACCTAGAAATATACTGACCATTTGGAAAACCTGTCAGTCTGAAGCTTTACACTGGTCCGTCTGTGGTGCATCTTTGTTGCATTGACACAAAAAAATAGATCGCTCATTAATCAATCAATTAATCAGTAATCAAATATTGCCTCTGTCATGTTTGCGTTCCACGGTGTCCCTCTGCACCGTAACGCAAGCTTTACGCAGGGGTTCTATTTTCAGTTTTCAGACACTTTAATTTCTTGGCAAAAAGCAGGAGAAGCGTGGACAGAACCAAAATAGGTCAAAATAAAACTTTATTTCATATTTAAGGTGACATGCAATAACGCCTGTTAACACCACAGATAACCAGCGTCCATTTCCCCCATGGACGGTGACAGTTTACTTTTGGAAGTACAAAAACATCACATCATTTATGACCCAAAACATGCATTTTACAAGAAGAGGGCTTGAGGACTGATTGGTTTGGTTTTAGATAAGCAAAGAAAGGAGGAAAAACCTTGTGGCTACAGTGTCCTTATGCCAAACTATAGCTGTTAGTACAGTGCGAGACCTGGCTCCTTACTAACTGCCCATGAATGTCGCACACATGGGCAGTGCACATGATATGGAAGAGCCTGATGGATGTCCACACAAACTACGCTCTTTATAATGTCTTCATTGTAATGTCTTCAGCTTGAACATAAGGAGCATGCACTTATGTAAACAGCAATAACGGGCTGTTGGTGAAAATGTTTTTAACCCTTGTGCTATCCTAGGCACTTTAACATTGGAAGTTGGGTCATCTAGACCCACTAGACAGTGCGCTGAACTTTTTTCTTCAATGATTTGTGATCTTCACTAATCACAATATTCACTTCCCAATCCTCTCCACCTTTATCCACCTTTGTCATGGTAGGAATAACACGTCAGTGTAAGGGTGGGGTCATAGGATAGCACAAGGGTTAAACATCTGTATGACACGACCTGTACCTGCAGCATGGCTGTAGAAAAAATGTACATTATCTCTCTACGGATTAATTGGATGATCTACAACCTTGATATTTTGTGTGGCCGTACAGGTTTGACCATTTTTTGTCTACAGACGGATTGTATCCACCCATCAGGGCAGCGGTGACAAAGGCTATAGTCAACCATCCAGTTTGGTCAATGAACCTGTTTTTCTGCACAGAAATCTGACTAAGAAATCCTGAGTAATTTTTGCAGACAAACATAAAGTCACAACAAATTAATAGAACACCGAAATGCTTAAACATATGAAGGACAAATAAAATGAAAAAATGATGTTCCCTTGAACCCGATCATGCTTGTGTATGATGTTTGGTGTGACTGTCAGTTTCTGTACACTGAGGCTACACTAAAGAATTTTGCATTTTTTTTTGTCACAGTTCTGCTCAGCTTTTCAAATAAGTTACAGTCTGGCTGTTGACTGGGTTATTGTCAGATCCTAATTGCTTTCTATGTCACCTTTTCTGTTGTAATTCTATTCTATGTGCTTGAGATGTTTGTCACTTTGCAAGGTCTAATTTTAGCACAGCTTTAGCTGCCGGACAGAATGATCCTTTATTCCATGTAGCCTGCAGTCATTTCAGTACACAGTGGTTTTCATTGTTGACTGTGAAAGTAGTCCGAGCCCAAATCTCTATCTGTATGTGCAGTAGTTGTAATGTAGGCTTTTTCATTTTTTTTAACCCCCTAAATCATATGGACTGTGCAAAGAGCTCGTCAGTCCTGCTCATGTAATAAGTGTGCGCTCCATGAATACGGTCTGTTAGAAATGAGGAAATTAGACAATCTGAATATAGTTTGTGTGGACATCCTACTCGGACTTGCTTATCGTGTCCACACTCCATGCATGCAGCAATTCTGCACAGACTAGAGAGTTCAGTAAGGGCACCGTATGACAGCATCACCCATATATATTAAGGGTGCGTAACTTCCATTAGCTTTAAGAATACTTCCTGATACATTTACCACACGCACGACAATGGTACATTTTGTTTTCATGACGTGCCTTGATGTTTGCCGCATGAGCCTAAAGGGAACTACAAGACACTCCGCTTTCCCCTAAACATCTCTCTATAACCCTCCACGGGCCGGACCACCCAAAAACCTGCATGTGGATAAGGCTTTTTGTTTTTTGTGCCAACTTACTTTATTTTTCTATTGCTTCCTAAATTCATCTCTCAGTTGTTTTATAGGGTTGATTCAAAATCAAAATGAATCTGATTTATTATTCTACAAGGAGACTTTTTGATAAAAACCTTGATGTGATTTTGCTGGGATGTACCATCTGGGAAGATTATGCGACAAATGAATTCTTTCCATTCATGAATAATCTGCTTTATTATGAAATGCTGAAAGTCCAATTATTTGTAAATGGATTTCTGCCTAATCTCAGATCAATGTACAGTAACAGCTGCTTTTCTAAGACAACTGCAGAGATCTTTCCAGCATTATATCAACACATGTTTTCGTAAAGAAACACAAGAGCTCTGCTTTCATAGAGGTGCATCAACTTACAGATGGTCGGTTTCTACATATTATTAGTAAGAACTTTACATACAAACAAGAAAACCAAATATTTTTAGACAAAGTGCTCTCCTCTGCATCGGTTTTGGCTAAAAACTTTCAGATTTCACTGTCTCTGAGACAGAACAGAAAAACATGGACCTCTGCCCTTCTTTTGCACTTTACATAAATGTTTCATTCAGTGGAACAGTTTGGGTCTGAGAGTGTCATTTTTATGGAAATACTCTTAATGTGCTGGAGAAGACCGACAAGTACAACTGTCCGTTTTCTCGCTACCTCTGCAGATTCGTCACATACAGCCTCTGTTCATAATTTAAAGGAAGTATCTAATATTCATACCTAAATGAAAGCTGTTCTATAATGTAGTGTGAAGGAGGGGTGGGGAGAGGAGCATGGGACAAGGACGAACAACCAGAGGTTGAAGCTCACACAGAAACGGCAGTGTCTGTGGGTGCAGCAGGATGGTCTTAGTTTTACTGACTTTTCACAGTGACGACAAAAAACGTGTTTAGAAATGCATATGTAAAATATGTGGAGAAGTTTACAAAAAACAAAAATAAAGTGGTCTAATCTGCATTCTTGTTTGTTTTTCTGGAGGAAGAGTCATCATGAAACCATTACAATGGTGAAAAGTTGTGATAAACTGGTGAAGCATGATGTTTTGTGTTAGAAAACCGCTTTAAAAAAAAAAAGATGACAGACTGACAGCACAACTCCCATTCAGCTCTGCTGCATTCCAGCTCAGTGTTTGTGATGTAGGGCAGTGCTGTCTCACTACATCGTGTTTCAGTTAAGGGTCATATTCTCACCCCTCTTTCCTACACGCCTCGGTGACTTCATCAGCTCTCTTCCACCTCCTCATCATCTGCCCATGTGTCACTTTTTTCTCTGTGTCTGTCTTGCTGAAACCCGCCTTTTCATCTCAAGGACTTTCCTCTCAGCCTGTTTGTATCGGCTTCACTTTGTCAGATTCTTTCAGTCTTTTTCCTTTAATTACTTCCTGTCAAGCCTTGACTTTTTATGTCAGAGATAACTTCCCTCTAATTGAATCCATCTGTTGTTTTGTCAGTTTTCGTAGCTTACCATCCCATATACTGTCTGCGCTAATTATCTGTGAAGAGCCTCCGCCCTGGATTAGATCATGCTTTGACCCGATTGTTGTTTTCCTACACAACACCTATGTATATGCAATGTTTAGTAGGATATTATATTGGTTTTAAATACTTTTTGATCAGCAACAAATGATGTACTCTACCAGCCCTTAATGTGTCTGCCACCACACTTTATATGTGGGATGAGTTAATTTTAGTCATGTGTGACTGTCAGATGGACTGATTAGCCTTTAGACAGTGTGAAAAAGATGTGGCGTGCTGGACAGGACACCTGCCAATCATGCCAAGCCTCCCACATCCAGTCTAATACCTTTGAGTTTCATTGCCCATGCTGGCCAAGTTTGATTGCTTCAAATTCAAAAGGAAGAAATCAGAGGGAATTTTGCTCTATAAGCCATAGTTATCTGTATGCATTAATCAAATATAAATGAACCACGGTAATAAAATACAAACATTGAGGGATCTTATATCACCTGCATCAGGTGCTCTGAAGCTTCCCCGTAATGTCATTGACATAAAACATTATTATTGTGATATTGTTTTCAAATGAACAAGAAGATCTGTCAAATGATCTTTTTTGAAAGCATTTTCTGGATTATAGTTGAATGATGGTCGTAGAAAAACAGCCCAGGTCTGTGGCGGCAACCTCTGCTGTACAGCTTTATGTTTTAACCCTCAACAGTGACTTCACCTGCTGTGACATCTAAACCACATACCCTCTTTGACCCATTATAACTCTTCGACCATGTATGCGATCAACGTTATTCGGGTGATTCTAACGTGAAGAAAAAGTGCCTTTGCACAATTTTTTTTCCCTGACTAGTGTAAAGTATTGCATAATGCATAATATTTATTATAAAATAAAATAAATAAATAAAAATAGGATGGCATTTTAGCTCAGGCGGTAGAGCAGGTCGTCCAACAACCAAAGGGTTGGCGGATGGATCCCTGCTCTCCCCAGCCAGCTGTCGCCCCCCCGAGCACGGCTAGTCTGCAGCTCACCGCTCCCCCCAGGGGATGGGCCAAAATGCGGAGGAAAAGTTCCCCATTGTGGGATGAATAAAGTATCAATTAATTATTATTATTGATATTTTTATTATTAATGGTGCTAGGCTGCTTTCCTCCGATTCAGAATCCACTGGAATTATGTTGACTGCATCAACAGTTGAAGAGTTAGTAGTGAAAATTATGTAAACACTGGAGCTAAAGCTCCAATGTTGAAATGGCGTATACTTATATAGCGCCTTTCTGCCTACAAGGACAAAGCGCTTTACAGTCACAGACCCATTCACCCAGTCACACACACATTCACTCACACATTCACACACTGGTGGCCGCTCCGCTGCCAAACACAGGCGCCCGCCTACCACCAGGTTCAAGGTGGGGTTCAGTGTAATGCCCAAGGACACTTCGACTCATGGGCGTGCAAGGCGGGAATCGAACCTGAAATATTACAATCATGGGTCGACCGCCCTACCGCTGCCCCACGTCCGTTAATCTGGATTTTATCTATATAAGTTTAGAAATATTTTCTATATTTAAAATGTTGCTATCTATTTATCATTTTTAAAAATGTAATTCAAGGTAAATTGTTTTTTGTGACTACATCATTCAGTCTGTTCAACCTGTTCATTAAAGTTTAATTTATACATTTATTTTATTATTAATTTCTGATTTTATTTTTATGTATCTTACTCTTTTTAAATGTTATTGTAAATAATATGTCTCTTATTTTAATGATATGTCGTGTTATGTTTCATGATATTGGGTGGAAGGGTTGGGAGGGCATTCTATGTGTTGAATATTGTTATTCTTAATTGTCCGTTAAGCACTTTACATAACCGTTGAATGAAAAGTCGTTTGATTTTATTTCAGCAATAAAATCAGTCTAATGAAAGGCCCAAGATTTTGGGTGCGTATGCTGGTTAACGCCGAGCGCTCCGTGTTTGTCATACAAAGGTTAAGGCCACAGCTGCCACAACAGCTCCCTCACACTAACAAAACTGGATTATATGAACAAAGGCTTCTCCTTCTAATGACATTAAGACTGGAATGTGACAACACAAACCATCTGACAGAGGGAATTGTGGGAATCAACGAAAGGAGAATACTTCTTTGGGCTGAGCGTAGCAAAGGGACATTTCTCTGCATCTTTTATGCCTTTATTTCCTGCTTTGCCAGAGGAATAAAAAAAGTCTGTGTCCTGATAAGAGAAAAAGGGAAGAGTACGAGGGAGGGAAATAATAGAGAAGGGAAATACATGTAAAGCATGGCTGGATGAAGATGATGTGCGATTAGAGCAGGAGGAAAATGCATGAGAGCCTGCGTGGGTGGTGAGGCTACAAACCAAGAAGCACAGAACCGGGTCAAGATGGGGATAACCTCCCTGATGGCACTGGAGCACGGTCATCAAAAAGTGTGTACGTTTAGGAACAGATGTAAACTTGGCCTGAGGGCGGCCTCATCTGTAAGACAAAGCACGCTGACATTTGGTGTGTTTCTGTCCACAAAGAAGAGATAAGAAGCTGCTGACAGACGCAAAAACAAGCGCGTCTAAATAATGGGTTCAAGCAAACAACGTGCCCGTCTGTCTCTGACCTTTTTTCTGATTGATCTGCCTTTGCCTTCAGTCTCCTCTGTTTACTTCATTTAACCTTACTTTTAATTCTGGTCAGCCATTTTTGTCTGCGTCATATTCCATCTCAGCCACGCAGTTTTTTTTGGTCGTTGAATTTTTTTAGACTTCTTTAAAAAGTCTCTGATTGATGCTGGTGAGACAAAGGCTGCTCTTGTGCATGTAGAGACCGGCCTGTAATGATGCCCGAACAGGAATGTTGCCACAGCAACAACTGAAACAGGAAAGATACAGAAAAAGAGAAGGGGGAAGAAAGAGTAGCAACACTGCTGCCGTTTGGAAATGTGAGCTCTCATGAGATAACGCCTGTTACTGTTGTTTGGACTTTGAGGCTCACGGATGTGTCAGACAGACGACGCCGTCATTACGGTTCTCTGATCTGTAAATGAACTCCACATTAGGATGCATGCGTGCAATTATGAATATGCAATGAGAACTTTTCAAGTATCTCTAATCAATATCGTGTTGAATAGACATTGCTGTCCCTCAAAGGCAATTAATTTTGAACACATCTGCTGCACATCACTGTTTCCCAAACAAACGACAACACGAGACATCGTGAAGAAAGGGCGTAACACTTTATTTAACAATGAATTAAATTAAACAGAACAAGCAGAAAGCGACGAAAATGTGGCAGAGTCACAACTAAAACTGACAGCCAATGAGTGCAAGAGCTGAATGACCCCCCCATTTTAAATTACACTATCAGCTAAAGGAATTAATTAATGTTAAAATGTTATATTTACTGGAGTGCAGAGGTGCAGACAGTGAGCCTCATCAGCTAATGCCTGTCTGCGCTCACAGCTGCTGCAGGGCAGCAGCTCTTTTACTTCCCATGACCTTCATGACTGCTGGATTTTTACTGTGGTGTTGGGCCAACATGCCATGCTAACACTCCACATCTGACTGTGCTTTGATTAGAGCCTGCAAAGATTACCAAAACATCTGCAAAAAACTTATCAAAGACCCACTTTGTTAATCTTTATATCTATTGTTAAAGTGTTCCCAGTGGTCTTTTAATTATAATTACCCGTAATTTCCGGGCTATAGAGCACACTTGATTATAAGCCGCACCCATTACATTTTTAAAGGATAAACCATTTAGTACATACATAAGCCGCACCTGTCTATAAGCCGCATGTGCCCACAATGAAACGTGTTGTAGATTGAGGATGTGTGTGTGCTGAAACCGCGGGCGTTTGTAGGAAAGAGGAGGGAGCGGAAGGAGGGGAGAGCGCAAGAGGGAGTGAGAGGGAGTGAGAGCAAGAGCAGCGAAAGTGTGTGGGGGGTGTGTGTTTATGTTTGTTGTACAGAGTGAAAGAGAACTGTAATAAAACGATGAATGATTCTTTATAAACCCACTCTGGAGGCTCTGAGGGACCGAACATGGAAGTGAACAACCGAAGGAAGATCCTTCGGCGGAGAGGAAAGAAAGAAAAATAAATTCAGGAAAGGTTCAACACATGATATTTACAAAGAAAGACGGTACACAGAAAGAGTTTTCAAAGTATTAATGCTATACCTAAGCTTTTCTTTCCAAACAGTGCCTAGATCAGAGCTCACAGTGGTGTCCAGCAGTAACTTATAGGTGCGCACATGTGCCTCTGCACAGAGCGTGCACCGGAAGTTTTCTTCCATAACAGTGACACACCGTAACACAGCGCTAACAGGGCTGGTTTAAAAAACATGAACATAAAAGTCACTGAGAGCTTTCTTCATCTTCCTCCTGTTCACTGAAACCATGCAAGTCTTCTTCCTCAGTGTGGGATTGGAATAACGTCAGACATTCTTGGCCGCACACTCTCTCAGTCTCTCCTTCGTTGTCGTTGTCAGTGTCACTCTGAGGCAAATTCACTCCTAAGCTCACGCTGTCCTCTCCGTCAGCAGACCGGCTTTTCCAAACCCGTTGGTGATGGTGGATATTTTCACACTGCTTTTAACGATTGCTTTTAACTTGAATGCTGCGTCATATTGTAGTGGTGTCACGTGTGCACATTTGGTCTCATGGCAGCAAGGGATTGTGGGATGTGGCCAAAATAGGGCTGAGCATGGGTGTTTCTTTTTGTTGCACCATGAGTGAGGGGCCTTAGAGCAAAAGCCACCTGCATGCTGTTTGGCTGCTTGTGAGTCAAAACAAATTGGCTTGATGCCAGAAATGAAATTCTACATTCAATTCCTCTCATTGCCTCTTCCTCTCTGAGACGGTTTGGTCCCCCCCCCCCCCATTACAAAGCGGAAATTTACATTAAACTTGTGTCTTCCTCAACACATAAACCGTATTCCCTCTGTCTCATGCTTACCTTTTCTGCTCGAGCCCCCCTAGCGGCCGTTAGAAAAAATGCATATATTAGCCGCATCATTGAATAAGCTGCAGGGTTGAAAGCGTGTGACAAAAGTAGCGGCTTATAATCCGTAAAATCCTTCTTATTCAAATGAATGGGAAGGTATGTCCAAACTTTTGGTCTGTACTGTATGATGTAGCTCGTCTTAGGGAGGTTTTGCAGCAGTTGGTTCAAGTTTTTCTTGTCTGATGGTTTCTTTTGATTATCAGATTTTTTTCCTTCCTGTCTTCATGCTTCAGCTGAATGAGCCGTTTCAAATTGAATGGTTGTTTATGGAGAGAAATCATACTCAGTCGGATTTGTGCGTGCGTAATTCTTGATTTGAGCGTAAATTAAGATTTGTGTATGCATATTCTTGCTTTGTGCGTGTGTAAATTAGGATTTGTAAATGGCGTATACTTGTATAGCGCCTTTCTTCCTACAAGGACAAAGCGCTTTACAGTCACAGACCCATTCACCCAGTCACACACACATTCACTCACACATTCACACACTGATAGCGGCTCCGCTGCCAAACACAGGCGCCTGCCTACCACCAGAGGCAAGGTGGGGTTCAGTGTCTTGCCCAAGGACACTTCGACTCATGGGTGTGCAAGGCGGGAATCGAACCTACAATCTTATGATCATGGGTCGACTGCCCTACCGCTGCACCACAGCCGCCCCGTACATAAATTTGGATTTGTGCGTGATTTGTTACTCACATAATACGTTTTGTGTATAACTTAAAAAAATTTCAAATTAAAAAAATACAAAATGCAATTTACGTATTCACAAATCAAGATTACAACAGCTTGAAACTACTTACACACACACATCTTTAAAAAACACGCACGAATCCCTTGTTACGCACACACGAAGCCAAAGTTACGCACGGATCTACCGTGAGACTGTTTTCACTTCTCACAAATTCGTCCTAAGTGCTGCGTTTAAATACCAGTGGAATGCTCGGTCATTAGAATTTTCCATAGTTGTTTGGCACTTGATCCAACATTGAGCACAATTTGCATTTTTTAGACTGTTCTAATTCATTCATAAAACTTCCCTCAAAAGTCTTCCCCTTTACAGCACTGGTGAACACTAACAAGAGTAAACGGAGCTCATTTCTCCTTCTTCCAGTGAAACGTCCTCGTTCAGTCAGCATGGATGCGCTCTTTGCCACAGTCATTTTACTGTTTTATCAGTTCATCACCATCATCATCATCCAGATTCATTTATGTATTGGTTTTCCCAGAAGCCTCGGCTGAATTTAACATGCCACAAAGCTGACAACAAGCATTGGTGGAACTTATCGCTGCTGCTCTGGAGAAAAGAAGAAAAATGGGGCAAGAGCTCTTACATCCACTCCTTTTCTTCTTAAGGTTATTGCTGTTATTCAAAGTTACACAGACTGTAGTCACAGAACGTTATTAAACCAAGCTTGTATTTATAGTATCCAATCATAAAACATAATCGTTGGACACAATTTACATTATTAAACATGAAGACAGAATAGAAAAGTATTAACGCCCATTTTTATTACGACTTTATGAAACAGACTGACTCATTTATGTGAACCACCCTAATGACCTGCTTTAAAAGCAGGCCGGTTTCCACGGTGATGTGTTTTCGTTGGACAGCCAAGGAGGTGGCTCCTGTCTCTTTGGTTCATTCTCGAGCCTTTTCTCTTGAAATGTCTTTCCAAGTGTGAGGATTTCACTAAAACATGCAGCAGCTCATTTCCCATAACATTCCAGAGCTGGCATAACAAAAAAAGCCCTCCTGATTAAAAACTGTATTTGGAATGAAAACACAGAGGAGTGGACACACTGATGCTGCAAATATTTTATTCATCAAAAACAACCAGCTAATAACTTTAATAAAACAATACAGAGCAATAAATTATTTAGGAAAAGCATACTGTTTTGTCATGAAAGCAGATTGACTTTTAATATTTAAAGTTGACGTCAGGAACCTCTCTGCTGTGGAAACACAGCTAAGATGGAAAAGAGTCAAATGTCTTTGAAAGCAACATCAGAAAAATCAGTAAGGATGTTGAAGAGAATTGAAAGAAGTTTGGAAGAACACAGAAATGATTGGTCCTCACAGTAAAGAACAGAAATGTCTTATTTTTATTGCTTTTTTGCTTCATGCATTAAAAATTGATGCTTCCGTCTGGGCTGCTTTTAAGTAGTATATAAAATCGTCTTAATGATTTTTTTTGGCCTCCAGTTTTCCTTAACTTTTGAGGGTAAAATGTATCTTCATTCTCTAAAATATATGCAGCTGCTTTAAACTTTATTTGTACGCTAGATTTCATGCAGGAACCATTCAATTGTGATATAGATTTAAAAGCCATAATTGTCAAAGTGGAAGCTAAAAAAATCCAAATTCTCTGGCTCTTTTCTGCTAAAAGAAACTTTCCAAAAATGTTTGTTTTTTTTAACTTTGCTAGCTTACAGGGTTCAATTTAGCAGTTGGCACAGCTGCTTTAGGAAAGTAGCGGATACCCGGTACCAACTGTCCCATTGATCAGTACTGGCCTGTGGCCCTGGGGGTTGGGGATGACTGCTATAAAGTATGATTTTTTTATGTGATTTCTGCAATGCCTTTAATGAGTTTCTTCATTTTTAAGCGACTTCAACACCAGCCAGAAACACCTGTAACCCACAGCACATGCAGGCAGATTTTCCTGTGACTAAAGGATTGTTTTGATGTCTTTCCCCTCCATAGCAGAGCAGATGCAGGAACAATTCCCATTTTCTCCTTTAGAATTAAGCTGTGCCTTGAAACAGACAGCTGGCTGGGTGTTATTTGCTGCAGCTGGATCATATGTCATCTTTTAAATTCTTGTTCATTTGCTTTGATGCTGTCTGTAGCTTTGCAGCTAGCCTGTACGCGGCACACGCTCATGCACAGCCATATGCCAGCCATTCCCCTGCCGGCTTCTGCTGCCTGCTCCCACAGATTGCTGGTAACCCTCCACCCCTTGAAACAAAAGAGCCTTTTCCTGAACCACAACACTCACACAAAGCTTCACTGAAGGAGAAGTGATATCATGAAGTAAAAATGCTACAAAATGAGAACCTGAGAAAGCTCGTCCACATCTGAGCGGCTGCGGGCCATCTCGTGTGTTTTTACATCTTTTCTGAAAGGCAACTTGACCGTCCCTTTTCTGTTAGCCTGAAAACTTCCTCGCAGCCTCTTTTCCTGAGTTTCTATCTCCCTTTCCTCTGTTATGTGCTCGGGGTCACGGTTTTATCCATAGCAGCAGAATTCCGTTTAGCAGCTGGAATGTCAGGAATGCTGAGAAAAGCGGGCACAGCTCATCGCCCTTCTGACATTTTCTTTGATGTGTTCGATGCTGAGCAAAGAAGGAAGTGGTAAACAAGAGTCTGGTAGAGGAAGAGGAGAGGTGTGAGGATGGACTGACACATGACAGAAAGTGTGAGGAGGAGGTTTTTTTCCAGACAAAAATCCCAGCAAAACTGAATACCTTTATTTTTGAAGTTTTGAAGCTTCTTTTTAGTGTCGGTAAATATATCTAAATAGAATCTAGTTGTAGAGGCTCAAACACCTTCTTATAAAGTCGTTGCATGGATTATTATTTTTTTTGGATGAAGCATGAAGGTCAAAGCACCAAGTTGCAAAAAGTGTAAATAACCAAAGTATTGCAAAGATTTACTGCGAAGGCGTTTCATAAGGTTGACCTGTGCACAGGGAAAGGTAAAAAGGTTTATCTGCAGGAGCAAATGTTTCAGATGCGAGCAGCAGTTTATCAGTCAGAGTGTTGCCCTCCTCTCTGCTTCATGTTTGCCAGTGGTGCGGTTTGTTATATAAAGTCCATTGCAAAATCGATAAAAGGCCTCATCCATCAGTTCCAGATGCACGAGCCAGAATGAGCGTCTCAGCGAGGGGGCTGGGAAGGACACACACACTCACACGTGTCATGATGGGAAAGGAAGATTTCATCGATGACCCAGCGCAGTCTCGGGCTCTGAGGACGTTTATGCAGGGTGGGGTCTGGGGCATACTTCAGCACCTGCAGGTAAAAGATAGAGGTGGGGGGGGTGGGGGGGGGATAAGAGTTCACATAACAGCTTTTTGGTTTGGTTTTAGGTGATTAGGAGGTGGAGAGTGTAATGGTGTCCTTCATAAAGTCCCACTCCAATCATCTTTTGATCTATTATGAATGTGTTCCCAGTGGTCTTTTAATTATAATTATGCCCTTTTTAGGTAGAAAAAAAAATTATAGTCATTTTTCTATGACATAGTTACTGCAGAGCGGCAGTAGTTCCCTGTTCCTGAAATCTTGGAGCAGGGAGCTTGTGGTCTGCCCAGTGTATTTTCTACACACACAAATATATTCTTTTTCTAATGACATTTGTTTTTCTGCTCCTTATTCACAACCATATGAATAAAGAAATACTCAAATATATAATTTTTAGCTTATTGTTTTTTTATATAAGTACTGTATCATCACAAATTTGCCACTGGAACATGTTAAAAACGCCAAAAACACAATTGATCATTGGTGTAAGACTTTAACATTGGCAGACACTCAAAAACAAGACAGCACAGCCAGAAAAAACAAAACAAAAAAAACATGTTTTTTTTTTGTTCCCAAGCAAAAGAAAGAATGTAACAATCATTTCTCCAATAGCTTGTTACCACCACAGTAACCAACACTGCCCTCTCTGGGGGGTTCCCTCACATCTCCCTAACCCCTAAACTATTGTAGACGGGACAATCTAGTGTCCTGGATTGGAATGTAATTTGCACACATGCTCAGTACAATATTTTAAAAAATTAGATATGCAGATATGCAGAAACCTCCTGCCGAGGTGAAATCCTAATAAATGTGAACATTTATTGAGGAGTATTTATAACTCCACTGTGATGTGATCTGGTTGATTTATAAAATCAAATCTACAAACATTTTTGTTTCAAATGAAAATTGTACAAATGCAATGCATTGTGGTCTATATCCATTTTTTTCTGAGATTTCTGGGACCCTGGATTTTGAAATAGTTGATTTGGGCTGTTGGTGAACACACGATATATTGCTCTAAGTAATGAAGGAGTTTGAACAGAACCTGGAACTTCTTTTTTTTTATTTTAATGGTGGTCGGCACACTACTTTTAGGTGAATGTCTGCCACCTAAGGCTTAGCCCCTCCCACTGACCAATTAACATTTCTTTTTTCCAAAACAATTTTCTACCTCTGCCTTGCAATTACACCTCAGAAAACTCAGAAATGAGAAGTATTTCAAACTGGATTTTAACTTCTGAAATATGAAAATATCAAAACAAGTTTAATTTGGAAACAAAAAAACAGTTGCACAGGAAAACAAAAAACAAAACAATTTCACATGTGGCATCACTTCCTGCTTCCGGATGTAAAAAAAGTATGTGTGTATGATGGGCCTGTTTGAAAAATTTCTGTTGGTAAAAGCTTGATGGCGAGAACAATTCTATTTCAAACTAAGTGTGCACATTTTGTTTCAAACAAAGCTGACTATTACATTGTGATGAAATGTGAAAAATGTTTTAATGTATGTGCATTTGAGAGGTGGGTGTGTTAGGTGCAAACTTTAGTTATAATGCTGATGAACGGGCATTAAAAATATAAATACAGGTACATAAAGTAAAAACTCAGGTGCAGACCTGCAATCTGTGACGCCAAACACAATTTCAATTTTATTTTTATTTTGAAGTGAAAGATAAACATTCTTGATCATAACTTGAAAAGATGACAGAATCTCAAGCTATTCATTCTGCTCCGGTCCTCTGGCCACCAGCATCCCTCCAAAGAAGAGGAGTTCCTCTCTTAGCAGGACAGAGGGCATTCCTTAAAAACCTCTGCTATCCAACCTTTTGTTTTTTTTCTGATGAAATTATAGGGTTTTAAAACCAATACAACCATAGGGAAAATATGTTTTTATTTCTATAAAAGATAACAAGCTAATTAACATGTTCTCACTTTGCATTTTATAGAAAAGAAATAAAAGATCTGCGGGGAAACATGCAAATAACTTTGCCAAACAGCTCTAAGCTGTTCAGACAAAGTTATGTGTAAAATATTTTATCGAAAGCATATCTGAGGGGCTTCTAAATAACTAATTATGCAGAAACCATCCAAAAGAGAGGCATAACAGTTCATTCCAACTTTTTAAAAGTTGCGTGGTAGGCTGGCAAGTGATTCACAAATATGTCCAGAGAAGTTCACCTGGCTGCAGTGTTTTTACAGACTTCAGGATGACGGAAGAATTTTTACTGTGTCATAAGAAAAAATAGGTATGACATGTCGGAGAGAGTATGTAAAAGTTAACTATTTATGAATCTACTGTGATCTGGTTGATTTATAAAAATAAATGTACACGTCTGGAAAAATCACGTCATCTTTCTGGAGTGCTGTTGAAAAAACAGGGAAATAATTGCATTTTTTGAGTTTATTTCCTAAATTCATCTCTGGTTTGTTTGATGAAATAGTAGCTATCAGTGTGATACATTGGAGTTTCTCAACCACTATACTGTTGCATGGGTGAATACTCAATTCTGATTGGCTGTGGGGTGTCTGTTAAGAAATAATATTGGATACCTAAAAAGAAGTTCCGGTCACGTAGCCTTTATGTTCTATATTATTCAATATTGAAAAAAAAATATTGTTTTTTGATCCGCATTTTATGATCAGAGTTACTGGTGGATATTTCTTGCATTAAAAGGGATCTAGTAAAATACTTGTGGACTTTGTTTTGTCATCTGGACAAAAACAAGCAGGAAGAGGTGAACTTAACTCTAAAATGATGCTTTGTGTCACCTAACATGACACTTTGAATACATGCCACCTTCCACGAACTCCAGCTGCAGCAGACGGAGGGCAGTGCAGGTTCGGTTTATGTTACCAAGACAACAAGAGTATCAAATAGTCCACCTCTTGTGAAAACATACTTAAATCAATAAAAAAAGTAGATCAAAGTACTAGTATTAGATTACTGTACTTGCTTATTCATTTTCAAAGCCACCATGGTATTAGTGGGATAATTCCCTTTCAGGTGTTCATTATCAGAAATGACAACGTGGAGAAGTGAACCGTCCTCTGCTTCACGTCGGAAAGCAGCTGGAATTGTTTCACCTAAGCAAACTGGGTGGAGGTCTTAGAGAAGCACTGGAACATTTTTGTGATAAAAGGATTTTTTTTAGTTTTATCAAAGGAAATACTCTTGCATTAGAACCTGAAAGGAAATTGCATGAATTCCATTGTAGAAACTTTGAAAAACTGTTATCCATATCCAGAGCTAAATGACATTAGGGGTTTGAGGGATTATTAGCACCACTATGCACAAAAAAACAAAGAACGTCGTTTTTTATTTTATTTTCATAAGACCTTGATGATAAAATAAAAATTTCACAAACACACTCATCTAAAACTCACACATGACAAAACAGTCATGAAAGAATCCGCCTGTGATGCCACACAATCATTTCAGACACACTGCAGCATTTTGTGTGTTGGTACTTTGTGACACACATGCACACAGGCTCAAAGTCACATGACAGCGACAACCCAAATCCATCTTTTTGTCTAAATACCTATTGTGTGCATTTTAACAGTGAGAGAAAGAGAGGCAGAAAAAGGAGCCCCATGGACCACGTTTCAATAATGAAGCTATGCAAGAACAAAGACACAAAGAGGTGCAGGGACTAAAGGGAAAGAAATGAATGACAGGCTTAAAGAGCAAGAATGGTGCATTGCAATGGAGCAAATTGAAAATGGGAACTGGGAAGAAAGAAAGATGATGGAAGCCTGGAGGGAGAAGAAAGGAGGGATATAATGCCTGGTACAGAAAAAGAAGCAGGACAAAAGTGTTGCGTCTCCTACTGCATTGCTGCTCCTTCACTGTTGATGCAGCACCGGTCTATGCACACCCAATTCCTTCCCGCTTCTCCCACATTCAGTCTGTCTAAACCAACGCTAGCAGAAGCATACACGATTATTGATGGTTTTCCTACATCAAAGTCAAATCATTTGGGGTTTTCTGCTCTTTTGTTTTCAGTTTAAATGCTCTAAGTGATGGACAGTCCATGTGGAAACTGCAGCCTGGAACTGTCCTGCTGAGACAACCAGCACCTCGGCTTGAAAGACAATCTGGGTAGCAGCAGTCAAAACTTTCACACTTCATTCAGCCCTAATGCCGGTTCACTGATGTAAAAATTACACATGCAATTAAGATTAATTCCTCCTCACATCACTGCAGAGGCTCGCTTTTGATCTGCCAAAGCTGATAGGTCTTTCCGTTCATTAGTATGTAGCCCGAACTCCGATTTCCAATAGAAACAACTGCCTTACCTAAGTTCTGTTAAAAAGGCAGCGGCTCCTTGATCTTATTCATCTATTAGATCTGTAGTTTTCTTTATTTAATCTCATTTTCTTTTCTGGATGTAACTATCTGTGATGTATTTCTATGTTTAGTGGGATTAAAAAAAACATTAAAAAACTTTTACATACTTTTATATGCGTGTTTTTGACGCAAGTAGATGTTTAGATGATCGAACCAAAATTTTTTCATTTTGGCTGTAACATAAAACCCTAACATGCAAGGTACCCTAACAATGTCCTTGTTAGAATTAAACACATTTTCTGTTGTGTAGTTCAGTGTTTTTCAACCTTTTTTTAGCCAAGGCACACTTTATCCTTGACAAAAATCCCATGGCATACCAGCATTCAAAAATGGAAAAAAGGAGAAACTCATAGTCTGTATTGATGTAGAGTCCCTCCACAATCTCACATGCATTTTTGTGATAATTGTGGCATAAAAAGCTGGAAGTTGCAGCTGTTTTTTCTAAAAGATGTAATAAAAGTTAAGTTAGATTTCCGTAATAATTTTCAACTAAATTATTTGACATTTTACCCTGGTACCTGTTTTTTCTCCCAGTTTATTAACATGAAATTTTATGTAACCTCACAAAAAAAATGAATATATTCCTTCTAAATAGTGCTTCATTTATTTCTTTTTATGTTTAGTAAAATGTATACAAAAAGACAAGCATTATATTTATGTTTCCTGTAGCTACACAAAAAGTGAACATGTTGAAGTTTTATTAGTTTTTCTCTTGACTTAATCAAATATGAAGTCTTTGAAAACTTTAACAAATGTTTCTACTTCTTTTTAGAAAAGTGTTTCACTTAGAAAGATGACTTGAACCAAACTCTGGGATGTTTGGCTCTTAATAAACACAAACCTTGAAGGAGAAACAAACTGTTGACCTCTGATTTCATCAAGAAGATTTAAAAACCATTTGATGTGCGTACGTTGTGGTTTCGAGACGTTTAACAGGGAAGACTCGTTTTACGCTGAGACGCTGTCACTTTGACCTGATGCATCATGGGAGATGTAGTGCAGAAACTGGCGCCGAGGGCAGTAAGACTAGCGTCTCTGAGCTTCATTGTTTTGTTCACTTTTTCCACGGTCTGACACCGGATCCCGCGGAAAGCTACACCGCTAAAGACGAGCTTTAGCTGTTATTCTTGTTGGAACTGAGAGACTTTATGAGCAGAATCGGAACAAGGAAGTGAAGACTTTAACCACTTCTGATTGGTCAGACTGATGACATGTGATTAAGCCTCCAAGTATGATTGGTGGAGACGGTTAGAGGACTTTTCCGAGAACAGCTGAAGCTGTGGCTAAATCGCGGTACCGTCATTTTTATCAAAGTGTCTTTAATAGAATCAAATAAACACAAAGAAAAAAGTCTTTCATGATCTTATTCCTAACTACTCAGTGTTTTATCAGGGCCTGTTTGGATGAACAAAGAGCTAATATCCTGGAGATGGAAAATGTTTTTAGATCAGTGAATGGGTAATATCCCACGGCACACCTGACCATCTACCACGGCACACTGGTTAAAAACACTGATGTTGAGGACAGTATTTTCCGCAGTTGTCTGGGTTCCTCTGTCTGTTCCCAGTCTGGATAAAATACAAGGTTTTTTTATTAGTAAATATCTAGTTGTGTATGAAATTAAATCATTTTTTAAACTGACATTCCTGTGCTCACATCATTGATGTCATTATTAAAAATAGCCCCTCCTGGACTGAAGGGGAGACAGCAGTCTTAGTGATGCTGTGTGGGCTGTGAGAGACACACCTGCTTATTTGTAGCTGCTCCTCTGTGGGCTCACATCCCTTCCACATGAACTTACCTCGTGCAGTTTGGTTGCCGTTTTGGTGGGCTGGCAAGTGCAATCGAATTGCCAGCTTTTGCTGCCGCAGCCACAGTTTCCTCCGCACCGTTTCACCAGCAGACATCGAGGGAAGAAGACGGCGTTGGTGATCCTCAGCTCCTCGCGCAGGTTCACTGAGTAGTTGCGAGGGGTGCAGCTGTATCTCTTGACGTCGTCATAGAGACGGTTCAGATCAACTGGGAAGTGAGAGAGAAGAAACTCCAGTTATTTATATTTTCTTTGCAAATGAGAAACTTCTGACAACTAGCCAGCTCAGTCAGTCAGCTTCCCAGGGCTTTTTCCCTTACCTTTACCTCTTTTCTCAAACTTTCTGAGGAAATACAGCATAAATATTCACTTTTCATGAACATGACACATCCATACTGTAAATAAAGCCAAATGACACCATGTGGTTGGTCAAATTTCTGTCATGGCCTGAGAAATTACATCAGGTGGCCTTCAATATAAAAACACATTTAGCTGAAATGTAGACTGGACAGCATTATTTTGAATTAATTTAGGCTGAATTTACCAACACTTTACCTCTAAATTGTGTTAAGATATCTCAGAAACATCTTGCATTACACATGGAGGTTCTTTTTCTGGACAAATGTCATAAAAGTGTCCATGTAACTCCATAAAGTTTCTGGCTCAGCAGGCATGCTGTGATTACCTCACAAGACTACATTTCATTTCTTCGGGGCTATTTGCTCACACACTGCAGACTCTATATGGTTTCAAAAAATCCCGACAGATTGAATATGAAAACAGTGCTTTATGCTCTGCATGAACTGTAGCTCCTATAGTCAATTCAGCACAGATACTGTTTCTCTAGGAAAGGAAGTCCTGTCCTTCCAGTAGTTGTATTTAAAGACCTACGCTGACATGATGTTTTTGGTGGTTTTAACATGTTCCTGTGGCCTTTTTTTGATTATGGAGGACATATATAAAGACAATTAAGCTCAAAATTGCATTTCTAAAAATGTCTTTATTTAATTCGTTGTGATTCAGGAGCAGATTGTCAAAATGTTGTTTAAAAAAGATCATATTTTTGATGTAAAAAATACACTGAGTGGGCCACAAGTTCCCTACTCTGCTCCATTCTGATGCATCCACTTGTAGATGACTAGATCCATGTACGTCTTTGTTTTCCTTGTCTGAGCTAGCATCTGGCTCAAAACTGTATGGCTGGATGGCTCCTATGTTGCTTGCCATCTTTGTTAAACCAGTATTGTTAAGTTGGGAGTGTGGGGGACTGTAAGCTAGTGGAAGAGCATTTAAACAGTGACATTTCAGCAACAAAGAATGGAATTTCTAAAGAACTCCTGCTGCTCTGCAGATACTATATCCTAAAAAACTGCACAGGAATTTGGATAAAAACAGCATAATCATAAATAAAATACCACTCGGAACACCTTGAAAATAGATCAAAGGATGGTTAGAGAGGGTCTTTAAAGGGTCTAAAGTCTATTTAAAACTTTGAAACTGAAAGAGAATACTACCATAGGTGTTGTTACCATTTCTATTTACCCTTTTATTCATTTTCTATCATGTTGGGCAATATTAAACCCACAACGCAAATGCCATTTCTATTAAACACCCTCATAAATAAGATTATGCATCAGTTTTGTTGAACATTCATGAAATAAGAGGGACAGAGAGCTGAAGAGATGACTCATTACCAGGGTGACCACAATAATAATTGACTGCAGGGACCCTGAGAAGAGTGGAGGAAGACAGGACAGATAAAGAAGCAGGGCCATTAAGTGATTGTAGATCAATGCATTGATCACTGTCTCACTTGTTGTCAACAGTTTGGAGTGGAATTGCCTCATTTGTGCATATAAGACCATCTGCAGAGGTTCAAAACTAATTTCAGGAGAGGGGAAATGGATTTGAACCTTTGACAAGACATAAAGGACAAAAGCTTTTGTCCAGAGGGAGGAAAAAAACTGCAGAGATTTAATCAAATCTGCCTGATCCGCCGTGGATATGCTGGAGTGGGAACATTTATTTTGACATTGTGGAATGCTTGTGAGGCTAAGACACAGTGGTGATGAGCTCTGTTCTCAAACAGAAAGTTATCAAAAAATATCATTGCTGTTAGAAATGACAGGAAAACTAGATTTTCTCTGATATAGAACAACCAAGGCTGGCACAGTTTGCTGGAAGCCACAACAAAACCTGAAGGAAGAACACTGAAGGTGAGGATCGATCAGAGCACAGCAGTCAGGCTCATCAACCTGGTAATTTCTAGTGATTCCAATCACTTGACAAGCACAGCTGCTTAAAAGCTATTTTAAAGAGAAGGTAAATCAGTGAAGGTCTTTCTTTTAAATCACTTATACTATGGTCTGGGTGAATACTGGATTCTGATTGGTTGCAGAGTGTCCATTAAAAAGTGATAATGGTTTTTGGTCACATTTCCTGAATGTTCTATATTATTGTGCTGGCCTAAACGCCAGTTGGTAACTTGAACAAAAACGTGGAACATAGGTGGACAAATGTCATTCCACAGAATTAATCAAAGAAATATATTTTTTGTTGATCTTCACATAATGATCAGAGTTAATGGTGGATTCTTCACCCTATTATATAAACCACTTTCTTCCGCTGCAGTAGCGGTAGCTATTACCATGACAACACGCCATGCAGCATACTACACAGTCTGCTTCTAGTGAAAAACTATTTAAACATCAAAAATAACAAGATTAAAGTACTAATAATTACTTTAATATTTATTTCTTTTGCACGTGATCATGGCATGCGTGGAATAATGCCCTTCGAAATGTCCATTATCAGAAATTACTGGACACCTTGCATTGAACGGTTCGCACCTCAGCGTTGTCTAATAACATCTGAAAATGAACACCTCGTTGGAGATGATCCCTTACCTATTTTAGCTAGTTTTGATGACACAAAACTGCATTGAGACTGACTTTTAAAAATAACAGTTAGAAAGGTTATAGGCTGACTGCAGAGGTCATATGTAACTTTGTTCCATTTCACCATAAAATGTAAAGCACTCAGAAAGCATTGTAATGCTCATAGCTTGACACAAACCCAGTGTTTCACCCATTTCCTTGGCAGTGTTGGAGATAGTAGACAGAGTGCAATTTGCATATTAATAGATTTATGCATACTGAATGAAGTAAAAGGTGTACAGTTACGTATGAGGTCTTTTAAAGCAAGAAAAGGATTAGTTTCAGGAAAAAAAATTGAACCTGTCACTCTGAGGAACAGATGGTAGATTTTAGGAATTTAATCAATACTAGGAGAGGAGTGTGGGAGAAATGAAAAATAATGTGAGTGAAAAATAGTAAAATATTGGCAAAGATTTCAACACTATTGCACAAAGGAACATACACATCATAGGAAAATATTGCAAGGTTTGTGTCTCTTTGCTTTGCGTGTTCTTATTGTTTGCAGCTGCTTTGCTCTCTTTAAAGAGGAGAACATTTGATTACTTTCCTCTTCTTTGCCTCTGGGCTGGTCCCTTTGGGGGTCGCCACAGTGAATCATCTGCCTCCATCAAACTTTTTCATCTGCATCCTCCTCACTGATGCCAACTATCCTTATGTCCTCCTTCATTACCTCTTCTTTGGTCTTCCTCTAGACCTCTTTCCTGGTAGCTCCAACCTCAGCATCCTTTTACCAACATCATCACTGTTCCTCCTTTCAACGTGTCCAAACATCTCCGTCTGTTGCCCTGCATTTATCTCCATAACATCTACCATTAGCTGTTCTGCCGATGGATTCATTCCTGATCTTCTCCATCCTCCTCACTCCCAAAGAGAACCTCAGCATCTTCATCTCTATTACCTCCAGCTTTTCCTCTTGTCTCTGGATCTGTCTCTAAACCAACAACATGGCTGCTTTCACCACAGTCTTCTACACCTTTCCTTTCATTCTTCCTGATACCCTTTTGTCACACATCACACCTGAAACCTTCCTCAACCTGTTCCAAACCGATCTCTGTTCTTCTGGGCTGTTGAGCATAAGAACTTAATGTCCTCCACCTTCTTCATCTCTGCTCCATGTGACCTTAACGTTCCTCTCATTCACACAGATGCTATGTCTTTCTGCAGCTGACCTTCATTTCCCTCCTTCCCAGAGCAAACCTCCAACTCTCCTGCTGTTCCTCCACTGCTCCCCACTCTCACTATATATGTCAATGTCATCTGCAAACATCAAGGTCCACAGAGATTTCGGTCTAAATTAATTTGTCACTCTGTCCATCACCACAGGAAACAAGAAGGTGCTCAAGGCTGATCCTTGGTGTAGTCCCACATCTTGAACTTCCGTCCCACCTACAGAAGATCTCACCACTTTCTTAGGTCATAAATATACGTCCTGAACATTTCCAACATTCCTTTTCTTATTCTCTTACTCTCATCCAAACCACAGCTCCTCTCTCTGTATTCTTTCATAGACTTTCTCTAGATTTATAGACACAACACAGCTTCTTCCGACACTGTCTGTTCTTCTCAAGAAACATCTTCGAAACAATATTGCATCTGTGGTTGTCTTTCTTTGAATGATACCAAACTGTTACTCACTTCTGACCTCAGTCTAGCTTCCACTGCTCTTTCCCATAACTTCGTTAAAGTCATTGTGACTCATCAGCTTGAAACTGCTCCCAATCCCTATGCATTACTGCTTTTCCATCTGGTCTCTTGAACACACAGGAGATCCACCTTTCTTGTTTCCATCATGTCGGCCAACTCTAGCTTTCCTGTCAAAGTCCCTACATTTGAAGTTTCCACATTCCAAGATCCTAGTCCTTCTGTCTTTTCTTGTCTTGCTTTGCCTACAAACATGCCTTCCTCCTCTCCGTCTTCCATCAACAGTGGTCTAATTTCCAATAGAACCCTATAGGTCTACAGAAGCAGTGGCGGTAGTTGTTATCCTGGGCCGTGACCGGTCTGGTATGAAGGTTGTGTTTGTGATTCTCATGATTGATTGATTTTACAGGATGCCCTCCCTAAAACAACCTTCTGCTTCGGATTGTTTTATTTCCCTGTCTGAGTAAAATAGTGATGGGTGCAGACTACAGAGTGCAATGTGGCCATTGGTCTGCATAGTCTTATCATTGAGGCAGAAATTAGGTTTTGAGTCCATTCATAAAGGAAATTCTGCACCAAAGGAATGAACAACCAGAACTGCAGCCATTTCGACTTCAAATGCTGAACAGACACCCAAATATTGGCATCTGCTCTTTGCACTGTTCACAAATTGATTTTCTTCTGTGTGTTGTGGCTTTTGTTTTCCATTCAACAGCTATTTCATTGACTGTGTGACAGTACTCTGACCCTATCAATGTCCTGTGCACCCCCTGCAGCCTGAAAGGAAATTAAAGGCTATTTTGTTTATGACAGTCATCCCAGCCAGTACAAGGTGAAGTTAAGTCACAAAAGAAGGTTCTTTTGAAGTATAGCAGTATATTTCACAAAGAAATCTAATATACCATACAGTTCAAGATCTATATGTGCTCTGAATGACATGTAAGATGCAAAAAATTAAGTCCAAATAGAGAATTTAGGTTTTTCAAGATATCTGGAACACTGGAGCTTTTCTCAAACACCTAAAAGGTTCCAACATAGCTGACTCCACAGGAAGAAAAAAGCGTCTCCTAATTACACCAACAACATCATAGTCTGTCATAAACCCATGAGAAATACAATAAATTCACTCTAATCTTGAAGTAGAATGGAAAAATAGCATAGAAAGCCTTTATTCTCTTAAAAGTGGACACTTAAGATGGACAAGTAAATAGTATAAAAATAGATTAAAATGTAAAATAATCAGGTGAATCTTTGTGAAAAGTTAAAGTTCAACGCCTGACATAAGGCAGCTGGTTGAAAAGAGCAAAACCAGGATGACTCAAAGTATCAAAGTAAGACATCAAGATGTTGATATTTTTTGAAAATGGTTGCAGATCCCCAATAGATTCACGTGCGTTGTTACAACTCTCAATTGATATTTATTTAAATACTTGCACAAATGTCTACTCATCCATTTTCAGAATCCTGTCTCCCTTTTAGGGTCACAGAACACAACACCCTAAACCGATGGCCAGTCTGTCGTAGGGCCTCACCATCACACACTCACCATTAGAGGCAATTCAGAGAAACCAATTAACCTATGCAGAATGTCTTGGAGAAAACTCACACATACATGGGAAGAACTTGCAAACTCCACACAGAAAGGTCCCGACTGGGATTTAAACCAGTGCTGTGAGGCGAGAGTGCTAACCACTGTGACACCATGCAACCCACCTACACAATTGTGCACTGTTTAATTATTATAAATCTCTGAAAATTGTTGCATGTTGCAATGCAGTGCAAATTGTACTAGATTCTAAAGATGAAGCTGGTACTATCTGTTTATGAGACTTTGATGGATGCACGTGGATCTGCCATTCAGTCCTTAACCTGTACCCCGGCCATGCCATGAATTTACACACATTTCCTTTAATAAAAAAAACCAAAAGTGGCAGCAAACATCTGTCATCGGCTTTATCACTTTTATTTTGTGAGGAGAAAAGGGACTCTTCTTACAGAAGACTTCATCTTTGATGTTGGGATTTCAGAAATTTTAGGCGTTTTTGTTTTGTTTTTTTACTTTCCTAGCCTGATGTTGAAGAGCTGGTCATAGCTGGTCATAGTGTGTTTTATGTACGTGAGTGACATTGAGGACACAGGTCCTCCGTCGGTGTTTACGTTGCATGCACGGGCATGCGCGTGCTGCTGCGAGAGATTTCTAGAGGAGTACAGTAAGTGTAATCTCTGGGAAGCAGTGAAGTGGAACCCTGTCAGGGTGTTTGAAAATGACATGGGGGGGAAATGACACAAACTCAGACAGCAACATGAAAAAAAAAAGTTTAGTGCTGGTGCACATGTGAGTGGAAATAACTGAATTTCTTTCTGCCAGAATGTGCAGGACAAATGAGCTTGTGGGGTTATTTGTGCAGAAATTGTTGTAATTATTTCAACTCGTATAAATATATGAGGCAGGATGTGTGAACATAGCAAAGCTTCATTTATCTCAGCATCTTTCATGTCATCCTTCAGGGGAGATGGGTGGCTTGTGTCTTAATGAAAACAAAGCTAAGATGCTGACTGAAGCACATTTCTGAAACACTACACAGGTTGAATTTCCAATTAGACAGCGCCACATTGACGTATTAAAGACTTCCAGTGCCTACACAGCTCCAAACACAGCTCCACACAAACACTATTACATAGAAACAGATTTGCTGCTCAGTGAAAATATTAAGGGACAAGACATCAGTTAGAAAAGAAGAAACAGTGCAGAAGACAAGCATAAAGGTATAGACTGAAGAGAAAGGGGTGAAAGCACTAATGTAGGGTTTTATAAACAACCAAAAATATTTTCATATCACCTCATAAAATATGTACTTCTTGTGATCTTTAATGACTAAATACACTGAGAAATCTTAAAGTCTTAGTCACACCCAGCGTACGGGGCTTTACCCGTATGGGTGTTTTAAGTTTTTGGGTATCTGCGTCTGTGGGGGGTCATAGAAAGGAGCGGCTGTCTTTTAAAGGGAGCACAGCTGTGTCTTACAGTTCCCTCGAGCCTCATTCGGCCACCTTAAGGGCATCATGAAAGCGGAACGTAACAACCTGTGTGTGGTAAATGTATCATGAAGTATTTGTAAGAATAACGCAAGTTTCACACACTAATGACGTACGGGTGATGCTGATGTGTGCCCTTATGCCACATTCTAGTCATTAGTAAGGTGCATGTACTGCCCCCTTACTGACTGTCCACATGACACATAAGTGTCCTCATTTTTAACAGTCAGGGATGAGCCGTGACACCTCAAAGTGCTTTGAGCATCTGGAAAGGCGCAGATAAATCTAAATCTAATCCATTGAATTGCGCCATGACATCTGAAAATGTGCTGCTGTCAGACTGTTGTGTCAGTCCTAAAACTCAGACCGTCGGCAGGACTGCTAATCCAATCTGTACATTGATTTAACATTGGAACTGGATGCCCCTGATGCTCAAATTGCGTTCGGTGTGAATGCAGTGTGCGGTTTATCAAGTGTGTTGGTGCTGACTTCAAATGTCTGTCATGTTTGGCTTCAAATTTTCCATCGTATGAACAGATCCTGGATCAAACATTGTGGCTTTTTTTGTTGCAATTGTAATTTCAACACCTATTCCACCTCTTTAAATTTGTCCAAAAACATCATATTTAGATTCTCTAAGCAGCAAGAAATGAAGCTCTGCTTTTGCAGATCCTGGCCCTGTCAGTGCCTAACTTTCAGCTGAGGTCAATCTGAGTAAAAAGCAGTACAAAGTACCTTCGCACGACTGAGTCATAGAGCTCGACCTCTGCAGTACTCTGCCACTGCTTTTGAAGTACACAGCAAACAGTGGGTGTTGTGTTGTGCGGTTCTGCGGTAAGCACAAGGCTTTGCCCTCTATTAACAGGCTACTGACGGCAGCAGACTTGGATAAAAAATTGTAAACGTGGCAAATCTTTTGAAACTAAGAACAAAAGTGTTTACAAAAAAACATCTGGCTTTATTAACTCCACAAACGTAGAATGCAATACTGAAACTTTAAAATCAACAAGCACGGAATGGAATTGAAAAAAATTCCATGCAAAAAGTTCGGATTATAGAAAATGTCTGATTTTTTTAATTCATACTTCTATACTAATTGGTTGTAATTTTGAAATTATAAGCAGAAGATTGATTTTTTTTTTTATAAATGCATCTTATATAATGACATAAAAAAATGCTGTTGTTGAAAATTATGAGCTTTGAGTTTTGTTACAATAAAATCACGGAAAATGTCAAGCTAGCAAGAAATGTCTGGAATCTAAGAACTTATAGATTCCTGTGCCTAACACACATTTTGGGCATGCAGTATGTTGGTCAAATACACTTCTATAAAAAAAGAACCCTCATGGATATGTGCAATTAAATTACTGCAAAAAGGTCCCATTATTTATTGCAGACAAAAAGCACGCTTGTAATGGATTGGCATGCTGTCCACTGTGTATTCTGCCTTTCCCCTTGTGACAGCTAAAATAGACATGTCAGAGCCCCGCTGACCCTGAGGGCGATGTGTGCACACAAAACAGATGGATATTTTATCGGAATGGATGAACCATTGTTAGAAATAGATTTATGTCCATGTGCTCGACACGTGTTCATCATTTTTGCATCAGAATGAAAAAGAAGTCCAACAAGCCCAAAACAGTAGAATTTAAAATCTCAAATTTGTGTATAGTGATGTGTTTACCATCCATCCATCCATCCATCCATCCATCCATCCATCCATCCATCCATTTACATATTAGCTATTTGACTGCATGTTAAGCCTCAATGAGTTTCTTCACTCAGGTGTTTGATTAATATTGAAGTGAGATGCAAGAGTATTTTAATGTTTCTTTGGACATTCCCTTCAAGAGTATAATTCACTTTCAAACATTTTGCTCATTAACACAAGAATTCTTCGTAGAAGAACCTTTCCTCAGCCATGTCCCAAAAAAAAAAGGATTTTCCGAGTGTTTATTCTCTTACCTTTGTCGTGTCTGCCAGCCAGATAATAGGATCTGGATCTATAGTGAACATATGTCTGTGTGTAGATGCTGTCCAGGTCTTCTCTCCACGTACTTGGACTCAATGATTTCAGAAGCTGTTCCACAGTGTCAAAGGAAGCTATGGTCCTGTCTAAATCCTCCAGGGATAAAGGAACCACTGTCTGTGGAGTTGGCACCTCTTTAACACCCACGTCGTGCTTAGAAGTAGAAGAAAGATGAAATAAAAGAAAAAATATTCTTATTCCATTCACATTCAAACCACAATTAAAGGACATGTTTTTGACAGGTGCATGTTTTAGATCAGTTAACAGAAATGTGGTACAAAAATAGAATCCAGTTGAATTGATTTTGGTGAATCTCGCAAATTATACTCATATGAAGTTCCTATAAAAACAAAAGCATAGCACTGGTCAATATAAAACATGGGAGCATTTAAATATTTTGTCCAGTAAGATTGAATGTAAGTAGCAGGCATGAATCAAATAAGTAGGAAGCACCGTCCCAGTATAATTAAACGATAACTGCATGATCCTGATTATAAAACTAAACGAACGCAAACATTTCTATTTCATGACATCAAACGTTTAGTTTTTTTTCCTTCAAGTGGCCACTATTTCTCCCTTGTCTTTCTTCGACTGCTCCTTTCAATATTCTAGCACAAAATATGAACTTTTTTGAATATAGCACTGACTTTTTCCACATCCAAAACTTTGAGTTTTTCTTTTCACCTTTTACTTTGCAGACATAGAAAGTGAGTCATTCTCTCACTCCTCTGGATTTATCCAAACCATCTCAAACTTTCCAGCTTTGTTTGCAAAACCTCCAACCACAGTTGTTCCATGAAATGCTGATTTCTAAGCATGGCCTCTATGTTGCATCAACATCTTTTGCTCTACTAGCAGCTGTCGTATGTGTCCATATCTATAAATACAGTGCATTTGTGCTGGTTGTTATTGTAAAGTCTGATTGCCTTGGGTATGAAAGACTGTAAGCTGATAGACAACAGCCTGCTGCCGAAGAAGCTCCTCTGTGATGTGATGGTGGTTTGCATAGAGTGACTGACATCATTAGAAATGTTAAGTAGTTTTCTCAAAATTCTTCGCCATAACAGAGTAAATTTTGCAAAACATAGGGATGTTTCAAGTCCCATCCACCAGCATCTCATTACATCTCTAATGCCATGATGCAACATCAGCTTTAGATATTTGTAGTTTCAACGATTTTGTACTTAAGACTCAAGTGTTTTTTGTTTTTTTTTATGCATCAGGATGAAACTCTTTTTCGTTTTTTCTGTTTGGAAAATGTGTTTATTTCTCCAAAATGACATTTAATGTCTTAATAAACAGTTAACCAACATATCCAGACACGGTGGCATGTGCACATCTCCTTTGGTACACCATTCACATCAGCCGTCTTTCCACTCGTCTACACTTCAGAGCTTTCTTCATTTTATTCTCAATAATCTTTTCCTTTGTTTTTCTTCACAGTGTTGATCTCTTCAACTCAATAGCTTCCCAAAAAATTCCTCCCATCTTTTCATAACTTTCTCCTTAACTGTCTGACCTCTTAGACACCTTCATCTCCCCTTATTGTTTAGCTATTGATAGATCTGACTTTGCCTCTTCTTTTATCTTCTTATACTTCTGCTGACTTTCTTCCGTTTGTCTCAGGTCTTCATGGAAAACCCATCAGACCATACACCAACATTTATCAATGTGTCACCACTCTTGAAGCAGTTGTAGTCAAAGACTTCCTGGTCTTTTCTTTGTTTCTTTTCCTTCATTCTTGACCATATAAAATCTTACAAACAACCATCTGATTTGGTCTCACAAACCCTCCATGTGCTTCTACCTCTGCTCCCGGAGGAAGATCCTTATTGGAGCTCCAACAGCTTGCTTCTTTAAGGTTCTCTTCCATAACATATAACCTGTCCATCACTTTTGCATCAATTCTATTTCCTTTACCAATACACCGTCTGCTTTAACCCTTGTGCTATCTTAGATGACCCCACCCTTACATTGACGTGCTCTCCCTACTATGACAATGGTGGATAAAGGTGGAAAGATTTCATGTAATCCATGGACACCAGTGAAGATCACAAATCATTGAAGAAAAATGGTTGAGAGGACTCTCTAGTAGGTCTAGATGACCTAACTCCCAATGTTGAAGTGCCTAGGATAGCACAAGGGTTACTCCTACCCTTGGGAATAATGAGGTTCAATTTATCCGACTCATTCCAAAATTTCTCAGAATTCCTGTCACTTTATGGCTTCAAACTCTTTTGACATTCAGTTTTCCTGGACCTATTATATTCTTCTCAATCTAAATCTAAATCTTCGTCAGAAATGTTTTTTTCCATCCATCAGCCATCTACCTTTGCCTGTTAGAATGACAGCATTCATTTATTGACCACAAAAAACATTTAGTACGTTTACTATTTTGATAAACATTTACTAATTTATGACCGCACAAAAGTATGTGAGTTAACAAATGACTTACCGACATTGGCGAAGTAACAGCCTCCAAATTGTTCTTGGATGTGAGCAGAGAGCGGTCAATCTGCAGAAATGAAAACGGTAGAGTTCAGGACACAGCAAAGGGTGAACAAATGACAGGACAGCCAAAGATGCACAATGGCCCATTGCCCCTGTGCTATACAACAAGTCATGGTTTCATAAGAAGACAAAACTGTCCCAAAACCCAAAACATACAAGAAATTTTTCACAACTATAATGTAATAGAGAACCATTAGAAATGACACAGTTTGGGTTTATGATGAACTCAATTCATGTCACCAGCTTATCCAACATCAAGTTCTTCAGCATTCAAGATCATAGTCATAAGAGCAATGTGGAGTGTAACATGTTTAGCCCTCTGAAGTATAAATAATGATGCATTTGATATACAACATAGCATTTTTTCATACATGTAGGACAAAGGAAGTAATAAAAAAGCAAAACTTTGGTGCATTTTCAATAAGTAAGATCTACCTCACTATTACCAAATTTGGACTCCTACTCCTGCACTCTTCATTCTGAACCATTGAGTGTAAATGAGAACTGGACTGAATGAGTTCAACAACATTCATAGAAAACGGCTTCCTATCAGCTCCAACCAAATGAAGTCAGTTCAGTCACCATTTTTCTCGCAATTTGAACGTTGTCAAGGTAGAATCAGAAATTGTCAGTGAGCAGTGATTGATCCTGATTGGCTGTAGACTTTGTCAATCAATCTTTTCTGTGTCCCCTGTAAACCATGCATTCAGTTTGCCAAATCTACACAAATCTTCAATCGTGATGAGATCTTTAACATTCAATAATTCTGGACTTATAAAGGTTTGAACTTTTGAGTTTAAACAAGAGAGAAAAGTGTGAAAAGGTTCATGTCTGTCAGAGAAAAGTGTAGAAAGTGTGTTGTGAGGAGTTTTGCAGTCTTAAATCATCTGTGATCCAATTTTGCAGATTTTGCCTTTTGCAGGTTATTTTCAGAAGGTACCCCTGCGATAAACAAAAAAAACCCTGTTTTGCAAAGTTTTATTGCCAGCCAATTATGAGCAGCCAAGATTGTAGAATTATTCTCCTACTAAAGTCACAGTTTAAAGTACGACAGTCAAATAGGATTAAAACTTGATAGTTGGACATTATGAAACATACACCTGTAAAGGTATAATCTCAAAACCATTTTAAGAAAACTGTTGCTTTTGCCCATAGTTACAGGGTCCAGGAAATGGGGTGGAATATTACTTTGTGTTCAGTAAGTGTGGGTGTCTGCATGTTATTGCAAAGAACACCATCAAGGTCTTTCCAGTGAAGCTGCATCTGAATCCACACCTTCTCCTGACAAAAAGACAGAAAATGGAAACAGATTTTATGACATGCTGCGGTCAACCACAGATTCTTTGCTGCTTCATCTTTGTCTCTTTTTTTATGCTCACATGCTCACAGGGCTACTCTGTTCAATCACACACAAAGTCTTCCAAGATATTATATTTTGTCTCTTTGAAGGCTTTTAAATTAAATCCCTGGTCAGGGTGCAGCAGTAAATCTGTTTCAACCGCTCTTCTGAAAGACAGTGCCCTTGTTTTCCCTTCCTTTATGCGCTTGTACGAGTGGAAATGTAACAGCGCTACATCAAAGCCAGGGAGTGAGCAAAGGTTTCGCTTCAACAGATTCTCTCGTGGCCTTTAGATGAATGTGTGAACAGTTGAAACATCTGCAAATGAGGTCACAGGGTCTGATGTTATTCTATGAGGACTAACAATGGCTCAGAATGTCGATTTAAGAGTTCTGTTGAAATCATTGTGTTTATTAAAGTTGTAAAAGTCCTAAAGTCAATAGGTATCAAAGACACAGAATAAGATTTTTTTGCTTGACATGTTTTTCATGCAGCTACTATGAAATATTTCTATCAGCCGAACATTCAAAACACCCTCCAAACTTTCGTCCCTGGGGTTTATCTGCATCTTTTCTCCTCTGATTTCACATTTCGCTTTACCGTGAACACTTCTTAGCGCAGAAAAACCTGTTATCTACGGAGATGCTCAGATGATTCTGCAGTTGTTGGTTGTATCAGCAGCAAACAGGAAGCTGATTAGAGATATCTGGTGGAAGTCCTTTTTGGGACTCACAGGAACAAACAAATCATCTCAAATGTGAACAAGATGCAAGAAATAACTGTGGTTTGAGGAGACAACAAGGAGGATTTCATTCAAAGGTGAACTACAAACACCTCGGATTTTATCCTAATGAAAGTTAGGGTTAAAGAAATCCAACTCTGAAAGGCGTTTCACAAAAACTACAGAACAAATGGAGCTTGAGTAAATTCTAGCAGTACGACCTTTGAAGGTAGAAAGTCTAGTTCTTGTATGAAGTCCCCAGCTTTCAGAGTCATCGACGGGTTTAATAAATGGAAAGGTGGCAACCCCAAAGAGCAGGAAGACTCTCTGGGAAAAGTTATGAAAAGAACTAGAGATGATACAAAACACATGATTTAAACTCAAGAGTGACTTACAGCCTAAAAAAAAAAGATACTATTTTATTGTTGCCAAAAAAGTCCACCAAAAACCAATTTCAACACAGCAGCAACTTGTTTATCGTGAGTGTTTCATTGGAAAAATATCCCGCAGTAAAGTTGTGAAGTAGTCTTTTTTTTTTTTTTTTTTTTTCGCAATTATTATCAAGATTTCAAGGCTGTGAATCTCTCAACAACCAACTTTATACAGTTTTCTCAGACAGACATGAACTTTTCACACTTTTCTCTCTTGTTTAAACTCTCAAAATTCAAACCTTCTTAGAAAAACAAGTCAGGTTTACAGAATGAAAACAAAGAATGAAAATGTATGTAGATTTGGCAAACTGAATGCTATTCTTAGGTAGCCATTCTCTGATAGCTACTTCCAGCAGAATAACATTCCATGTCGTAAAGCTGGAATTATTTCAGACTGGTTTCTTGAAAATGACAATTAGTTCACTGGTCTCTCATGGCTGCACGGAGGCGCTCTTGCCTCACAGCAAGAAGGCCCCTGGTTCAAGTCCCTGCTGGGGGACCTATAAACAGAACAACAGTGTGGAGTGTGGAGTTTGCATGTTCACCCCAAGTTTTCTCCGGGGACTCCAGCTTCCTCCCACCGTCCAAAAACATGCTTCATAGGTTAATTGGTGACTCAAAATTGTCCATTGGTGTGTGTGATATGTGTGACCCTACGGCAGACTGGCGAATTGTCCAGGGGTGTCCCCTGCCTTTGCCCATAAGTGGCCAGGATAGGCTCTGGCAGCCCCGTCACCCCGAAAGGGACAAACGGATGAAAATGACTCTAATGACCTCCACAGTCACCAGATCTCACCCCAACAGAGCACATTTGGGGTGTGGTGGAACAGGAGATTGGCATCATGGATGTGCAGCCAACAAATCTGCAGCAACTGTGTGATGCTATATTGTTAATATGGACAAAACTCTCTGAGAAATGCTTCCAATACCTTGTTGAATCTATGTCACCAAGAGTTAAGGCAGTTATGAAGGCAAAAGCGGGTCCAATGCGGTAATGGCATGGTGAGTGTATAATTAAAACCCCGAACAGATAGAGTGTCAAAAAATTTAAATAAAAATACTAGAACGTATGAAAATGTGAAAATGTGAAGATTCTGTCAACTGACTTGAATTAACTTCTGTTTAGTCAGTTCTAGGCGTTCTGCCAATTTATTTTGAAAGAACCTTTGATAAAACGAGTCAATAAGGTGGACTCCTTTTAAAGTGGATGATTTAGGAAGGATATTTCAGGAAAAGTGAAAGTTTTGCTTCAAGCAAAACCGACACATTCACTACTGGGAGTGAATTGTTCCTCACAGTGTAGATCTGGAGGAGGAACCATCAGGGAGCCTCCCTTTTCATGTGTACAGCTGGATAGAGGAGCACTGAAGGATTAAGAGGCTGATATACAGTAAACGTGAGAGAGTCACGAGTTTCTCCCTGTTGGCTTTTACAGCATGAACAGTTATCTCTGTTACAGGCGGAGGACTTTTAAGACATGAGGCCAGTCAGACTGGATACATCCATTTATAATAATAATAAACTTAATTTATACAGCACCTTTCAAGATAAAATCACAAAGTGCTACACAATAAAACACAGACTAAAACACAATTGGGAAATATAAACAAAATTAGGAAAAGGCTATTTTAAAAAGATACATTTTAAGTTGCTTTTTAATAGAAAGCACTGAGTCTGAGGCTGAGAAGAAGGGAGTTCCAGATGGATGGAGCCACTGCTGCAAAGGCTCTGTCACCTTTAGTTTTAAGACACACAAGGTCTTTTATGTAGACCAGGGCTTGGTTGTGAAGAGCTCTATATGTTGAAAACTAGGATTTTAAAATGCACTTGGAAGCGGATGGGGAGCCAGGATTAGTAACGGGGTGACGTTTAAATACTTGAAAGATTTGGGTAAAAGTCTTGCAGCAACGTCCTGGACAACCCGGAGCCGGTCAAGAGATTTTTTTACTTAGACATGTGAAGATGGAGCCGCAATAATTAAGGCGAGAAGATATAAAAGCATCTCCATCTCAGAAGGTGACACAATTGGATTCAGTTTGGCAATGTTTTTTACATGATAAAAACAAGAGCCAACAAGTGACACAATGTCAAGAGATAAAACTGGGTTTAGAGTTACCCCAAGGCTCATCACAAAGGGCTTCATTCAGTTCAATTCAATTGTATTTATAAAGCCTAATATTACGACAATAGCTGTCTCAATGGGCTTCATATTGGTAATTTTATAAGAACATAAAATTAGCATCATATGCAACTTTGTGAGCCATCTAAAGAAGAACTTAAAATGGGGCAAAAATTATCATCGTTTTATACCTTTCAAAAAGGATATTGGCAAAAGCGTTCAGATTTGCTAAAACTGTTACACCTGAGCCCAGTTTACATTATTTTATAACTGTAATTTTTCAACCATTCACGTCCAACATGAATGATTCTATTCTGTTGCGGGAAAAAGTGGCTTTGCAGCAATATGAAGCACATTATATGCTTATTGGGGAAAAGCCGCTTTGAATTGTTCCTTACAAAGCCCCTTTTCTCTGCCAATCAGCCTATTCACGTTGATTGCGTAATGAGGTACCGTCAGAGAAAATCAGGCTTTGACAGAGACATCTGTGGTATAAAAGTTCTGACACTTCAAGCTAAAAAAACATGTATCTCTTAGGATCACCAGTAAAATTTGTGTTTATGGACCACAAAAAAAAAAAAAAGAGTATTTTCCGTCAGGAATGGGGGGAGCGTGAACTTCAGGTTCCAGACTTCCTGTTCAAACTAAGGATGTAAGGGTGCCATGTTGTCTGCAACCAGGTGCTCTTGAAAAATTCATCCATATCTGGCCCACTGTTACAGCCTACATTAACACAAAGGTGCAGGTCAGCAGACCACAGAAAGAGCAACTCCAAGAGTTGCTAACCCACTCCACGCCCACCAGTAGCTCAAAATTACAGACACGCTTTACATTTGAGTGTAGAACCTGGAGAAGCTCCATATAAGTACAGGGAGATCTTGGCATCTTCACTCAGCCAAGATCTAAACCAGATTCCCTGCTGCTGTATATTAATTTGTATGTAATGTAGTCTGACGGTAAAAATAGATGTAACTAAGAGAATGTAGAGGCTTAAATAAATTGATTAACTGAGCATAATGTTAGTCCTGACAGGCCAGCGAATTAATCCCAGCTCTTCTCAACTGCTGGTTTGAAGCTCCGCCCACATCAGCTGATGCTCCACATTAAAGAAAAAAAAGAAAGCTGACCCACTCCACTCATTTTTTTTTTTTCAAAGCATACCCAGTGTGGTTTTTATAATTATGCTTTTATTCAAAATCAAACAACATGTCAGGTTTTCTAGGACACAGTTTTTGCAGAGCAGAAGTTCCCTCGAAATTTACCTCTGAGATATGGGCGTGACCGTTGGTGCAGAGCAACCCCCCCTTCCTCTACCTATAAATGAGAGCTCTCTGTTTACATGCACTCCTGCTAGCTTACAGCCCCTCACACCCCCAACAGTGCAACAAAAAAGGTGAGCAATATTGGACCAAGCCAGCCATACAGCTTTGAGCCAGATTCCAGCTCAGACGAAGAAAACAAATAAGTACATGAATCTAATCGTCTGCAAGTGGATGGATCAGAATAGAGCAGAGCAGGGAGCTTGGGGTTTTCGCATCATTTCTACGTCATAAATATGATCTTTTTCAAAAAGCATTTTTGCGTCTGTTCTTGATTTATAACAGTGGAAAAACGAAATGCAATTTGAGCTTAATATTTCTTTATATATGTCCTCCATCATCGGAAAAATGCCACAAGAACATGGTAATAACACCAAAGAGAGTGGGTCTTTAAACAAAAAATACCATGCAGACAAACTAAACTTGCCATTTCTTGCAAGCTGCTTCCAACTATTCTTCCACTCTCTTCCTTTCTTCCTTTACTTTTTCTGTACTCCTCCCTTTATGCCGTATTTGAAGTGATCGTTATGTTAGTAATATTGATCTTTGCTTTGTTCTGCATTATGTATCTTTGTTACAGCCCTTCCATAGCACTTGAAAGAGCAGGGCACTGTCAGAAATAATTATGACTGAAGCGAATGTTAGAACAGTTTTACAACCCCCCCCCCCCTCCTCCAAAAAAAAAAAAAAGTGAATTAATTAATAAATTAAAATAAAACATGAAACAGAGCATTCACCGAAATGACAGGTGGAAGCTGCCCTTCATGCCTTTAGCTTTGGGTTAATAAAGTAATGTCTACCCTCAGGGGTTAGTAGTACTATCATGCATTTCAAATCAGAGGTCATTATTTTAATTTGTGTGCCCTGCAGCTTTGTTTCTGATGACTGCACTGATGGGTGCAGAAGGGGAACCCATTTTCCAACCTGGAGAAGGGATTTTTATAAAAAAAAAAAAAAAAAACACTCAATACACCTTATCTGAATTTGTCCCCTATGATTTTTCACAAAATAAACACAGTGAATAAACTGATATCTGAAGTCTTCAGAATAAAGTGTTATACAGCTGTTTGTACTGCTCATACACGACGAAGCAGATTTATGATTTATTGATCACAAATCAATAAATCACAACTGAGGCTTTGGTTTGAAAATGTTTACTTTATCTTATCAAAAGCTCTCATTACTTCATCAAAGTCTAGATTGGAGATAAAAAATTATGTTTGCTGAAGGCAAGATTATCAAAGGATCAAAGTTGAACACTTTAGCATGATAGCAATATAATAAATATCCATATAGGACTGCAGGGTTACGGAGAGGCTTCAGAAAGAAAGATAATTAAATTTAGTTTTTTTTTTGTCCACATACAGAAGGCAAATATCTAAAAATGTTTCTATTTCATCTCATGTTTGACTAGCGTAGTCAACAGTCAAAACTATTGAAAACTGTTAGTTCTCATTCTGCAGGTTAAAACTGAGTATTTGTTGTGAAATATAAACATTTCACAAATGATGCTTCGTTCCAAGAAGTGTAACGAAAAAAGACAAATTCAGCTTTGTGCAAAAAACGGAGGGAGAAGTCTAGGCAAAGATGCCCAGATTTCCCTCTCCCCTGCCACTTCCTCCAGCAGCACTTGGGGGACCCCGAGACGTTCTTAGGCCAGCTGAGAAACATAGTTTCTCCAGGGTGTCCTGGGTCTACCTCCGCCCAGTGGGACATCCCTGAAAAACCCATCCAGGGAGGCGTCCAGGGGACATCTGAACCAGATGCCCGAGTCACTCAACTAGGTCCTGTCGATGTGAAGGAGCAGCAGCTCTACTGCAAGCTCTCTCCAGGTAACTGAGTTTCTCACCCCCTCTCTAAAGGAGCGCCCAACCTATGGAGGAAGCTCGTTTTAGCCGCCTTTATTCGGGACTAGCTAAAAAACTGAATGTAAATGCAAAAAAGGACAGCAAACAACAAGACTTAAAAACCGTGTAAAACACAGAGTCTGACGAGACGTTTCTGGATTCAATCTTTGTCCTCTTAAGTTCATCTCAGACACCTGCTATCCTGACAAATCCTAATTAATTTTTAACTAAACTTAGCTGTGAACAGGTGAGATAATTGTGTGGTTTTAACCTATTTTATTTTTCCTGAGATTAGAGCCTTGATCACATCACATCAAAATGAAAAGTTTGTATGACAGGCCTGAATTTCACCAACTTCACCCTTACTAATCCTTACGTGTTTGTTATATAGGTGTTCACTATGACCTGTAGCCTGTAGCATGCCCGTAGATAAAAAAAGTGCATGAACATCTTCTCTCCATGGTTTCACTGAGTGCTCCACGAGCTTGATATTTCATACAGATCACCTCTGTGCCTCCAATAGGTTTGATCATTTATCGCCTGCAGACAGCCTGTATGCCTCCCTAAGGGGAGTTGTGACAAAGGGGCAAATAGGAAGATGGGAAGAAGAGTTTTTTCTTTTATGACTGAAAACATACAAAGTTCTGGTACTACAGCTCAGGTCTGCTTAATACTTTACTTTGAAGGTCGCTCGCTGAGCTCATTACTATTTCTAACTCCTAAAAATACCACATTCTACTCAGTTGAATACTGTAAAACACACAAAGACATCGCTGCTCACGCCGTTCATCCTGATTGATCACAGATTAGTAAACCCAACACTCTGCAAAAAAAGACTCATCTCTCAGATAAGACTCAAACAGAACATGTTCATGGACTTAGAGATGGCCCCAGTCTATTCTTACACTAAACAGAAACTTTTCTGTCGGTTATTGTGCTTCATTTGCCACAAATTGGGACAAATCTTTCCAATACAATATTTGACCAAACAGATTGGCTGGCAGTGGCGTAACATCAGTGAAAAAGAAAGAGGCACCTGGCAAAGAAACCTAACAACTTCCTCTTTCCTTTCCCTTTCAGTTCAGGCTGTCTTAGTCATTAGCAGATATCCTGATACCATCTCAGACACCTGTTCTCTCCTTGCAGTTCTGCTTCTACATATTCTCTCTGTCTGCCTCTTGCTTCCATACACTCTCTGCCTGCTCTCCTCCTCTTTCTTATCAGCTTGATGGGTCTGGAGAGAACAAATTAGACCGGCTAAATTAAGCCACACGCAGAGCTGAAGTGTAGCTGGAGGAAAGCCGTGCATGTGTCTTTATATGTGTGTGTGTGGGAGGTAAGGACAACAAACACACTCAAACTTGGGAGCTGTTTAAAAATGGGTAAAACTGATTAAATCGGATAGGCCTCAAGAGCTGGATTTTGTTCTAAATGTAAAGATGTGAGATTATTTAACCAGAAGGGAAAATACAAAGGTTGAGGAGGAGGGAGAAAAAGCAGTGACAGTCTGAGAGGGAGAGATAAGAAAGTTGTTTGTGGTTCATGCTGTAGCAGGAAGAAGCTGGGAGCCTTTGGGTCAGAACTTCATCGTCAAACTTTCTCCTATTTTGTTTTTTTCCGCTGGTTATGGGTATTTGTTTGTGACAAGTATGTAAATATATGTCTTTTTTAAAGTGTGTCTTACTCAATTGAGTCTTAATCATCTTATTTCAAATTATTTCATTATTTTATTCTGTTTTGCATGCTAGGTAGCATTGACTGCTGCAAAAACTTTGGATAAATGTTTTTTGACCAGGATCTATCATTTAAGGCTCACATATCTCAGGCGTGTAGAACTGCCTTTTTTCACCCGCGGAATATGCTAAGATCATAAATATACTTTCTAAGAGTGATGCTGAAAAACTCATCCATGCATTCGTTACGTCGAGGCTGGATTACTGTAACTCCTTGTCAGCAGCGTGTCCTCAGAGTTCCTTAAGAAGTCTCAAGTTTGTTCAGAACGCAGCAGCTAGATTGTTAGCAGGAACTAGCAGAAGAGATCACATCACTCCTGTTTTAGTTTCACTTCACTGGTTCCCAGTTGATTCTAGAAATCAAGTTCAAGATCCTCCTGTTAACCTATAAGGCCTTACATGGACTGGCCCCGTCCTATATCAAATACCTCATAGTCCCTTAACCACCCAAACAGAACACTTCGCTCGCAAAATGCAGGACTGCTTGTGGTTCCTAGTATTAATAAAAGTACAGTTGGAGGTGGAGCGTCTGGCCACCAAGCCCCTGTTTTATAGAATAAACTCCCAGCTCATGTGAGAGAGGCCGACTCAGTTTCTAGATTCAAAGTTAGACTGAAAACATTCCTCTTTGGACAGGCTTATTATCAGACTAGTTAGTATTCAGAGATTATTTAACTTAATGTCAATGTGTATAAATTAAACTTAATAACAATATCTGTTTGTTTTAAAAGGCTGCTAGAAGTTGAAGCTGGGGTAACTATGGTGCTCTGGGGTTCTGTCCTCTTTTCTCATCTACTTCTCCCTTCCTTCTCTTCTCTATTCTTGATCATTATTCATCATTTAGTTCTCCATGCCTCTGTTTGGTGCAATGCGATTCATGTACTGTCCCTCTTTCCCTCTCCCCTCCTGGGGAGTGGGAGTGCTTCCAGATTCCAGTTGGCTCATCCGTGCTCCTGTTCCTGACCATGTACCTCGTCTCTGCTACTGCTCCAACACTTGGCTGTGGATCCTGTCTACGGCTCGACTCCGCGCCCCTGACTGTCCCCCCAACTTTGGCTGGACGAAGCTCGTCTGCTGGACTTTAAATATGTAGCTGTAGCGTTAGATAAGTTAATTCTTCTCTATAAGTTCTGGTAAATCGCCTGTCCGTCCTGGGGGAGGATCCCTCCTTAATGTGGGCACCCCTGAGATTTCTTCGTTTTTTCCGGAATCCGTTTTTTTTCTTTACCGCGAAGGGGGTCTAAGGGCAGGGATGTCCAGTTTGGCTTAGTCAGTATGTTAGTTCAATTTAATATTTTCCTATTGAATTCTATGTATTCATGATCCTTTTGATTTTATGTTTAACTTTTACAATTACCGGTACCTATACGAAAGCCCATTGAGACGACTGTTGTGAATTTGGGCTATACAAATAAAATTGAATTGAATTAATTTTCCCTCTGAAATGATGCTCTGTGATACTTAAAACAATGTTTAGCATATATACCATTTTCTTCCACTGGTTAATTCCCAAACGACAGCTGTGGCAGAGTGAGGTCGGTGCACGCTAGGTAGCCATTACCATGACAATGTGTTACACCACTTTTAAAATAGTCTGCTTCTTGTGGAAAACTATTTAAAGATAAAAAAAAAACTAACAAGATCAATTTAAGATTTATTTAATTTTTTTTCCCTTCATAAGTGGCCAAGGTATGAATGGGATAATGTCCGACAAGGTGTCAATCTTCAGAAATTAATGGTCTTCGCGGAAGTGAGGACATAAATTTGTGTTGAAGAGAAGTCAAGTGGCTCACAGGAGACAATAGTTATAGCACAGTTAGCATCGTTTTTTTTAATTCATTTTAGGGGACTGGGAGGATTTTACACCCCAACCTCTCAGTATACCCAAACTTGATTGTTTAATATCATATCAATCAAGTATAAAAATGACACTAAAGTCAAGGGTCATAAATAATTGATCTATTTCCCTTCTTGCTGTCTGTCTTGGCTCGTGGCAATTTTTCTTTGTGATAAAAATGGGGAGCCACTCGCTCTTCGTCTCACCGTCCTCATTACTCATAAGAGAGAAAGTGTTTTTAAAACCGGCTCTCATCTGCACTCACTCCCTCCTTTGCCCTCGGATAACAAAATGGGGGGAACATCTTTACAATCAGCCTCTTCTCGACAAAATGATAAAGTTAGCCTCCTTATTCACTTATTTGACAGCCTTTAAGGGAGCACTTTGCATTTATCATACATGTCCTTCATCTCTCCTATACTTTTGAAGTGTTGGGTGAGAAAAAACATTTACTATAGCATTTTACTGAGTTATATGAACCACCCTCATGCCCTTCCCCCTCCTTTCATTTGATCCCTCATCCTTCATTTTCTATATAGCCCATAATGAGTGTGGAAGGTGAAGAATCCCTCTGGATGCTGACAGTGACACAGCCATCCCAAACTGGCTGCATGTGTGAGTCTCTCACCAGCAGCGAATAGTAGATTTTGAAGCCCGGCTTTGCCACAAAGTAATCATCAGACTTGAAGGTGACTCTCAGCACGTTGCTTTTAGACTTCAGACTTGGAGGTGCGTTCTGCCCACACCAGCGGCCCCAAATTATGGTGCTGGTCTCCGCCTGGTCCTCCACCTCAACAAAGTCATACCTGGAATGGGTTCAAAGAAAAATAACTGAGTTTTAAAAATAGAGGTGAAAGTGTCATGTCTTTAGAGATTGAATGTGATTTGTGCTTCAGTTGATTGTGTTTGTTTACAGTCAAATGGTCGTCGCTAACTTCATGCACTAGGATTTGCTGATTAGCCAAGACCTTGACTGATTTTGAACTCCTCTCCCCCCTAATTAATTCGCCGCACGCTAGGGTGACATTGCTCAGGAGGGTAGTTAGCAACTAAAAGAAAGTTTGTGCAGTTTTTTTAAACTCGTGGGAAGTCTCTGTCTTCAAATGTGTGAATGCATCCATATTTTCACCATGCACTGACTGTAGCTGTATCTACTGTAGCTGCTGGCACAGTGTAGCAGTACTTTTGATGAGAACCAAGCAGGTTCATAGTAAAAATCATTATAGGAAATTATGTCATTCTCATTAATCTTTTGAAATCACAAAAAATAAAAATAAAAATGTATCTCATTTTTTGTTTGTTTTGTTTGTCAATCTGAAACAAAACCATGATTGAAAACTCGAAGTTTGAACTAGATTGTGGGGAAAGTAAAAGGTTACATCTCTAGTGGAAACAATGCTAATAAACGCAAAAAATCCACATGTCTGTATTATATTTTATTTATGTTTATTTTTTCATAACTAATAATTCATTGTAAAGGAGCTCCTGAAAGGCAAAAAAGAATTAAACTGATTTGAAAGAAAAAAGGATAAGATGTTTTGGTTTCAGACTAGTTTATTTTTGCAAATGTGTTTGATAGAAACCTCCCTTTTCAAGATATAAACATTTAATAATATTTAAAATTAGTAATGTAATGTAGTATTTAATTTAGAAAATGAGAACATTTACAAAAGTAATCACAGTACACATGGCAGGAATAATTTTCTGTTCTTTTCTTCACCTTCTGTGTATTTCTTGGCTTCTTCTCCTTTACTTTTCAGCAAAATGCTTACAAAGACAGCTGAGTTGCATATTGGGATTAAACGGTCTATTTTCTTCCCTCGGCCCTCAAGGACAAACTTTATTTATTTCTTGCCAAGAAAGTAAGCTCCCACCATCTATCTCCCTCACATCCTTTCAATCACACTTTACCACTGATGTTCTAATGGCCGTACATTACCAAGCAGCTCTTCTTTGCTGTCTTTTAAGCTCTATTTTTATGCAATAAACTTGTGGTGTCCTCTTAGTCACGTCAAACTCAAATTTCCATCATTCTACTTCAAACTTTTATAATCTCTTTTGTCTTTTATCTGACTTTTTCCACTTCATATGCAATGCTTCAGTTCCCTCTCTTGTTTTTAGTCGCTGTCTAAATCCCTATTTTATTTAAGTATTGCGCTCTTCATCTCATCTTTATTTCCTCTCAGTTTGATATGCTGTAATCACATTTTCTGAATGTCACTGGCTGCATCTGGGTTACTTTTCTATGTCTCCATACTCAGTGTCAGCTCCGTACCTGCAAACCCCATTCTCTGGCTCCTCCAGACCGAACTGCGCATCAAACTCCAGGTGTATGCGGCTCCCTGGCGCTGATAGCAGTTTCCATGACAACAGCAGGTTGCGAGGATAAGCGTTGGGGTAGCGCGGGCTCTGGATGAACCCACCCGCCGATGTTACCACAATGTTTTCCTCTTTCTGGTACAAGTCTGTGGTGAGGTGATTGCTGTCTGTTAGTGGTTACAGCTAATCAGTTAGTTTGTCCAATTCACAGAAATATACAGACAAAATACAAGATGACTGGCAAAAAGCAAAGACATGGTGATATTGACAAAAAGAGAGTTACACACCTCTATAAAGGCTCAGGTTTTTATTCAGTTTTTGTTGTGATTGACATATAATAGAACATTTCCATATTTAAAAACAAACTAACTAACTGGGGATTCTTATTGCTCCATTTTGATTAATAACTTCTTGCTTAACCTTGAAGAAGCAGCTTTTACAAAGCAGTGTTTACAAATATCAACAACAAATTATTGTGGCTCCAAAACAAATCAAGCTCATCTAATGATATTGTTAATATTTAAACAACATTGTGCATTTTGAAGGCTTTATTTAGAATCATTTGTAACACTTAGGAACATTATCAAAGCTGTATGTCAATGAAGACGGAAAAAGTTGAGGTTTGAAATGTATTAATGGTAAGAACCAAACAAACAACTCACTTAAAAAATGGAAAAAAAAATTGTAGCAGAAAGAGGCTTCTGAAAACCAGAGAAGAGTTTCCAAAAATGCTACTTGGTACTCCCACTCTAACTATATTACTATCTATTGCAAAAGCGTTCCCAGTGGTCTTTTGATTATGAATATGCAGCTTTTAGCCTAAATGAAAAAAAACAAAAACAAACCTGAGGTATTTTTGAGACACATTTTCTGCAGAGTGGCAGTAGTTTATCAGAAACTTGCCTCTGAGTTGTGGGTGGGACTATAGGCACAGAGCAAGCCCACCGCTGATATCCCATGATCTATTTGTTTATGCTATAGCGACTGGATGGCTCAGTTGGCTTCTTTTCCTAGGGGGCGTGATAAGCTTCTTACAGTGTGGGTCCTTGGCCAAAATCCTTTTGCGCTGCTGTATAACTATATAGCCATAAAGGGGCCCAAGTCTGGGTCCCCCTGTGCCGGTCCCCAGGCCAGATAAGATACAAGGGTTGTGTCAGGAAGGGCATGCGGGGAAAAACTCAGGGAAAGCTGGTTTGCTGTGGCGATCCCTGAAGGGATATGCTAAAAGGTGAACAACAGCATTTGTTTACACTCTCCTGCTAGCTTACAACCGGTCACAGCCAACCTAACATTACTGGTGCAAAACAAATGCTGAGCAATATTGGAGCTATCCAGCTGACATTGCTTAGCTAAATGCCAGCTCAGATGAGGAAAATGAAAATGTAATTGGATCTATATGTCTACAAGCGGATGCATCAGAAATGAGGGAAAGAGCGATACTTTGGCCCGCCCATTTTAGTTGCTGCATCAGAAATAAAATCAGGATTTTTTCGTCTACTCCTGATCCATCACAATTTCTATACAGAAATACTCAAAAATCGAGTTTATATCTTAAATTTTTATATATATCCTCCATCATGAGTGAAATACCACAAGAACATGTTAAAATAAACAGAAACACAATTTCCATCAGCGTGGGTCCTTAAAACAAAAATTACTCCAAAAGTTCTTATGCACTGTATAACAGCTTAACATTACGTGGTTTTCGGTCTAAAACTTGCAAATCCCAAAATAAAGTAGCTTTATGTTGTTTAAAGACCCATTCCAATGATGATTGTGGGACATCACTGATTGGAAAATGATGTTTGTTCACCTTTATCACCGGTATTTATTTGGCATGGCGATATCTTGGAATAGCTTCTGTCCTCAGCCACTAATACATTTTCCTACAGTTCAGGCATAACATCCTTCTGCTTTCCCTTTAAAATGTTTGTCTTTCTGAAATGCTTTTTTTTTTTTTAAACTTTTTGGTTTCTGGAATTTTGTTAATTTTTAAAATGTAATGTTCTTTGTTTATCGCTTGTTTGGCTTTTTTAACTGTAATCTTTAATGTGTTTTTGCACAGATATAATTCTTTCATGAGAAGTCCATGCTGTAAGATTATTGCAAATAAATTTAAAGGATACAACGATTAGAAAACAAGGGACCAGGAAAGTATCAGTCCAAAGAATTGATAGATCTTAAATCTATGAGCAGCTATGAAGCTAAAAGAGTTCCTGAGGTCTGTTGTTTTACTGACCTATATCTAAGGGCTGAGAATGAATGACTGATCAAAACACACTATACCTCCATATTTATGTCTCTGCTGTTTAAAGTAGCTCTATAAATTTAAGTATAAAAGCCTTTGAGAGATACAGAAATGAAAATGCCTGCTTCAAAGCAAGTGACAAAGAAACCATTTTCTGCCTTTTGTATTTATGAAACACATCATAATATAAAGAAATAGATTTTAAAATACAACACAAATGTTTGGGAAAACAGTGTTTTGATGGGATATGACCATATACTATAAAAACCTTTTTTACAAACAGTTCTGGCTTTTAGATTGAAAATGATCACAGTGGGGATTTTTTTGTTGTTGTTGACGTTTAGTCCCAGAAACCAAACTGATCAGAAAAAAGACCATACTCTGAGTTATTCTTGATAATGCTATGTTTATGTGTGTTTCAGATACAATCCTTTAAAAATACCTCAAACATACATTTTCTGATAAACACTGACATCCCATTCAGTGGGACGATGGCTGCCTCACTCATATACTTATCACACCCTATTTATAGTCACCATATTTATTAACGGCACTAATGTCAACTGGAGCCATCTTTATCCAGATCCCAGAGTTTGAATTGAATTTAATTAAAATAAAAAAAACATGTCTGCTTCTGTTTACCCAGCTTTGTGTAAGATTCAAACTCCCTGACTAGAAGGTCGTTGGTTCATTTCCCAGGTCTGATGGGATTTCATCTGGGTGGACCAGATGCCCAGCAGTTTTTACCTAATCCTCATAAGCCTTAACCCCGAGAAAGGTCTCCGATGATCATTTCTCCTGAGGAGGTGCTGAGCGGTCACAGATAGGAGTCTGTTAAAAAGAGATATGCTCTCCGTGGAGTTTTCACTCAGTAAAACAAGTAAGAAACCATTAAGTTTTGTCCATGTTTAATCAGCGTATGTTCACAAGCAGCAGCTTTGTGTAAATAAATCAGCAAATTTTGTTGTTGTTGGTACCGAATAACCACATTCATTTTTGAAAGAAGAGATGGGCCAAGTCAGTTCTAACAGGTAGAGACAATTTATTGAGATAATTTAAAGTTGCTATTTGTGTAAATGATACTTCATTACAAATAACTTGATTTAGGATGCTAATAAAAATTCACAGCTTGTTTGCACATTTGAACCTCAAATGTCTTAATCTTTTTAAGTTTTTTTTTTTTATTATTATTAAATCTATGCAAAAATCAAAACAAATATTTTCAGTTTCTATTTTTTGTTCCCTCATGTTGTCTGTTCTGTTTGGCTGCTTGCTGTGCAGCAGGGGCAACATAATCCAGGTATAATAACGATGACATAAATTTCCAGTAAATATTCTAAGATGCTGAATATTTCTGTGTACAAATAACAGCTTTCTGCTGTAAAGATAGTTTCACAGTCATCACCACTATAAAATGTTCTCTTGTAGCCTGAGAACCAAATCCATGGTTTTTGGTTTGTTTTTGTTATCAACTCAAAAAGGTGGAATAAAGGCGTAACTGAAATGCTCTTCTGTTCTAAATCTGTTTTTCACACAAACAAGGAGCATCACTTCTTGCACTGACATGCTTTTGCTTGAAGAGAGAAACACTTCAGTAAAGAAATCACTCAATCAAAATGTGTTGTTGCACAGCTTTTACATTCAGTCTTCCATATTTTACATATCAAAGAGTAATTGCAGGATTTCATATTAATCAATAATCCATATATTCAATGGATTAAGTAAAACAACTACACTTTGACCAAAATGTCTAATACGTTAAATATTAGGTAGAACAGGAAACTATTATACAGAAGGTAAACTATGAACAGAAAGTTTGATATAACTTAACTCTTGTGCTATCCTAGGCCACGTCATCTAGACCAGTGTTTTTCAACCAGTGTGCCGCGGCACACTAGTGTGCCGTGGGAGGTGGTCAAGTGTGCCGTGGGAAATTGTCCTCATTACCTGATTTAACAACATTTTCCATCTCCAGGATTTCAGCTCTTTGTTCATCCAAACAGGTCCTGATAAAACACTAAGAAATTAGCTATATGAACGATCATAAAATACTTTTTTCTTTTTGTTTATTTGATTCTATTAAAAACATTTTGATAAGAATGGCGGTACCGCGATTTAGCAGCAACTAAAGCCGTTTTCTGAAAAGTCCCGCCCCTTTACCTGTCTCCACCAATCATTCTTGGATTCTTAATCACATGTCATCAGTCTGACCAATCAGAAGTGGTTAAAGTCTTCACTTCCTTGCTCTGAATTCTGCTCCTAAAGTCTCTCAGTTCCAACAAAAATACAAGCTAAAGCTCATCTTTTGCGGTCTAACTTTCCACAGAACCCGGTGTCAGACCGTGGAACTGGTGAAGAAAACCATGAAGCTCAGAGACGCTAGTTTTTCTGCGTTCGGCTGATTATGTAACTACATCTCCCATGATGCATTGGGTTAAAAGTGACAGCGTGAGCGTGTCGGCGCACAACGAGTCTCTCCTCTTAACGTCTTGAAACAACAGCGAACACAAATCAAAAAGTTTTTAAATCTTTTAACTTAACTTTTATTACATCTATTAGATAAAACAGCTGCAACTTCCAGCTTTTTCTGCCACAATTATCACAAAAAGGCATGTGAGATCTTGGAGGGACTGTGGATCAATACAGACTGTTTTTATCCTTTTTTTTTTTTTTTTTTAATGCCAGTGTGCCGCGGGATTTTTGTCAAGGTTAAAGTGTGCCGTGGCTCAAAAAAAGTTGAAAAACACTGATCTAGACCCACTAAACAGTGCTCTGAACCTTTTTTCTTCAATGATTTGTGATCTTCACTGGTGTCCATGGATTACATAAAATCTTTCCACCTTTATCCACATTTGTCATGGTAGGGAGAACACGTCAATGTAAGGGTGGGGTCATCTAAGATAGCACAAGGGTTAAAATGATTATACAGAATAAAACCAACATTAGGCCATGAGCAGCATTGTAGGGCCCACAGACACTAACCATTCCTTCCCTCGCCACCCCAACCTGGTCTTTCAGTCCAGGACTCTTCCTGGACCAGTAAATATGTATTTGTTATCGACACTAACTTATAATACAACAACAACAACAACAAAACTCTCAAATTTAGATATGAAAGACATTAAATCTGAAACTTCCAAGTAACCTGCCTTCACCTACAAGTGGCTGGGATAGGCTCCGGCAGCCCCGTGACCCTAAAAGGGATAAAACGATTAACAAGATAAATGTAATTAATAAATCTGAAACTTTTTAAATCTTTATTTCATTTTTCAATTTTTCTTTTTAACTTTTATTTATTCCAATTTAAAAGGATCTATATCATGCAAAATAAAGTTTTTGAGCCTTATGATGCTCATTCCTCACTATAAACAACCCCAAAGCAGTATTTTGATCCATTTACGCATTTTTTTAGTTTTCCTCTAAAAAGCTGTGCTTTGATCACCAGCCCCTACCAATCCACAAAAACGAGTGGGTCCTCACATTGTGACGTAAATAAGGGAAAATAGCCCCTTCCAGGAAGAATCTGTGCTGTCAGCGCTGCCCCCAGGCTACCAAAAACACTCACTTTCTCTACGAAGCTAGCGTTGATCTGCAATAACGCTTTCATTTTAAATGAACAATATATAAATCCATCTTGGCAAAAAGAGAAAGTCGATGCCGTGTAGGAAAATGAACTGCAAAAAAAACAAACAAACTCATATTTCATTAGAAAATTGTTCCTTAGTGTGACAAAGGTAATATCATATATGGTTATAGTTTTCTCTGAAAGACTTAAGAAAAGCTTAATATAGGCTCTTTAAAATGACTTTTTGATTTACATTAGTAAGTTTTATTGTGTGTGTTGACCACCCTCTGTTTTTTTGCATATCTGTGCTTTATCTGTTCATCATCCATTCCTTACATGTTTAAACGTTTTGAATTCTAAATATTGAAATACTAAACATGATGTTTTCTTTGCCAGTTTTTATAAGTGATTCTCAAATTTGTGGTTTTGCAGAACCCATCTTTTAGAAATGAATGAAATGAAATGAAAAAATGAAATAATTTCTGTTTCCCTGCAACAAGCTGCATAATTTTCCCCATTTTTCAACATTCAGATTGCTGTGTTTGCTCAAATATGAAATGTGATTAAATCAACACTTTTGGGTCTAATTTTCTTCTTACAAATTTCCCAATAAATGAAAGATTTCTGGTGAAAAGTGGGGGAAAAATCAGAATAAATGTGCTGTGTTGCATGCACTTACTGGCTGGCCCCTCATGTTCAGACACAGTCTGTCTAACACAAACACACACACACTGACTAAAGAAACTGTGACAGCAATGTCGCGTGGCTGTGTGGTGAGTTCGTGTGCACCGTGAGCAGATGGAAGCAAACAGTATTTGTGGATGAGGTTTTGAGAGAAAAGTTCTGAATATCTGCATGAATTTGTGTCAGGAAGTTGAATGTGGGCAAAATCTCACTAATTAAATTTGGCTCTCCCACCTACAGTGGCAGGGTGTGATGTTCTTCATGGCTCAGAGATCTATTCCTGATTCAAGTGCCAATCACACGTTTATTACTCAACAATGCTGTCCGTGACAGACTGAAATACAGCTCCTGTGAGAGATTACTGGAGTCACACAGGAAGTCTGCAATGAAGGCTAAGGCAGGAGTCTGATTTCCCTTTTTCATCTTTAATCAAGGGTGGGATTTGGGACTGATAGCTGTGCATTTTATTGCCCAACTTTGTTCTTCTGTTGGAACAAAACTTTTTTTTTTTTTCCTGAAATAAAATATTTTTTCTTAATGGCATTTCACACGTTCCTACCTAGAGATAATATATATACATATGCTTTTATTTCGATGATCCAACCCTTATTTGCACATTAATAATAAAGAAAAAAGCAAATATGAATTCAAACAGCTGCAGTAAATGCAATTATCCAGCTATATTCTAGGAATGTCTGGGGGAAAAAAATGAGTGTGACTCCTTTTCCTTTGATTGGAGTTTTTCAAACACCAACAGTTAATAAACTATTATGCCCTTTTTACTACTAATAATGTTTTGCAAGTTTATGTACAAACTTAAAAGACAAGGAGAGAAAAAGCCCTGCTTAGCTTTCACCTTCAGCTTTTGGTCTTCCTCACAAAGAGTGAAAGGCCAGAACTAAGCAGCGAAAAAGCATTTCAATTAAACGGTCAACACAGAATGAAGCTTTTTGCAGACGACATTGAATTACCTCAGTCAGCTTCAATCATCATGTGAAACAACTTCTGACTCAGTCATGCAGTCTGCTTTTACACCGATTCAATTCAGAAGAGGACAGACATGCAGCTTTGGCTTGAAAGAAACTTATAAAATGTGTTTTTATATGCAAACATATAGGTTACTGATTGATTCCTCAGTTATTCCCACTTTTTCAACACAATACAAGTATTAAAAAAAATAGCTTGCTAACAAAGCAACTTCATTTTTAAATAAGCATGAAAATGGCATATTCTGCCCCTTTTTAGAGGGGGTGGAGGATGTGTGCACATCTGTACTACCCTACACTGTGTTTGAAATGGTGATTGTGTGCATGTATGTCTGCACTGGCTGTTTATGGGAAAACTTAACTTGCTCCTGAGAGCATTTCAACCCATGAGATATGACCAAAGCCTTTTCCATCTGTGTGTGTGGGTGTATGTGTGTGTGTGTGTGTGTGTGCATGATGATGCTGCTTTTCAAAGCCTGTGTTGGCTCCACTGTTTTGCCACTCTCTCATGACAAATCAGCTTTAAATATTCTCTCCTGTTTCTTGGTCACGCTCACAAACGCACAGAGGCATGAAAAAAGGCGCAGACATGCATGCACACAAACACACGCCCATACGCACACACATAAAGAGACACACCCTGGGGGCGAACACTGCATGTTGTGGGGTGTCAGCTTTGGTAAGCATAGGCTCGCACCCCACTTCTCGCCACTACTTCTTGTTTAGAAGTGTTCTCAATCTCGTGTTCTGCTCCCTTTTTTTGTTTCCTTTTACTAACGAAAAAAGCTTATTTCTATAGTTAAATAAAAGAAAAAATATATAATTTCAAAGAAAACAATAAAGTTATCTTAGTAAAATTTTGTTGAACTGTATTCAGCTTTATGCTCTCTTTCTTCTCTCAGATTATTACCTCAGTGAAGGGTTTGTCTGTTGCTGAAACCAATCAAGCTCTGTAATTTTCTTTGACTTGGAGACTGCATGTTTGTGCAGGGAGTGCAGAAGTGTTGGGAATTGGGATTTTGAAGTGCGCTCATGACACAGTCAAGCGAAACAGAAAGGATTGAGAAACAGAAGGTACTAGTTTTATCCACTCTAAATACGTCTCAAACAAAAGCTGTGAGGATCGTCTAGTACATTTAGAAGGTTAAGGAGGACTTCACCGGATCTGCTGAAGGACTCATTCTAGCTAACATCATACATTTTTGATGAGCACAAATACATTTATGTATATTGTTATAGTTAAAGGCATCATTTTAGTTTTTTTTTTACTTTGAAATTGTGTTTTCTGTCTCTGATTTTCTGTCACTGTGGGAAGTTTTCTTTTTTTAATTTCTCTCCTGCTACCTTTACATTTTTTCTTAATTGTACAGAACACCTGAAATGCTGAGGACCTGCAATGCAGCATTCAAATTCTTAGCATCTTCTGGTGTGGCCACACCCTCCCTTCCTCCCCCCAGTTGGCAGCAAAAGAGCTGACTTTTGTTCTCTGTTTATAAAGGCTTTGGTTCTTAAAATGTTTGGTTATCTTTCTAAATAGCTGCTTTTTTTGTAAATAAAACCTGTATTACTTTTATTCCTGCGGTCTTTGTGAGAGTTTTTGAGTTACAGCCTTAGTCACAGCTGCCCTCATGGGTAAAAACAGGCTGTCTCTAGGCTAAAAGCGGGAAAAAGGGACATGCAGGTGACCCACACAAGTAACAGGGTGCACCGCTTGGTAAACCCCTTAGAGAGAAAATGTACATACACATTTTCCCCTACGGGCATGCTGAAGGCGATAGGTCATAGTGAACACACAGGCATGTTGTACAGATTTTGTATTTTTTCGACCCCCCCAAATCCTGCAGACCAGCATAACTAGGCTTCCAGTATTTGCATGCAGTCAATGATACTCATACCTAACTAACAAATAGTGTGGCTTAAGGATTTAAGGACACCGTATGAAAGCATCATGTCATGAGTGCATGCAACTTCCATCAGCCTTACAGATATTTCACAATAAACTTACCACACACACAACAATGGTACGTTCCATTTTCATGAGGAGAATAAGCCTAGAGGGAACTGCAAGACACACCTGTGCTCCCCTTAAAATGCAGCCGCTCCTTTCTATGGCCCTCTATTGGCCCGGACAACCTAAAAACCTGCGGCACAACCCCCTGTATCGGGGCAAGTCACGTAGGCTTAGGGCGATTCCTTTATGTCACATCCTTTTGCAGTCCTCTAGACTGGGCTTAAACATATATACCCCTTGTGCTATCCTAGGCACTTTAACATTGGGAGTGGGGTTCTCTAGACCCCAAAAGACAGTGCGCTGAACCTTTTTTCTTCAATGATTTGTGATCTTCACTGGTGTCCATGGATTACATGAAATCTTTCCACCTTTATCCACCTTTGTCATGGTAGGGAGAACACGTCAATGTAAGGCTGGGGTCATAGGATAGCACAAGGGTTACACTAGGATGTAATGCCAAAAGAAAAGAACACATGCAGACAAAGTATCGTGAATAAGAAAAACTTGCAAATGCACACATATCTATGTCCAAACACAACCACTATTACAAGTTACAGGTATAGCTATACACACACACTGTCTTTGAATGTTCAAGGACAGGAAGCTGGAATTGGGAAAACACAACCAAAGTTTTTTTTAACACATACAAAAGGGAAAACATCACAATGGTCTGTGGCGTAGAACTGCTGTCAGCTTCTCTCATCTATGTGAGTCAACCGCTACCAAGAGAAAACAGCCACTCAGTCCCAAATCTTAAATATATTTTTCTTTCTCTATATAGAACAAGATACTACAGTGTAACCAATGTCTGTTTGCTTGAATAAAACATGTTCAAAGCAATGTTGTTGTTTGAAACATGTGAACTGAAGTTTTACTTTAGATTTTTTTGCCCCACAGTGACATGTTTTGGTTTTCTGCAGTGGATGTTTGTTTTAACATGATCTCATGCTTCTTTTTCTCAGGTTTTACCAACGCTAAAACTAAAAATATGATCCTTTTTCATGCGTACATCCAATGAAATTGTATGTGAACAGGATCTTTTCTTATTTAATTACAGTTTCAGGAAGCCAAAATAAAATGCATAACGGTCTTTCATTTCTAAAATTCTGAACTGCCATTTGTTAGAAAAGATAATAAAACACCTGCAATAATATTCTTGGCAGCTATTGGTCTTTCATTTTGTTAAAAAAAAGTTCTTTATCAAAAGAAAATTTAGAACATCTGCTTTATATTGGTTTTCAGAAAATAGCGGTTTTTATTTTTATTATTTTAGAATATTCATCCGTATCTCATAGGCATAGACATTATGCCAATACCATCTCTGTGCCAAACAGTTTGATGGATTATAATCTTATTTTTAATTAAACAACAGTCGTCTCAATGGGCTTTCGTATAGGTAATTGAAAAAGTTAAACATAAAATCAAAAGGATCACGAATACATAGAATTCAATAGGAAAATATTAAAATGAACTAACAAATTGACTAAGCTATACTGGCATCCCTGCCCTTAGACCCTCTTTCGCGGTAAGGAAAAACTCCTAAAAAAACGGATTCCGGAAAAAACGAAGAAACCTCAGGGGTGCCCACATGAAGGAGGGATCCTCCCCCAGGACGGACAGGCGATTAACCAGAACTCATAGAGAAGAATTAACTTATCATTGCATTTACAACTGTTCTCTACAGTAAGCATGACTGACTTTTTAATTCCGCAAACATCTATTTTGAAGTGTATTACTTGTTATTCATTGACATTTGAAAGTGACTTTAAATATTAATTTGCACACATTTTGAAGCAGGAATGGAGAGAATTTTTTTTTAATCTGGTTTACTTTTTAAAAATCTGTTAATTGTCTGGAAGTTTGACTATAAAACATTGCATTACATCCATATTCTGTGAAACACATCCATTATGTCAGTGGCCTAATTCAGTGCTTCTCAACAATGCTCCTTGGATGTTTTCAATGTTACACAAACCCATTTGATTGATGTGTTAAATGCAGGAAAGCAAAAATGGCAGTGTGCGCTAAATACCAGGGTTGGTAAAAACTGGCCAAGCCGTATAGAGTCTGTCCTGAGATCAGGAGGTCATGGGTTTGAATCCTTTGGTTGGGTCATATTAAAGAATAAAAAATGGGGAAATTTGTTTGAAGGGTTAAACCACCAAAAGGTTCCCAAACGGCGGCTATGATCTTTAGAAGATGGGTCACAGAAAGCACAGAAAGGAATTTTCCAATGACCATCTAATGGGATTTCAACTTTAAGCGTTGTTTTAAAGTAATTTTGACCATTTTCTTATCGATCAGTATATTTGGTTTCATTTTGATCTTGACTCAGTGGTGCAATTTTAGTCTAAAGTTCTCTGTTTCTGATTAGGGCAGGATTACGGATTTTGATGCTACATAAAGCTTTTACTTACATTCATTTGATGTTGTCGTGTTTTTTCAATTTATTTTTCCCTGAGTTTATTTTTGAAAGTAAATATATTTTTCCATCAAAACATTTAAAAAATGTCTTTATCTATTAACCTGTATGCTTTCCATTTATTTTCTGCTTACCAAAATATCAAAGTTGAGCAACTGTGGATTTCTCTATCTGTATGGTGGTGCCTTTGTCTTTTTTTTATTTAGGTTGTTTTTTCTTTCTTTTTGAGTCAGAAAGGATAGTTCAGCATTATGTAATATTTGTCTGTGCAGACATTGCCAGTAATTATACGTAGAACAGTCCAAACCACTGTGGGGGTGTGGTGTCTCTGCATCCTCCACTCTTGGTGGAGGTAACACCCTCAGTGTGTGTCTGTGTGGGTGGATGTTTTCAGCGTGACAGTGGCAGCATGGAAGATGCTGCATTCAAAAGGAATCTGGGGTGATTGGGTGACTGCATTAATCTGTTATAAGATGCATAGAAGATTAGTTTTGTGTGTGCACTAAAGTGAAGCTGAAACATAGGCGCATCATGTGACTCGGGCCGGGGAGGGTAGACAAACAAACTTGTGATGACCTGTTCACTGAGCAGGACAACTACATACATCCTCAAAGAGGATGCCTCCATATGATGAACATATAAGCTGGAAAACAAACAGAAATTCAAAGAGTGACTTAAATTAAAAAGTGGAAACAGGAAGAAAAAAGGGTTGAAGAAGAGACGGACAGGGAAGACTGAGTGACACAAAGGAGGAAAGAAGTGTGAAAAAGCGAGAGAGGTACTGACGGCAGTACTTCTAATTGTGCTGACAGATACCAAGACATAAAACATGGACTACAGCTAAAGGCATGTCTGAATTACATTTACCCACTAGGCATGGAAATATTTATAAGATATAGAAATCATGGCTATTTTGACGTTTACAGCTTCATTATACATTCAATAGACATCAGTGCATAGCGGTCCATTGCACCTCACCACTAGTGAACTCATGCACTATATCTAACGTCATATTAAATATTAACCTAAAACTTTATTTTAACAAAACAGCATAAAGGAAAAATTAAAAGGTTTCTCAAACTTCATATAATGCAATGGAGGACAGTATTTGTAAAGACGCAGACAACAAGATCCATAATGCTAAAGGGCGATCTAATAATGTCAAAAAACAGGATCACTTTGGTGAAAGGGACTACTCAAAGTAATTATGCTAAAGTGTATATTAAGCACAGGCTGCTGCATCCTCATCCTCGTTGTTTTTTGGGGGATTTTTGTGGTTAAAATGTCCCAAGTTGGGTTTTGACCTGTAAAATTGTTGAAAAATGAAGAAGTTGATTTTCTGGTTCTCCTGAGGGAATATGCTGTTATGAATTTTGCATATGTATGCTGAATTCTGTTTTGATGCAAGTTTCTGAGATCTTTTCATCCCAGATAGATATTAAAAGAAATCTTTGCTACTTTTTGGAATGTAGAATTTTGTGATTACTATGAACAAAACCACAAGTGTAAAATTGCAGTGTTTATTTTTTATATATTTTAAATACTCCAATAGACAGCTAAGAACATCCCAATATAAGTAGATTTGTAGGAGATCTCTATCTGTGGGTATCTTTTTAGAACCATATTGTTACAGACCTCTAATAGAATAACAAAATAGAGCTGTCTGAGATGTCCAGTAGACACTTACAATGATGTATGTTAGTTATCTAATTGACGTTTTGTGCCTGATGGGTATGAATCAAGAAGTGTTCATCTTCATAACTGCATCAGTCTTTTTAATGTACAATGGTTTTATTTTGCTCATTTATCATTTATCTACAACACATTTAAATGTTCTTTGGTTTTGGAGCTGTCCTGCCAGTCCCTACATCTTCACCGGTGGGTTTCAATTATCCTTTTGTGCCTTTGATTAACTTTAGCATCCACTTAACTTTTCAAAGTGCCTCTAAGGCATCTAGGACTCTTTGATGGGCTGCATTAGACTAATGGATACAAATGAGAAAGATGGACTCCTCTTTTTCTTTCTGCATGCTGTGGTTTCATATTGTGTAGAGTCAGGTTGAAAAGTTCAGTGTCATGTGGAGTTATGAAATTCATGAAAGCTTGTTAGCTCAAAAAATACATCCAAATAATGTGATAACTTTCTGGGATATGATTACGATTAAAGACATGTCCTGTCTTATTCTGAACAAAAGTTCACATTTACTAACAATTTTTTTATCTGTAAGGAAAAGTAAAACACAACACATGGAAGTCTTGTCTTGCTTTTCCTTTGGTATCCAGCGGATTTCTGTCATACATAGCCAGATCCACTTGTTGGGTAACGTCTCATGTTCTTTCATGTCATTTCCTTCTGGTAAGTTCAGTGGTTCATGGAAAAGACCATCTTTCTCATTTGTATCCATTAGTTTAATGAAAGTTTTTTTATGTCCCTTTATGTTTTCTCTTCTATAGATTTATATATAGTTAGTGTTCCAGTAAATCTATGAAATTAATTAAAGATTTCTGTCTAATATCTCCTGAATAATTCCCAAACCATAAAAATTATTCATATATGATAACTTTGCCTTTATAACTGATGCATATTTTCTTTACTGCTGAGAGTACACTGATTTGTTTTTGCAGCAACAACCACTTTACATTAGGGCTGCACGATATGAGGAAAACTTGCGATATGCGATATTAGTGATCAATATTGCGATAACGATAAATTTGCGGTAAATAAACAAATAGAAAAATAAACAAAAACATAATTCCCATTTCATTGCAACAGTTTAAAAATTATACTCCAAATGACCCTCATCGACATGGGGGACAAACGTCAGGGTGGCTAACCCTGGTCCTCAAGAGCCTCAACCCTGTCTGTTTTCCAATTCTACCTAGACTGCTCGATAATGATAACCAAAATCAGGTGTGTTCAGTCAATCCGGATGTGAAATCACTTGAGTCAGCCAATCAACAGCAAGCTGGTTAAGGAGAGCTGGAAAACAGGCAGGGTTGAGGCTCTTCAGGACCAGGGTTAACATAATAGGCCTCCATCTGATTGGTCAACAATGGGAAGGCGTCCATCTGATTGGTCAAAGCATAAAGGGATTTATTTGATTCGTTAAATGCTTCAAGCTGCTAGAAGATTGTTTTAACACATTTTGGGTTTGCGATTTATTGCGATATTCGCCGTCTTTTGCGATATGCATATTGCAGAGCTGGATATTGCGATAACGATAAATTTGCGGTATATTGTGCAGGCCTACTTTACATGTACTTTTAAGTGTTTTATTCATATTGTTCAATAGCTCCTGCTCCTTTTTTACTTTAATGTGGTGCGATTATGCAATAAGACTTTACAAAATCAAGTAATCTGTAATGAGAAGACCGATAATGATTTATTTTATAAATGAATCAATTTTCCTTTAATTTTTTTTTTCTTTCAGGCAATTTGCAGATGAATGATAAACTGGTATAAATAAAAATGATCAACTCTAGCTTTTTCTTCTCTGAAAAATGTTTATTTTTAATCAGAACACCCATAAGCAGAAATCCAAGAAATCTATTTTTTAAAAGTTAATACAGTATTTGCATAAGATATTAAATGCCACACATTTTCTTCCACTTCATCCAATTAAGCAATTGAACGTAAACTAGAAAGAAAATCTTCAGATACAAGCTTTGACAAAGCAAATCAGATTAACTCAGGTCCTTAATAAACTGATGTGTTTCCAGCAGACATGCATGTATTAAAAATAATATTAAAACAAACACAATTAAATTGTTGCTTAATTAAATCAGCGAGCCGCATTGTATGGCTTGTGCGCTCTACTCACTCCCTCTTTGACCTGCTCCACTGACTAAGCGCCTGCTACACCTTATTCTCTCCCTTTTCAACTGCTGCCCTTGTCAGCATGTGACAAATTTATGAATGAAACACCTTTTCCAAAATGATGACTTTGATGACTCTGTTGGTTTTATTTCAATGTCAGCCATTTTATATTTGGGTCACTTTGAGGTGACAAACAGAAAACAATTGGAAAAAGTTAGCATTTGGATTCCCTTGGCAGCTGAGTTCTTTTGCTAACCACACCCGCATTCCTAATATGTTCATATTGTATGTCATATTATCTTACTAAGCTTGAGCCAACAATTCCTGTATTACATTTTCACAATATTCCGGTAAAAAATGGGCAAACAATAAAGGAACGCGTCTTTTGTGAGCACCCCAAACACGGTTAAAAGTCGGCAAGTTCTAAAATGGTTCCAATGATACTCGAGGAGTTTGGAGGCGATGGATTGAAATCCCTATCAAGAGAAGGTGTTTTTCTTTTCTTTTTTTTACAAGACGGTAACCTCTTCCCGAGCTCTTCCTCTGGATATCCCTGACACGTTTTCTGTCGTTCACTATGCTAAGAATTCAATTCTCATTCAGGTGTTAGGTGTTCGTAAATGTTGGCAAGTTTTTGGGTATGTAGCGATGGCAAATTTTAAGTCAAACTCCAAGAAGAAGTAAGAAAGAAGAATTGCTAAAACAATCTGGTCCTTGCGGTCCAGGACTGCTGCGGGACAAATGCATTTTAAAACGGGGCTTCATTTTAGGAAAATGCAGTAACAGGAAAATATTTACATAGACTTAATCCCAATGTAAATAAGACCGGATGGAAACTCTATGTAACCTTTTAGTGGAACTTCCACGGGTTAATCTTTGTGTCAAAGAAAGCGAACATCTTCTCTTTCTCCTTGGCTGACGTAAGTCCACTTAGTAAACTCCCATCCTCTGCTGTGATGTGCTCCTCTTTAACACCTTGGCTGAGCTTCCTGAATAATGCAGAGGGGAGCAACACCTGCTGAGTCAGCACTGAGGACAGGTCAATGGAGATGCTGTGTTTGAACGGTTCTGGCAGCCTTGAAACGTGAATGCAGAGGCGGCAAATACAGACAGATGCATGGCTGCTTGGCATTCACACTCACACAAGCACACAGGCAGAAGAACACACTGCTGTACAAACTAGGGAGATGGGCAAATGCATAATCAATGCAGATTAAAATATGTTTCAGGGTCAACACATTTGCAAGTGTAGGAATAAATTATACCACACCATTTCCCTAAAATAACGAACAAAAATAAGTCAACATCCATGACTACAACTATACTGCAGAGGTAACAAGGATGATGGGTCAAAGGACAATGGCTTGACAACTACAAAAAGTATATCATAAAATCAACATTAGTATGGGAAAATATAGCTTGACTGAGGAGAAATGGAGGACATGCAGAAAAAACAAGGATAGGTTTGAGTGTAGTGCACGTCCCACTCGAGTAGGAGATGAAAGCTAAAGGAGGAGCAGGAAAAGATGAGGCATGAAACCGGCTTGTTTTGTAAACTCCTAATCTTTCATGGAGGATTTTAACTGAGACTTCAGCGAAAGAGTGCACATGTATTCACTACCCTGTGCTTGCCTTAACAGCAGAAGATGGGTAGCATGCGTTGACTGTTTCCTGATCCAAAATCAAGCAATTTAAATGCAAACTGCAACACTAGTAAAACAAATATAAGGAGCTTTGATCAGCATTTTTAGGCTAGTTGCTGATACAGATGTGTGGAGAACTGTATAGGCCAAATCCTGATTGAAGGCTCCATTTAAAGCCACTAAAGAGGCCGGTGTGCACGCCGTCCATTACCTCATCTACTTTGCGAGATGTAGTGAAAACAAACTTCAATAGGACTCATTCTCACAGAAGTGGTACATGAGTATGCCATAAATTCTTGAATGGTTTCATGGCTATGCTGAGCTTATAAAGGAAGGGCTCTCAAATTCAGAGCTCCTGAAACTTTATTTTGTTGGCCCCACATTGATATGAAAGTTTACCATTAATGTGATTCCCAAGAGGAGTGGGCACCTGATGGGCCCACTCAGCCAGTTCCCAGCTACCATCCTTTGACAGGGTTGATGGATAATGGTTGGAGTAACTTACAGTTCACACCAAAGCAGCAGTATAGTTTCATACATGAGTTAATGCTTAATGTAACAATTTAAACAGGAGCTTTACATTAAGCAACAGTAACATCAAGTCAGACCTCTAATAGAATAATGCACCAATCTGGTGAGTTAAAGCCAGATGAACACAGGAAACAGGCTCCAATAGTCAAAATAAACTTCCCCTTCCTTTTCAAAATGAAAATTTTCTGTGAATTTTGAGGCAAACAGCTTCATGCAACAAAAGCATGGTATGTAATGAACATTCCAAAACCCTAATCTTTGATGTACAACATTCCTCTCTCGTACTCACATGGAGATCATTGACCTGCAATGCAACATTGACCTGAGAGCAAAATTCAGCGAGGTCAGTGGAAAATAAGATGAAAATTGGAAAATTTTCAGAGAATTAGCACCCTGTTTTCCCAAATATTCAAGTGAATAATGGACTGTGGAGAAATGTTTGCATACATTTGTTCTACAAATTCTCCCCTTTGAACTTCAATACATTCTATTATTACATTTAGACTAACATGATCATCTTCAAGCAATATGGAAGGTCTCAACTGCTTCCTCTCTAAAATGTGTCTCAGATACGTGAAGATAGGAGCTGCCAAGTCTTTGGCTGCAAAGAGAAGGCAAGAGGAGCCATGATCAGAAGAGCGTTCATGATCTTCATTCTGTGTTACATTCAAATTCAGGGAACGTCAGTCATGATCAAAGAAATTATTAAAACAGTTAATAAAGGGGTTTGAGGATTTTCTTTTTTTTTTTTTAAATCCCAACCTCACCCACACTTTGCCTCCAATGGCTCCTGGGTAAATTGAGTTTGTAGACCAGTGTTGTAGACTAAAATTGTCTTTGCAGTTGGTATTTTTGAACACCATTACCAACAAAACCTTCACTTTGAACCAGTAGCTAAATAGCCCACCTTCTTATCAGGCACTCAAAATCATATTGTTACCTTTAATTTCACGAATGGTTGTCTCTGCATTCTAGAATGTTCGCTGTCCCTCCTCCACCCAGTTCCCCACCTGGAGCAATGCTTTGGCCTCAACCACCATCAGAGTCTATGCTCTGAGGTTCATACATCAATGGTTCAAGTTCCTGCCAAGCGCGCAAGACGTCATCAGCTCAGAGCCTAACTGCCAAAGATTATGGACCTATTTCTAGCATTTCTTTCCGTAGCACAAATAGGTCTATCCTCACAATCCTAATAACAGCCTTTAGAAATGAGAATAAAGACCTTCTACTACACTCATTTCAGAAATTTAAGATCATACACTATAATTACTACTATGTCTAGAACAGAACTATTAAATGAGGGACCACTGCATTTAGTTGCTGCAATCGACCAGCTTTGCTATGAACAAGAACGTTCCTTTTGCTGCAACACATAAACACAATGTTCAGAATGTTAACTTATAAAGAATTTGCTCATATTTTAAAGTTTTCCCACACAGTGTAGTCAATGAGTTGGGATGGTAATGAAGCGAGACAAGGACTGTCCCGCTACAGCAGCTAAGTCACTTGACTGTAGGTCAGGGGTGGGCAAATCTTTTGACTCGTAGGGCCACAAAGGGTTCTAAAATTTGACAGAGGGGTTGGACCAGGAGCAGACGCATGGAGTGTTTTGGTAATCCATCTTAAAAGAAATAACAGAATCTGGACGAAAACATGCTTTTATTTTGATTGAAAATTAATATATGTACTTTAAAACAGAACATGTTCGAGTTTTTGTTTCAAAACTGTGGCTTTTGTTCTCATTTTAGTGGCAATTGCACCAATGGGTTGATGCCCCTTGGGGAAAACACAAAATTAGAGAAATGCTTTGTTCGTGGGGTGTTGGAATGATTGGAAAAATTACTTTCCGACCTGGAAAACACGCATGAATGTCAGAAAGACAACAAATCTTTCTTCATGTAAACAAAGGTCAATGCATTTATATTGTGCCATTTATGGGTAGATTCCTGAATTACAGGGAAAATAAATATTAATAAGGATCATCAACATAATTTCTTACAGTTTGGCGGGCATGATTAAATGGTAGTTTGCCTACCCCTGCTGTAGGTCATTATGATAGAGCAGATAGAAAGTCTTTGTTTTATATAGAGCAAAAATGAAAAAAAAAAATCCTCTTGAATTTCAAAATAACACATCTTGTGGAGAGCCTGCACAATACTTCAGGGTAAACTTGTAAAAGCACTCATTTCTGCTCACCTTCTGCTTTATACTCAGCAGGACATGCAGTGTAGACAGAGCACAGCCATTCCTTATCTGCTTTTCGCATCTGCCTTTAAAGGAAATTCTCATCAAACTATTAAAGTCCATATAAGATGAGCTTGAACAAATTTGGTTTATGTATGTGTGTCAGTTTTTCTTGCTTTAAACAAGGTCAGAGAATTTCCATTAGCTTCTCAATGGCTGTCTATCAAAACACCAAACATCATTACATTCATCTGAAGCACAACAGTATCATGTGCAATTTCAAGATCTGTTGAGGCTTTGCTTGGTATAAGTATGTAGGCTTGTTTGTGAAGCTTGTGGCTAAATCTCATTTAGCCTTTAACTGCATTAGGAGTCAATTGAATGATGTGTCTGTGCAAGTGTGTTAATGTGTGTACGTACATGTATGTGTGGGTCTGGTCTGTAAGTGTGTATGTGTTTTTGTGAGGCTTATAGAGAGGCAGTTGGCCCCTGCTGACAATTACCGCAGTCTGAACAGCATGGCTGACAAGGACAATCAATTATCCCTGATTTTCACACACACACACACACACACACACAAACCAATAGATAAAAAATAAAACATGACATCTATGTGGTCTTCAGTACTTTCTGAAACGATGATCTTTTCACAACCAGGGTTCCATCAGTTTCATACTTTGGCATGTTTTGGAATGGCTATGAACTATAAATGTAACTGGATCGAGAACAAAGAGAATATGTTGGAAAAAACAAAAGTTTTCTTTTTTATTTGTCCAAGAAAAATTCTGTGCAAAGACAGGAAGAAGGGCTTGTGTAACCATCCAACATCCTGAAGTTTTATGCCGTTTTGTGGACAACACATCCTCAAACTGGTTGAGCACTGCAGAGCAAAGTTTTCCAGAAGCTGAATGAGCTTACATCACAAAGGTGAATCTTCACATCCTTTTTTATCTGCTTGATGCACAAAAGTCAAAGTCTGCAGGGCAACTAAAAAGCTTAACCATGAAAAAAAACAAGCTCACCCACATGCAATTTTATCACTATATTTTTAACTTGACATCCCTACAAGAGCTATCCTCCAGTTTGACCCGCAGGTTGGAAATGACCACAAGGCAAGCTATGTACCAAAAGGCTGCATACCATTGCAGCAAATCTCAACAGGCTCAGGACAGACAGCAGTGGAAAAAGCTGGTCCAGCTGGTTGGCTCTAGGCATGGGGACAGAACCCCCCGTGCAGTAAATGATGCATGGATTCTGATGCATGGATTAAGTTAGTTGTCAGAAATACATTCTCTTTCAGTAAGATCTGTCAAAGTCAGAACAACACAGGAGCAACAGCAAATTCATAATCCAGAAATGACAAAACACCCAACTGCATACATGAACGGAAGTCAACAGGCGACGTTGTGTTTTGTCATCTCACAACCCATGTATCTTCAAATTCAATGATTGTTTATAAGAGTAATTAGACAACTGTTGCATAGTTAGTTGAAAATGTGAAGATGGCAAAGTTGCAATAATCAGTTTTCCAAGGACAATATTACCACTCCACTGCCATCAAGCAATGAAAACAACTGATTGCATGCACAGCTAGCAGAGGTAGCGATTAGCCATGAACACTTGAACAAACTTTTTAAGAATGATTAAAATTAAATAATTTGTGTCTCTTGTGGATACATGACCCACCAAAGAAAAAATGTATGTTACTTTGGCACTGTTGTTGTTGGTTCTATTGATATGCTAAATACAGAAACTGTGAGATCTGAAGTCATATTTCATTACCATGAAATGAAACAGATGTAAAACCTGTCTTCAGGAGGATGAATGAGTTCTACATCAGCTCCTGGAGAACATTAGGTCTATGTGATGGGTTTAGCACCTTTGCCGAAACATGATCATATGGGAAACCCATGATATACAAACTTATGTCGACTAAGAACATCCAACAAAATAAAAAGTCAACAAAATAAATCAGCTGACAAGCTTTTATCCACCCCAAAGAACCAAAACAGCCTAAATAAATACTGTTTTTCTTAAATACTCAAAAATAATTGATTCCAACATTAAATAGGGCTATGTCATATTTGTGCATGACTGAGGCCGACAGTACAAATTATGAGTATTTTATAGTTTTCTCAGGCGTACATTTTGTGTGCTTTTATCGCAACCATCTAGGAACCTGCTGAATTCCTTTCGGACACAGGGTTGCTGGAGCCTTTCCCAGCTACTGTTGGGCAAAAGGGTACACTCCCATGCAAACCAATTCAGAGATACGAATTAATCAATTAAGCCTGTTTTGGACTGTGGAAGGAAACAAAAGTGGCCTGAGAAAACTCACACATGCACAAGGTAAATACATGCAAACTCCACACAAAAAGGAGTTGAACCAGGGCTTTCTCACTGTGAGGCGAGAGTGCTAACCACTATTCCACCTGCTTTTAAGACAGAATATTATTTTATGAGTCATCAAATAGGCTACCACCAAAGAGAGACATAAAGTCATAGTAAGGTATTTAATAGAAAACTTTTTTAGATAAGGTTGACTCCATTTATATTTCCATTTCATTGAACCTTTTTTCTTCAATGATTTGTGATCTTCACTGGTGTCCATGGATTACATGAAATCTTTCCACCTTTATCCACCTTTATCATGGTAGGGAGAACACGTCAATGTAAGGGTGGGGTCATCTAAGATAGCACAAGGGGATCTAGTGTTGACATTTTTCAACTACCGTAACTCTTCAACCGGATTCTGAAGCGGAGAAAACCAGCTATGCACTGATATGCAACACTTTACAGTAGTGAGGTTTCTACGCAATCAACACAAATCAGCTCATTCTGTTGCAGTATCAAACTCAACACTCCAAGCTACACACACACACACACATAAAATTCATGGCTGTCTCAGTCATGCACAAAAAAGTAAATGAAGTGTGCATTTGTATAGGTTTAGTTCAGTAGAAACTTACAATCAGAATCAGAGTCCGCTGATTTACAGTGTTCGCATTAATGATTGAAGAGTTACGGTATCAGCCGATGTTATTTAGACGTCACCGACGACATCTCCAGTGTTAAAGGTTAAAACAACTGTACAAGGTAACAACAAAGACGAAAGAACATTTTTGCACCATTTGCACTGTGTGTGCGTGTATGAGTTAGGGGCTTTATTTACCACAGCTACCTTAGAACCAGTATATCAAAAATGAAACCCCTCGAAGGACTGCTTGGTTGTCGTTGGAGAAATGTGTGTGCATGTGTGTGTATGTGTGCGTAGCTTTCGGCGTTGAGTATGATGCTGAGCAGATGCTGATGTTTTGACAGCCATCCTGCTCCCAGTCTGTCTGCCTCACATCAGCTGTGCGTTTCCACGAGTGTGCATTTGTATAAGTTTATGTCAGTGAAAACGTGCACAAGAGCACTCCCTAAGTGTGCGTGTGAGTCTGTGTGTGGCTGTGCAGCAGGGTTAAGCAATGGTCTGGCTGTCAAGTGTGTCTGACCTTCTATCTACCACTGGGATCACTTAGTGCAGGCTCCACAGCAGCACATTATATCTTCCTCCAGCTTCTTCACTCCTTTTTCTTTTCATTTTTCTCATTTTTTTCTTTCCTTATCTTTTCTCTCTGTCGTTGTGTCTCTTATTCTCATTTTGATAGCCTGTTACATTACCTCATCTGCTCTGGCCTGTCCTCGTCCCCCATGACAATCCTCCCTTTCTGCTCTGAATTTTTTTTCTTTACATCTGCACTCGCAGACAGCTCAAACACAAAAATCTGAGTTACAATCAACTGAAAACAAGAAAGAAGAAGAAGCTCATGAAGACAAGAGGTGTCAGGGTTGGGGAGGGGGGCACCAGAAATGCTGAGATGCACAAATGAAGAATTAGAGAGAAGGAGGGAGAGAAATAGTGGAGGAAGAAATGCTGACGGTTGAAAAGATAAAAGTGTTTGACAGAGAAAGAGAAAAAGGAATAACAAAGTCTTACGCCATCAATCTGTCTTCAGTACGACTGTGACTTGTTACTTACATGCAGATTTAATTCGATTCATGAATCACAATTGTTTATGTACAGTTCTTACTATTTAAGATATTAGCATATTTTTAACTACAAGTCAAATCAGCAGCTATAGTCAACAAACTTTCTCTCATGACTAATTATCACCAATATTTCCTAGTTAATAATTAACTATTTTTCTAGTTCATAGTTGCACTGTCTTTGCTAGATTGTTCAAGATACTTCACAGATGTACTCTGTTAAAGTCTTCAATGGCAATAGAAGGTTAAGGAAAGAAAAATAAGGGACAACCTGGACCTGTTTATCAAATGTGTTCATTTTTTTAAACATGTTACAAAAGTATCGGGTTGGGACTTGATATTGGCAGATACTCAAAATCAGCTGACTCTGAATCAAATCAGGACCAAAACAACCTGATCAGATGTGGGCTTTATTGCTGATTAGATCCTGACCAAATGTGGGTAAGAGAACATGCAGTGTTTGTCACTTTTTATTTATCAGAGACAAGCTGAAGGTAAACAAATATATATATCCTCTTGTCATCTTTCTGCAGTGTCGCTTCAAACATTGTTAAGTTTTAGTAGATGTTAAACGAAACTCTTAAAAGGATCTAAATTTGTCTTTTTTCAAAAAGGTCATTTGAATTTCTTTGACTGTTTCTCAGTACTTTGGTGAAAAGAGCTGAGATGGCTCACACTGAATCTGGAGGAAGATCGCTTAAACTCATAAAAGAACAAGCCTGCAGGTCTGAATTTAGTTCAGTTTGTGAGAGTCAGACAACAGATGCAGAAACACTGGAAGATCCTTCGTTTTTGCACACCTTTGCCATAGTTTTTTATAATAACTTTATTGTTATAATTTGCTACCCGAGCCTTAATGATTTGAAATAAATTAGCATACACTTTAAACTTGCACTAACATTGACTTCAGAGAGCTTGTTTCCGTGCTGCACCTCGCCTGTGGGAATGAAAATGCAATTAACACACCAGCTGTAACTACACTGACTTTGGAGTACACAAGTCAAAAGAAGAAGCATCCACGTTGTGCTGACAGCTCATGCTGCTTATATCCCCTTCTACTTTTTGAAGTTCCCAATGTATCACTAGCAAACTGTCCAGGGTGTACCCCAGGTTTTGCATAAAACTAGCTGGGATAGGCTCCAGCAACCCATTGACCTTGACCAGGTTACCATTCTTTATAAACCATTTTGTTATCAGTGTGCAGTTTTATTGCCTGTGTTTAGTTGTGCAGTGTGTTTTGTTTGATACCTTTGTTAGTTTTGACAACAGAGTCAACATTGTGACCTCAAAGTGAGCTTTTGGCTCAAGTATTTTGTATATTTAGCCTTTATTTTGAAAATTGTGTTTGGTGTTTTTATTGCAATAATATATAGTGCAGATCTTAACAATGACAATAAAATACATATCGGATCATTAATTGTGATAAAACATCAGATTTAGATTGAGTCGGAATCTACGTGATTGGGCCCAATTTCTGGTCACGTGATCTTATTGGAAGATCACTTGTGTTAATGCACATTAAAACTTACCAAAAAACAGTTTTTTCTTATTAAAAAAAAGAAAAAAAAACATTTAAATCTAGCTCTACTGTTGCAGGGTGTGCTGGAGCCTTTCGGAGGTGTCTGCAGGCAAAATAAGTTCCTTCTGGATGGGCTGACTGTAAACATGGCAACAATTTTAGAAATAAGAAATAAAGGGTAAACGTTGGCCAAGCTCATGGTAAGATTTTAAAACAAAACTAAAGACTCAGATGTTTGATGTCAGATTATTTGTCCAGAAGGCACTGGGAGTAACTGACAGTGTTGTTAATCTATATTCTTTTCAAGATTCCAGTCATTTCTTCACACTGTTTCCTTATTATCTGTGACTGTTATGCATAACCGTTGCTGGGAGTTGCAGGAAAGTCGTGAATCTTCTTCCATCTCGGCTTGTCTTATCCTTCAATCTCTGCTTTATTCTGCTGCTGCTGCTTATTCAGCACAGCCATCTAATTCATCTGACTTTTTTGGATGCCGTTCCTTCTTCTCTGCACAACTCTTTTCACACCTCTACTTTGTCTCTTTCATATCACCAGTACTCCATTTCTGTTGTCTAATTCTGTTCCTCTCCAAACTCCGTCTTTCAATGTCTCTTTATTGCATCTGCTTGTCAGCTGTTTTTTGCGAGAAACTTGCACTTTGGCAGAACCGCAAACAGACTACAGCATCTGCCTTTCCTTAATTCCCTGCTTCCTCTTTTCTTCGTGTCCCATCTTCTACAGTCAGAAGTGTCTGCATGGTTAATAGCACTTCCACTCCTGCTCATTCTCTTCTTCACCTAATGGCCAAGCTCCTTGGTTTTTTAATCTAGAAAACTTTATTTCTGTGGTCTCTTTATCTGTGTGTGTTTCATCTTTCCTCCTCGCCTGTCTCTTGTCATCCTGTTTCCTGTGAGCCGCATCACACTAATGGCTTCATTATTCTCTTAAAGCAATAGTGTTCACTCATTCATTCATTGTCAACCACGCCTCAATTCAGACATCCTCATCAACGTGGTGGGAAGAGGTGTGAGGGGGCATGATGTGTCTTTGTGCATGACTGCAAAGGACAGGCCTATAATGCATGAGCTCATTGGTTTTCAATACAAACAACATCAATGATGAATGCATCTCAGGAGAACTTTCAAATCTCGAAAACAGAGCGAGATGAGCTGCAACCTACTTAGACTTTATTACCAAAGAGAAAAGCGCCAGGGGGCCATTTTTACCACCAAAGTATTCAGTTGCTACCTGCTTAATGGAAAGCGGTGTATGTGTGAAACAGGATATCCTCCCTTACTTTCTATTCACCCTCAGCGTCCTTCCTCTTCCTGACAGATTTTTCTGCCCCTCTACTGACTGCAGGCAGTCAGATGGTTCAGCTGCCAAGACTTACTACTCTGAAACATCTGTCCTGCTTACACTCTATTCCCCTCCACTGCGTCACTAAACTAGTTCATTTTTAGAAGTGCCTTATTGGCTTTTAAATTAGGTTTGTATTGCCAAAAGTAGACAATACACACAAAAAGAGATGAATGAGTCTAGGTAACAAACTGCTTTGTGTAAACACTGTGGATGAGCTACTTCAAAGTAAAGGAGAAGAGGGATTATCCAATCCCATCATGTCATTGAAAATCTTTCATCTATGATGCTATGCATCCATTGACTGTATATTAGAACTGGAGTGAGTGAGAGTGAATGAAGCCAGTTCAGTCACCTTTATTTGCAATACGGATGCCGCCATGTAGGAGCCAGACATCGCCAGAAAGCAGTGATTGGTCCCATAGACCTCTATAGAGAAATAAACAGATATTACTCAGTCATTCTATTTGTCAGAACAACCATTCTTGCTTTGCTACCTTTTTTTCAACACGTTCCTGATATTTTACTTTTTTCATATTTTTGCTTCATCCCAAGTTATTCAAGTTATAAACTGACCAATCAGATGCTTCAATTAAAGTAAATGATTGCACGTCCAATGTTCGAAACTCCTGCATGCTGAGAGTGGTTGCCATAAAACATTGACTCAGACTGATTTGGGCCAATCACTGCTTATGGGTGATGTCACACTCACACACTCACACACTCACTCACTCACTCACTCACTCACTCACTCACTCACTCACTCACTCACTCACTCACTCACTCACTCACTCACTCACTCACTCACTCACTCACTCCAATTCTCATAAGAAATCAATAGGTGGAGTCATTGTTTCAATTGTATCAATTTGGCCTGTGTACATCCTAAAAAAATTATATCAAATTTTGACAATTCTTATTCATTCATTCATCTTCTTTACCGTTTATTCCCTTTCGGGGTCACGGGGTTGCCGGAGCCTATCCCAGCCACTTGGGCGAAGGCAAGGGATGCCCTGGACAGGTCGCCAGTCTGTCGCAGGGTAGAATATCCTCAATCACACATCCATTCACGCTCACAGTCACACCTATGGACAATTTAGAGTTACCAATCAACCTATGAAGCATGTTTTTGAACGGTGGGAGGAAGGTGGAGATCCCGGAGAAAACCCACACATACACGGGGAGAACATGCAAACTCCACACAGAAAGGTCCCCCATTGATGTTGTGTTTTTCATGTCCCCCAGCCGGGACTTGAACCAGGGGCCTTCTTGCTGTGAGGCAAGAGCGCTAACCACTGCGTCACCGTGCAGCCTGACAATTCTTAATGTATTCATTATCAGCATAAAATAATTTTTTTATTATATACAACATACATAGTTTCACATATTTAAATCATGCGATGATGATGCTTAATTACATTTTAAACTTCAGTGGAGAAATGTATTTAAATCTAACCTTTCCAACCACAGAGATAGGAAGTCAGGTTTGTGTCATTTCAGTTTTTTTTTCTCTCCTTGGCTTTATCGCCGATTAGATCCTGGGATCAGATAATCTCCTTACGTTTCATGATACTGTATATTTGGTACTGATCTCTGTTTCCAGGTTCCCTTATCTGCTCTGCAGCAGTCCTCCATTAGGCCTGCTTTCGTTTATCCTGTCCTTTATTCTGTGTCCATTTGGCTTGTGGTTGGTCTGACAGTCTCACTCTGGCAGCTGACGGGGCAGAAAAGTGGAAGAACAGGTCTTTTAAATTTATCTCTCTGTACACACCTTTTCCCTCACCTCCTCCTCTGCGCCCTTCTGTTGCCCTCAGTTCTGCCCCTGCCCTCTCTTCCACTGCCTCACTCCACTCACTTTCCGAGGCTTTGTTCTCGCCTCTCATGCCCCTCCTCCTCCCAATCCCCTAACAGTCTGCTCAGGGTCTACGCCTTCATTTTTGTGTGCAGGAAAGGAAAAGGGTGTCTGCCAAACATTTCGGGGTGGGGAAGCTTTGGGCCACGAGAAGAATGGATAAGTTAATGTGTGTGATGAAACTGTTATTTATGGTGGGAGCCCCTTGAAAAGGAGATCCTGTGATTGTGTTTGAGACAGTCTGGCATATGGGTGACTGGGTGGGAAGCATGTTGGGGTTCCCAAATGTGACTCATGGGTCCTTGTTGAGAGCCTGCAGCTCTGAAAAAGTGGTAAGTAAGATCGCTGTTATAACACCTTATGATCAGACTAGATAAATAAATACGTGTAAACCTTAATGACCCACTCTGGTCATCTTTTGATCTATTGTAAAAGCATTCCCAGTGGTCTTTTAATTATAATTATGCAGTTTTCAACCAAAATCAAAAGAACTGTGTCGTTTACCAGAGACACAGTAATTTATTAGAAATTCGCCTCTGAGTTGTGAGTCAGATCCAACAAAAATTACTAGCAATAATGGAGCTATCCAGCCGCACATTCTTGAGGCAAATGCCAGCTCAGGCGAGGAAAACCCAAGACATGGATCTATTTGTCTACAAGTGGATGCATACGAATGGAGTGGAGTAGGGAGCTTTTGGCCCTCCCAGGATTTTCTTTTTTTTACATCACAAATACGATCCTTTTTCAAATGCTACATTTTTTTGTCTGCCCCTGATTCACAACAATTTGAATCAAGAAAGCACAGAAACGCAGTTTTGACCTTAATTTTCTTTATAATTGCACTCTGTCATCAGAACTTTGCCATGAGAACGTGTAAAAAACACCAAAAACACAATTTTCATCGGCCAAAATCTGGTTGAAAACAGGAACTTCTTGACCTGAAGTGGACTTGGCTGGCTTACGATATGAGCTGAATGACTCATAACGGTTGTTACCGTATAGATGTTGGAAGTAGACAGGCTAAGATAGACTTTAGAAAAAGCTTAATACTTTTTCCCTTCATTCTCATACAGAGGAGACCATCAACTCTGCTTTGATGTGCACAAACATTCAAATATGACCTGGTTCGTCCTTGAGGTTCTAATATTTTTTGTTATTTTTCACTAAAACTTACTTTAAAGGCAAAAATTCCTGTGAAGTCCACACTATTTTTATTAGCTAAGTAAATGTGTCATTGTTACTCAGTGTGCAATGATGACAGTGGGCTTTACACCCTAAATCCACTGCCCTGTTTATTTATTTGCTGCAAAAGCAAGAGCGGAACTTGAAGGCAGATGGAAAGATACAGTAGAGAGATGAGAAGAGAGGCAACTAAAAAAATGAGAATCTGGTAAGATGGAGTGATATAGAGCAAGACATAGAATGATAAGACCAGACTGAGGGAAGAATGAAAGATAAGAAAGGAATGATTAGAGGGGAAAAGAGGAAGACTCGGGCGGCTATGCCAGGCCTCATTCTCTGCTTAGCAGAGATGCTGTATAATTAAATTATGGTTGCTTTGAACTGAATGCAAAACCAGTGCAATATGTCCAACCTCATTTGTGTTTAGCAGGTTAACCACAGCAGTATGGCTACGCTCGGCATGTCTGCAGTCACTGCCATTAGCAATTTTGTCTAAGGGCAGCTGCACAGAGTTCTGCTGCAGCTGTACGTCCTGTGTGAGGGCAAACCAGGATTTTAACCTCAATAACAGCATGTTTATGTCATCTTGATATCACCTGAATATAATATATAGAGTGCAATTAATTCTTAAAATGTCACAGATAAAAGGACAGGTGGACAGAGCATTTAACTTAGTTATAAATTCAATCTTAGCCACACAGCCAGTTTATTAGCAGAAAATGAAGTTGTTCCCAAATGGTAGATTTGTTTAATTTCATAGTTTACACCTGTCCAAAAATAAAATAAAATGGTTTCAAATAATATTTGAAACCAAATCTCAGTTTTTTTAAGATTTAATTTAATTTAATCTGCAGAAAATTGTGAGCTGCTGATCTTTGCTCTTTTGATGTCCTCCAACACTTTCTGTGATGTTTATTCTGAGCTTTAGTAACATTTATGAATGAGTTAATCAATAAATTAACAAATTAACGAATTTTTGAATGAAGGTAAATTTAAACAGGTTATAGAAGCAAAGAGTGTGCCAACCTTTTGAGGTCAAACAAAAACAGGTTCATATAGTAAAAGTTGTTCTAGAGAATTGGAAAGAAACAAAAAAGGTCAAACTCCTAAGATGTTTTTAACAGGTAAATGCTAAACATTTGCAACAAAAGTGAAAATAATAATAATAATAATAATAATAATAATAATAATAATAATAATAATAATAATAATAATAATAATAATAATAATAATATTAAAGGTTAAATATGTATGTAGTACCAATCGATCCTCTGATCACAGTACTTTTACTATGATTTTACCAACACTTCCTGTTTTGGATATTATTTTGAAGTCAGGACTTCCTGTTTTACCCTTTTTAAAATAGTTTGTGTCTGAATTCCCTCAATACTGACTATTTAGTGCACTGTAATGGTTGTTTACTATTTTTTCGGGTTGTCTGAATCTACAAGTCCAAAATCCAGACCCTGGAAATTTCACAGAAGCTTCTGCAATAAACCAGTGTGCATTGATGCTCACTAGATTAGTAAATATAGACCATAATCCATTGCGCTTGAATTGTCATTTTTTAAAAAGGTATTTAAATGTATTTCTTGTAAATCAACCATATTTTCATCATCAGAACACATTGGATTCATAAAGATTTTTTGTAAAGTTTTCATATTCTGGTTTTGCACTATATAGTCTTAGGGGTTAGGAAGTAGTTAGGAAATTTGGATATAACCATGGTTAGCTCTACCACCATATATATGTGTGTGTGTGTGTGTGTGTATATATATATATATATATATATATATATATATATATATATATATATATATATATATATATATATATATATATATATATATATATATATATATATATATATATATATATATATATATATATATATATATATATATTATTTCCTTCACCTGTGTGTTCTCGGTTTACTTGCTGTCTGCCAGGTTGTCTGACTGCACTCCATCGATGGCCTGATGCTGCTGATCCTGAACTTGACTTGCCTACTGGATCTTCCCTGTCTGCGTCTGGCTCTTTTGATTCCATATCTGCCTCTCCTGTTTTACTGGACCTCTAGATTATAAAGGAATTTGGATTTTCTGACCAGTTCCGCAGATTCTGCAGAATTCTTTGGCCCACTCTCCTACATAAACACTCCACTAATGGAAGCCCATCCACACGTCCTGCACATAGTTCTTTAATAAATCCATATTTCACTTTATTCATATAGTACTGGTTTTGTTATTCATTTCCACTATTTATCTGGTGAGTTTACGCTAAATCTTGCAATATTTGACTGACTTTCAAAACAGACAAGGAGTCTGTTTGGAGCTCCAGAACCTGAAAAAAAATTCAGATAAATGTGACACAATTTTAGTGTCATTTTAACCAGTGGGGGAAAGAATTCAGCCATCAACTGGTAAAACTAAAGGTACTACTTGAAAAATGTGGCATAAATTACTCATTTGATTATTTTACTCATTATCAGGGATTAGCATTGAATTGGAAAGGACTAGAGCGGTAAAGTCCAAAGTAAATATCAGATCAGGAATTTTAAAATCCCATCATGAAATTTAGGCAATTTTCCTACCCTAAAACACTGGACAGGATGGTAAATTTCAGTCTATCTGCTTTCTTTATCCACTAAGGGGCTGTAAGCTAGCTAGCAGGAGAGAATGTAAACAGAGAGCTTTCAGCAACTAGAAAAGAAGGGGGGGGCTTCTCTGCGCCAATGGTCCTGCCCACAATTTAGAAGCAAATTTCAAATGAACTCCTTCCAACCTGCAGAAACTATGTCCTTGAAAACGATACAGGTTGTTTGATTTTGGCTAAAAATAACATAATTATAATTAAAAGACCACTGGGAAAATCGATTTGAAAATAGATCAAAAGATAAACAAAGTCTTTAAGCTGTAACCTTTCAAATTAAAGTTTCCCAATGCCATTCTACTGGTTCTTTGACCCAGAGTTTAACAAGTAGCCCTGTGTTCAACCACTGAAAAGGCTCAGCACCATGCAACTTGTTCTTATAGCCCTGTAGTCATCACATCTACCTTAAAATCCAAACTCCAACAGTCTGGCTCATATCTAGCACTGCAGGCAAGCCACACTATACTTTCTTTTATGCCAACAGCAAACCAGATAAGTCACCAAAACAAAAGCTTTGCATTCTTTACAAAAACAACAAAAAAAAAACAACTTTTTTTAGTGTTAATGCAAAATAGTTGCCAGACTGTAAGAAAATCAAAACAACAAAAATCCTCATGACTTTATTATCAATTAACTTTGTTGGATTATGGAGCCATATCTGAGGTGGGGGAGGGGGCCTTAAGGTCAACATACCAATAGAAGGTTATTTATATGTTCTTATATAATGATAACTATAAAAGGAAGAATCATGGGTAATATTTCTCACAATACTGAAACGTAAAAATCCAGCGAGAAATCTATTCAAACTGAACATAAAATATTTACACATTTTATAAAAAACATGATATGGATGTAAAGCAGTGGAACTTCAAAGTGTCTTAAAGTTCCATCTTTGTTATGTGTGACACTGACTGTATTGCAATGCCTGTATCTGTCTCTGCCTACACTAACATCTTGCTTTCTACTAGCACAACTAGGTCATCTTGTCTTCTTATTTCAGGTAAGTTGCAGAAAGAAGAAAACCAAATAAGATCTGCTTTGTTCTTGGTTACGTATGTGCTTCCTATTAAAATTACTCACTTGCTTTATCCTTGTATACCTCACTGTAGCCTTTTTGTTGAGCACTCAAGCGCACTTCAATGGCACAGAATAACACCGAGCAAAACGCTGAAGAAACGCAGACAAAAAAAACCTCGGAGGGAATTCCTCGAAGTGAGCTAAGACGTTCTGTCAGAGCATTTCCGCACAAACACTCACATTCAGACGCAGCAGGGTACAGAAAGAGCACGCCCACAGTCGTGACAGAAGAAGCCAAAGCCAAGGAGTTCCTATCAGTATGAGGTTCCCTCCTGCACACGGAAGTTCCAATAATCAGCTCCAGTCAATCAAATAACAGAACTAAGCTTTCATGTTGCAAAGAGGGAACACACACTCACACACATGAGTGAGGATAACTTTTAAGTAGTAAAGCTAAACGTCAGGGGAGTCCAGGGCCTCTACTGAAACTGCAGTTTATCTGAAAACTAGAGCTAATCCTAGCTCCTAGTTTGACCTAAATTGATCACATCTGTTTTGTTGCACCTGAAAAAACAAATGGTTTGCACTGTTTGTTAAAAAAATGTTGAGATATAATTCCCGTCATGCATGTTTAAATTTTCTTTTTACTTAATGTTGTTACTTGATAACTTGATCTGCAATGTGTAGCAATGATATCTGTATTAATATGAATTTGTAATCTGATTATAATTAATGAGTATTACATATGTTATATGCCTAGGATAGCACAAGGGTTAACTGAATTGTATATATATATATATATATATATATATATATATATATATATATATATATATCCCACAAACCTTCATTCATTGGTATTTTCACGTTTGCGTGTGTCTATGTGGGCAATCAAAGGAACGGTTGTTCAAAAGTAAATGTGACACATCTCCAGAACATCATATGCAACATGATAGGAACATCTGAGAACTTCAGCTACAATGAGAGACAGATGGTCTGCATCAGTCTCAGTGGAGTTCTCCCACAGGAGAACACCTCCACTCAGACGACTGGAAAATGAGTGTCACACGTCTGGAAAAGCGCAGATAAATCCAATCCATATTATTATTATTATTATGGAAAGTTCATCATCAAATACAACGTTAGTCACCCACATACTTTACTTCTTTATGAAGTCCCCTACATTTTTGGGATAGTCAGTGATGTCGAGCTGTGTCAAAATATCACAAGTTAAGATTAAACTCTCAAAAAAAAAAGGCTAAAGTCAGCTATGCAACCGGAAACAGAGCGCACTGTGTGCTGCGCATCTGTTTCCGGACTATTTACTTTCTTTAAAGATATACAACTAAACAGTAAACAACATAAATACATCTCACCGTCTCTCCTGGTGTTTCCCCTCAGAACTCTGGCAGTTGAGACCTGGGCTCTCCCCACTCCACTCACGGCCCCCAACAAAAAAAGTATCCACATCTGGAGAAGCCCTGATCCTTTCATAGCGCTGACCATCTTATCCCAAACTCCTCTCAAAGTTACCTTTACTTTCTGAACACTGGCCTCTCTCCTCCAGATAAAAGTCACTTGTTGAGAGTCCTGTCACTAACTCCCGTCCCGCGCGCCAAGTTGCAGAGATTACCAGAGATCCCGCTTTCCTGGGAAAGTTGAGCGCGCACCGTCACCGACCAGAAGTGTGAAACAGCGAGAGCAGGTGGAGGATAATATAGCTCCGTTCACGGCCAGACATCAGACTGCGGGCGCCGAGCGTCTTATCAACGTGACACGAAACGTGGCAACCGAGAATATGGAGAATATTCTGCATAGTCTGCATCGCTCAGCGCTGCTACATCTGATGCGTCTGGCGTCAAACTTTCCCCACTGACTGACCGGTGCGCGCTGGCGACGCATGTGTGCGCTTCTCCGCCTGCGCGCACACGCATTTTGAAGGACGTGGAGTAAACACAACAGAAAAGAAAAATGCTGCAGATAAGATTCTGCCTTTTTAGTTGTTGTTATTAAATTTTATAGTGTGGCACTAACATTCAGCAATAAGTGCTCATATTAGGAGTTTGCTGTGAAAGAACAGATGTTTGCTTCATTTCACTGTTCAACAGGTTACATCATTCAGTCTCACGAATCCTTCAGGAAACCAAACAAACCATTTTAATGTTTGACCTGAAAACCACAGCAGTCTTTTGCTCAAGCATCTCTGTTTCACACACTGTCTTGCTGATCAGATTCAATATGTTTTATTTATCTGCCTTCTGCTCAAATAGTCAGAGAGGAACTCCTATGAGGAGTTTAGACAAAAGCCCAAGAAAAAGGAGTCCACTTCTCACAGGAAATTTTACCTCTGAGTGATTGATGGTTCCAGCTTCCAGCTTTCAATGCTTTCTTTATTCAACTCTGATAGAATTGTTTTCCCCAAATGTTACGTCTGGCCGATACTGGAATACACAGGTGTCAAAGGTTTTAATAACAGAAAAAACAAGCATGGGGAGAAAGGCTAACTTAACGCAATACTAGAGGGGTAACCAGAAAGCACAAAAGACAAATTGACAGAGAGGGTAGAACAGACAACCCCTTAACCTTTTAACACCAGAGCTGTCATGGGTGACACCTAACTAATACACGCTCTTTAAACTACCTTATACTATGGTCCGGGTGAATACTCGATTCTGATTGGCTGCTGGGTGTGCGTTAAAAAGTGATAATGCACAGGGATAATGTACGCCTAAAAAAGAAGTTCTGGTCACCTAGCTTAAATGTTCTACATCACTACGCTGGCTTATTTAAAACAAACTTTACTTCATCATCTGGACAAAAACTAGCGGTAAGAGGTGAACTTTCTCTATGAACTTGTGCTATATATATATATATATATATATATATATATATATATATATATATATATATATATATATATATATATATATCCCTTTCCTTTGCCACTGCAGTCGAAGTTGCTGCGTCATGTTACCATGACAACGCACCGCACCACGTAACAGTCGGCTTTCTGTGAAAAAAGTGAGCCACATAGAAAAAAGATAACATGAATAAGGTAATAAAACTGATTGAATATGTACTTCTTTTTTAAATGACCATGGTATAAGAGGGTCAATGGCCTTCGAAGTATGCATTACCAGAATTAACGCACTTCGCAGAAGCAACCATCCAACGCGGCACGCGTTAATTTCTGATAATGCACACTTTGTCAGCCATTAACTCATCAACCGTTTATGCAATTAATGTAATTCCAATGGATTCTGATGCGGACAAAAGCATAAGAGTTGCATAGCATTCCAAAGATACTTTTCTCCATGTCAAAATCTGTTGGAAGTTCATTAATTGCATAAAGAGTTGGTGAGTTGTGGTAGATCAAAGAACATCAACACATTTCTATGACTCCTATATCTCTCATTAGCATGATCCCAACTTTTCTTAAAACCCTTTCTTTATAACTCGGCCCGTTTTCTGCCCCGTAGTTTATCATCATTCCACTCGGAGAAGTAGAGGGGCTCTTCCTCCTCATGTCAAAATGCCTGCTTCTATGAAATCTCAAAATGTGTGGATCAAATTTGAGACAGTGAGTAAATAAGGGAAAACTAAGCTTAAGCTAACATTGTTGTGAGCAAAACCTTACCCAATGAAATTAAATGAAAAGAAATCAATTTTTGTTATGTAAAATTAATGCAAATCACAGCACCACTAAAACGTATTTTTTAAACTCTGTCAATTGAGTTTGAAAAAGAGTTATTTCTCTTTAAGGTTGACTCAGAAAATCTTTTCACTTATGAAACTTACATGCTTCATCTGAGTCTGCCATGAACAATAGCTACTCTGCCTTACTAAACAACAGAGTGTTATTGGGGGGATGCATTTGCATCATTTAATGTTTCCTGCAATTGTTACTGGATAAAGTGCATAATCCACGATTACATTACATTCACTGTTATTAACAGCATTTAAAGGATTAAATATTCAAGGTACCCCAGTAACAGCCATATTGGCAGTTTTTAAATTGAAAATTTGATTTCTGCTTTCTTCATTTTGTCACTCACTTTTAGCTGCTCTTCCTCATTTTCATTACTTGTCATCAAGTAGTAGCCATGTGGAGTCTATTTATTGAACTTGATTTTTTTAGCTGACTCAGCATAAAGTGTGTAATGTCTAATGCAGCTGAAAGTTGGAGCCACTTGGGGAATTATTAATAAGGGAAGAAATTAATTAAAATTAAAAGCTGTCAGACTTTCCCACTGAGCTTCAAAGGCACCCAAAGAGTGTATTATAAGTGCACATAAAGAGCTGGTAGGCATGAATATATCACTCTGCATGTGCACAAACACACATGCACACTCACACACACACACACACACACACACACACACACACACACACACACACACACACACACACACACACACAGAAGGCTCTTAACTATAGTGGAAAGATGACAACATCAGGGCCATAATAGCATATACTGAAAGAATATTTTGTAAAGAAAAGAAATCACTATTAGGAAGCAAAAGCATGGATAAGATAAGTCGCAAACACCCGTATGTGGGTGTTGACCCGTATGGGTGCTGCTGGTTATTAGGTTGTCCAGACCCGTGAAGGGCTGTGGAGAGGAGCGGACCCATCTCAATGTGAGCACAGGAGTGTCTTGCAGTTCCCTCAAGGCCCCTCAAGAATGTCATGAAAATGGAACCTACCATTGCTGTGCAAGTTATAGGTGTACTATGAAGTATTTGTAAAGCTGACTGAAGTTTCACGCATTTCTGACGTACCCTTGATGCTGTTGTATGGTGGCATTACGCCACAGTTGCTAATAGGGTACGAGTACTGGCTCCATACTGATGGCATGCAAAAGCTGCACGCACAAGATGTGCATGTGATAAGTAAGTGCCAGAAGGACACCCCTAGTATGTCCACACAAACTAGGCTTTGAACTAACAAGGAGCATGCACGAATCAGGTGAACAGCACTAGCACGCCCCACAAGCATTGTCCCCCTTAATTACCCTCGCATGGTTTCTAAGTGTTATCTACACACTGTCGCTTGCAGCATGCCCATAGATAAAAAAAGGGCATAAAAATTTGGGTCTACGGCCTCACCGAGCTGCCTACAATCTTTATATTTCATACGGGCCACCTGCGTGTCCGTACAGATTTGCCTATTTTCCTCCACAGACTAAAGCATAACCAAAGTGATGTAAACAAACCCTTACAAACAGAACATTACAACCATCAGACTCTGTAGAACTGGAATCCTCAGCACATCAATACTGTTCAGTGGATTACAATGCTGTGCCAGCAGCAGATCCACTCATAATCCTACAGTTTTTCCATCTTTCCGTCACTGTCGAGTATTTGTGTGTCCACGCCGTGTGTCTGCATGAACAATCTGGCATTTGTCCTGTCTTCCCTGGAGCAAGCAAGCAGTGTGTAGACGTACTGTTAACGCTCATGTCTGATACGTGTCTGTTTACATGGAGTTAGCAGGCTTCCCTCTAAAAACCGTTGATTTAATCTGCCTTCTTGACAGGCTTGTCTGAAATGTCAAAGTTCCCTTAGGCAGATTCTCTGAATATGGTTTGAAGAAGAACTTTCTACCAAGGGATTAATATGAAGGAATAAAGACAACACTGTTCGTGAGTAGCCTTTGGCCTGCTTGACTTTAGTGGTTAAGAGGTCATGTCAATATTTCACATTTGTTCACCAGGTTGTTCTTAGGCTCACAGGCCATTTGCTAATCTGTAGGCTATACAAGGAAAGCAGAATTTCATTCTCCAAAAGCAAAGTTAAACCTTTACATGTTAGACAACACTAAAGTGAGTCAGACTTAAGGAAAAGTCGTTTAAAAATAACATATTTTTTCTACCCATCAAAGCTAATGTTTAAATAGGGGATGTTTGTATTTGCAAAAAGGAAGAACATAAATCACAAAGCTCCAGTCACACGCTCTTCATGAAAAATATTTAAATGAGATTGCAGCATACTCCCTTGACTCAAAGCATGACAATAACTGGTTCAGTACCTTTCACATTGTGTCAGCATCACCAGTTTCCTGGTTCCATAGTTCAGTGTTTTTTAACTTTATTTTTAACCGATGTCTACTTTTTTCCCTGGTAAAAACACAAGACGCACCAACCAAAAATGTAAAAACAAAACTCAAAATCTGTGGTGTGTATTGAAAATATACAGACATTCTTACCAAAGTGTCCTAAATAGGAATGAAAAATCAAAACAAAACACATGTTATGATCTTTCTCATTTTTATTTGTTTTTAATTCCTTTTTCTTTTTAATTCGGTTGGTGCAGAGGCGTACATAGATTGCTTTATCCGTTAGTGGATGCATCAGAATGGAGCGGAGCAGGGAGCTTGTGGCCTGCCCATCATACTTTCTACATAGCAAATAAGCTCTTTTTCAAATGGCATTTTTGTCTACTCCTGATTCACAACATTTTGAATAAAGAAATACTCAGAAATGCAATTTTAGGCTGATTTTTTTTTAATATGTCCTCTATCATGAGAAAAATGCCACAAGAACATGCTAAAACACCAAAAAAACAGCATTGTCATCAGACCGGGTTTTTAAAAGGAAAATATTTTACAGAAGAAGAGTTGGAGCCATTTGATGGAATTTCATGCAAAAGTTTGGTCCCGAAGGTGACTTGGAAAGCTGGGGGTCATGGTGGGGGACCAGTTTATGCAATTCAGAGCCTCCTGTACACTCCTGCATTAGTTATTTCCCTACAGCAGAACATCGCATATCCTTTTGAATATTTTAAGGAAAAATCTGTATTTCTTGTTTATCTTATTACTGTCAATAACTTTTGGTGCTCCAGTTTGCTTGAAGCAACTTTGAAGAACGTACCACTCATTTGTGGACCAGCTGCTTCTGCCTCATGTATTGATGGACAGAACAGGGCCTCTAGGGACTGCGTAATGTGCTGCCTCCTCCTCTGTTAATGATGATGTTGTAGAAGTTGTTGCTGAGTTTTGGCTGTAGGACTCTGACTGTTATTGTGATTCAACTCCAACGGCTCCCTTGAGGTCTTCTAGTGCCATTTGGGAACATGAATAGCAACAAAGCTCAAATCTTATTTACATAAAGTGTCCATCATATACGACTATCACACCTTACTACAGGCACAGTTGCTGAAACAATAGGGTTTAATTTCTACTTTTTGCCACCAACAAATTTCGAGCAAATAATCACAAATATTACAACATTTGTTTTATTTGGTTTTCCCTGCAGGGTCAGTGTGGCTCGAGCATCTTGGATAATATTGGTGTAACACAACTGAATACTTTGGTTTGTTGACTGCATTATAACACTGAACTCTGCCTTCAAGAAAGAAAAAACAATTATAAATTCCTTTCAACAGTCGTCTTGCAGGATGATAAACTTCTGTAACATATTTGTCCCTGGCAGGTTCGGGTAAGAAGAGTGTCATGAAAAAGGAGTTTAAAACCTCTCAACGGTTCACCTTTGGCTACTCATTGTCCATTCTTTTGTGCTTTTTCATGTGCGATAGAGAGGAATCCTTCCTGATATTACAGTCTGTATGTAGATAAAGGAGACTGACAGTCTGCCATTTGGAGAATTTTTCTAAACAAGTCTCCTGTCCGTCTACATCCCTGCTGTCTTAAATGGCTCTGACTGGCCTTGGATCCTAAATACCTGTCAAACCATGATCCAAAACTGATCTGTCCATCAGTACTGAAGCATTATGATACTGTGTTATTATCGCCATGAATGCACTAAATGATTCAAGTTTTTCTCACCTTTTTCTGTCAGGCTAAAGAGTTTATAATTGTTTTGCATTTCCCTACATGTAAGTAGTCAGCTAACAGTGAGAACTAAATCTGAATGTTGACACAGGATTAAAACACACACAAATTAGAAACTTGCTGAAGACCAGACAGTTGAAAACACAAATTTGAGATTATTTGCATTTGCAATATTTTTTTCCGGTGGTAAATTCTTCTTTTTAATAAGATTTTTATTGTTAGTGTAAATTTTTCTGATAATATGGTTCATCCACCTCACCCGCAATCAGTTTGACCTGTTTAGTCCTCCTTCCAAACATCTTTAATCAGATTGTCTTGTACCTGGTTCTCAGGCCAGCGACTTGCCTTAAGCTGCTCCTATTTGTAAGTTTGATAAGTTTGACCAAACTTTGGATGAGTTTGCTCTCTTAGATGCATATCTGTGTTATTATTTATAAATAAAATCACACTAGGACGATCAGATGTTTTGTTTTTTTGATATCTTCACCAGTCTAAAGCCAGCCTCTTCTGCTGCTAAGCCTTCTCATAAAGTTTTATTGCCTGCCGGTAGTTCCTAAGGGGTCTTCTATAAATCATCAAAATCATAATCAATCATAAGCTATAAATCTTTTAGCCGACATTTGTGTTTTTCTAGTTTTGGCTACGTTGTAATATGTTATTGCTCTTTTTCTTAGTGGTTTACTTTACAATATTAACTTACATTCTTATCAGAAAAGTCAAAACGTGTTGGTAAATTGTTTAAATAATTTCTCATTGTGAATTTAAAAACTTTCCTTATTCTAAGAATGCATCTCAGTTGAGCATTTAGCAGACACTAAAACACCACTGGTACATTTTACCCTCTCATTACAAACATTCATGGGGATTATCTTACTTATAATTGTATATTGCATTCAAACAGATTGTGATGTGCTCTTTAGTATTTTAAAGTATTATATAATTTTAAAATGTAGAAAAAATCCACCTTAATCATTGCCATCCTTCACTCCTTTAATTGGTCATCCTTAAATTATTGCTAGAGATGTTTGTTTTTTTCAGTAAATGCAGTAATAAATAACAAAAAAGGATGAAGAGCCACTGTTTGTAGGTCCCTAAAGAATCTTTATGGGCAAAACAAAAGCTGGGTTGTTCTCAAGCTGTGATGAGGTTTCTATGTTTAAAGATCTTCATCCCTTCATTGTTGCTCATTTGCATAGATTTTTGCACTTTCACTAATATTGGCTAATAAAAGCAAAGAACTAACTCATTAGGCCACATTTAAATGCAAGTAACTCCTCTATAGACAACCAATTAGCCGATGATTTGCTTCTAATTATTTTTTTCACTGCAGTGACACTGTTTGGTTGGCAATGCTTGACTTTACACAGATCTATTTGTTTTTATACACACTTGTATAATAAGAACATGAAAACCTTCAAAGCGAGAGTACAAACTGAACAATGTGAGGTCTTATGGTAGTCTGACATTTGAGATTTTATATAAGAACATGAGTTGTGTGGTTAAAACATGACTAATGCAGATTAAAGCCTGAAATGATCCCGGGCTGTCTTTGGGAAAACTGTGGTCAAACCACTATGCAAAATGTTCACACACAGGTAGTAGTTTGTGTGGGCATCCTACAGGCGTCCCATGCACGGGCACTTATGTATCACGTCCACATCTCAGTAAGGCGCCAGTACTCTCATCTTACTTATGACTTGAGTGTGGTGTAAGGGCACCGCATGACAGCATCACCTCTACATCATAAGTGCTTGTAAGTTCGATTAGCCTCCAAATGCTTAACAATACACTTCACACACTCACAACAATGGTACACTCCATTTGACGACATCCCTTGAAGTGGCCTTATGAGCCTCAAGGGAACTGCAAGACACACCCGCACTCACCTGAAGATGCAGCCCTCCTCTGTGCAATGTTCACGGGGCTGGACAATCTAGAATCCGTACGGGTCAACCCCCATACATATGACCAAGGCCTCAAGGCTAGTAAATTAAAAGAAAATAAGTGGGCCAAAGGTGTAATTTTAGGTAATAACAAAAGAAAAAGAAAAAAGAGATTAGGGCTAAATGCCCAACTGACATTTTACCCAAAAACGACTTCATGTTGGTGTAAAACTTTTTAAGACTTTTACGATTAACTGTTCAACATTTACTTCTGCACAAAAAAATAATAAATCTGTGATTAAAAAGGGATATCATCAGTTGCTTTTTTTGTTTGTTTTTTTTCAATGTAAGAAAAATGTGTGTGGGGGGGGGACTCCATTCTAATAGGAAGCTTCATAACTGCTTTTTTTATCATAACTTTTAAGAAAAACATGGTTCACGTTCTGTTTCCAGGATTTGTGTTGCTCCTGTTAAGGTCTCCCCTGGTTTCATTCCATAATTATCCACAGCTGTTTTCTGTTCAGACAGTTGTCCTCTTTGTATTGAAGCTTTCAATTCAGCTTTGCCACCAGCTCTGCTTCTCTCTTGTGTCATAGTTTGCTCCTGTCTAAGTTTATTCTCTATTAAAGTTTAAGAAATTCCTGCCACCAGCCCAGTCTCCAATGCTTTGAGTCTTACCCTGGTCTGTCACAACAGTTTAATTAATTTAGTAGAACTGATGAAGGGACCTCGCCACACAAAAAAACCTCAGACCAGACTGAAATCATCGTCTTTGGTCCACAGAAACAAAGAAAAAGTGTCTGCAGTTACCTTCACTCTCTGTCTCTAAAACCTTCAAATCAAGTCAGAAAACTAGGGGTAATCATGGACTTTGACCTGAACTTTAAAAGCCATTTCAAGTCAGTAACATCAGCAGCATTTTATCATCTAAAAAACATTGCTAAAATCACAATGTCAAAGCCAGACTGGAGATACGTATTCATGCATTTGTCTCCCGTAGGTTAGATGACTGTAACTGCACTGGCCTCCCCAAATGAGCTGTAAAACAGCTTCGGTATGTCTAGAACGCTGCTGCTTGAGTCCTGACTAGAACCAGGAAGTACTCTCACATTAGTCCTGTGCTCAGGTCTCTGCACTGGCTTGCTGTAGCTCAAAGAACAGACTTTTAAAAGCAGCTCTGCTTGTTTACAAGTCTCTCCATGGCCTTGCACCTAAGTACATCTCTGACATGTTAGCGCCATAGTCCTGCCCAGAGTCAGGACTAAACATGGACTAAACATGGGGAATCAACATTTCAATCTTATGCAGCTAAAAGCTGGAACAGTCTCCCTGAGGTTGTGAGACAGGCCTGTACTGTGTTAAGGTCCAAATCTAGACTCAAAACATTCCTGTTTAGCCGTGCATATTACTGAAGGGTCCTTATTGACATCTCTGTTCATTTTGTTTTCTCTTTCCTTTCTTTTAAAGTAAATTTTATAATAATTATGTATGTTTTTAATCTTTGCACTGTTATGTATTGTGATTTTGATACATTTTCCTGTTTTGTGAAGTGCTTTGAATTACTTTGTGTACGAATTGTGCTTTACAAATAAACTTGCCTTGCCTTGCCCTGTTAGACCTTGTTTTAAACAATTTTGTTGACAAACCCTGTTGGCTTAAAACCTGTAAATTTATGTTAATATCCATTTCGCATCTACTGATTTTTATAATTTTACAAAAAAAAAAGGTGACATTTTTTGCTTCCTATTCCTGGTTCTTGTGACCTACCACCCTGCCAGTTTTTCCAGCTCTCCCCACACTTGCTGCACATTACCTGGATCACTCTGGAAAAACAAAAAAACAACAAAACAACTAACAGACTTTAACAGTTACGGTTTCTCCCATTTTAAGCTTTAACATTTTTTTCTTTTATTTATTTATTTTATTTTTTTACAAATTTAAACACTTTAGAATTAGTGTAAGGGTTGGGGTTCGGGTTAGGGTTAAGGTTAGGATTAGGATTAGGGTTAAGGTAAATTGCATCATTTCTACTTCTGGCCAATGATGTCAGGCATGTCCCTCTCCATTTAATGCTATTCACATAAAAAAAGTATGTGTTGCTTGCGTGCTGGTTGACTGTTAGAAATGAGAAAACTAGACAGTGTATTTCGTGTGGACATCCTACAGGCACTTGTTTACATACCCGATTGGTGCTGCATTTACGAGCGTTAGGAGGCAGTACAGTTAACAACAATTAGAATGTGCTGTAAAGGCACCCTATGACAGTCTCATCCATACGTCATAATTGCATGCAACCATTAACCCTTCAAATACTTTACAATACACTAACCTCACTCACAACAATTGTACATTCCATTTCCACGACATCCCTTGATGCAGTCGTACGAGCCTCAAAGACTCACCTATGCTCCCCCTTATTCCTAATCCCAAACCTAATCCCTAACCCTAACCGCTAACCCTAACTCTAACACAGACGCTTTAGCTACAGTAGTTATATTGCTTTTGATTGCAGTAAATCTTAAACCGTTTCCACAATTAACATAATTCCAGCGGTTTTTCCAGTGGAGAAAAGAAGCATTGCGCTGATATGCAACACTTTATGTTAGTAATGTGTTGTTAATTTTGAATTTTCGCAGTCAGAATCAGCTGATTCACGTTGATTGGATAAAAGTTTTAAGAGCTGTGGTATCTTACAGAGTGTGTGTTATTTAGGTGTTGCCAGCAACATCTCTGGTGTGTTAGGATGCGGCCACTCCTCTCTACAACCCTCCACGGGCCAGACAGCTCAAAAACCCACAGCACCTGTACTCGTCAACCCCGATACAAGGAACTAAGACATCAGCAGAGAGGGGAGTAAGAGTGGTAGATCTGTATGATCAGGATTGAACGGTGAATGTTGTTGTGCAAATATATTCCATTACTGATACTGATAGGAAAAGCTTTTGATTCCTACAGAAGTGACAGTAATTTCTATACAAACTTTTATTATTATAATTACAATTTATCGTTTTTTAACCTTGTTGGCTCAGAAGCTGCCTAGACTGGATGGCGTTTACTTTTTTAAATTCACAGATATAAGACTTTTATGTATGTGAATGTAATAAACCTGGTGTGGCTTCACAGTCTGTAACAAAAGCTGCTACAGTTTGGTTATTTTTGCTGCTCAAGGATTTATTTTTCTGTAGAAAAATGGTGCAACATTAGCATTTTCATAAAGAAGAGAAAAAGCAATGCGTTCTTTTTTATTGTTATCTTTTTTTTCTTTCTTTCCTCAACACATACAATGAATCAGTTTAAATGCCTGGAAGGAAGGGTCAGGCTTTGTTTTAAACACTGTACTTGACTAAATCCTGATGATAATACGATGCAGATTCGTTTTGGCCACAAGCCAGCTCTATATGGAGGACGTTTATTTTGTTTTTGCCATGTCTCAGCCTCGAGAGCAGCAAGCCGGACGACAAACTGATCCTATTCCAATTCTTTACTGACTTATTATCCGCTGGCCTCCAGCTCTGTGCAGCCGGACTGGAACAAAATAATTACACACAGTAAACAGACATAGTGAAACCCGGGCAGCCTTCCTGAATTAAAGGAGTCCAAATGATGGTCAGCCTGTTACAGCTATTTCTATCACTTCTGCTTCAGGCGCTTCTAATAAAAACACCCACTTACATTCACTTAGTGTGCATCACAATTTGGGGCAAAACATGCGTTCTTACATTTGAGACCTTAGGACAGGTTTTAGACCCATTTTCTTTGTGAGCTTTGGAGGTTTTTTGGGTTTATTTTTGGCAAGTGAACATTTGAAAATAGAAATTGTTCGAACAGCATAAACATGTGAATGAATGTCTACCTTCCAGATAAAGTTTTCTTTATCATCTTTTCTGCCCCACACCAAAATAATCATCACTTTTATGGCCAAAATATTTACATTTTTCTCCCCATTGTTATTTTTATCTGTACTGACATTAATGAGTATTTCATTTTGTCCTTATCAAATTATGATTTTTGATGTTTTCAAAGGAAACTGTTGGAGAAGAAGACATTACAGTAATCGGATAAGACATGGATGATGCTAGGAAATCAGGTTTATTTATTTTAAAAAGTTCTACAAAAACACCAGTAATCATGTCTGGGTTCATGAGATCATTCACCTACTGCACGAGCTGTGTCGGAAAATCTGCCAATTTCAGTGGTCCCTCCGTCTCTCTGTGACCCAGTTTGATGAACTGCTGTCTTGCATAAGTCAGAGCAGGGGAAAAAAATAAAACTGGTGGACCCTTTTATTATTTCCTGGATGGAAAAAAAGAAAAATATCACAAACTTAAGGAGGAGAACAATCTGATTCTTCTCTATGTTAGTTTTGGACTCTACCCACTGATCGCATCATCAACACATCACTGACTCTGAATCTGAGTCTCTGATTGGTCTATACGACATGTCTTCTTTATCAAAGTTCAGATTTTTAATCTCTCAACGTACCACGAGGGCCAAATCATGCTGCTGGCAGAATGAGCCACAGGACCTCTGATCGCGTCTACTCGAAGACGTAACTTTAAAACTGGATGGGAATCATGTTTGGTGTACGGCCTGAGGATCTACACAATCAGATTAATTACACCTGAAAGAAGCAGTTTGATCTTTTTATTGAGATAATCATTAACATTTCTTTGCCACATTGGGACACATGTTTGTACAAATCTGCACTGTTTTTTTATGCCCCTTATAAAAGTTTAATAAAAACATTTTTTGTAATGTTGAATAAAATATCTTTCCTAATATTTTTAAACATTTTACAAAAATGTGACTTGAGGGAACATGAGGGGATGAAGTAGCCAGGAGCTTGTTACAGTTTTTAAATGACTGTTTTTCTTTGTATAAAGAAAATTGGGTTCGTATACATATTTAACAGAAGATTTCTAAAACCATAGGACTGAAAAAGAAGAGAGCAGATGTGTCACGCTTACTTTTTTGCAATACTTGCATGCATGGTGTTTTTATAAACCCGATTAGAAATTACAATTCAAATCAATATATTAAATTGCTGCATGCTGGACACAGTTGAGGACAGCTTTTTTTTTTGTTCTGAACTTTCAGGCCTGCTTTTCTTTATGATGAATTTCTTAGACCTGTGGTGGATAACTGAAATAAAGCATCTGCTGCTCTAGCTTATCGTCTCTTCAGTCAGTTAAGTCTGCCTCACACAGTGGAATCTGTGCGAAGTGAAAGTAGGACCTACAATACTCAGCTTTGTGCTTTCAACACTGAGGGATTTGTGCTTAGTGCTCTACCCACCTTCATCCCACTGCAGCAACACACACTGGCTGTTATTTCATAGCTTCAAGAATCTCTTTGACGCAAAAAAACTATTCTGCCTCAGGGTGTAATTTCTGCAACACCCAACTCTGAATATTACTTCAAAATGAAACTAATAAAAAAAAAGAATGTAAAACTTGTACGTTTATGTTAGTTAAAAACGTCAAACAACTACAACACAATTATGTGTTATGCATATGATCAATCACACTAGCATATTTACTAGTTAAAATTGTGTTATCTGCGAATCTTAAAAATGATTTAACTTGTACAAATTAAAATTAAGTTATTTAACGAGACAGTTTGATGTCAATGCATATTTGTTTGCAGACCTTACAGGTCAGAGGCGAAGCCTCGTCAAAGTTTGGATAAAATGTACGCAGCTTATTTCCAGCACCTGGCAGGATGTAAACACAACCTTCCAGGCAGGAAGTGCTTGTATACGGCTGAGTTTGTGTCTAAAGGCTGAGCCTTTTTACGTTTTGACTACATCATCACAGTCTTATTATCTCCTTCTGCAGTGCTAGTCTTTCCCCAAGCTAAGTAATTATATTTGAATGTTCTCCTACAAAATTACAGACGGATAGATGCATTTTAAACTCATGCACGTTCTTTAGGATGGTAGGTAAAAGTTTGGTTTGTGATTGGTTTTAATGTTTGTCACATCGAATGTTTTGAGTCACATAAACAAGTGTAAATATCAGGCGAGTAGAAATGGAGCAGTTTGAAGGTGTTTACTAAGGTGAAGGTATTTAATATTAAATGAAGAAAGTGGGAAGAGGGTGTGTCTGCTATGCAGTTTGTTTACTCGTATTACTGTATCTTAAAAAATGGAATTATCTTTAATGGTTTTATGATCCGAGTGCCGATCCGATCATCTTTTGATCTATTTTATAAAGCGTTGCCAGAGGTCTTTTATTAGGCCGATTATGGGGAAATTGTACTAAAACTTGTCCTTTTTCTCTGATATAGTTTCTGCAAGGGGGAAGTAGTTCATTAGAGATTTGCTTCTGGGCGGGACTGTTGGAAAGGAAGAGTCCTGACCTCAGATTCTGTCACCCATCTGTTTACACACTCTCCTGCTAGCTTGCAGCCCCTCACACCCCCAGTTTAACATTACCAGTGCAAGGTAAATGGCGAACAGTATTGGCGCAATCCAGCCATACAGTTCTGAATCAGATTCCAGCTCTGACAAAAAATCGAAGACGTACGCGGATCTATTTGTCTGCAAACGGATGCATCAGAATGTGCAAGGTGTAGTGGGAGCTTTTTGTTAGATGAGCTCTTTTTCAAACTGCATTCACAACGATTTAAATAAAGACATACTCAGAAATACAATTTGAACCTTAATTTTCTTTATATATATGTTATCCAAAAATGCAACAAAAACATGGTCAAAACACCCAAAACACAATTTCTATAGGGGTGTGACAAGCATGTGTGACAGTCATGCAAACATGTCCTCATCCCACGGTTTGCAGGTTCTATTATTGATTCTCGATTCTTAGGAATAAAAATTGCATGGTCTTCATTTGAATTTGTTGTCCTTCTTTTTTCTTTTTTATTCAGTAATCAGTTGTCTTTACTTCTTAATTATATCCTAAAGTTTAAAGCAGTTGCAGTTTTTTTCTTGTCTTGTTTAACTTGGTCTAAACTTTTCATCTGCTAATCAGAATCTCCCACTCCCACCTTCAACTGCTAAATCAGTGCTATTTATTTCTACACACCGTGACTCACACTTACTGTGCAGCTGTGATTTTAAAGTTTAAATAACACTGCTTCCCCATGGCTGATGAATACATTCTGTTTATAGAACATACCAAAAGATCTGTCTCAATTTTTACAAAAAGTTTGTCAAATACAATTTTTTGATTTTATTTCAAATTATTGTTAATTAGTTGAGTCTTTACAAAAAGGAAAGAATTTGAAAAAAATCTTTAAAATATATATGTTTCAAAATATAGTTAAATTTTGTGTTCACCTCCTCCCTTTGACTGTATCTGAGAACTGGACTGAGTGAGTGTGACGTCACTCTGAAGCGATGTTCACATCACCCTTGGTAACACGCATTAAGCAACTACTTATAATAAAAGGTTGATGCAAATGCGTGTAACTGCCACCATGCCAAGACACCAAGTCTTTAATATTTCGAAATACAGCTGTAAAAGAAAAAGCCTGGGCAAGATTCGCAAGATTTGCATTGCTGCAACATTTAACACAGGGCCTCTTCACAGTGTAGGTGGAAGACATGCGCTAGTGAACAGTAGAAAAAGAAAAAGAAGAAAAATCCACTCCATGTTGTCCAGTGTGAACACCATGGTTTAAATGTTTGTTCAAGAATGCGACCTTTGTGCATTCCAGAACGCGCATCACATCCGGTGGGAATGTAGCCTTAGAAAACAACGTACTTCCGGCTTCAACCAAATGAAGTCAATTCAGTCGCCATGACACTGTCATCTTGGAGACAGATGTTGTCAGTAAGCAGTGATTAGTCCAAATAAGTCTAAGTCAATATTCCTATGGCAACTGCTGTCACCTAGGAATAAGCTTGTTGCAAGTCCACACCACTACCATCTGAAAATATGTTACAAACATTTTGAACCTTTGACGTGGGGCCCAGCAGGCAGCGCCTACTTTTAATGAGGAATCTTAAAGATTTTGTCCAACCTAGCCTCAAACTGCACCCTAGACCCCATGACACTGGCTGAATGGCTCATCTCCAGAGACAATTCTACACAGAGGCTCCCAGTGCACCTGCTGCAGGTGAAGTGCTGTAACGATTGTATTGGCTCTTTCATTAGACTCTATAAAGGGTCCAGCTGGGATTTAATGGGTTTTTGATTGAGACAACTTCTGACTGTTTTCTTTAAAGGTAATCTGATTATGCCCCCAAATAAGCAGGACTTCAGACAGGTAAAAGATTCTCCTGGGGGATTTGCCATCCCACCTGGCCTGGTGAAGCCTATAAAAAACATACGTGTTAAAAACGCAAATCATAAAAGGGTTTGTGTATTCCATGCTTCCAAAGAAAAAGTAAAATGTCTTCATTCTACAATCATGAGCTGTGGTATTTCACTTAAATTCATCATTGGGATTGCAGGTTAAACTAAATTCCTGAACATGCCTGTGACTTGGGCTCACTGCTCATCCAGGGCATGAGGAGTCATATGTGCAGAAAAAATTTCACACTCCCAGATGTGGCACGACTAATGGGGCATTTATTTGAACTCATAGCATCCTCTTTCTTGTACCACTCAGAAATAAAGCCATTAGTCATATGATCCAGTCAATCCCACTGCCACATTTGGAGCATGTAAGTAGCAAACCTATAGACTCTTGATGTTGCAAAATCAGTGAAATGATTGATATGAAGATGTTAAATCAAGCTTGCTTTTACCCATCTGCATGCTCAGTGCCATGGCCTGCAGTGTTTTTGCACAAGATTTCCAAATGAGAAACTATACAGAGATAATATAACAGGCTTAGTACATCTGTGATGCCCTTCAGTGACATTTCTTGCAGGAGTATTCTGGGGTGTAGCAGTGACTTGCACAGAGGGGATTTTTTTTTTACTGCTTCCCTTCACACTTTAAGTTATGTGGTTTGACAGGTGATTACCAGTAGGTGCAATGCTGTCCCTCAGTACTTTGAATTGTCAGCCATGAAGAAACTGATGGTGGATTTTTGACGATATGTGTTTACATTTCATATAGGTCTCTGTAATGCTCAGAGTCACAAAGACACATGGACTTAGGTTTTAGTTTCAGCTGCTCTGGTGGTGTTTACGCTGTTGTTTTTAGGGCTGTTCCTCACTGTTGAGCTCTTTCACCGACAGAATAGCAGACAGCTTATCAGCAGGGAGCAGGCTGCTCCGTGCAAAGACTGTGTTGATGAAACTTTCAAATTTATTCAAATGTATTAATCCGTCAACTTCATTAATACGTGGAAGCAAATACTGCAAATAAATCATTAGGTTATGAAAAACACGAAGTGTTTAGACTGATGGTTTTGACAGTTATATTCTCACTCTTTTCACTAAAAAAAGTATTGCACCTCTCCTTCTGATATATGAACTGAAAAATTTGTGGAAAAACAGAAGCAAAATGTGAAAAAAAATTAAGGTAAATAAAACGCAGATTGTGTTAAAGGTAATATGACAGGATCTGCTCATGACTAATGGAAAACTAGGGATTCAAAGTCCCATGCTGATCATATTTTGATCTATTTTCAAAGTGTCGTCAGTGGTTGTTTGATTATGCGGGCGCATGTGGGATTCCCAAATAAGGTCTTTTTCAAAAGTCTGCTTTGCTCTATTCTGATGCATCTACTTGCAGACAAGTAGATCCATGTATGTCTTCATTTTCCTTGTCTGAGCCACCATCTGGCTCAAAGCTGTATGGCTAGATAGCTCCAATATTGCTTGCCATTTTTGTCGCAGCTGTAATGTTAGCTTGGGGTTGTGAGGGGCTGGAAGCTAGCTGGGGAGAATGTAAACAAAGGGATGATGGGAAATAAGCGGAGGCTTACTTCCATGCCAACAGTCCTGCCCAAAACTCGGAGGCAAGTTTTTGATGAAGTACTGCTGCTCTGCAGAAAATAAGTTCCAGTTCCTCATAATTTACAAGACCACTGGGAAGGCTATTACAATAGATCAAAAGATGATTGGAGTGAGACTTTAAGGTAAAACCATGCAAATTTTGATGTTCTTAATATATTTTTGTAATGAATGCTTTATTTAAGTTAATAGTAATTCAATTATGTTGGTAGTAAGTAGTTTGCATCTTTGAAAATAACATGCTAATATCATTGAGAACATGTTGGACGTATGCTTGGGGACTTTTATGAACATTGTTCTAATCTACTGACATTAATAATTAGCTGGACTGTACATTACATCCTAAAAGATTTCCACTGAAATGATGTAATTTATATTTTATGTAGTCATTATTCTAGTTATTGTGTTTTTGCATGTTAAAAATGTCTTGTGGATTTTGCTTTGGAGCTGGAAATGTGTGTTTGGAAGGCCAGTAGATGACAAAAGTGTATGTGTGTGCACCTGTGTGTATTAATTACTATTTACACTGTTGTCCCCCAGCCAGTTGGACAATGGTGTGCAATAAAACAAAGTAATTGCCCTTGCAGGCCTTTAGGAGGAGAGCAGAGAGTGTAATGAGTCAAAGTAAGATGAACGGAAGAAAGAACATATAAACAAATGTTAGTGGAGCTTCAGAGAGGAATTTTTAAATGAAAATGCAATTTTTAAATGAATGAATATATGAGCAAAAGTACAACAAAAGAGTTATATTTTCCTAAAAATTATTGCTTCTGTCTTCACAACAGTGTCCATAAAAGTAACAGTTATATACCAACAACGCCCTTACAGCAGGGGACTCAGAAAACTTTACTTTGCTTTCAGGTGATTTAACATGAAATCTTATTTGGTTTTGCTGTCATTCATAACTGTAACAGATTACAGCTCAGATTTGTACTCTTTCATGTCTTTGCTTATAGGCAGGCAAAAAATGATAATGCTTTTTTTCCCCTCAACCTAAATCAAAGTTTATTTTCTTGGGATGTTGTTCAATTTATTTGTTTCATCAATTGTGTTACAAGCTCACAGGTAGAATAATAAACCTTTTTAACGGAGTCTATATTAAATGTAAGTAATGACAAACGCAAAGCGCGCTTGACAGGTAATTAGAATCAGTCGAATATGAAGTCCACTGATTAGAGTCATAACAAAATCTATTATTTATTTTGTGACATGCTGAAGTAATTCTTGGAAGCAACTTGTATGAAGTGCACAGATGAGGTTTAATACATCAATGCCTTGGTTTCTGCCGGGATCAGGTCAGCCTTTATTTTGAATCTGTGTTTTCACTGCTAATCTACTTTTAGTTGTATCCATGGTTAAGCTTTTGTGTTTATGCTACTGATATTCAAGGAGTCAGGAAACAGTTGTGCAGCAAGTATTTTTATATTGCATTCTATTTAATTTTGCCGCACAATTATAGCCAGTCATTTTATCTATCCAGCTCATAAAGGGGTGGATGAGGGTGGGCGGAGCTTCAGTCAAAATGCCAAAGGAAAAGTGAGTGAAAGCAAAAGATTCGAATTCAGTGGCCTGATGGATAAGAGTGCAATGCTCCAACAAAGAGCTGCAAAATACGTGTTTTCTTCAGTGTGAGTGAAAAAGGAGAGGCAGCATAGCAGTGCAGACTGTCAGAAAGAATTAAATAAAGCATCTAAAGTTATGTACACACTGGGAACATGACGTGCATCCTTGTCACTTTCAGCATAATGATGTTCACACTGTACTCTTGCAACCTGACAGTAGTGCATGTACTCACACTTGAAAGAAGCTTGTTACGAAATATGGAAAGGATACAAATCTTCCTTTAAAGCTCTATTCCGATATATGAAAGACTTGGTGTCAATTCTGGTGGGGCACACCGCAATTATTGATTTCTTCTTCATGATCAATTTACAAACATTACTGTGCTTCTACACACCTATTTTTGTAAAAAAAAAAAGTAGTGTTTCTTCATTTTTGATGCACTAGTTGAGGTGACGTTCAGGCACCTGAACTAGTTTAAAAGTACTGGTTTGACACCGGCATCAGATGAAATCCCAACAGTACCCATCCCTACTAATCTATGTTTTTCACCATCATCTGCTTAAACAATTTATACAGAAGGCCAAACAATCCATGCCACCATGGGTTAACCAGTTATGTGATTTATATTTTATGGTTTTAAATTCATCTTGAAGGTGAGTCATTTTAACAAAATCTAAATTCTCAAGCAGTAGTTTTGGTGTTGAGTTGCTTGAAACTTGTGTTTGAAGATCAGAAGTGTACAGCCATTATCATTGAGCCTTAGGTTGATGCATGTCACAGACCTGTGTTAAAAAAAATTAAAAAGAAAAATTAAACAACCTCTAATAAATCCTAGCCTAGCAGTAACAATAACAAAGGCTAAAGAAGTGTAAATAATGTGCAAAATTGCAGCCTGTAAACTCTGTCTTTTTTGTGTCCGATAGATGTGTATTGATGAAGAACAGTGCAATTTCATATACTGGACATGTTTGCGAATGAAATGTGCCTATACTTGCATAAGCACAGATCATGGTTGGAGTCATCACATCTTGGATGTCTGTGTGTCAGTGTATGAGCTGGGGCCTCAGAGGTTCCACTTGTCATGCATTTTAAAATTAGCCCTGTGGCTGCTCGACGGAACAGCTGCTCTCTCCTCAAAGGGTTTCTCTCGTCTTCTGCTCTCATTCCTCTCAAGGAACATCTCACTGTCTCTGTCACTTTTATTTTGCTGTTCTTGTGTCTCATTTGCGATCAACTGTTGGTTCTTGCATATAAAGCTGCATCCTTGCTGGAACTCACTGGACATTTACCTTAAAGTCAACCCAACAACATAACAACGGAGAAGCTTGAACAGTTTCTGTTTCATTATTACAAGTAAGAAGTAAAAATCAGGTTAAGTATAAAGTTTTACAACTGATTCATAACTGGTTATCAATGTAATTGGTAGCGTATTTTTCAAACCATGAGACAAACTCAAAATTCTTTACTTCTCAATAATTGAAAGTGTGCCTAATTATCCGGTGCATCTTATGAATAAATTCTAGTTATGTTTACTGACCTGGAGGCAATTTTTATGTGGTACACATTCTCAAAAATCTGTCCACATTTTTTAGTACTTTGATAAACTACAAAGCCGCATCTCTAGATGGATTGTTGGGGCATTACGGCTACTGGAATCCGTAGCCTGGCGGAGTAAAACCAGTCACATACGGTCCGGTGAGGCAAGTGAGGCACAGCCTCAACTTTCATAATCGTGATAAAATAGAAAAACGTAAATTAAGTAAATATTATTTTCCAGTGATCTGTGTTAAATATACATTTGCATTGAACTCAACATGTTTTCCACAGTTTCTGAGGTTAAAATTGCCAAATTTAGAGTGTTGCGCGATCACAGACGGAGCGGAAACTACGGGTGAGGCTCTGATGCGCTGTGCCTCATGTCTGACTGCAGGACTCAATGTTAACCGAGACGTGCGCTGAAAACACTGCTGTAGACCCGCAGAAAAGGCTTTACGTGAGGCATGCCTTACCAGCAGGGGGCAGATGTGAGCTGACAGCTGCTTTATAGCTACAATGGTGACGTAGAAAAAGACCAAGAACGTCTGTCTCCATTGAGAGGGAGGAACTCGTATAAAATAAAGGAAAATAAGTAAGTATTTTCCAACAGACCATATCATATATATCATTGTGGAGAAGGATCGGCACACGGACACAAAAAGTGAGGCCAAACTTTTTTTTCAATGTTTGCTTTTTGAAAATAACATGGGAGTAAGTGGAAAAAATATTAGTAAAATCCTTTATTTTATTTTTATGATCATTTTCACAGAAAGCATTTGATAACACTGATTAAAGTGTTAGTGTCGAAGTTGGAAAAATACCATCAATAGTTACTAAGGGTCAAATGTGTGCTGAACACATCTGTATACTTAAATTTGTTTACAGTACAAAGTAATATTTCATACACAAGAAAAGTGTTCTATCCGTCTATAAAAAAATATTCTCTGTAGGACAAATATGTCCTTGTGTAGATTATATAAGCTGTTGGCTGTCGTTGGATGAATGGTGAAATATTTCGTTCTTTAATTGTAAATCTGACTCGAGAGGAGTCAGTGGCTCACCAGCCATCAACCTCACCGCACGTCACTGAGTAAAACATAACATAAAGAACTTAAAAAGTGAGTGTACTGTTTTGTATTTTACGTTATTGTTAATGCTTGAAAAAATTTTGACTTATTTGCTGGTTAAAGGCTGGTTTTTGGAGATACAAGACGCTAGCATGACTGACAATCACCTGCCTCTCTGCCCATTTTGGCATTCTGGGAAGTGTAATCAAGTCACATTATATTTGTTTTGATAAAAGTGCCTAAAAATCCATTACGCCTTATGGTCTCAAAAGCATGATAAAAACATAAATTAAAAAATATTGTGACAGATGCTTTTGTTTAAATATAATTTTTCTTTAAATCTGTAGATGTGGATGATAGCTGTCACTCAAAGATAAAGTTCCATTGGTTGTCACACACTTGAATCTCCGCATTTGACCCATGTTGCAACTCTACCAAAGACCACTGGAAGCAAAAGGGAGTACTTTCCCATTAACTCTTATTCTAAAAAAGTCCAATTTAACATCAACAGAGGCAGATAATGACAATAACTTGTCGCTTGTCATCCCTTTTCTTTCTCTGACACTTTTCAAAAAGAAAGATAATTTTGCAACCTTTTTTTCCTAATCTGTTTATGAACTGTGCATTTCAGCTATTGGATATCTGAATAACTGTAAAACTGGTGGGTGAAAGTGTCGGAAACTTTCTCTTCTCTATTTTTTTGGCACAAAAGACCTACATCAGTGCACTTTTTCTAGACCTTAATTTTTTATTATCTGTAATGTCACCTTCTGGCTGCCATCAATGTTACCTTCTTCGAAATGTATTTTACCTGTCCATCTCTGCCTTTATCCCACTTGCCTGTGACCTGCAACCCCCACCTTCCTCTTCCTCCTTTGGTACAAGCTTTGGATTTTTAATGAGCCTGGATTTAGCCTTGGTGGATAAGAGGAATGTTTCCAAAGCATTTTACCTTGAACAGCATTTTTGCTGTCTCCTTGGTTATTTTTATGCCATCTGCCACATGCATTTTAGTCTCATATGTCACATCTCTTTACCTCGAATTGCTGCCTTGATCCATCTTAGTTCTAAGAGATTCGTTAGGACATATTAGATGCATTAGCTGAAGGAATGGGGGCCAAATGGGCTTGTATTCAAAAAGCAACACATTTTGTCCATTAGGAAGATCTCCTGTTACGCACCTGCTTTAACTCTGACATTCTCTAAGATTCTGCAGAGTTTCCATAACTCTTAAAAGCAGGAGTCGAATCTGCAGCGAGACTGAAGGAGAACAGGAAGTTGGAGTTGTTTTTAACAATCAATTTATTTTTAAAATGCCTCTCCCCCTTAGTATGATCTGTGTTATCTTTTATATTTATTTCACTGTTTTGTAATGTATGTAGACTTTTTTTAATCAATAGGTATTTTAAATGATTTTAATTGATCACTCGACTACAAAAACTGTCAGGACACATTTCCCATAATGCCTTATTTTGTAGTCTGTGGCGGCTTGCGGTCAGCACGGTACTAAATTTCCAGTTGTGTTCGCGTAGGTTGGGGCCTTGCTCCCGCCCCTTTCTGGTGATATTTTTGTGATGATTGACAGGTGACGTTGGCGCAAAAACGTTTGTGTTTTAAAGAGTAAACTTTCAAAAAAAACATTCAACACAGACTCAAAATTGGGAGCACATCCTCTCTGACTACTCCAACTTAAATTTCAATAAGTCCAAGTACAGTCCAGATTTACTGACAATCATCTTCAATCAAACTGAGGGTCTCAGTACAGGAGGAAGTGCTGCCAAGTGTCCAGCAGTAAGAAGAAGACAAGAGAAGCCGTGTTCAGAAGAACCTATTAATAGATTTACAGAACTGTAGAATTGGAGTCTTCTTTTGGGTTTAATAGTTATAATTCAACAGTGTTAACTGAACTGTGTTAATAAAGACGTTTAAATTAGAAAACAGCAGATTTAGAAGACTAAATAAACAGAAATGTATTACTGATTTATGTACTTATGGATTTTTTTATTTACGTATTTTATTTTATTCGAATGAGAGTTTTATAAGTACATTTTGTACCGAAAACAGTTAATAATAGAATGTAGTTAATAGTATAGTACATGTTCCATACAAATGTATTGGCTCTCAGACACTCACAAGTTGCGTGTGTGTGTGTGTGTGCGTTGAAGTTGTGGCCCTCCCTCAGCTAGACCCTGCCTTCTGTGGCCCCCAGGTAAATAGAGTTTGAGACCCCTGCTTAAAAGCAACACAGAGGTTCAGACTCGAAACCCATTTAAATGTAGAAGGAATTGAATTCAGTCCTGCAGCAGTCCTGAACTGCAAGGACCATATTTATTTTTTACAATTATTCCTTCTTATTTCACCCTTGCCACATCCTCAAAAACCCACCAACATTTGCACTCATGTATTTGCAGGGGAAAATAAATTTTGGGCATATTGAACAACCACCCCAATAAAATGATAACATCCCAGAGTCCAAAACTGTCAAAAAATGAATCAAGCCAAAATTTCTTATGAGGCTAAAAAAATGTTTCAAAATCCACTGATGAAACTAAAACACACATGTCGAGCTATCTTCACAGAATTTCCCACACATGCAACCCAGTTAAATCCACAACCAAAGTCCTGTTAACCTTTGACCTTGGGAAGAGGCAGCAATCTTGAATTTTTCTAAGAAATCACCTTCAGTACAAATCTAAATCGCTCCCCCTAGCCAGCTGTCGTTGTGTCCTTGGGCAAGGCACTTCCCCCTCCCTGCCTCCAGTGCGGTTCCACTGGAGTGTGCATGTGTATGAATGTCCCGGTGATGATCAAAGGGCCCGTAGGCGGAAACTGGCAGCCATGCCTCTGTCAGCTTACCCCAGGGCAGCTGAGGCTACACCAGTACCACCACCAAGAGAATGAGGAGTGAATGAATAATAGACAAATTGTAAGCGCTTTGAGCACCAAGAAAAAGCCCAGATAAATCTAATCATTATTGAGAAGGTACTTGGGCAGAAAAATGCGTTTTTCTCCTGTTGCTCAGATATTTTTATCAGAATATTGTAAAACTGTAAGACTTGAAGCTCAATGAAACGATATGGCTTACGATATGAATCCGAAAAGTGGGTGACAAAACATAAAATGACGAAACCAACAGAAAAGCCGGCATTTAAAAAAGAAAAAAAAGTATTTTTTATGAATTTGTCAGGTGCAGCTCTGACGAGGGTGGCAGGGGCAAAAAGTGAGAAGGAGGGTTCAATAGTAGCCACTCAGCCTGTGGGGGTGGGTCAAAAGTGGGCGCGAGTGTGGAGGCAGGCATTGCCTGCAAGCCATTCAACTTCGCTTGTGGCTTTAATTACTCTTTATATGCTTAGTGGGCACAAGGAATAACTAAAGTCAAGGACCTCTTGGAACCAATTTCTTTGACTTTTTAATTTACTTAAAAAACAGTTTTTAGGTCCTGCTCACATCCGAGGTTAATTTACACCAAGCCAATAATGAATTTTCGCAAAATTAAACTTACATTTTCCAAAAACAACCCCATTCCTGATAAAAAATAAATAAATAAATATATATAAAGAAATAAAAATGAAAAAGTTCAATGTCTGGCTCTAAAATAAAATCCACAACCTCATCAGAGGAGTTAACATTTTGTAGGCAGATTCACTTTTCTCACTCACACGTAGACACACACACACATACACACACACATACACACGCAGACCAACAGTTCTTAGTAGTTTGCAGGGCTTTTCTCGGCTATTAAATCTGTTAAAGTGAAGACTTGCTACTATTCTATTAAACTTTAAGCATGACTTGCTTTCAGGCGGCAGATCTTTTATCACCTTTGGACACAACATGAACGCATCTGCTCGATCCCCTCTCCAGCTTCCGTTCCTTTTATATGCGATTTAACCTTAAATTCACCCTTTCTATTCATCACCCCCTCAAGCTAGTATTTCCTGACTACACAGGAGCAGATCTGATTGATGCATTCTGGCTGTTTCAACATTTCTCACACAGACTTTGACAAAGAGTATAGCATTTTCAAAAAGATTCTGGTGTGACTTTTCTAGAATTTGACTCCCCCAGTCTCTTAGTTTTTTTTCTCTTTCTTTAACAGCTCTGTTCCGACAGCTTTGTTTCTTGTCTGTATCCCCATTTTTCCACCTTACTTTCATGCTGAGTGAATCTCACTAAAGGCATAATAGATCTTCCCATTTTGTCAGACCTCTGTGCCATCTTATCAGATAATACAAGCATAATAAATGTTGAGTTAACTCTTACTCATTGAAACATGCATTCCCACTTACAGCTTGCTGAAGCCCATGTGTGTTAATCCTGTACTACATCCACCATGTGACATTTTTCCAGGTGGTTAAGAACGAGCCACGGGTTGAAAATTAATGACTATTTTATTTTTTATTTATTTAATTTCCATTAAATGGGAAATAGTAAATTTTGGATGAATAATTACTGCTAATTAATCCCCGATTAACCTTTTGAGATGTTTTTTGTGAGACCTGGCACGTTTTAGATGGCTTTTGGGTTGGAAAACCATGATTCAAGAAATAACTCAAGTAACACAGACAATACAATTTAAGAAATAAAATATATGTACATAAATGTATATATAAGAGAAAAAGAAAACTAAATGTTTGTGCTACACAAAATTAGTCTCACTGTGTTAAATGAATAAATAAAATAAGACAAATGGTGCATTAATGTTACTGAAGTACTGGAGTTGAAGCTGAACATCATGTTTGAAAAGGATGTTGAGAGCTCACTTTTTTGTGTGAGTGTGTACACTGCCATCACACTCAGTTTAACAAACTCGAAACCGACTCCTGAACTCTCAGTCAACTTAGTCTGGGTTCGAAAACCCAGACTAAAAAGGCCAGTTTATCACTCATGGCAGCAGAAAAAAACCCCATCATCAGTAGATTCAGCAAATCTCTGTGGCAACAGGTAAACAGAAACAGTGTGACATGTTTACGAGCAGTGGAGCAGAACGGCCAAACACATTCAAACGCTGAAAACGAACACTTTTTTTTAAATGACAAACAGGAAGGCAAAGGAGAGAAGGGGAAAAATATCAGTAGGTGTTACAGCTTGAGTGAATGTTTAATGAAATTTTCTTTATTGAACTCTCAACATTTTTTTTTATGGGTAAGGTGGACAGCCATTTTTTTATTTTATTTTGAAGCACTCCAGCATTAAAAGGCAGCTGCAGGTACCTCAAATGAAATGAGCTGACAAAACATAACAGGTAGAGCTTGATGTGAATTGTGAGTAATGAAGATAATTAAGACTGCTTGGTGTTACAGAGAGAAATGCTCGGAAGCATTTTGAGAATAATGTGGTGTCTTTGCATCACCTCGTCTTTTCACAAATATACACCCGAGCGATTGACTTCTATCAAATGGGAATAATGATTAATTAGTCAGTAGTGATTAATCTTATCCTCTAGTAGAGCATGACTGATGAAAATGAGGAACCATCACTGTCCCTGGAAGAAGCTCACTGTGAAACTTTCAGCCCAGACTTTCAATTTGAATAAACCTGTTCCAGCTCAGAAACTCAAAAAAAGTGTTGGATAGTCAGGAAAACAAAATCTTAAAGGAGACATTAATGAATGAAAACAATGTCTATTTTTGAACAGATAATGTCTCACACTTGGACTCTTCTTCTTCAGGAGGGGATGGCCTGGCGTTTCATTGTTCACATATGAGAGTCTCTTCTCTGATTTAAACCAGTATTACAGACAACAAACCCATGGGTTATCTGATTTGTCATGAAAAATACAAAATCTTGAACCTTTTGTTATGATTAGTAATCGTAGTAATTTGCTAAAACATAAATGGAAAAACGTGGGTTAGGGTGATAACGTTTTAGAACAACTTCTAAATCAAAAAGAGACGAAAAGAAATATGACATTTAGGATTGATGTGCAAAAATTTTTATGAACTAAAAGTGCATCCACATTGCGTTTTATCAAAACAAACTGTCATGGCGGAAAGGACGCGGCAGACCCAGACGCTGAAAACCCCGGAAGGAAACTCAGGCAAGTAGCGATAAACAAAGAGTCTTTAATATCCAGGCAGGAGATAACAGTTCTGGTTGTTACTTCTTGCTAGCTTGGATCTCTGGCGAGGAGTCGGCGTAGCTCGTAGGGACTTGAGAGCTAAGCTGAGAGCATGGCGTGGCTGGAGCGGAGCGAGCGAGACGTGCGGTGCGGATCGCTGCGCGCTGCCTGATGTCTTGGGACCCGAGGTGAGCGAGGAACGTGGCGTGACTTCGAGGCGAGACTGGTGTGGAGCGAGCTGAAGATCTCCCAGGTGGACACTCGTGGATTTGGAAACCTGGAGGCGGGTAGAATAAGCAGGGTAAGTAAAGGCCAGAACTTGAATCGGAGTACGTACTGAGGTTCAGACATGCACCGAGGTAGGCAACGGACTGGCGATGACTGCTGGGCTGGATCCCCTTAAGAAGTCGGTGAGGTGATGAGCAGAGTGTCCACAGCTGGTTCCAATCTTCAGGTGCACAGAGAGAGGGGAGGGGGAGGAGCACTGACAGAGGCCACCGTGACACAAACAATGATGCTGAGATAACAGAGCAATTAAAAAAATCTCAATTTGAACAGTCATGTGACACTTTGACCTGCTTCAGCTTAACAGTACTTTCAGGAGTGGATTAAACTGACTAAAAAACACAACACAGTTACAGCATCTGCTCAGTTGGAGTTTGAAATGAGAACAGACTGGAGTAAAAAGATCTGTTTTTTTTTTTTTTACTATTTACAGTCCCTACAGTCCAACCCTTTAACCCTAGGCACTTTAACATTGGGAGTTGGGTCATCTAGACCCACTAGACAGTGCGCTGAACCTTTTTTCTTCAATGATTTGTGATTCCACCTTTGTCATGGTAGGGAGAACACGTCAATGTAAGGGTGGGGTCATCTAAGAAAGCACAAGGGTTAATCATTTACATGTCATTGGAATCTATTCCTTTTCTTCTCAAAAACAATACCCACATGACTAACTTTATTTTACTTTTATTCTTAAGCTCATTTGACAGAAATCTGTCAGACCTTCGTTTTTAGCTAAATAGGGGTGAACTATTTATTAAATCTTAGTCACAACTGGCCTTGTGGGTGGATACGGGCTGTCTGCAGGGGAAAAATGGGCACACAAGGTTGCAGACCGCTCAGTGAACCTGTAAAGTGAAAATGTTTATGCATATGTTTTATGATGGGCATGCCCCTGGCAACAGGTTGTAATGAACACTGATGCAACATTTAAGGGTAAGTGGTGGTGAAGTAGGGTGAAGTAGGTGAGACACAGATGTATCATACAAATTATTTTCAACACCCCAAACCTTGCAGATTGCACGAGGAGTCCGTCAGTGCTCTTCATGGGATAAGTGAGCAATCCTTTGCTTGTAGCCTGACTGTTAAAAGTAGACAATAAGAGGACAGTTTGTGTGGACATCCTGGGCATCCTACAGGCACTTGCATATCATGTGCAGATCCTGTGAGTTCAGCATTCACGCACGGTAAGGAAGGGACAGTACTCACACCTTAGTAATGACCAGAGTGTGGCATAAGAACACTGGACGACAGCATCGCCCATATGTCATAATTGCATGTAACTTTTATTAGCCATACAAATACTTAATAACATCCTCAACAATGGTACGTTCCATTTTTATGACACGTCCTGCGGCTCCAGGCTTAATTTAGGGACACTTTTCTCAAAAACAGAGGTTTCCTTTGAAATTTAGCTTAAAGCAGTTGTTAAAATCATTGTATTTGTGATTTGTGTGACACAATCCTGACTAATGGGTACTGACATTAAAGTGAGACTAAACTCAGAAATTCATGAAAAAATACATTTTATTAAGCCTGCCATTAGGAAAAAAAAAGGTTCCTGTCTGAGAGTCTTTGTTTGGTCTTCACAAGCACAAGCCAGTCAAACCAAATAACTGGTGGATCAACAACAATGAGCTCTGAGAAAAACTAAAAAATTTTTTAGTTTTGTTCAGACAGCAACTTCCTCAGTTTTGGTTCAGCCGCTGCCTTAGAAGTTCTGCCATCCCTTTTGTATCTACCAAAGCAAACAAGTGATGAACAAGTTTTTCAAAAATCTAGTGTAAAGGTTTGAGAGTTAAAATACAAAGGACAAATTAAATATTAAAAAAAGATGAACAAGAGTATAAAAAAAAATTCAAATGCTTTTTAAAAGTCAAATCTGACTGGCCATGTTGAGTGTAAAAACAAATTTAACCAGTTCTTCAAGTAGAAAATATGCAATACTATCATCACTTTATGATGCACTGCCATTTTATTTCACTTAGTTTTCTACTTATCTTTTTATAAAACAAAAGCAGGTCTGTCAAGTGTAAAGGCTAACATATAGCTTAGCCAGATATTGATCACAGGACACAAAGATTATGAAAGACACATTTCAGTTATTAAGTCAATTTCTGTACTTCTAGTTATCATAACAAGGTGTAGAAATGAAGAAATGGGAAGCAAAGACCCAGATGATGATCATCTTAGCACCAACCAGCTAATTGGATCTCCATGTGGTCACTTTGATGTAGCCTCACGTTGCTCTTCTGGATCCTTATCTGGGTTTTAGTCCATAAAAATGCATAGAAGAATTATTAACACTTTCATTGAAGTCTTAATTGGTTTTCAGAGGTAAGTGCAGGTTGTATGGATTTGCAGCCACACTGGCAACTGCTCAGGTCTCAGCAACATTGCAAAAAATTGGACAGAAGTGCTGTTTTTGTTTTGCATACTGCAGCAGTCGATGTCAGGGATTCAATGTTTAAACATTAATTTACTAAAATGAAAGGAATACTCCTTAATTCTACTGCACAGTTCTAGAAAAAAGAAGAAAAAAAAACCATCGTCAGCATCAACTGGTTTGTCCTTGGTGCCATTTTGACCAAAAAACAATGTGGATGGCCAAATACAACTTGTTGGTCGGGCTGGAACAGACAGGGAGTATAACCACCCTTGAGGTGGTGTGGTTCTGTACCTGGTAACGGGTCTATTGCAAACTCATAGGGCCTATGAGGTGAAACCGCTTTGTTCTCAATGAACATGCATTTAAACTCCCTATCCAGTATCAGCCCCAGAGCCAATAGAGACAGATTATTTCACTGACCTGTTAGAAAGGTGGCATGGATTGAAGGGTGCGTGGGCTGTGTACTCAACAGACATCCAAGGCAATGACATGACAAGAACTGCTTCAGTAGTGGTAAAAGGAAATACTAAAAAAATTGTTTTATTTGTTGAAAGGCTGACTGATGTTTTTCTGAGGGCCGGTTAGGAGGGCGGCCAATACATAAATAGAAAGCGCCCTGAATTACAACCAGATACTAATACATGTTTTAAACAGCACAGTATATTGGAAATAACAGCCAAATGTAGTTTACTCCAAAACTGCATACATTATTAATGGCAGATAACATTTAATTAAATTAGCAAAAGAAACTAAAGAAAAAAAAACATGCAGAGGAGATTAAAGGGAGATTAAGATGATGCTGCCAAAGGCTTATCTAGTAAATTATTTACATTTATTTGAATTTTGATTTACAGAACAACTGACAAGAAAAAGGTCTTAATTCTGCATAGGGCGGCAGTGGCTCAGGTGGTTGAGCGGGTCGTCCAATGATCGAAGGAAGGCGGTTCAATCCCCATTCCCCCCAGCCAACTGTCGTTGTGTCCTTGGGCTAGACACTTCACCCTCATTGCCTCCAGTGTGGCTCCACTGGTGTGTGAATGTGTATGAATGTCCCGGTGTTGGTCAGAACTGGCGAACTGGCAGCCACGCCTCTGTCAGTCTGCCCCAGGGCAGCTGTGGCTACATCAGTAGCTCACCATCACCAAGTATGAATGAGGAGTGAATGAATAATGGACACAATGTAAGCGCTTTGAGTGACTTGAAAAGCGCAGATAAATCCAATCCATTTTTATTATACACTCACTGGCCACTTTATTAAGTTAGCCTTGCTAGTACCGCGTTTGAGCCCCTTTTGCCTTCAGAACTGCCTGAATCCTTGGTTGCATAGATTCAAAAAAAGGTACTGGAAAAAATCCTCAGAGTTTGGTCCATATTGACATGATAGCATCACACAGTTGCTGCAGATTAATACAGCCAAGATGCCAATCTCCTGTTCCACAACATCCCAAAGGTGCTCTGTTGGGTTGAGATCTGGTGACTGGAGGTCATTTAAGTTCAGTTTACTCATTATCATGGTCAAGAACCCAGTCTAAGATGATTCCAGCTTTAAGACACGATGTGTTATTGTACTGGAAATAGCCATCAGAAGATGGGTACAATGTGTTCAAAAAGGGATTGACAGAGAGAGCACCGCCAGCCACAGATGAGTAGCCCACCACTACCCAAGAGTTCTGAGCATCCCCCAACCCCAACCCCAGGCATGAGCTAGGGTCTCCCAAGGGAGACCTGCCCTACGCTCAAGGCAGCCACCCACCCAGCCCACGGGAGGTCCAGGTGAGAGCAACGCAGGTTTGGGAAGTTCCTTCACTGGGTTCTCTTTTCCTGTAACATTGTTTATATTTCTGCAATATATAGACTTCCAAGTACTTTAACAGATGTTTTCTAATTTACCTCCCGATATAGCAATGTAAATATCAATACTAAGAACTTTAAATTTCTCTAAAAAAAAATTTAAAATGAAAAAAAAAAAGTTTCTAACGATGAAGGGATAGTGTTTGTTCAATCACCATCTGTGCTTGGAAAGACGACCTGATGACCAGTTACAGCAAAAAGCTGTGAGATCAAGTGAGTATCCTAAAAATCACAAAGCTGTAGATAAGACTAAACGATTAATGCGGCCCACAAGAAATATAATGAAATTGCCAAGATCAAAGGGGAAAGTAGCAAAGTAGAGGGAGGTGTGAAAAATGTAATGGAGAGCTTAAGAAAGGAAATGATGAATGAAACATGAGCAATGAAACGTGGGGACGGTGGGTTAATAGACAATGCTGAAGTTCTGGGATCTCTGGGTATAACAAAAAGGGTCTCTGAAGACAAATGGAGAACAGATCAAATCATTTTTAAAAAGTTAAACTTTTAATGTCAGCAGGGGGGGAAATGATAAAAATGAACCTGAGATGAGTCACAGTTGCTTTCAATTTCTGAAGACTTACATAAACAAAAGCAGTGGTTAGAATACCAGATATGATCTGCAGTGATGCATTGTTTTCTTTTCTCTTTGTGAACACAGAACTGTTCTTGTGTCTGACCCTTTGTGACGGATAAATGAACTGCTGCAACCATTCCTCAAAACAAGTTAATCAGTAGAAGTGTTTGGAAGAAACAAAGGGACTCTAATGTAATTTATATTCTACACTAGTAGCTAATTAAAATGTCTGGAGAACTCGGTGTCTGGAGGCCGACAACACTGAGGCAGCGTGTGGTGGATTGTGAAGTATGCAATTCTTCTTCAGAGAAACATGACAGGCTGACAACACTGGACACAGGAGCATTTTTGCTGGTTGCTAGTAGACAGTTAAACTGCAATTTCAGTTATATTTTATGGTTGCACTGAGCCCGAATCATTAGTGTCCTTTAAGTCAATGTAACATCTGGGAGAAAAGGTGTTGATTTTACCTCAGTTTAAGCCTAATGCTACATTCAGTGTGCATTCAAGTGGCCACTTCCAATGAAAGGCCTATGTAAACACACGTTGCGGGCTTCCACATTCAAAACTTTTGTGTTCATGCTTTGGAACACAAGTTTTTAAGTCCTTTTTAAGTCCGTGCTAAACGTGTGGCCATTGAATGCGCATTGAAAGTTAAACCAGTTGAACTTTGATCAATCAGGGACTCAGATTTGGTACTGACGTGTGGATGGTATACTTTTTAATTCACGGAATTGCCAGTCATTTGAAAATTGATCATGAAGGAGGAATTACTAATTGTGGTTTGTTGGGGCTGGCATTATATTTTACCATTAATTTCATATATCGGAATAGAGCTGTGAAAGAAAAACCCTGGAGTAAGATTAGCAAGAATTGCACCGCTTTGACATTTTGCACCACACCTCTTCTAACTGTGAGTACATGCACTAGCTTCAGGTAGCAAGAGTCCAGTGTAAACACCATACGCAAAAAGTGCGTTCAAGGACCTGTGTTCAGCACATTCTTGAACGTGCAACACATGCCTGGTGGGTGTATAGTATATTAGGGCACCGTATGACAACATCACCAGTTTGTCATAATTGTGTGTAACGAACATCATTATTAACAATACTTAACAATACACTTACCACACACACGACAATGCTACGTTCTATTTTCATGAAGTTCCTTTAAAAGCAGCTGCATGAACATGATGGGAACTGCAAGACACAGCTGTGCTCACCTTAAGATGGAGCCACTCCTTACTATGATGCTCCATAGTAAGTTTAGACAACCCTAAAACCTGCAGCACCTTAGCAGGTTTTACACCTATGGGTGCATGAGACTAAAGGTCTAAATTTCGCACGCGATATTCGCCGACGTTTAACGCCTCGTGACTAAACAAAGTGCACCAATGTGAGTGTGCACACCGACGCGAAAAACGCCACGCGTAAAAGCGTCATTTTTTTAAAAACGCCTCGGGTTCGTTTTTTTGGTTTGACGCGCCGTGTCAAAAACTATACGACCAATGAGAATGGCGCTTTTGCACACGTGTCTGGAGCTTCTGAAGTTACAGTAAAACACAACTTGGGGGCGCTCAAACACAAAATTGTCTTGCTGAGCTCACATACGTCACGGCGAAGAAGATATACGCCAAGTAGCGTCTACACTGCCGTGAAGAAATAAGACGAAGAAGATGCACTCACTGACGGACATTCTAAAATATCCCCGAAAACGCTCATGATACATTTTCAGCTCTTGTACCAGTCAATAAAACTCCCCATGTTCTTCTCTTCTCGTAACTATGGGATGTACCCAAAATCGACGTCTTTCATAATTCAACAGAACAATAATTTCTTCATCGCTGGAACTGGAGCTGGAGCTACTGGTGCTGGAAATATCCATGCTTTCTTTGTATGATTCTGACAAGTGCGTAAATACTTGCTCTCTTCTTCTGAGTGAAAAGTGACTTTAAGAAGCGTAAAGTTGCGCAGCGCCACCTTGTGTACAGGGGGTATTTCTGTTTTACATTAAGCGCCATCTAATGTCAGGGAATGAAATTGCATGTTCGCTCGGCTCATCGTTAGCGAAAATCGCCTGGGTGTGAACATAAAAAAACGTGTCGAAAAATGCTGGCGAATATTCGTCCCGGTGTGTATGGGCCTTTAAGGCTTTAGAAAGCCTTTTCTTGAAAACTTCACATAAGCTAGCTTTTGATTGTCATTCAGTGGTGTAATTCTAATTGTTTCATGCAAAAAATAAATCAGAAATAATGATGCCAATCAACAAATCAATGATAAACGTTAGGCAGATATACTGAGAGCACAATAAAACACACTTTGAACAATTGCTTTTGGGATAAGGCCATGCAGTGAGGAGAGTGTTTTTTTAAAAAGGCGAAAAACTGAAATGTCTGTTTTGATCAGTCACTGAGTCTTAAACCCAAATGACTGTAAACTTAAGTTAGGCATAAAGAGCAGGACTTCTATATTTTAGATCCCAGCAGTCAAGAAAAATAACAACCCAGCTAAACACACAAGACAACTTTCACGGATTCCAGAGCAACATTGTTTTTCCACAATAAAAGCCTGATTTGCTGGTGTAAATAAAAAAAGGAAAATTCACAAATACAAGCAGTGCATGAAGATTTTGCATTTTTTCTTTTTATAATAAAACTATTAATTTTGTGTCAGATGGTTTTCCTGATATTGTAAATATATTTTCTGTAAAATGATGCAAAGAATATACTTTGACATTGTTCAGATGTCTACTGAATGTCTACTGACGTCAGAAGAATTCACTTCGAACAAATAATGGAAGCCTAAAAAGAATATATGCTTCATCCGTCCAGCTGTGTCTTTCTTACTCATCTCCCTGCAAGGTTGCATGACTCAGAGTAAAAGTAAACTCATCAGTTGCATTCTTTTACATTGTTGCTTCTGTTCTGCTCGTGTTTCCCTCTTTCATTGGCTGTAACTATTTCTTAATCCTCTGCAGGTTGTCTGCTAGGAGAACTACATGCATCTGTCACTCCTTTCCATTCATCCGAGACTATAGCTTTTGGTGAAATGCTAAATTTGTCTTGAAAAACTGCCCTCCAAATAAATAAATAAAATATAAAAGAAAGAACATTCACTAGTAGATGTTTGTTTTCAAATGGTCAATAACCTTTTTTTTGACTAGGTTACAGTCAAGGACATTAACTGTTGTGCTTTTTGCTTTGCTACTTTACATTTTAACTGATGTATTTGCTGTAATTTCAGTTGCTGCTTTCTTATATATTTTTATAAATTTTCTTTAATCCCAAAGTGTCTATGAAAATGTCATGACTGCCGCTGCCCCTCCCTCTCAGCGGCCGCTCATCAGGTCTGATTCTCCTCACCTGTACGCCTCAGTATTTAAGCCTGCCACGTAGTCTCAGTTATTGCCGGAACGTCTAGCCTTTTGCCTGACTACCAGCCTTGTTGTTGTGATTTGAGCTGAAGTTCAAGTTATTAACCTCACGCCCTGTCTATGTTAACGCTCCAGGTCCTCAAGCCAAACAACTACTTACCTGTCACGCTTCCAGAGACCAAGCATTCTGCCTGCTCGTCAGCCGACGCTCTCACTCCGTGTCTTTCTCCACAAGACTGCTATTCCAAGTCGGATCCATCCCAAGAATCTCTCATTCCCGGCTCTGGCCTCTAAAGGACTTCTTCATTCAAGGTTTCCACGCTTCGACCCCCCCCTCTCGCTTCTCCCTAAGTGACTGTTTTTCGACTCTCCTCTCAGCCTGCTGGCGGCTCCCATCTCTTGCAACGCCCTCTGGTGCCTATTCCGAGTACTGCAAGCTCCAGCTCCCCAGTCTCCTCAGCCCAATAAATATTAAGTTACATTCCTGGGTCTGTCGTTTTTGGGTTGGTCCCCAAGATCCATCCTGACAGAACGTTCCGGCCACAATGGACCCAAAGACAGCTCAGGAGTTCCAATCCCAGGTTGAGGGTGCCTTCAGGAACTATGATCTGCGGATGGCTGAGTTTTCTTCAGGTTTACGTGACATAACTGAGAAACTCGCTTCTATGAGTGTTTCGCAAGGATTACCACCATCTATCACTGTGCAATCCATCAACGAACCCAAGATGAATCCACCAGAAAGATATGACGGAAATCCTGCTTCATGTCGGACTATTATCTGTCAATGCGAACTGATTTTTTCTCTTCAGGAATCTTCTTTTCCCTCAGAAAAATCTAAGGTTGCCTATGTAATTTCTCTGCTGACTGGCCGGGCGGCTCAGTGGGCAACAGCTGAATGGACTCGTGACTCTATCATCTGTTCCTCATACAGGAGATTCTCAGAAGAGCTCAGGGAGATTTTCGACCCAGTAAAACCCCATAGAGAAGCTGCTCGACAGTTAACCAAGATACGCCAAGGGAAAGAGACAGTTGATGATTATGTCATTCGTTTCAGGACCATTGCAAGTAACAGTGAGTGGAATGAGGAGGCCCTCTACGACATGTTCTATGAAGGTCTGTCTGACAACGTTAAAGATGAACTGGCAGCACGTGAACTTCCAAGTCGCATCAATGACTTGATGTCCCTAGCCGCTCGCATTGACAGACGCATCCAGGAGAGAGGGAGAGAGAGACCACAAAGATCACGCCCCGTTTCACATGAACAGCAATCCTGTTTTTTCCCCAAGCAGTCAGCCTCTTCAGGCTCAAGCACGGAGGAGCCCATGCAGTTGGGTCGCACCCGACTCTCCAAAGAAGAGAAAGATCGTCGTTTCCAGCAGAACCTGTGCTTTTACTGTGGCTCTCCTGGTCATCATGTCAATAACTGCCCAGTAAAAGACCAGGCTCAACACGAAAGGAGGAGACGTGTATGAGCCTTTCTGTGTCCTCCTCCTCTCATCCCAACCCAAGAACCAGAGCATCTTTTCACGTCAAGAATCAGGTACTCACAGAAACTGTTTTTATTGATTCAGGGGCTGATGGCAATTTTATGGCAGAGGCGATTGTACAAAAGTGGGGTGTTAACGTTTCTTTGTCTCAGCAACCTTTGAGTGTCAAAGCCATTGATGGACATGTGATCACTAACAGTCTTCTTGTTACAGAACCTGTTAAGATGCAGATCGACAATCACACTGAAACTGTCAGATTCCACATCCTCAAGAATATTGACCTACCCGTTATACTAGGACTGCCTTGGTTGCAACGTCATAATCCTCAGGTTGATTGGCTTACAGGACGAATCCTGACCTGGAGTACTGACTGCCACAGAAACTGCCTTGGTGCCATGGAAACCCCATCAGTCCCTAGCCAGAAAGTCATCTCTATTGAAAAATACCCTGACCTCTCTAAAATACCCACCCCTTATCACGACCTTAAGGAAGTGTTTAATAAGGTAAAAGCTACCAACCTACCTCCACATCGCCCTTACGACTGTCCCATTGACCTCTTGCCAGGTACTTCTCCCCCCCGAGGTCATTTATACTCTCTGTCGGTCCCTGAGAGAGCGGCCATGGAGACGTATATTAAGGAGTCTCTAGCTGCTGGACTCATTAGACCCTCCTCCTCCCCAGCTGGGGCAGGGTTTTTCTTTGTAAAGAAGAAGGATGGGGGTCTAAGACCTTGTATTGACTACCGAGGGCTAAATGAAATTACTGTACGCAATCGTTATCCTCTGCCACTCATGTCCTCTGCCTTTGAACTCCTTCAGGGGGCCAGGATCTTTACGAAGTTGGATCTTCGTAATGCCTACCATTTGGTGCGGATCAGGGAAGGAGATGAGTGGAAGACGGCATTCAACACACCTTCAGGTCATTATGAATACCAAGTCATGCCATTTGGCTTAACCAACGCTCCCGCAGTTTTTCAGAACCTGGTTAACGATGTGTTAGGGGACATGATCAACCGCTTTGTTTTTGTTTATCTCGACGATATCCTGATATTTTCTCGTTCAGAGGTTGAGCATATCCAACATGTGCGCAAGGTTCTCCTACGCCTACTCCAAAACCAGCTATATGTTAAGGCTGAGAAGTGCGAATTCCATGCCACCACCACTTCTTTTTTGGGTCTGGTCATCGCTGAGGGCAGAGTTAAGATGGATCCTAAGAAAGTCCAGGCAGTGTTGGAATGGCCCAAACCCGAAAACCGTAAGCAATTGCAACGTTTTCTAGGATTCGCCAATTTCTATCGGCGCTTCATCAAGAATTACAGTAAAATCGCTTCGCCTCTACATGCCTTAACATCATCCAAACAGAGCTTTTCTTGGAACCAGAGAGCAGAATCTGCCTTCAAAGATCTAAAGAACCGCTTCACATCGGCTCCTGTGCTGGTTGTTCCTGACCCCAGTAGACAGTTCATTGTGGAAGTAGATGCTTCCGACACTGGGATCGGAGCAGTTCTATCCCAACGCAGTCTGGATAACAAGGTGCACCCTTGTGCCTTCTATTCCCGCCGTCTGTCCAATGCTGAAATGAACTACCATGTCGGGGAGAAGGAGTTATTGGCTATTAAAGAAGCATTAGAAGAATGGCGGCACTGGTTGGAGGGGGCCGAAATTCCTTTTGTTGTGTTTACTGACCACAAGAACCTGGAGTATTTAAGAACTGCCAAAAGGATGAACTCACGCCAAGCTCGCTGGGCCCTTTTCTTTAACCGGTTTACCTTCTCTTTGTCCTATAGACCAGGGTCTCGAAACGTGAAGGCTGATGCACTGTCCCGAAGGGATGAATGCCCCCTGAAGAAGGCCTTTCCTGAGTTTATACTGCCTACCTCTGCTCGACTCGCTGTTCTCAGTACCGACATAGAAGAGGAGGTAAGGTCGGCTAACCAGGACTCTCAATCTCCTTCTGCCTGCCCCGTAGGACGTCTCTACGTACCTGTAGATCTCAGAGCCAGAGTTATTCAATGGTTTCACACCTCACATATGTTTTGCCATCCTGGACAGAGAAGAACACTCTCCATCATTGGACAGCGCTTTTGGTGGCCCAACATGAGGAAGGACATCAATGAATATGTCTCTGCTTGTCCAGAATGTGCCCAGGTCAAAGTAACTACGTCCCCACCTGCTGGATTTCTGCAGCCTCTGTCCGTCCCTAGAAGGCCCTGGTCCCACATCTCCCTGGACTTCGTCACAGGACTTCCACCATCTGAGGGCAAGACAGTGATCCTTACGGTAGTAGACCGTTTTTCTAAAATGGTTCATTTTGTTGCTCTACCCAAGCTCCCCACGGCCAAGGAGACTGCTGAGGTCCTACTCAACAACGTCATTCGTCTCCATGGCCTTCCCAGAGATATTGTCTCTGACCGGGGACCCCAATTCACTGCTAAGTTCTGGGCGGAGTTCTGCCGGTTGCTTGGAGTCTCTGTGAGTCTGTCCTCTGGTTTTCACCCACAATCCAATGGCCAATCAGAACGGCTCAACCAACAGTTGGAGACCGGCCTCCGTCTTCTCTGTAGCCGCGAGCCTGCATCTTGGTCCCGCAATCTGGTCTGGGTTGAGTATGCACATAATACGCTTCCTTCGTCTGCCACAGGGTTGTCCCCCTTCCAGGTGGTGTTTGGCTACCAGCCCCCTCTCTTTGCTTCCCAGGAGGGGGAGGTTTCTGTGCCATCTGCCCATGCGTCCGTTCGCAGATGTCAGCAGGCCTGGCGCAGGGCCCGGCAGACTCTCCTACGGACCGTGGAGACCTACCGCACCACCGCAAACCGACGGAGGATTCCTGCTCCCTCCTATCAAGTGGGTCAAAGGGTTTGGCTTTCTACCACTAACCTGCCTCTTCGTGTGGAGAACAGAAAACTGGCTCCACGGTTTGTTGGTCCCTTTCCCATCTCCAAAGTGGTCAATCCGGTGGCAGTTCGCCTGCGTCTACCCAGGACTCTCCGTATACACCCTACCTTCCACACTTCCATGGTGAAACCTGTCAAGACCAGCCCTCTTGTCCCTCCTGCTGAGGCCCCGCCACCGGCTCGATTCATTGATGGGGGTCCTGCTTATACAGTGAGGCGCCTGCTTCGTTCTCGCCGCCGTGGACGTGGCCTACAGTACCTAGTAGATTGGGAGGGGTTATGGTCCTGAGGAACGTTCCTGGGTTCCTGCTCGGTTCATCCTTGACCCTGATCTTGTTGCCCAGTTTCATAGTGAGCATCCTGACCAGCCTGCCCCACCGTCAGGTGCCGGTCGTTGAGGGAGGGGTACTGTCATGACTGCCGCTGCCCCTCCCTCTCAGCGGCCGCTCATCAGGTCTGATTCTCCTCACCTGTACGCCTCAGTATTTAAGCCTGCCACGTAGTCTCAGTTATTGCCGGAACGTCTAGCCTTTTGCCTGACTACCAGCCTTGTTGTTGTGATTTGAGCTGAAGTTCAAGTTATTAACCTCACGCCCTGTCTATGTTAACGCTCCAGGTCCTCAAGCCAAACAACTACTTACCTGTCACGCTTCCAGAGACCAAGCATTCTGCCTGCTCGTCAGCCGACGCTCTCACTCCGTGTCTTTCTCCACAAGACTGCTATTCCAAGTCGGATCCATCCCAAGAATCTCTCATTCCCGGCTCTGGCCTCTAAAGGACTTCTTCATTCAAGGTTTCCACGCTTCGACCCCCCCCTCTCGCTTCTCCCTAAGTGACTGTTTTTCGACTCTCCTCTCAGCCTGCTGGCGGCTCCCATCTCTTGCAACGCCCTCTGGTGCCTATTCCGAGTACTGCAAGCTCCAGCTCCCCAGTCTCCTCAGCCCAATAAATATTAAGTTACATTCCTGGGTCTGTCGTTTTTGGGTTGGTCCCCAAGATCCATCCTGACAGAAAATGTATTGTTTAAAAAGTGAGGAAAATCAATGAATGGAAAGCCAAGATAAACCAGAGTTTTCTAAGAAAGCTTTTGGAAAAAAAACATGAATTTATCAAATGTGATGAGTCGTTATCCATTCACTTTCTAGTAGGAACAATTTTCTGTCTTTTTTGTTTTTGTTTTGCTAAATAAGGCAAAAGAAACAAAAATAATGGCAGAACAAGACAGTAAACTATGGAGTGGTGTTGATACTAAAAAACAATATTGATAAAAATTTTCTTAAAATTAACATTTTCTGTCCCTCCTTTTTCTGCCCCATCTCATATTCTTTCCTGTCTTCATCTTCTACATTTTCTTTGATTTTGTTGTTCGTTCTTCTTTTATGTCTTTCCTCCTGCACTTTTGGGAGTAAGGCAACCCATTTCATGCTTTCTCTTCATCTTTTTCTTTTTTTCACAGTCCCTTGGAAAACTACCCTTCATTTTACCACTTTAATCTCTTAAAAGAATCTCTTTCTCATTGACTGTTTGCGAACTGGACTGAGTGACTCCTCCCCCTGCCTGCGGGTGTCAAGAAGCCAACATCCCATAGACTTCTATGGAGAAACAAACAGCTATTACTCAGTCATTCTATTTGTCAGAATAACCATTCTTGCACTGATACCATTTTTAACATGCTCTCGATAATCCTCATTGTTTTCCATTAATTTTCTTCTGTAGGTTAAGCTATTCAAGTTGTAAACTGACCAATTAGATGCCTCAATAAAAGTAGGTGGCCTCAAGTCTAGCTTTCAAACCATTTGATCAAAAAAATTTTGTGTAGCCCGCTTTCAAGTGGTAGGGAAATAGCCTTCCAACAAGCTCGCTCCTGATTGGATAGAGTGGTGACCATAGAAACGTTGACTCAGACGAACTTGGACCAATCACTGATTAATGATTTCTGGCTTCAGCATGACGGCGTCTGCATCACGATTAATTTTTGACAGAATAGAGTTTTTTTTTAGCTGGAACCGGAAGTAGCCTAAGTCATTTTCTTTGGGTGACGTCTCACTCACTTGATCCAGTTCTCAGATGCAGTCAATGCACTCTGCCTGTACGTTGCCGTGGCTGTTGGCAAAATATTCCATTGCTGCAGAAGGATAGGGAGGACGAAACATTTTCACATGAGCAATCTTATGCCATTTCTGTGAATTTTTGTTTTAATTGCATACTTCAAAAAAATGGGCACGGTAATTATTCTTGACATTTTTATTAAGTGGTCAGCTCTGCTAGATAATCACATACCTTTGCTTAATGTTAAGTTTGCCTCTCTTTAGAGCTATTCGTGGTGTTTTGCATAGTTTTTATTTATTTCATGAACTTGCACATTCAAACAACCAACACAGTAAAACATTGCAGGACAACCAAACAGGGACAAATTCCTTCATGTCTTAAAGAGACTGCTCTAAAATCCCATTCGATGAATCTGTTCCTTTCAGGGTTCTGCACACATCTCTTACTGTGTCAAGTAAGATGGATTTTTTTTTTCTCCTTGCATCCCCATTTCCATCTAAGGCAGCATTCACCCTGACTGGAGGAATCCCTTATAAACTGTCACTGCCCTCTCCAAACCTTGCCTTTACAACATAAACGATATTCTGTTTAGCTAACAATACATTTATAAGACAGCTGTTTAATGAAACACTAAACTCAGCTCCTACCTTGAATTGCAATGTCATGTTTAGAAGACTTAGAAAACAACCCTCCACTGCCTTTTCTGTCAACTTTTTGCTTAAGTGCTGCCTTGTGTCTTTGTATTCTTTCACTTTTCTTTAGCGCTGTCTTAATGCCCTTCTCACTCTTTTCCTCTCACACTGTCACCATTTCTCTCTTTTTGCTGGGAAATAGAAAATTAAATAAGAGTGAATAAGACCATTTGAAATCCCATCAGAGGGACTTGGGTCTTTGACATTGTTAATTAGCCAAGATATTTATAACTGCGTAAGCTGCAAGGATTTAAAACATGAGCAATCCTGCTTATAGATGTGTACACTGGGGGAAAAAAAATCTTTATAAATAAAAAAGGATATCTGGACCAAATAAAAACTGTGCTGACCTTGTACTTAAACTAACATAACATACAGTTTTAACAAGAAATTATTTTCAGTTTGGTCCAAAAACATATAAATGGACGTTATGGAGAACAAATGTTATAATTAGTTGTTTTATTTCACTATATAACAAATTAAAAAATAAAACCAGTTGAGAAGTTGCTTTAGTTTGTTTACTAAAAGAGTTTGATGAACACTAATTTTCAAAAATGTAATAGTGGAAAATGTGAAAACTGGTCCTTTTAAATAGAGGACTTTTGACAGCTCATCATGCAAACCCTTGACAAAAAGTAGTCTATTTAGGTGTACAACAAGTTTATTTAGTATAAACTGAAAGTGAGGCTGTATACTTGATGTTTCCTTTTTATGTACTAACTATATGCTGTAAAATAAAACGTTTCAATTTAAGATGTATTCAGATTGGAAAAATCATTTGTTCCGGAACAAGTCCGCTTAATTTGGTCCGGATTGAGTCCTGGACCTTGTGTTTGGTCTGTATTCAGACTGCCGTCAAGGGGACTTCCCTGTTCCGGACTACAGCTTGTATACAAAACCATGTGACTACAGATCTCTTCACTCATTGGCCAGGAATTACAAGGGCGGAGCAAAGCTAGCGAGAGGCAGAAATTATGAAAGACCTGAGTCCTGCAGTCCTTGTCAGGATAGTTCACTGATTCACTTATCCAGTCTGAATACAACCTTAGTCTAAAGTATTTAGTTAATATAATGCCGTTCCTATGCTAAATATACATGGTCTATAGTACACTTGCTACACTTATACTCAACTATGCACAGTAAAATAAACAACAATAAACTATAAACAATTTTTTGCTAAGTAAAGAATTTTCTAGTAAAAAATTAATTTAAAGGGTTAAATTAAGGTTTGGGTGAGGATTCATCTTAGTGTTCGAGTTTAAAATATGAATGATCGTACATGGAAGGAGCTCCAAATTGGCTGACAAAGCCAGAAAAACGTGAAACAAATTGCTTGACTGTTTCCCTCAGTGCACACCCTGTCAGGAGTTTCACAGATAGCTGCAGCTTGTGGCTAAAGTGCCAAAAGGAGCATTTTTTTCATGTCTCTCATAGATTCTGCTTCAGCTAATTCATTTTCTTCTTCATTTGGTACTTATCTAATGGGCTTATAATTATGAGAATTAGTTTCGCCGTTTAAACTCACGTTTCAATTTTCAGTGTCCTTGTTCTCAAATCTTGCAGTTGTGGTTAATTTTCTTTTGATTGTTAAACTAGCTTGGCAGCGTCACTGTTTTACAATTTTGTTTACAAATTATTAAATCATTTATATGATCCACCTGAAAATTGGTTTATATATCGCATATTCATGTTTGCATCAAGCTTGTAATTCATATTTTACTATTTGCTTTTGCTTGAGGTGGTGCTCTTGACAGTTGCTTTTGAGAGAAAATTGGACTTCTTTGAATTTGTATTATTATTTTTTCAATGTGTGGTGACTCAATTGTTTGTTTTGGGCTCATTGAAAGGCTGATGTTCAGCTTTGTGGTTTTTGCAATCTTGGCCAAATACAACTTCTTTAAATCTCAATTTTTCCAAAAGAAATAGGACAATCAGAACCTTCTAAGAAGCATGGCAATTGAACAGACAAGCGTGGTGAGGCCAAAGTAAAGCTTATGATTCAGAGCACATCTACAATCTAAAAGAATACCCACGCCTCCTCCTTCTTTCAATTTTGATGTAACACACGATAAAAAATGCAGACATACATAAAAAATTCACCATTTAAAGTTTACAGACCTAAAAAAAAGCTCCTTTTTGGGCCACAGCTTTAAATCGCCTTTACTCTTAAATAAAATAAAAACCAATTAAAATTACTGGACATCAAGACTATTCAGCATGTGTAACAAGTAATCTAATGGTTATGTGAGGAGCTGATCTGGCTGCAGTTACTTTGGTTTTTTCAACATACTTTACCATGGGTCAAAAGCCTTAGTGTACGAGTGTATGCACCTGTATCAGGGTTTACCTGTACAGGTCCTGTGGGTTTTGGGGTTGTCCAGGGGCCCATGGGTGGTTACATAGGGTCATTGGTAAGAATAATGTAAGTTCCACGCACTTATGACGCATGGGTGATGCTGTCGTATGATACCCTTACACCACATTCTAGTCATTGGTAAGGTGTGAGTAGTGGCTCCTCACTGACCTTGCATTAACGCTTCATGAATGGGGTGTGCACGTGACACGTAAGTGCCCATAAGATGACCACACAAACCGCGCTTTGATTGTCCATTTTCAGGCTGCACACAAGGAGCTCACACATCATGTGAAAAGCACTAACGAGCCTCTTGTGCAGTCCACAGAATTTGTGAGGGGGATGAATGAAAAGAAATCTGTGCAGCCCATCAACATGCCCGTGGAAAAAAAACCTGCATGAACGTTTTCAGTCTTTGGGTTCAATGAGCAGTCTCTGACCTTGATATTTCACATGGGTCTCCTTCATGCCCCGTCAAGGCTAATCCATTTCTCTCATAGACAGCCCGTATATGACTGTGGCTAAAGGCTCTGGGGTTTCCGTCCTGTAAATGTCTGAGTCTGGTGGTCTACATTCAGCTGTCTTTTGCAGAGCTAAAAGACTCGCAAAGAACAAAAAAATGGACAAGATGTGACTGTTGGACACTCCTAAAAGGATGGCTACGGAAGACTTTGTTGCAAATATTTTTCTTTACTGTTCACAGGATTAGCTAGATTATACTACACCACTTCAGACAAGGACCTAGGTCCAATATTGTACTCGTTCTGTGGGTAATGACTGCATCACAAAATATACCTTCAAGACGCATGTCGTTTTTTCTTTTCCCAAGCATTTTTTTCACCTGCTTCGCGGATCACATTAACACTTAGAGGTCACTGTAATATGTATTAACATTGCCCGTCAATGCAGCAGAGTGACACAGTGTGGGTGGATAATTACCTGAACCAGAGATCCTAAGCTACTTCAACAAATACTGATTATTAGCTGTAAACGTGTTATTTCCTTATCCAACTAAAGATTGTCATGTTAGTGTGTGTAAACAAACTAAATGAAGAGAATCTGCATTGACTAAACTGATCCTGCAGATGATGCATCTCCTCACACTCTGGCTTTCATTCATTCTGCTGTTAGACCAACAAAACAACCGACAAAAAAACAAGAAAACAATGTTTTTGTTAGGAATAATTAGAAATAGAATAGTTAGAATACTTTAATTCCTTCTGTCTAACCCGTGAGTGGAAGAGCTTCATTCTGATAACCAATCAGAACAGAACCCAGATACGCAACATTTAGCTGTACTGAGGCACAGCACATCCACCTTTTGGGGGTCTGTTGGTGGAAGTTCTTCCTGACAGGGGTGTTTGGTTGTTCACAGTAGACTGACAGATGCTCTTACTCTTGTGACATTCAGACCAAAGGTTGCTGGCTGCTTTTTCAGCTCATCGCTTAAAAATGCTGCTCAGGCACTTTTGTTTGAGTTTAATGAGGTGCAGCATCACTGCAGCCATGACTTGCAGTAATGAGTGAGAGTCTGCAACATCAAGACCTGAAAAGTCAAGCCGAGAAGCATTCTTCATCATCTACTGCTGAGCATTAACAATGGTTAATGCCACACAAAAACACTGAGCAAAATTCTTTACTTTGTTTTTGATAGTAAAGAAATACAATACAGTATATTGCAACAGTGCTGTTAAGTAGAAACATATTTTGGTTTATTGAGATTTTTTTGTTTCCAGAGCAAATAAGAATCCAGATCTTAACTAGTCGCTGCAGATTACCAACGTTGGAAAAATGACACCCCCCCCCAGTAATGTAGCTTGCCAGCAAAATGGTGATGTTCATAGGATTTTATTAGTATGCACATCATGCATTTGTTTGCAACAACCCTCACTTTTTTCTGTCTCTTTTTGTAGTTGACTCCCATATCTTGAGCATCACTGACTTTTTCACCAGATGTGGTCCAGAAACTGATTTATAATTTATAATCAGGGGTTTACTTCCCTCCCTTCCCCCTTAACCAACGTAGGTTCCCCTTTGTGTTTTTCCATAATCATTTATACGCACACACACACACACACACACACACACAGTAAATACGCTACATAACCCCAGCATCAATATGTCAACAGTAGTGCTGGCTGATTGTCAGGATCAATTGATGCCCTGCATATTATGCAGTGACACTGCTCAATAAAGACTGATCAGCAGTGTCTGCTCTATGCTGCTCTATGCACCAACGTAGTTCCGCTAAATTCCACTTTAGGCTTTTGTCCTCCAAATCATAACGTGACATTGTAAATAATGTGTTGTTAATGGCAAGAAAAATGACACTCACTCTGCAGAAATGATCACAAAAAAGGAAAATTAAATATTTTCACATCTCTTGCAATTCTTAAGGTATCAAAAAAAGCAAAAGAGACAAATATGATCTTCCAATCTTTAAATACTACAAAACAAATTCTTACTATTATAAAAAGTACTATTATTGGTAACTGTATCTGAATCAAACTTCACATTTATATTTTCCTGCTTCCTCATTAAGTTTCATGACAAATTAACACAAATTTGCATGTTCAACTGTTTTTCCTGTTTTTTTCTTTGTGTAAATAGATCTATTTTAGAAAAGTTCACAGTGGTCTTTTAAATAGAATAATGTAATTTTTTATCGAAAATAAAAAAAAACTGTGTTTTTTTCTAGGACATAGTTTCTGCAGAGCAACAGAACATTTGAAATTTGCCTGTGACTTGTTGGCTTTAGCTTTGGTGAGCAACTCTGCCCCCCTTCACCTCCCCATTGCTGAGAGCTCAGGGGAAGAAGATTGAGACCTGCCCAGTATATTTTTTATGGCACAAATATGATCTTTTTCAAATGGCATTTTTCACCTGCTTCTGCTTCATAAAGATTTGAAAAAAGAAATTCTCAGAAATGTTATTTTAAGCTTCAATTTCTTAATATATGTCCTCCATTATCCGAAAACTGCCATAAAAACATGTTAAAAACACCAAAACAGGATTTTTTCATCAGAGTGGGATTTTAAATTGGCATAAAAATACCAAATTTTAACATTTAGCATCTCTCCCCTCTACACAAGGTTGTTCAATTATTCTTAAAACATCAATACTAGTGACCTTTTGAAATATAGAACTTGTTAGAATTAAATAAATCAATAAATAAGAGCTTTGATTAAGAGTTTGTGGCAGCAGAAAAGCAGGAATTCTTATGAAAAACAACTGAAATAAAGTTCCTGCACCGCTGAACATAGATGCTGTCATATGTTCCACACACACTTAAACTAATGCATTAACCATGTTCTTTGTATCTTAAGGTAATTCTTGCATACTTGATGCAAAAATAGCAGAGAGATAAATGCATTTTCCTTTTCAGTGACAAACTCCTGAGGGTGTTTGAATGTCGGAGAATAGGTGTGTGTGAAAGTGAACACAGTGGGGGGAGGAAGATGGCCATTAGGAAAAAAAAATCCAAAGTTGTTGCTGATGTGACAGGTAAAAAAAACATTCTTTTTTACATTAAATATTTATTTTATCATCCCTATTTAAGTCCTTTTGGATTGCTAATTTATTTATTCTCTGAGGACTTTTGCTTACTTTTATTTTTAAAGCTGAAGACAAAATAAACAAAACAAAACAAAAAAAAAGGAGATCATTGAGGTTTCTTTCAATGAAAGTGCTAAAATCACTTAATTTAATACTGAGAAATCTAAACTAAGATAAAATTCCCAGATAGAAAATAGGTAATAAAATAGGATTACATTACTTTTCTTCTTTTACTTCACACGCTTTTGTCTAATTCGTTTTATTTATTAAATAACTAATCAGTGGCCAAGTGGACGAGTGTCCACACTAAACATGCAGACGGCTGGTTCCAATTGCAGCAGGTTTTAATATATTAGCTCAGCTAAAAGTCCACAAATCTATATCAGGGTCAGGCAGGACATGAATGGGAGCATCAGAGAAGAGACTGGAGTAGTCAGGATCCATGCGAGATTCGGTCCAGGCGACAGGCAAACAGATTTGGAGACATAACAGGGTCAGGGAATACAAACGTCAGGTCCAGGAGAAATACTTGGCAGAGTGGCACAAACAATACTTTGCACTGAGCGAGGCTCTGTACAGTGCTTAAGTGTCATGTGAGTGATTGCAAATGAGAGTCAGGTGTGTGCACACTGGGGTTGCTGAGAGATATAGCGTGTTCAGAACTATGGAGACTGCCCCTGCCAGTGACCAGAGGGGGAGACAGAGCTCTGACTTCTGACACTTATGCTGCGTTCACACTAAATTTGGCAAATGCTTGTCTACTGCTTCCATCTTGATGTGTGGGGAATTCCCTGCTAGATGCTGAGAGATCAGGTTTGTTTATTTTGAAGAACTCTCCAAAGGCATCAGGGAGCACATCTCCATGTCTGTGTTCATGAGGTCAGTTAGAGACTCTCAGTACGTTGAGGTTCACCATGTACTGCAAGAGCTGTGTTTGAGTGACGGACACTTTCAATGGTATTTCCTTTTGACCCAGTTTGATGTCCCGCATTAGTCCAAAGAGAGAAAAATACAAATAATGATAAAATTAGAGAAACTTATTTTGTTATGAAGTTCAAGACGAGAACAATCAGCTTCTCCTCAATTTTGGTTTTGGACTCCACCTGCATCAACACATCATGGGCCAAAGCAGAGCTCCACAAACTCTTTGCCAAAGTTTAGATATTGCGTTGCAGCCGAACACTCACTAGACTGCCGCGCCTGATGCTCAAAACACCTCTAAATGTGTCTGTACGTTGACTTGACATTGAAACTGCCCACTCCTGCTGCACTAATTGCATTCGGCTTGAACATAGCTTTAGAAATTATGGCTGGAATGCCGCCTCAAACTCCCAGGTGGCTTGGATTTTCGGTTGTGTCAGCAGCTTACTGTTTTCTTAAATGAAGGGTTAAACATGCAGAATATAATTCACAGTTCGATTGTGACAGCTAGTGGGACTTTAAATACCCATAACTGTGCTTCTAATCTGAAATGCAATTTTGTCAGTTTGTCCATCAAAACGTTAGCAACTCAGCTCAAAAACTGCAGCCAGGATGAAGCTATGAGGCAAAGAAATACCTTTATAACATTAAATTTTTCTATTATGATATTCCATTACACAACATTTAATGTAGATTTTCATTTAGCTGTACTGTACTCCGTGCAATGACAGGATTTAAACACCATAATAAACTGCAAATACTGAAATTTGCAAATGTAGTCTAATTAGAGAATCTTGTCTGCAGCACAGCAGCTGCAGGTCTACTAAGACCACACAAGCTGAATTGGAGAATTGCAGTTGTCAGCTACTGCCTCATCAGAGCAAATTTGCCCATCTTTTTCGTGTATTCTGCCCCACTCCATCCATTCTCTGTCAAAACAAGCCTTACATGGGTTGCTCCAAACTCCTTCATTACACGGCTCTACACATACGCAAACATAAACAGGTTTCTGCTGCTGCAAAGAGCTTGATTGCAGCCATTACCTCTGTGACAGGAATGCCACGGCTAATGATATCTGTGTTTTAAGCATAGGAGAGCTTTCTGGACACTCATTCATCCTAAAACGCCATTTCTTTTATGAGCTAATCTATAAGGACTGTTGCATTAGTCAATAAAGCTGCTTCAAGCCAATGACTATTCATCTGCAATGCAAATCGACTCAGTGCAAATGTATGTGTGTCTGTAGACTTTTATTCCCCCCAACAGCTGTAGTCAGAATATTACAATACCACTACAGTTGTTCCCAAAGAAAGACAGTGCTTGACTTAAATTAAGCCAAAACCTATTTTTTTCCAGATATCTTTTTAAAATTATTACATAAAAGCATGGATCCATCTTCTCTTGTATCAATGGTTTAACGCTTGTGCTATCCTAGGCATTTTGACATAGGGAGTTGGGTCATCTAGACCCCTCAAGACAGTGCGTTGAACCTTTTTTCTTCAATGATTCGTGATCTTCACTGGTGTCCAGGGATTACATGAAATCCTCTCCACCTTTATCCACCTTTGTCATGGTAGGGAGAACACGTCAATGTAAGGGTGGGGTCATAGGTGGCACAAGGGTTAAGGCTGGTGGTGGTAGTGTAATGGTGTGGGGGATATTTTCTTCCTTAGTACCAACTGGGCATCTTTACAAAGCAACTGCCTATCTGAGTATTGTTGCTGACCATGTCCCTTTATGACCACAGTTTCTTTTGAGAGCTACTTCCAGCAGGATAAGGCGCTGTGTCATGAAGCTGAAATGATCTCAGACTGGATTCTTGAACATGATAAGTTCACCAGACTCAAATGACCTCCACAGTCACCAGATCTCAACCCAATAGAGAACCTTTAGGATGTGGTGGAACGGGAGTTTGGCATCATGGATGTGCAGCCAACAAATCTGCAGCAACTGTGTGATGCTATCATATTAATATGGACCAACTCTCTGAGGAATGTTTACAGTACCTTGTTGAATGTATGTCACCAAGGTTTAAGGCAATTTAAAAGGGCATCTGCCCTGGCAGTAGCAAGATGTGCCTAATAAAGTTGCCAGTGAGTTTAGATCACAGATTTCTGTTTTTTATTTGTGTAATGCATTGGTTATTATCTAGAATTGTAAAGCTAAAATAAATTATTTAACATGTGATTAACAGTGATTGCTGAGGTTAAACCACAATGAGATACTAGTAACAGAAGTTTTGGGGTTGTAGATTATTTTTTCTTATTTTATTTCACTTGAATAACAATACATAACATCAATACAATACAAAACAAACTTATAACAGTTAATAAATGAATAGGAACAGAAAGAAGAATACTTAAACGACCTGCCCCCATCGCTACATCAACAAAAGTAACGCAAACTAAGATTTAGTGTAGTCTGGATCCTAGAACAGTAAACTATTGACACATTGTAGGTTTATTGTGACCTACATTATAACTGTTAGCATGACCAACATGTTAGTCCAGAGTAACACATTGACAGCATTGGAGGCTCCACTTGCCTGATTGTCCCAGGCAAACAGGAAAATTGAACATATCGAGCTTTGGGTTATTTCCTCTTTAAACTTGATTTGTAAAAACTATTTTTTTGGAAACTTTTTTGTTTCCTTATGAAAGTGATTTTTTTGACAAAATGTTTTTTTTAAGGAACGCGGTCCCATTTTTTGACCTCTCATACATGTAAAGTCTAGGGAATTAGCATAGTTAATAATGAAAGAGCCTTCTAACCCATTTTTATTAATTGGTACATTAATCTGATATGCAAAGTTTTAGAATCCAAAATTTTAAGTCTTTCTGGATCACAAATGTTTTTCTTCTTGTTTTTTTCTAATTTATACTTCCCCCAGAGATGTGCAATTCATTTAATGAGAAACTTTGTGACCCCCCCATGAGCCTGTAGTTCTTTCACAGCAGTAAAATAGGTTAAAACTTTGCTTTTATAGAAAGCGGGTTTGTATAAAATGGGGCCACATTTGCCACAAACACAGCTGAAACTCTCCGTATTTACATTCAGCTTTGTTTTACATAATCTTCTTTAAACTGTTTATTGATAATCTTACTTTGTGTATTTCTACTGTTCCTCAGTACGACTGTTGAATATTCAAAGAAACGTTCATGGTTTTGATGTCCCTCTGCAACACACATAAATACTCACACACAAACTGTGACCAACAGACAGCCATCTCACTCCTAATTGAAAGATGCAATCTTGGAAATGGAAGCCATGAAAGATTCAGAGAGTGTGCATGTGTGCATGCCAGTGTTTACGTGCACATGGTTTTTGTGAGTAATCCTCAAGAGACTCACTCACAGGCACTCTGCAATGAAAAGAAAGGGGAAAAAAAGCACTGGTGATCACCCCTTGGTCTTCTTTCATCCTCTTTTCTTCTTTTTCATACTGACTCTAAGCCTCTTGTTCTTTCTGCTCAGACAAAATGCTGGCATTTGCTCCCGACTGGAGCATTTTGGACCAAAAGAGCCTAGTTTTATTTTTAAGATGCCAAGAAATCACGTGTATTTTATAATAAATGATGACATTTCCTTACTAAGTAATTTTAGAAGCTGCTCATTTGAAGCACCAAAGTAAACAACTTAGAAAATGCAGTCCAAGATTTAACGTTTTCATTACAGACTGTTCCTGAATAGAATATTCTCCTTCAGTGTTTTCTAATTTGTGACAAAAAAAAACAGTAATTTAAAAAGATGCAACTTTGCATTTAAGTAAGGGATAATTAATGGATAATAGGAAGGCAGATTCCTTTAGTTTCTGATAATGCCCAAGGTCATCATCCCGCTTATACGATGATCACTCACCAAAGAGGGGCATTTTAAATAAATTTAATAGTACCTAAATTTAGTCATTTTTAGCATTTAAATCATTTTTCTCAAGAAGCAAACTATTTTACACACATTTTTACCCATTGTCATGGTAACGGCTACCGACCTGGATCTCCCTCTGCTGCAGCTGGTGTATGAGGACAAACCAGCGGTGGAAAGTGGTATACATGCTTAATGTTAATGTTAAATGATCCTAAGCATTACTTCAAAAGGGAATTGCACGTCTTACCACTTGTTTTTGTCCAGATGATGAAGCAAAAGTCCACAAGCAGTTTTCTAGATTACCTTGATTGCAGAAAAAACTCACCATTAACTCGGATCACTAAATGTGGATCAACAAAAAACAATTTCTTTCATTAATTAATGTTAAAATTATTCATAAAAAGATGTTGAAGTTTCTGTTGTTCTGGTTACCAAGTAGTGTTTGGGCCATGGCTATAACATCACATATTCTGGCTATGTGACTAAAAGTTCTCTTTTAGGTGTTCAATATCCCTTTTTGATGGACACCCTGCGACCAATCAGATTCCCGTAGTCACTTGGCTCATGGTATAAAGGGTGACAAAGCAGATGACCTGTCAAAGGTAGACGAAAAACCAGACACTATAAACCCTGAGGAGAATTAACACAAGTGAAAGCATCTGTGGGTATTTAGCAACTTGGATCTGTAATGACCGTGTCAGTGGGAACACAGAAAACCTGAAAACAAGAATCAAAGCTTAAACCTTGAAAACTCATTATTTTCACATAAGGGGCTAATATTTTGAGTCCAGCTTCTATGCAGGAGTGCCCATCAGGCTCTGTATCTTTAGATGGGGTTTTATAAGATTGGTCAAGATGAAAGAAGTGGTGCTAATTGCATGTAGATTGTGGTATCTGGAGCTTTTGATTGTCAGATCACATCCTGTATCAAGTAAAACGGCTCATTCGAAAACACAGAACTGCCCAGACTGGACTTAGTCTGCAATCACACTGCAAACCAAAGACACACAAAAAGGACTGCTTTCTGGCCCAAACCTTTTTTTTTCTATCTAAACAGTCCAAATAACATGAAAACTGACTTTTGAAACTTTTGAATGTATTCCTCCCAAAGAGTGAGGTGTGTATGTACATTATTCCAAACATGTTTAATTATTGCACTGCGACACACTTAAGTAAGGGTTAATTACGACGGAGTTTTAGGGCCACGGTGAGGAAAAAAAAACCCGGCCAACGTGGCGAGATTAAAGTCGTCATGTCGACTTTAATCTCGTCATGACGAGAAAAAACTCGACACAAAGTTTCGAGAAAAAACTCGTCTTGTCGAGATAAAAGTCGAAATAAAGTTTCGAGATTAAAATCGCAATGTTGCGCGCGAGCGAAAAAAACTCATAAATTTACGAGATTATTGTGGAAGTGAGCATGCAGAGCAGCAGGTGAACGACGCGCAGCAGCAGAGCAGGCCGACTAAACTTTGTTGAACAGGTGAATGTTAATTGATAACGTTCCAAATGTCTGGAAGCTCATTTGTTTGATTTACAAGTTATTAAAGTTTTATTTATTGATGGTTGGTTTGCAGGATCTCTGCAGCCCGATGAAGCCGGCATCGGGTGTCCCTGCAGCTGTTTGCTTGAATCCTTTCTTCCTCCACCAAAGACAAGATCTCTATGTTTGTGTGATGCTTCCGTCTGGAGGAGAAGCACTTTTTGCCTTTTTCAACGTTGTAATACTAATATAACAGACTATTTTCATTCATCTTTGTTTTTTAATGATCAAACGGGTCGTTTCATCTTCAGGAGGGGGCGTTTGTAACACTGTTTACTTCCGCATTGGTGATCGGATGACAGATTCATGACGTAATGTGACAGATGAACTTCAGGTTATGTGAATGAAAAGGAGAATAAAGGCTGCAGCGGTCCTCTACACCCAAACGTGTCTCTGAGCTCCCTTACATATGAAACTCCGCTTTACTGACACCGAACCCTGGAAAGACGGCTACACGGAAAATAATCTGATTTTGAGTCGCCAAAAGACTCAGAATCTCTTTGTTTTAAACCTATAATCCGGAAATAAAGCTTCACAAAAGGCTCCACATATTTCATCTTCAAGCGATGCTCCGATAAACAGACAACTTCGGGGTTTTCTCCTTGTTAATCTATGACTTTTTTCCCGTAAATTTACGAGTTTTTATCTCCTAATAAAATTACTTTTTTTTGGTGACCATAAAACTCTGTCGTAAACTCTTAAATACAAAGCCACTAGCTCACTAACATTAGCCATAACACTGAATACTCCTGAAAGACTCAGCTTCACTGCTGTCGCGCAACATTGCGACTTTAATCTCGAAACTTTATTTCGACTTTTATCTCGACAGGACGAGTTTTTTCTCGAAACTTTGTGTCGAGTTTTTTCTCGTCATGACGAGATTAAAGTCGACATGACGACTTTAATCTCGTCATGTTGGCCAGAATTTTTTTTCCTCACCGTGGCCCTAAAACTCCGTCGTAGTTAATGGCCGACGAAGTGTGCGGTTACTACTTTTTAACGCACGCCGTGGAAGCGCGGAGGACGGTTGCTTCCGCGAAGTGCGTTTAAAAGTAGTAACCGCACACTTCGAAGGCCATTAACCCGCTCATACCATGGTCACTTACAAAAGCAATACATATTAACCAGGTTTTAGTCCTTAATTCTTGTTTTTTTTTTTTTTCGATTTGGATCATTTTTCTCATAAACAGCGTACTATATGTTACGTGATGCGGCGCGATGCGCCGCATCACGTAACATATAGTACATATATATAACATATAGTCCGCGTCGCGCAGCACCACCGCTGCAGTCAAGATTCGGCGATATATATATGCCGATCGTCCCGATGGGTTGAATAAAGCATCAATTCAGAGGGAAAGTTAATCGCTTACCGCTTGTTTTTGCCCAGATGATGAAGCAAAAGGTTGTTTTACAGAAGCCGGCGCAGTGATACAAATCATTTAAGCTAGCCGACCGGAACTTCTTTTTTCACCGTGCGCTTATCAGGTTTTAACGCATACCCAGCAGCCAATCAGAATCGAGTATTCACCCGGACCATGGTATAAAGGTAATTTAAAAGCCTGACATAAATCAGATTCAAAAGTTAAGTCAGAGCATGTAAAGTAACAAAAAATCTTTTCTGAATGGATGCACATGTATCCACACCTGGATAAGTCTGCACCTGTCTCAGCAGGGAATGCTTGTTTACAGTTTCATGCCGATTTTTTTATTTTTATTATTACTCTGTCTTGAAGTATTTAAATGTGTTTTTTTCACGTCTTGTCAGCCTATTGCACTTCAAATTTGATAGTTTATGGCCCACCTAATAAAACACTTGTAAAAATGAAGCAAAATCAAACAAATATATGATCTAACTCTAACTGAGGAAAAGAAAGGAAGCAGAGCTGGAGGTAGAAGAAATAAAGAGGCTGAGGTTCCTATTTGGGAGTGACCAGGATGGATAGGATCAGGATTGAGTACATCATCGGGACAGCACATGTTAGAGGTTTTGGAGATAAAGTCAGAGACCCAGACTGAGATGGTTTGGACATTTCCTGAGGAGAAACAGTGAATATATAGGTAGAAGGATACTTAGTCTACTTAGCTGCCAGGCAAGAGGTCTAGAGGAAGACCAAAGGTTTATGCATGCAGTGAACAAAGACATGAAGGTAACTGGTGTTAGAGTAGAGGATGCAAAATAGAAGGTTAGATGAGGGGAAGCTGATTCGCTGTGGCGACCCCCGAAGGGAAAATCCCAAAGGAAAGGAAAAAGATGAAGATTTAACTCCACTATTTTACGACGGAGTTTTAGGGCCAGTTTACACCTTTTTTTTTTTAATCACGACTTTTACATCGTAAATTTACGTGAAAAAAAGTCATAAATTAACGAGAAAAAAATACCAAAGTTGTCTGTTTATCGGAGCCTAGCTATACTAGCATTAGAACGTTTAAAATGCCAAAACGTGCTCCGCCTCAGACGGAAGCGTCACACATACGTAGAGATCTTGGTTTCATGGAGGAAGAAAGGATTGAAGTGGACAGCTGCAGGGGTCTCTTCATCAACGGCTGCAGAGATCCTGCAAACCACCCATAAATAAATAAAACATTAATAAATCGTAAATCAAGCAAATAACTTTCCAAACATTTTTACGTTATCAAAAAGAATTCAGCTGACCTGTTCAATATTACCTGTTTAATATTGTAAATTTACGAGTTTTTTTCTTGTAAATTAACGAGATTAAATCTCGTAATTGTCCTTTCTTTATTTTTTTGGTGGCACTAAAACTGTCGTACTATTTGCATATTGTGCAACTTTAGAAAGTTTTTGTTTATTTGTTTTTGTTAGGGAGAGTTATCATTTTTTTTATGTTGACCACAAATACGTCTGTGACATATGACAAAATCAATTAAGAAAAAACATAAAAACAATATAAAAATGTAAGAGCTTGTTTTTAATATTATCAGTGAACCTTCATGGTGACCAGTTATAAAATCTTAGGATCCAAAGCCTTTGTCAAAAATGTTGATACAGGTGGATAAGGGCTACTCTAGATGAAAAATAGGCAAACCTGGTTCGTACACGGCACACAGGAAATATCAAAATTACCTTTCGGTTCTGTGGAACAGAAATATTCATGAACATTTTTTCATGGGTTTGCTGCAGACGACAGGTATGCAACATGTAAGGGTAAATAAAGGGGAAGTAGGTGAGATGCAAAAGTGTTGTACGTCCCCCCCCCCCTGTAGTGTGGGGTAGGGGCAATGTACAACAGCATTCATCATAAGTGCGCTGTACTTACATTATCCTTACAAATACTTCACAATACACTTATCACATGCACAACAATGACAAATTCAGTTTTAATGATGTCCCTTTAGGTGGCTGTACAAACCTCAAGGGAACTGCAAGAAACACCCGCACTCCTCTTAAGACTCAGACACTCCCCTCTATAATCCTTCACGGGCCCAGACAACCCAAAAACCCACAGCACCTGTAATGGGTCAACCATGTGACTAAGGCTTTAAGTGGAGATCAGACCTCAAAGGCGATAGCCAGATATCAAACTTAGTGGTAAGTCTCATTATAATCCTCATTTTGGGTTCCTAACAATGCTTCAAGCACTTATTTGTTGACTTTCATTGGTCTTTTTTTGGTAATAAAATGACCAAAAAATAAAAAAAAAATTGTTTGAAACATTTTCAAAGAGTAGCGACAGCTAAAGTCATCTGAAAGATTTACTGGAAAAGTAAAATTGGAGAACGCTTTAAGTTTACATCCAAAGTATTATTATAACATTTAGTTTTCACATTCTTTCTTCTTTAAGCTGTGTATTTTTGACACTGAATAAATAAAAATGTGGCTTTTAAAAGAAGGACAATGTGAACTGTTAGACTTGTCAGATCCTTTAGTTAAGGAAAATTTCTGCTTTTTTCTTTAGTCAAACATTTTTAACTGATTGTTAAAGCACTAAACATTTGTAATAAAAAAAACAGTAATTTGGGACTTGGGAATCAAAGCAATTTCTAAATGCCATTTATGACTAAATTTAATTTGTTTGGTCCTTTTGAGTCCTTTTGATAAAAATATGAAATGAAATGGGCTTATTTTGGTTATAAACGAACAAAACTACAAGTCTAACTTTGATTGTTTGTTATTTCAGGGAAAGAGATGCTTAGCAGCAAGAAAAAAGACATAAATAAAGTTTGATTGAAAGAATAATATATGCGGTATTTGTCACAAATGGAAATCTTCAAGGCATAACATTAGTTTTACATCAAACCACATTTCAGGAGAAAAAGGAAAAAGAGACTGCGACAATGTTGTGCACAGATAAAGTGCACAGTGTTATAAAATCGACATTGGAGGAAAGTGTGGTAAGAAAGGAGAATGAAGGAGCGCAAGCTGTAGAAATCAAAGTGATGAGAAACCAGATTGAGAAACTATGCTTGAGATGAAAGTAGAAGTAGGGTGTTAGTGAAAGGGAAATGAGAAAAGGAGACTGCAAACAGGGGAATGAAAGACTGCAAAGGTAAACAAGTCAGAGGAGATCAGAAACAAAAGTTGTTGCTCATGAAATATTGAAGAAACTGTATTTTATAGGAACGACCTTCCACAGGTAAGAAGAAAGACACAGAGAAGAAAAAACATGGGACGCGACTTTCTGCTCTAAAGGGAGAAAGTAACAGACGAGAACGGTTGGCATTGATGATAGCAAGTGAAAGTGTGTTCTTTCTGAGGAAAACTGGGAAGGAGACTGTTGAGAGGATGGTCCAGACAGAGGGAGAAAAAGGAGCAGCAGGCAGGGACAGGCTCATAAAGGGGGCTCTTCTTCCGCTCAGCTGTGTGTCTTGGCCAGCTGTGAAAAGCTGCTCTCTTCCTGACAGCTCAAGAAACCCAAAAGGGCGCCATTGTGGCTGATTGAAGGGGGAAGGGGGGTATCAGTGACAGGGAGAACATCAGAGGTTTTGATAAATTCCTTAATACTCCGTTCTGTTTTGGGAGATGGATTTAATTGACACTGAAGGAGCTCGCTTTGTCAATCAAACAGGGAACAGCCTCTTTTCTGTTTTGTCGTATTTTTTGACCTGTAAATTAAATAAAAGGAGGTTTATCCTCGGCTGCTGCTTTACAATCTGTTGTGCTCCACGGTCACAGAGGCTGTTATGTCAGTCACAGTTTGGTTTATGAGATTGCGCTGTGGTGTTTGCCTCTACTCCAAAGAGACTGGCTTTTTCCACATCTTTCAGGGAATCTTTCATTTTGTTTCACTTGTTTGTTTTTTTTTGTGTGTTTTTTGTGTGTGTGTTAATGGCGCAGTTTCCAATGAATCAAATATCCATGCACTACTATTTTTATCTACTTCTAAAATATTTGAATCAACTCTCATGAATTTTTAGTGTTCTAGTGGTATTTTTTCTGATGATGGAGGACATATACAAAGAATAGTAGATCCGAAATTGAGTTTCTGAGTATTTATATTCTCAAATCCTGGTGAATCAGGAGCAGATGCATTCTCATGCATTCACTAGTACTGTAGACAACTAGATCCACGCACGTCTCTGTTTTCCTCGTCTGAGCTGGCATCTGGCTCAAAACTGTATGACTGGATTATTCCAATACTGGTCTGTATTTTTGTTGCACCAGTAATGTTAGGTTGGGGCTGTGAGGGGAGAGCTTCTGGGAGAGCATGTAACCAGAGAGCCATCAGCAACAAGAAGGAGGGACAAGGTCGCTCCTTGCCAATGCTTTTGCTCACAACTCTGAGGTGATTTCTGATTAACTACTGCAGAAACTATGTCCTGGAGAATATTTTTTTAGGATAAAAATAACATAATCATAATCGAAAGACCACTTTACAATAGATCACACGATAATCAGAGTGGAACTTAGAACAGTGTTTTCATCCAAATTGCATGTGCAGGGGTTGCAGCTTAAGACAAAAAACCCTCAATGGCTTATTGAGGTTTCAATCCGTAGTTTTTTATTGAATCTCTGTAAAAACATTTGATTCTGCAGTTTTATGTTCCTTGTTTGGATGGCAGCCTAGATTTTTGGTTTTATTATTATTTTTATTATTTTGTGTTAGTTACAATATTGATGTAACAAAAATCTCATTTTTGTTCTCCTTGTTAGGTGAATCGACGTTTGCTTCAAAGACCCACAAAAAGAGCAGAGCCAAGCGCTTTTCTTTCAACAAGACTCGTCAAATCCCAGTTTGTTATCGCAGGTAAGGACTAGTCCTTACATGAAATCTTTATGGGACATTCAAGGGGATTGTCTCGGGCGCAACAGTTTTTAGCTTTAGCCTGCATCTCCACCTCATTGGTGCAAATTTGATGTGAACACAGAAATTATAAATAATTAGTTAGAGAAGGTGAGACAACAATAAATCCTCATTCAAAGCTGCCAAAAACCATTTGTCCAAAAGCAGTCACTCGTCTGCGTGTAAACAAGTAAGTTCAACCCTACACTGACATGTCTCACATGAAGTTTAAGTATTACATGGGGCGACAGTTAAGGTGTTACAAATGCATAAGACACTACCATTGTACAGATGCAAACATTTTAGTGAACTACTCCTCTCGTTTAAAAAGTTTTCAAGTTTTCTGTCATGTTCTTGCTGCAGTGATTCAGGAAAATGTTTGAAAAATTTCCCCCCTAAAAAACCTTAATGGAAGGAAAAATATAATCAGATATTAAAAAGACTTATACCATGGTCGATTCTGATTGGCTGCTGGGTGTGGATTAAAACCTGATAACCGCACAGTGAAAAAAGAAGTTCCAGTCACCTAGCTTAAATGTTTTGTATCACTGTGCCGGCTTCTTTAAAACAACATTTTTCTTCATCATTTGGACCAAAACAAGCGGTATGAGGTGAACTTTCTCTCTGAAGTGATGCTTTATTCAACCCATCGGTGCGATCAGCATATATATATATCGCAGAATCTTGACTGCAGCGGTGGTGCTGCGCGACTATAGTCCGCTTTTTGTGAGAAAGCGATCCAAATCGGAAAAAAACAAGAATTAAGGACTAAAAACTGGTTACTAATTATTTCTTTTGTAAGTGACCATTGTATAAGCGGGTTAATGGCCTTCGAAGTATGTGTTATTACTTTCTAACGCACTTCGCGGAAGAAACCGTCCTTCGCGTCGGACGGTTCAGGCTTCCACGGCGTGCGTTAAAAAGCAAAAACGCATACTTCGGCGGCCATTAACCCTTACATATTTGCATTAAAACTGGGACCTATTTTTTTATTTGTCCATTAGCAGCACTTTGATTTTTTTTTCTCTTATGAAGTTGTTGATCTTTTTTCAGCAGATTAAAGCTGTGAATATAAAGTTCAGTGTACTTTCTTTCCTTCTGTGATTGGAGTTATAAATCCTGACTGTATATGAAAACTGGAGCTAGTGAGTGTGACACCACCCATAGAAAATGGCTTAATTCCAATGAAATTAAGTCATATCATCAGTCACTATTTTTTCATGATACGGACACCGTTATGTTGCAGGCAGACGAGATCGGTAAGCAGTGATGTGTCTGAGTTAGTCTGAGTCATCATATTTGTGGCAACCACTCTGGTCACACCCCTATTAGTTGAAAGGGGGCAACATGAAATCTGTCAAACGTTTTGAAAGTTGGATGTGGGGCCAGCAGGCACTACCTGCTTTTATTGAGACATCCTGATTAGTCAGTTTATAACTTTAATAACTTGAACTACCGAAACATGAAAACATTTCAGATTATTAAGAACATGTTAAAAAAAGGTAGCAGAGCAAGAATGGTAATTCTGACAAATATCATGACTAAAGTAATACCTGTTCATTTCTCTAGAGAAATTTGTGAGATTTTAGCTTGTCGGAGTCTGCAGGCACTTCCTGTTTGAAACGCCAGTGGGGAGGAGTCAGACTAGTTCTCACAGTGAATGGGACAAACTAAGCATATCACTTATGGTCTGCTAATGAACTGTTTTTGGTTCATTAGCAGACCTCACAAGCTATCTTAGATGATTCCAAGTCCACAAATATGTGGACCAGGTTTAAAAACTGCAACCTGTGTACCAGGTTTAAAAACTGCAAGGATTCTGGGAAAAGTAAATAGGTGGTCCAGGCTACCAGCATCCAGACCCTGAAGGAGTTTAACAACCTAAGCATAAATGATAACGGGCCTTTACATGAACTTGTATGTTTTTGTTTTGGTCTCCAAGTTTTATCATTTAGACCCCGGTGATCTAGTGGTTTTCAGACCCTAGTTCAGGTCCTAGCTGTGTCTGGTCTGTCTGTATGCATGTTCTCCTCATGGATGTGTTGATGTCCTCCAGGTTCTCCTGGTTTCTTCTTACAGTGCATAATCATAAATCTTAGGTTGGTGATGCTAAATTGTCTCTTATATGTGTGTGGTTGTTTGTCTGAATGATGGACTAGTGAAATGTCCAGGGAGAACCCACATTCACCCAACATCAGAAGATGACTACTAGAAGATGAATGAATGACTTGGACATTTTTTTAATCAAAGTAGATTGAATTTTGGTGAATTATTTCAATTATTGTATATGGCTCCAGTAGATTTTGTTTTCAAACAAACTTCATTCTGAAAGGTAAAGGGATGCGACTTGGTTATTGCAGACCTTTTTCTCACTTTCTTTGACATAACTGCATCGCGCTCCACTTGCTTTACATCTTATAGGGGTTCTGTGTCACATTCATGCGTTGTGTTCATGTTTGTTTTTATCAAGTTACAGTGGAGTTTCTGCTGCTCTAACAGCAGTCTGGAGAATTGTGGGAATGCATGGATGAACATCTTTGGTGCAACAGACTGCACACTCTTGCATGTTAGGGCAAGCTTTACTGATCACTTTCCATCTCTCAGCCACAAGCATTGCCACTTCATAAACTTGCAAGTCTTCTCCCAGAGCCATCTGAATTTGGTCTCCTGCCTTTTATGAGGTGTGTACAACCTCCATATTTTGCAAAGCAGGGGTATAGATGTGTTTCACAGACATATGGCCCATTAGTGAAGGATTTTACTACCTAATTTCTTACAACAAAGTCAAGAGCTTTTACATCAACATCTCTGTTTTTAATGTGGTTTTTAGCATTTCATAACTTTTTATTCAGTTTATTCCTGTTGAAGTTACAGCTTTTAATGTGTTGCACAATGTTATCATAAAATAAGATGTGAGCTCCACAAGAAAAGCAGGAAGAGCTGTGTCCCCCGACTTCAAGATGGATTTTTGCTTTTAGCACATGGTCAATTTGGCACAGAGTTAATCCGGAAAAAACATGCTTCCTTCTTATTAAAAGTGGGGCATAGTTTTATTAATTCAGTAAGAATGAGTTTTCTGAGAAAACTCATTACTGTAGATATTTCAGCAGTGAAACAATACATAGTATGAAATAAACAATTGGTTCTAAAGTTCTATGGTGGTCAAATTACAGCTGAGCAAATTAAAACTTCCTGATGACCATGAAAGAGGTATTTTAATAATAAAAAAACTATAAATAAAAAAAAGCAAATGTAAAAAAGAGAACAGTGTAAGAATGCATTTTGACCTATAATGAATAAAGATAAAACAAGAAAGAACATGATTGGAACTGGAAGTCACAATATAAGTTACTTAATAATTGAATTGCATCAGTTTTGTTTATTTATTTCTTTTTGGAAAATTAATCATATCTTTTTGTGTGAATATATATAGTTGATAGCTTTGTACAGTCTCATAAAGATGCAGTTTTGGTGAGGAAATCACCAGCCATGGCCTACATTTTTTAAGGACTTATCAGTTTTTTTTGTTGTTCTCTTTATGTTACTTTCATCTATTCTTCTTTCTGGTTTTCTTTTTCATTTAATGTTTCTGTTCTACCTTTCTCTTCATTGCCCCAAATCACTTTCTCAACTCTGTTTTCATCTATTTATTTTATCGTGTTCCCTTCTTTGACTTTGCTGTGACTCTCGTGCTTCAAGTTTCTTACTGTGTTTATCTTATCTCATTCCCTATTTTACCATCTCATATCTTGTCTTTTGTACTGAACAACAAATATATTTCATTAATGCTGAATAAACAAACACAAATTGCTGATCATGTAGTTTATCCTTTATCGAATTAAAGCTTTGCTAATTATAAATGTGACATATAAATGTGACTAATAGTTACTGGGTATAGATTAATGCCTTAGTCACATGCACCTGTTCGGGGACTGACCTGTACCATTGTCATGAGTGTCTTAAATATATCATGAAGTATTCGTAAGGATAACAGAAGTTACACACACTTATGAGGTACGTCATCCATCAGCTCCATATCTGGTTAAAAAGTTAGTGCCACTGCCTAAAAATTCGCTACATACTGCAGACATTTTCATCACATTTTACAACGGACCGCACCTTTTCAAACCAGATAGCTTACATTCAAACCATGCAGCCTCCCATCTAAACTCAAGAATGTTAAACCTTCTCCGTGTGTGAAACCTTTTTAACTCATACTGTTCTTCTGCACAGCAGTACAGAGCCAGACTATTTCTTTAGAGCAGCATTTCTTAAATCTGTGTTCAGTTTTAATAGGTTATATTGAGGGAACTGGGTCAATGGAGAAATGAATCGGGGGAGGGAGGGGTGCTATGTTTTTCTGATATTCCTGTATGTTTTTTAGTGTGTCTGTTTTTTTGTTTTTTTTACCACATTTCAGTTTTTTATGAGTATTTATTTGCTGTTACGTAAAGTGCTTTGTGCTTCAACCCAAAAGAAAAGCGCAGAAGAAATTAATAAAATTTGAATTATAACATCTGAAACTGCAGACCCTTAAAAACAGAAAATCTAACGTTTTTATTCCATTTCTTGGAAAAAAACAACAACTGTTTATTGGGACCAACATTTTTTTTCTCTCTTTTTCCTGAAAACCTTTAATCCTACAGCGTTAATAAAGTCTTGCAGTATCAGCTGTACATGTGTCAGTTTAGATGTCCCTCAAGCATTTGTGTCTCAACTGTTGGCATTTATGCAGCAGCCGATGCCTGAACTCTATTTAAGGTCTCTGTCGGGCCATTACTTCCACAGTGCATCTGTCGAGCATATGATGGAGTGCCTCCATGCTTTTAGAATAAGGTGAAAAGGAAGTGACATCACGCTGACCTACCATGATGCCAAAGTCACAACTGTTGTCTGCAGAGTTTCGAAGGAAGAGCCCGAAAGAACCCACTGCGGCCTGTAAAGACACGCCATGTAAAGAAATTAGGGCAACCGCTCATCCATGTGAAATAAAAGTGATTGTTTAGGAAAAGGCTTTTTTGTATTTGTGTCTCCTTTTCATTACTTTGTAAAAACATTTTAATGAGTATTCTAGCCGTATTTGAATATCCACTCCTGTAGAACAGTTTGTATGATAACGATGGTAGACTTTAGCTGCTGTTTGGCAACCAAACAGTCCTGAAATCCGTCTTGGTTGTGTGTCAGTGCATTTGTGTACATGAACAGATCCTCAATGTCCCGCAAAACACACACACACATGCAGTGGGTTCTGAATATACTTGATTTGATCACAGAAGACTGCAGAGAGCAGTGAGCTCTTTTGCCTGCTCCCACTGTGGGGATTTAAACCCACACTGTGTCCTCTGCCTCACTTCCTCCAGGAGGTATGTTGAAAAAAAAGGAAGGAATAAATCCGTACTTTCAAAGCCAAAATGACACAGAGGTACCAAAAGATTCATATACCAAACGATCCCATCCCATCCTTTGTCCATCTGGGAGACGGGCTAAAACATTGCTGGACCCAGTGAGGAAAATCACCTCTTAAAGCCTCCATTTGTATTTTTTTAGACCAAAACCCTAAAATTCAACATATAAATGCATTTTGATCGCAAATCATACACTACATGCCCAGACTTTGTGAACAACATTTCCTATTTTACATTTTGGCCTCTTTGTCCACAGACAAATAAATTTAGGTCACTGAAAGTCAGTAGTTTGGAAAAAATATGCAGGAACTCAGCTTTGATGATTTGTAATGGGCTTACTAAAAAAATATCACGACTTTAAAACCGACCCACTGCTCGCTGATTACACCAGAAGAGGCGTGGCCTCATTGCTTAAAGGTTTCATGAGGTGTTCTTCAGTTTTAAAGTCTGAAAATTACTTCTTGAATCAGCAAAAATCTACTGACTATCTCAACAATATATGTATTATTCCCACCAAAGTCCAACTTTTATGCTAAAATTGTTATGTAAATCTGAATCAGCCACAGGCTTTGCTGTCTTAAGCCTTAGTCTCATGTACCATTCCAGGGTTAACCTATACAGCTGCTGCGAGTATATTTGGTTGTCGAGGCGTGTGGAAAGACATGGGAAGTGTAATGTGAAATATGTAAAGTATGACATATAACATATGAGTGATGCTATTGTATGGCGTTTTTACTCCATACTTTACTCCTTAGTAAGGTGTGAGTGCTGGCCCCTTACTAACAATCCTCATGTCTAACAGTCAGGCTGCACGCAAGGAGTGCACACCTATCGTGTGAACACCACTGACAGGCTCTTTACCCAGCAGGATTTGGGGGAGGGGGGATTGAAACATAAAAAAATGTGTACTACATGCCTGTGTCTCACCTACTTTAGCCTTACCCTTAAATGTTGTCTAAGTGTTCTCTACGACCTGTCACTTGCAGTATACCCATAGAAAGAAAATGTACATGAAGTCTTTTTCTCTTTACATTTTCTCTTTGCAGGCTCACCAAGTGGTCTTTGACCTTGATGTGCCGTGCGGGTCATCTGCATGCCCTGTACAGATTTGCACATATCCATGGGGCTGTTGGGACTACGGCTTTACATGTAAAAAGGAAGGTACTGTATATTGAATAAGCTGAACACTTGATTTTTCTCTTTAACCCTTTAGTACTGAAGATGTTGGCAGCTAGGAGAAATAACCTAGAGTAATTCTTTGGCCATTTACGCAGTTATGGTTATTCCATTAGATTTTGAAGCTGAAGCTGTTTTTTGCACTGCTGTGCAACTCTTTATTTACTGTTGCAAAGTGTTTCATATTAGTGTGAGGAATCAGCTTTAGAATCTGATGGATTCTTCAATACAGATCTGGAGATGCAAATTTGATTTCCAGCAGGACATGGCCTCTGCCCATAGTGCCAGAAGCACCAAAACCTGGTTTGATGCCAATGTCATCCTTTTGCTCTACTGGCCTGCCAACTAACCAGACCAAAACCCTATTGAAAATTTAAAGGTATTAAAAATGAAGAGCACAATCCAAAGAATTGCTGACGGCAAATATAAATAAAAATGTGGGCTTCCATAACTCCCACGCGATGCCACAAGCTGATTGCATCAGTGACACGGCAGATCAAGGCAGTAATTAATAATTACGGCAAAGGGAATCCCACCTAAGAATTATGGATGGCCAAATCCTTTTGAAAATACTTTAATTTGTTTGGTGTGATGTGATGTGATCATAGTCTCTGTCTTTATCTTTTTGGAAAAATGGAAAAGTTGGAAGAAATATCTCCATGGTATTTAAAAAAAAAACTGTTTTTGTGGGTTTTAGGAGTTGTAAGCCCAATTTATGCAAAAATAAACAAATAACTACTTGAAATCAATTAAACAGTGGGCCCTGAATTTGTAAATATCAGGGTATGTATGGATTCCTTGCATCAATAAATGGATTTTGCAACTTGTAACCTAAATAAAATACCTGAACACTTTTCCAGCTTATGTGTAAAAAAGTTAGCCCAGCTATTGTCTCTGAATTATGCTGTTCTGAGGTTTAACTGTGTTATTTTAATTTTCCATGAATGCAGTAGTATCTAATTTAATGTTACTTTTATGCATGCTTGAAATGGGGTGCATTGAGAACTCAGGATTAAATAAAATGTGGTGGCTTCCTTTTTAGGACACTTTTGGCATCACACAATTATGATTAAAATGAAATTAGCGTAGAATTTAGAAATGACTGGACCTTTTCTCAAAATGTACCGTTATTACAGCTAAATGTTTTGCGAGAAAGTAATACGAATTACTTAATTTTGAACAAAGTTGATTAAAAAACACACTTACATCTAAATAAACTGAAGCAACTTTAAGGTATTTCATTTTTGTTTTAATCAAATCAACATGAAGGAATGTTCCTTTTCTGCAGAGGAAACTTCAACGTTAATGAGTGCTTTTATAAGCTCCTATAAGATGCAGCTCTAATATCTGTCGGGGAAAAAACTCAATTATACAGCCGATCAAAACAGTGCACCGCAAAGTGACTATAGTACTCCGTAGAACAGTAATTGGTTAAAAGCTTGAGCACAACAAAACATAAAGCATGTCAGCTCTCCTAAAACCAAAACAGGACAAAGATCAGCCTCTAAAAGACCATTTTTGTTTGTTTACAGAAAATTAACAGACTGCTGCTTTCCCTCAACAGTTCCTTCTCAGTGTGTTCAACCAAAAAACGGGATCTCTTGGACTGGTTTCAAGTGGCTGTTACATTAAAAGTCTCAGTAAGATGGTCCACGTGTGCTTAGTGTTTAAAAAAGCAGCATCTGGGCCAGGCCATTTCAAATGATCACATATGGATGGTCCTTATCACACTCTTGATGAGATCTCCTACAATATGAGAGCCGTGCAGACACAGACGGAGAGGAGCAGGAGACAAATGTCAGACAGTCGCTTTGACGCCTCAGCATTTATAGAGACGTGATATATTGTAGGAAAAACCCATTATCCAAGTCTCATAAAATCCACTGTCGTCATCTTGCTGACTTAGATTCTGATGGATAGGGTGCAGCGTAAAACCATATATTTGGTATTATTTTGCTGTTATGTAAAGGGACCAACAGTTTATAGGTTTCTACATTTATTTATTGTTTGTTTTACATGTACTTCAAAATAAAACACTCAAATTAAAATTAAAAGGGCCATTTATCAAGATTCCCAGACAGCAGACTTTTTCTTTGGATTTCTAAATTCAAATTAGAATTGATCCTTTCCAATTATTAAACTGTTCTTTTAATCTGTCGGGTATACAGAGATTGTAAGAGTGTTTGCAACTTCCAGTTCATGGAAGGAAGCACAATTATTTATTCAACAGGAAAACTACCTGCGTAGAGCAAGTGAGTTGATTGCACAGCAGAAAAAGGTCACAAAAGGTTAGTGCCTTCTCCCACTGCTCGCTGCCAGTGTTCACTACTTAGACTGAGAGATCAAAGAGAATAAAGGAGGGTCAGCTGCTCAGGAATAAAGCGATGAACAAGAGAATAAACATGGTGAAGGGCAGAAAATTAAAGAAACAGAAAACTCTGCAATGAAAAGTAAGCTATGGAGAATGAAAATGAAAAAGAGCAGCGATGTAACTGCAGGAGAGGGACCAAAAGGACGACACACAGCGCTGATGGATGGTTGGCATTTAGCTCCCTACTTGCAACGGAAATAACTAATTAAGCCCAGGCTGATGTGTTTGTTTGTGTATGTGTGTCTGTCAAACAGATGTACGTTTGTGTGTGAAGAAAAGTAAGCATTAAAGAAAAATTAAGAGATTTTATCGATATTTGTCTGCATCAACAGCTATCAAATTGTCATCTTTCACTATGTAAATTCATTTTATTTTTTTTACTTTAAAAAGAGAAAACGATAGTTTCCTTCTTGAAAACAATAAAACATGTAAAACAAGTAGAAAACATTTCAGTTGAATATAGAATGTTTTACGTCATAGTAAAACATCAGTAATTACACTGTAAGAATTAAAATGCATTTCTTAAAGCTCTTTTGCCAACAAAAGCTTTGTTTTTAAATCTCACCTCACTAGAAGTGTTTTTTTGTGAATTGACAAAACTTTTCATTCAAAAATGTCATCAAATGTTATTAAATTCTTTATTCCTTTTTTTACCATAAACTTTTGTCATTTGCAATAATTCGTAAAATTTTAGAATCTTTCACAAACTGGTTAACTCTTTTACCAATTATTGCTGTAAAGATTTTGCATTATTACATAATATTTCTTTTTTCCATTTATGAACAGGTTCAGTCACGTAAATACTGGGGCCTAAAGCATCAACCCTTCAGTCTGAGGTCCATGTTGCCAACCTCTGGTCTCTAAAGGCCATAAATGTCCAGTCTTTCTTCACAGGAGCAAGCTAAAGCTAATGTGTGCTGCATGCTACAGGTGATTTCTTCTGCTTCAGTCAGGCTGACAGGCAGAGCTTCTCTTTAGCATGAGTCATGCTTCCCTCGCTTACTCATCATTAATGACCAACGATAGGATTAAACATTTGTGACAGAGTGAAAATGAGAAGGGCAACTGAGGTGGAGGTTGATGGGGCAGTAAGTTTTCTTTTTTTAGTATAGCTGCATTTACAAGTACAAATAAAAGGTCACCACAATTGTCATAAAAAGCATTTAATTCTCTTTATATCTGATCAAATGAGCTCCAGCCTGTCAAAAAAGAAAAAAAAAAAACTCCCAGATGTGGTGACTGTAGATCATGAGTTGGCCAAGTAATCTGTCACCAGCTAGCTAATTGGCTGATTGTAAGTGTGAACTTTGTAAAATACAATTTTTATGAAAAGGCTCAAAAATGAGTTACTTGTAGCAGTTTTCCATGAAATGGAAAATCTTTTAAGCAATTTTCTTGTTTGTCAAAAGTGCTCTAAACTCAGTGCTTTGTTCTAATGAAATGTTTCATGTTTTCAGAGCAGCAGAGTTGTTATTTGTATTTTGCCACAACTTCTGAACAGTTTCAAGCTGAGTGGTCTATTGTTCCAGCATTATCCTCACACCATCATAAAGTTTCTAAATGGCATAAAAAGCTTTTGAAAAATCAAACAATTTCCTCAAATCTGCAGCCTAACAAGCAGCTGTTGACTAAACATGTCTGATCATAAACCTGATTCCAGTAGATCACAGTTACCTTTGTGAACGGTCTGGTTACATAAGACTTAGACTGTGTATGTCTGAACAGACGATCAGCTTCATGAAATTTCAGGAGTAAAGTTGTCATTGGGACTGAACTCTTCTAACCTTGATTCTGTCTTGTCAATCATTTTTCTTAAGTAACCACTCTGATCATCTATTGACCCATTGTAAAAGCACTCCCCATGGTCTTCTAATTCTGATTTTGTGTTTTTTTAGCCAAAATAAAAACAAAAACCTTTTCTAGGACAGACTGCCACTGCAGAGTGGCGGGAGTTCATTAGAATTTCATCTGAGTTGTGGGCGGGACTGTTGGAGTTGAGCAACCCCACCCCATCCCTTCTCCTCCCTGTAGCTGAGAGCTCTCTTACAGCCCCTCTCCCTCCAACCTAACATTGCAAAAACAAAAGAAAAACATTTTGAAAAAAAAGAAATATTGAAGCTATCCACCTGCACCGTTTTGAGCCAGATGCTAGATCGGACAGGAAAAACCATTTATGGATCTATTCATCTAAAATGAATTTATTGTTGTGCTTGTCTTTTGAAAACACCATCTAAGTTGTCCTGCATCTGCTGATGTCTGTTCTGTATTATCCTTTATATGTGGATTTAACTTTTTACCTTAGAACCAGCAACCTGTCAAGGTACTAAAGATGGAGCACTAAAGGCTATAATCTCATATCTTTTCATTTTTAAATATTATATTTATATATGCATTCCCTGTTTTAAATTAACAAACAAGTGGATGCATCAGAATGGAGCAGAGTAGGGAACTGGTGGCCCACCCAGGGTATTTTCTACGTCCCAAATATGATATTTTTCAAAAGTTTCTTCTCTCTGCTCCCGATTCACTCCAGTTCGTCGTCGTAACCGACTTGAGTGGGAAAATGCTCACATGCGATGGCGTCTGGCACGTTGGAGAGGTGTTCTCTTCACGGATGAATCCTGATTTACACTGTTCAGGGCAGATGGCAGACAGCGTGTGTGGCGTCGTGTGGGTGAGCGGTTTTCTGAAGTCAATGTTGTGGATCGAGCAGCCCATGGTGGTGGTAGGGTTATGGTATGGGCATGCATATGTTATGGGCGAAGAACACAGGTGCATTTCATTGATGGCATTTTGAATGCACAGAGATACCATGACGAGATCCTGGGGCCCATTGTTGTGCCGTACATCCAACACCATCACCTCATGTTGCAGCATGATAATGCACGGCCCCTTGTTGCAATGATCTGTACACAATTCTTGGAAGCTGAAAACATCCCAGTTCTTGCATGGCCAGCATACTCACCGGACATGTCACCCATTGAGCATGTTTGGGATGCTCTGGATCGGCGTATACGATGGCGTGTTCCAGTTCCTGCCAATATCCAGCAACTTCGCACAGCCATTGAAGAAGAGTGGACCAACATTCCACAGGCCACAATAGACAACCTGATCAACTCTATGCGAAGGAGATGTGTCGCACTTCATGAGGCAAATGGTGGTCACACCAGATACTGACTGGTTGTCTGAGTCCCCAGACCCCCTCAATAAAACAAAACTGCAGATTTCAGAGTGGCCTTTTCTTGTGGCCAGTCTAAGGCACACCTGTGCAATAATCATACTGTCTAATCAGCATCTTGATATGGCGCACCTGCGAGGTGGGATGGATTGTCTTGGCAAAGGAGAAGTGCTCACTATCACAGATTTAGACAGATTTGTGAACAATATTTCAGAGAACTGGTTATTTTGTGTATGTGAAAAATGTTTTACATCTTTGAGTTCATACCATAAAAAATGGGAGCAATAACAAAAGTGTTGCGTTTATATTTTTGGTCAGTGTATATATCCTCCACCATCAAAAAAAGACGACAAGAACATGTTAACCTATTGGCACCTATTGATGCAAATATGCATCACACCGTTTCAGCCCTAAAAAAAAAAAGCGGCTTAATTTAGCAACTATTTCAAAGAAACCCATAAGTGATTTTTTTTTTGTCATAGCAGGAAATAAATTCAGGCATCAAGGGATAGAAAACACCAAAAACACCTTTTTCAGCAGAGTGGGTCTTTCAATGAATCAGCTTTCACACATTTATTCATAATTTCCTTTTTAAAATAAATTATACACTAACGCTTAAGGTGCATACATCCTCATTCATACACATCCAGAATTTTATTATTCTAAATTTGTGTTTTGTTCACTTACTTTGCATTTAATTTAGATGATGGCAATGAGAGTGAAGTGCTGGTAACTAATAAAAATGATTTTTCTATGCATTATTGAAAAACTGACAGCTTTTTATAAAATTGTATTAGGTAAAAACAGGTTCAGGTGAAGTTTTTATTTATTTATGTGTTTGTTTTTTTATCCACAAATAAAATTCATTTTCCTTTCTCCTAGAACTGATGCATTTCTCTCTTTTACTGTTTTTCTTTTATGTTTGTTTTGTTAAATACATCGTTTTTCAAAAAATGTCTTTTTCTTTTTACTACCACATTGTTAGTGTTACAAACAACCTATAAGTGCATCTACCAACATCCACTCTCACTGTTTCCTCTGTACTTAAAATATTTATCTGCACGTTCAGGATGATAGTTTTGACAGATTTGGAATGACTGCTTTTGTTTCACGGCACCTTGGTTACGGCTTTAAAGATGGAGTGGGTTGTTCCACTTTCAATTATCAAAGAGAGGCAAACAGATGGGGGGGGGGGGGGGGCAGAGCCAGAGACATGAGATAAATTGACAGGAGTGGAGAGATTAAAAGGGAGGCTTTTATATCATGTGTTGAGGTGACAAAGTGCTGCAGAGAAAGTGGGGAGAAAATAGTGAATCACACAAATGAAAAGAGACAGGTACATCCTTAACACTAAACTCCACCCAATAAAATATAGGTCTCCTCAGTTATTTTATACTACATAGAAGCCCACACAAGTACACAGGAACCCAGACATGCCGAAAGGATGAAAACACAGGTGGTTTCACCATATAGGATGATGTGCTTCATGATATGTGGCCCTCCATATAGCAGCTCTGCATTTAATGCATGAATGACAAGCTTCATAATGTGTGCACACTGCAACACCTGTTGTAATGTTCATATTTATTAAGGACAAGTCAAAGCTTGGTGTTCCAGCTAGACTGCATAAATAGACCTAAGGCACAGGTATGTCCTGGAAGTGAAGTCATCTTAGCGGAATTAAAGATAAAGCAAATTCCACATCTTATTAAAAGGGAAAACCAACCTAGGAAGATTTATTAATCCAGAACATTGATTACAGTGCTTTTTAAATACTCATTCAAAGGAAAATAGTGTTTTTGGTGTTTTATCATGTTTTGTAATATTTCTTTCATGATGGAAGACACATTTAAATTAATTTAAGCCAAAAAGTGCATTTACAAGTTTTTTTTTTAATTCAAATTGAGGTGACTCAGGAACAGATTAAGAAAAAAAAATGCTGAAAAAGATTTCAGTTGTGATGCAGCAACTGAAATGAGCCAGTCAAAGCCCCCCTGCTCTGCTCCATTCTGATGCATACATGTGTAAAAAAATAAACGTCTTCACTTCCCCTTGACCAAGCTGGCATCTGGCTCCAAACTGTACAGCTGAATAGCTCCGCTATTGTTTGCCATTTTTGTTGCACTGCTTATGTTAGCTGGGGGTTGTGGGGGCTGTAAGCTAACGGGGGAGAATGTAAACAAAAGGATGATGGAATATGAGTGGAGGCTCACTTTCACGCCAACAGCATCGCCCATATGTCAGAGCGGAGTTTTTGAGTAACTCCAGCCGCTCTGCAGAAAATATGTCCTAAACAGACAAAACAGGTTTTTTAATTGGGGTAAATTTGTGAAACAGGCTAATTTTTCTACCTCTTCATGGGGCAAAGCTCTTTAAAATCACATTCTTATTCACCTATTCACATGCTGGTACCAGATCTACCGTACACACGTATGCAAGCAAGACCCTAACCTGCAACCCTTTGATCAGAGGTCAGGCAATGTTCTGTTCAATTCAACTTCAATTCAGTTTTATTTATATCGCCCAATCAGCGGGCTTCACACTGATAACTTTACAAAAAATAAGATCAGTTACAAAATACAATAACTGATTGTTAAACTAAACTAATAAGAATAACCTAAACTGGGCATCCCTGCCCTTAGACCCTCCTTCTCGGTTCTACTGTTCCACAGCCACAGAGGTATGGTACATAATTGCCACTCAACGTGTCTCACCTTTGAGTGGGACATGGCGAAATTTGTTCTCTATATTATCCTAATAATATGAACATGTATGTAATACACATAAACCTGTTGAAGCAGCATGGATGATTCCAGCAGTGTAAAGGGCATCTGAAACAAACAGGAAGTTTGTGCATCAAGTTTTTATAAATACAAAACCCATCAACCTATTTTTATACGGCTATGTTACTAGTTGAAAATATTGTCAAAGCTATTTGGTGCTGCATTATAGTGCAATATAAGAAACCCCACCCCTTTCCCCTCCCTGTCGCTGCACACGCATAGCCCCAAGCTAACACTAGCTGTGCAAAAAAACGCGGTCATTATCGGAGCTATCCAGCCACAACGTTTTGAGCCAGATGCCAACTTTGACAATGACAAAAAACAAAGACGTACATTAGGGGGGGAAGAGAAGAAGCAGCAGAGCAGGGAGACTTTGGCCCGCCCATGGAGGTTGCTGCGTCACAAACCTGAGCTTTTTGAAACAACACGTTTTTATCTGCTCCTGAGCTATCACGAGTTGAATAAGGAACTACTCAGAAATTCAGTTTTAACCTTAACCCATAAGAATCCAGATGCATGTTTCATGAAAAATTAGATAATGTAGAGTACCCCACAAACCAAGTGGACCATTAAACACATTTCTGATATTTTTCTGTGACACTGATGTCACCATGGGTTCTAACGGGTTAAACTATTTTATATATGTCCTCCATCATCTGAAAAAGGTTACAAGAACAGGTTAAAAACACAGAAAACACAATTTCCATCGAAGTTGGTCTTTAAAGCTTTCACACATCAAGCTGCTTCCACAGTAGCTACCCAAAAACAAGCATAAAAACCGAACATTTTAATTCTATAAATCTTATCTCATCATCTCACAATTGCATTTCACTCACACACTCCAAGTTGTGAATTTGGCAAAAACAGTTTGCCAAAAATGTGTTGGTAGAATACTTAAGTTCCCCTTTGGTCATCTGGGCAGGAAAACAGTTGACATTTTATAATATTTCTGATGTTTAAAACTTTATGAAAAACAGGATTATAAAAGTCTAAATTTCTCTGTAAAAATTTAAAAAATAGGTAACAATAGACTGATTTTGCTGTCGTGAAAAAAACGTTTACACTGCCACCTTAACCGCACATCCTTGACGTACTGTATAGTTTTCCAGTGGTCGGCTTTGGTACACAGGGAAATGGTACATTTAAGGACCAGAGTAGAAGTCTCCAACCTCTCATTTTTAATTATTACTCAACTGCCCCCAATGGTATGTACTTAGTCTATCTCAGAAATGGGTGGTGCACAGCTGCATCACTGATATTAACAGAAGTACACTTAGCAGGAGAGAGGTGGAGTGGAGTCAAGTGGTTCACTTTGGCTGGCAGCTATGAACAGAGTAGTAAATATATGGCTTAAAATTGTGTTGTTGTTTTTTTTATAATGGTAGTTTATTATTGGAGGTGAAGAATGTTATACAGCACAGATTTTTGCATCAGAATATTTATCAAACCTGTCTCATATCCTTCTTAAAGACCCCTCTGGTTAAAAGTGTGTTTTGATTTTTTAAGGTGTTTTTGTGAAAAATTTCTGGTAATGGAGAACATTTATCAAGAACATTTAGCTTAAATTTACATTTCTGAGTATTTGTTAACTTTTTTTTCCCCATCTGAGCTGGCATCTGGCTCAAAAATGTATGGCTGGTTAGCTCCAATATTGCTCCATTTTTGTTTTACCAGTAACATTAGGATGGGGGTGTGATGGGCTGTAAGCAAACAGGAGAGAGTGTAAACAAAGGGATCATGGGACATAAGTGGAGGCTTGCTTCTGCACCAATAGTCCCACCTACAACTCAGAGGCGAGTTTTCGACAAACTCCAGCCGCTCTGCAGAAACTAAGTCCTTGAAAAAGACACAGGTTTTTTTCCCATTTTAGCTAAAAACTGCATAAATATAATTAAAAGACCACTTGGAACACTTTGAAAAAATATCAAAAGATGATTGAAGTGGGTCTATAAAGCAATATGACCTTTACATTTTTTATAGGTAAACACATGGAAAGACTAAATTAAATGACTGTCATCCACAAATTCTTTGCCTGTGAAATTCTCACATTTTTGTGTTACCCTTTTTATTTTCTGTTTTAACCTGTTAACTCTGTTTTATTGAAATAATTTAATTTTCAGCATACAAATGCTTAAGATGTAAAAGGTTTAGTGTATGTATGAAAGTAGGTATTAGATTCATCAGCACACTCACTGCAAAATTCTAAATTTAAACACTGAACATCGTAAAATTTAAAACAATTTTAAACAATCATTTAAGGTATTTGGAAAACCCACAGTGCAAAGAAACATGCCACAGCAACAAACCCAAAAACTCATGATCAATATTGTCCAGGGAGAGGGAGGTTGGCCCTGTGACAAATTGGTGACCTTGCCTAATAGTTTTTGGGATAGGCTCACGCAACTCTGTGACCCCAGCAGGGATTGGAAATGGATGGATGGATGGATGGATGGATGGATGGATGGATGGATGGATGGATGGATGGATGGATGGATGGATGGATGGATGGATGGATGGATGGATGGATGGATGGATGGATGGATGGATGGATGGAGAGTGAGGTCATGAAACCATCTCAGGTGAAGCGAGACACATGAATCAGAATCAGAAATACTTTGTTGATCCCACACGTGGGAAATTTGTTCGTTACCGTACCAATAAAAAAGACTAGTAGACATAAGAGAAAATAGAATATAAAAAAAAACACAAATGTAACATAAATGTGAACAAATAAAGCTTTCTTCTTAGGTAGAAATATTTACTTTAGTAGTGTTTACAATTTGTTTCCCCCCCAGTAACTGCTTGGTTTATCATTTCAACTTTTTTTTTTTTTGCTTGTGCTTTCACTCGTACTCTTGTATTTGTCAAAACAATTAAACAATTAATTATATGTAATTATAAGTGCATGTGGCTGTCTTGATAAGAAATAGGAGAAAACTAACCCTTCACAGATATCAAGGATGATTGTAATTAGTTTTAAAGGTTTTTCAAGACTATCAGTGTGAAAATACATTATACAAGCACAAGAGCGATGTTACATGTACTTTTTAGTAAATTTTCTAAATGATGACGCAAAATTGTACATTCCAGAATAAGTCCTTTTTTAAAATAAAAATATAGTTGATCATTTTAAAGCCAAAACAAATATATAGATAGCCTGCCAAACTAGCAGCTGGAAAAAGAAAAGGTTAAAGAAAGAGATAAAGAACAAAAAAGATAAAGAGACCAAGGCAGAGGTTTGTGACCACTACATTAGCCTCTTTACTTGTCTCCCTCAAGCATCATTAGCATATCATTATAAAACATCTGAACTCACAGATGTTGGTCTCTTAGCCTGGCAGGCTTCCTGAGGAGCCAATACACACTGAAACATGAGCACACACTGGCTCAGTGCAAATGTGTCCGATTACGGTTAACCTACACACAGATATGCGCAGTGTGAACTCCCAGATGTTTTATCTTAGCCCATGGCAGGATTAGGAAAGACTAGAGAAGAGCTGGCAGAGGTTTGACAGAGACCTGAGTGAAATACAGAGGGGGATTCTGCATGTACCGTTTGATGAAAGCTAAAATGGAAATCATAAATTTGCAGTCAAACAGTCAAACATGTTCTAAATCTTTCCAATCTCGTTTCTGTGTGTCATGGATATGTTTAGATTTTTGGCATGCATAGGTAAGCTTATACTGCTATCAGTGTAAATATGCACATTCATAACATTTGTTAAGTCATATTTCTCTAAGGCTGTTTCTAAGCATGTGCCACCTGGAAAGGTGATAGATCCAACATCTGCATTTGGTTTGCTTTGGCAGAACCCAAGCATGGCGTTTAACAAGGTGTGTTAGGATCCAGGATAATTGCATGAGGGGATAATCATCATGTGACAAGAAAATAGTGATGGCACCTAATGGTGTTGGCAGCCAGCCCAGCCAAAGACATTTACCGCCTTGATGCAGTCCTGCACCAGACAAGGATCCTTTAAAAACTGAAGTGACAGATAATTTTAGAAACACAAAGATCCATCAAAAGGTTCCTGAGATCATTTTACAGTATGCCACCAATCAAACGCAATGCTTACAACCACCTGCCAGAAACTGTGTTTTGAAATGAGGCACGGATTCCACTTAAGGTGTGTTGCATATCTGGCACTAAATTAAGATGGTACTGGATTAGAATCTCCTTAAACCATTCTTGAAGCACTTTTATGGCTATAATTATCCTGTCGAAAGAGGCCGCAGTCATCAGGGAACACCATTTCCATGACAGGGTGGAACTGGTTTGCAACTGTACTTGAGTAGGTGGTATGTGTCAAAGTAGATTCCATATGGGTGGATGGGCCCAGGGTTTCCCAGGACAACACCGCTAAAGCAATACACTGCACCTGCTTGCTTGTCTTTTTCTATAGTGCATCCCAGTGCCATGTGTTCCCAAGTTAAGTGGTGCACACACATGCACACAACTGGCCTTACAAACGATGGAAAAGAGGAAGCGATGTGTCATACCAGGCCACTTTCTTTATTTGCTCTGCGGTCTTGTTCAGATGTTCATATTTGCTGATTCTTTCAGTAGAGGGTCAGCATGGGACTGCTCTACTGATATGCAGCTTTATCTGCAGCAGCAAACCACAGTAATCTGTGTACTCTGACATCAGCGTTTGCTACAGTAGCATAGCTTTTCATGAGGATTGGATCACACAGACCAGCCTTTCCTTCTCACATCCATCAGTGAGCCTTGCCCTCTATGATTCTGTCACTTGTGTAATGTCCCTAGGCCACTTTTAATAGTACAGACCCCTGTTGACTGGTAACACGCCACAATGCTCGGGTTCCAACATTTGTCCATTCTCTTCCTTCTTCTGCCATCTTTGAGGACAAAGTGTTTCCTTTCCGTCTAATGTTTCTCCCCCATCAACAGGAATGATGACAATAAACAGAGTGCTCCCAACGTCACCTGCCACTGGTCATAATGTTATGCTTAATTAACCAAAGTACATGTAGCCAAAGCTGGAAAACATTGATTTCTAGTGTAAGCCATGCTGTCACTCAGTCACTGTTTGCAACCATAACAGCATTTGTTCCCAATTACACGGGCACAAAGGGCTTTACTTTCACAGGTCTGAGAGGGACTGAGTGCAGTTTGTACCCATAATGAGCTTGCTCCTTCAGCCAATCATGAGTGTTCTGCAGGGACTCTCAGAGCTGCTCAAAGGTTTCTGTACGTACATGATGCTTGGCATCTTGTTTTAGTCTCGGTGCAGTACTGAATCTGCTGTAGTTGTGAGGACATCTCTGTTTCGAAAATGGTGTGTATTTTGATTATGGAATACTTAGGGATATTTTGGATCAGATCTGGGTAACCATATCAAGCATAAACACTTTATCCCTTGCAAAATGGCACACCCTCCCTCTGCTCTTAGCTACAGATCCATATCCAGCTCTTCCATAAAAAAGGACCGGCTGAGGGTCACGAGGTGAACAGCTGCTCCATGTTATTAATGCACTTTTCACTCGCTGTCTATGACTTGAATTAATCATCAATTTACTTAAAGTAATGCAATGAGTCCTTAGCTAAAAACTCAGTTTTTAACAGCATTAATTGATACACATGTGCTCTACTTCCCATGAGCAGTAACATATTTGTAAGGAGAAGTTGGGGGGTGCGGGTGGAGGGCACTTTAATAAAGTAATGCTCTTTAGTGAATCAGGCACAAAAGAGATTAGCTCACATGGAGGGGGTCATATTCAAGGATTAAAGAAGATGGGGGAAAAGAAGATGATGAGATAAGAGTTAAAGAAGACGTAGAGAGATCTGTTATATTCTGATAACACCGTAACGACAAGCTGAAGAAAATGCGGAAAGGTTTAGGGGGGATTAAAAGTTGGAGGGATACAGATAATATGATGAGTCACAGGAGGATAAGGTGGAGGATGAGGTGGATGAGAGCATAAAGAGGAAGGGGAAGGAAGAAGTGATGAGGAAAAGGAGGAGGGAATATAGACTGATGAGTCACCACATGCAGCGAAATGAAAAGTGGGTGAAAGCAAGGAAACATAAATAAAAACAACATGGAGGAAAAGCGTGTTATGTGGATGGATGGATGGATGGATGGATGGATGGATGGATGGATGGATGGATGGATGGAGACACAAGCGAGGTGAATGGTTCTTGCAAGTGGTGTTAATCTGCAATATTTGTTGTCCACATCCTTTGTGTCTGTAACCCTTGTGCTATCCTAAGCACTTTAAGGTTGGGAGTTGGGTCATCTAGACCCACTAGACAGTGCTCTGAACCTTTTTTTTCAATGATTTGTGATCTTCACTGGTGTCCATGGATGACATGAAATCTTTCCACCTTTATCCACCTTTGTCATGGTAGGGGGCAACATGTCAATGTAAGGGTGGGGTCATCTAAGATGGCACAAGGGATAAAGGTTGACCTAAAAGGCACAGATTTTGGCTTCACTTTCATGAAAATCAGTCATACTGCTTGTTGTTTAAGTCACTATAGTTCTCGTACTGATTCTTTAAATGCATCTTTATTTAATTTTATAGTTGAAGGCTCTTCCTCTGTTAACTCTGGTTCTTTTCTGCAAAAGAATCTTTTGAAACACGTTTGTTTTATGGTAACTTGAGGGCTTGACAGTTTCAGGGTTTCAATTTTGTGTTTGGTGCAGCTGATTTAAGAAGGTAATGAATGTATATCTGTTACGTGACAGAGCGACTTAACATGCGTCCAGAATGAAGAAAATGGAAATAATATTTACTGTGGCCCGGTACCAACTGTCCCACGAACCGGCACTGGTACTGGTAAATAAAATCTATACATATTAGAATTTCACTCTACATCTTTTGTTGAACAAAAACAAAATCAAAACAAAATTGGAGCCCAGAGTCTGACATCTGCTCACTGGGTCTGTTTATTCAAGAACAAACTAGAACTGTCTTCTTTCAGGCTCTCTGCAGTTTCCTTTGTGTCTAGCCTAAGAGCTTGAAACAGCAATTGAATGTATGAATGTGATACTTTGGGTTGATGTATCAGTTGTGCACTGCTATTTGTTTTTGATTGATGCCCCCACAAGAATTCTACCAAATATTCATTTTTAATAATAATTTTTAAATAATAAACGCTGAGACACAACTAGTTTATTCATCATGTCTAAAAATTGAAAACATTGATAAAGCATCACACATTCAGAATCCATTTTCGGAATCTAAACACGTTGGAAAATAAAACTGGAGGTGTGAGTTTGTGTCAAGGGCTGTTTTACAGTCAATGTGTTCTGACACAAATAACAGAACATTTAGATTCCAAAATTGAGGTGGTTTTCCATTGATCATTCAGCGGATTTCTTGAATCTTTTGATTAGTTCACAGTCTCTGCTTCTGGAAAAGGAAAAAAAAAAGCTGTTTCAAGGATCCATTTTTATTGAGGACCATACAGAGTTGGTACCATTGAAATGTACCATTGACACACAGATTAGTGCAGAGGATGGATGTCAGCTAAAAATCCAAACATGAAGAGGAGGTTCTGGTTTAAGGGTAGTTTCACTCCTAAGAGTTAAGACAGTTGGATTCCCAGGTCATGTGTCAAAGTGCTCTTGAGCAAGAAACTCATGATTTAGTTGTCACTGTGAATGTGATTGTGTTGTATTGTAGATGAGAGGAGGAAATGTGCATTAATTTTTGGATAGGTTGAAGAGTTTAATGTAATACAAACCATTTATAAAATGAATCCCACAACTCAAAAGACCAGTAGCTTAATAAAATTCACCTTTAATCAACTTTTGTATGTAGTGTTTGGGCCAACTTGACACAGATGAGTGAATAGCATAGCAACAAATGTGGATGATGTAAAGCTGCTGACTGTAGACCGACAGCATTGGAAAAAAACAGGTCCACCTGGTTGGCTCTACTCCTAGGGACAGGACTTGAATCCCTCCACAGGAAGATGATGATGATGATGACATTGACATTTTTTAATAATTGAATCGGTTAGTTCAAAAGGGGCCCAAGTCCGAAAGGTTTGTTTTTCCATGAAATGATTTTTATTGCATAACTTAAAGGGAGGCTACACTAAATGATTAAAGCTTACAAATGCTATAATACGAAGCACCTCACTTTTATAATTTCATAGCAAACTAAAGTCTCTGGACTTGGGCCCTTCTTGAATCAAACAGGGGCGCTGCCATATTGGATAACTAGCACTGCCATCTATGGGATAAAGCTAAACCCATGCAAGAGAGGCCCAAGTCCAGGAATTTTGCACTCAATGCATTTTAAATATCAAGCATAGTCAATGCATTACAACGGACTTGGGACTTTTTTGCACATAATCAGATAGCTTTCCCTTGAAGAACATAGAACATATAAAAACTCTATTTTGAAAAACTTGTGGACTTTTACCCCTTTTGAACTAACTGATTCAATTGTGTCACCATAATTTAACATTACATTTTTGAACATTCATTTTTCTGTATCAATGTTTTTGATATATAGGAGGCTAAGGAGTTTGTTATTGGAGTTTCATTTCTGTTTAGTTTTTGTATTAATTTTTATTTTCAAGTAAAACACAAAATGACAATTTGACTCCCGACTTCATTACAAAACCCCAAAAGAAAAGCAGTCACAGCAAAACAAATTTCAACTCAATTTTCTAAATCTAGTTTTTACAGCAGCAAAATGAGTCAAATAAGGCGTGGATGGGACATTGTCCAAGAATAGAATAGAGCTTCCTTTTAACAAAAATTTAGAATTATTGTGGTGAATCTATTTTGTCCAGATATCAAAGCTCCTATGACCTGTGGCATTTATTGTTTCAAGATGCTTTTAAAACACACTGCAGGTCCCTTGACCGAGCATTTCCATGGGGAGGCCCGGCTCATGGAGAGTCTAATTATAAATGTCTGAATGTGTGTGATTATGAGTGTTAATGCCATCATGCAAATAGACCACTGAGCAAAGCTATGGTTACTGTGGGTCATATTTGTTAGCATTATGTAATCTAATAGGGAAAATAATTGACAGTGTAACTATGCCATGACCCCAGCTCTGTTTGCATCCTATATATAGCTCACTTGCAGTAAGATTCTCAGATTGACTATGCAGCCATGAAAGAGATTCACTTACATGAGAGTACTCCACATTTAGCAGAGATTTCTGAGTAAATGAACTCCCAACTATGACAGACTTTTTTCCTAGAATTAATTTTCCTTAATTGGAGTGCATTCAGACAAAAAATAAATGTAGAGTAATCGTGTCCATCTAGAATTTTACAAACAATTCAGACCACAGAAGAACAGTCTGTGTGTTATCTTCACTATGAAACAGAAAAGCTCTTTTTACTATTGAGAGGGAACACCTAAGACTCCTAAATGGGACCCTCCCTGTTTGACGCTCAGCATCAAGGGTAGTAATAGGTTCTCCCCCCTCAGCGACACACCCGCTGAACACTCAACTCTGGTTATAGGCTCTTCTGAAGTTAGAAACGTGGAGCTCCCAGCGGCTACTGTCAGGTGTTATCCGGGGGCCAGAGTTGGTGACATCGAGGGGAACCTTAGGATGTTAGCTCAGAGTAAGTCCAGGTTCCGTCGAGTCGTGATTCACGCAGGCGGTAATGATGCCCGACGGAGACAGTCAGAGGTGGTTAAGTTAAACGTAACTTCGGTGTGTAAACTGGCTAAGACGATGTCCGACACTGTAATTTTCTCTGGTCCCCTGCCGAACTTAGTCAATGATGAAATGTACAGCCGCTTTTCATCATTTAACCGCTGGCTTTCTAGATGGTGCCCAGAAAACGGCGTTGGTTTTGTGGATAACTGGAGCGCGTTTTGGGGGAAGCCCGGTCTCATGCGGAGAGACGGCGTCCATCCCACCCGGGACGGTGCCGCTCTTCTTTCTAGAAACATTTCTGCTAGGCTTAGTCTGTTAACCTGACAATCCAGAGACGAGACCCGGGCGCAGAGCAGCAGTGTAAAACGCTCCTCTGAGCCTCCCTTAGGGTTAGTGCCGGTGCAAAACCCATGCAGGGAAAGTCAAGCAGGTCCTAGCTTTAGCTTATGTGCTGAAAGACAAATGAAAGGAGCGCGTCATAGAAACCTTACAGTGACAGACAGCAGTTCTCACAAGCAGAATTATGATGTCATTAAATGCGGTTTATTAAACATTCGATCCATTTCCTCCAAGTCCCTCTTAGTCAACGAGTTAATTACTGATAACAATCTTAGTCTTTTAGCCTTAACAGAAACTTGGCTCCATCAGGATGACTATGTTAGATTGAATGAAGCAACCCCCCCCACTTATGCTAACTATCAGAAATCCAGGATTTCAGGGAAAGGAGGTGGTTTGGCAGTAATATCACAGTCTAGCTTACTTCTCAGCCCTAAAGTTAAAAATGCTTATAATTCATTTGAAAGCATCATATTGTCTTTAAGTCACCCAAACAGGAAAACTCGAAAACCTGTTTTACTCATAATTATTTATCGCCCCCCCGGCCCATATTCAGAATTTTTAACTGAGTTTTCCGACTTCCTATCGACTATTGTCTTAGATTCTGATCAAATTATAATATTAGGGGGATTTTAATATTCATGTTGATGACCCCAGTGACTGCCTAGGAAAGGCTTTTGCAGCTTTATTAGATGATGTTGGTTTCACCCAAAGTGTGAATGAACCCACTCACTGTCATAAGCACACCCTGGACCTTGTTCTAACCCATGGGATAGAGATCAGCCAGCTGAGTGTCCTTCCTCTTAACCCCATCATTTCTGATCACTTTATGATTACCTTCCAGCTTACACTGGAACATCCTTCTGCCCCAGTGAATAAGAAACAGCTTAGAAGAACCTTAACTGACCGTTCTGTGTCTGAGTTTAAACACACAGTTCAGCCAGTACTTAGTGATATTCTGAGAAAATACTCTGAGACCAGCTCCCATAGTATCAGTCCTAGTATAAATGACCACTTTGTTAATGATGCCTTACAAGCCCTCAGGAGTACACTCGATGTTGTTGCCCCCTTGAAACCTAAGTTCGTCAGACAAAACCGAGTAGCACCGTGGTTTAACGCTGAAACTCGTTCTCTTAAACGAGAAACCCGTAAGTTGGAAAGAGAATGGCGCCGCTCCGGTTCAGAGCAGTCTCTGGATATCTGGAAACATAGCCTATTAAATTATAAAAAAGCTCTGCGTAGAGCTAGAAGCCAGTACTATTCAACCTTAATATCAGAGAATGGAAACAATCCAAGATTTCTTTTTAGCACTATAGCTAAATTAACTCGCAGTCAGAGCTCAGTAGAACCACATGTTCCTGTTTCTCTCAGCTCTGATGATTTTCTTACATTTTTCGATAGTAAAATCTCAAATATTAGACATAAGTTAAATCAAGTTATTCCTACTATCAGCCCAGAACAGGCTGAAGCGGTAGAAATGGAGGCATCCATAGAAACCTCTGTAACATTAGACTGCTTCACTGCTGTGGATCAAGCGGAAATAACATCAATTATTACGTCCTCCAAATCCTCAACGTGTCTGTTAGACCCAATTCCCACTAGACTTTTTAAAGAAACTTTTCCCCTAATTAATGATTCCATATTAACAATGATAAATGCCTCTCTGGAAACGGGTTACGTGCCACAGTCTTTTAAATATGCAGTTGTTAAACCTCTTCTGAAAAAGCCCAGTTTGGATCCTAGCATCTTGGCCAACTATAGACCGATATCAAACCTGCCCTTTATTTCTAAAATCCTAGAAAGAGTTGTAGTTAAGCAGCTTTACTGCCACCTACAGGACAACAGCCACTTTGAAGACTTTCAGTCGGGGTTTAGACCTCACCACAGTACGGAAACTGCACTAGTTAGAGTCTCTAATGACTAGTTATTGGCCTCAGAAAAGGGACTACTTTCTATTCTGGTCCTGTTGGACCTCAGTGCTGCCTTTGACACTATCGACCACGGTATTTTACTCCATAGATTAGAGCAGGACATAGGGATCAGAGGATCTGCTCTCCAGTGGTTTAAATCCTATCTGTCTGATAGGTATCAGTTCGTTAATGTAAATGGCCATTCCTCTCAGTGCACTCGAGTCAACTATGGAGTCCCACAGGGCTCAGTCTTGGGACCGATCCTGTTTACGCTTTATATGTTACCCCTAGGAAACATAATCAGGAAACACAGCATTAATTTTCATTGTTATGCCGACGATACGCAGTTGTATTTATCCATGAAGCCTGACCAGAATGACCAGATAGAGAAACTGAACGCCTGCATCAGTGACATCAAGACCTGGATGACAATTAATTACCTCCTCTTGAACCCAGAAAAAACTGAGGTCATTATACTTGGTCCTAAAAACCTCAGAGATGCTCTGTCTGCTCAGATAGTCTCCCTGGATGGTATAAGTATAGCCCCCAATTCCACAGTTAGAAACCTTGGGGTTTTACTTGACCAGGATTTATCATTTAAGGCTCACATATCTCAGGCATGTAGAACTGCCTTTTTTCACCTGCGGAATATTGCTAAGATCAGAAATATACTTTCTAAGAGTGATGCTGAAAAACTCATCCATGCATTTGTTACGTCGAGGCTGGATTACTGTAACTCCTTGTTAGCAGCGTGTCCTAAGAGTTCCTTAAGAAGTCTCCAGCTTGTTCAGAACGCAGCAGCTAGATTGTTAGCTGGAACCAGCAGAAGAGATCACATCACTCCTGTGTTAGTTTCGCTCCATTGGCTCCCAGTTGATTCTAGAATTAAGTTCAAGATCCTCCTGTTAACCTATAAGGCCTTACATGGAATGGCCCCGTCCTATATTAAGGACCTCATAGTCCCTTACCAACCAATCAGAACACTTCGCTCGCAAAATGCAGGACTGCTTGTGGTTCCTAGAATTAGTAAAAGTACGGTTGGAGGTAGAGCGTTTAGCCACCAAGCCCCTGTCTTATGGAATAAACTCCCAGCTCATATAAGAGAGGCCGACTCAGTTTCTACATTCAAAGCTAGACTGAAAACATTCCTCTTTGGACAGGCTTATTGTCAGACTAGTTAGTATTCAGAGATTATTTAACTTAATGTTAGTTTGTTTAAATTAAACTTAATAATAACTATTTCTTTTAAAAGGCTGCTAGAAGTTGAAGCTGGGGTAACTATGGTACACTGGGGTTCTGTCCTCTTTCCTTTTTTACTTCTACCCTTCCTCTCCTCTATTCTTGATCATAATTTATCATTTAGTTCTCCATGCCTCTGTTTGGTGCAGTGCGATTCATGTATTGTCCCTCTTTTCCTCTCCCCTCCTGGGGAGTGGGAGTGCTTCCAGACTCCAGTTGGCTCATCCGTGCTCCAGTTCCTGACCGTTTACCTCGCCTTTGCTCCTGCTCCTACACCTGGCTGTGGATCCTGCCTCTGGCTCATCTCTGGCTCGTCTCTGCTCTGTACCTGACCGAGTACCTCGTCTCTGCTCCTGCTCCTACACCTGGCTGTGGTTCCTGTCTCCGGCTCGACTCGCGCCTTTGACTGTCCCGATAACCACGGCTGGATGAAGCTCGTCTGCTGGACTTTTATATATGTAGTTGTAGATTTAGATAAGTTAATTCTTCTCTAAGATTTCTGGTAAATCGCCTGTCCGTCCTGGGGGAGGATCCCTCCTTCATGTGGGCACCCCTGAGGTTTCTTCGTTTTTTCCGGAATCCGGTTTTTTTGGGAGTTTTTCCTTACCGCGAAGGGGGGTCTAAGGGCAGGGATGCCAGTATAGCTTAGTCAGTTTGTTAGTTCATTTTAGTATTTTCCTATTGAACTCTTTGTATTCGTGATCCTTTTGATTTCATGTTTTACTTCGAAGCCCATCGAGACGACTGTTGTTGTGATTTTGGGCTATACAAATAAAATTGAATTGAAAAATTGAATTGAATAGTATTGAGAGGTAACCCTTGTGCTATCCTAGGCACTTTAACGTTGGGAGTGGGTCATCTAGACCCACTAGACAGTGCTCTGAACCTTTTTTCTTCAATGATTTGTGATCTTCACTGGTGTCCATGGATTACATGAAATCTTTCCACCTTTATCCACTTTTGTCATGGTAGGGAGAACACGTCAATGTAAGGGGGGGGGGGGGGGGTCATCTAAGAAAGCACAAGGGTTAAACAGGCAAATAGTTCCTTACAGTGGCTGTGACTGGCAGCTCACTGCACCTTCAGCTTAACTGCTGACAACAAATTAAACAGTATAACAGCTTCAACTCGGAGCAGGAAACCTGTGGCCCACTTCTCATATTTTTTATCACAAATAAGCACTTTTTAAAACATTTTTTTGTCTGCTCCAAATTCACAATGATTTGAATAAAGAAATACTGAGAAATGCAATTTTGAGCTGAAATTTTGTATGTTCTTGTCAGAAGAAAGACCTCTGTCTCTCCCTCTGGTCACTGGAGGGAACTGTCTCCAGACTTCTAACTACACAACAGTTCCCAGCAACCCAAGTGCACCCTTCCTGGATGCCGCACATCTGACTCTCATTCATTCATCAACCACAGAATACTTAAGCACTGCACAGTGAAGCTCAGTGCAAAGTATTGTTTATGCCACTCTGCATGCTTTACTGAGTGGTGTAGTTGGACCTGATCTTCTGTCTCATGACTCTGTTTCTGACTCTGTTTGCCTGCCTTGACTTTCGCCTGGATCCTGAGTACCCCTGTTACTTCTCTTGGGCTCTCATGCTTGTATTTGACCCCTGCATGCATGACCCTGATTTAGCTTTGTGGACTTTTAGCTAAGCTAATAAACGTGCTGCATTTGCGTCCAGCCGTCTGCCTGTTCTTGTGACAGGTCTCCATCAGAAAATGCTGCAAGAACATGTGAAAAAAACAAACACCATTTTCATTGGAGTTGATCTTTAAAATGTCGTTTTTTTCTGATGCATGTCATCAAAAGATTGTTTTCTCACCATTTTCAAGAATGTTAGTTTTTAATTGTCCAGTAACACTTTGAAAAACAGTTTAATTTTCTGTTTCACAGATGCTACACAAATGAATCTATTATTTTTGCCTTGACTTCACTTGGTGAGGATTGAGATTAAAGCTGCCAATCACCCTCAAATAAGGCTTTTAGCATACGTTAACAAAGACTAGAAAAGTACTGTGTTTTATGTGTGAGTTTGGAAACCGTCCTAATTTACTGATGCTGTTAAAGTTATTTCTCAGTTAATTTTATAAAAAATAACAGAAAAAATATATGTATAACAATTATTGGGGTTGTGTCATCAAAATCAAAGCTCTGTAAAGCTCTGGTTGTCCTTTTTATCAGAATAAGTAAGCATGGAGTGAAAGAATATATTTGTAAGGATTTTTGGTGTTTCTTCTTCCTTCAGGAATCTCAGTTAAAGACGAAAGCAGAGAAGAGCATCTCCACATCAAGCCCACTAACACACAAGCTGAGTAATTTCAGGACCATGGACAGAGTTCTTCATGATTCAGGCTGAACTGAGTTGGTTTTCAGTTTTTGCACTTTGAATATGTGTCCATATTGTATGGAGTTAATTCAGTCTCAATAATCAGAAATGCACACAACATATTTCACAAATACACACGCTCCGATTCACAAATGTCATTTTATGCAAACGTGAAAAATAAATTCGGAAATACACACCCTGTGTTTCACAAACACACAGATTGTGTTTCACACATGCACACTAAATGTTTTACAAATGCACAATAAGTGTTTCTCACAAATGTGCACACTGTTTTTCACAAAAACATTTTAGAAATTCACAATAAATGTATCAGAAATGCACAGTAAGTGCTTCACAAACATGATTTTTAGGTACACATGTGATGTGAACTCACAGATCATTCGAACTGCAAACTGTGCATTCAAAATCCCGTTCTCATTTGTGAATCTCCCCGTGTGTGTGAGAGATTTTTCTACGGTGAATATTGAGACTCATCTGACGGAGCGGGTCAACTAATGTCACCATTGGCTAGTGAATCTGTCAATCAAACTCATCGGCAAAGCAGGCGGGTTCGCTTTTAGCCAATCCAATGGCCCCTTACACTCTTCACTTTCAAAGTGACGAGGGAGGGAGCTGTTCAGCACAGCAGTTGGGAGGACGCGGGCGGCAAACATGGCGGAGAGGTCTTCTGAACGGGATCAGTCTCAGCCCGTAAGTAATGCATTTATTTGATCATTCCCTCGTTGTACGTCCTGTAATGTTATTGAATACTAAGTTGAAGCGTTCTCCTTTGCCAAGTGACATGTGTGAATGCTTTATGAACACTGCAGCCGAGTCGTTTGCAGAGTACCCCCACCGCAAATTAGCTTAGCTTTGTTTTGCTTAGCCTGTGCAAGTTGTGGCTGTGTGAGTGTGAGTGAAGTTCAAGCCGGTGTCGGTTCAAGCTAGCGTCTATAGCCAATGATCTGTAGGTTCTTAACATGATTCATAAGGAACTAAGGGGAAAAGCATGCCGGATTTACAGCAGCAAAGAAAGTTTAATAAAAAGTATTGATTTGGAGACGGCGATTTGTTTAAACACTGATGCTATGCTATGCTAACTAGCTAGTTGTTCCGTGTGCTGCCTTTATGTAAACGCGATCCGGGTTAAAGTTAGACACAGCATTTTCACAACCCAGACTTTAATAAGACGGGGTGGACTGTGCAACAAAGTTAATTCATGACATTCATGAAAACGGCATTTTTTAAATATAACATACATGAATCCACTGTTGAATGAAAGAAGCCTCATTAAGTTTCTAACGTTAGAACCCGTATTCATTGTGATGACCAGCCCTGTGAGATTGTGTCAGAGTGACAGCCACTAAAATCCCCGTATCTTTACTTCCAATGACGTAATGACAAGAATCCCAAACATTATGTTTTTAGGCTGTTTTGTAGTCGATAAGTAGTCACAGAAAGGGTGGATGGGAGAAATCAGCTGTCAACAGTGATTTGAGTAGAAGTTACTGTAAGTATTACACACAGGCTTCCTGTGATCAGTGTCTTGTCTCTGATTTTTTTTTAAAGGTGTTCTTTACTACAAGCTCAAGTAATCATAGCAAGAGTGTTTTAAAAAATTCCCCTTTCATATATTTGAAAATTATGTAATTTAAGATAAGACAGCTAAATGATCTAATCCATGTTTGTTGTGTTTTTATTTATTCTCTAAGAATTACTGAATGTGACAGCGTGACAATCTTTTGTTCCTCGTGCCATCAGGCAATACAACTCTCTGGCAGGGCATCTTACAAGTAATTTCTTTTAATTTTACCCACTGATTTTCCAATTATTTACCTTTTTTTTATCAATCTTTTTATTTTGTGATATTTCTATTTGTAATGCATGTGTGTTTATGTGTTTTTTTAAGATGGCCATTTTAAAAAAATTTCCTCAGGGATTATTAAATACCCTTTTATTCTATTCTATTTCATATTTTATCATCCTGTTGTATTACTGTTTTACCTGTCAATTGGGAATTTAGCATTTTTGCCCCTGTAAATATCTGTCAGTTGAAAGTATTTGTACTTGTATTCCATAGATCTTGTACCTGAGAAGATAGCAGAGAACAACTGTGCAGACACCCACTTGGCCTTCTTCAGTGACGCTGTGAACGTGTATGGATTACCTCTGAGGTATTCATGTTATTCATAAAGAAATATTTTATTCACATATCAGGCAGTATAAGTACTTGGTTATTTGTACAAAAATAAAATTACTTTTTTTAGACTCCTCTCCATAAACAAAGGCAACTCTAAAACTTTCCCCTCATGAATAACATTTTACCCCCCCTTAACAGTCTCTCTCACCTCATTTTTTTCCCCAGAGATACATGTAACCCACTCCTGCAATTTTTTTAACCTAGAAATTCTACTTATTGGCATCATACATAAGAACATTACATTTTAAACTGATGTGTACCGTATTGGCGATGCATTTGTAATTATGTGTTTGAGACATGATTTTCATGTTATTGTCAGGGTGAGAGGAGATCACGGAGGAGAAAATGTGGGCATAGCCGAGTTAATGCTCACAGTACGTACAACTGACACAAACGGCTTCATTGCAGGAAAAGTGTACACACAATCAACGGTGAGTTGAACCTAGTTTTAGAAGCTTTAATATATACACAGGGCTCCAGACTGCGTCCATTTGGTCGCATTTTGCGACCAAAATTTGAGAGTGTGCGACTGAAGTTTACACCCAGTCGCACATGTGCTACCAGTAAATTTGCCTCCTCCACCCTCCGTATTTTTTATACATTAAACATGAAAGGAGCACGTCAATGATCGATGAAATGAGAGATGAAATCATCAATGAGACGCGAGCGCACACGCACGCAGGCAGACACACACACTCGCGCGAATACTCATGAGACTGGAGCACACGCGAGCACACACTCGCGTTTCATTGAGTGATGCCTGAGGCGGCCAATGCGTGTGGGAAGAATAGGGAAAGTCACTGCAAGTGGCTAAAATATGTGGAGGGGCGGGGCTTAACATCCGTGGGAAGGAAACGGAGACAAATATCATCACAACCTGATATGTGCGTCTGAGCTATGAGCAAGCGAACTATTGATTCGTTCTTCCGACCTGCAGCTAGTGTACCAGTGACAGAGTGTACAGCAGGGGTCTCAAACTCGTATGAAATCGAATCTGCAGCGAGACTGAAAGAGACCAGGAATTAGGAGTTGTCTTGGGATGGATGTAGCCTTTTTTTAATCAGTTGGTATTTTAAATTATTTGAATTGATCAGTGAACTACAAAAAACCCATCAGGACGCATGTCCCATAATGCATTGTTTTTTAGTCTGTAGGGCAGCTTTTAGTCAGTTCAATACTAAATTTCCAGCTGCGTTCGCTCTGATTGGTGTCTTGCTCTCACCCCTTTCTCGTGATATTTTTGTTTTGATTGACAGGTGATGTTGGAGCAAAAACAAAAATATACGTCACACACCAGGTGATCTGTGCAGTGTTGCGTCCATCTGGGTGATCTCAAACACGCTTATTGTGCATCTTGACTGAACCTATTTGGTGTCACCAACATGAATTTCCATCCTCTAATATTTACATACATTTAAGTATTGTTTGAAACTGTGAAATTACGAAAGGTTACTACGGTAATCACTTGTTACTAAAAACTTTTTTTTATTCTAAATGTATGGTATTTTTTTTACTATTTTTACTTAGTTGTACTGTCGTGACAGCGATGGTGCTGTCAGTTTACCTTCATGTTGCATCTTCAAAAGTGCAGATTAAAATGTGACACTGAATTAGAAACAGCACATTGTAATTTCTGCATCTATTATTAAAGTATTTATTTGTAATACAGTGGAAATTAGTAGATTTGGTTAGAATGTTGATTTACGGTATGCGCCCCTAAATTTTCTGGTTGTGCCCCTAAAATTTTCAGTTAGGGGCCACTATGCTCCTAGTGAAAAAAGTTAGTCTCGTGCCCTGATACATAAAAGTGAATGATGTATTAAAAATAAATCTGACAATATAATATTTCTTTTTGCTTTTTTCCAAATACAGGATTGAGCTCCTCTGGTGTGATGTCTTCGTGAGTGTTACTGGTTTATATTACAACATCCTGCTCTCTCCTGAGGACCAAGACTTGCTCAATATCAGTCACATCACGTATTCTGCTGCCATTACATTTTTCTACCACGCATTCAGGCCAGTTTGGATGTCTTTAGTGACGCGTGGGACAGCCATCCAATCAGGACGGAGCAAAGCATGACACCAAATCAGCTGTGGCAGTTGGGCTTGACCCAGAACCCTGTTTCTGATCCCCGGGTAAATGCTTTATTTAATCTCACTGTACTGGACAACTGATTTGTGTGCAGTTTGACTAAAGTGGAAAGTTTCAAGAAGAGTATCATGAAATCATAATGACTACAGTGAATATTCATCGAAAATGAATGAAAAGGATTATTGTTGTGTGGTTTCCCTAAATTGTTTGTTTGTAGGAAGAATAGCACATCTGCAAGTTCAAAATGCATCACAATGCATGGCATTATGAGCCATCAGATGTACTAATGTCACTACTTTGTTAAGGTTCACTTATTTGCAAATTATAAACAGTTATGGAGATATGAGGTCTGCCTGCAAGCAACAATATAAGTTATTATTAGTCGGTCACTGTTCCTACATAATCTAAAACACAAAAAAAACAGTGCTGTTCATAAACAGTATCTTTTTTTTTTTTTTTGTCAGGGTATGCTGGTTCCAGAGATTGAATGGGAGGAGAGTGGATCCATGACTGAACCTCATCCTGGGATCAATGTCCTGGTATGGGACAGTCACCTTTTGGGTCCACAAATGTTGGAACTGCAAGACGACATCAATCCATTGTGGAATTCACACCGTTTGGGAGTGGACCTACATCTTTACTGTCCAGTGTGTTTAGAACTTAATTTAGGTGAGATAATTACATACAGAAGAAGAGAGACTGAGGGGAGTAAGACAGAGTTCAAATCAATACTGCTGTATTGTTCAAGGGACTTCATTGTATGTAAGGAAGTTATGAAAATTAGTTCCAGTTTAAATAAAATTCAAATCAGTAGAGATCCCACATTTGCTTAAATTTTGATGTTTTAATCTGTCCATGTTTTCACTGAATTTTACTCTGCAATAAAGGGTGAATGTTTGCACTTTGTTGTTCTATGACCATCTTTTGTTGTGTAGTATTTAACCAGCTATAAAACCCAGAGAGATGAGGATCTTTTTTGCAAGGGTGACCTGGCCAAGAGGTGTATATGTATATGGTTACAATATAAAATCAATTACATTTGAGTTATTAAAAAAATAAAATTAAACAAAGTGACTTCGGGCTGAGCAGGGGGGGTGTATTGGGTATCTGTGATTGACAGTGAGATGAACTTGAGGTAATGTAGTCCCACTGCGTGGTACGGAGCAAAGTGATGCCAGTTTCTCCACAAAACCTGTGGAAGTTGAAGATTTTTCTCCTCCACCTTCATATGATCAAAACCGTGTCTGAGTGTTGAAATGACGCTAGCATGAAAGCTAAGAGAATAACGTACAAACAATCCCGAGTGAAACGTTCATTGTAAATCCCATGACCAGTACAGAGTTCGATGGATTCTATGTCAACTGCATTCAACCACTGTTGCCTTGCTTCCAGGTCCACTGAAAAGTTGCACAAGCCAGTAATTTTTGACAACCGAAGGAAATAAACCGACAAGCCATGCTAGGGCTAACACGCTAACGACCGACTGGTACAGAATCAAATATGGGCGGGGCTTTTGCCACCCGCAGAAAGCGTAGAGAAAGTGTAAGGGGCCATTGGATTGGCTAAAAGCGAACCCGCCTGCTTTGCCGATGAGTTTGATTGACAGATTCACTAGCCAATGGTGACATTAGTTGACCCGCTCCGTCAGATGAGTCTCAATATTCACCGTAGAAAAATCTCTCACACACACGGGGAGATTCACAAACGAGAACGGGATTTTGAATGCACAGTTTGCAGTTCGAATGATCTGTGAGTTCACATCACATGTGTACCTAAAAATCACGTTTGTGAAGCACTTACTGTGCATTTCTGATACATTTATTGTGAATTTCTAAAATGTTTTTTGTGAAACACAGTGTGCACATTTGTGAGAAACACTTATAGTGCATTTGTAAAACATTTAGTGTGCATTTGTGAAACACAATCTGTGTGTTTGTGAAACACAGGGTGTGTATTTCCGAATTTATTTTTCACGTTTGCATAAAATGACATTTGTGAATCGGAGCGTGTGCATTTGTAAAACCGGTTGTGTGCATTTCTGATTATTGAGACTGAATTAACTCCATAATATTGTGCCCATGACTTCTGACATGAACTGAAAAGTTCTTTAGGAGGGGGTTCTTTTTTTGCTGCAACACAAATATTATTTGGGAATTTCCTTGTTAGCTAAGACATGTCATATAAAGCACTCTTAGAAACAACCCTCTGATAAAGAAGAGGTTTGTTAGAATTGCATTTTTTTCATAGACAGCATTATTAAGGTTTTTTTTTTCCTTGCAGGATTATCTTCTTTGATTTGTTGTTGTTTTCCCAGCAGAGGTCAGGTGTCCGCTCGCAGGAGGTCGTGCTGCAATGGGGGATGAATTTGCGGGTCCCTGGGGTGCCGTTAGCGCTGCTGCAGGCGGGCTGAGGTTCTCCTCAGTCAATCAGTCGGCGGCTTGGATGCCGCTGAAAAGCGCCGTGAGGGGCGAGCGGACCGCTGCTTATAGGTTTGTTTATACAAGCGCAATCTTTCTGATATTCATTCTCATGAAAAAAAAAAGAAAAGAAAAGAAACAAGACTTTTATTTTGTACCGACAAAAGTATTTGTTTCAATTGGGATGAAATCAACATTTCAATTTCTGTTAGACTGAAGCATTCACAGAGGCTCATGGGGCATTTGCGTTTTTACACGTTCATATTATAAGGAAATCCCACTGCGATTTTTGTTTTTCCAACGCAGACATGAACCAGGAGGCACAGAGACAGAGCAGGAGCGGAGAAAGTAAAGAAGGCAAAGCATTTTCATCGAAACTCCAAAAGAGGGAGAGGAAAGAAAAGACGAGTGTGTAGGAGAGAAAGAGAGGAAGCGGCGGGGCGCGCATGTCCAGTCTTTCCGCGCAGCCTGCTCTGAGCTCACCCAGCGACTTTCCCCACTCTTCCTCTCCCCCCCCGCCCCGATTTTTCAATGTCTACCGGACAAACGGCTGCCTCCCGAACAGACGCTGCAGGGGAAGGAACGGACAAACGCGCCATGGAATAGGAATACTACTTGGAAAGTTAAACGGGGGGAAAGAAAACCTCTACATCTTCTTTATTTTTACCTTATTCTGCTTCTTTTGCGTCTTCCCCTCCTTCTCGATGTATCCAACCTGTTTCTGAAAGGACTGTATGACAGAAAAAATGAGGATTAATATTTTTTCTTGGCACTTTCTTGGGTTGTATTCCGCCCTGTGGGGACTGGCGACAGGGGCTTTCCCCAGCTCAGTACAGATAGGTGAGTTGTGGGATCACGGAATTTACGCACGGGTTCTCACATACTGAAGACAGCAATATATCTATATATGTTTATATTAAATAGAGCACATGACAACTAGAGAAAAATCCTGTTAATCCAAAATATGACGAAAGAGATTAAAAGGAAAAAGAACATTTTGTCAATGCTGCATTGCTTGTCTGAAGCTTTTCAACCCAAATCTTCTGCTTGACTTCAGTCAGTCATATGCTTTAGAAATGCGCATAAACTCTCCCCATTGACTGTATTGCTCGCATTTTTAAAGCTGTTCTACGCTCATCAATGTTTCAGGGAGCGTTGTTCCTTCCTCGGTGTTTGGACACTGCGGTGTTCTCTTTGTCGCTTTCTCCGTCTCCCTCTGCGCGTTATCAGTTAGTGCGGGATAAGTCCCCCCTCCACGAACAGATCAGAGATAAAGTTAGATGTGTGGTGCACAGGGAGCACACACCGGCTCCTGAACACGCACGTTCACACATTTATGCGTAAATTGAATGCACTGCATCGCTGTTTGCGCCTGAGAATGCGTGCGTTTGCGCGCAGGTGGATTCCTTCTATTTATGTGATAAGCATTGATAATGTAATGTCCACATGGACGCAACAATGTTAAAGAATGTATGTGCACAGAGGAGAATTTCCTGCATGAGGCATGGCATACTGGTGCGCACCTCCAGACAGGCTAAAAAAAAAAGCCAGAAAAACGGGATGGTGAAGAGAAGAAAAGCTCTTTGCACCGCATGTCATGCGTAAATACACCATCTACCCATACATGATCGTTCCCCTGGCTCCTACCCCCCACCCCCCCAACACACACAAACACACACACACTTCACTGGAGGAGTCATCTGCATGTCCCTGAACTCCACACGAGTGGAACCTCTGTATAAATGAATGGTTTTCCTTCAAATGTGTGGAAAAAGACATTGATTTCATACCCAAAGCACAATATGCTTTTGCCATGCCAACACTAAGGTATTAAAGTTTATTTATTAGGGAAGTGTGCAATAACCGGAGAAGGTGTAACCTCCTTTTATATTTTGTTGTATATTTTTTAACATATCTTTCTTATATTGTCTTATTTCGCAGTTTTTAGTTTTCTACTCTTACTTGACTTTTTATTCCACCGGAAAAAAATTGCACTGTAATTTCGTTGTACATGTACAATGACAAATAAAGATATTTCATTTAACACAAATGCATTGTTGATGCTTTGAACCAGCTGGATTTTTTTCAAATTTCTATATTGCCCTCCAAAAATAAAGTTTTTTTGACTACTCCAATATACCTGATGTGTAACTGATGCACTGCTGTGTTTAACAAACCGAGCAGGAGCAGTGAAGGGACCCTTTAGACACAGCAACACACTGATGCCCGTCCTGATATCTGGTGGTAATTGCTTCATTCAATATCCTCTGCTTCCACCTCCCTTTTTATCATTCTCCTGCAGCACAGTCAAGACTCCACAGTCCACCAGGGTAATCCAACTCCACTGAATCGAATCTGATCTGCTAAAACTTCACCAAGTCATCTGTGGTGCTCACATTTGAAACAAGCCAGCAGACAGTCAGCTAACCAAATCACTGAGTCCTGATCCAAATAAGAGACTGTGAAGGCAAAGTTTCAGCTTTTCGAATACTTTTCTTTGCCTCTGACTCGGCTTCAGTCATTTATGTGTCTGTTCTGAAGTTTACAGCCACATTTTGGATTGAATGCTTAAACTTCTGTCGACAGAACAGACATTTGAAATGCTTGTCAAGAAAACGTGGTGATATGTGCTCATCAGGCTTTTCTGTTTGTGTTTGCATGAAAACAGATTTAGAACCTCCTAACGTTGAACTAAAGCTGAAAAAAGAAGGAATGTTGTTAGATAAACCATGTCAAGATATGTCTCTAAGTTGAGACTTTTCTTTGCTGATTCTAGTGATTTTATCAGGCTGTGCCTCCTTGCAGTGATCATGTAAATCTCATGATGCTAAACTCTGACCTTCAAGTTGTTGTATTTTTAGTGTGTTTTATTTTCCTTTCAGCATGTTTGATCTATTCAGCAGTTTGAGGAATTTCCTGTGTTATATTACAGCTGGTAATAGCTGTAATATAAGACAGAGGGATATCATTTGTTACCTATTGGTACCTATTGGTAACAAATGATACCTCCAAGTGCCTGAAAGGATCAAATGGCCATTTTTTTCTGTTTGAGCAAAGCTTCTCCTCTGTTTAAGAGGATTTTGCTTTAGGTTTCTAAAACATTTTCATTCCTCCAAAATCAAATTCTTCTACAGTTCGGATGAGTTTTGTCATTTTCAAAAGTCAATCTCGCATTTCTTTTACATCACTCATTCTTTCGCCTGATTCTTTCTGATCTTCTCTTTCTTTTATATCTTCTCAAACCTACCAGTCTTTCATCTGGCGACTCTTTTCTCACATGATTCCTTTCTGTTTTTTCTCAGATTTCATGGATAGAAAGAGGAATGCGGATCAATGTTTGTATTCATGTCTGCGTGCCAGACAGAGTGAGAATCTGCTGAAAGACAAATTACCTTTTATAAGCGACCTAATGAAGATATTGGCTTTCTTCCCTCTGTCCCCTCCTCTGATTTTTCTCTTTTCCACCCATCCATCCTCCCTTCTTTCCTCCCCCCATCTCTGTATCACAACACTCCAACCTGATGACCCCCTCCCCCCTGCCCCGCTCTGCCATAACTCACTTCCTCTTCTCTCCATCTTGTCCTTCTCCTCTCTGTCCCTCTCTCCAGGTGGACTGTTCATTAGGAATACAGATCAGGAGTACACAGCATTCCGATTAGCTATCTTCCTTCACAATACCAGCCCTAATGCTACGGAAGCCCCCTTTAACCTGGTTCCACACGTTGACAACATAGAGACCGCCAACAGCTTTGCAGTTACAAATGCATGTGAGTGTTTTAAATTACACTTTTTTTTCTGTCCTTGTCCTTCCTGTTATCTTTGCTTTGCTGGGGTCTATTCTGCTGTCTACAGAGGAAACAGCTTTGCTTTTAAGTCTCTAAACTGTGGTTATTTCACCGGTTTTAAGCTCTAACTTTATAGTTCTGGTTTGGAAGCAAAATGTAAACGGCAGACCTGCTGAGTTCAACCATAATCATGTGCAGCTTGGTTTATTGCATCTTACGGCAGATGAGAGGTTTTTAAACTAAGCTTTGCTTAGACTTTACATTCCCACTCCAATACGTTCTTGTAGCATTTTTCTGATGGAGGACATCTTCAAAGAAGATTAAGCTTAAAATTGCATTTCTTAGTATTTCTTTATTCAAATCATTGCGAATCAGGAGCAAATGAATAAATGATGTTGGGAAAAGATCACATTTCTGACGAAGAAAACACGTTGGGCAGACAACAAGCTCCCTGCTCTCCTCCATTCTGATGCATCCAGAATCCATGTATGTCTTTTTCTGGTCTGAGCTGGCATCTGGCTCAAAAATGTACGGCTGATAAGCTCCAATATTGCTCGCCATTTTTGTTTTCCCAGTAATGTTAGGTTGAGGAGCTATAAGAAAGCAGGTGAAAGTCTAAACAGATGGACAACTGTAAGTGAGGTGGGCCTACTCTGTGTCCATAGTCATTATTTTCTGATGAACTCTTGCTGCTCTGCAAAATCTGTCCTAGAAATCAACACAGCTTTGTTGATTTGGGCTATAAAATGACAATCGTTATTAAAAGACCACTGGGAATGCTTTAAAAATAGATATAAAGATGATTGGAGTGGGTCTTTAAAGAATATTTTTATAAAGTGTGTCATTTCATTGCTTTTTTCCACTTAACAGTGGTGACATAACCTTTAAAAAAGCCAGAATGCCGTGGTTCTTTGGGTACAGCTAAGCGTGTGACGAGTTTTTGTATTCCGAACAAAAAGGAAGACACGGTACATTTGTGCTCCGGTTTTTTTCCTCTCTCTCTCTCATTGGGCGGTGACAACTGATCCTCCACCTTTTCTGCTTGTTCCTGCGCTTGAGATTTCATTTTTCTTCAGTCTTTGTTGACCTGAAAATCTTTGAGCGAGCATTCTGCGATGTTCATACTGAAACTCTGGTGTTAACAAGGCAGCAGCATGTTCCAGAAATGTTTCTGTTCAGAGCAGTAATCTTGTTACGGGGTTTGTGTATGAAGAAAGTATCAAGCTGCCCACAGTCTGTCAAAATAACGTTCTGATCTCACTTAAAAAATCTGTTCCTTGCTTGTGGTTTCTCGTTTACACATTTAACGAGTTTGTATTTTTGGGTTAGAACACAATGCTTACAAGTTTATAATTTTTAGTGCTATAAAGATGTTTTTGAGTTTGACATTTTCTTATCTTTGCCCCATTTTCACACACAAAACTTTCTGTTTTGAGTCTTCCATCACTTGTTGAGAGCTTAAAGACTGTGAAAGACGAATGAATCCCCCTTGAAGTAGTTATGTGACGTTTGTCAGTGAGCCCCCACTATCCTGGTTTCTTCAAATGCATCTACATCTGACTGTCTGTCATGAGTCACTTCAGTTCTCCGCTGTCGGATGCTGGATCGTTCTTGACCACCAACTGACAATCCGGACAAATAAACCGATCCCATGAAAAAACAAAATGGATCTCAAAATTTGCGACATAAAAGGGAAGATAATTCTTGTTCTTATTTTTCAAATATTTACAAAACGTGTTAAAGTAAGTATTACATAAGAAACTAGTTTAAAATAAATTATTTTCTTGAATTCTGCCTTATAGTTTGGTGGGAGATGCATCAAAAAAATTCACCCTAAAAAAAAACTTCATGAGAATGAACTTGTGTCTTCTGTGTTAAAAACCAGAAACCCATGTTGTGGGAGTTTATTTGTCATTTTGTAATTTTATTAATGGTGTTACAATTATCTCTAAAGTACAGAAAAATTGCAAATGTTCTATATCTTCTTCTTCTACTATAATGAGAAAATGAGATTTATTTAACACCAAAATGGATTAAGTAGGTTCAGAGGATGGATGGTTGGTTGGTTGGTTGGTTGGTTGGATGAATGAATGAGAAAAGGAGATTTTAGAATTTTGTCTAACTATACCATATAAATAAACCATCACAACTATTTCCATATCTTGGCTCCTTATATTGAAACATTTTTTTTATTCTGTTATTGCTCTGAATTTTAACAAAGATAAAATCGCACATCCTTTTAAAGTATAACCGTCTTTTTTTAATCTTCTTTGTATATTGTCAGGCATTCAATTCATATGTGTTTTATGCATTAATTTTAAATACTTTGATCACTTAATCTTTAATATTCTTCATTTACTGAAAAATGGATTGGATGGATCTCTAATTACTGCCACGTATAATTCTTATGGCCTTTTTTATAAAACAATAACGTAAGACCTAATATTGCTTTACATGCGTTTCTCCACATTTAAATACAAAAATAAACTTAAGTATGACCAACCCCACCCTACAATCTCAGAGAATTAAAGTTGACAAAGCAGATGACCAGACAATGAAGCACTGGAAACCAAACACCTATATATATATATATATATATATATACCGGTATATATATATATATATATATATATATATATATATATATATATATATATATGTATATATATATATATATATATATATATATATATATATATATATATATATATACACACACACACACACACGCTGAGGATCATTACCATAAACCAAGACAGCTGTGGATGATTAACAACCTATAGGTTGTTAATCACCACGTTTATAAACGTGGTGCTACTGACAGAGGGTAAACATGAAAGCAGAACAACTAATGACATGTCACAAAAATACAAAGTAAAGTGCACAATTCTTACATAAACTTAAAATTTATTAGATTTTGATGTTTTTTCAGCAAGAATTGTGTTTTCTACATGGGATTTAAGCGTTGAAAAGTGTTGCTTCCTGGTGGAAAGTCTGGGGGCATGTCTGGTATCTAAAGTTTTGCAAGCGACTTTTACTACAGAATCTGCATCTCAAATATACAATTGTGACTGAATTCATTACATACCTGTTACATGGCTTCTTCAGCACTTATAGCGTCTTTTCCAGCTGTCTTTACACTGAGTCACTCAGTTGTGTCCTGGGAATGAGCAAACATCCTTGGATTTAGTCTGAATAAGCATTTCCCCACTGTTAGTTTAATTTTATGTTTGTGTGACACAACGAGGGGCTATCACAACGCACTTTTGCAAAACATAACACTCAAAGTAGGAAGTCAGACTGCTGAAAAACTGTTTTTTGTAAACGTAAACACCTATAATTTACTGAAAGTCTTTTTCATGAGGCGTAAAAGCTTATTTGACTGAGGAAAACAATATGTAATCCTCACTACTTACTGTGTTTTTGCAGTAAGTGCAGCGAGAAATGATGAGATGCAATGTCACAAACATCTGCAAACCTGGAAGATCAAAGAATTGCAGGCTGCAGGATAGAAAGCTCCAAACATAAAATAATCTGCATGTCATAATGAAATGCTGACATACTTTCTTTACTGATTATTAGTAATTTTGCCTTAATTCGCTCAGCTGTTTTTGACAGAAATGCATGGTGTGGTGTTGCATACGTGACAAAAGACAAACCGCGCTGACATTTATTTAGAAGCTCTCAGAAGTGAGAAAGGGGGGGCAACGACAAGCCTGAATAAATGTCATTGGGCCCTTATCTGGTTAGTCACCAGAACCACTTACTCATGTGAAAGTCTGAATGTCCTCAGTCATGAATTAAATGTCTTAAAATAATAAACAAAGATGTAGGAGACGTCTCTCTATGTGGCGTTTTCTCTCTGGATTTATTGAACGCTTCTTGTCTTCATGTGCTAGCGCAACAGAAATGTGGCTTCTGTTGTTCAAACATCTGCAGACTGGCTGTGGTTTATGCCATTTTAATTGAAAAGCCTGCAGTGCAATTAAGGCTGCATCTGTTTTGTTTGTGTTTGAGACAGGACGGATCTTATGCTGCTCATCGGCCTGTCTAAGGTCAGGAAATGAGAGCAGGATGATTGTTGGGGTTTGTTCTTAAACAAGCTAATTCACCTCTTTTTCCCTTTGATGAATTAAAATTCTGAAGTTATGGAGCTGAGAGTTAAAAAGATGTATGGCTTTTTTAATGAATAAAAATGAAAGTGTCAGGAAAATGTGAAGGTTTTCTACCCTCAGCTTCCAGCTTTTCATCCCGGAAGCTGAATTCCCCTCCCAGGTGTTAAATACTCCTCCCTCTCATTAACACAAGCCAGGGGTTCATTTATTTTTGTCAAAATAAGGAATTCAGAATGATTGTGTTGTAACATTGTGCCTCCTTATCTCATTAGGCTTTAACAAATCGACCAGTGGGGCTGTTAACTAGGCTGCACGAACCAAATCAATATGGTATTATACAACAACGGCGCTTCTCTTCACAATTTCACATCTGTCTTTTCCAGAAAACCATAAAGCTTCTTGATGTCCAGAGGGTTTTTGAACACCTGTCCAAGGATTTGTTTTGTGCCACAGGAGGATAATACATGCAGATGTTTAATATGTCTGCAGGGAAGATCTTTCCGAATCAAAATGCAAGTCGTGTGCGATACCAAATCAAAACTGTGTGATCCAATTTCCGAGTTTGTCTGTCTCCTCACCCCAAAATTAAAGACACAGATAAATGAATAGATTGTTTAAAACAACCTGCAGTGATTGGAAAATTAATAGTCCACCTAGTTCTCACCACAAACATCATATGATGCTTCTGTTTCTGTGAACCTGATGAGTGGGAAGGTAGGCATTAACTACAAAGAGCCAGGTGGGTTTCTCACATGATGACACAACTTCTGCATTTATGCACAGAGCGTAAAAGGGTAGGCTTATGGGAAAGACACTTCAGAGTGTGTATAACAATGGCTGATTAACAGTCTGCTTGCATGCTCAAACCAGGCAAGATATATTACGCTAGATGTTTTTATTTATTTTTTTAATTATTTTTTTTAACTGCCTGTGTTAGAACATTTATACTCTATTACCACATATTTGTGCTAAAACCTGTTTGGTTTTACCACATTATTTGATCAGTCAAATAATGTCTAAACCCAGTGGTTTTCATTCAGACTTTCAGTTTGTAATAACAAAAATAACCCATCCAATTGAGTTTTTATGAAGCCATTTCATGTTAAGCTTATACTGAAAATTTTTACAACCTTTGTAGGTATAGATGCATAATTTTATGCAATTTAACAAAAAGGGTATTTAACAAGAATTTGTATTCATTTTCATTAGTTTCTAGCATGTTATTAAAAATAAAACGTAACTAATAGGATGAGCAGGGATAAAGCAAAAAACAAATTGTCAGTGAGCCAGTTCAGTAGCTGCAGCAACGTCCATCTATTCTCATTCTGTGCCCTCTTCACCCTGCTCGGGGTTGGGGAGGGTGCAGGGACCTTTGCCTGCCCTCGCTGGGCAAAGACGGGGGCTGAACCCTGGACAGGTTGACAGTCTATTGCAATTAATGAGACGTGTCACTCTAAACCACAAAGTATCTCATGGTGAAAAGTCAGTCATGTCAGTTGGACACATTTCACTGATTGATTTAAGTGGATGCAGAGTCTCACACCATACACCTGTCCACACAGTAGAAACATTCTGCAGATGTGGGATATGTACTCTATGTATGTCATTTGCACTTGTAACTTTAAATTATCTTACTGGCACATTTTTTTCTTCTTTTGTGTGAGTGAAATTTGCTGAAAGAAGCAGAAAAACTTTGATAACATATTGAGGATCCCATTGGAATAATTTGTATCTTCAATTGACAGCTAAATGAATTGCTGAGAGTTGAGGGTGATCCTCTTGGTTATATTGACTGAAGCTTTGCATTTTTACTTTAGTTTGGATGCAAAAGTACACACAGCATCTAAAGCCTTAGTCACAACTGTCCTTATGGGTGGATACGAGCTGTCTGCGGGCGAAAGATGGGCTACCCCGCGGCCCAAGCGGGTTAACCAAATAGATGAAAGTTCAGGACAAAAATGCTTGCATCGGATGTCCATTCTACCAGCTGGTTGATTCACTGAAAGAGCCACGTGCACAAAGTTGAGTCCCTGATTGGTAGATTGGCTGCGGCGACCTGGCCAAAATTCAGATATTTTACCTCTAACCACGGTGCCCAAACCACGGTGCTGCAGAATCTCAGATCGCATCTGTACCGTTGACTTAGCATTCAAACTTGGCGCCTCTGTTGCGCAAACCGCGTTCGGTGTTAGTGCAGCATGAGGCTTTAAGCAGTATCCTCTCAGCAGTCATGATGATCCCAGGAATCATCTCTTTGGTAGTTGTCTTCCCCTTTCCCTCTCAGTTTTCCTTATCAGAACTTGCATCAGACCAGCCAGTCTACCTTTCTGTCACAGGTGGACTGATGATCAGCTTTGAGACGAAGAAATGTTTGACAAAAAAATAAGCTTTTCTGTCTGCTCTGTGTCTACAGGCTGCACATAACAAGCTGGACCACTTGTCCCTTTTCTCCTTCCCTGTTTCTTTCTCACACTTTGCAAATTCTTCTCTGTCTTTTACCATCTCTTCTTCTCTCTGCTATTTTCCATCTTCTTTCACACCTGTCTCTCCCCCCTGCTCAGGCGTGGTGAATGGATCTCTAAATTAATCCCTTACTCTTGCTCTCTGAATTAGAATGGGGAATGCTTCTTCTGACCTTGACCACTTTGTCTCTATTCTGGTATTCAGAAAGCGTGAATAGATCATGAAAATCCCCAGTCTCCATCTCTTATTCTAACAGCACAGGAATGTAGCTTATTCCTTTGTGGCTGGGTCAGAATTCCACATATCCTTAACGGTTATCCTTCTGCGTCTGTCTCGTGGACATTTCAGTCTGGACGTGTTAGATCTTTAAGTAGGTGTGTGAGCAGTTTTCTGATAGATTCATCACCTTTGTGTCACTGACTCATTGTCATCTGACTTGAGTTTATTAATTAAATTTAAAAAACCTACTTAATTAAATGACCTCAGTTACTGCCATTGGCCTTTCCATGACTCTGACTTACAAAATTGAATTAAAAAAGTAAAGAAAAAGGTGTAGCTTATGTTTACTCTTTTAAGGCATAGTTTCTAAAGGAACCAAGCTGAGAACCGCAGTTGATCCCAATGAGCTCTAAGACTTAGTCTCAGACTTAGTGAGGGTTTTGGGGGCCGTAGAGAGGAGTGGCTGTTTCTTAAGGGTAGTGCAGGTGTGTTTTGTGACCACAAGGGACATCATGAAAATAGAACATACCATTGTCCTGTGTGTGGTAAGTGTATTGTGAAGTTTACCTACTTACGCCACACTAATGCTGTATAAATGGCGTGTGCACGTGATACGTTAGTGTCTACAGGATGTCCACACAAACCACACTCAGGATTTTGGGGAGGTTGAAAAAATGAAAATGTCATACTTAATTTCAACTTCACCCTTATTTACCCTTGCATGTTGTATAAAAGCTTTTTACGACGAGTTGCACACAGCATGCCCATAGAAAAAAATGCGCATGAACATTTTCTCGCTACGGGTTTGGCGAGCGGTGTACAACCTTGATAGTGTGTGGGCCACCAGCATCCCCCCTAAAGACTTGCCCATTTTTCACCTACAGACAGCCTGTAACAAGGTCAGCTATGACTAAGGCCATAATGACATTCCGGTTGTTTTGTGATCAGGGACAAAAGACAGAATTAGACTTAAGATTTTTAGACTTTGAATTTGATCTATTTTCTATTATTTAGGGGCCATACGATTACTTCACTTGAAAGACGACTTCATGAGATCTAAACAAACATAGATGGTGATTTGTGTGGATGCAGTTTGACTTGTTGATTATTGTGGTTCATAACCTCATCTGTCATCTGGAGTTAATACAGATGTGCCTGAGGTGAACCACTCACAGATCAATACACTTTACGTCTTATTGACTGCAGCAGATTGCATTAAGGTGCAGGTTGGACCTCATTATATTCCCCTTGCTTTGCCTTCTTGTCTTTGGAAATGAGAGCCAAAACTAACCAGTTCAAACATGTCATAGAAACTGCTTTAAAATGAGAGAATGTCTGCCGTGCCTTCACTTCTCAATGATTTTTCTTGTCATTTCTTTCAATATAAAGATCTATTGGAGATCATAAAACAGATGCGTTGTCAACTGGTTGTGGCTCAGCAGCACTCACTCGCAAACACACTTAAATATGTTTTCTTAAATTTTTTTTTCCCCTGTGTTCATTCCTGACATGTATACAAATTGATTTGCTAACATCTCCACATATTTCCAACAACCTCACAGACAGCTTGCCTCTCCACGTCTTTTGCTTTGCACTGCTCTCTCATTAAATGTCCCACTCTTCTTGTAAATGATTGAGACACAGCATTATAGCACAGTGCAATTATCATTATTGGCAACATTTTGGATGGTCATATGTCTTCTCTATGACCACACAGGGGAGAGCAGAGAGAAATAATCTCAGAAACTCTAATGGGGAAGTGCGGGCTGACTCTGGTCTGTTTCCTGGCACCAAAACCCATTCCTTGCTTTATTGCTAATACCATGGCAATAATGGGTTAATTTCAAGCATGATGGGTAAAACAGCACCTGCTTGTTTTCGGTTTATTTTCAGTGTGAAGTGGGTGGCAGGTGCCAAAGCAGGCGAGTCTGTGTGTCCAGGCAGCAGTGCTGGCTGCACCATTAACAAAACAAGACTGCTTGCCACCCTGGACTCTGACCAACAGCTGCACCAGTGAGTGTTACCTGAAAGAATAGTCTGAACTGTGTGACCTAACCAAGTCTTTAGTGACCAAAACCCTCTGTTGCTAAAACAGATACCTTCACATATTCTAAATGCTTCATATGAACCAATAGAAACCAAAGGCATTTTAGATTTAGATTCACAATCTGCTGTCAGAAAAAGAAATATTTGAATAATGGATCTCTATGACTATTTGCGCCATCAATGTGAGTCAGCTCATTCTGGCGAGGGAAAAGCAGCTTAAGCCATGTAAATGATTGAATAATATGCTACGTTCACACCAGGCATGTGACACAAACCATGGCTTCTTGAATGCATGTTTTGAAAATGATGTCTACATAGGAAAAATGGGGAGGAGACTCTTCTTCTTGTTGTTTTTCTTTGGTTTACTAGTGCATGTCCGCCATGTGCAGTAAGCTTTTTCTTTTGCAGCTGTACATCGATATATGAAAAACTGTCCTGGGATCCTCTCCCAGGACAGACAGGTGATGCACCAGAACTCTTAGAGAAACTGTCTTAACCCTTGTGCTATCCTAGGCACCTTAACATTGGGAGTTGGGTCATCTAGACCCACTAGACAGTGCGCTGAACCTTTTTTCTTCAATGATTTGTGATCTTCACTGGTGTCCATGGATGACATGAAATCTTTCCACCTTCATCCACCTTTGTCATGGTAGGGAGAACATGTCAATGTAAGGGTGGGGTCATCTAAGATAGCAGAAGGGTTAAACGTGTGCGTAGCTATGCTTGAATGTGAGAGTTTTGATCGCGGAATCCCAAACAAAGCACATATATGCTTGTTGACATAGACTTTTCATTGGAAGTGATTGCTTGAACATGTGTTGCCGAGGGTGGTATGATCGTAGCTATAAAATAACTGCAAATAAAGTTGCTTAAGTTTGTTTTTTATAAACATTCTTTCTGGGTCGTAATTCAAACTTTGAAAGAGGATGTTTGCTCACTGTCTTTAAAAACAGATGGATTTACTTTCAACAAGTGAATTAAAATATATACAGACATCCTTTCTAGTCTGCTTTTTCTAAATGGACATACTGTGGGTTTTAGTTACAGAAGTTATCATTTCAGTAAAGTTAAGCAATCTGACAGTTGCTGAATAATGTGTAATCAATGAACTATGGACACACTCCAAACATTTTAAATGCCAGCTCATTGTTCCAGTGTTGGAGTGTCTTACCTGAAGCTGGGAGATTGTGGGTTCAGAACCTACTTTGACAAAAGTCTAAAAGTGAGGCCTAAACCCTCTCTGTCTGACACTAAGCATGAATATTTGGGTTGGGGGATTAACCCACCAAACGGTTCTTATGAAAACTCAACTTGTGAACTGATAAATAATTATTATAAAACAGTCATGGTGTGTACTCTGTACAGACAAGCAGAACCTTTAGTGGGTCAGCAGTGCACTTTTTTTATTTTGTTGTTCAAGCCTGCATGGTAGTGAAAAGTGAGTAATATCATTATGTCAGACCACACAGTACATCTCAGCCTCAGTGAATAGCGGAACTCCCTCCGGTGACGCTGACTATGCAAGGATAAAAGGCTCTCCATTGAACACACACACAAAGTGACCCCCACCTACATGTATACTACTTCTCAGATAGTAAGAGCCTCAAATGCCTCTGTTTGTCTAATACTTTTCATTAAGATTTGATGTCTTCTCTGAGGATGACGGCTGGAAACAGTCCAAAAATCCACAATTTTGCAAGATTCGTTTTTTTGTTCCACTTAGAAAAATGAAAGAAGTATACAATGAAAGTGATTTGAAAGTGCTTCGTTTGAACTGAGCAGAAAACACAGAGGTGTTTGACTAGACTGAAAGGTTGTAGACAATATGTCTCATCCAGTTTTGTCATCCTTCTTTCTCTGCTGTTGTCATTTTTTTACATTTTGTTTAAAGGACATACTATAATTTCTCACAACACTTTCCATCATTAAGAAAAACATGCTTGCACTTTACATTGGCCGAAAAAATGCCTTTTTTCAGTTGCTCTTTTGTACACACTTTTCAAATTCAGATCATATTTTAATTTTATCTCACCTTTTTTCCATTACTCATTTCCCAAAAGTCTTTTTTTGCTGCCTGTTATCCCATTTTATTTATAGTTAATGACTCTTAGTAAGAGTAAGAGGAATCAGACAAGCTGTGATGTCTGTTTGGAGAATTTAGCTATATTTGAATTAACATATTTGCAGCTGAAGCAAAAATACACTTGCTGTGTTATCTGTCCCCTTCATTTAATATCGCATCTCTGCCACAAACACTAACTTTCAATTCCAGTCGAGTTTCAGTCAATGATAATTTATTGCACCTCATAGTTTTACCACACAGCTGGTTTTTTTTATTTTTTAAGATTGTTTCTTCCTGATGGCAAGGCCAAGCATGCCACTAAAATGTTTCACAAATACACATCAAGAAGTCCCTGAAACCCCGCTGTGTGTTTGTTTCCATGGATTTATGCTGCAGATGAAAGGAAGGGCATTAGTTAATATTGATGAGCGTTGCAACTCAACCCTTTTCACTAAGGCTGAGTTAGAGATGAGAGACGTGGCCTTTGCACACACACACACACACCCCCACACAAAAGTTTGTCACACAGTTTACACAGAAATCCACACTCAACGTTTTGCCAATTAAGGGGAGAAGAGAGGGAATAGTTAAAAAGTGGAAGTAGTTCAGCTTTAATGATCAAGCTACCCTTATGGGTTTTATTGTGTTTTTTGAGTCTGAGTTTACTGTTCTATGTCCATGTGTGTGTGTGTGTGTGTGTGTGTATGTGTTTTCTTCCTCGTGTCTGGTTTTAAAGCTGTGGAGTAATTGTTTGAGTCTGCAACTCGGAGGCTCTCAATCCGTATGCTGAGACCAGAGTCAGCCTTTAACTAGTTCATCCTCCTAAAGCCTATTGGTATTCAGAGCAAAAACACGATTTCTTCAGGTAATTAATCACATTTGCAAATGGGAAGAGACAGAGGAGAAAAGCAAGAAAAAAAAGCCATTAAAGTGATCAGAGCGAGAGAGGGCCTCATATAAACAGAAGAAAGGCTCCTTCAAAAATGCAGGACAATATTTGATTACACACTCTTGTTATGATCAAGGGGGCAGAGATATATACATGAGGCAGTGAGAATCGGAATCATTTCCTTCATGTTGGAAAGTAAGAAGACTGTGAACTTGGTTTGAGCCTTGTAGATGTGGTGTGTGCATGCATTATGTGTACACCTTTATATATATATATATATATATATTTTTTTTTTTCTTTTTTTCATGAAATCTTGTGTGTGTTGACCATTGACTGCACATGGATTGAGCAACCCCTTCCCATGGCGTTCCAAACAGGAAGTATCTGCAGGCTCCAAGTAGCCAAAATCCCATAGACTTCTATAGAGAAATAAACAGCTATTACTCAGTCATTCTATTTGTAAGAATTACCATTCTTGTTCTGTTTGTTTTAAATGCTTTCTGTAGTGCCAATTATTGAAGTTATAAGCTAGTCAGTCAGATGCCTCAATAAAAGTAGGTGGAGCCTGCTGGCCCACACGTCCTACATTCAAAACATTTGACAGGTTTGTCTAGCCCACTTTCAAGTTGTAAGGGTGCGGCCTTCCAATAAGCTTACTCCTGTCGCCATAGAAACACTGACTCAGACCGACTTAGATCAATCACCACTGCCTGATGATGTCTGGCTCAAACATGGCGGCACCCATATCTTGAAAACACAGCGACTGAGTTGACTTTATTTCTTTGGAACTGAAAGTGAACAATTTTCTACGGATGACATCACACTCTCTCACTTTAGTTCTTATACAGATTCAATGGTCTAAACATATACTTGTGACCATGTTGGGAACTTCCAATCACAATGGCCTCGGAGAAGGTCCTGATGCAGAGAAATGCCATTTTTATAGTGTTGGTAACATGAATAAATATTTTATAATGATTGTTATTTGAGATTAGACTCTAAAGAATTAATTGAATAGAATGGAATGACCTCAAAAGAACATCTGAGCCAACATATGTGTTTATATGAAATACAGGAGTGAACAGTTTATGTGTTTTTGTTAGTTTCAAAAACGTGTTTGACTCTTTGCATTCTGATGCTACTTCTCAAGGAACTAGAGCTCAACGAATGGCACACACAATCAATATATGGCCCTTCAGACAGACAGTGATAAATGGACATCCCTTTCTTCTATTTTTAACCCTGAGTACTTTTTATATCCCTTGCTTGACTTCATTATAGTGTGGAGCAAAAAAAAAAAAAAATCCCAGTTTTTATTATAATGAAGTCTCTGTCTTTGCTGGGAGGATGGGTCTTTTTGATTAGCCAAACTTAGAGTTCCTGCTCTTTTATGGCTGACAAGACAATTACACTTTATCTCCGATCTTCTTACAAGAAATTTCCCCCAAAGTTTTTTTATTCTGATGTTTTTGAGGGAAAGAGCTTTAATTTACAGTCATCTAGCTGCAGCAATGAAAATATTTATTTGAGGATGTAACATGATCTATTTATCATAATGCAAAGCGGGAATATCCTGCTCAATGCATAGACCTTAGCACGCATGGGGAGAGAATGGTGTTGCAGGTTTTTAAGGACAGAATGTTGATAATCAGTTGAAATAATGCAGATTGACCCCATTAAAAATGAATTTATAGGAGCAAGTTATTATGCATGGCTGTGTTATAAGCAAAATTTGATTTGTTTGACTATTTGATTGTAATAATGTTATCCCTTTTTTATGAGCTTATCGAGCTTCTTGTTTCTGGGTTTTTAAACTTCTGTGTCAACACAATAGAGATTCTTTCCTGTCCAAAACTTTGATCACGATTGACCAGTCAATTGGAGAGAAATTGTGGGTAGATCGTGGGCCATCAAATATAACAAAAAAAGTCTATGTGCATCTTTTAAAATTTTTGTCAGTCAATTGTCATCCTTGCTGTGGAGTACGTCATTTGTTTGACAAGCAGAATAGCCAATCAAACATCCTCTGATACATTTGTCAATGCACATGGGTGTTCTCACTAAAATGTGTGCCATGTTAGCAAATACTCAGTTCTGAACGTTAAGCATCAGATTCATAACAGTGAATGTATATGCTATTCTGCCTTGTTTTTTTTTGTTTTTTTTTATCAACTGGCCCGAGGTCAGTCTCTTAAAAAGAACCTGGAACATGCACATGGTTCTGTTGTCAGCACACCACGTACTGCAGCACTGGTGACATGACAACTACCAACAATCTGGTCCAATTTAACAAGCTGTTGATGGAAAAATGAAAGATAAACTTTTTTATCATGCTGTAATTTCACATATTCATCTATATTCAATAAAAATACAATTGTCTGATTTTTAAAGTACGTCTGTGTGTTAAGGTGCATAAATATGAAAAGTTCAGATCATAATTTATACATATAGGTCAAATCGAGCTGTTCATTTTCAAAGTAGATAACATGCTGAAAAAGTGTGGCCGTCCCTACTCTTTGCTAACAACCAGAAAAACATCTGGATAAAGCCTTTTTTTCTGGAAAATATTGCAAGATTATCAAGAAAAGTATTTTTACCTTTTTAATAATCCACCTGGAAGAAATGTTTATCTTTTGTTTTGATTAGTGCGAGAAACTTAAAAAGGCAGAAGCCCTCCCATCTGGGACCTTTTGCCAGAAGGATGCCTGAAGGCTCCGACTGCTGCTGCCCTCATAATTTTTTCTTGTTTACTTTTAATAATAGAGGTAACTTTTTTAGTTGGCCGATTATTTTTCCAGCTGTGTCACACCATGTCCCCGAGGACTAAAAACTTCTTCGTCTCTTTCAAAGGCTGCCGTTTACTTCACCACCAAATGAAGTGTGAATGCTTTAGTTCAAGTGCTGTCATACAGTTTATCCGCAGCTATTATTGACTGTCAACAGAGCAGCTTAGGAGACGTACTCCGCTCCAGAATCTTTTAGTGCACTACTTGTCATTGAACAGACAGTAATTGCATTTATAGAACTCTTATAGGTGCTCAGTGAGCTCTGCTTCTTTTTTTGAAGACTTTTGTGTTTCTGAGGCAATAGGGGAGGAGACATTTAGCTCAGAAATGTCTTTTATGTTTGCTTTATGGGTTGTGAGAGTATAGAAGCTCAATATAAAAAAAAGATGTTCTAAAAAAGATGACATTTTAAAGAAAATTCAAAGAGCCTAACAGAAACAATGATGAAAAATAGATGAATTATCAATCATCTAGTGAAAGCAGACAATTAATAAAACATAATTAAAAGGACAAATGTAGGGGAGACAAAAAAAGCACAGGTTAAATAAAAAAAAAATAGTATTTACTTCACTACATAAAGATTTATTAAAATAAATGTAAAAAATGAATAAACATTTAAGTCATCAGAGAAGAACATCTCTAGCATTTTCTTTCAGGATACAAAATTTGCTATGAGACATCACAAAACATTCTTAAGCGACATTTCTGACTTTAGAGCCCTCGGTTTGCACATAAAGAGACAGAACTCATTACAAAACAGTCAAAGGAATGAATCAGTTGATATAGTTTTTCAGCATTGAAGGAAGACTAAACATCATCACACCTCAGATAAAGTGTGTAAATACGTATCTAAAATCTACATCGCAGCATCCAAGGGAAGACCAAATTACCAAATGTTACCGTCCTCTTAAAGCCCTTCTCCAGTTTGGCTCAGTTATCATAGAAAAACAAAAAACAAATGACATAATTTTATTCCTCCCTATGTACTTCTTGAATTTCACGGATGTCGTTTTGCTCTGTGGCATCTAGGTAAGGCCTTGGGCACAGGCACCCATATGGCAGGTTGACCTGTATTGGGGTTTTGGGTTGTTCAGGTCCGTAGAGAGTTGTAGACATGCATGGTTGCTTATTAAAGGGAGCGCAGGTGTATCTTGCATTTCCCTTGTGGCATGTGTGACCACCTCAAGGGACGTTATGAACATCGGACATCATGTCTCATGCAAGTTTGCCCCTTTTTCGTCCCACAGGCAACCTGTAAACACCCATATGGGCAGTTGGGACTAAGGCAGAAAGTACACGTCCATTGATGGTGGTGTGTTTCATATCACTTTATGCCTAAACTGAACTATTTTGCTGCCTATAAGTACTTTTAATAACTGTTAATACAATGACGGCTAGTGCAAGTGATGATACAGCCTCCAAAGAGGAAAAACAATGGCTTATAGATTGAGCCTAAGAGGCCGTCGCCCCAGTGTCTAATCCCGGGAATGTAATGCAGATGGTGAATCACTAGCACTGATGCACATATACTTAGATCCCCATCTTTCTCACTTGCACGGCCTGCACACACTCCCAGATGTTCTACTGTTTACACATTTTCCCACAGTCTTGAGTCTTCACACACAAATGCACCCAGTCACACGCTCCGGGGAATATAGGATGATAGTACAGATGGTATATTAGAGTAATATTCTCCGTATGGGTAATATTGTCAGAGTTGTCCTGTGGGGTAAAGGGGGAGGGAAGAAGGTGAAGGAAGGCAGGCATGTGTTATACATGATCTAAAGAAGGTGCAGGAAAGGATTTGCCAATAGATTGTTCAAACTACAATATGAAAAGTTGTTGTCTGCTCCCAAAACAGCTTTAATCCATCTTTACACTCATTCATTGTGTTCTGCTCTGATATTGAGATTAAGCTTTAGTCCCGATTGCCCTTAAAGGTGGATAGAGGCTGTCTGCGGGTGAAAAATGGTCAAACCTGTATGAGACACACAGGGGACACACATGAAATATCAAGACTGTTAACCGCTCTGTCAACCCATAGAGTGAAAATATTCATGCGCATTCCTACTACGGGCATGCAGAGAATGACAGGTCTTAGTGAACACCTTAATTACACCTAAGTGTTTATTAGAGTGAAGCATGTGAGACGCAGGCATATCAACAGTTTTTTTTGTCTTTTACCACCAGACTTAAGGTCCTCTGGATTGTAAAGACACACTGTCATTTTTTGAAAAAAAAAAAAGAAGGCTTTTTAGGGCGCCTTATAGCGACGGTCCCCAACCCCCGGACCGGTACAGGTCTGTGGGTCATTTGGTATCGGGCCACACAGAAAGAATAAATAACTTACATTACTTCAGTTTTATTTATTTTGGAATCTTGAAAAATTGCCCGATTCTCTGTTACATTCGTCTATGTCACTCTTGACGCAGGCCAAGGCGCTCTTCTTGGTCACGTGATAGGTTACCGATAAAATAAACCCCAGGAGCTAGGAAAATGAGTAGGAACAATAAACAGTACTTCTTTTTTGTACCATGACTGTGGGAAGGGGAGAGGATGATGACACCTGTGCGATTTACGATGTTATGCGTGTCAAAATAAGAGCTTAAGGCTCGTCTTGCCATGACTCTGTTCCTCTTTCATCGTAATAACCATCTGCCTACAATTGAAAGACTGATCCGTGAAGGTTCTGTGTGACATCATCCCGGTCCGTGACGTTAAAAAGGTTGGGGACCACTGCCTTATAGTGTAAAAAAAGTGGTACTCCTCTCTACAATCCTCCATGGGACTTGGTAACCCAAAAACTCCTATCACCTGAATGGGTCAACTCCCCCGTACAGGTGCATGTGACCAAGGGAGCTACTAAACCATCATTGCAAACTCTCAAGTTGGACATTAACAACAACATTTCACGACTTGTATAAACCTGCCCTTCGAATCAAAAAAACTACAGCAAAATCAGTCATTTCAGTCATTTTTATAACAAACTTATATACACTTATATACACTTATGAAGTGTGTTTTAACCTTTTCTTTATGTTTGATAATGACATTCAGCTGTTTATCTTACATTAGGCTTAAGTCAGTTGAGAAAAATGTTTTTTAATAAAAAAGAACTCAAAATACAGCATGGTCACTGCTTGTGACCAAATACTTTAAAGTTAGGAAAATAAAGTAATCAGGAATTCTACTTACACGTCCTTCAATGTGAGGAAAAGATTTAATTTCAAACAGTTACATTTCTGTGTAGTGGAATGTGGCAACCCCCCACTCCTATATAATTTCCAGCAGTTCAGAAAAGAAACTCAAAATGGCTGAAGGGTATAGATCGCAGTTCTTTTGTGGAAACAATCTATTTTTCATGAGAAGATACTCCTTTTTGAGCTCCCTGGATGTTTGGAGTGTTTTCCCGCTGGGAATGCTTAATGCAATGGTACCACATTGACAAGACATAAGATAAGAAAGGAAGCCATTCTCAAACCTGTAACTGTCAATTTCATCTTGGAAATATGGCTCTTGGGTACTTTTCCTCTTGGACATTTTATAGGAGGAAAATTACAGTTATTTTCTAAAATGGTTTTCCTATTTGTTCACAGGGTGTATCCTGCATCTATCAGTTTCACAAGTTTTGTCGTTTATAATCTCCATGTGAACAGTTTCCAAAAAAAGAAAAAGAAGACAAAACTAAGCTATCAGACTCAGTTCCTCAGACTCCAAATGTTAATTTCAGTGTATTCCTGATGAACTCATTGTGTTACTTTGGTAGATATGTGTTTTGGTAAATTGAACTAAAGTGTCTGATTTAGGAATGTCCCAATCAGATTTATGTTTTCCCAATGCAATTAATTTGATTTTAGATAATCTGCTGATACCAAATCCCAATCCTATGCTTTTGTAAAACGTTCAAAAAATGAAATAATTTGAAAAACAGATATATAGGTTGTCCATTAATTTTATTTCATTAAGTTTCTTTTATTATTTAACTCTTGAACATAGCACTTCTGTGAAGTAGCTTAAACAATCAAGTAAAAATTATAAACTATAAAAATGGTTTAGGAAAAATAGGTGAAAAACAGTCATGTCATAGAGTATGTGACCGAAGTTCAGAACTATTGAACATCTTAAATTGACCTATTACCACCATCATTCCCTAGTTCTACACTCTTTACCTCACTAAGTACACTTCTCTTAGTCAGAACTAGTTAATTTTATGACTTAATATCTTAAAAAGATTTGATACAGTATTTTTGATGTCTTTTTCATTTGTTTCTATTGCTTAAAAAAAAAAATCAACCAATTAATCAAATATACGTGTGTTTTCATGTGCACAAAAAGGTCATATAAATATGTTATGCAAATTCTTAGTGTTACTTGCTATTACATCATTTTTTCAAAGGCGTTTGTCCAAAATAAAATGTGAATTTAAATATTTCTGCACAAATCTTTGAAATAAAATCTGGATTTTCCACATTTTTACACCAAATCTCACACCACGTTGAAGGTGTGAGAGGCAACCATTTGGACCATGGTTTCTACATCTACGCAAGTGATCACTACTATTCTGTCTTTGTGCTTTCATACACAGGCCAGATTGATATCATTTAATAACACACACACACACACACACCCACGCACACGCACACACACACACACATATTTACTAGGGATGTAACAATAAATCGACTTAATCAATGAATTGATTTATATTCTCACAATCCAACCAGATTGATTTGTATGAGGCAAGTTATTAACCAAATCAAGTAATACCATTCTAAAATTGCTGCAAAATAAATTCATGGTTTATTTTAATGTTAGAAAATACCCTTTAGATTGAGACATGGTAGGTTTATTTTACTATTAAAAACAAACAAATTTGCCATCACAGTGAACAACCTACATGTGATGGCATCAAAGCATGATCAGTCCATCATTCCAGTCCAATGTGTGGAAATACTTTGAATTTTGCAAAGACGTGTGACCATACAGTGTGGTAGAATGTTCTAATAATGTTCTGTTTGTATTATTTTGATGTGGAAAAACAACATCGGGCTGAACTTTAGTAAACTAAAATGTGAATGGACATGACATTAATTCTTGTTTACTTGTTGGTTTGTACATTTATTTAATTTACTTTACACTTAATTTACACTTGAATTTCTAATTTGTCCAAAATAGATTATTTATGACCTATTTATAATAATAGAATAATCTAATTCCTTCAGAAATTTGCTTTATTCGTCTTTTATTGCCATTCTCAACATTGGACAAACAGGACAATCAATATCACGCCACAGCTTCCCTGTCACAATATTTGAAGCTATGCATCAAATGATCGTTCACGATTGCAGCTGAGAAACATGTCATTTGCACACATTAGGAGCTGCACAGTCATTTATGATTCTGTTGAAAAGTATCTGAGGTGCCATTCCAATAAAGATAGATGCAGAAACTGGGGAACAAAGGGGAAAAATCTGATTAAAGTTATTTATTTCTTTGATGAGTTTTAAACAACTTTGACCATCATTTCTAAAGAGCAGCAAAGTTATAAATAACCAAATGTAAGATATCATCTGAGATGATTGTCTCAAATTGCATCTTGGCTTAAAAAAAAAGTACTTGGAAAGTTTTTCACAGTGTGAATTAAAAAAAATACACAAAACACATAAAGTGTACAAAGTCAAATGCAAAGCTTGCATTTACAAAATAAAACAAAAAGGAAAAGTTAAAAAAATGCTTTTAAATGTCTAGTTGCTGATGAGTGGCTGCTGTAAGGGGATTTAGCAGATACAATGCTCCTCTGCAGAAACTATGTTATAGAAAATGACATAGATTTATTTTATTTTGTATGAAACAGCATAATTATAGTTTTAATACCACTGAGGGTGCTTTGAAAATAGATCAAAAGATGGTAAGAGTTGGTCCTTGTGCTTGTCAGACTATCAGCATTTATTTAACTGTCGCATTATTCTCACAACTTATTCAAAGTGGAGTTGGATTTAAAAAAACAATATCTGCTTTTAATACAATCCTCTTTCTAATGTTTGATTTCAAAGTTTAAGTTTACAGCCACTTAAAAAAGGTTTAAACTAAGCTTAAAGTGACGAAAATTACATCAGAGGCTTTTGATGTCAAACTTGTAAGTAAGCAAATTAATTAAAAGTTTTGGTGAAACTCAAAAAAGCATTTGGATGTAGAGTTGTTTTTTTTTTGTTTTTGTCTCAGATGCATGATCCTAAGAAAAATACAAATGCTGTATCTGAAATGTCTGTAAAATAAACCGTCATAACTGCATTTGTCAGGCTGTTTGTGAATACATTTCAGGAGAAGAAATTACAGCAGACCTCTCAGGAAACAAGGATCTCTGTGCCAAAAGGCTTTTTTTAATCTGGAAATGGAGGTCAGAACCGGCAGGAATGTCCTAAACTTAAACATTGTCTGTGGAAGCATGAAGCGTATTTGTAAAGTTGAATAAATCAGTACGAGTTGGGTCTTTGAATAAAACTGCTGTCTTCCCTAATGCTTTGGAAGACATCGGGCACTTAAGGCTGACATCCACAAAGCATCTCTTCTTTTCCGTTAGCAGCAGCACTTAGCAGATGCTTGGAGAAAGTGCGAGTCATGGTTTCCGGTGTTGCTATGAAACGATGTGAGACTACTCAAGGCATAAAGCTCTGTGGGTAAAATTGGTTTTTAACTTTAATCACTGTGGCACATTGAGTTAAAATAAGCTCAGCTCTTAGCACTTTAAGACGAAAACGGTTTCCTTGCGAATGAGTAAGAGGCCGTTAAAAGATTACTTTTAAACTGACTATGTGCTGCATTAACATTTACAGTGTTTTTTAAATTTACCTTCAAAACATGAAATTAAACTAAAAAGCATGTTTTCATACATTTCTTTGCGGTTTTTATGACATTCAGTTTGTGTTTTATCAGGCAGAGGAGAGTATTTCTGCCATGCAAGAGCAAGAAAATCGCTCAAAACTTATCATGACGATAATTGCATTTCCTTTCTTTTCAGATATGTTCATTTGTGGATTTTTAAGTTTATATACTACAAAAACGGAATCTTAATAAAGCAAAATACATTCGTTTTTAGGAAACGTTTTTGTCTTGCAAGAAAAATAAAAATAGCAAAATAATCGTAGTCTGACAAGACGTGTCTTAGTGACTAGAATTTTACTTTTAAAAATGAAATCTTGGTAAGAACATTTTCTTTTCCCATTGGTAGATTTTTTCACATTCATAGGACATTCTTTTCTAACTTCAAGAATTTTTTATTTATTTTTAGAAGGCCTATTTTTGCCAAATAATAAATGTAACTAATCTAAATTAAATGAATGCTAATTTAGTTAAGGCCCGCACACACCGGGACGAATATTCGCCAGCGTTTTTCGCCAGCGTTTTTCGACATGTTTTTTGTGTTCACACCCAGGCGATTTTCGCTGACGATGAGCCGAGCGAACATGCAATTTCATTCCCTGACATTAGATGGCGCTTAATGTAAAACAGAAATACTCCTGTACACAAGGTGGCGCTGCGCAACTTTACGCTTCTTAAAGTCGCTTTTCACTCAGAAGAAAAGAGCAAGTATTTACGCACTTGTCAGAATCATACAAAGACAACATGAATATTTCAAGCACCAGTTGCTCCAACTGGTGCTTGGTTCGGGGATATTTGAGAATGTCCGTCATTATTTCTTCGCGTCTGTGTAGATGCAACTTGGCGTCTATCTTCTTTGCTGGTATGTGTGCTCAGAAAGGCAGTTTTGTGTTTGAGCGCCCCCAAGTTGTGTTTTACTGTAACTTCAGAAGCTCCAGACACGTGTGCAAAAGCGCCATTCTCATTGGTCGTATAGTTTTTGACGCGGCGCGTCAAACCAAAAAAACGAACCCGAGGCGTTTTTTAAAAAATGACGCGTTTTTTCGCGTCGGTGTGCACACTCACATTGGTGCCCTTTGTTTAGTCACGAGGCGTTAAACGTCGGCGAATATCGCGCGCGAAATTCGTCCCGGTACAGGCCTTTAGTCTTACTTTTAAAAAATGGCCATCATTTTATTTTTCTTCAACAAGATAGCCACTACGTAGGGGTAAAAGAGCCACATGTGGCTCCAGAGCCTTAGGTTGCAGACCCGTGGTACGCCACCAACTTGTTAGAAAGATTTCATCATTTTTATTATTAAAACCTGATGGGTTTTTTTAATCTATCAAACAGTAACTATTTGGTTCCAGTTGGAATGCAGACGTGTCAGCACAAAAACATGTGCTGCATTTTTCTGTTTGTCACTCAACAGCAAGTTAGATGAACTGAGAACTAATAATCTTTTGATAACTGAAAGATGAAAAGAAACTTTTTTATTAAATCATACAAATGTCTTGACTGTTTTACTAGTAATGTGTTACTCTCTGCTTAACTAGGCTAAAGTTTTGCAGCAAAGCTTGTGAGTTCCTGCTGTGCAGAACAAAGAGTGCAAAGTTCTGGATTTCATTCCACTTAAAACAGTCTTTTAAGCTGAAAAGCTTTCCTCTAAAGAGTTCAGCTTTGATGAGGCTTGAAAAGATCCAAGTTAAGGTTCTCTTTTTGTTTTGCTCCTCTTTAGTTCTTTTTGGATGCTCACTCAACAGTCTGCCTTTAAAGTTAGATACAGTCAGTTTATTTTTTTTTGTACAGAGGAGAACGGGCACCTTTTGTCTGAGCAGGAGGTGGTCGCAGAGTTTAATGGGGCAAGAATATTCCATTTATAGTAAAAATAATGAAATGTTAATCTTGAAAAAAAAAACATTAAATATGGACTTAATCATGGATTTAAATTAACACTATATCCAAAATACAGTTTTAAAAGGAGGTGTCCTGCTGATAATGGTGTCATGAACATCTTTTTCACACCTCACCATGTCAGTCTCTCCCAAGTGTTATTTGAAAGTAAAGCTGAACATGTTGTGTTTAAGTGAAATAGCTCTTTTAATTAGGGATGAAAGGCCACAAGGGACAGGAAGCAGAAGGCGGGGGAGATGAATGGACTCCAGGAAGAACAAAAAAACAAAAAAAAACTAGTGAGACAGCAGGAGGGATTAGTGAAGAGATGCCATTTCTGCTGTTACTTTACTTCTTTGTTTATCCTGTGAGCACACACCATCACTCTGGACCCACTCGGCTGCAAGGACTCACACAGATCCCCCCCAGTTTAAGCGTCAGACTCAAACAGAGCAGAACAGCCCATTTAAAGCATTCTATTAAGCATCGTTTATCCACTGCTTGTGTTGTTATGCACCGGTAGGAACATACACACACGCATCTCTTTAGTGTATCATTAAGCTGCAACATGTCTCTTAAGCTGCGTACCCATCATTTCTATCAGAAACAAGGAGAGAAGGTCAGACTTAAAATGGCGATGCAGTCTTTGCATATCTTAAAGGAAAGGCATTTTTCAGCCAGGAGAAGCGATGTAACTTGAGTCTGGCTGATCTGTTACAGGTTTGTGGTCAGTTCTTTATTCCCAGCAAGGAGAAAAACATCAGTTCCTTTACAAATTCAGCATGCATTGGAAGCAAAGCCTTTGTCATCGTCATCTGGAAGTTACTTTTGTCAAATTCTGTGGCAGTAATGAGGGGAAAACTGAGCACTTCATGTTATCCCATAGCCTCGCAGACGCAGTGCAACTTTTGGCAGACACTTGGCGTCACACTCTCTGCCGCATTCAAATGTTAAATTTGGCAGGAAACAGACACAGCTCAAGTTGTTGTTTTTTTTTATAAATGTGTGCAAAATTACTTTGATTTGACTTCCAGTGGCCAAGAATCCATTAAGTTCTCTTACGAGTAGATGTGGGCTGTTTGCAGACGTAAAATGGGGCAAACCTGCCAGTGGCTCACAGGAAATTTCAAGATTGTAGATCTCTTGGTGAAACCTTAGAACAAAAATGTTCATGCATTTTTTTACTTTGGGCATGCTGCAGGCTTCAGATCGTAGTGAACATTTAAACAACACGTAAGGGTAAGTAAGGGTGAAGTAGGTAAGATGCTAGCACTTATGTACTTGTTCCTTGCTAACGACTAGAATGTGGTGTAAGAATACCATCTGACAGCATCACCCTGATGTCATAATGCCCGTACCACACTTACCACATACAACTATAGTACGTTCCATTTTCAAGACGTCCCTCATGTGGCTGTAGAAGTCTCAATGGAATAGCTAGACACATCTGTGAGGGTGCATGGAACAAAGGCTTAAAGATGTGCATGAATGTTGTGTATTTTTCATTTTGGTGAGGGAAAAAGCCAGAGAATGTGGTCATAGAGCAGAGAGCAGAAGACTTTGTTTATTCTTCTCCAGCTCTGACAACTTCAGAGAACTCTGGACCCGCTTAAACGCTTAGACTTGAAAGAACAGCAATATAAGCGAGTGTCCATTTTTTGCTGTTTCATATTTTGATTTTTTTTTGTAGTTGTGCAATTTTTGACCCAGTTTTTTTGTGCAGAAATACTTATCTTGTCTTGGCAGGCACTCTTAAGGAGTGATCACACTGACACACGTCGAAGCACAGGCAACCACTTCAAGACCACCCTGTAGGTAAACCATGTCCTGCAAAATGGCTTTATGCACCTGGGGTTGTCAAAGCAGAGTACAGAATGAAGAAGCTGGGAATATTTAAGGGTTTACGTGGAGCTGCATGAGGCTGGTGAGAAAGTGGAGATGACACTGAAAAGACGGGGTTTGACGGCATTGAAATGCGATGATTTTTGCAGATTCTTGTCTGTCTGTGTGTTTTCTCCTCACATCCTCATTTTCTCCTTTCCTCCTCTTTCTCTCCCATCTCACGGTGATGAATGGTTGTGATATGTGTGTCTTACTCTGTCCGTGTGTGCGTCTGCGTAGGGGTGTGTGTGTGATGAATGACTGTGTTCATGCTGGACAGGCCCAGAGGGTTTTAGCTACTGTTAGTAGTGCTTAAAGATGACTGGACTAACAAGGCTCTTTTGTCACAGCCCTCTCCCACACATGCGCACACACACATATGCAGGCATTATCCCTGTTTAAAAGGCTGTGTGTCCTAAGGGTACAGAGCGCAGCACTGTGACAGGTGACAGTACTTTCTTTTTTTTCTTTTGGTCTCCCTGTTTGATCTGGTTCGTCTGTTTTATCTCTCTGTTTCCAGACCTTGTTGGTGCAGCAAAGTTTCCGCTTTGTGTTATCAGTTTTATTTAGACTAATCCGAGGGTGCGTGGGTGTGTGTAAATGTACATGTGCATGTGAGTCTTACTGTTAAATCAATCCGGGAGCAGAATTGAAGTGGACGGCCGTTTTGCCCTCGGCCTTCACACCAGGTTCGGCATTACAAACTCCATAACACGCCTCAGCGAGTTCGAGGCCCGGAGACATTTATTTAAATCGTGTTTTCACGAACACCAGATTTGTTTATGTTCTTTAAAAGGTCATCAGATTTGGAAAGATGGAGTGATTATTTCGACTGCTGCTTCATTGTTTGACAAAAACGACAATTTTGTGTTCCATTATTTATGAATTTTTTTGGATATTGCAGATGTAAATTGTTTCTATTTGAAAAGAAAGCATGTAAGACAAGAAGGAGTTAAAGACCTACTTTGATGAAAATTGTGGTTTTGGTGTTTTTAACCAGTTCTTGTGGCATTTCTCACATGATAATGAGAATTTGCATTTCATTATTCAAATTGTTGTAAATCAGACAAGACATCAGTTAGAATACGATTTTTTTTATGACGTGGAAAATACGATGGCCAGGCCATAAGCTCCGTGCTCCACTACACTGCATCCACTTGCGAATGTAGATGACTAGATCCACGTACATAAAGCCCTCCCAACAAAGAGTTATGGAAAAATAGTTTCTTCTAATTCGGATGTCACTCCCACTCGATGACATCATCAGTAGTCGCCGGCCATCCACATAAGCAAGAAGCTACCAGCGCTTGGAAAATGCATAACAATATCAGTTTTATAACTTTGAAAAGTCATGCTAAAAACAAAAAGTCATTACTTACATTCAAATGTAAACCTCTGTGCTTCTGTCACAACAACAGGCAGACGGCTAGATCCAATTGCAGTAGGTTTATTAGCTCAGCTAAAAGTCCACAAAGCTAAATCAGGGTCAGTCAGGCAGGGGTCAAAAACAGGCATGAGATCATCAGAGGAGAGAAAGGTTGGTCAAAATCCAGGCGAGGGTCGGGGCACTCGGCAGGCAAACAAAGTCAGTTCTGACTTCTGACAGCTTCAGAGCACAATCCCGTAAAGCAATGCATTTCTCCTCTGTGTTACAGCACGACGTGGATTACTCTTGCGGTAGAGGGATACAGAGCCCTCCGCTGCAAGGGTTTCCCACTACAAAAAACTATTTCGGACACCCCATTCCTGTCAAATCCCCATACAATTGAAAGGATGGGGAGAAGCTGGAGGGGAAGGAGAAGAATTCAGATTCGGCCTTTGTTCTCCATTTATGAGCTGGTATCTGGCTCAGAACTGAACGGCTGGATAGCTCAGATATTACTCACCATTTTTGGTGGACTGATAATGTTAGGTTGGGGGTGAGAGGGGCTGTACAAAACAGATGGATGACGGGAAGTGGGTGTAGGCTTACTACACTCCAACAGTCCTGCCCACAAATCAAAGGTGAATTTCTAGTGAACTCCTGCCGCTCTGCAGAAACAATGTCCGACAAAAGCAACACTTTATAATGATTTGGGCTAAAAAGGCCTAACGATAATTAAAAGACCACCGGAAACACTTTAAAATTGATCAAAAGATGATTGGAGTGGGTCTTAAATGGTTGCATGTGTTCAGTTTATTCTGTTGGTCCTCCAATGAAAAACAATTTCCTTCTAAGGAGAGTGACAGGGGAATGAGGAGCAAGAAAATGACATGCAAAAGCCATAAGTGAAGGTTTTAACTGGTTCTGTCCTAGTCCAGTGAGCCATGAATCCGACGATTCAGCGCTATTTCATTTCCTTTCAAGTTTTGCATGTAGTATTGGAGCAGTTTTAAGAGCAATGCTCACTCAATATTTCTTAGTAATGGGAAAGAGGTAACCTTTTTCCCAGATAAACCTGATGTTCCGAGTAATGCTGGAGACACTAATGATTTATTACCCACTTCTATTTATTTGCCCGTGACTGCAACAAAAAAGGAGGAAGTGCTGATTGGTCAGATTCTTGGATCACTGGACTGACTTCCAGTTATGGGCTACATTGGTGTTCAGTGACTTTTGCGTCTCATTTTCTCGCTGTGTGATTCACCGTGTCCTCTTTTGACTTGAGAAGAACCTCAATCTTAGATTAAAAAGTAATTTCTGAAGGCAATTATTTCCCAAGGGTACAGGCCGTCACAATGAATGAAAATCGAGTTTTACGGAAAAAGAGTAAAATTCAGTATAGGTTATTAATGAAATGTCAGTTTCATAATTTTGTTTCTAATTTTAAATTTTGAAGAGTGACTGTTTTTTTCCCGTAAAGTCCCAGGAAGAAGGATCTTTTTCTTTATCTTCTGAAAACAATGAAATAAGTTGTGAGGACAAGAAAAACAGGTTCTTGTCTTGTTTCCTCGTTTTTTTTTCTGATTCACAGTAGGGGCAGGGGGGAAATTGATTATAAGATGCATCGATTATCATTCAAAAAGAATTCTGACTCAAATAATGAATGTGATTCAGTATAAAAGTATTAAGCAGAACTCAAACGCACAGTGTTTTTTACTCTAAGATTTTCGAAGAACACAAACATGGCTAACCTTACAGACTGCGTGACCTCACTAGCCCCGACTTCACTTAAAGCTAATCTATAGACGCATTTTGTCTTTTTACATGTTGACAGTCAAAATAGCTTTGTACATTTGTACGTTGTGTTGTAGCTGCACGGTGTCGCAGTGGTTAGCGCTCTTGCCTCACAGCAAGAAGGCCCTCGGTTCAAGTCCTGGCTGGGGGACCTGAACCAGAACACTAATGGGGGACCTTTCCATGTGGAGTTTGCATGTTCTCCCTGTGCATGTGTGGTTTCTCTCCGGGGCTTCCAGCTTCCTCCCGCCATCCAAAAACATGCTGCATGGGTCGATTGGCAACTAAAAATTGTTCATAGGTGTGATTGTGAGAGTGAATGGGTGTGTGATTGTGGCCCTGCGACAGACTGGTGACCTGTCCTGGGTGTCCCCTTCGCCCGTAAGTGGCCGGGATAGGCTCCAGCAGCCCCGTGACCCTGTAAAGCAGGGGTCGGGAACCTAAGGCTCGCGAGCCATATATGGCTCTTTTGATGGTCACATGTGGCTCGCAGACAAATCTTTAATTCAAATTTTTTTTCTTCATTAGACCAGTCCTTCTCGTGCGCGATGCGATGGCAGAGGCCCGCAGTAGTAGCGGTGCTTAAAGAGACAAATCTGCGCCAGCGCTAGTATAAGTTTAAAATTGTCTATTAATTCACAGAGTTTGTACCACCCGGAAACCTGTGAATTGCCGTGCCTAAAACTGCGCGCTCCCGTCTCTGAGAAAGAGCGCGCAGTTGCGGGGACGGGATGTGTGAGGGAGAAAGCAGAGGGTGGGGCTGAGGTGTTGTGGGGACAGGCAGCAGGTGAATCGCGCAGGGATTGTAAATAGGTAAAACCCACTGCCTGTCACTCACTGCAGCGTGTGAGTGTGTGTTTGGCTCCAGGTCCGCATGTGAGCAGTCTGTCTCACATCTACAAAACATTCATACCAACCTAAGATCACGTTTAAAGTCTCAACGCCTGCATGAAGCAGAAACTCACCACGTAAACCAGACTAGACCATCAGCAAAACTACCACGAGAAATACTCATCATTTATTAGAAACAGCATAACAATGTTATTAAAAAGAATCCACAGACTTATTGTACTTTAAAAAGGTTGAAATTACATCAAATGCACACATTCACTTGTATTTTAGTTTTAAACATATTGTCGCGGACTGAGTTGGGTGGCTGTTGGGCCGCGTTAAAAGTTCTGGAGTTCATTGACCGCATCAAGCAGAGAGCTGATTGGCTCTCAGTTCTGTCGCTCAGCCTGTTGTTAGGTAGTTTGGACCAATGGGGTTCAGCTATGGGCCGAATAAGGGAAAGGGGAGGGGCTGCAGCGGGAGCAGGGGAATATAAAGTTGGGAGACGCGCTCTCGTCTCGGCGGGAGAGATTCAGGAGTTGCTGAATTAATTGTTCGGCGTTTGTTGCGGTCTGCAGTAACCCGAATAAAGAACCTTAAAAGAGGTTAAGTCTCCGTGCCTCAGTGTGGGAAAGGGACACTACATTATTGTATGGCTCTTTCGAAATTACATTTCGTGGCGTTTATGGCTCTCTTGGCCAAAAAGGTTCCCGACCCCTGCTGTAAAGGATAAAACGGCAGAAGACAATGAAAGTTGTGTTGTACCAAAATTAAGAATTTTTAGAAACACAATAAACGTGCAAAATCATATCACACACTTTGGATCTGTGAGTGCATTTTTGATATCATGAAGAAACTTCAATGGTTGTCAGAAAAACCAAGCAAATAAAAAAGTCAATCAGAGCTTTTACAGCCACATTATGTCCTGGAATTTTCATATTCTTAATAAAAGTTAAACAAGTATATTCACTTTGTCTTTACTTACAAATGCACTTTGGTAGAGAAAAGTAAGTAATATTGGGCTAGTGTCTAGGGTTGATGAGAAAACATTTGTTTAAAGTGCATAGATAATCTTTTCATAATTGAATCATTGCCTTCTGAATCGAATTGTGAGGGTCTTAAAGATTCTCGCCCCTTATTCACACAAGTTTATTTACAAAAATCTGGGCAAACCTTAGTAAAAATGACCTTCCTGGGACTAAGAAATCTTGCAAAATCCATCTTACCATAACTTTTTATGGTAACTCCCAGAGCTCCGCAACACGCTTGCAGATTAAATCTTGTACTCATTGTTTTTAAAGAAATTAACTATCTCTTGTAGTTTTTTTTAATCTCGTACAAACAAGTTCTTTTGTTCGTTTGTGTACCAGATTTAATAAAAAGTGTGCATTTCCAGACTGTCAGGACCATATTGATAAATTTAAAACGTTTGGTTTTCCTCTTTCTGCCAAATGTTAGAGCTCTGAGAGTTTCCCTGTTAATGTAGAGGTTGATTACTCTTTTTTAAAGATATTGTTTCATGTAAAGGTCAGGCCGGGCCTGATCCAAATCCATCAGGATCTGCGCTTTTTTTTGGGGGGATTTACCGGTAGTTGTTTTCATGTCTTCATGTTGGCCGCTCTCTGGTAATCTGCATTATTCCCTGTTTGGGATTGTCTGGCTTTGTCTGTAATTTACTTTTACCAATAGAATTCTTGTTTAGCTGTTCATTGTTCACACCTAGATATGGTGAATTGCCACACCTGTACTTGTTCAGTCATTCCCCTTCTTAGAATACAATCACATGTTCTTTTGCAACATTGTTTATGTCTGGTTTCCATATTTTGTCATATTTTGTCCTGTTTAATTCCGCTTAGTGTTAGGTTTATTATCCTGCGCTTAGCTCATTTCATAGATTGCCTTCATTTTTTCCAGCTCTCTTTGGTCTTTGTCATTTGAGTTCTCTACCTGCTAAAGCAGCAGGGTTTCTGCTTTTATGAGACTCACGCAGAACACTATGGAAATGAGGCCTCATCTCATGTTCTGACATCAAACCAAGGAAACAGAGGGTGTAGCATGAACCGGTGAGAATAAACTGCCTGTTCTCCCTTTTACCAACGAAAACTGGTAATAAATGTTCTGGTTTTAACCACACTTCTAAAAACAATATCTTTCCGGAAAAGCTCTTAAAATTGTAATGTACCTGTAAAAAGACAGACGCAGAGGCACATGCAGATCTTTGGAAGTAAACATTCAAAACAGGAAAAAAGCATAAAAAAACATATATGCAGAAAAAAAGATAAAAATAGTGTCCGCTGTGATGTCTACATATATCCAATATACTGATCATGGTGTAAATATAAAGTGTGATGTAAACAAGCTACAATGTGGCTTTTTATACAGATTTTTTTTTGTATATCTGCAATGAAATTTTAGACTTAACAGAAATGCATATTTTAAATGTTTTTGGATGGGTGGGAAATCTTAATCTTAAAGCCCCCGCTCATCTGGACTTCCCTTTATTTGCCTACAAGTCAGTAACAATTACATTTTGCTCAGTGAGACACCACAAAATACTACATAATTAGGTGTGGGTGCCTGCCCTCATTTTCCCACATCAGTAATCTTGTTTTTTTTTTTTAGGCTTTAGTCATGAACCATGGAGGTGGGGGGGGGCATACACAAAATGAAGAGAAAAACTAAAGGAAAGACGAGGAAGGGTTTTCTGTTCCTCCTTCTAAAGATTTTTGACCCGAAGTTCCTTTCTCTTCTGATGTCAAAGGGAACAGGAATGGCCCACAGCATAATAACAGATTTGTTTTGACACATTTCCAGTCTACGTTCGTCTTACAGAACATCGTCTTTATCGTACTCTGTCTCTCTGTTCACGTCTTTTCCTCGTCTTCTACAGTGTTTGCTTGGCAGACAACGTTCTCGTGTTGTTGTCGGATCTTCATACATGTTCTGGAAGTACTTCTGCTCCTTTTATTTTCTCCCAGCTTTTTCTTTTCCCTCTCTTGGTTTGGAACAACTGAAGCCTCCTTTTGCTCACTGCTTGAGGCAGACATGTGAAAGAGGGAGGAAAAAGGGGAAGTTTGAAAAAGACAGACAGCAGAAGCAGGCAGGAGGAGGCATGAATGAGGCATTCACAAGCACAGTGAACCAGAAACACACAGAGGCAACCACTACTGCACATGGGGCTCCATCACTCTTAATAATCACTGGCCTGTTTATGAACCTATTGTGGCTCAGTTATCTTGTAAACTATGTTCTTACAGAGAGGATCTGATATGAAATCTATAAGGTGGCTGACTGCCCTTTCCAGACCATTGATTGTCAAGCTTTATCGTTCTTTTTGTCTTTGTAACGTTGCTGATGAACACACTTGAGGTCTGGTATCAATGATAAATCCCCAGCTGTTGAACAGTGAGCTTTGGCACACATTCTATTGTAAAACGTGTACATTTTTTTAAATCATTTTTATCTAGATAAAAGTCAAAAGTCTTTTACATTTTGATGCATTGATAAGCTTAAAACAGAAAAGGAAAATGTAGAAGTATCATTCTCTCATAAGTAATTATGTGATAGAAAAATGCATGTATTTGTGTGAAAAAGCTGCTTCCAATGCAAAGTTTAAATATGAACTGAGTGAAACAAACTTAAATCGTAACCGACTGCTTAAAATGCTTCACAAATTTGCTGTTTATACTCACTTTCAGCTTTTAGAAACAAAATATGTATTTTTCTTAAACACTTAACCCCTTTAACACCAGCTATGTTGCCAGTGACACCTAAATAACGCACTCTGTTTGACGTAACTACTCGACCGTTTACACGATCAATGTAACTCAGTTGATTCGGATGTAGAGAAAAGCAGCTTTTCATATCAGCTTTGCACTGATATGAAACGCATAAAATGTTGCTTAAGCTTGTGAAGCCAATGATTTACAATGATTTAACTAATGTAAAGTGTTGCATATTGATGCTAAGCTGCTTTTCACCACTTCAGAATCCACTGGGATCACATTAATTGTGTAAACGGTTGAAGACTTCGGCATTTGAAAGAATGTAAATACTGGAATAAAAGGTCTGGTGATAGCGGGTTAAAAAAAACAATAAACAACACTTGGACCATGGGTAAAGAGATGAGACACATATGCGAGAAGTCAAAATAAAACCTATGCAGCAAACATAACAGAAAAGAAAAAAATACAAGAGGTACAGTGATCCCTTGCTGTAACGCGGTTTACTTTTCACGGTTTCGCTACTTCACGGATTTGGATCGTGCATTGTGTTCTGCATTCTGATTGGCTAAAAAGTCACCGCGCTTCTTCTCTACCTGTGTGTCAATAACTATGCAGTTTGATATGTACACGTATGTAAATCAGCTTACCAAATTTACAACACGGTACGTGCAAATCATCTTGCAATTTCGAGTTTCTCTAAAAAAGTGCTTCCAGACTCCAGTTGGCTCATCCATGCTCCTGTTCCTGACCGTTTACCTCACCTTTGCTCCCGCTCCTACACCTGGCTGTGGATCCTGCCTCTGGCTCGACTCGCACCCCTGATTGTCCCCCCAACCACGGCTGGATGAAGCTCGTCTGCTGGACTTTTATATATGTAGTTGTAGTGTTAGATGAGTTAATTCTTCTCTGAGAGTTCTGGTAAATCGCCTGTCTGTCCTGGGGGAGGATCCCTCCTTCATGTGGGCACCCCTGAGGTTTCTTCGTTTTTTCCGGAATCCGTTTTTTTGGGAGTTTTTCCTTACCGCGAAGGGGGGTCTAAGGGCAGGGATGCCAGTATAGCTTAGTCAGTTTGTTAGTTCATTTTAGTAGTATCCCATTGAACTCTTTGTATTCATGATCCTTTTGAGTTCATGTTTACTTCGAAGCCCATCGAGACGACTGTTGTTGTGATTTTGGGCTATACAAATAAAATTGAAGTGAATTGAATTAAAACCATAGAAAAAAGAGCGACAACAACTGCCTATCACTATGGTCTTCTCCTGAACAAACACACCTGCACCGCGGGCTTCAAGAAGAAAACACTGCAGAGCGGTGTCAGGATGCAGCAGCTCAGTCTGAAGAGCAGAAAGTGAAATACACCTGAGTCGCTATTTGTCCGACTGTATTTTGTATTTTTTTCATAATCATTTTAAATTTTCTCCCGTTTAATCCAATGCTCAGGTCAGGGGCTAATCTCCGCAATTTGAAGCCTTCTGTTCACATCGATGATTAAAATTATTATTTGACAGTACAGTACAGACGTTATTTGTTGAAAAAACTTTTTTAAAGTACTTTGACTTGTGAAACAAATACTTGAGCCCGTAAAATGGTTTGTTCTTTCTTTTCAATGTGTAATAGAGTATTTAATTGTGTAATAATTGTAAAAAAAATAGAGGTTTCTACTTCACAGATTTTGTCTATCACAGGTTCTTTTTGCAACGTAATCCCCGCGAAAAACAAGGGTTTACTGGACTGCATTTAGTGTTACAACACTAATGTACTTTCCAATGAAAATGGTGCCTTTGATGTTTTTAACATGTTCTTGTAAATAGATCCATTAACGTCTTCATTTTCCTCATCTGAGCTGAAATCTGGCTCAAAACTGTGCAAATGAATCGCTCCAATATTATTTGTTATTTTTATTGCACCGGTAATATAAGGGGCTATAATTTAAGATAGGGGAAGAGCGCAAAAACAGATGGATGATGGGAAGAGGCAGGCCTACTCCATACCACCCACAACTCAGTGGTGACTTCCCAAAAAATTCCAGCCACTCTGCAGAAACTATGATATTTATATTTTTGGCAAAAAACAACATAAATACTAATCAAAAGACCACTGGGAACGCGTTAAAAATAGATTCAAAGATGTATGGAGTGGAACTTTAATAATCTAGTCCAAGATATTACAGTAAGGGGGGGGGGGGCTAAAACCATGAAGCAGCGTAAAGCAACAAGTTGCTGGATGTTTATCAATACAGTCAGGTTCAGATGTGATACAAATCTAGCATTTTTTTAACCATTTTGACCTAGAGGGAATTTTGTTAGAGATCCTTAAAATGACAAAAAAATTTCTATCTCTGAAAGTAAGCTTTAGTAAGAAAAAATGAACATTTAAGACAACAGAAAGATTTTTATTCTTTTCCTGGCCAATATTTTTAGAATGTTTATGTTGTAATTTTTTTTTTTTGTATTTATTATTTCTCAGAAGGCTCTTATTTTGTCAGCATTAAAAGAAGACGTTTTGTATGTTTTCACTTGCTTTAAGCATTAGAAATACCGTAATGTCTGTCTTTGTAAAATGTTTTTGCCTTGAACTTGTTTGTTGGTGTTTAATATACTAGACGCTACAGATGCATTATACATAAACAGAGGTGATGGTCTTCTACAAAACCCATGAAAGAAATATGAAGTCTGTTGTTCCTTTGCATTTATTCACTCTTTGAATCAAGTGACTATCATGTTGTCTTTGTAAATAACCTGGAAGTGAGATCGACCCACAGGATCTTAGCGTGGGTTGTTGACACATGCTTGACCTCAAAGACCCTCAAAGTGTGAAATCCCCAGGAAGAGCCTGAAGCTCTTCAGGAAAGGGGGCAGCCATCTGTAAGAGATTTGCTTTCTTTAGCTTAAGAGCAGCAGCCCAAAGGTTATAGTTATGTTATTTTTAGTTATGTTATTTTAAAGCTATTCCTTTGCTTTTAGAGTCAACATGATACAACATGTTCCTTCTTTCCTTTATCAGCATTTTAAAGAAAATGTGTTTTTTTGATAGTTGATTAAATTTCCTATTAAAATGTTTAGATAAATGCTTTTTTTATTCTACTTCAAACTATATGAATAAAAACTTTGTTTAAGTTTGTGTTAAAGCAAAACATAAAACTTCTAAAAGTGGCATTCGTGGTTATTTGTGTTCAATGGATTAGACTTTTGTCCTGATCCACATCAGATGTTACAGAACAGAAGGAATCAGTTTTCATTGTAAACAGGCAATCTTTTAATCTTTTGAAAGAGTTTTTTAATTTCATAGCAAATCACTGCAAAACTAAGGAGCCCGTGCACTGACATGGGTAAAAAAATAACTGAATTGTTTCTTAGAAAATTAGGATTACCCTGAAAAAGTATTGTGTTCCCACAAAAGAGTGACTTGTTCCCACGGACTATTTAAACCGTTCCCTCGAGATATGAATGTGTTTGAATGAAGAAGTGTTTAAAATTAGAAAAATCTTAAAATCAAACTTTTTTTCGCATTTTGAACAGGAAGTAGTTTCTTAAATTATTTGTGCAAATAAACGCAAACCAATTCACACGATGAGTCATTCAAAAACATGGATTTGAACAATACTTTAATTACAGCAGATGCAATTTACATTACAGATACTTTTCTGTCCGTGTTTATCTCATTACAATGCATGGAAGACACGGAGGAAAATCAACTCAATCAATTCTACAAAAGCATCAGTAATCAGGTCTCCATATCTGGGTTCAGTTAGTCTTTCCTGGTATAGCGAGCCTCACTCACTGCAGAAGCTGCTTTTTGCTGTTGCTACTTCCTCGTCACTTTGACTCACATTAGTTTGATAGAAGAAAAATAAAAGGGTGGGTGAAGTAGGTGAGACAGACATGTCGTACGAATTTTTCAGACTCTTTTCTAAAATGCTGTGGACTGCACAAGGAGCCTGTTAGTGTTCACGTGATTAGTGCGCATTTCTTGCATACAGCCTGTTTGAAATAAAGAAATTACACAACAGAGAGTAGTTTGTGTGGACATCCTACGGACAAATACGTATCAGGTGCACTGTAAGTGCAAGTTTGCATGGGTAAGGAGCCAGTGCACGCACCTCACTTAAGACTAGAGAGTGGCGTAAAGACACCATACGACAGGAAGTGAGTGTAACTTCCATCATTCAATTCAATTTTAATTATATAGCCCAATATTACAACATAGTCGTCTCCATAGGCTTCATACCAGTAATTGTATAATGGACATGAGGTCGTAGTATTCAATAGGTAATGGCTAAACTAAACAGACTAAAATAAACTGGGCATCAATCTTCCCTCTGCGGAGAAATATGTATAATGGATGTAATGAAAATTAAAGCCGCAAGCGGCGTTGTATGGCCCGCAGACGCAACCCGCCCTCCACGACCAACACTACGCACCACCGCCGCCCTCTCCGCCCTCACCGCCCAAAAACTAAATGCTGGTCAAGGCTGGATTTGCTAATTATGCTAACTATGCTAGCTATGCTAATGTGGCTAAAAGTGCTAGCATAGCGATCATCATCATCAACTGACTCAGAAAAACACATTCCTCCATTGGTAAGAGCTATATGTCATAAGTTGATAAAAAAACACTTTTTTCAAAATGGCGGCTTTTCTGTTGATTTTATCTCCATAGCAACCATTTTATGTTTTGGTCCCCTCGGGAGGACGAACAGATTGACGTCAGTTTCGGACAAATCGGTAAATCTAAATTTTTTGTCGTCCTTAGCAACAGTGGTTTTATGCTAACCACGACCACATTCCTTATATGTCCATATCCAGTGTTTTTCAATGTATTCAGTTTCAGGCATTATTGCATGCATTCAAATTTCACAGTAGTCCTTTAAAAAACATAGGAGTTATAACAGTGCGCCACTTTGCTAGCTCGCCACGCGCACGCCGTTTAAAATCTACAACTTCTAATTCCAACATTTTTTCCACAGTAGCTTGCCATTGATGCCCAAAAAGTTTCGAGACAATCGATAAAAATTCCAACGACAAGTTTACGTTTGAATCTGGTGGTAAAGGTGTTTTTTATAGAAAATTCAAGATGGCCGCCTTTTCCCGAGGTCACAGGTCGACGATACTCCAGAGGTGATTGTAGACTTACACTAGGGACATGCAAGTCAAATTTCGTGAAAATCGCTCGAAAAAAAGTTCCTTTTTCCATATTGTGTAAAAACGCGAAAAACTCAAAATGGCAGATTTTGGCACAAAATGGCCGCCAAACCGTAGGTCGTGTCGCCATCACGTAATGATTTCAAAACTTTCTTTGGATATACCCGACAAAGTTATCTGGGTTTCGCTAGCCGATTCTTAAAAAAAAAATCCGAAAATTTTTTTTTTTGCCGAGTCAGCACTTTTTTTTGCGATCATTTTTTGTTTACCACGGCCACATTCCTTTATGGATTTTGTCGTATGTGACATCGTTTTGTTCAGTGTGGGCCAAGGAATCGCATATTTCATTTTCAGGCTTTTCCGCTAAAAAAATGTGCGAGCTAGCTAAAATAGCGACGGTTGCGAATTCGCCACGCGCACACGTTTCAAATTCTACAACTTCTAATTCCAACATTTTGTCCACAGTAGCTTGCCATTGATGCCCGAGAAGTTTCAAGAAGATTGATAAAAATCCCTAGGACGAGTTTTCGTTTGTATCCGTTACTAAAGGTGCTTTTTTTTGAAAATTCAAGATGGCCGCCCCTTCCCAAGGTCAAAGGTCAAAAAAAATTCTTTGGTAGTTGTAGAATCGTGTTTGTGGCATGTGTATGAAATTTCGTGAAAATCGCTTAAACAAAAGTGTCATTTTCCCATATTGTCAAAAAACACGAAAATCGCTATTTCTCTGAGTTCGCCACAAAATGGCCGCCAAGCCGTAGGTCGTGTGGCCATCCCATAATGATTTCATAACTTCTTTGGGATATCTCCAACATGCGTGTTTTGGTTTCGTAACTGTATTTCAAAATATTTTTTTTTGGCCCCATAAGCGATTTTCGGCCCATTCATTTTTTTTACGGGAACGCTCGCCGTGATGTCATCGACTTCGGGGGGGTGGCGTTCTCTTTGCCAAAAATTCATTTTCAATTTATCCCAGGTGTGTGCCAATTTTGGTGAGTTTTCGGGTATGTGGCGGGGGTCAAATTTGAGCTCAAAGGCGCGATAAGAAAGCGGAAAAATAATAATAATGAAACAAAGCAGAAACAATATAGAAGTTTTTGCGGTTAGGATTTCCTATGTATTTCAATGCGGCCTGTCTTTTACTATAGGCTGGGCATGTCTTTTTGGCTTTAAACCCGTCTTTTGAGGGCTTTTTGGGGCTTTTTTGTGTTTTTGTCGTCATTTTTGCGACTACAATTTTAACGTTTGTGCGATGGTGTTGTGCGTGTGTGTGTGTATTTTTGTTGCGTTACACAATTGCCGTGTCGTTTTGTGCTTTGGCGACTTTTGACCCCATTTTTTGGCGTTTTGACGCGTTTTTTTGACGTTTTGGACCTTTTTGAGTGTTCGACCCTCGTACCAGTTACAATATGGTCCTTGCAGTCTATGACTGCTGCGGGCCATAATTGGTTGAATGCTGTAAAGCATTCAACCCTTTGTTTTCCTGTTTCTCTTTATTGGTTGAATGCTGTAAAGCATTCAACCCTTTGTTTTCCTGTTTCTCTTTATTTATTATTATTGGTTGAATGCTGTAAAGCATTCAACCCTTTGTTTTCCTGTTTCTCTTTATTGGTTGAATGCTGTAAAGCATTCAACCCTTTGTTTTCCTGTTTCTCTTTATTTATTGGTTGAATGCTGTATAGCATTCAACCCTTTGTTTTCCTCTTACGCTATCTTCCGCCGTTTTTCGGCACTTAACTCCTTCTACAATTTTCAACCTATTTTAACCATTCAACTATTAAACTGTTCAGCTCTTTCAGCTTATTACTGCTATGACTTTTGGTTTTTCAAATCCTTGAACTTTTTAAGATATTCCAGGATTTTCCAGGATTTTTTCTCCATTGAAATACATGGAGAATTTTTCGTGCAGAAGTTCACAGTTAAACTTCTTCTACAATTTTTCACCTATTTTAACCATTCAACTATTAAAATGTTCAGCTCTTTCATCTTATTCCAGCTATGACATTTTGTCCTTCAAATCCTTGAACTTTTCCAGATATTCCCGGTTATTCCCGGATTTTCCAATATTTTTGCTCCATTGGCCACACCTTTGCTTCTTTAAACAATTGTAACTTTAACATTCTTTTGGCTAGAGACACCGTTCAAACATTGAAATGTTCACAAGGTTTTGGACTTCAATATAAGGCTCAAAATTATTATGGGATGGCAACACCACCTACAGTTTGGCGGCCATTTTTTGCCAAAATGTGAGGCAATTTTAAACTTCTTCAAACTTTCACCTATTTCAATAATTCTACTATTTCAATGTTCAACTCCTTCAGCTTATTCCTTTCAGCTATTACTTTTGGTCCTTCAAATCTTTGAACTTTTCAAGATATTCCAGGATTTTCCAGGATTTTCCAAGATTTTTGCTCCATTTAAATACATTGAGAATCCTTGAAAACCTTTGGTTCTTTCAACCATTGTAACTTCAACATGCCTTTAGCTAGAGATACCGTTCAAACGTTAAATTGATCACAAGGCTTTGGACTATAAAATAGGTTTAGAAATCATTATGGGATGTCGACACAACCTACTGTTTGGTGGCCATTTTTTGACCAAATCTGAAGCAAATATTGCATTTAACTTCATCCATGGCTGGAACTGAACATATTGAAATTCACTGGATCTGGACATATAAGGAATGTGGGCGTGGTTAGCAAACAAATTTCGTTGCTATGGACGTCCAAAGGTTTACTTTTTCTGATTTGTCTGAAACTGACGTCGATTGGTTCGTCATCCCCAGGCGACCCAAACATAAAATGGTTGCTATGGAGATAGAATTAATAGAAAAGCCGCCATTTTGAAAAAAGTGGATTTTCTATCAACTTAGACATGTAGCTTTTACCAATATGATACTCTCAAACAATGTGTTTTTTGGAGTCAGTTGATGATGCTGATTCCAATGCTAGCACTTTTAGCCATTTTAGCAACATCTTCAAATTTTCAACAGTTCAGCCATTTTTTCAACAATTTCAGCTTTAATGCTTAACTCCTTCTACAAATTTTGACCTATTTTAGACATTCTACTATTACAATGTTCACCTTTTTCAGCTTATTCCTACTATGACTTTTGATCATTTAACTTTTCAAGGTTTTTCCAGTAAAGTTCAGACATTTCTTCAGCAAATTTAGCTTTCATTCAGCAGTACAGCATTCAACCCTGCATTTTCTTCTGGAAATGCAGCTCCTTCTAGTTATTATTATAGTATCTTCCGCCGTTTTTTGGCGTTTAACTACTTCTACAATTTTTAACCTATTTTAACCATTCTACTTTTAAAATGTTCATCTCTTTCATCTTATTTCTGCTATGACTTTTGGTTTTTCAAATCCTTTTACTTTTTAAGATATTCCAGGTTTTCCGGGAATTTTTGCTCCATTGAAATACATGGAGAATTTTTCGTTCAGAAGTTCACAGTTAAACTCCTTCTACAATTTTTCACCTATTTTAACCGTTCGACTATGAAAATGTTCAGCTCTTTCATCTTATTCTAGCTATGACATTTTGGTCCTTCAAATCTTTGAACTTTTCCAGATATTCCCGGATATTCCCAGATTTTCCAATGTTTTTGCTCCATTAGCCACACCTTTGCTTCTTTAAACAATTGTAACTTTAACATTCTTTTGGCTAGAGACACCGTTCAAATATTGAAATGTTCACAAGGTTTTGGACTTCAACATAAGGCTCAAAATTATTATGGGATGGCAACACCACCTACAGTTTGGCGGCCATTTTGTGCCAAAATGTGAGGCAATTTTAAACTTCTTCAAACTTTCACCTATTTTTACCATTCTACTATTACAATGTTCAACCCTTTCAGCTTATTCCTTTCAGCTATGACTTTTGGTCCTTCAAATCCTTGAACTTTTCCAGATATTCCCGGATATTCCCAGATTTTCCAATCTTTTTGCTCCATTGGCCACACCTTTGCTTCTTTAAACAATTGTAACTTTAACATTCTTTTGGCTAGAGACACCGTTCAAATATTGAAATGTTCACAAGGTTTTGGACTTCAACATAAGGTTCAAAATTATTATGGGATGGCAACACCACCTACAGTTTGGCGGCCATTTTGTGCCAAAATGTGAGGCAGTTTTAAACTTCTTCAAACTTTCACGTATTTTAATCCTTCTACTATTACAATGTTCAACCCTTTCAGCTTATTCCTTTCAGCTACGACTTTTAGTCTTTCAAATCTTTGAACTTTTCAAGATATTCCAAGATTTTCCAGGATTTTCCAAGATTTTTGCTTCATTTAAATACATGGAGAATCCTTGAAAACCTTTGTTGCTTTCAAGCATTATAACTTTAACAAGCTTTCAGCTAGAGGCACCGTTCAAACATTGAAATGCTCACAAGGCTTTGGACTTCAACATACGTTTTGAAATTATTATGGGATGGCAACACAACCTACTGTTTGGTGGGCATTTTTTGACAAAATCTGAAGCAAATGTTGCAATAAACTTCATCCATGGCTGGAACTGAACATATTGAAATTCACTGGATCTGGACATATAAGGAATGTGGGCGTGGTTAGCAAACAAAGCTCGTTGCTAAGGACGTCCAAAAGTTTACTTTTTCCGATTCATCTGAAACCGACGTTGATTTGTTCCTCATCTCCAGGCGACCCAAACATAAAATGGTTGCTATGGAGATAAAATCAATAGAAAAGCCGCCATTTTGAAAAGAGTGGATTTTCTATCAACTTAGAACATGTAGCTTTTACCAATATAATATTCTCAAACAACGTGTTTTTTTGAGTCAGTTGATGATGCTGATTCCAATGCTAGCACTTTTAGCCATTTTAGCAACATCTTCAAATTTTCAACAATTCAGCCATTTTTTCAACAATTTCAGCTTTCATGCTTAAGTCCTACAAATTTTGACCTATTTCAGCCATTCTACTATTACAATCTTCAACTTTTTCAGCTTATTCCTGCTAGGACTTTTGCACCTTTAACTTTTCATGGTTCTTCCAGTACAGTTCAGCCATTTCTTCAGCTAATTCAGCTTTCATTCAGCAGTACAGCATTCAACCCTGCATTTGCTTCTGGAAATGCAGCTCCTTCTAGTTGGTTGAATGCTGTAAAGCATTCAACCCTTTGTTTTCCTGTTTCTCTTTATTTATTATTATTGGTTGAATGCTGTAAAGCATTCAACCCTTTGTTTTCCTGTTTCTCTTTATTTATTATTATTATAGTATCTTCCGCCGTTTTTTGGCGTTTAACTACTTCTACAATTTTTAACCTATTTTAACCATTCTACTATTAAAATGTTCATCTCTTTCATCTTATTTCTGCTATGACTTTTGGTTTTTCAAATCCTTTTACTTTTTAAGATATTCCAGGTTTTCCGGGAATTTTTTGCTCCATTAAAATACATGGAGAATTTTTCGTTCAGAAGTTCACAGTTAAACTCCTTCTACAATTTTTCACCTATTTTAACCGTTCGACTATGAAAATGTTCAGCTCTTTCATCTTATTCTAGCTATGACATTTTGGTCCTTCAAATCTTTGAACTTTTCCAGATATTCCCGGATATTCCCAGATTTTCCAATGTTTTTGCTCCATTGGCCACACCTTTGCTTCTTTAAACAATTGTAACTTTAACATTCTTTTGGCTAGAGACACCGTTCAAATATTGAAAAGTTCACAAGGTTTTGGACTTCAACATAAGGTTTAAAAATTATTATGGGATGGAAAACCACCTACAGTTTGGCGGCCATTTTGTGCCAAAATGTGAGGCAATTTTAAACTTCATCAAACTTTCACCTATTTTTACCATTCTACTATTACAATGTTCAACCCTTTCAGCTTATTCCTTTCAGCTATGACTTTTGGTCCTTCAAATCCTTGAACTTTTCCAGATATTCCCGGATATTCCCAGATTTTCCAATGTTTTTGCTCCATTGGCCACACCTTTGCTTCTTTAAACAATTGTAACTTTAACATTCTTTAGGCTAGAGACACCGTTCAAATATTGAAATGTTCACAAGGTTTTGGACTTCAACATAAGGTTCAAAATTATTATGGGATGGCAACACCACCTACAGTTTGGCGGCCATTTTGTGCCAAAATGTGAGGCAATTTTAAACTTCTTCAAACTTTCACCTATTTTTACCATTCTACTATTACAATGTTCAACCCTTTCAGCTTATTCCTTTCAGCTATGACTTTTGGTCCTTCAAATCCTTGAACTTTTCCAGATATTCCCGGATATTCCCAGATTTTCCAATGTTTTTGCTCCATTGGCCACACCTTTGCTTCTTTAAACAATTGTAACTTTAACATTCTTTAGGCTAGAGACACCGTTCAAATATTGAAATGTTCACAAGGTTTTGGACTTCAACATAAGGTTCAAAATTATTATGGGATGGCAACACCACCTACAGTTTGGCGGCCATTTTGTGCCAAAATGTGAGGCAATTTTAAACTTCTTCAAACTTTCACCTATTTCAATCATTCTACTATTTCAATGTTCAACTCCTTCAGCTTATTCCTTTCAGCTATGACTTTTGGTCCTTCAAATCTTTGAACTATTCAAGATATTCCTGGATTTTCCAAGATTTTCGCTCCATTTAAATACATTGAGAATCCTTGAAAACCTTTGGTTCTTTCAACCATTGTAACTTCAACATGCCTTTAGCTAGAGATACCGTTCAAACGTTAAATTGATCACAAGGCTTTGGACTATAAAATAGGTTTAGAAATCATTATGGGATGTCGACACAACCTACTTTTTGGTGGCCATTTTTTGACCAAATCTGAAGCAAATATTGCATTTAACTTCATCCATGGCTGGAACTGAACATATTGAAATTCACTGGATCTGGACATATAAGGAATGTGGGCGTGGTTAGCAAACAAACTTCGTTGCTAAGGACGTCCAAAGGTTTACTTTTTCCGATTTGTCTGAAACTGACGTCGATTTGTTCGTCATCCCATGCCGCCCCAAACGTAAAATGGTTGCTATGGAGATAAAATTAATAGAAAAGCCGCCATTTTGAAAAAAGTGGATTTTCTGTCAACTTATAACATGTAGCTTTTACTAATATGATTCTCTCAAACAATGTGTTTTTTGGATTCAGTTGATGATGCTGATTACAATGCTAGTACTTTTAGCCATTTTAGCAACTTCTTCAAATTTTCAACACTTCAGCCATTTTTTCAACAATTTCAGCTTTAATGCTTAAGTCCTACAAATTTTGACCTATTTCAGCCATTCTACTATTACAATGTTCAACTTTTTCATCTTATTCCTGCTAGGACTTTTGCACATTTAACTTTTCAAGGTTTTCCCAGTACAGTTAAGCCATTTCTTCAGCTAATTCAGCTTTCATTCAGCAGTACAGCATTCAACCCTGCATTTTCTTCTGGAAATGCAGCTCCTTCTAGTTATTATAGTATCTTCCGCCGTTTTTTGGCGTTTAACTCCTTCTACAATTTTTAACCTATTTTAACCATTCTACTTTTAAAATTTTCAGCTCTTTTACCTTTTTTCTGCTATGACTTTTGGTTTTTCAAATCCTTTTACTTTTTAAGATATTCCAGGTTTTCCGGGAATTTTTGCTCCATTGAAATACATGGAGAATTTTTCGTTCAGAAGTTCACAGTTAAACTCCTTCTACAATTTTTCACCTATTTTAACCGTTCGACTATGAAAATGTTCAGCTCTTTCATCTTATTCTAGCTATGACATTTTGGTCCTTCAAATCCCTGAACTTTTCCATTTATTCCCGGATATTCCTGGATTTTCCAATCTTTTTGCTCCATTGGCCACACCTTTGCTTCTTTAAACAATTGTAACTTTAACATTCTTTTGGCTAGAGACACCGTTCAAATATTGAAATGTTCACAAGGTTTTGGACTTCAACATAAGGTTGAAAAATTATTATGGGATGGCAACACCACCTACAGTTTGGCGGCCATTTTGTGCCAAAATGTGAGGCAATTTTAAACTTCTTCAAACTTTCACCTATTTTTACCATTCTACTATTACAATGTTCAACCCTTTCATCTTATTCCTTTCAGCTATGACTTTTGGTCCTTCAAATCTTTGAACTTTTCCAGATATTCCCGGATATTCCCAGATTTTCCAATGTTTTTGCTCCATTGGCCACACCTTTGCTTCTTTAAACAATTGTAACTTTAACATTCTTTTGGCTAGAGACACCGTTCAAATATTGAAATGTTCACAAGGTTTTGGACTTCAACATAAAGTTCAAAATTATTATGGGATGGCAACACCACCTACAGTTTGGCAGCCATTTTGTGCCAAAATGTGAGGCAATTTTAAACTTCTTCAAACTTTCACGTATTTTAATCCTTCTACTATTACAATGTTCAACCCTTTCAGCTTATTCCTTTCAGCTACGACTTTTAGTCTTTCAAATCTTTGAACTTTTCAAGATATTCCAAGATTTTCCAGGATTTTCCAAGATTTTTGCTTCATTTAAATACATGGAGAATCCTTGAAAACCTTTGTTGCTTTCAAGCATTATAACTTTAACAAGCTTTCAGCTAGAGGCACCGTTCAAACATTGAAATGCTCACAAGGCTTTGGACTTCAACATACGTTTTGAAATTATTATGGGATGGCAACACAACCTACTGTTTGGTGGGCATTTTTTGACAAAATCTGAAGCAAATGTTGCAATAAACTTCATCCATGGCTGGAACTGAACATATTGAAATTCACTGGATCTGGACATATAAGGAATGTGGGCGTGGTTAGCAAACAAACTTCGTTGCTAAGGACGTCCAAAGGTTTACTTTTTCCGATTTGTCTGAAACTGACGTCGATTTGTTCGTCATCCCCAGGCGACCGAAACATAAAATGGTTGCTATGGAGATAAAATCAATAGGAAAGCCGCCATTTTGGAAAAAGTGGATTTTCTGTCAACTTAGAACATGTAGCTTTTAACAATATGATACTCTCAAACAAAGTGCTTTTTTGAGTCAGTTGATGATGCTGATTCCAATGCTAGCACTTTTAACCATTTTAGCAACATCTTCAAATTTTCAACAGTCCAGTCATTTTTGTATCAACTTAAGCTTTCATGCTTAACTCCTTCTACATTTTTTGACCTATTTTAGCCATTCTACTATTACAATGTTCAACTTTTTCCTGCTATGATTTTTTTTTAAATCTTTTAACTTTTAAAGATATTCCGGGATTTCCCAGGATTTTTGCTTCATTAAAATACATAGGAAATCTTTTTTTTAACTTCTTTCACAGTTTTTTACCTACTTTAACCATTCTACTTTTAAAATGTTGAGCTCTTTCAGCTCTGTTCAGCCATTTCTTCAGCAAATTCAGCTTTCATTCAGCATTATAGCATTCAACCCTGCATTTTCTTCTGGAAATGCAGCTCCTTCTAGTTGGTTGAATGCTGTAAAGCATTCAACCCTTTGTTTTCCTGTTTCTCTTTATTTATTATTATTATAGTATCTTCCGCCGTTTTTTGGCGTTTAACTACTTCTACAATTTTTAACCTATTTTAACCATTCTACTTTTAAAATGTTCATCTCTTTCATCTTATTTCTGCTATGACTTTTGGTTTTTCAAATCTTTTTACTTTTTAAGATATTCCAGGTTTTCCGGGAATTTTTGCTCCATTGAAATACATGGAGAATTTTTCGTTCAGAAGTTCACAGTTAAACTCCTTCTACAATTTTTCACCTATTTTAACCGTTCGACTATGAAAATGTTCAGCTCTTTCATCTTATTCTAGCTATGAAATTTTGGTCCTTCAAATCTTTGAACTTTTCCAGATATTCCCGGATATTCCCAGATTTTCCAATGTTTTTGCTCCATTAGCCACACCTTTGCTTCTTTAAACAATTGTAACTTTAACATTCTTTTGGCTAGAGACACCGTTCAAATATTGAAATGTTCACAAGGTTTTGGACTTCAACATAAGGCTCAAAATTATTATGGGATGGCAACACCACCTACAGTTTGGCGGCCATTTTGTGCCAAAATGTGAGGCAATTTTAAACTTCTTCAAACTTTCACCTATTTTTACCATTCTACTATTACAATGTTCAACCCTTTCAGCTTATTCCTTTCAGCTATGACTTTTGGTCCTTCAAATCCTTGAACTTTTCCAGATATTCCCGGATATTCCCAGATTTTCCAATCTTTTTGCTCCATTGGCCACACCTTTGCTTCTTTAAACAATTGTAACTTTAACATTCTTTTGGCTAGAGACACCGTTCAAATATTGAAATGTTCACAAGGTTTTGGACTTCAACATAAAGTTCAAAATTATTATGGGATGGCAACACCACCTACAGTTTGGCGGCCATTTTGTGCCAAAATGTGAGGCAGTTTTAAACTTCTTCAAACTTTCACGTATTTTAATCCTTCTACTATTACAATGTTCAACCCTTTCAGCTTATTCCTTTCAGCTACGACTTTTAGTCTTTCAAATCTTTGAACTTTTCAAGATATTCCAAGATTTTCCAGGATTTTCCAAGATTTTTGCTTCATTTAAATACATGGAGAATCCTTGAAAACCTTTGTTGCTTTCAAGCATTATAACTTTAACAAGCTTTCAGCTAGAGGCACCGTTCAAACATTGAAATGCTCACAAGGCTTTGGACTTCAACATACGTTTTGAAATTATTATGGGATGGCAACACAACCTACTGTTTGATGGGCATTTTTTGACAAAATCTGAAGCAAATGTTGCAATAAACTTCATCCATGGCTGGAACTGAACATATTGAAATTCACTGGATCTGGACATATAAGGAATGTGGGCGTGGTTAGCAAACAAAGCTCGTTGCTAAGGACGTCCAAAAGTTTACTTTTTCCGATTCATCTGAAACCGACGTTGATTTGTTCCTCATCTCCAGGCGACCCAAACATAAAATGGTTGCTATGGAGATAAAATTAATAGAAAAGCCGCCATTTTGAAAAAAGTGGATTTTCTGTCAACTTAGAACATGTAGCTTTTACCAATATGATACTCTCCAACAATGTGTTTTTTGGAGTCAGTTGATGATGCTGATTCCAATGCTAGCACTTTTAGCCAAATTAGCAATATCTTTACATTTTCAACAGTTCAGCCATTTTTTCAACAATTTCAGCTTTAATGCTTAACTCCTTCTACAAACTTTGACCTATTTTAGCCATTCTACTATTACAATGTTCAACTTTTTCATTTACTCCCTGCTAGGACTTTTGCAACTTTAACCTTTCAAGGTTTTTCCAGTACAGTTAAGCCATTTCTTCAGCTAATTCAGCTTTCATTCAGCAGTACAGCATTCAACCCTGCATTTTCTTCTGGAAATGCAGCTCCTTCTAGTGTTACATTTGTTTTCCTCTTATGCTATCTTCCGCCGTTTTTCGGCACTTAACTCCTTCTACAATTTTTAACCGATTTTTACCGTTCAACTTTTAAAATGTTCATCTCTTTCATCTTATTTCTGCTATGACTTATGGTTTTTCAAATCCTTTTACTTTTTAAGATATTCCAGGTTTTCCGGGAATTTTTGCTCCATTGAAATACATGGAGAATTTTTCGTTCAGAAGTTCACAGTTAAACTCCTTCTACAATTTTTCACCTATTTTAACCGTTCGACTATGAAAATGTTCAGCTCTTTCATCTTATTCTAGCTATGACATTTTGGTCCTTCAAATCCCTGAACTTTTCCATTTATTCCCGGATATTCCTGGATTTTCCAATCTTTTTGCTCCATTGGCCACACCTTTGCTTCTTTAAACAATTGTAACTTTAACATTCTTTTGGCTAGAGACACCGTTCAAATATTGAAATGTTCACAAGGTTTTGGACTTCAACATAAGGCTCAAAATTATTATGGGATGGCAACACCACCTACAGTTTGGCGGCCATTTTGTGCCAAAATGTGAGGCAATTTTAAACTTCTTCAAACTTTCACCTATTTTAACCATTCTACTATTACAATGTTCAACCCTTTCATCTTATTCCTTTCAGCTATGACTTTTGGTCCTTCAAATCTTTGAACTTTTCCAGATATTCCCGGAGATTCCCAGATTTTCCAATGTTTTTGCTCCATTGGCCACACCTTTGCTTCTTTAAAAAATTGTAACTTTAACATTCTTTTGGCTAGAGACACCGTTCAAATATTGAAATGTTCACAAGGTTTTGGACTTCAACATAAGGTTCAAAATTATTATGGGATGGCAACACCACCTACAGTTTGGCGGCCATTTTGTGCCAAAATGTGAGGCAATTTTAAACTTCTTCAAACTTTCACGTATTTTAATCCTTCTACTATTACAATGTTCAACCTTTTCAGCTTATTCCTTTCAGCTACGACTTTTAGTCTTTCAAATCTTTGAACTTTTCAAGATATTCAAAGATTTTCCAGGATTTTCCAAGATTTTTGCTTCATTTAAATACATGGAGAATCCTTGAAAACCTTTGTTGCTTTCAAGCATTATAACTTTAACATGCTTTCAGCTAGAGGCACCGTTCAAACATTGAAATGCTCACAAGGCTTTGGACTTCAACATACGTTTTGAAATTATTATGGGATGGCAACACAACCTACTGTTTGGTGGGCATTTTCTGACAAAATCTGAAGCAAATATTGCAATAAACTTCATCCATGGCTGGAACTGAACATATTGAAATTCACTGGATCTGGACATATAAGGAATGTGGGCGTGGTTAGCCAACAAACTTCGTTGCTAAGGACGTCCAAAAGTTTACTTTTACCGATTCATCTAAAACCGAAGTTGATTTGTTCCTCATCTCCAGGCGACCCAAACATAAAATGGTTGCTATGGAGATGAAATCAATACAAAAGCCGCCATTTTGAAAAGAGTGGATTTTCTATCAACTTAGAAAATGTAGCTTTTACCAATATGATACTCTCAAACAACGTTTTTTTCGAGTCAGTTGATGATGCTGATTCCAATGCTAGCACTTTTAGCCATTTTAGCAACATCTTCAAATTTTCAACAGTACATGCACTTTTTCAACAATTTCAGCTTTCATGCTTAACTCCTTCTACAAATTATGACCTATTTTAGCAATTCTACTATTACAATGTTCAACTTTTTCAGCTTATTCCCGCTATGACTTTTTTTTCCCCAAATTTTTGAACTTTTAAAGATATTCGAGGATTTTTACTTCAATAAAATACATGGGAAATCTTATCGCTTAACTTCTTATACAGTTTTTTACCCACTTTTACCATTCTACTTTTAAAATGTTGAACTCTTCCAGCTCTGTTCAGCCATTTCTTTAGCAAATTCAGCTTTCATTCAGCAATACAGCATTCAACCCTGCATTTTCTTCTGGAAATGCAGCTCCTTCTAGTTTATTATTATCGTATCTTATAGTATCTTCCGCCGTTTTTTGGCGCTTAACTACTTCTACAATTTTTAACCCATTTTAACCATTCAACTTTTAAAATGTTCAGCTCTTTCATATTATTTCTGCTATGACTTTTGGTTTTTCAAATCCTTTTACTTTTTAAGATATTCCAGGTTTTCCGGGAATTTTTGTTCCATTGAAATACATGGAGAATTTTTCGTTCAGAAGTTCACAGTTAAACTCCTTCTACAATTTTTCACCTATTTTAACCGTTCGACTATGAAAATGTTCAGCTCTTTCATCTTATTCTAGCTATGACATTTTGGTCCTTCAAATCTTTGAACTTTTCCAGATATTCCCGGATATTCCCAGATTTTCCAATGTTTTTGCTCCATTAGCCACACCTTTGCTTCTTTAAACAATTGTAACTTTAACATTCTTTTGGCTAGAGACACCGTTCAAATATTGAAATGTTCACAAGGTTTTGGACTTCAACATAAGGCTCAAAATTATTATGGGATGGCAACACCACCTACAGTTTGGCGGCCATTTTGTGCCAAAATGTGAGGCAATTTTAAACTTCTTCAAACTTTCACCTATTTTTACCATTCTACTATTACAATGTTCAACCCTTTCAGCTTATTCCTTTCAGCTATGACTTTTGGTCCTTCAAATCCTTGAACTTTTCCAGATATTCCCGGATATTCCCAGATTTTCCAATCTTTTTGCTCCATTGGCCACACCTTTGCTTCTTTAAACAATTGTAACTTTAACATTCTTTTGGCTAGAGACACCGTTCAAATATTGAAATGTTCACAAGGTTTTGGACTTCAACATAAGGTTCAAAATTATTATGGGATGGCAACACCACCTACAGTTTGGCGGCCATTTTGTGCCAAAATGTGAGGCAGTTTTAAACTTCTTCAAACTTTCACGTATTTTAATCCTTCTACTATTACAATGTTCAACCCTTTCAGCTTATTCCTTTCAGCTACGACTTTTAGTCTTTCAAATCTTTGAACTTTTCAAGATATTCCAAGATTTTCCAGGATTTTCCAAGATTTTTGCTTCATTTAAATACATGGAGAATCCTTGAAAACCTTTGTTGCTTTCAAGCATTATAACTTTAACAAGCTTTCAGCTAGAGGCACCGTTCAAACATTGAAATGCTCACAAGGCTTTGGACTTCAACATACGTTTTGAAATTATTATGGGATGGCAACACAACCTACTGTTTGGTGGGCATTTTTTGACAAAATCTGAAGCAAATGTTGCAATAAACTTCATCCATGGCTGGAACTGAACATATTGAAATTCACTGGATCTGGACATATAAGGAATGTGGGCGTGGTTAGCAAACAAAGCTCGTTGCTAAGGACGTCCAAAAGTTTACTTTTTCCGATTCATCTGAAACCGACGTTGATTTGTTCCTCATCTCCAGGCGACCCAAACATAAAATGGTTGCTATGGAGATAAAATCAATAGAAAAGCCGCCATTTTGAAAAGAGTGGATTTTCTATCAACTTAGAACATGTAGCTTTTACCAATATAATATTCTCAAACAACGTGTTTTTTTGAGTCAGTTGATGATGCTGATTCCAATGCTAGCACTTTTAGCCATTTTAGCAACATCTTCAAATTTTCAACAATTCAGCCATTTTTTCAACAATTTCAGCTTTCATGCTTAAGTCCTACAAATTTTGACCTATTTCAGCCATTCTACTATTACAATCTTCAACTTTTTCAGCTTATTCCTGCTAGGACTTTTGCACCTTTAACTTTTCATGGTTCTTCCAGTACAGTTCAGCCATTTCTTCAGCTAATTCAGCTTTCATTCAGCAGTACAGCATTCAACCCTGCATTTGCTTCTGGAAATGCAGCTCCTTCTAGTTGGTTGAATGCTGTAAAGCATTCAACCCTTTGTTTTCCTGTTTCTCTTTATTTATTATTATTATTATAGTATCTTCCGCCGTTTTTTGGCGTTTAACTCCTTCTACAATTTTTAACCTATTTTAACCATTCTACTTTTAAAATTTTCAGCTCTTTTACCTTTTTTCTGCTATGACTTTTGGTTTTTCAAATCCTTTTACTTTTTAAGATATTCCAGGTTTTCCGGGAATTTTTGCTCCATTGAAATACATGGAGAATTTTTCGTTCAGAAGTTCACAGTTAAACTCCTTCTACAATTTTTCACCTATTTTAACCGTTCGACTATGAAAATGTTCAGCTCTTTCATCTTATTCTAGCTATGACATTTTGGTCCTTCAAATCCCTGAACTTTTCCATTTATTCCCGGATATTCCTGGATTTTCCAATCTTTTTGCTCCATTGGCCACACCTTTGCTTCTTTAAACAATTGTAACTTTAACATTCTTTTGGCTAGAGACACCGTTCAAATATTGAAATGTTCACAAGGTTTTGGACTTCAACATAAGGTTGAAAAATTATTATGGGATGGCAACACCACCTACAGTTTGGCGGCCATTTTGTGCCAAAATGTGAGGCAATTTTAAACTTCTTCAAACTTTCACCTATTTTTACCATTCTACTATTACAATGTTCAACCCTTTCATCTTATTCCTTTCAGCTATGACTTTTGGTCCTTCAAATCTTTGAACTTTTCCAGATATTCCCGGATATTCCCAGATTTTCCAATGTTTTTGCTCCATTGGCCACACCTTTGCTTCTTTAAACAATTGTAACTTTAACATTCTTTTGGCTAGAGACACCGTTCAAATATTGAAATGTTCACAAGGTTTTGGACTTCAACATAAAGTTCAAAATTATTATGGGATGGCAACACCACCTACAGTTTGGCAGCCATTTTGTGCCAAAATGTGAGGCAATTTTAAACTTCTTCAAACTTTCACGTATTTTAATCCTTCTACTATTACAATGTTCAACCCTTTCAGCTTATTCCTTTCAGCTACGACTTTTAGTCTTTCAAATCTTTGAACTTTTCAAGATATTCCAAGATTTTCCAGGATTTTCCAAGATTTTTGCTTCATTTAAATACATGGAGAATCCTTGAAAACCTTTGTTGCTTTCAAGCATTATAACTTTAACAAGCTTTCAGCTAGAGGCACCGTTCAAACATTGAAATGCTCACAAGGCTTTGGACTTCAACATACGTTTTGAAATTATTATGGGATGGCAACACAACCTACTGTTTGGTGGGCATTTTTTGACAAAATCTGAAGCAAATGTTGCAATAAACTTCATCCATGGCTGGAACTGAACATATTGAAATTCACTGGATCTGGACATATAAGGAATGTGGGCGTGGTTAGCAAACAAACTTCGTTGCTAAGGACGTCCAAAGGTTTACTTTTTCCGATTTGTCTGAAACTGACGTCGATTTGTTCGTCATCCCCAGGCGACCGAAACATAAAATGGTTGCTATGGAGATAAAATCAATAGGAAAGCCGCCATTTTGGAAAAAGTGGATTTTCTGTCAACTTAGAACATGTAGCTTTTAACAATATGATACTCTCAAACAAAGTGCTTTTTTGAGTCAGTTGATGATGCTGATTCCAATGCTAGCACTTTTAACCATTTTAGCAACATCTTCAAATTTTCAACAGTCCAGTCATTTTTGTATCAACTTAAGCTTTCATGCTTAACTCCTTCTACATTTTTTGACCTATTTTAGCCATTCTACTATTACAATGTTCAACTTTTTCCTGCTATGATTTTTTTTTAAATCTTTTAACTTTTAAAGATATTCCGGGATTTCCCAGGATTTTTGCTTCATTAAAATACATAGGAAATCTTTTTTTTAACTTCTTTCACAGTTTTTTACCTACTTTAACCATTCTACTTTTAAAATGTTGAGCTCTTTCAGCTCTGTTCAGCCATTTCTTCAGCAAATTCAGCTTTCATTCAGCATTATAGCATTCAACCCTGCATTTTCTTCTGGAAATGCAGCTCCTTCTAGTGTTACATTTGTTTTCCTCTTATGCTATCTTCCGCCGTTTTTCGGCACTTAACTCCTTCTACAATTTTTAACCGATTTTTACCGTTCAACTTTTAAAATGTTCATCTCTTTCATCTTATTTCTGCTATGACTTATGGTTTTTCAAATCCTTTTACTTTTTAAGATATTCCAGGTTTTCCGGGAATTTTTGCTCCATTGAAATACATGGAGAATTTTTCGTTCAGAAGTTCACAGTTAAACTCCTTCTACAATTTTTCACCTATTTTAACCGTTCGACTATGAAAATGTTCAGCTCTTTCATCTTATTCTAGCTATGACATTTTGGTCCTTCAAATCCCTGAACTTTTCCATTTATTCCCGGATATTCCTGGATTTTCCAATCTTTTTGCTCCATTGGCCACACCTTTGCTTCTTTAAACAATTGTAACTTTAACATTCTTTTGGCTAGAGACACCGTTCAAATATTGAAATGTTCACAAGGTTTTGGACTTCAACATAAGGCTCAAAATTATTATGGGATGGCAACACCACCTACAGTTTGGCGGCCATTTTGTGCCAAAATGTGAGGCAATTTTAAACTTCTTCAAACTTTCACCTATTTTAACCATTCTACTATTACAATGTTCAACCCTTTCATCTTATTCCTTTCAGCTATGACTTTTGGTCCTTCAAATCTTTGAACTTTTCCAGATATTCCCGGAGATTCCCAGATTTTCCAATGTTTTTGCTCCATTGGCCACACCTTTGCTTCTTTAAAAAATTGTAACTTTAACATTCTTTTGGCTAGAGACACCGTTCAAATATTGAAATGTTCACAAGGTTTTGGACTTCAACATAAGGTTCAAAATTATTATGGGATGGCAACACCACCTACAGTTTGGCGGCCATTTTGTGCCAAAATGTGAGGCAATTTTAAACTTCTTCAAACTTTCACGTATTTTAATCCTTCTACTATTACAATGTTCAACCTTTTCAGCTTATTCCTTTCAGCTACGACTTTTAGTCTTTCAAATCTTTGAACTTTTCAAGATATTCAAAGATTTTCCAGGATTTTCCAAGATTTTTGCTTCATTTAAATACATGGAGAATCCTTGAAAACCTTTGTTGCTTTCAAGCATTATAACTTTAACATGCTTTCAGCTAGAGGCACCGTTCAAACATTGAAATGCTCACAAGGCTTTGGACTTCAACATACGTTTTGAAATTATTATGGGATGGCAACACAACCTACTGTTTGGTGGGCATTTTCTGACAAAATCTGAAGCAAATATTGCAATAAACTTCATCCATGGCTGGAACTGAACATATTGAAATTCACTGGATCTGGACATATAAGGAATGTGGGCGTGGTTAGCCAACAAACTTCGTTGCTAAGGACGTCCAAAAGTTTACTTTTACCGATTCATCTAAAACCGAAGTTGATTTGTTCCTCATCTCCAGGCGACCCAAACATAAAATGGTTGCTATGGAGATGAAATCAATACAAAAGCCGCCATTTTGAAAAGAGTGGATTTTCTATCAACTTAGAAAATGTAGCTTTTACCAATATGATACTCTCAAACAACGTTTTTTTCGAGTCAGTTGATGATGCTGATTCCAATGCTAGCACTTTTAGCCATTTTAGCAACATCTTCAAATTTTCAACAGTACATGCACTTTTTCAACAATTTCAGCTTTCATGCTTAACTCCTTCTACAAATTATGACCTATTTTAGCAATTCTACTATTACAATGTTCAACTTTTTCAGCTTATTCCCGCTATGACTTTTTTTTCCCCAAATTTTTGAACTTTTAAAGATATTCGAGGATTTTTACTTCAATAAAATACATGGGAAATCTTATCGCTTAACTTCTTATACAGTTTTTTACCCACTTTTACCATTCTACTTTTAAAATGTTGAACTCTTCCAGCTCTGTTCAGCCATTTCTTTAGCAAATTCAGCTTTCATTCAGCAATACAGCATTCAACCCTGCATTTTCTTCTGGAAATGCAGCTCCTTCTAGTTTATTATTATCGTATCTTATAGTATCTTCCGCCGTTTTTTGGCGCTTAACTACTTCTACAATTTTTAACCCATTTTAACCATTCAACTTTTAAAATGTTCAGCTCTTTCATATTATTTCTGCTATGACTTTTGGTTTTTCAAATCCTTTTACTTTTTAAGATATTCCAGGTTTTCCGGGAATTTTTGTTCCATTGAAATACATGGAGAATTTTTCGTTCAGAAGTTCACAGTTAAACTCCTTCTACAATTTTTCACCTATTTTAACCGTTCGACTATGAAAATGTTCAGCTCTTTCATCTTATTCTAGCTATGACATTTTGGTCCTTCAAATCTTTGAACTTTTCCAGATATTCCCGGATATTCCCAGATTTTCCAATGTTTTTGCTCCATTGGCCACACCTTTGCTTCTTTAAGCAATTGTAACTTTAACATTCTTTTGGCTAGAGACACCGTTCAAATATTGAAATGTTCACAAGGTTTTGGACTTCAACATAAGGTTCAAAATTATTATGGGATGGCAACACCACCTACAGTTTGGCGGCCATTTTGTGCCAAAATGTGAGGCAATTTTAAACTTCTTCAAACTTTCACGTATTTTAATCCTTCTACTATTACAATGTTCAACCCTTTCAGCTTATTCCTTTCAGCTATGACTTTTGGTCCTTCAAATCATTGAACTTTTCCAGATATTCCCGGATATTCCCAGATTTTCCAATCTTTTTGCTCCATTGGCCACACCTTTGCTTCTTTAAACAATTGTAACTTTAACATTCTTTTGGCTAGAGACACCGTTCAAATATTGAAATGTTCACAAGGTTTTGGACTTCAACATAAGGTTTAAAAATTATTATGGGATGGCAACACCACCTACAGTTTGGCGGCCATTTTGTGCCAAAATGTGAGGCAATTTTAAACTTCTTCAAACTTTCACCTATTTTTACCATTCTACTATTACAATGTTCAACCCTTTCAGCTTATTCCTTGCAGCTATGACTTTTGGTCCTTTAAATCTTTGAACTTTTCCAGATATTCCCGGATATTCCCAGATTTTCCAATGTTTTTGCTCCATTGGCCACACCTTTGCTTCTTTAAACAATTGTAACTTTAACATTCTTTTGGCCAGAGACACCGTTCAAATATTGAAATGTTCACAAGGTTTTGGACTTCAACATAAGGTTCAAAATTATTATGGGATGGCAACACCACCTACAGTTTGGCAGCCATTTTGTGCCAAAATGTGAGGCAATTTTAAACTTCTTCAAACTTTCACGTATTTTAATCCTTCTACTATTACAATGTTCAACCCTTTCAGCTTATTCCTTTCAGCTACTACTTTTAGTCTTTCAAATCTTTGAACTTTTCAAGATATTCCAAGATTTTCCAGGATTTTCCAAGATTTTTGCTTCATTTAAATACATGGAGAATCCTTGAAAACCTTTGTTGCTTTCAAGCATTATAACTTTAACATGCTTTCAGCTAGAGGCACCGTTCAAACATTGAAATGCTCACAAGGCTTTGGATTTCAACATACGTTTTGAAATTATTATGGGATGGCAACACAACCTACTGTTTGGTGGGCATTTTTTGACAAAATCTGAAGCAAATGTTGCAATAAATTTCATCCATGGCTGGAACTGAACATATTGAAATTCACTGGATCTGGACATATAAGGAATGTGGGCGTGGTTAGCAAACAAAGCTCGTTGCTAAGGACGTCCAAAAATTTACTTTTTCCGATTCATCTGAAACCGACGTGGATTTGTTCCTCATCTCCAGGCGACCCAAACATAAAATGGTTGCTATGGAGATAAAACCAATAGAAAAGCCGCCATTTTGAAAAGAGTGGATTTTCTATCAACTTAGAACATGTAGCTTTTACCAATATAATACTCTCAAACAACGTGTTTTTTGGAGTCAGTTGATGATGCTGATTGCAATGCTAGTACTTTTAGCCATTTTAGCAACATTTTCAAATTTTCAACAATTCAGCCATTTTTTCAACAATTTCAGCTTTCATGCTTAAGTCCTACAAATTTTGACCTATTTCAGCCATTCTACTATTACAATGTTCAACTTTTTCAGCTTATTCCTGCTAGGACTTTTGCACCTTTAACTTTTCATGGTTCTTCCAGTACAGTTCAGCCATTTCTTCAGCTAATTCAGCTTTCATTCAGCAGTACAGCATTCAACCCTGCATTTTCTTCTGGAAATGCAGCTCCTTCTAGTTGGTTGAATGCTGTAAAGCATTCAACCCTTTGTTTTCCTGTTTCTCTTTATTGGTTGAATGCTGTAAAGCATTCAACCCTTTGTTTTCCTGTTTCTCTTTATTTATTATTATTATTATTATTATAGTATCTTCCGCCGTTTTTTGGCGTTTAACTACTTCTACAATTTTTAACCTATTTTAACCATTCTACTATTAAAATGTTCATCTCTTTCATCTTATTTCTGCTATGACTTTTGGTTTTTCAAATCCTTTTACTTTTTAAGATATTCCAGGTTTTCCGGGAATTTTTGCTCCATTGAAATACATGGAGAATTTTTCGTGCAGAAGTTCACAGTTAAACTCCTTCTACAATTTTTCACCTATTTTAACCGTTCGACTATGAAAATGTTCAGCTCTTTCATCTTATTCTAGCTATGACATTTTGTCCTTCAAATCCTTGAATTTTTCCAGATATTCCCGGATATTCCCGGATTTTCCAATTATTTTGCTCCATTGACCACACCTTTGCTTTTTTAAACAATTGTAACTTTAACATTCTTTAGGCTAGAGACACCGTTCAAACATTTAAATGTTCACAAGGCTTTGGACTTCAACATAAGGCTCAAAATTATTATGGGATGGCAACACCACCTACAGTTTGGCGGCCATTTTGTGCCAAAATGTGAGGCAATTTTAAACTTCTTCAAACTTTCACCTATTTTTACCATTCTACTATTACAATGTTCAACCCTTTCATCTTATTCCTTTCAGCTATGACTTTTGGTCCTTCAAATCTTTGAACTTTTCCAGATATTCCCGGATATTCCCAGATTTTCCAATCTTTTTGCTCCATTGGCCACACCTTTGCTTCTTTAAACAATTGTAACTTTAACATTCTTTTGGCTAGAGACACCGTTCAAATATTGAAATTTTCACAAGGTTTTGGACTTCAACATAAGGTTTAAAAATTATTATGGGATGGCAACACCACCTACAGTTTGGCGGCCATTTTGTGCCAAAATGTGAGGCAATTTTAAACTTCTTCAAACTTTCACCTATTTTTACCATTCTACTATTACAATGTTTAACCTTTTCATCTTATTCCTTTCAGCTATGACTTTTGGTCCTTCAAATCTTAGAACTTTTCCAGATATTCCCGGATATTCCCAGATTTTCCAATCTTTTTGCTCCATTGGCCACACCTTTGCTTCTTTAAACAATTGTAACTTTAACATTCTTTTGGCCAGAGACACCGTTCAAATATTGAAATGTTCACAAGGTTTTGGACTTCAACATAAGGTTCAAAATTATTATGGGATGGCAACACCACCTACAGTTTGGCGGCCATTTTGTGCCAAAATGTGAGGCAATTTTAAACTTCTTCAAACTTTCACCTATTTTAATCCTTCTACTATTACAATGTTCAACCCTTTCAGCTTATTCCTTTCAGCTACGACTTTTAGTCTTTCAAGTCTTTGAACTTTTCAAGATATTCCAAGATTTTCCAGGATTTTCCAAGATTTTTGCTTCATTTAAATACATGGAGAATCTTTGAAAACCTTTGTTGCTTTCAAGCATTACAACTTTAACATGCTTTCAGCTAGAGGCACCGTTCAAACATTGAAATGCTCACAAGGCTTTGGACTTCAACATACGTTTTGAAATTATTATGGGATGGCAACACAACCTACTGTTTGGTGGGCATTTTTTGACAAAGTCTGAAGCAAATGTTGCAATAAATTTCATCCATGGCTGGAACTGAACATATTGAAATTCACTGGATCTGGACATATAAGGAATGTGGGCGTGGTTAGCAAACAAAGCTCGTTGCTAAGGACGTCCAAAAATTTACTTTTTCCGATTCATCTGAAACCGACGTTGATTTGTTCCTCATCTCCAGGCGACCCAAACATAAAATGGTTGCTATGGAGATAAAATCAATAGAAAAGCCGCCATTTTGAAAAGAGTGGATTTTCTATCAACTTATAACATGTAGCTTTTACCAATATAATACTCTCAAACAACGTGTTTTTTGGAGTCAGTTGATGATGCTGATTCCAATGCTAGTACTTTTAGCCATTTTAGCAACATCTTCAAATTTTCAACAATTCAGCCATTTTTTCAACAATTTCAGCTTTCATGCTTAAGTCCTACAAATTTTGACCTATTTCAGCCATTCTACTATTACAATGTTCAACTTTTTCAGCTTATTCCTGCTAGGACTTTTGCACCTTTAACTTTTCATGGTTCTTCCAGTACAGTTCAGCCATTTCTTCAGCTAATTCAGCTTTCATTCAGCAGTACAGCATTCAACCCTGCATTTTCTTCTGGAAATGCAGCTCCTTCTAGTTGGTTGAATGCTGTAAAGCATTCAACCCTTTGTTTTTCTGTTTCTCTTTATTTATTATTATTATTATAGTATCTTCCGCCGTTTTTAGGCGTTTAACTACTTCTACAATTTTTAACCTATTTTAACCATTCTACTATTAAAATGTTCATCTCTTTCATCTTATTTCTGCTATGACTTTTGGTTTTTCAAATCCTTTTACTTTTTAAGATATTCCAGGTTTTCCGGGAATTTTTGCTCCATTGAAATACATGGAGAATTTTTCGTTCAGAAGTTCACAGTTAAACTCCTTCTACAATTTTTCACCTATTTTAACCGTTCGACTATGAAAATGTTCAGCTCTTTCATCTTATTCAAGCTATGACATTTTGGTCCTTCAAATCCCTGAACTTTTCCATTTATTCCCGGATATTCCTGAATTTTCCAATCTTTTTGCTCCATTGGCCACACCTTTGCTTCTTTAAACAATTGTAACTTTAACATTCTTTTGGCTAGAGACACCGCTCAAATATTGAAATGTTCACAAGGTTTTGGACTTCAACATAAGGTTCAAAATTATTATGGGATGGCAACACCACCTACAGTTTGGCGGCCATTTTGTGCCAAAATGTGAGGCAATTTTAAACTTCTTCAAACTTTCACCTATTTTTACCATTCTACTATTACAATGTTCAACCCTTTCATCTTATTCCTTTCAGCTATGACTTTTGGTCCTTCAAATCCTTGAACTTTTCCAGATATTCCCGGATATTCCCAGATTTTCCAATGTTTTTGCTCCATTGGCCACGCCTTTGCTTCTTTAAACAATTGTAACTTTAACATTCTTTTGGCTAGAGACACCGTTCAAATATTGAAATGTTCACAAGGTTTTGGACTTCAACATAAGGTTCAAAATTATTATGGGATGGCAACACCACCTACAGTTTGGCGGCCATTTTGTGCCAAAATGTGAGGCAATTTTAAACTTCTTCAAACTTTCACCTATTTTTACCATTCTACTATTACAATGTTCAACCTTTTCAGCTTATTCCTTTCAGCTATGACTTTTGGTCCTTCAAATCCTTGAACTTTTCCAGATATTCCCGGATATTCCCAGATTTTCCAATCTTTTGCTCCATTGGCCACACCTTTGCTTCTTTAAACAATTGTAACTTTAACATTCTTTTGGCTAGAGACACCGTTCAAATATTGAAATGTTCACAAGGTTTTGGACTTCAACATAAGGTTTGAAAATTATTATGGGATGGCAACACCACCTACAGTTTGGCGGCCATTTTGTGCCAAAATGTGAGGCAATTTTAAACTTCTTCAAACTTTCACCTATTTTTACCATTCTACTATTACAATGTTCAACCTTTTCAGCTTATTCCTTTCAGCTATGACTTTTGGTCCTTCAAATCCTTGAACTTTTCCAGATATTCCCGGATATTCCCAGATTTTCCAATCTTTTTGCTCCTTTGGCCACACCTTTGCTTCTTTAAACAATTGTAACTTTAACATTCTTTTGGCTAGAGACACCGTTCAAATATTGAAATGTTCACAAGGTTTTGGACTTCAACATAAGGTTTAAAAATTATTATGGGATGGCAACACCACCTACAGTTTGGCGGCCATTTTGTGCCAAAATGTGAGGCAATTTTAAACTTCTTCAAACTTTCACCTATTTTTACCATTCTACTATTACAATGTTCAACCCTTTCAGCTTATTCCTTTCAGCTATGACTTTTGGTCCTTCAAATCCTTGAACTTTTCCAGATATTCCCGGATATTCCCAGATTTTCCAATCTTTTTGCTCCATTGGCCACACCTTTGCTTCTTTAAACAATTGTAACTTTAACATTCTTTTGGCTAGAGACACCGTTCAAATATTGAAATGTTCACAAGGTTTTGGACTTCAACATAAGGTTCAAAATTATTATGGGATGGCAACACCACCTACAGTTTGGCGGCCATTTTGTGCCAAAATGTGAGGCAATTTTAAACTTCTTCAAACTTTCACCTATTTTTACCATTCTACTATTACAATGTTCAACCTTTTCAGCTTATTCCTTTCAGCTATGACTTTTGGTCCTTCAAATCCTTGAACTTTTCCAGATATTCCCGGATATTCCCAGATTTTCCAATCTTTTTGCTCCATTGGCCACACCTTTGCTTCTTTAAACAATTGTAACTTTAACATTCTTTTGGCTAGAGACACCGTTCAAATATTGAAATGTTCACAAGGTTTTGGACTTCAACATAAGGTTTGAAAATTATTATGGGATGGCAACACCACCTACAGTTTGGCGGCCATTTTGTGCCAAAATGTGAGGCAATTTTAAACTTCTTCAAACTTTCACCTATTTTTACCATTCTACTATTACAATGTTCAACCTTTTCAGCTTATTCCTTTCAGCTATGACTTTTGGTCCTTCAAATCCTTGAACTTTTCCAGATATTCCCGGATATTCCCAGATTTTCCAATCTTTTCGCTCCATTGGCCACACCTTTGCTTCTTTAAACAATTGTAACTTTAACATTCTTTTGGCTAGAGACACCGTTCAAATATTGAAATGTTCACAAGGTTTTGGACTTCAACATAAAGTTCAAAATTATTATGGGATGGCAACACCACCTACAGTTTGGCAGCCATTTTGTGCCAAAATGTGAGGCAATTTTAAACTTCTTCAAACTTTCACCTATTTTTACCATTCTACTATTACAATGTTCAACCCTTTCATTTTATTCCTTTCAGCTATGACTTTTGGTCCTTCAAATCTTTGAACTTTTCCAGATATTCCCGGATATTCCCAGATTTTCCAATGTTTTTGCTCCATTGGCCACACCTTTGCTTCTTTAAACAATTGTAACTTTAACATTCTTTTGGCTAGAGACACCGTTCAAATATTGAAATGTTCACAAGGTTTTGGACTTCAACATAAGGTTCAAAATTATTATGGGATGGCAACACCACCTACAGTTTGGTGGCCATTTTGTGCCAAAATGTGAGGCAATTTTAAACTTCTTCAAACTTTCACGTATTTTAATCCTTCTACTATTACAATGTTCAACCCTTTCAGCTTATTCCTTTCAGCTACGACTTTTAGTCTTTCAAATCTTTGAACTTTTCAAGATATTCCAAGATTTTCCAGGATTTTTGCTCCATTAAAATGCATAGGGAATTCTTGTGCTTAACCTCTTTTACAGGTTTTTACTTTTTTTAACCATTTTACTTTTAAAATGTTGATCTCTTTCAGCTCAGTTCAGCCATTTATTTTACACATTAAGCTTTCTTTCAGCAATACAGCATTCAACCCTGCATTTTCTTCTGGAAATGCAGCTCCTTCTAGTTGGTTGAATGCTGTAAAGCATTCAACCCTTTGTTTTCCTGTTTCTCTTTATTTATTATTGGTTGAATGCTGTAAAGCATTCAACCCTTTGTTTTTCTGTTTCTCTTTATTTATTATTATTATTATTATTATAGTATCTTCCGCCGTTTTTTGGCGTTTAACTACTTCTACAATTTTTTTTTTTTTCAAGATATTCCAAGATTTTCCAGGATTTTCCAAGATTTTTGCTTCATTTAAATACATGGAGAATCCTTGAAAACCTTTGTTGCTTTCAAGCATTATAACTTTAACAAGCTTTCAGCTAGAGGCACCGTTCAAACATTGAAATGCTCACAAGGCTTTGGACTTCAACATACGTTTTGAAATTATTATGGGATGGCAACACAACCTACTGTTTGGTGGGCATTTTTTGACAAAATCTGAAGCAAATGTTGCAATAAACTTCATCCATGGCTGGAACTGAACATATTGAAATTCACTGGATCTGGACATATAAGGAATGTGGGCGTTGTTAGCAAACAAAGCTCGTTGCTAAGGACGTCCAAAAGTTTACTTTTTCCGATTCATCTGAAACCGACGTTGATTTGTTCCTCATCTCCAGGCGACCCAAACATAAAATGGTTGCTATGGAGATAAAATCAATAGAAAAGCCGCCATTTTGAAGAGTGGATTTTCTATCAACTTAGAACATGTAGCTTTTACCAATATAATACTCTCAAACAACGTGTTTTTTGGAGTCAGTTGATGATGCTGATTCCAATGCTAGTACTTTTAGCCATTTTAGCAACATCTTCAAATTTTCAACAATTCAGCCATTTTTTCAACAATTTCAGCTTTCATGCTTAAGTCCTACAAATTTTGACCTATTTCAGCCATTCTACTGTTACAATGTTCAACTTTTTCAGCTTATTCCTGCTAGGACTTTTGCACCTTTAACTTTTCATGGTTCTTCCAGTAAAGTTCAGCCATTTCTTCAGCTAATTCAGCTTTCATTCAGCAGTACAGCATTCAACCCTGCATTTTCTTCTGGAAATGCAGCTCCTTCTAGTGTTACATTTGTTTTCCTCTTATGCTATCTTCCACCGTTTTTCGGCACTTAACTCCTTCTACAATTTTTAACCTATTAAAAGCGTTCAACTTTTAAAATGTTTAGCTCTTTCAGCTTATTACTGCTATGACTTTTGGTTTTTCAAATCCTTGTACTTTTTAAGATATTCAAGTTTTTCCGGGAATTTCTGCCCTATCAAAATGCATTGGGAAGTTATATACGGGCCTTATTAATTTATACCGGCTGAATAGTGTCATCACAAAAGCGTTAGCTCAGCGGCTAAGTAAGTGGGTTTATAATACTGAGGTTCTGAGTTCAAATCTGGCATTTGACTTTTTCTGCATGGTTTTTTACCTTGCCTTTCTTGATAGAATTCAGTTCGACTAACTCAATTATATTTCGTTAAATGGAAGAATTTTCTTTCAGGTGGGGTTACTCATAAGCTTTGACTTTTTATCCTTTTACTTTTCAAGATTTTCCAGGACAGTGCAGCCATTTCATCAGCAAATTCAGCTTTCATTTATTGTTCCTTTAAACATGTGCAAACATGTGCTCCAGCCATCTTGTGAACAAACGTCAGGACCCATTCCTTAGCCCCGCCCACGGCCGCTAAGGCTCCTGGGAAGTGTTGATTCCCACACCATGAGTTAGGTGGCTGTTACGAGAAGTTACTAACATGTTGTAACACCATACATGTTAGTGGTTAAATGACTAAATAATGCTGTGTCATCCAGCTAGCTGGCTAACTAGCTGATGATCCATATATCTCATTCAATATATATGAATAAGCGTGGTAACATTGATGGGACATGCATAGTTGAGAGAATTGAAACTCAGCATTTGACAGGATGCCCCTACTGGAGGAGGTGACTTCACTTTTACTGTCAAATGATCAGTGCGTTGGACTACAACATCAAGGTTTGAAGTCATTATGGGATGGAGACTGTTTGGCAGCCATTTTGTGTTTTTCAAATCTAAAGCCTTTGTTTCTTTATACAAATATAACTTCAACATACTTGTAGCTACAGACACCGTTCAAATATTAAAATGATCACAATGCTTTGGACTATAAAATACGTTTAGAAATAATTATGGGATGTCGACACAACCTACTGTTTGTTGGCCTTTTTATGACAAAATCTGAAGCAAATATTGCAATAAACTTCATCCATGGCTGGAACTGAACATATTCAAATTCACTGGACCTGGACATATAAGGAATGTGGGCGTGGTTAGCAAACAAACTTCGTTGCTAAGGACGTCCAAAGGTTTACTTTTTCCGATTTGTCTGAAACTGACGTCGATTTATTCGCTATCCCATGCCGACCCAAACATAAAATGGTTGCTATGGAGATAAAATCAATAGAAAAGCCGCCATTTTGAAAAAAGTGGATTTTCTGTCAACTTAGAACATGTAGCTTTTACCAACATGATACTCTTAAACAATGTGATTTTTTTGAGTCAGTTGATGATGCTGATGCTAGCACGTTTAGCCATTTTAGCATCATCTTCAAATTTTCAACAGTACATACATTTTTTCAACGATTTCAACTTTCATGCTTAACTCCGTCTACAAATTTTGACCCGTTTTGGTCATTCTACTTTTACAATGTTCACCTTTGACTTTTGGTCCTTTAACTTTTAAAAATATTCCAGGATTTTCCAGGACAGTTCAGCCATTTTTTCAACAATTTCAGTTTTCATGCTTGACTCCTTCTACAATGTTTGACCTATTTTAGACATTCTACTTTTACAATGTTCAGCTTTTTCATCATATTTCTGCTTTCATTCAGCAATACAGCATTCAACCCTGCATTTTCTTCTGGAAATGCAGCTCCTTTCTAGTTGGTTGAATGCTGTAAAGCATTCAACCCTTTGTTTTCCTGTTTCTCTTTATTTATTGGTTGAATGCTGTAAAGCATTCAACCCTTTGTTTTCCTGTTTCTCTTTATTTATTATTATTATAGTATCTTCCGCCGTTTTTTGGCGTTTAACTACTTCTACAATTTTTAACCTATTTTAACCATTCTACTATTAAAATGTTCATCTCTTTCATCTTATTTCTGCTATGACTTTTGGTTTTTCAAATCCTTTTACTTTTTAAGATATTCCAGGTTTTCCGGGAATTTTTGCTCCATTGAAATACATGGAGAATTTTTCGTTCAGAAGTTCACAGTTAAACTCCTTCTACAATTTTTCACCTATTTTAACCGTTCGACTATGAAAATGTTCAGCTCTTTCATCTTATTCTAGCTATGACATTTTGGTCCTTCAAATCTTTGAACTTTTCCAGATATTCCCGGATATTCCCAGATTTTCCAATGTTTTTGCTCCATTGACCACACCTTTGCTTCTTTAAACAATTGTAACTTTAACATTCTTTTGGCTAGAGACACAGTTCAAATATTGAAATGTTCACAAGGTTTTGGACTTCAACATAAGGCTCAAAATTATTATGGGATGGCAACACCACCTACAGTTTGGCGGCCATTTTGTGCCAAAATGTGAGGCAATTTTAAACTTCTTCAAACTTTCACCTATTTTTACCATTCTACTATTACAATGTTCAACCCTTTCAGCTTATTCCTTTCAGCTATGACTTTTGGTCCTTCAAATCCTTGAACTTTTCCAGATATTCCCGGATATTCCCAGATTTTCCAATGTTTTTGCTCCATTGGCCACACCTTTGCTTCTTTAAACAATTGTAACTTTAACATTCTTTTGGCTAGAGACACCGTTCAAATATTGAAATGTTCACAAGGTTTTGGACTTCAACATAAGGTTCAAAATTATTATGGGATGGCAACATCACCTACAGTTTGGCGGCCATTTTGTGCCAAAATGTGAGGCAATTTTAAACTTCTTCAAACTTTCACCTATTTTTACCATTCTACTATTACAATGTTCAACCCTTTCATTTTATTCCTTTCAGCTATGACTTTTGGTCCTTCAAATCTTTGAACTTTTCCAGATATTCCCGGATATTCCCAGATTTTCCAATGTTTTTGCTCCATTGGCCACACCTTTGCTTCTTTAAACAATTGTAACTTTAACATTCTTTTGGCTAGAGACACCGTTCAAATATTGAAATGTTCACAAGGTTTTGGACTTCAACATAAGGTTCAAAATTATTATGGGATGGCAACACCACCTACAGTTTGGTGGCCATTTTGTGCCAAAATGTGAGGCAATTTTAAACTTCTTCAAACTTTCACGTATTTTAATCCTTCTACTATTACAATGTTCAACCCTTTCAGCTTATTCCTTTCAGCTACGACTTTTAGTCTTTCAAATCTTTGAACTTTTCAAGATATTCCAAGATTTTCCAGGATTTTTGCTCCATTAAAATGCATAGGGAATTCTTGTGCTTAACCTCTTTTACAGGTTTTTACTTTTTTTAACCATTTTACTTTTAAAATGTTGATCTCTTTCAGCTCAGTTCAGCCATTTATTTTACACATTAAGCTTTCTTTCAGCAATACAGCATTCAACCCTGCATTTTCTTCTGGAAATGCAGCTCCTTCTAGTTGGTTGAATGCTGTAAAGCATTCAACCCTTTGTTTTCCTGTTTCTCTTTATTTATTATTGGTTGAATGCTGTAAAGCATTCAACCCTTTGTTTTTCTGTTTCTCTTTATTTATTATTATTATTATTATTATAGTATCTTCCGCCGTTTTTTGGCGTTTAACTACTTCTACAATTTTTAACCTATTTTAACCATTCTACTTTTAAAATGTTCATCTCTTTCATCTTATTTCTGCTATGACTTTTGGTTTTTCAAATCCTTTTACTTTTTAAGATATTCCAGGTTTTCCGGGAATTTTTGCTCCATTGAAATACATGGAGAATTTTTCGTTCAGAAGTTCACAGTTAAACTCCTTCTACAATTTTTCACCTATTTTAACCGTTCGACTATGAAAATGTTCAGCTCTTTCATCTTATTCTAGCTATGACATTTTGGTCCTTCAAATCTTTGAACTTTTCCAGATATTCCCGGATATTCCCAGATTTTCCAATCTTTTTGCTCCATTGGCCACACCTTTGCTTCTTTAAACAATTGTAACTTTAACATTCTTTTGGCTAGAGACACCGTTCAAATATTGAAATGTTCACAAGGTTTTGGACTTCAACATAAGGTTTAAAAATTATTATGGGATGGCAACACCACCTACAGTTTGGCTGCCATTTTGTGCCAAAATGTGAGGCAATTTTAAACTTCTTCAAACTTTCACCTATTTTTACCATTCTACTATTACAATGTTCAACCCTTTCATCTTATTCCTTTCAGCTATGACTTTTGGTCCTTCAAATCTTTGAACTTTTCCAGATATTCCCGGATATTCCCAGATTTTCCAATGTTTTTGCTCCATTGGCCACACCTTTGCTTCTTTAAACAATTGTAACTTTAACATTCTTTTGGCTAGAGACACCGTTCAAATATTGAAATGTTCACAAGGTTTTGGACTTCAACATAAGGTTTAAAAATTATTATGGGATGGCAACACCACCTACAGTTTGGCTGCCATTTTGTGCCAAAATGTGAGGCAATTTTAAACTTCTTCAAACTTTCACCTATTTTTACCATTCTACTATTACAATGTTCAACCCTTTCATCTTATTCCTTTCAGCTATGACTTTTGGTCCTTCAAATCTTTGAACTTTTCCAGATATTCCCGGATATTCCCAGATTTTCCAATGTTTTTGCTCCATTGGCCACACCTTTGCTTCTTTAAACAATTGTAACTTTAACATTCTTTTGGCTAGAGACACCATTCAAATATTGAAATGTTCACAAGGTTTTGGACTTCAACATAAGGCTCAAAATTATTATGGGATGGCAACACCACCTACAGTTTGGCGGCCATTTTGTGCCAAAATGTGAGGCAATTTTAAACTTCTTCAAACTTTCACCTATTTTTACCATTCTACTATTACAATGTTCAACCCTTTCAGCTCATTCCTTTCAGCTATGACTTTTGGTCCTTCAAATCTTTGAACTTTTCCAGATAGTCCCGGATATTCCCAGATTTTCCAATCTTTTTGCTCCATTGGCCACACCTTTGCTTCTTTAAAATATTGTAACTTTAACATTCTTTTGGCTAGAGACACCATTCAAATATTGAAATGTTCACAAGGTTTTGGACTTCAACATAAGGTTCAAAATTATTATGGGATGGCAACACCACCTACAGTTTGGCGGCCATTTTGTGCCAAAATGTGAGGCAATTTTAAACTTCTTCAAACTTTCACCTATTTTTACCATTCTACTATTACAATGTTCAACCCTTTCATCTTATTCCTTTCAGCTATGACTTTTGGTCCTTCAAATCTTTGAACTTTTCCAGATATTCCCGGATATTCCCAGATTTTCCAATGTTTTTGCTCCATTGGCCACACCTTTGCTTCTTTAAACAATTGTAACTTTAACATTCTTTTGGCTAGAGACACCGTTCAAATATTGAAATGTTAACAAGGTTTTGGACTTCAACATAAAGTTCAAAATTATTATGGGATGGCAACACAAACCTACAGTTTGGCGGCCATTTTGTGCCAAAATGTGAGGCAATTTTAAACTTCTTCAAACTTTCACGTATTTTAATCCTTCTACTATTACAATGTTCAGCCCTTTCAGCTTATTCCTTTCAGCTACGACTTTTAGTCTTTCAAATCTTTGAACTTTTCAAGATATTCCAAGATTTTCCAGGATTTTCCAAGATTTTTGCTTCATTTAAATACATGGAGAATCCTTGAAAACCTTTGTTGCTTTCAAGCATTATAACTTTAACAAGCTTTCAGCTAGAGGCACCGTTCAAACATTGAAATGCTCACAAGGCTTTGGACTTCAACATACGTTTTGAAATTATTATGGGATGGCAACACAACCTACTGTTTGGTGGGCATTTTTTGACAAAATCTGAAGCAAATGTTGCAATAAACTTCATCCATGGCTGGAACTGAACATATTGAAATTCACTGGATCTGGACATATAAGGAATGTGGGCGTGGTTAGCAAACAAAGCTCGTTGCTAAGGACGTCCAAAAGTTTACTTTTTCCGATTCATCTGAAACCGACGTTTATTTGTTCCTCATCTCCAGGCGACCCAAACATAAAATGGTTGCTATGGAGATAAAATCAATAGAAAAGCTGCCATTTTGAAAAGACTGGATTTTCTATCAACTTAGAACATGTAGCTTTGACCAATATGATACTCTCAAACAATGTGTTTTTTGGAGTCAGTTGATGATGCTGATTCCAATGCTAGCACTTTTGGCCATTTTAGCAACATCTTCAAATTTTCAAAAGTTCAGCCATTTTTTCAACAATTTCAGCTTTCATGCTTAACTCCTTCTACAAACTTTGACCTATTTTAGCCATTCTACTATTACAATGTTCAACTTTTTTAGCTTATTCCTGCTATGACTTTCTTTCTCAAATCTTTGAACTTTTAAATATATTCGAGGATTTTTGCTTCATTAAAATACATGGGAAATCTTATAGCTTAACTTCTTATACAGTTTTTTACCCACTTTGACCATTCTACGTTTAAAATGTTGAGCTCTTCCAGCTCTGTTCAGCCATTTCTTTAGCAAATTCAGCTTTCATTCAGCAATACAGCATTCAACCCTGCATTTTCTTCTGGAAATGCAGCCCCTTCTAGTTATTATTATAGTATCTTCCGCCGTTTTTTGGCGTTTAACTACTTCTACAATTTTTAACCTATTTTAACCATTCTACTATTAAAATGTTCATCTCTTTCATCTTATTTCTGCTATGACTTTTGGTTTTTCAAATCCTTTTACTTTTTAAGATATTCCAGGTTTTCCGGGAATTTTTGCTCCATTGAAATACATGGAGAATTTTTCGTTCAGAAGTTCACAGTTAAACTCCTTCTACAATTTTTCACCTATTTTAACCGTTCGACTATGAAAATGTTCAGCTCTTTCATCTTATTCTAGCTATGACATTTTGGTCCTTCAAATCCCTGAACTTTTCCATTTATTCCCGGATATTCCTGAATTTTCCAATCTTTTTGCTCCATTGGCCACACCTTTGCTTCTTTAAACAATTGTAACTTTAACATTCTTTTGGCTAGAGACACCGTTCAAATATTGAAATGTTCACAAGGTTTTGGACTTCAACATAAGGTTCAAAATTATTATGGGATGGCAACACCACCTACAGTTTGGCGGCCATTTTGTGCCAAAATGTGAGGCAATTTTAAACTTCTTCAAACTTTCACCTATTTTTACCATTCTACTATTACAATGTTCAACCCTTTCAGCTTATTCCTTTCAGCTATGACTTTTGGTCCTTCAAATCCTTGAACCTTTCCAGATATTCCCGGATATTCCCAGATTTTCCAATCTTTTTGCTCCATTGGCCACACCTTTGCTTCTTTAAACAATTGTAACTTTAACATTCTTTTGGCTAGAGACACCGTTCAAATATTGAAATGTTCACAAGGTTTTGGACTTCAACATAAGGTTTAAAAATTATTATGGGATGGCAACACCACCTACAGTTTGGCGGCCATTTTGTGCCAAAATGTGAGGCAATTTTAAACTTCTTCAAACTTTCACCTATTTTTACCATTCTACTATTACAATGTTCAACTTTTTCATCTTATTCCTGCTAGGACTTTTGCACCTTTAACCTTTCAAAAGGTTTTTCCAGTACAGTTCAGCCATTTCTTCAGCTAATTCAGCTTTCATTCAGCACTACAGCATTCAACCCTGCATTTTCTTCTGGAAATGCAGCTCCTTCTAGTTATTATTATTATTATTATAGTATCTTCCGCCGTTTTTTGGCGTTTAACTCCTTCTACAATTTTTCACCTATTTTAACCATTCTACTTTTAAAATGTTCATCTCTTTCATCTTATTTCTGCTATGACTTTTGGTTTTTCAAATCCTTTTACTTTTTAAGATATTCCAGGTTTTCCGGGAATTTTTGCTCCATTGAAATACATGGAGAATTTTTCGTTCAGAAGTTCACAGTTAAACTCCTTCTACAATTTTTCACCTATTTTAACCGTTCGACTATGAAAATGTTCAGCTCTTTCATCTTATTCTAGCTATGACATTTTGGTCCTTCAAATCTTTGAACTTTTCCAGATATTCCCGGATATTCCCAGATTTTCCAATGTTTTTGCTCCATTAGCCACACCTTTGCTTCTTTAAACAATTGTAACTTTAACATTCTTTTGGCTAGAGACACCGTTCAAATATTGAAATGTTCACAAGGTTTTGGACTTCAACATAAGGCTCAAAATTATTATGGGATGGCAACACCACCTACAGTTTGGCGGCCATTTTGTGCCAAAATGTGAGGCAATTTTAAACTTCTTCAAACTTTCACCTATTTTTACCATTCTACTATTACAATGTTCAACCCTTTCAGCTTATTCCTTTCAGCTATGACTTTTGGTCCTTCAAATCCTTGAACTTTTCCAGATATTCCCGGATATTCCCAGATTTTCCAATCTTTTTGCTCCATTGGCCACACCTTTGCTTCTTTAAACAATTGTAACTTTAACATTCTTTTGGCTAGAGACACCGTTCAAATATTGAAATGTTCACAAGGTTTTGGACTTCAACATAAGGTTCAAAATTATTATGGGATGGCAACACCACCTACAGTTTGGCGGCCATTTTGTGCCAAAATGTGAGGCAATTTTAAACTTCTTCAAACTTTCACCTATTTTTACCATTCTACTATTACAATGTTCAACCTTTTCAGCTTATTCCTTTCAGCTATGACTTTTGGTCCTTCAAATCCTTGAACTTTTCCAGATATTCCCGGATATTCCCAGATTTTCCAATCTTTTTGCTCCATTGGCCACACCTTTGCTTCTTTAAACAATTGTAACTTTAACATTCTTTTGGCTAGAGACACCGTTAAAATATTGAAATGTTCACAAGGTTTTGGACTTCAACATAAAGTTCAAAATTATTATGGGATGGCAACACCACCTACAGTTTGGCGGCCATTTTGTGCCAAAATGTGAGGCAGTTTTAAACTTCTTCAAACTTTCACGTATTTTAATCCTTCTACTATTACAATGTTCAACCCTTTCAGCTTATTCCTTTCAGCTACGACTTTTAGTCTTTCAAATCTTTGAACTTTTCAAGATATTCCAAGATTTTCCAGGATTTTCCAAGATTTTTGCTTCATTTAAATACATGGAGAATCCTTGAAAACCTTTGTTGCTTTCAAGCATTATAACTTTAACAAGCTTTCAGCTAGAGGCACCGTTCAAACATTGAAATGCTCACAAGGCTTTGGACTTCAACATACGTTTTGAAATTATTATGGGATGCCAACACAACCTACTGTTTGGTGGGCATTTTTTGACAAAATCTGAAGCAAATGTTGCAATAAACTTCATCCATGGCTGGAACTGAACATATTGAAATTCTTTGGATCTGGACATATAAGGAATGTGGGCGTGGTTAGCAAACAAAGCTCGTTGCTAAGGACGTCCAAAAGTTTACTTTTTCCGATTCATCTGAAACCGACGTTGATTTGTTCCTCATCTCCAGGCGACCCAAACATAAAATGGTTGCTATGGAGATAAAATCAATAGAAAAGCCGCCATTTTGAAAAGAGTGGATTTTCTATCAACTTAGAACATGTAGCTTTTACCAATATGATACTCTCAAACAATGTGTTTTTTGGAGTCAGTTGATGATGCTGATTCCAATGCTAGTACTTTTAGCCATTTTAGCAACATCTTCAAATTTTCAACAATTCAGCCATTTTTTCAACAATTTCAGCTTTCATGCTTAAGACCTACAAATTTTGACCTATTTCAGCCATTCTACTATTACAATGTTCAACTTTTTCAGCTTATTCCTGCTAGGACTTTTGCACCTTTAACTTTTCATGGTTCTTCCAGTACAGTTCAGCCATTTCTTCAGCTAATTCAGCTTTCATTCAGCAGTACAGCATTCAACCCTGCATTTTCTTCTGGAAATGCAGCTCCTTCTAGTTATTATTATTATTATTATAGTATCTTCCGCCGTTTTTTGGCGTTTAACTACTTCTACAATTTTTAACCTATTTTAACCATTCTACTTTTAAAATGTTCATATCTTTCATCTTATTTCTGCTATGACTTTTGGTTTTTCAAATCCTTTTACTTTTTAAGATATTCCAGGTTTTCCGGGAATTTTTGCTCCATTGAAATACATGGAGAATTTTTCGTTCAGAAGTTCACAGTTAAACTCCTTCTACAATTTTTCACCTATTTTAACCGTTCGACTATGAAAATGTTCAGCTCTTTCATCTTATTCTAGCTATGACATTTTGGTCCTTCAAATCTTTGAACTTTTCCAGATATTCCCGGATATTCCCAGATTTTCCAATGTTTTTGCTCCATTGGCCACACCTTTGCTTCTTTAAACAATTGTAACTTTAACATTCTTTTGGCTAGAGACACCGTTCAAATATTGAAATGTTCACAAGGTTTTGGACTTCAACATAAGGTTCAAAATTATTATGGGATGGCAACACCACCTACAGTTTGGCGGCCATTTTGTGCCAAAATGTGAGGCAATTTTAAACTTCTTCAAACTTTCACCTATTTTTACCATTCTACTATTACAATGTTCAACCCTTTCAGCTTATTCCTTTCGGCTATGACTTTTGGTCCTTCAAATCCTTGAACTTTTCCAGATATTCCCGGATATTCCCAGATTTTCCAATGTTTTTGCTCCATTGGCCACACCTTTGCTTCTTTAAACAATTGTAACTTTAACATTATTTTGGCTAGAGACACCGTTCAAATATTGAAATTTTCACAAGGTTTTGGACTTCAACATAAGGTTTAAAAATTATTATGGGATGGCAACACCACCTACAGTTTGGCGGCCATTTTGTGCCAAAATGTGAGGCAATTTTAAACTTCTTCAAACTTTCACCTATTTTTACCATTCTACTATTACAATGTTCAACCCTTTCATCTTATTCCTTTCAGCTATGACTTTTGGTCCTTCAAATCTTTGAACTTTTCCAGATATTCCCGGATATTCCCAGATTTTCCAATCTTTTTGCTCCATTGGCCACACCTTTGCTTCTTTAAACAATTGTAACTTTAACATTCTTTTGGCTAGAGACACCGTTCCAATATTGAAATGTTCACAAGGTTTTGGACTTCAACACAAGGCTCAAAATTATTATGGGATGGCAACACCACCTACAGTTTGGCGGCCATTTTGTGCCAAAATGTGAGGCAATTTTAAACTTCTTCAAACTTTCACCTATTTTTACCATTCTACTATTACAATGTTCAACCCTTTCAGCTTATTCCTTTCAGCTATGACTTTTAGTCTTTCAAATGTTTGAACTTTTCAAGATATTCCAAGATTTTCCAGGATTTTCTAAGATTTTTGCTTCATTTAAATACATGGAGAATCCTTGAAAACCTTTGTTGCTTTCAAGCATTATAACTTTAACATGCTTTCAGCTAGAGGCACCGTTCAAACATTGAAATGCTCACAAGGCTTTGGACTTCAACATACGTTTTGAAATTATTATGGGATGGCAACACAACCTACTGTTTGGTGGGCATTTTTTGACAAAATCTGAAGCAAATGTTGCAATAAACTTCATCCATGGCTGGAACTGAACATATTGAAATTCACTGGATCTGGACATATAAGGAATGTGGGCGTGGTTAGCAAACAAAGCTCGTTGCTAAGGACATCCAAAAATTTACTTTTTCCGATTCATCTGAAACCGACATTGATTTGTTCCTCATCTCCAGGCGACCCAAACGTAAAATGGTTGCTATGGAGATAAAATCAATAGAAAAGCCGCCATTTTGAAAAGAGTGGATTTTCTATCAACTTAGAACATGTAGCTTTTACCAATATGATACTCTCAAACAATGTGTTTTTTGGAGTCAGTTGATGATGCTGATTCCAATGCTAGTACTTTTAGCCATTTTAGCAACATCTTCAAATTTTCAACAATTCAGCCATTTTTTCAACAATTTCAGCTTTCATGCTTAAGTCCTACAAATTTTGACCTATTTCAGCCATTCTACTATTACAATGTTCAACTTTTTCAGCTTATTCCTGCTAGGACTTTTGCACCTTTAACTTTTCATGGTTCTTCCAGTACAGTTGAGCCATTTCTTCAGCTAATTCAGCTTTCATTCAGCAGTACAGCATTCAACCCTGCATTTTCTTCTGGAAATGCAGCTCCTTCTAGTTTATTATTATTGGTTGAATGCTGTAAAGCATTCAACCCTTTGTTTTCCTGTTTCTCTTTATTTATTCTTTACGCCTATCTTCCGCCGTTTTTCGCCGCTTAACTCCTTCTACAATTTTTAACCGATTTTAACCATTCAACTTTTAAAATGTTCAGCTCTTTCTGCTTATTTGTGCTATGACTTTTGGTTTTTCAAATCCTTTTACTTTTTAAGATATTCCAGGTTTTCCGGGAATTTTTGCTCCATTGAAATACATGGAGAATTGTTCGTGCAGAAGTTCACAGCTAAACTCCTTCTACAATTTTTCGCCTATTTTAACCGTTTGACTATGAAAATGTTCAGCTCTTTCATCTTATTCTAGCTATGACTTTTGGTCCTTCAAATCCTTGAACTTTTCCAGATATTCCCGGATATTCCCAGATTTTCCAATCTTTTTGCTCCATTGGCCACACCTTTGCTTCTTTAAACTATTGTAACTTTAACATTCTTTTGGCTAGAGACACCGTTCAAATATTGAAATGTTCACAAGGTTTTGGACTTCAACATAAGGCTCAAAATTATTATGGGATGGCAACACCACCTACAGTTTGGCGGCCATTTTGTGCCAAAATGTGAGGCAATTTTAAACTTCTTCAAACTTTCACCTATTTTTACCATTCTACTATATTACAATGTTCAACCCTTTCAGCTTATTCCTTTCAGCTATGACTTTTGTCCTTCAAATCCTTGAACTTTTCCAGATATTCCCGGATATTCCCAGATTTTCCAATCTTTTTGCTTCATTGGCCACACCTTTGCTTCTTTAAACAATTGTAACTTTAACATTCTTTTGGCTAGAGACACCGTTCAAATATTGAAATGTTCACAAGGTTTTGGACTTCAACATAAGGCTCAAAATTATTATGGGATGGAAACACCACCTACAGTTTGGCGGCCATTTTGTGCCAAAATGTGAGGCAATTTTAAACTTTTTCAAACTTTCACCTATTTTTACCATTCTACTATTACAATGTTCAACCCTTTCAGCTTATTCCTTTCAGCTATGACTTTTGGTCCTTCAAATCCTTGAACTTTTCCAGATATTCCCGGATATTCCCAGATTTTCCAATCTTTTTGCTCCATTGGCCACACCTTTGCTTCTTTAAACAATTGTAACTTTAACATTCTTTTGGCTAGAGACACCGTTCAAATATTGAAATGTTCACAAGGTTTTGGACTTCAACATAAGGTTCAAAATTATTATGGGATGGCAACACCACCTACAGTTTGGCGGCCATTTTGTGCCAAAATGTGAGGCAATTTTAAACTTCTTCAAACTTTCACCTATTTTTACCATTCTACTATTACAATGTTCAACTTTTTCAGCTTATTCCTGCTAGGACTTTTGCACCTTTAACTTTTCATGGTTCTTCCAGTACAGTTCATCCATTTCTTCAGCTAATTCAGCTTTCATTCAGCAGTACAGCATTCAACCCTGCATTTTCTTCTGGAAATGCAGCTCCTTCTAGTTATTATAGTATCTTCCGCCGTTTTTTGGCGTTTAACTACTTCTACAATTTTTAACCTATTTTAACCATTCTACTATTAAAATGTTCATCTCTTTCATCTTATTTCTGCTATGACTTTTGGTTTTTCAAATCCTTTTACTTTTTAAGATATTCCAGGTTTTCCGGGAATTTTTGCTCCATTGAAATACATGGAGAATTTTTCGTTCAGAAGTTCACAGTTAAACTCCTTCTACAATTTTTCACCTATTTTAACCGTTCGACTATGAAAATGTTCAGCTCTTTCATCTTATTCTAGCTATGACATTTTGGTCCTTCAAATCCCTGAACTTTTCCATTTATTCCCGGATATTCCTGAATTTTCCAATCTTTTTGCTCCATTGGCCACACCTTTGCTTCTTTAAACAATTGTAACTTTAACATTCTTTTGGCTAGAGACACCGTTCAAATATTGAAATGTTCACAAGGTTTTGGACTTCAACATAAGGTTCAAAATTATTATGGGATGGCAACACCACCTACAGTTTGGCGGCCATTTTGTGCCAAAATGTGAGGCAATTTTAAACTTCTTCAAACTTTCACCTATTTTTACCATTCTACTATTACAATGTTCAACCCTTTCAGCTTATTCCTTTCAGCTATGACTTTTGGTCCTTCAAATCCTTGAACCTTTCCAGATATTCCCGGATATTCCCAGATTTTCCAATCTTTTTGCTCCATTGGCCACACCTTTGCTTCTTTAAACAATTGTAACTTTAACATTCTTTTGGCTAGAGACACCGTTCAAATATTGAAATGTTCACAAGGTTTTGGACTTCAACATAAGGTTTAAAAATTATTATGGGATGGCAACACCACCTACAGTTTGGCGGCCATTTTGTGCCAAAATGTGAGGCAATTTTAAACTTCTTCAAACTTTCACCTATTTTTACCATTCTACTATTACAATGTTCAACTTTTTCATCTTATTCCTGCTAGGACTTTTGCACCTTTAACCTTTCAAAAGGTTTTTCCAGTACAGTTCAGCCATTTCTTCAGCTAATTCAGCTTTCATTCAGCACTACAGCATTCAACCCTGCATTTTCTTCTGGAAATGCAGCTCCTTCTAGTTATTGGTTGAATGCTGTATAGCATTCAACCCTTTGTTTTCCTCTTACGCTATCTTCCGCCGTTTTTCGGCACTTAACTCCTTCTACAATTTTCAACCTATTTTAACCATTCAACTATTAAACTGTTCAGCTCTTTCAGCTTATTACTGCTATGACTTTTGGTTTTTCAAATCCTTGAACTTTTTAAGATATTCCAGGATTTTCCATGATTTTTTCTCCATTGAAATACATGGAGAATTTTTCGTGCAGAAGTTCACAGTTAAACTTCTTCTACAATTTTTCACCTATTTTAACCATTCAACTATTAAAATGTTCAGCTCTTTCATCTTATTCCAGCTATGACATTTTGTCCTTCAAATCCTTGAACTTTTCCAGATAGTCCCGGTTATTCCCGGATTTTCCAATCTTTTTGCTCCATTGGCCACACCTTTGCTTCTTTAAACAATTGTAACTTTAACATTCTTTTGGCTAGAGACACCGTTCAAACATTGAAATGATTTTCCGGTTCCGGGTTATACAGCAGGACGCGTGGCGTGCCTCTCTGCGAATACAACTATCTTCAAATTACTTAAAAAGTTGATTTTTCTCCAAAAAAGAGAGCTGACCATGCCCCCGAAGAAACCCCAGGAATATGAAGAGCTCAAAAAGTCTCTTGACATTATTCAAGAAACGCTGAAAAGTTTTATGGATCAAGTGTCGGCTAAGCTAACACCACTCTGGGAGATGATGGAAGAGTTCCGAAGATTTCGGGCTCAAAACGAGCAGCGAGAAAACCGGGTCGAGATTCTGGAGAAAAGACTGGACGATGTTGAACAGCAAGTAAGGATGAATAATGTCATTCTCACTGGAGTACCAATCAAGCCTCGAGCGAAGCTGAATGCAGCAGGAGCTAGCACTGCTAATGCTAGCGCTAGCGTAGCTAGCAGTTCTAATACGGAGTTCGGTGCAGCGTCGCTGGAACAGCAAATACTTTCATTTCTCACATCTAAAGGGATTTCCCTGGATCTCAATACCATCGAGACCTGCCACCTGCTCCCCAGGAGAAAGGAGACGGATAAACCAGCGATCCTCATCAGGTTTGTGAATCACAAACACAAGCTAGCTTTGATGACCCAAAGGAAACAACTGAAAGGTTCGGCTGCTTATCTGAACGACCATCTGACCAGAAGGAATGCTGAAATCTCAAAACATGCACGGCTTCTCAGGAAGCGTAAGCAGATTGAGAACACTTGGGTTAAAGGCTGCAGGATTTACGTCAAACCGCTCGGTCCAGAGGACCGGTCCAAGGTTCTGGTCGTGAACACCATGAAGGACTTTGAGAAGTGCTTGATTACGGTTGTCTGAAACAACGTGGAGTAATAAATCAAAGAGCCAAATAATTTCAAGAAATATGACACCTGGAATCATCACTTTCTCCGTATGCCTGACGTAACCTGAATAGCAGCAGAGTTCTGACCTGCAGACAACTTGACCTCAACTTTCACCGCAGCTGATATCAGCTGAAGAAGGATATGTACCTGAATCTAATGTCTGCAGACATAACATGGAAGAAAACTATTAACTGTTTAAACCAAGAAAATCGGCTGTTATCAGTAAAAGAAGAAACGCCAACCTTGGACAATTCGACAGTTTATGGACCCTTTTTATTTTTCCCCCACAGCATTACTTTATTATATAAAAAAAAGAAGAAAAAAAAGAAAAATACAAAAAAAAAAAAAAAAAAAATACAAAAAGAGTAAAACAAATGATTAATCACCTTTGAAAATTGTTAAATTGATTGACTTTTGATGATAGTACTTCACTAGCTCCCAAAATTGATAAATTGATTCAAAAATCTTTGCTAATGTAGCATAACTTTGCACATGTTTTTAACTTTTGATACTTGATGAAATTTTTGCTATGAAAATTCCTGAAACAGTGTTGTGTCTATTTTACTGATATAGTATTATGTTTTAACATAATTTGCATATATTTCAGATGCTGCATTTGCCATGTTGATTTCTAAAATAGTTATTTTTGACGTAGTACTTAAGTAATTCATCTTTGTCATGTGCTTTATTGATACCTTATGATTATTAATTCTGTCTGATAAAACCTAGGAACCGGATATTGATAAATCATGTAATAAAATGGTTATAGTATAACGGGGTGGGATTATATAAGTTCGCTTCCTTCCACTCCCTTTCAAGCAATATTTATTAATTATGTCTAATTATCCTAAGTTTGATTAGTTACCGTATGAATGTATAACTGATGATTATATTGTTTTTGTGTATTATTTCTATTTGATTGCTTGAAATAAACCATTTCAAATCAAAAAAAAAAAAAAAAAAAAAAAAAAAAATGTTCACAAGGTTTTGGACTTCAATATAAGGCTCAAAATTATTATGGGATGGCAACACCACCTACAGTTTGGCGGCCATTTTTTGCCAAAATGTGAGGCAATTTTAAACTTCTTCAAACTTTCACCTATTTCAATCATTCTACTATTTCAATGTTCAACTCCTTCAGCTTATTCCTTTCAGCTATTACTTTTGGTCCTTCAAATCTTTGAACTTTTCAAGATATTCCAGGATTTTCCAAGATTTTCGCTCCATTTAAATACATTGAGAATCCTTGAAAACCTTTGGTTCTTTCAACCATTGTAACTTCAACATGCCTTTAGCAAGAGATACCGTTCAAACGTTAAATTGATCACAAGGCTTTGGACTATAAAATAGGTTTAGAAATCATTACGGGATGTCAACACAACCTACTGTTTGGTGGCCATTTTTTGACCAAATCTGAAGCAAATATTGCATTTAACTTCATCCATGGCTGGAACTGAACATATTGAAATTCACTGGATCTGGACATATAAGGAATGTGGGCGTGGTTAGCAAACAAACTTCGTTGCTATGGACGTCCAAAGGTTTACTTTTTCTGATTTGTCTGAAACTGACGTCGATTGGTTCGTCATCCCCAGGCGACCCAAACATAAAATGGTTGCTATGGAGATAGAATTAATAGAAAAGCCGCCATTTTGAAAAAAGTGGATTTTCTATCAACTTAGACATGTAGCTTTTACCAATATGATACTCTCAAACAATGTGTTTTTTTGAGTCGGTTGATGATGCTGATTCCAATGCTATCACTTTTAGCCATTTTAGCAACATCTTCAAATTTTCAACAGTTCAGCCATTTTTTCAACAATTTCAGCTTTAATGCTTAACTCCTTCTACAAATTTTGACCTATTTTAGACATTCTACTATTACAATGTTAACCTTTTTCAGCTTATTCCTACTAGGACTTTTGATCATTTAACTTTTCAAGGTTTTTCCAGTACAGTTCAGACATTTCTTCAGCAAATTTAGCTTTCATTCAGCAGTACAGCATTCAACCCTGCATTTTCTTCTGGAAATGCAGCTCCTTCTAGTTATTATAGTATCTTCCGCCGTTTTTTGGCGTTTAACTACTTCTACAATTTTTAACCTATTTTAACCATTCTACTTTTAAAATGTTCATCTCTTTCATCTTATTTCTGCTATGACTTTTGGTTTTTCAAATCCTTTTACTTTTTAAGATATTCCAGGTTTTCCGGGAATTTTTGCTCCATTGAAATACATGGAGAATTTTTCGTTCAGAAGTTCACAGTTAAACTCCTTCTACAATTTTTCACCTATTTTAACCGTTCGACTATGAAAATGTTCAGCTCTTTCATCTTATTCTAGCTATGACATTTTGGTCCTTCAAATCTTTGAACTTTTCCAGATATTCCCGGATATTCCCAGATTTTCCAATCTTTTTGCTCCATTGGCCACACCTTTGCTTCTTTAAACAATTGTAACTTTAACATTCTTTTGGCTAGAGACACCGTTCAAATATTGAAATGTTCACAAGGTTTTGGACTTCAACATAAGGTTCAAAATTATTATGGGATGGCAACACCACCTACAGTTTGGCGGCCATTTTGTGCCAAAATGTGAGGCAATTTTAAACTTCTTCAAACTTTCACCTATTTTTACCATTCTACTATTACAATGTTCAACCCTTTCATCTTATTCCTTTCAGCTATGACTTTTGGTCCTTCAAATCTTTGAACTTTTCCAGATATTCCCGGATATTCCCAGATTTTCCAATCTTTTTGCTCCATTGGCCACACCTTTGCTTCTTTAAACAATTGTAACTTTAACATTCTTTTGGCTAGAGACACCGTTCAAATATTGAAATGTTCACAAGGTTTTGGACTTCAACATAAGGCTCAAAATTATTATGGGATGGCAACACCACCTACAGTTTGGCGGCCATTTTGTGCCAAAATGTGAGGCAATTTTAAACTTCTTCAAACTTTCACCTATTTTTACCATTCTACTATTACAATGTTCAACCCTTTCATCTTATTCCTTTCAGCTATGACTTTTGGTCCTTCAAATCTTTGAACTTTTCCAGATATTCCCGGATATTCCCAGATTTTCCAATGTTTTTGCTCCATTGGCCACACCTTTGCTTCTTTAAACAATTGTAACTTTAAAATTCTTTTGGCTAGAGACACCGTTCAAATATTGAAATGTTCACAAGGTTTTGGACCTCAACATAAGGTTCAAAATTATTATGGGATGGCAACACCACCTACAGTTTGGCGGCCATTTTGTGCCAAAATGTGAGGCAATTTTAAACTTCTTCAAACTTTCACCTATTTTAATCCTTCTACTATTACAATGTTCAACCCTTTCAGCTTATTCCTTTCAGCTACGACTTTTAGTCTTTCAAATCTTTGAACTTTTCAAGATATTCCAAGATTTTCCAGGATTTTCCAAGATTTTTGCTTCATTTAAATACATGGAGAATCCTTGAAAACCTTTGTTGCTTTCAAGCATTATAACTTTAACATGCTTTCAGCTAGAGGCACCGTTCAAACATTGAAATGCTCACAAGGCTTTGGACTTCAACATACGTTTTGAAATTATTATGGGATGGCAACACAACCTACTGTTTGGTGGGCATTTTTTGACAAAATCTGAAGCAAATGTTGCAATAAACTTCATCCATGGCTGGAACTGAACATATTGAAATTCACTGGATCTGGACATATAACGAATGTGGGCGTGGTTAGCAAACAAAGCTCGTTGCTAAGGACGTCCAAAAGTTTACTTTTTCCGATTCATCTGAAACCGACGTTGATTTGTTCCTCATCTCCAGGCGACCCAAACATAAAATGGTTGCTATGGAGATAAAATTAATAGAAAAGCCGCCATTTTGAAAAAAGTGGATTTTCTGTCAACTTAGAACATGTAGCTTTTGCCAATATGATACTCTCAAACAATGTGGTTTTTTGAGTCAGTTGATGATGCTGATGCTAGCACTTTTAGCCATTTTAGCATCATCTTCAAATTTTCAACAGTACATCCATTTTTATCAACAATTTCAGCTTTCATGCTTAACTCCGTCTACAAATTTTGACCTGTTTTGGTCATTCTACTTTTACAATGTTCACCTTTGACTTTTGGTCCTTTAATTTTTCAAAATATTCCAGGATTTTCCAGGACAGTTCAGCTATTTTTCAACAATTTCAGCTTTCATGCTTAACTCCTTCTACAATGTTTGACCTATTTTAGACATTCTACTTTTACAATGTTCAGCTTTTTCATCATATTTCTGCTTTCATTCAGCAATACAGCATTCAACCCTGCATTTTCTTCTGGAAATGCAGCTCCTTCTAGTTGGTTGAATGCTGTAAAGCATTCAACCCTTTGTTTTCCTGTTTCTCTTTATTTATTATTGGTTGAATGCTGTAAAGCATTCAACCCTTTGTTTTCCTGTTTCTCTTTATTTATTGGTTGAATGCTGTAAAGCATTCAACCCTTTGTTTTCCTCTTCTGCTATCTTCCGCCGTTTTTCGGCACTTAACTCCTTCTACAATTTTTAACCGATTGTAACCATTCAACTTTTAAAATGTTCAGCTCTTTCAGCTCATTCCTGCTATGACTTTTGGTTTTTCAAATCCTTTTACTTTTTAAGATATTCCAGGTTTTCCGGGAATTTTTTTCTCCATTGAAATACATGGAGAATTTTTCGTTCAGAAGTTCACAGTTAAACTCCTTCTACAATTTTTCACCTATTTTAACCGTTTGACTATGAAAATGTTCAGCTCTTTCATCTTATTCTATCTATGACATTTTGGTCCTTCAAATCCCTGAACTTTTCCATTTATTCCCGGATATTCCTGGATTTTCCAATCTTTTTGCTCCATTGGCCACACCTTTGCTTCTTTAAACAATTGTAACTTTAACATTCTTTTGGCTAGAGACACCGTTCAAATATTGAAATGTTCACAAGGTTTTGGACTTCAACATAAGGTTCTCATTATTATGGGATGGCAACACCACCTACAGTTTGGCGGCCATTTTGTGCCAAAATGTGAGGCAATTTTAAACTTCTTCAAACTTTCACCTATTTTAATCCTTCTACTATTACAATGTTCAACCCTTTCATCTTATTCCTTTCAGCTATGACTTTTTGTCCTTCAAATCTTTGAACTTTTCCAGATATTCCCGGATATTCCCAGATTTTCCAATGTTTTTGCTCCATTGGCCACACCTTTGCTTCTTTAAACAATTGTAACTTTAACATTCTTTTGGCTAGAGACACCGTTCAAATATTGAAATGTTCACAAGGTTTTGGACTTCAACATAAAGTTCAAAATTATTATGGGATGGCAACACCACCTACAGTTTGGCGGCCATTTTGTGCCAAAATGTGAGGCAATTTTAAACTTCTTCAAACTTTCACGTATCTTAATCCTTCTACTATTACAATGTTCAACCCTTTCAGCTTATTCCTTTCAGCTACGACTTTTAGTCTTTCAAATCTTTGAACTTTTCAAGATATTCCAAGATTTTCCAGGATTTTCCAAGATTTTTGCTTCATTTAAATACATGGAGAATCCTTGAAAACCTTTGTTGCTTTCAAGCATTATAACTTTAACAAGCTTTCAGCTAGAGGCACCGTTCAAACATTGAAATGCTCACAAGGCTTTGGACTTCAACATACGTTTTGAAATTATTATGGGATGGCAACACAACCTACTGTTTGGTGGGCATTTTTTGACAAAATCTGAAGCAAATGTTGCAATAAACTTCATCCATGGCTGGAACTGAACATATTGAAATTCACTGGATCTGGACATATAAGGAATGTGGGCGTGGTTAGCAAACAAAGCTCGTTGCTAAGGACGTCCAAAAGTTTACTTTTTCTGATTCATCTGAAACCGACGTTGATTTGTTCCTCATCTCCAGGCGACCCAAACGTAAAATGGTTGCTATGGAGATAAAATTAATAGAAAGCCGCCATTTTGAAAAAAATGGATTTTCTATCAACTTAGAACATGTAGGTTTTACCAATATGATACTCTCAAACAATGTGTTTTTTGGATTCAGTTGATGATGCTGATTCCAATGCTAGTACTTTTAGCCATTTTAGCAACTTCTTCAAATTTTCAACACTTCAGCCATTTTTTCAACAATTTCAGCTTTAATGCTTAACTCCTTCTACAAACTTTGACCTATTTCAGCCATTCTACTATTACAATGTTCAACTTTTTCATCTTATTCCTGCTAGGACTTTTGCACATTTAACTTTTCAAGGTTTTCCCAGTACAGTTAAGCCATTTCTTTAGCTAATTCAGCTTTCATTCAGCAGTACAGCATTCAACCCTGCATTTTCTTCTGGAAATGCAGCTCCTTCTAGTTGGTTGAATGCTGTAAAGCATTCAACCCTTTGTTTTCCTGTTTCTCTTTATTTATTATTATTATAGTATCTTCCGCCGTTTTTTGGCGTTTAACTACTTCTACAATTTTTAACCTATTTTAACCATTCTACTATTAAAATGTTCATCTCTTTCATCTTATTTCTGCTATGACTTTTGGTTTTTCAAATCCTTTTACTTTTTAAGATATTCCAGGTTTTCCGGGAATTTTTGCTCCATTGAAATACATGGAGAATTTTTCGTTCAGAAGTTCACAGTTAAACTCCTTCTACAATTTTTCACCTATTTTAACCGTTCGACTATGAAAATGTTCAGCTCTTTCATCTTATTCTAGCTATGACATTTTGGTCCTTCAAATCTTTGAACTTTTCCAGATATTCCCGGATATTCCCAGATTTTCCAATGTTTTTGCTCCATTGGCCACACCTTTGCTTCTTTAAACAATTGTAACTTTAACATTCTTTTGGCTAGAGACACCGTTCAAATATTGAAATGTTCACAAGGTTTTGGACTTCAACATAAGGTTCAAAATTATTATGGGATGGCAACACCACCTACAGTTTGGCGGCCATTTTGTGCCAAAATGTGAGGCAATTTTAAACTTCTTCAAACTTTCACCTATTTTAATCCTTCTACTATTACAATGTTCAACCCTTTCAGCTTATTCCTTTCAGCTATGACATTTGGTCGTTCAAATCTTTGAACTTTTCCAGATATTCCCGGATATTCCCAGATTTTCCAATCTTTTTGCTCCATTGGCCACACCTTTGCTTTTTTAAACAATTGTAACTTTAACATTCTTTTGGCTAGAGACACCGTTCAAATATTGAAATGTTCACAAGGTTTTGGACTTCAACATAAGGTTCAAAATTATTATGGGATGGCAACACCACCTACAGTTTGGCGGCCATTTTGTGCCAAAATGTGAGGCAATTTTAAACTTCTTCAAACTTTCACCTATTTTAATCCTTCTACTATTACAATGTTCAACCCTTTCAGCTTATTCCTTTCAGCTACGACTTTTAGTCTTTCAAATCTTTGAACTTTTCAAGATATTCCAAGATTTTCCAGGATTTTCCAAGATTTTTGCTTCATTTAAATACATGGAGAATCCTTGAAAACCTTTGTTGCTTTCAAGCATTATAACTTTAACAATCTTTCAGCTAGAGGCACCGTTCAAACATTGAAATGCTCACAAGGCTTTGGACTTCAACATACGTTTTGAAATTATTATGGGATGGCAACACAACCTACTGTTTGGTGGGCATTTTTTGACAAAATCTGAAGCAAATGTTGCAATAAACTTCATCCATGGCTGGAACTGAATATATTGAAATTCACTGGATCTGGACATATAAGGAATGTGGGCGTGGTTAGCAAACAAAGCTCGTTGCTAAGGACGTCCAAAAATTTACTTTTTCCGATTCATCTGAAACCGACGTTGATTTGTTCCTCATCTCCAGGCGACCCAAACGTAAAATGGTTGCTATGGAGATAAAATTAATAGAAAGCCACCATTTTGAAAAAAATGGATTTTCTATCAACTTACAACATGTAGGTTTTACCAATATGATACTCTCAAACAATGTGTTTTTTGGATTCAGTTGATGATGCTGATTCCAATGCTAGTACTTTTAGCCATTTTAGCAACTTCTTCAAATTTTACACACTTCAGCCATTTTTTCAACAATTTCAGCTTTAATGCTTAACTCCTTCTACAAACTTTGACCTATTTCAGCCATTTTACTATTACAATGTTCAACTTTTTCATCTTATTCCTGCTAGGACTTTTGCACATTTAACTTTTCAAGGTTTTCCCAGTACAGTTAAGCCATTTCTTCAGCTAATTCAGCTTTCATTCAGCAGTACAGCATTCAACCCTGCATTTTCTTCTGGAAATGCAGCTCCTTCTAGTTATTATTATTATTATTATAGTATCTTCCGCCGTTTTTTGGCGTTTAACTACTTCTACAATTTTTAACCTATTTTAACCATTCTACTTTTAAAATGTTCATCTCTTTCATCTTATTTCTGCTATGACTTTTGGTTTTTCAAATCCTTTTACTTTTTAAGATATTCCAGGTTTTCCGGGAATTTTTGCTCCATTGAAATACATGGAGAATTTTTCGTTCAGAAGTTCACAGTTAAACTCCTTCTACAATTTTTCACCTATTTTAACCGTTCGACTATGAAAATGTTCAGCTCTTTCATCTTATTCTAGCTATGACATTTTGGTCCTTCAAATCTTTGAACTTTTCCAGATATTCCCGGATATTCCCAGATTTTCCAATCTTTTTGCTCCATTAGCCACACCTTTGCTTCTTTAAACAATTGTAACTTTAACATTCTTTTGGCTAGAGACACCGTTCAAATATTGAAATGTTCACAAGGTTTTGGACTTCAACATAAGGCTCAAAATTATTATGGGATGGCAACACCACCTACAGTTTGGCGGCCATTTTGTGCCAAAATGTGAGGCAATTTTAAACTTCTTCAAACTTTCACGTATTTTAATCATTCTACTATTACAATGTTCAACCCTTTCAGCTTATTCCTTTCAGCTACAACTTTTAGTCCTTCAAATCCTTGAACCTTTCCAGATATTCCCGGATATTCCCAGATTTTCCAATCTTTTTGCTCCATTGGCCACACCTTTGCTTCTTTAAACAATTGTAACTTTAACATTCTTTTGGCTAGAGACACCGTTCAAATATTGAAATGTTCACAAGGTTTTGGACTTCAACATAAGGCTCAAAATTATTATGGGATGGCAACACCACCTACAGTTTGGCGGCCATTTTGTGCCAAAATGTGAGGCAATTTTAAACTTCTTCAAACTTTCACGTATTTTAATCATTCTACTATTACAATGTTCAACCCTTTCAGCTTATTCCTTTCAGCTACAACTTTTAGTCTTTCAAGTCTTTGAACTTTTCAAGATATTCCAAGATTTTCCAGGATTTTTCAAGATTTTTGCTTCATTTAAATACATGGAGAATCCTTGAAAACCTTTGTTGCTTTCAAGCATTATAACTTGCTTTCAGATAGAGGCACCGTTCAAACATTGAAATGCTCACAAGGCTTTGGACTTCAACATAAGGTTTAAAAATTATTATGGGATGGCAACACCACCTACAGTTTGGCGGCCATTTTGTGCCAAAATGTGAGGCAATTTTAAACTTCTTCAAACTTTCACCTATTTTTACCATTCTACTATTACAATGTTCAACCCTTTCATCTTATTCCTTTCAGCTATGACTTTTGGTCCTTTAAATCTTTGAACTTTTCCAGATATTCCCGGATATTCCCAGATTTTCCAATGTTTTTGCTCCATTGGCCACACCTTTGCTTCTTTAAACAATTGTAACTTTAACATTCTTTTGGCTAGAGACACCGTTCAAATATTGAAATGTTCACAAGGTTTTGGACTTCAACATAAGGTTCAAAATTATTATGGGATGGCAACACCACCTACAGTTTGGCGGCCATTTTGTGCCAAAATGTGAGGCAATTTTAAACTTCTTTAAACTTTCACGTATTTTAATCCTTCTACTATTACAATGTTCAACCCTTTCATCTTATTCCTTTCAGCTACGACTTTTAGTCTTTCAAGTCTTTGAACTTTTCAAGATATTCCAAGATTTTCCAGGATTTTCCAAGATTTTTGCTTCATTTAAATACATGGAGAATCCTTGAAAACCTTTGTTGCTTTCAAGCATTATAACTTTAACAAGCTTTCAGCTAGAGGCACCGTTCAAACATTGAAATGCTCACAAGGCTTTGGACTTCAACATACGTTTTGAAATTATTATGGGATGTCGACACAACCTAATGTTGGTGGCCTTTTTATGACAAAATCTGAAGCAAATGTTGCAATAAACTTCATCCATGGCTGGAACTGAACAGATTGAAATTCACTGGATCTGGACATATAAGGAATGTGGGCGTGGTTAGCAAACAAACTTCGTTGCTAAGGACTTCCAAAGGTTTACTTTTTCCGATTTGTCTGAAACTGACGTCGATTTGTTCGTCATCCCATGCCGACCCAAACGTAAAATGGTTGCTATGGAGATAAAATTAATAGAAAAGCCGCCATTTTGAAAAAAGTGGATTTTCTGTCAACTTAGAACATGTAGCTTTTACCAATATGATACTCTCAAACAATGTGTTTTTTGGAGTCAGTTGATGATGCTGATTCCAATGCTAGCACTTTTAGCCATTTTAGCATCATCTTCAAATTTTCAACAGTACATCCATTTTTTCAACAATTTCAGCTTTAATGCTTAACTCCATCTACAAACTTTGACCTATTTCAGCCATTCTACTATTACAATGTTCAACTTTTTCATCTTATTCCTGCTAGGACTTTTGCACATTTAACTTTTCAAGGTTTTCCCAGTACAGTTAAGCCATTTCTTCAGCTAATTCAGCTTTCATTCAGCAGTACAGCATTCAACCCTGCATTTTCTTCTGGAAATGCAGCTCCTTCTAGTTTATTATTATTATTATTATTATTATAGTATCTTCCGCCGTTTTTTGGCGTTTAACTACTTCTACAATTTTTAACCTATTTTAACCATTCTACTTTTAAAATGTTCATCTCTTTCATCTTATTTCTGCTATGACTTTTGGTTTTTCAAATCCTTTTACTTTTTAAGATATTCCAGGTTTTCCGGGAATTTTTGCTCCATTGAAATACATGGAGAATTTTTCGTTCAGAAGTTCACAGTTAAACTCCTTCTACAATTTTTCACCTATTTTAACCGTTCGACTATGAAAATGTTCAGCTCTTTCATCTTATTCTAGCTATGACATTTTGGTCCTTCAAATCTTTGAACTTTTCCAGATATTCCCGGATATTCCCAGATTTTCCAATGTTTTTGCTCCATTGGCCACACCTTTGCTTCTTTAAACAATTGTAACTTTAACATTCTTTTGGCTAGAGACACCGTTCAAATATTGAAATGTTCACAAGGTTTTGGACTTCAACATAAGGTTTAAAAATTATTATGGGATGGCAACACCACCTACAGTTTGGCGGCCATTTTGTGCCAAAATGTGAGGCAATTTTAAACTTCTTCAAACTTTCACCTATTTTTACCATTCTACTATTTCAATGTTCAACCCTTTCATCTTATTCCTTTCAGCTATGACTTTTGGTCCTTCAAATCCTTGAACTTTTCCAGATATTCCCGGATATTCCCAGATTTTCCAATCTTTTTGCTCCATTGGCCACACCTTTGCTTCTTTAAACAATTGTAACTTTAACATTCTTTTGGCTAGAGACACCGTTCAAATATTGAAATGTTCACAAGGTTTTGGACTTCAACATAAGGTTTAAAAATTATTATGGGATGGCAACACCACCTACAGTTTGGCGGCCATTTTGTGCCAAAATGTGAGGCAATTTTAAACTTCTTCAAACTTTCACCTATTTTTACCATTCTGCTATTACAATGTTCAACCCTTTCATCTTATTCCTTTCAGCTATGACTTTTGGTCCTTCAAATCTTTGAACTTTTCCAGATATTCCCGGATATTCCCAGATTTTCCAATCTTTTTGCTCCATTGGCCACACCTTTGCTTCTTTAAACAATTGTAACTTTAACATTCTTTTGGCTAGAGACACCGTTCAAATATTGAAATGTTCACAAGGTTTTGGACTTCAACATAAGGTTTAAAAATTATTATGGGATGGCAACACCACCTACAGTTTGGCGGCCATTTTGTGCCAAAATGTGAGGCAATTTTAAACTTCTTCAAACTTTCACCTATTTTTACCATTCTACTATTTCAATGTTCAACTCCTTCAGCTTATTCCTTTCAGCTATTACTTTTGGTCCTTTAAATCCTTGAACCTTTTAAGATATTCCAGGATTTTCCAAGATTTTCCCTCCATTTAAATACATTGAGAATCCTTGAAAACCTTTGGTTCTTTCAACCATTGTAACTTCAACATGCCTTTAGCTAGAGACACCGTTCAAAGGTTAAATTGATCACAAGGCTTTGGACTATAAAATAGGTTTAGAAATCATTATGGGATGTTGACACAACCTACTGTTTGGTGGCCATTTTTTGACCAAATCTGAAGCAAATATTGCTTATTGATTAAACTTCATCCATGGCTGGAACTGAACATATTGAAATTCACTGGATCTGTACGTATAAGGAATGTGGGCGTGGTTAGCAAACAAACTTCGTTGCTAAGGACGTCCAAAGGTTTACTTTTTACGATTTGTCTGAAACTGACGTCGATTGGTTCGTTATCCCCAGGCGACCCAAACATAAAATGGTTGCTATGGAGATAAAATCAATAGAAAAGCCGCCATTTTGAAAAAGGTGGATTTTCTATCAACTTAGAACATGTAGCTTTTACCAATATGATACTCTCAAACAATGTGTTTCTTTGAGTCAGTTGATGATGCTGATTCCAATGCTAGCACTTTATCCATTTTAGCAACATCTTCAAATTTTCAACAGTTCAACCATTTTTTCAACAATTTCAGCTTTAATGCTTAACTCCTTCTACAAATTTTGACCTATTTTAGCCATTCTACTGTTACAATGTTCAACTTTTTCAGCTTATTCCTGCTATTATTTTTTTCCCAAATCTTTGAACTTTTAAAGACATTCCAGGACTTTTGCTTCATTAAAATACATAGGACATCCTATCGCTTAACTTCTTTTACAGTTTTTTGCCCACTTTGACCTTTCTACTTTTAAAATTTTGAGCTCTTTCAGCTCTGTTCAGCCATTTCTTTAGGAAATTCAGCTTTCATTCAGCAATACAGCATTCAACCCTGCATTTTCTTCTGGAAATGCAGCTCCTTCTAGTGTTACATTTGTTTTCTTCTTATGCTATCTTCCGCCGTTTTTCGGCACTTAACTCCTCCTACAATTTTTAACCTATTTGAACCGTTCAACTTTTAAAATGTTCAGCTCTTTCATCTTATTACTGCTATGACTTTTGGTTTTTCAAATCCTTGTACTTTTTAAGATATTTTAGGATATTTCAGGATTTTTTGCTTCATTGAAATACATTGAAAAAAATCCTTGCAAACCTTTGTTTCTTTCAACCATTATAACTTCAACATACTTGTAGCTAGAGACACCGTTCAAACATTAAAATGATCACAAGGCTTTGGACTATAAAATACGTTTAGAAATCATTATGGGATGTCAACACAACCTACTGTTTGGTGGCCATTTTATGACAAAATCTGAAGCAAATATTGCAATAAACTTAATCCATGGCTGGAACTGAACATATTGAAATTCACTGGATCTGGACATATATGGAATGTGGGCTTGGTTAGCAAACAAACTTCGTTGCTAAGGACGTCCAAAGGTTTACTTTTTCCGATTTGTCTGAAACTGACGTCAATTTGTTTGTTATCCCCAGGCGACCCAAACGTAAAATGGTTGCTATGGAGGTAAAATTAATAGAAAAGCCGCCATTTTGAAAAAAGTGGATTTTCTGTCAACTTAGAACATATAGCTTTTACCAATATGATACTCTCAAACAATGTGTTTTTTTGAGTCAGTTGATGATGCTGATTCCAATTCTAGCACTTTTAGCCATTTTAGCAACATCTTTAAATTTTCAACAGTTCAGCCATTTTTTCATCAACTTAAGCTTTCATGCTTAACTCCTTCTACATTTTTGACCTATTTTAGCCCATCTACTATTACAATGTTCAACTTTTTCAGCTTATTCTTTCTATGACTTTTGATCCTTTAGTTTTTCAAGATTTTCAAGCAAAGTTCAGCCATTTCTTCAGCTAATTCAGCTTTCATTCAGCAGTACAGCATTCAACCCTGCATTTTCTTCTGGAAATGCAGATTTTCTAGTTGGTTGAATGCTGTAAAGCATTCAACCCTTTGTTTTCCTGTTTCTCTTTATTTATTATTATTATAGTATCTTCCGCCGTTTTTTGGCGTTTAACTACTTCTACAATTTTTAACCTATTTTAACCATTCTACTTTTAAAATGTTTATCTCTTTCATCTTATTTCTGCTATGACTTTTGGTTTTTCAAATCCTTTTACTTTTTAAGATATTCCAGGTTTTCCGGGAATTTTTGCTCCATTGAAATACATGGAGAATTTTTCGTTCAGAAGTTCACAGTTAAACTCCTTCTACAATTTTTCACCTATTTTAACCGTTCGACTATGAAAATGTTCAGCTCTTTCATCTTATTCTAGCTATGACATTTTGGTCCTTCAAATCTTTGAACTTTTCCAGATATTCCCGGATATTCCCAGATTTTCCAATGTTTTTGCTCCATTAGCCACACCTTTGCTTCTTTAAACAATTGTAACTTTAACATTCTTTTGGCTAGAGACACCGTTCAAATATTGAAATGTTCACAAGGTTTTGGACTTCAACATAAGGCTCAAAATTATTATGGGATGGCAACACCACCTACAGTTTGGCGGCCATTTTGTGCCAAAATGTGAGGCAATTTTAAACTTCTTCAAACTTTCACCTATTTTTACCATTCTACTATTACAATGTTCAACCCTTTCAGCTTATTCCTTTCAGCTATGACTTTTGGTCCTTCAAATCCTTGAACTTTTCCAGATATTCCCGGATATTCCCAGATTTTCCAATCTTTTTGCTCCATTGGCCACACCTTTGCTTCTTTAAACAATTGTAACTTTAACATTCTTTTGGCTAGAGACACCGTTCAAATATTGAAATGTTCACAAGGTTTTGGACTTCAACATAAGGTTCAAAATTATTATGGGATGGCAACACCACCTACAGTTTGGCGGCCATTTTGTGCCAAAATGTGAGGCAATTTTAAACTTCTTCAAACTTTCACCTATTTTTACCATTCTACTATTACAATGTTCAACCTTTTCAGCTTATTCCTTTCAGCTATGACTTTTGGTCCTTCAAATCCTTGAACTTTTCCAGATATTCCCGGATATTCCCAGATTTTCCAATCTTTTTGCTCCATTGGCCACACCTTTGCTTCTTTAAACAATTGTAACTTTAACATTCTTTTGGCTAGAGACACCGTTCAAATATTGAAATGTTCACAAGGTTTTGGACTTCAACATAAAGTTCAAAATTATTATGGGATGGCAACACCACCTACAGTTTGGCGGCCATTTTGTGCCAAAATGTGAGGCAGTTTTAAACTTCTTCAAACTTTCACGTATTTTAATCCTTCTACTATTACAATGTTCAACCCTTTCAGCTTATTCCTTTCAGCTACGACTTTTAGTCTTTCAAATCTTTGAACTTTTCAAGATATTCCAAGATTTTCCAGGATTTTCCAAGATTTTTGCTTCATTTAAATACATGGAGAATCCTTGAAAACCTTTGTTGCTTTCAAGCATTATAACTTTAACAAGCTTTCAGCTAGAGGCACCGTTCAAACATTGAAATGCTCACAAGGCTTTGGACTTCAACATACGTTTTGAAATTATTATGGGATGGCAACACAACCTACTGTTTGGTGGGCATTTTTTGACAAAATCTGAAGCAAATGTTGCAATAAACTTCATCCATGGCTGGAACTGAACATATTGAAATTCACTGGATCTGGACATATAAGGAATGTGGGCGTGGTTAGCAAACAAACTTCGTTGCTAAGGACGTCCAAAGGTTTACTTTTTCCGATTTGTCTGAAACTGACGTCGATTTGTTCGTCATCCCCAGGCGACCCAAACATAAAATGGTTGCTATGGAGATAAAATCAATAGAAAAGCCGCCATTTTGAAAAGAGTGGATTTTCTATCAACTTAGAACATGTAGCTTTTACCAATATAATATTCTCAAACAACGTGTTTTTTGGAGTCAGTTGATGATGCTGATTCCAATGCTAGTACTTTTAGCCATTTTAGCAACATCTTCAAATTTTCAACAATTCAGCCATTTTTTCAACAATTTCAGCTTTCATGCTTAAGTCCTACAAATTTTGACCTATTTCAGCCATTCTACTATTACAATCTTCAACTTTTTCAGCTTATTCCTGCTAGGACTTTTGCACCTTTAACTTTTCATGGTTCTTCCAGTACAGTTCAGCCATTTCTTCAGCTAATTCAGCTTTCATTCAGCAGTACAGCATTCAACCCTGCATTTTCTTCTGGAAATGCAGCTCCTTCTAGTTGGTTGAATGCTGTAAAGCATTCAACCCTTTGTTTTCCTGTTTCTCTTTATTTATTCTTTACGCCTATCTTCCGCCGTTTTTCGCCGCTTAACTCGTTCTACAATTTTTAACCGATTTTAACCATTCAACTTTTAAAATGTTCAGCTCTTTCTGCTTATTTGTGCTATGACTTTTGGTTTTTCAAATCCTTTTACTTTTTAAGATATTCCAGGTTTTCCGGGAATTTTTGCTCCATTGAAATACATGGAGAATTTTTCGTGCAGAAGTTCACAGCTAAACTCCTTCTACAATTTTTCACCTATTTTAACCGTTTGACTATGACAATGTTCAGCTCTTTCATCTTATTCTAGCTATGACATTTTGTCCTTCAAATCCTTGAACTTTTCCAGATATTCCCGGATATTCCCGGATTTTCCAATTATTTTGCTCCATTTGCCACACCTTTGCTTCATTAAACAATTGTAACTTTAACATTCTTTCGGCTAGAGACACCGTTCAAATATTGAAATGTTCACAAGGATTTGGACTTCAACATAAGGTTCAAAATTATTATGGGATGGCAACACCACCTACAGTTTGGCGGCCATTTTGTGCCAAAATGTGAGGCAATTTTAAACTTCTTCAAACTTTCACCTATTTTTACCATTCTACTATTACAATGTTCAACCCTTTCATCTTATTCCTTTCAGCTATGACTTTTGGTCCTTCACATCTTTGAACTTTTCCAGATATTCCCGGATATTCCCAGATTTTCCAATGTTTTTGCTCCATTGGCCACACCTTTGCTTCTTTAAACAATTGTAACTTTAACATTCTTTTGGCTAGAGACACCGTTCAAATATTGAAATGTTCACAAGGTTTTGGACTTCAACATAAGGCTCAAAATTATTATGGGATGGCAACACCACCTACAGTTTGGCGGCCATTTTGTGCCAAAATGTGAGGCAATTTTAAACTTCTTCAAACTTTCACCTATTTTTACCATTCTACTATTACAATGTTCAACCCTTTCAGCTTATTCCTTTCAGCTATGACTTTTGGTCCTTCAAATCCTTGAACTTTTCCAGATATTCCCGGATATTCCCAGATTTTCCAATCTTTTTGCTCCATTGGCCACACCTTTGCTTCTTTAAACAATTGTAACTTTAACATTCTTTTGGCTAGAGACACCGTTCAAATATTGAAATGTTCACAAGGTTTTGGACTTCAACATAAGGTTCAAGATTATTATGGGATGGCAACACCACCTACAGTTTGGCGGCCATTTTGTGCCAAAATGTGAGGCAATTTTAAACTTCTTCAAACTTTCACGTAGTTTAATCCTTCTACTATTACAATGTTCAACCCTTTCAGCTTATTCCTTTCAGCTACGACTTTTAGTCTTTCAAATCTTTGAACTTTTCAAGATATTCCAAGATTTTCCAGGATTTTTGCTCCATTAAAATGCATAGGGAATTCTTGTGCTTAACCTCTTTTACAGGTTTTTACTTTTTGGTTGAATGCTGTAAAGCATTCAACCCTTTGTTTTCCTGTTTCTCTTTATTGGTTGAATGCTGTAAAGCATTCAACCCTTTGTTTTTCTGTTTCTCTTTATTTATTATTATTGGTTGAATGCTGTAAAGCATTCAACCCTTTGTTTTCCTGTTTCTCTTTATTGGTTGAATGCTGTAAAGCATTCAACCCTTTGTTTTCCTGTTTCTCTTTATTTATTATTATCGTATCTTATAGTATCTTCCGCCGTTTTTTGGCGCTTAACTCCTTCTACAATTTTTAACCCATTTTAACCATTCAACTTTTAAAATGTTCATCTCTTTCATCTTATTTCTGCTATGACTTTTGGTTTTTCAAATCCTTTTACTTTTTAAGATATTCCAGGTTTTCCGGGAATTTTTGCTCCATTGAAATACATGGAGAATTTTTCGTTCAGAAGTTCACAGTTAAACTCCTTCTACAATTTTTCACCTATTTTAACCGTTCGACTATGAAAATGTTCAGCTCTTTCATCTTATTCAAGCTATGACATTTTGGTCCTTCAAATCTTTGAGCTTTTCCAGATATTCCCGGATATTCCCAGATTTTCCAATGTTTTTGCTCCATTGGCCACACCTTTGCTTCTTTAAACAATTGTAACTTTAACATTCTTTTGGCTAGAGACACCGTTCAAATATTGAAATGTTCACAAGGTTTTGGACTTCAACATAAAGTTCAAAATTATTATGGGATGGCAACACCACCTACAGTTTGGCGGCCATTTTGTGCCAAAATGTGAGGCAATTTTAAACTTCTTCAAACTTTCACCTATTTTTACCATTCTACTATAACAATGTTCAACCTTTTCATCTTATTCCTTTCAGCTATGACTTTTGGTCCTTCAAATCCTTGAACTTTTCCAGATATTCCCGGATATTCCCAGATTTTCCAATCTTTTTGCTCCATTGGCCACACCTTTGCTTCTTTAAACAATTGTAACTTTAACATTCTTTTGGCTAGAGACACCGTTCAAATATTGAAATGTTCACAAGGTTTTGGACTTCAACATAAGGTTTAAAAATTATTATGGGATGGCAACACCACCTACAGTTTGGCGGCCATTTTGTGCCAAAATGTGAGGCAATTTTAAACTTCTTCAAACTTTCACCTATTTTTACCATTCTACTATTACAATGTTCAACCCTTTCATCTTATTCCTTTCAGCTATGACTTTTGGTCCTTCAATTCTTTGAACTTTTCCAGATATTCCCGGATATTCCCAGATTTTCCAATGTTTTTGCTCCATTGGCCACACCTTTGCTTCTTTAAACAATTGTAACTTTAACATTCTTTTGGCTAGAGACACCGTTCAAATATTGAAATGTTCACAAGGTTTTGGACTTCAACATAAAGTTCAAAATTATTATGGGATGGCAACACCACCTACAGTTTGGCGGCCATTTTGTGCCAAAATGTGAGGCAATTTTAAACTTCTTCAAACTTTCACCTATTTTTACCATTCTACTATAACAATGTTCAACCTTTTCATCTTATTCCTTTCAGCTATGACTTTTGGTCCTTCAAATCCTTGAACTTTTCCAGATATTCCCGGATATTCCCAGATTTTCCAATCTTTTTGCTCCATTGGCCACACCTTTGCTTCTTTAAACAATTGTAACTTTAACATTCTTTTGGCTAGAGACACCGTTCAAATATTGAAATGTTCACAAGGTTTTGGACTTCAACATAAAGTTCAAAATTATTATGGGATGGCAACACCACCTACAGTTTGGCGGCCATTTTGTGCCAAAATGTGAGGCAATTTTAAACTTCTTCAAACTTTCGCGTATTTTAATCTTTCTACTATTACAATGTTCAACCCTTTCAGTTTATTCCTTTCAGCTACGACTTTTAGTCTTTCAAATCTTTGAACTTTTCAAGATATTCCAAGATTTTCCAGGATTTTCCAAGATTTTTGCTTCATTTAAATACATGGAGAATCCTTGAAAACCTTTGTTGCTTTCAAGCATTATAACTTTAACAAGCTTTCAGCTAGAGGCACCGTTCAAACATTGAAATGCTCACAAGGCTTTGGACTTCAACATACGTTTTGAAATTATTATGGGATGGCAACACAACGAACTGTTTGGTGGGCATTTTTTGACAAAATCTGAAGCAAATGTTGCAATAAACTTCATCCATGGCTGGAACTGAACATATTGAAATTCATTGGATCTGGACATATAAGGAATGTGGGCGTGGTTAGCAAACAAAGCTCGTTGCTAAGGACGTCCAAAAGTTTACTTTTTCCGATTCATCTGAAACCGACGTTGATTTGTTCCTCATCTCCAGGCGACCCAAACATAAAATGGTTGCTATGGAGATAAAATCAATAGAAAGGCCGCCATTTTGAAAAGAGTGGATTTTCTATCAACTTAGAACATGTAGCTTTTACCAATATAATACTCTCAAACAACGTGTTTTTTGGAGTCAGTTGATGATGCTGATTCCAATGTTAGTACTTTTAGCCATTTTAGCAACATCTTCAAATTTTCAACAATTCAGCCATTTTTTCAACAATTTCAGCTTTAATGCTTAAGTCCTACAAATTTTGACCTATTTCAGCCATTCTACTATTACAATGTTCAACTTTTTCAGCTTATTCCTGCTAGGACTTTTGCACCTTTAACTTTTCATGGTTCTTCCAGTACAGTTCAGCCATTTCTTCAGCTAATTCAGCTTTCATTCAGCAGTACAGCATTCAACCCTGCATTTTCTTCTGGAAATGCAGCTCCTTCTAGTTTATTATTATTATTATTATTATAGTATCTTCCGCCGTTTTTTGGCGTTTAACTACTTCTACAATTTTTAACCTATTTTAACCATTCTACTTTTAAAATGTTCATCTCTTTCATCTTATTTCTGCTATGACTTTTGGTTTTTCAAATCCTTTTACTTTTTAAGATATTCCAGGTTTTCCGGGAATTTTTGCTCCATTGAAATACATGGAGAATTTTTCGTTCAGAAGTTCACAGTTAAACTCCTTCTACAATTTTTCACCTATTTTAACCGTTCGACTATGAAAATGTTCAGCTCTTTCATCTTATTCTAGCTATGACATTTTGGTCCTTCAAATCTTTGAACTTTTCCAGATATTCCCGGATATTCCCAGATTTTCCAATCTTTTTGCTCCATTAGCCACACCTTTGCTTCTTTAAACAATTGTAACTTTAACATTCTTTTGGCTAGAGACACCGTTCAAATATTGAAATGTTCACAAGGTTTTGGACTTCAACATAAGGCTCAAAATTATTATGGGATGGCAACACCACCTACAGTTTGGCGGCCATTTTGTGCCAAAATGTGAGGCAATTTTAAACTTCTTCAAACTTTCACGTATTTTAATCATTCTACTATTACAATGTTCAACCCTTTCAGCTTATTCCTTTCAGCTACAACTTTTAGTCCTTCAAATCCTTGAACCTTTCCAGATATTCCCGGATATTCCCAGATTTTCCAATCTTTTTGCTCCATTGGCCACACCTTTGCTTCTTTAAACAATTGTAACTTTAACATTCTTTTGGCTAGAGACACCGTTCAAATATTGAAATGTTCACAAGGTTTTGGACTTCAACATAAGGCTCAAAATTATTATGGGATGGCAACACCACCTACAGTTTGGCGGCCATTTTGTGCCAAAATGTGAGGCAATTTTAAACTTCTTCAAACTTTCACGTATTTTAATCATTCTACTATTACAATGTTCAACCCTTTCAGCTTATTCCTTTCAGCTACAACTTTTAGTCTTTCAAGTCTTTGAACTTTTCAAGATATTCCAAGATTTTCCAGGATTTTTCAAGATTTTTGCTTCATTTAAATACATGGAGAATCCTTGAAAACCTTTGTTGCTTTCAAGCATTATAACTTGCTTTCAGATAGAGGCACCGTTCAAACATTGAAATGCTCACAAGGCTTTGGACTTCAACATAAGGTTTAAAAATTATTATGGGATGGCAACACCACCTACAGTTTGGCGGCCATTTTGTGCCAAAATGTGAGGCAATTTTAAACTTCTTCAAACTTTCACCTATTTTTACCATTCTACTATTACAATGTTCAACCCTTTCATCTTATTCCTTTCAGCTATGACTTTTGGTCCTTTAAATCTTTGAACTTTTCCAGATATTCCCGGATATTCCCAGATTTTCCAATGTTTTTGCTCCATTGGCCACACCTTTGCTTCTTTAAACAATTGTAACTTTAACATTCTTTTGGCTAGAGACACCGTTCAAATATTGAAATGTTCACAAGGTTTTGGACTTCAACATAAGGTTCAAAATTATTATGGGATGGCAACACCACCTACAGTTTGGTGGCCATTTTGTGCCAAAATGTGAGGCAATTTTAAACTTCTTTAAACTTTCACGTATTTTAATCATTCTACTATTACAATGTTCAACCCTTTCAGCTTATTCCTTTCAGCTACGACTTTTAGTCTTTCAAATCTTTGAACTTTTCAAGATATTCCAAGATTTTCGAGGATTTTCCAAGATTTTTGCTTCATTTAAATACATGGAGAATCCTTGAAAACCTTTGTTGCTTTCAAGCATTATAACTTGCTTTCAGCTAGAGGCACCGTTCAAACATTGAAATGCTCACAAGGCTTTGGACTTCAACATACGTTTTGAAATTATTATGGGATGGCAACACAACCTACTGTTTGCTGGGCATTTTTTGACAAAATCTGAAGCAAATATTGCAATAAACTTAGTCCATGGCTGGAACTGAACATATTGAAATTCACTGGATCTGGACATATAAGGAATGTGGGCGTGGTGAGCAAACAAACTTCGTTGCTAAGGACGTCCAAAAGTTTACTTTTTCCGATTCATCTGAAACCGACGTTGATTTGTTCCTCATGTCCTGGCGACCCAAACATAAAATGGTTGCTATGGAGATAAAATCAATAGAAAAGCCGCCATTTTGAAAAGAGTGGATTTTCTATCAACTTAGAACATGTAGCTTTGACCAATATGATACTCTCAAACAACGTGTTTTTTGGAGTCAGTTAATGATGCTGATTCCAATGCTAGTACTTTTAGCCATTTTAGCAACATCTTCAAATTTTCAACAGTTCAGCCATTTTTTCAGCAATTTCAGCTTTAATGCTTTACTCCTTCTACAAACTTTGACCTATTTTAGCCATTCTACTATTACAATGTTCAACTTTTTCATCTTATTCCTGCTAGGACTTTTGCACCTTTAACTTTTCATGGTTTTTCCAGTACAGTTAAGCCATTTCTTCAGCTAATTCAGCTTTCATTCAGCAGTACAGCATTCAACCCTGCATTTTCTTCTGGAAATGCAGCTCCTTCTAGTTATTATTATTATAGTATCTTCCGCCGTTTTTTGGCGTTTAACTACTTCTACAATTTTTAACCTATTTTAACCATTCTACTTTTAAAATGTTCATCTCTTTCATCTTATTTCTGCTATGACTTTTGGTTTTTCAAATCCTTTTACTTTTTAAGATATTCCAGGTTTTCCGGGAATTTTTGCTCCATTGAAATACATGGAGAATTTTTCGTTCAGAAGTTCACAGTTAAACTCCTTCTACAATTTTTCACCTATTTTAACCGTTCGACTATGAAAATGTTCAGCTCTTTCATCTTATTCTAGCTATGACATTTTGGTCCTTCAAATCTTTGAACTTTTCCAGATATTCCCGGATATTCCCAGATTTTCCAATCTTTTTGCTCCATTGGCCACACCTTTGCTTCTTTAAACAATTGTAACTTTAACATTCTTTTGGCTAGAGACACCGTTCAAATATTGAAATGTTCACAAGGTTTTGGACTTCAACATAAGGTTTAAAAATTATTATGGGATGGCAACACCACCTACAGTTTGGCGGCCATTTTGTGCCAAAATGTGAGGCAATTTTAAACTTCTTCAAACTTTCACCTATTTTTACCATTCTACTATTACAATGTTCAACCCTTTCATCTTATTCCTTTCAGCTATGACTTTTGGTCCTTCAAATCTTTGAACTTTTCCAGATATTCCCGGATATTCCCAGATTTTCCAATCTTTTTGCTCCATTGGCCACACCTTTGCTTCTTTAAACAATTGTAACTTTAACATTCTTTTGGCTAGAGACACCGTTCAAATATTGAAATGTTCACAAGGTTTTGGACTTCAACATAAGGCTCAAAATTATTATGGGATGGCAACACCACCTACAGTTTGGCGGCCATTTTGTGCCAAAATGTGAGGCAATTTTAAACTTCTTCAAACTTTCACCTATTTTTACCATTCTACTATTACAATGTTCAACCCTTTCAGCTCATTCCTTTCAGCTATGACTTTTGGTCCTTCAAATCTTTGAACTTTTCCAGATAGTCCCGGATATTCCCAGATTTTCCAATCTTTTTGCTCCATTGGCCACACCTTTGCTTCTTTAAAATATTGTAACTTTAACATTCTTTTGGCTAGAGACACCATCAAATATTGAAATGTTCACAAGGTTTTGGACTTCAACATAAGGTTCAAAATTATTATGGGATGGCAACACCACCTACAGTTTGGCGGCCATTTTGTGCCAAAATGTGAGGCAATTTTAAACTTCTTCAAACTTTCACCTATTTTTACCATTCTACTATTACAATGTTCAACCCTTTCATCTTATTCCTTTCAGCTATGACTTTTGGTCCTTCAAATCTTTGAACTTTTCCAGATATTCCCGGATATTCCCAGATTTTCCAATGTTTTTGCTCCATTGGCCACACCTTTGCTTCTTTAAACAATTGTAACTTTAACATTCTTTTGGCTAGAGACACCGTTCAAATATTGAAATGTTCACAAGGTTTTGGACTTCAACATAAAGTTCAAAATTATTATGGGATGGCAACACAAACCTACAGTTTGGCGGCCATTTTGTGCCAAAATGTGAGGCAATTTTAAACTTCTTCAAACTTTCACGTATTTTAATCCTTCTACTATTACAATGTTCAGCCCTTTCAGCTTATTCCTTTCAGCTACGACTTTTAGTCTTTCAAATCTTTGAAATTTTCAAGATATTCCAAGATTTTCCAGGATTTTCCAAGATTTTTGCTTCATTTAAATACATGGAGAATCCTTGAAAACCTTTGTTGCTTTCAAGCATTATAACTTTAACAAGCTTTCAGCTAGAGGCACCGTTCAAACATTGAAATGCTCACAAGGCTTTGGACTTCAACATACGTTTTGAAATTATTATGGGATGGCAACACAACCTACTGTTTGGTGGGCATTTTTTGACAAAATCTGAAGCAAATGTTGCAATAAACTTCATCCATGGCTGGAACTGAACATATTGAAATTCACTGGATCTGGACATATAAGGAATGTGGGCGTGGTTAGCAAACAAAGCTCGTTGCTAAGGACGTCCAAAAGTTTACTTTTTCCGATTCATCTGAAACCGACGTTTATTTGTTCCTCATCTCCAGGCGACCCAAACATAAAATGGTTGCTATGGAGATAAAATCAATAGAAAAGCCGCCATTTTGAAAAGAGTGGATTTTCTATCAACTTAGAACATGTAGCTTTTACCAATATAATACTCTCAAACAACGTGTTTTTTGGAGTCAGTTGATGATGCTGATTCCAATGCTAGTACTTTTAGCCATTTTAGCAACATCTTCAAATTTTCAACAATTCAGCCATTTTTTCAACAATTTCAGCTTTCATGCTTAAGTCCTACAAATTTTGACCTATTTCAGCCATTTTACTATTACAATGTTCAACTTTTTCAGCTTATTCCTGCTAGGACTTTTGCACCTTTAACCTTTCATGGTTCTTCCAGTACAGTTCAGTCATTTCTTCAGCTAATTCAGCTTTCATTCAGCAGTACAGCATTCAACCCTGCATTTTCTTCTGGAAATGCAGCTCCTTCTAGTGTTACATTTGTTTTCTTCTTATGCTATCTTCCGCCGTTTTTCGGCACTTAACTCATCCTACAATTTTTAACATATTTGAACCGTTCAACTTTTAAAATGTTCAGCTCTTTCATCTTATTACTGCTATGACTTTTGGTTTTTCAAATCCTTGTACTTTTTAAGATGTTTTAGGATATTTCAGGATATTTTGCTTCATTGAAATACATTGAAAAAAAATCCTTGCAAACCTTTGTTTCTTTCAACCATTATAACTTCAACATACTTGTAGCTAGAGACACCGTTCAAACATTAAAATGATCACAAGGCTTTGGACTATAAAATACGTTTAGAAATCATTATGGGATGTCGACACAAACTACTGTTTGGTGGCCATTTTATGACAAAATCTGAAGCAAATATTGCAATAAACTTCATCCATGGCTGGAACTGAACATATTGAAATTCACTGGATCTGGACATATATGGAATGTGGGCGTGGTTAGCAAACAAACTTCGTTGCTAAGGACGTCCAAAGGTTTACTTTTTCCGATTTGTCTGAAACTGACGTCGATTTGTTCGTTATCCCCAGGCGACCCAAACATAAAATGGTTGCTATGGGGATAAAATTAATAGAAAAGCCGCCATTTTGAAAAAGTGGATTTTTTTTTCAACTTAGAACATGTAGCTTTTACCAACATGACACTCTTAAACAATGGGATTTTTTTTGAGTCAGTTGATGATGCTGATGCTAGCACTTTTAGCCATTTTAGCATCATCTTCAAATTTTCAACAGTACATCCATTTTTTCAACAATTTCAGCTTTCATGCTTAACTCCTTCTACAATGTTTGACCTATTTTAGACATTCTACTTTTACAATGTTCAGCTTTTTCATCATATTTCTGCTTTCATTCAGCAATACAGCATTCAACCCTGCATTTTCTTCTGGAAATGCAGCTCCTTCTAGTTATAATTATTTCCCCCAAACTTCATTATACTAGGTGAGGCAGGTGGAGTAATAAGCTCAATATTCTCTGACTACTAGCTAGCCTGGCAATAAGCCTGTCCAAAGAGGAATGTCTAAAGCCTAACTTTGAAAGAGCTGGGAGCTTATTCCAAAAGACAAGTTAGCTTGGTGGCTAAAAGCTCTACCTCCAACTGTACTTTTAGACATTCTGGGAATTTGTGTGGACAGGCCCCGCCCCTTTTAGGTTTGTTTTACATCCAAACCTGACAGTAATGATTATAAACTTCCAGCAGCTTGTTGCTTTATGATGCTTTACAATTTTACCCGCCCCCTTCTATAATCACCCTTTTATCTCCCCCTCTCTAGCATCCCTCTATCTTCTTCCCTCCTTTTCTTTTCCTTCCGGTACATATAATTAATAAGAATAAAGTTTAGTATAAATTACAAAAGGGGTTCATTCAAATATACATCTTTTGTGTCAGAAGATCCATAATCCCATGTTGTAAAAGTAAAAAATATCCAACATAAGAGACCTTCAGCTCTCATCTGTTTGCTCAGCTATTGAACCGGACAAGTTAAGAAAAAAAAAAAAAATAGAATATCTGGGCACCACAAGCAGTCCTGCATTTTGTGAGGGAAGTGTTTATCCCTACAAATACAATACACTTTCCAAATTCCCTATGATAGTACATTCGATTTTTATTGCTTCCTTTGAAATGGCCGTACAAGCCTCAAGAGAACTGTGAGGCACACCTGGGCTACCCTAAAGTTACACGGGCAGGACAACCCAAAAACCTGCAGCACCTGTACGGGTCAACCGATGTATGCGTGCAAGTGGCTAAGGTGTAACTAAGGCAAACAAACAAAAAAATCCTGAAAGCACAAGTATAATGAGCAGAAGAGTGACCAAAGAATTCAAGCTGATTTTGGATGGAAAAAGGAAGAGAACACCCCCTGAACACACACACACACACACACACACAAACATGGTTAGACTAAATTCATTTTAGATGAAAATGCGGCATCTGCAAACGAAAAACGTTAGAGGAACTGGGAGGCATCTGGAACTGACAGATGAGACCTCTGAGACCTTTGATGCTGGTGCTTTTACTTTAGTGGAGATGCACCATGCCACCGTCTCATTAAAGCTTTATGAAGCAAGCTTAGTACGCATTTTATTACAATGACGCCACGGTCTGGCACATCCCAGCCTTGCGGCAAGCTAGTGTTTATAGAAGGGGTTGTGAAGACAAAGAGCTTTAACACTGTTCTATAAAAAAAATGATTAAAATAAAAATAGAAATGTTGGAAAGGCAAAGCCAATGCTCAAAACAATAAATAAAAAAAATATGACATTAAGGGCCTGTACTGGAGAAAAAAAGAAATAAAACAAAAGAGAAGCAAAGAGAGATTTCACAATTGTCCTCTGGGCAACAGTGTCTCATATTCTATTATCATAAACCTTTTGGTAGGCATGAGAGGTCTATTTTTTTTCTAGCTTCATTTACATTTTGGAACACATGAAGGCTTAAAGCAACATAGCTGTACAATATATGCTTTTCAAACAAAGAAATATATTATGCAGGACTAGTCAAGAGTGTGTGGAGGGATTTCAGAAGTTCATTTTGTTTAGACCTGAACCGTCTGTACCATAAGAACTGCAGTGTCTTACATCAGGTCTGACTGGAGCCATGCAGCACTCAGCTGAAGGGCTGAAGCAGAGAGCAGACAGGATTTGTTATTACCAATGCCTGGCTCAAGGTGTGCTAAAGGGGCGGGGCAGTCTGGATTTAAGGACAATCTGACCCAAAGGAAGCTCAGTTTGATGATGCCTTCGTGTCCTACACGTCCTTGGCGTCTTGGATTTCATTTATCTCAACTGAAAGCCGCTTTTCATTACTCCGTTGATGAAGAGTCATCACTTTCCTGTTTTTTAATGTGAATATCTGTCTCTGCTTACTGTCTGCTTCAACCTTTGTTGCTGTCATTTCCATTTCAGACTTTTCTTCTCCTCCAAGCTCTTTCATATCATTTTTAGTCCCTGTGATTTAGTCTTTGCCTATTAAAGCTTAACTTTTACTTCAGAGGAGCAGTGAAAGAGTCATTTATCAATCTGTTTCATATCAGTGTCCTTCACCTCAAAAACATTTAAAAAACGTGGGAGCACATTGTGAAATCCTTCCTGGAAAACGCTGAGACGAAGGACACCGTGAGTCAGCTCCTGCTGAATGACGGCATGCTAAGCACGGCTAGGATGCTGGTTCTATGAATTGAAGACATTAAGCTCCTGTCATAATCAGAGACTAAACCCCTGCCTTATCACCCACTGGGTGCAGGGGGCACAGCTTTGTTTAATTGCCACAAGCTGAACCGTCAAAGCTGCGTCTCCCTCAGTGTTTACCCCCACTGTGGCTTATAGCTGATAATGGAATTACTCTGAGTCCTGGGAGGAGGGAGAAAAATGAGGGAGGAACCGAGAAGGGAGGCAATCACAGATGAAGAGAGGCCAAAAAGATGAAGGAAGGTCAATGGTGGAGGCAGAAATTCAGAACGGATGAAACGTCTGCCTTCATAACCGAAGAAAGAGCTTTTGAGTAATGTCTGGTTGTTGCTTAAAGCAAAGCCCACCATCTGCCCGTCCCAGGCTTTGCTCCTTCATGACGTATTGCAATGAGGAAAGTGAGTTATGATGTAGGATAGAGCAGGAGTCCAATTGGAAGAATGCACCTCAGGGGAGAGTTGGGAGTTTAAAAAAAAGGGGATAAACATGATAAATAAGGATGAGAAGGAGAAAAAAATTGCAAGAAAAAATATAATAAAACAGTGGATAGATATAAAAACAGTGACATAACACATGTAATATGTAGACAATACATTTTGAAAACTTGAATTGTGTGGAGATGCAATAGGGTGTATTGGGGAATAGGATTTAAATGGAACCAAACGAGTGTCCATTTATGACAAAGTGTGTCAGATGTTTGCAGCTTATATATTTACCTACATATGTGTAGTTATATGAGTATCTGAAACTGATTGTGTGCCATTGACTGTATAAGAACTAGACTGAGTGATCCCTCCCCCCTGCTGTTCCAAACAGGAAGTACCCGCTGGTTTCAAGGATCCAAAACCTCATAGACTTTTGAGAAATAAAAAGCTGTTACTCAGTCATTCTATTTGTCAGAATACCGATACCTTTTTTAACCTGTGTGAATGTTAAAATCAGAATGAGAGCATGTGTAATTGTGAAACAGGTTTTGTGCGTTTCTGATTATTGAGACTGAATTAATTCCATATATCACGATCATTAAAATGTGCAGAATACTAAAACCAGACGCTAACTCAATGATGAATGGCAGGAAGTTTCTCTAAAAGGAGGCATCGTACTGAGACAACAGATCAGATGAAGACGTACATGAAAGTATTATTGTGCTTCCAAATGAATCATTAAGCGCCTTAGCTGTGGGCTGTTTGCTGTTTCCCTAACAACTTAAGGATCATCCAGGGAAGTTTTGGCACATGGTAATCATTTCGAATCTGTCAGGAATTTTGCTTCCAAAGACCTTGTAGAGCTGTTTCTTCTTAATCATGCTCAAAATTTATCACTGGCTTTATATAGGCGTTTTATGTGAGATTCTTCTCATGTTTAGCTCTACATTGATGAACTATGGGAACTGTTAAAGCCATAGAACCACAGAAGACCTGCAGTTCCTGGATCTAATTATATGAGAGAAGGTGTGGTTGTCACAAGCCCAAGCTCATTAAAACTGTTGCCAATTTAGAAAGATTCTACTTTATGAACTTAATTAAAAATATGAGTGCCATATTTCTGTTTTTCTCTAACTCTTATCCATTTTGTGTCTCTGGTTTCCATCTTCCAAATCCCTTTCCACGTCTTTTCTCTATCTGTGTCACATCAGTTTGTTCTCAGTATTCAAGGGGGGTCTTCGCCATCTTCGGCCTTTATGACAAGCGCTCAGTGAACACGCTGACATCGTTTTGTGGAGCCCTGCACATCAGCCTGGTGACTCCCAGCTTCCCCACAGAGGGGGAAGGCCAGTTCACACTGCAGCTGCGGCCGTCCATCAGAGGAGCTTTGCTGTCACTGCTGGACCACTACGACTGGAACCGATTCGTCTTCCTCTATGACACAGACAGAGGTAAATGCACACTAACTATTATATTAACAAGTAGAGAACTGATCTCATTCAATCCATTTTCATCTTGTACCTGGTCCTGTGGAAGGTACAGAATGACAGAAGTCAGCAATCAGAGCTGTTTTGTTTTATTGATTGATCTAACCTCCATCTGTATCTGGTCAAGAACCTAAAACTAATCTGAGCTGGTAAGAAGCTCCAGTGAAAGCTACATGAGGACGGTTCCACTTAATGCACGTTTGACATAAATTGAATCAGGTCTAGAAATATTTTTTAAGGATGAAAAATATGACATATATTTGTACTTTCAGGACTTCTGCGGATTATTTTGGTTCCATAAATTTCAGCTAATTCTTTAAAACAGAACAATCAAAATTTCTGTTAATCCGGTTTAATTTTTATTTAGCATCTTAACTTTTAGTTTTGTTGACAATAGTGTTGCATTATAGTATTAGTGACAGCAGATATAGATAGATTGTTAAAGGTTTGAATATCGACATTGGCTGCTATGCAGAGTTCTGCTTACAGATCTAGTTGATATGGTTCTGCAGCTACAATAACTTTGTACAAACAAGGTTTACCGTGTTGGGGTTTTTGAAATTGTACAGATGAGTATAACCAAATTTGGATCCAGTATTCAAATCTGTACTCCAAATAAACTTAAACATGAATTTATTGAGGAAAAATGGTGCTAAAAGCGTGGATGGAGGAGGTTAGGGGAGAGAAATTTGCAGGTGGTCTATGGTAGAGATAGTGTAGCAAGTAGGGGTAAGACGTAAAAACAAGGCAAAATCATGTCTAGGGTCCAAGCTATATGGAGTTATTTCAGTCTCAATAATCAGAAATGCACACAACCGGTTTTACAAATACACACGCTCCGATTCACAAATGTCATTTTATGCAAACGTGAAAAATAAATTCGGAAATACACACCCTGTGTTTCACAAACACACAGATTGTGTTTCACAAATGCACACTAAATGTTTTACAAATGCACAATAAGTGTTTCTCACAAATGTGCACACTGTTTTTCACATAAACATTTTAGGAATTCACAATAAATGTATCAGAAATACACAGTAAGTGCTTCACAAACGTGATTTTTAGTTACACATGTGATGTGAACTCACAGATCATTCGAATTGCAGACTGTGCATTCAAAGTCCCGTTCTCGTTTGTGAATCTCCCCGTGTGTGTGAGAGATTTTTCTACGGTGAATATTGAGACTCATCTGACGGAGCGGGTCAACTAATGTCACCATTGGCTAGTGAATCTGTCAATCAAACTCATCGGCAAAGCAGGCGGGTTCGCTTTTAGCCAATCGAATGGCCCCTTACACTTTCTCTACGCTTTCTGCAGGTGGCAAAAGCTCCGCCCATATTTGATTCTGTACCAGTCGGTCGTTAGCGTGTTAGCCTTAGCATGGCTTGTCGGTTTATTTGCCTTCGGTTGTCAAAAATTACTGGCTTGTGCAACTTTTCAGTGGACCTGGGAGCAAGGCAACAGTGGTTGAATGCAGTTGACATTGAATCCATCGAACTCTGTACTGGTCATGAGATTTAAAATGAATGTTTCACTCGGGATTGTTTGTACGTTATTCTCTTAGCTTTCATGCTAGCGTCATTTCAACACTCAGACACAGTTCCCTTCGGTCGTGATCATCTGAAGGTGGAGGAGAAAAATCTTTAACTTCCACAGAAGGTTTTGTGGAGAAACTGGCATCACTTTGCTCCGTACCACGCAGTGGGACTACATTACCTCAAGTTCATCTCACTGTCAATCACAGACGCCCAATATACACCTCCCCTGCTCAGCCCAAAGTCACTTTGATGGACCTTAATTTTATTTTTTTAATAACTCAAATGTCATTGATTTTATATTGTAACCATATACATATACACCTCTTGGCCAGGTCACCCTTGCAAAAAAGATCCTCATCTCTCTGGGTTTTATAGCTGGTTAAATACTACACAACAAAAGATGGTCATAGAACAACAAAGTGCAAACATTCACCCTTTATTGCAGAGTAAAATTCAGTGAAAACATGGACAGATTAAAACATCAAAATTTAAGCAAATGTGGGATCTCTACTGATTTGAATTTTATTTAAAGTGGAACTAATTTTCATAACTTCCTTACATACAATGAAGTCCCTTGAACAATACAGCAGTATTGATTTGAACTCTGTCTTACTCCCCTCAGTCTCTCTTCTTCTGTATGTAATTATGTCGCCTAAATTAAGTTCTAAACAAACGGGACAGTAAAGATATAGGTCCACTCCCACACGGTCTGAATTAAACAATGGATTGATGTCGTCTTGCAGTTCCAACATTTGTGGACCCAAAAGGTGACTGTCCCATTCCAGGACATTGATCCCAGGATGAGGTTCAGCCATGGATCCACTCTCCTCCCATTCAATCTCTGGAACCAGCATACCCTGACAAAAAAAAAAAAAAAAAAAGATACTGTTTATGAACAGCACTGTTTTTTTTAATGTTTTAGATTATGTAGGAACAGAGACCCACTAATAATGACTTATATTGTTTCTAGCAGGCAGACCTCATATCTCCATAACTGTTTATAATTTGCAAATAAGTGACTCTTAACAAAGTAGTGAGATTAGTACAGCTGATGGCTCATAATGCCAAACATTGTGATGCATTTTGAACTTGCAGATGTGCTATTCTTCCTACTTGATTTAAAAAACCAAACAATTTAGGGAAATAGTTTGCACCACACAACAATAATACTTTTCATTCATTTTTGATGAAAATTCCTTGTAGTCATTGTGATTTCATCATACTGTTCTTGATACTTTCCACTTTAGTCGAACTGCACACAAATCAGTTGTCCAGTACAGTGAGATTAAATAAAGCAGGGTTTTTCAACCAGTGTGTCTGCCGCGGGAGATGGTCAAGTGTGCCGTGGGGAATTGCCCTACTTCACTGATCTGAAATCATTTTCCATCTCCAGGAAATCAGCTCTTTGTTAATCCAAACAGGCACTGATAAAACACTGAGTAGTTAGGAATATAAAAGATCTTAAAATGACTTTTTCTTTGTGTTTATTTAATTCTATAAAATACATTTTGATAAGGTTGACAGTACCGTGATTTAGCTGCAGCTATAACCTTGTAAGGAAAAGTCCCGCCCCTTTAACTGTCTCCACCAATCATTCTTGAAGGCTTAATCACATGTCATCAGTCTGACCAATGAGAAGTGGTTAAAGTTTTCACTTCCTTGTTTTTAATTCTGCTGATAAAGTCGCTCAGTTATAACAAAAATACCAGCTAAAGCTCGTCTTTAGCGGTGTAACTTTCCACAGAGTCCGGTGTCAGACCGTGGAACAAGAGAACAAAGGTTGAAAAACACTGAAATAAAGCACTTACCCGGGGATCAGAAACAGGGTTCTGGGTCAAGCCCAAATGCCACAGCTGATTTGGTGTCATGCTTTGCTCCGTCCTGATTGGCTGTCCCACGCGTCACTAAAGACATCCAAACTGGCCTGAATGCGTGGTAGGAAGATGTAATGGCAGCAGAATACGTGATGTTACTGATATTGAGCAAGTCTTGGTCCTCAGGAGAGTGCAGGATGTTGTAATATAAACCAGTAACAGTCATGAAGACATCACACCAGAGGAGCTCAATCCTGTATTTGGAAAAAAGCAAAAAGAAATATTATATTGTCAGATTTATTTTTAATACATCATTCACTTTTATGTATATATTAAAGCATCTAAAACTAGGTTCAACTCACCGTTGATTGTGTGTACACTTTTCCCACAATGAAGCCGTTTGTGTCAGTTGTACGTACTGTGAGCATTAACTCGGCTATGCCCACGTTTTCTCCTCCGTGATCTCCTCTCACCCTGACAATAACATGAAAATCAAGTCTCAAACACATAATTACAAATGCATCGCCAATACGGTACACATCAACTTAAAATGTAATGTTCTTATGTATGATGCCAATAAGTAGAATTTCTAGGTTAGATAAATTGCAGGAGTGGGTTACATGTATCACTGGGGAAAAAAATGAGGTGAGAGAGACTGTTAAGGGGGGGTAAAATGTTATTCACGAGGGGAAAGTTTTAGAGTTGGCTTTGTTTTCAGAGGAGTCTAAAAAAAGTTATTTTATTTTTGTACAAAAAACCAAGTACTTATACTGCCTGATATGTGAATAAAAGATTTCTTTATGAAAAACATGAATACCTCAGAGGTAAGCCATAAACGTTCACAGCGTCACTGAAGAAGGCCAAGTGGGTGTCTGCACAGTTGTTGTCTGCTATCTTCTCAGGTACAAGATCTATGGAATACAAGTACAAATACTTTCAACTGACAGATATTTACAGGGGCAAAAATGCTAAATTCCCAATTGACAGGTAAAACAGTAATACAATAGGATGATAAAATATGAAATAGAATAGAATAGAAAGGTATTTAGGATGTCACGCTTCAGCAATTCCTAGAGAATAAATAAAAACACAACAAACATGGATGGATCATTTAGCTGTCTGAGATTAAATTACATAATTTTCAAATATTAGAAAGGGGAATTTTTTAAAACACTCTTGCTATGATAACTTGAGCTTGTAGTAAAGAACAGCTTTAAAAAAATATCAGAGACAAGACTCTGATCACAGGAAGCCTGTGTGTAATACTTACAGTAACTTCTACTCAAATCACTGTTGACAGCAGATTTCTCCCATCCGCCCTTTCTGTGACTACTTATTGACTACAAAACAGCCTAAAAACACAATGTTTGGGATTCTTGTCATTTTGTCATTGGAAGTAAAGATACGGGGAATTTAGTGGCTGTCACTCTGACACAATCTCATAGGGCTGGTCATCACAATGAATACGGGTTCTAACGGTAGAAACGTTAATGAGGCTTCTTTCATTCTCAGTGGATTCATGTATGTTATGTTTAAAAAATGCCGTTTTCATGAATGTCATATGAATTAACTTTGTTGCACATATCCACCCCGTCTTAAAGTCTGGGTTGTGAAAAGACTGTCTAACTTTAACCCGGATCGCGTTTACATAAAGGCAGCACACGGGACAGCTAACTTACTAGCTAGTTAGCATAGCATCAGTGTTTAAACAAATCCCCGTATCTAAATCAATACTTTTTATTAAACTTTCTGTGCTGCTGTAAATCCGGCATGTTTTCCCCTTGGCTCCTTATTAATCATGTTAAGAACCTACATTGGCTGTATATCTAGCTTGAACCGACGCGCTAGCTTAAACTTCCCTCACACTCACACAGGGCAGGCAGACACAATTTGAGTCGAAAGCCGTCTAGTTTCGAGGCCCCTGGTTGGTTGTAGTTACTCGTGTTGTGTGAAGAGCTGGTATGCCAAGTATAAAACTTGACAAAACCATCATAAGTCCTCCCCCGCTTTCATAAAAAATATGACCGCACAGGCTAAGCTAAGCTAATTTGCGGTGGGGGTACTCTGCAAACGACTCGGCTGCAGTGTTCATAAAGCAGTCACACATGTCACTTGGCTAAGGAGACCGCTTCAACTTAGTATTCAATAACATTACAAGATGTACAACGAGGGAATGATAAAATAAGTGCATTACTTACGGGCTGAGACTGTTCCCGTTCTGAAGACCTCTCCGCCATGTTTGCCGCCCGCGTCCTCCCAACTGCTGTGCTGAACAGCTCCCTCCCTCGTCAGTTGAGAGTGAAGAGTGTAAGGGGCCATTCGATTGGCTAAAAGCGAACCCGCCTGCTTTGCCGATGAGTTTGATTGACAGATTCACTAGCCAATGGTGACATTAGTTGACCCGCTCCGTCAGATGAGTCTCAATATTCACCGTAGAAAAATCTCTCACACACACGGGGAGATTCACAAACGAGAACGGGATTTTGAATGCACAGTTTGCAGTTCGAATGATCTGTGAGTTCACATCACATGTGTACCTAAAAGTCACGTTTGTGAAGCACTTACTGTGCATTTCTGATACATTTATTGTGAATTCCTAAAATGTTTATGTGAAAAACAGTGTGCACATTTGTGAGAAACACTTATTGTGCATTTGTAAAACATTTAGTGTGCATTTGTGAAACATAATCTGTGTGTTTGTGAAACACAGGGTGTGTATTTCCGAATTTATTTTTCACGTTTGCATAAAATGACATTTGTGAATCGGAGCGTGTGTATTTGTAAAACCGGTTGTGTGCATTTCTGATTATTGAGACTGAAATAACTCCATAAAGCTAAGTCCAAGTCCAGAGATCCAGTATCCAACAGTGAGAGGCAGAGGGGGAACCTGTGGGCAGAAGGGGAGTCAATAAGGCCAGAGGCAGACAGAGAAGAGCCAGGAGTCAGACCAGATTTGGTGTCACAAAGTCAGGTAGAAGAAATCAGAGGTAGAGAGTCGATGCACAGGAGTCAGACAACACAGTAACGTAGCAAGACAAAGCTGTTTAAGAAGGGCATTGGGGGATTTGATTTGATGAAAATGTGGATGATAAAAAAAAAAAATTCATATCAATTTTTTATCATATGATAAAGTAATTTGGAATTGAAGTTTTGGACACCCCCAAAAATATGTAAATGCCTGATATAGTACAATAAGTAATGAGGGGATTTGGACACAACAGTTAAGAGGGGGGTTACAGGAAGCCCTTAGCTTAAAAAAAATATGAAAGGAAGTAATACCAAAACCGATCTAGAATTTTCAGGAATACAAGAAATGTGAAGCAATTATTTACAATATTACAACGTCTAATTCTAAATAGAATAGATTCATCAAGAGCAAACTCTGTTTTTAATGATACCCCCTATTGCCTTCATTATTCCCAGTTCCTATCCAGTAGTTTTCCAGTATAGCCACTGCTGAGCAGTTCCACTTAAGGATTTGAGAACAACGGTTTGCTCAAGAGCACTGCCATCAGCTGTTGAGGGGGAAAAAGGCTGGGCTAGTGCCCTATCTTGGCTCAATCATGTTAGTCTGGGGATCTGAAACCAGCAATCCTCCAGCTAAAGGATCACATCACTGAAATATAGGGTTATGCCAGAATTCCCTCACTACTCCTTAACCCATAAAACAGACATCCAAACCTTTTTATTTAGTCTGCCTACTCCCGGTGCGACAAATTAGGATGTTTTACCATCAGAAAGTGTGTCTTTCTTTTTGTTTTTTTTTGTATTTTTCAAACTTATGCATGTATTTAGAAGAGAACAGACCATGCACAGGGTAGTAAAGCACAAATAGGGATGTAATGTGGCACATGGCAGCAGAAGAATGGGGCTTGGCCTTAGTTCCTGGGGCATTCCCTTGCCTTTAATTCAACCATGCTGTCATGCACTGCACGTAACCTAGTGGAGCGGGCGCAGCTGATGCCCTCGGCCTCTAACCGCCACCATGGGAATGCTTGGCACATTGTTTCGCTCTCACATGCATGCATACACGCACAGACCAAGTCTCTACCACAGGGAACAAAAACGCAGGTCAAACATGACTCAAAAGTGCCGTAAGACCAAGGTGCAGTTTTGTGTTAGGAAATTAGTGAGCTGCCTCATGGGTGAGCCGTAGTGGCTCTGTGCATCTGCCAACTTCCCTGTGGTCCAAAATGTCTGGGTCTGCACTCAAGGGACTAGAGAGGAGGAAGAGGAGGAGGAGAACAGAAAGGACAGGTTAGCTCAATCCAGCTGGTGGGGCTGCAACAAGATGGGAGAGGAGGAGAACCGAATGGTTGTACGGAGTGGTAGAGAATGAATGCTGGGGAGTGATAACAGGAAGTGCTCAAAATTGAAGGAAGGACAAACAGAATCACAAGCCTGTGGAGATGCAAAGTAAAACATAAGGATGGAGGAGACGTAGATGAAAATTTGAGAAAAGATAAGGAAATGGAGGGATGGATAAATGCACAGAGTTTGGACTGTACTCACCCATGACTTGGCCAAAGCAGGACCCTTCATTATAGCTACCCATCAGGCCCTGCTGCCCTTAATGTCCTGGAAAATGGGCAGTAACACTGTGATCTGTTTTATGTCCTGTGCTCTGCTGGGCCCCAACGACAGCCTGCAGACACACACACAGCCACATAAATATCCCTTTGCTCACACAAAGACAAACGCACACACCCACACACCAAGGTGTGCACACATTTCCATGCAGCGGATGGATGAATGTGCATCCCTCCAAGACTTTAATTCATTTTGAATAAAAAGGGTCACAGACTTGCATACAAGCACATTTTCATCCGTGCAGACACAAACTGCCTATTTGCGTCTTTCTGTCTTACTTTAGAGTTTAAAGTATTGTGCATTCAACTTTGTTTCATCAGACATTCTTTTATCTGTCGTTTTCAATTCATTAGTCCACCTGCATCACAGAGACGACTAGATGTGACTGTGGTAAAAGTTTCAGTGATGGATGAAAAGAAATTCAACTAAACTTTTCTCTTGTTGTCCTTTTTTACAGTTTTATTTTGTAACAGAGATTGATACCTAATTGTAATGTTATGGTTTCTTTTTTTTTCTCCTGCTCAAGAGCTGAGCAAACAGCTAAAGCTGATGGCCACTTGTGTTGGACAGATTTTACTCTGTCATATCCCCCCATTTACAATAGGGGGTTATGAATCTTCTGATACATGAGGTGTATATTTATATAAACCCTTTTTTTATTTGAGGCTTAGCTTTATTTTTATTTGCATAATTTTTTTGGACAGAATGGAAAAAAGGGGAGAAACAAAGAGAATGCACAAAAAGGAGGGGAAAAGGTGGATAGAGAAGTTGGAGGATGATTTAAAAATAGGGGCAAGTAGAAATACAAAAAAAAGTCAACAAGCTGCTCGAGGTTTATCATTATTACTACCAGATGTACTTTTTGCAGCTCTTCAGGGACATTTATTATGGCCATGAGCAGTTTACAAAAAAGCATTGTTGTGAATTTTTCCCTTTTACGTGATTCAATAAGCATCTCCGAACATAGTCCACAAATTGATAAAAGACATAAAACTATCTTCACGGCGATACAACACAGTCAAATTCATTTGCCTAAATGGCAAAAAAAAACTTCAAACCCCTCCCCTTCCCATCATCCATCTGTTTACAGCCTCGTACAACCCCAACCTAACATTACCTAACATTTGCAATATTAGAGCTATCCAGCCGTACAGTCAGAGCCAGATGTCAGCTCCGATGAGGACAAAGAAGGTTTACATGAATCTAGTCATCTACAAGTTGATGCATCAGAAAATGGAGGAGCAGGGAGCTTGTGGCTTCTGCGCCACAGCTACTGGCTTTTAGCGTCTGCTCTTGATTCACCAAGATTTGCTTAATCACATTATAATATTATGATGTGATAGTGAAATGCTGATCATTGATAAATCTTGAGACAGATAATGATATTAATAATGTCAATACATTGTGTGGACTTTTTATTGTAATAGTTTAATAAATTTAGGGGGGAAGGGTTAGAAAAGCCTCAGCTTCTGCCTTTATCCATTTGAAACATGTTCACCATTCTGTTAAATAGAGATTTTTTGGATACTGGCTATAGGTATCAACAAGTGTATAATTTTTATCTGTTGTTGTTTTTAAATAATATGTAATTGAAATAATTAAACTAAACTGATAATAAAACGCAATCTTAATATCTTTTTTCCTCCATCATTAGAACATTGTGACAAGAACATGTTAAAAACACCAAAAACACCATTTTCTTCAGAGTGGGTCTTTAAAAAAGTGTGTCATAATAATTTATTCAGGTATTGTTTGCAGTGGTGTGAAAAAAAAGAAGTTATCATATGTTCAGTGAACACAACACATATCCCTTACTGTGGTTCACTTTCAGCCAATTGTAATTGACCTGACTGGGTTGAAGCAAACTTGTAATGGACATCTTTTTGCTTACTTCGTATCCATAAAAAGGCGAAGACAGTAGAGAAACAACAGGAAGAGAACCTGAAGTTTGAAAGAAACTGATTATTTACTTCCTGATGAATCTTATATCTTTTGACCAACATCATCTTGTTTGTATCTGTGGTTTCCTCAGTACTAGATCAAATTTACAATACATTTCTTTATCTTTTACATTCTCAGGAAAACATAACTGTCACTTAGTAAAATTACTAACAGTGAAACAAACATTCACCCTTGTCTCACTTTTTTAGACCAGGAAGTTTTGTGATAAATTAATACTGAAGAGATTTTTAAGTGGGGAATAAAAACAAAATTGTCCGTGTACAAAGATTTTTCTTGTACATAGTTTTTTGTGTGCATCATCGTTGCTCCAATAACTAACTACAATCTCAACATAATACCAGCATTATTTTCTTCTTTCTCTTCTTTCCTCGCCGCATTTTAGGCTATGCAATACTGCAGGCAATTATGGAGAGAGCGGGGCAGAACGCATGGCAGGTCGGTGCACATAAACACACACACACATTATTGGGATGTTGCCAGAACGCACACATTACAAACAGTAACACCCATGATTTTCCTCAGCATATTTATCCCTGGTCAGTCGACCACGTGCTTGTGTTTTGCTTGCATGATCTTGTTCATGCACACAGTTTGCATATTGCTCTGCAGTAATGTGGGTTTGTCCTGTGAATACACATAAAAACAGGTGAGTGCGATCTGTGTGGAGAGCTTCAACGATGCAGCATATCGCAGGCTCCTGGAGGACCTGGATCGACGGCAGGAGAGAAAATACGTCATTGACTTGGAGCCTGAGAGACTCCAGAGCATCTTGGATCAGGTAACGTCGATAAAATTAACTACGTTTGCACACATTCCTGATTATAAGAAAGCAGCTGAGTATATTTCTAAGAGCAAAGCTGTCTAACTATGCTAACCATTTATTGTGCATTTAACTCTGTTATACAGCAATATATAAAATAAACAATCGACTCCTAATTAATTAACAGAAAAGGCCTTTGTAATTTTAATCAGCTGCCACTACTCTAAAACCCGAACTAGATCATTTATTATTATGAAATGCCAACATTTAAATTTGATTGTAATGGATTTCAAACAGAAGTTTGTGAAATTATTATCATCTATAAAACAAAACGGAGATATATATCTTTTAATAAAACATTTTCAAATATATAGGGTTTGAACCTCAGACAGAAATATCACTCCATATTAATCTGGAATTTCTTTGCCAACTTTTTTTTTTTTAAAAGACAGTGAATTATAAAATGACTTTCATCATTACACAGCAAAACAACAAAATGTTGCTTTGACTGTATGAAAAATATTCAATATCAACTATTTAGCACATGTATGTGCAAATGTGAGAATGGACTAAGCAGATGTGCTGCACAGTGTAGTGGTTAGCACTCTCGCCTCTTTGGTTCAAATCCCAGCTGGATCCTTTCTGTGTGGAGTTTGCATGATCTCCTTGTGTCTGCATGGGCATTTTCCAGGCAGTCTGGTTTCCTCGCACAGTCCAAAAACATGCTTCTGCAGTCTGCAGGATTTAGGGGGTTCAAAAATGAAAAATCAGTATGACACGCCAGCATCTCACCTACTTCCCCCTTACTTACTCTTACATATTATATGTTCAATACGACCTGTCGATTGCTGCATGCCTGCAGAAAAAGATATGCATGAACATTTTTTCTCACTCCGCGTTCACCTAGCGTTTTATGACCTTGATAAAGGTTTGCCCATTTGTTGACTGTTTAGCCTGGTTTAAACAGACATCACATTACACAGTGGATTTGATCCTTTATATACTGTATGAATAAACTTCAGAGATCGAAAATCAGCTTTCAGAGTAAAACTTGATCTGTGTCAGCTTGAAATAAATTTACATGTAAATGAGTGTTTGTCTCTGAGCCCCTTAACTCAGTGTAACATACCGCAAGTAATACATTTGATAAAATCATGTCTCTCTGGCTGAATATGTGACACATGCACAAAAATGCATGCAGGTACAAACATTTTGATGAACAAATATACTTAATATTTAATGATCAACACACTCAATTCAAATCCACACGGAAGGAGAAGCCTCCCTTTTAGGCAGACAGACAGAAAGGCTCGCTGACTGTTTTTTAATTGGCTTTAGTGGTGAGTAAATACACACTCATGCAAAGGCATTCACGCACAAACACACACACAGAGTCTCTGCAGTGCTGGCATTGGCCTGCATCCCTGCTCTGAGACAGAGACTGCTCTGTTTGTCTGCTCCTGCCAGCTGCAGTCTGTGCATGTGCGCATGTGCACGCGTGTACGTGTGCATGTGGGTATGTTAGTAGAAAGCTGTTGATATGTGGAAGTGAAAGCAAAGAGAAAGAAAAAAATTGACAATTTTCTTCATTAGTGCTAAATGTTCCTCCTTTGGTCAAAAGACTAAAAATTTGTTACAAATGTTTAGATCAATTATTAGAATATTTTGACCTGCCTTTTATTTCTAAAAAGCTCTCTAACTGAGGTTTAGGTATACAGAATTGCTGACATTTCTCAAAAATGATGATTAACAACAACATCCACATGAATTTTATGCTTCATTATGAATTAAAAAAAACACAAGAATTCTGGGAAGGACAGAAAAAAATTAAACAAACAGGAGGTAGTGTTTTTGTTTTATGCCACATGTGCATGAGGAGAAATTACGACAAAGTGTATCTCCTTTTTGTGTTTCCAGGCTGTCAGTGTGGGCAAACATGTGAAAGGCTACCATTACATCATAGCAAACCTGGTAAGTGGATGTAATGTCATTACTGCAAAAATGTTGGCTTTAAAGTTTGAGAGTCCGAGATGTGATTTAGGACGACTGACGATGCTTTTGATCTCTGTTTCATGAGCTAAGAAGCTCCAACATCATGGCTCCCAAACATGAGGATAAAGCTTAGCCAAAATGGAGTCTGGAAAATGCAATTAAAATGCAATTTTGTTTTTAAAATCTTTAGATAAATAGTGAAGCTTTTGCAAACATGGGTTTTTTGTGCAAAGGCAGAACAAATATTTGACTGTAAAATTTAAGTTTTTATCCTAAACCAACAATTTATTTTCTTTTTATATTTGTTAGGTTTTTTTTTTTTTCTGGCTGAAACCTTGTGTGTGTGTGTGTGTTTTTCTAATAGATTGTATTTAAATCTATATAATAGCAAAATTGACTGGGGGCACAATCTCTTATAGAGCTAAACAAATATATCAAAGTCAAGTAACAAAACCGAAATGCACGTCAGGGATATCCAAAGGAAGATTTGAAACTATTATGGGATGGCCACAGGACCTAAGACTTGGCGGCCATTTTGTGGCAAAGTCTGAAATTTTGTGATTTTCAAATTTTTTGCACAATATGGGAGAAAAAACTCGCAAAATGCGCATTTCACATATTTCATTTTTTTGCCAGGATATTGAGATAAAGAAATCCCTGGGTAAACCTAAACAAAACAATTTAACATCTGATATGAATGCGGGTGGTTTACACAAAATCTCCATCGCCAAGGAAATCCAAAAATGTACTTTTGTTGATTCTTCTAAAAACTGCATAAATCAAAGGGAGTTTATTCAAATATAAACCTTGTGTGTCAGAAGATTCATAAACTCATGTTGTAACAGTAAAATATGTCCAACACAAGATGCCTTGAGTTCTCTTCTGCTTGCTCAGCTGTTGGACAGGACAAGTTAAAAAAATTAAATAAAATATTTTTTAAAAAGAGATTACATAAACCTGCATTTTGCTTTTGTTTGTGTCACACACAATCAACACCTTATGTGTAGCATCCTTAGTCAGTGATGCTGCAAAAAAAGGGAAACTCCATCCACCCACCGTCTTCCTCTCAGAGAATAGGCAGAAGTCGTTTCCTGCTGTCACTGGGAGGAGCGAAGGGCATCCCGAACAAGAACAGATGAGAGTATTCACATGTTATGGAGTTTGTGGGAAAAAATGAAAAAGCCACCTCATGTTGAAAGAAATGTGGTGATAATAAGTGCCTATCAGCCGCAAAGGATTGTACTTGACATTTGAAGACGGATCTGCAGGCAGAGCACAGCTCCATCAGCAGCCGTGAGGCCGCCGCCTCAATGTCAAGCTTTCAACGGGCTCGAAACTACTGCTTCCACTCTGACAGCAATTAATGTACATGCTGCTGGTTGCACAATGGATGAAATGCTACACATATCAAGTGTGGAGCTCCTGCCTGTCCTTCAGAGCAATCTCTACAGCCTAGAGACGCAGGAATTTAGTTTTATGCACCGGAAAAAACCTGCTTCTGTAAATTCAGAAATCCATTCTTGGTCACTTTTTTATTTAATAAGATAATCAGGTACTTTTAAGACTAAAAATACAGTACCGGTAGTTACCTTACATCTATGTAAATATCTGACCCCCAGGATGTATAGCTTCTATTATATTTTCACTGTACGCCTTGTCTCTTTACTTCTAAATGGTGTTCATTTTTTGTTGTTTTTTCTTTCTTTTCCAAGCTCACATGCTGTTTGAAGCTATTAAGAGCTCATATCACAAAATGAAGCATGGTTTCAAATTTAATCCCCAAAATCTCTTTAGCGCTATTCCTCACAGGGACGGCGAGGAATGTTGCCCGTGAGCTCATTGCACGTTAAATAGGTTTTTGGAGCTTTTAGCAATTAGCATCCATCAAGCCCGGATAATGCTCATGCCTTGTTCTTTACCTCTGTCTGTTGCTTTTTTTCCACATTGATTCCTTCTTTGCTATCACCTCACAGGGAAGTGCCATTCAGCTAAATTCACACATGCTTCCTATAATAGGAAAGGAGAACTGTATTTTTTTATTAAACAGATTTGAATTCCTCAGGTTTCAATCAAATCTGTGAAGCTCTTTAGTCAAAATACTTCAGGATTACAAAGTAAATGCATCTTTTTTAAAGACCCATTGATAAAAATCTGTTTTTTGTGTTGTGCATCTGATGATGAAAGACATATATACAAAAAATTAAGCTCAAAATTGCTTTATATTTGTATTCCAATCATTGAAAATACGCGGGGTGGGCCACAAGTTCCCTGCTCCGCTCCATTCACTTGTAGACGACCAGATCCGTGTACATCTTTGTTTTTGTCGTCTGAGCTGGCATCTGGCTCAAACCTGTGCAGCTGGATAGCTCCAATATTGCTCACCATTGTGGTTGCACGGGTAATGTTAATTTGGGGGTGTGAGAGGCTGTTAGCTAGTGGGAGAGCATGTAAACAGAGAGCTCTCAGTTACAGAGGCATGGTTGCTATCAAAGACACACTGGTTTCCTATTTAAATTAGGGCTTGACAATGCAGAGCAGGCAAATATAAATGGACAAAAATTGTTGCAACACAAATTAACATTTGTCTGTTGAATCATTTTTTTTTAACTTCTGAAGCCACCAAAAAAAAGGCTCTTTAAAACAAAACCCAAAGAACTATCTAATACATCTTCTTTGGACCTAAACGAATATATTAAACAAGTAGCTTCGTGTTTTTATTTTTGCTTTTGCTGATGAGCTTCATGTTTTGCCTTCTTGTTTTCACACCTCTCAGGGTTTTAAAGACATTTCTCTGGAAAGGTTCATGCATGGTGGTGCCAATGTGACTGGTTTCCAGCTGGTGGACTTCAGCAAACCAATAGTGATCAAACTAATGCAACGTTGGAACAAACTGGATCAGAGGGAGTACCCTGGATCCGAAAGTCCTCCAAAGGTAAATAATATGTGCATGCATGAAAAACAAAACAAAAAAAAATCTTTGAAATGAGATTTTATACCAAAAAGAAAGAGCTGCACCAATTTGAGAGTCATTGGTGAAAAGTTGCAGCTATATGAGGAGTTTTAATATTAGTGACATGTGTCATATATCATATCATTTCCTCACATCAGCATCAAGGGAAGTTTCCACTTCAGTTTCTATTTTTATTTGTACTTTGAGTTTAATTTATGTGTCATTTTATGTTTTATTATGTTGGGTGCATAGGGTCGGGAGGTTGAGTGTATTCTGTGTGTTTTATAATTTTGTATTGTTTCAAGCATGTAAAGGACATTGTGTTGCCGTTGTATGAAAAGTGCTTTATAAATAAAGTTTCATTTGAAATTATAGGATGTAAACCACGCATAGACTTAAAGAAATGTCACTGAAAATATTCAGAGAATGCTAGATCATAAACTGACTGCAACACAGCTGCATCTTTAAAAATCAAGCAACTCGATAACATGCCTATGTTTGCAGTACACACACTCACACACACATTTGTCCTGGGGAATGTTAAGATTTGTGTGCAAAATGCTCTTTGTACTTGAAATTCAGCAGAGAAACTCACACAGATTTTTAATCAGGTACTGAGTCACAGGGTGATATGCTTTATGTGGGCTATTCACAGTGTGATGTGTTGCATTGGGCACAGCTCCTCGGAGAATCAGAGCATGACCTCAAAATATGGGAGAGGTGAGAGGACTGATATCTACAGTAATTCGTGTCAGGGTTAGCGTGATGCATGCAAATTCCGCAGACTTTTCCATCATCATGTCTGCTCTGCATGGTAAACAAAAGTACCCCTCTCTCCAAATGCCTGCTTCCCTTTTATAGACCACACGAGGCGTACGCCGCAAAATCTCTCTGTGTCATTACATGTTTTATTATTTATCCCTGTTTTCCCTCCCCACTGCTGTCCCTTCTCCTTTCATACGTTATTCTATAAATACAGTCCTCCATTCTCTCTCACTCACTTTTTTAAGCACAGCTAATGACAGGGTAAGTTGAGTGACCTGGAGTCAAATGGAGCCACATATATAAACTGTGAATAAGCCGGCTGAGCTTTTAAAAACATTATACTGCAGTAATTTCTTCACTGCCAAAAATGAATCTTAGGAAAGTGAAAATACCCGTGCTTCAAGAAAAATTGTCTTGCAAAATAAAATAATCTTATCACTAGTCCTCGGCCTCCTTCCTTGCAGCTAGCATAAAGTTCCTTCATGTATGGTGAGACGCTTTCACGTCTTAACCGCTGTGGTCTGTATCTCTTCTTTTGGCCATCTTATTATACCTGCAGAGTATCTGAATAGCGGACGACCAGAGGCCTGGCAGAGCTCAGTTGGTAAAAGTGCAGGACTGTTACGCAGGAAACAAGGGTTTGATTGCCATTAACCCTAGTAACTTGTTAACCCTATAACCTGTCAACCCTTAGCAAGACCCTTAACGCTACTGCTTACCTCATAACCCATGAGAGACAATGAAGCACATGTCCTGCCAGCTCAGTTGTTGACCGGCCAAACAAGATCTGCATCAGGTTCTGGGGAACCAGAGCACCCTAGAGCAGTGTTTTTCAACCAGTGTGCCGCGGCACACTAGTGTGCCGTGGGAGATGGTCAAGTGTGCCGTGAGAAATTGCCCTCATTAACTGATCTAAAAGCAATTACCATCTCCAGGAAATCAGCTCTTTGTTCATCCAAACAGGCCCTGATAAAACACTGAGAAGTTAAGAATATGAAATATCATAAAATTATTTTTTCTTTGTGTTTATATGATTCTAATGAAGACATTTTGATAACAATAACGGGATACCGCGATTTAGCTGCAGCTATAACTATGTAAGGAAAAGTCCCGCCCCTTTAACTGTCTCCACCAATCATTCTTGAAGGCTTAATCACATGTCATCAGTCTGACCAATCAGAAGTGGTTAAAGTATTCACTTCCTTGTTTCGATTTAGCGCAAAAAAGTCTCTCTGTTCTAACAAAAATACCAGCTAAAGCTCGTCTTTAGCGGTGTAGCTTTCCACACAATCTGGTATCAGACTGGAACAAGTGAACAAAACCATGAAGCTCAAAGACGCTGGTCTTTCTGCGGTCGGCGGATTACGGGCACTACATCTCCCATGATGCAGTAAAGTGACTGTCTTAGCGCACAATGAGTCTCTCCTCTTAACGTCTTAAAACAACGAACACACATCAAACAGTTTTTGAATCTTTTAACTTAATTTTTAATACATCTTTTAGAAAAAACAGCTGCAGCTTCCAGCTTTTTCTGCAACATTTATCACAAAAATGCATGTGAGATTGCAGAGCGGCTGGAAATCAATACAGACTGAGCTTTTTCTTTTTTTTTATTTATCTATTTTTTGGATGCTGGTGTGCCGCGGGATTTTTGTCAAGGTTAAAGTGTGCCGTGGCTCAAAAAAGGTTGAAAAACCCTGCCCTAGAGGAAGGTGGGCTACAAGACAGAAAAATATATGTACCATTTTTTCCGGACTATAAGTCGCCATTTTTTTCATAGTTTGGCAAGGGGTGCGACTTATACTCCGCAGCGACTTATATTAGAAATAAATTGAAATAAATACATTGTTAACCCTCCTGTTATGTTCATTTGTGAGGAACAGAGATGATGTTCCTGGCTAAATTTGATGTATAAGGTATGTTAAGTGTTAAGAGTATGTTAAGTGACTCAGAGAATCAGCAAACCTTTTTTTACAGTAAGATCTTGAAGGCTAACAACATAATATTCTATTTTACAATGATTTCATAGATTCAGAAATGCAATAAAAATGACAACTGTTTCTACAAATACAGCATGAAAACAGAGTATTAGTTGGCCAATGATGCTTCATGAAAGGAATAAATAAATAAGTATGAGAAAGAATTACTGTGAAATTATGAGATAAACAGTCTGCTATGATTGTGTCATATGAGGTTGTGAAAGTTATTAGTTCTTAGTCTCAGATTTTGTCAAATAAATTTCCTGTCAAAATGCGACTTATAGTCCAGTGCGACTTATCTGTGTTTTTTTCTACTTTATAATGCATTTTTGGGCTGGTGCGACTTATACTCCGGAGCGACTTATAGTCCGGAAAATATGGCATGTATACATAAACTGTATATACTGTCCATGAACATAGGTATTTGTAAATAAACAATTAAAAATGTATAGCAATATTAGTGGGTAAAAACCTAATGTAAAAAAATAAAAACAATATTAATAATTGATAGTGAATGGATAAAAATACAATGTAAACAAAATGCAGTATAGAGATAGATATCAACTCTGTGGAAATAATTGATTCAAAATTACTTTGACTGTTGAAACAAAATGTCCTTATGCATCTTGAAAGAGACAGCAAAGTATAATTGGTTATAATCTTTATTAATATTATTCACCACAGTTAATAATAATGAGATTCACCTGATGAATCTTTAACAGGAGATACCAGCTGTCCTCCACAATGTTTAGCGTGTTAATTGAGGGAAAGTCCTTGTGAATTATTGTGACTGATAAACACAGAGTTCATTTGACTGAAAGTCAACATAGCTGTTGGTTATCTTCATTTTTAGGGCCGTAAACATCTGCATTCAAACATGTTCTCACCGCTGCAGCCTCAAACATTATTTATACCCCTTTGCAAACATGGAAAGAACATTTGAATGATTTAGCACCATAACAGAACATTAGATAATCTCTAGCGACAACAAATGCCTGCAAATTGCCCCTGGCTAATTTGTGCAATGTAAAAACGGAGCTCAGTTTGCCTGGGGCAGACTGGTAGCCGTAGGCTTAGTAAAAATCTGGTCTCATCATGAGGAGCATTGTCGGGAACAACTGGGACTTATCCCTTCTACACGGGGGAATTCATTTAGAACTTTATCCTTTTTTCTCCCCACAATGAAAACCTCCTAACTATAAGACTTTTCTCAAATTGTCTTTTTACATCTGAAGGGAATTTTGATATAAACCAATATAGTGACCGAGCAGAGATATAAATGAAACCCAAACTAACTTTCATTTCTATGATCAAACCTTGTTTCTGCAAACCCATTTTCTTTATTTCCTCCACCATTCTATTCATTGCATGATCAGAGTTTGAAAAAGCTCAAAGAATTTGAGATAGAATGTTAGAAGCTTAGATTTTTGCAATTTATCATTTGTAGGCGTGTAGAAATTTGGAGGCTACAGTGAAAAACTTGTATTTCTATGTAAAAGTTTTTTTTTATTTTACTTATAGAATGTCAAGGGTACGGTGGCCCTGAAGTGCAAACCATTCAACAAATCACTCGATACAAAAACATTTTTAAGATCACAGCAACAATTTAAAAAGCAGTATTACATTTTAGAAAACAAAACAAAATTTAAGAAACCAAAACATAAAAAAGAAAAAAGAAAAAAAGATTTCAGAAAACAAAATTAATTTCCAGGAAAAAAAAGAAATATTACAAAATGAAAACATTTCAGAAAAAAAATAATTTCCAGAAAACAAAATGAAATACAAAAAAATGAAAACATTTCAGAAAAACAAAATGAAATATTAAAAAATGAAAAACATTTCAGAAAAAATGAAATATTAAAAAATGAAAAACATTTCAGAAAAAAAATGAAATATTAAAAAATGAAAAACATTTCAGAACACAAAATGAATTTCCAGAAAACAAAACGAAATCTTCAAAAATGAAAAACATTTCCAAACCAGAAGAAGCAGGTACTATGGGACAACGCTGATTGGATGATGATGTTTGTCAATCATTTGAACTGAAAAGTATTTTAAATGAAGCGATGCCGGATTTTATCGTCCAAACAACAATGTACCATAATAATCCACGTATTTCCCATTTATATATCAAATAAAAATTGCAGCAAACTGTTAATGAACTTTTAAATTATTTTTTTAACATTTCGCCTGACACACGGTCACCCGGAAGTAGTTTGTGAGCACTTTTACCTTGAAAGCTGTGCGCTAATGTCTACGGCTGCGAGGTTCACGCTGTCAATCATCTTCAGGTAAGAATCAATTCTGTGATCTTTTCTTTTGTCAGTCACATGTCTCTAAGGATGTTAATTTTAGGATGTTAATTAAAGTGCTGCTTTGAAAAGATAATTTCTTTTTATCTTGCGCATGCGCAAAAGGAACCCGATGGAGACGAACCGTCTTCACATGATAGCCGTTCCCGTTTTCGGTGACATCATGAGAGAAAAAGCTCCGAGCCAGCCTGATTCTGTGATTTATACAGTAATTACAGTAATTATATGGCATCAGTGTTGCTAAAAATCGACTTTAAGACTGAAATCAGTAAACAAGTTCTTATGGGAAATAATATTTAAGTGCATTGTATATTTTTGAACCATGCATATACACATATACTGAAACTTAAAAATGAACTTTAAAAGTTTATAAAATACTTAATTGAATTAACATGTGATATTTCTGCAGGTGAAGTTTCTCAAAGCGAAGTTCCAGAAAGGTTTGTGCTGCAGAAGAACAGATGGCAGCTCTACATGGGAATACAAGAAGACTAGTCATTCATATCTTGTGCAGTGTACAGGCAAGTCACCATGATTTATGTGCAATGTAATCAATAAATATTATTTAACCTTAATATCTATTTTTTTTTTTAATTGCAGGTCCTTTAAAAAAACGTCTTTAACCTGCTGCATAAGCCTGATTAGTTGTAAATGATGCAGTGGGGAGTGAAAAACGAAGCACAATTCCTGGCTTTAGCGTCGGGCTGATGATCTGGAAATCACATCTGAGGAATCGCATCAAACACTTGTACAACTCCAAACAACTTAATGTTCCTTTAAGCAAAACTCCAGTTTAAAATGTTCATATTAGGCTTGCTTCATTTAGGAGTTTTTCCATGTTTACCATTTTAGGTTTTAAAGCTTTATTAACAAAGATGATGTTTGATTTTCAAAGCTGTTGTTTAGAAATGTTTTTTTGTCAATGAAAAAACTGAATGCTGACGTGAGGATTGTAATAATGGATATAAAAATAAACAAATTTGTTTCATAGCAATGCAGTATATTTATTGAAAACTTAACATGAAAACGTTACTCAATAACAGAAACAAAGAAACGGTTGTGGATTTTCCTTTAAGGGCTTCTTCATGCAGTCAATCAAATGTTACGTTTACATTCAGCATTTACTCAGCGTACCTGTCAGTCACATTTATTAGAGGAAAAAATGCATCTGGGAAAGTCTGTTGGTGCTTAACAACTATATCAAAAAGAGTCATGTCAGGGAAGTTTTGTCCACATTGCTGCTCAGCATCACATCCAGAGGAAGATGCACAGGTAAGGGGACCCCAGTTCCTGCTCGTACATGCTTGCAGCTTTCTCTGCACTGGACTCCAGCTCCATTGAAATCCCTGACAGAGATAAATTAATAAATTAAAAATCCCTGACAGAAAAACATCAGCTGCCGTTCATCTTTCATTCAGGAAAAAGTTGAGTTCATCAAAATTAGGAGAAAATGGGTTAAACCCGAAATTCATTAGGGAGGGGTCAAAACACCAAACTCAGAATAAAATACATTATTTCAGTCTTATAAAAAATACATTCTAAAACAATTTGGTATTCCTCCTCTGCCTGAAAGACTAAAATGTTTTTTTTTAAAGATTTTTTTTACCATACAGACTTTGCCACCTTTAGTTACACACCTGGACGTGTCTGATGATGTGCACATCCAGTCATTTACTGTCATGTTTCTGTGCACTGACACACTCTAAAGTCACAGATCTTAATAGTGTGAATAAGAAGCATTCATAAATGTTATTCTGAGACACAAACTGCTGCAGTTTACCTGACAGCTTTGCTGGTACACCTGTCTGAGAATCCTGCCCACGTGACCCCCCCTCTCCAGCTGATGAGGTAACCTGTCATTAACGTATGACTGAAGGATCTTGGATCTGTCTGTAAACACCCACCTAGAAATCACGTTTAACGCTACATTTATTAGATCAAACAAATGTGCCTCCATACCTTATCTGTGGATGACGGGACTGCATTCCTGATGTGCGCCGTCTTTAACACCCGTTTCTTCGCAGCTGCTGCTTTAGACAGAATCCTCTCACGACATTTCGAAACATTTGTAAACCTGGTTGGTGTTGATATTTCTGCGTGCGTTCTGTCATCACATCCGCTAAATATTCAAAGATTAACGTTTATGTTAACGTTTTACCGTCCCTTTCTCTGTTTACCTGCAGAACGGACGTCATCCACACAAACTACTTCCGGGTGACCGTTCTGCTTCAGACGAAATATTCAAAAAATAATTTAAACCTTCATTATCTGTTTGCTGCATTTTTGATTTAATATGTAAATGGGAAATACGTGGATTATTATAGCACATTGTTGTTTGGACGATAAAATCCGTCATCGCTTCATTTAAAATACTTTTCAGTTCAAATGATTGACAAACATCATCATCCAATCAGCGTTGTCCCATAGTACCTGCTTCTTCCGGTTTGGAAATGTTTTTCATTTTTGAAGATTTCGTTTTGTTTTCTGGAAATTCATTCTGTGTTCTGAAATGTTTTTCATTTTTTAATATTTCATTTTTTTCTGAAATGTTTTTCATTTTTTAATATTTCATTTTTTCTGAAATGTTTTTCATTTTTTAATATTTCATTTTGTTTTTCTGAAATGTTTTCATTTTTTTGTATTTCATTTTGTTTTCTGGAAATTATTTTTTTTCTGAAATGTTTTCATTTTGTAATATTTCTTTTTTTTTCTGGAAATTAATTTTGTTTTCTGAAATCTTTTTTTCTTTTTTCTTTTTTATGTTTTGGTTTCTGAAATTTTGTTTTGTTTTCTAAAATGTAATACTGCTTTTTAAATTGTTGCTGTGATCTTAAAAATGTTTTTGTATCGAGTGATTTGTTGAATGGTTTGCACTTCAGGGCCACCGTACAAGGGTAAAACCAAAGATACCACAATTCCTGTGGCATATACATCATGCCATTGAACTGAATTGCTGGGAAAGTGAACTGTTGCCTCCTATACATTTTCAGATGTTTACATTGAAAATGTCAAACACGTGTCAAAGTCAGTATGTTTTTATTCAAAAACCTTTTTTCTTCGTTTTTTGCTTGTTAATTAGCAAATTGCTATAAGGCTTTATCTGAGGTTTTGGGGTTTTTGTTGTTTTGTGACACACAAATCATGTATCAAACTGAAACAAAATTGTGACCCAAAAATCACAGTTTGAACCGAAACCTGAGGAAAGTGAATCGTTGCATCTTTTGTTTACCCCTGTTCCTGTTTGCTCAATTGCTTTACTTTTTCCTTCATAAATTAATGTTTTTTAAAGACTAAAGCACTCTTAATTTTAGTCACGTTTTTTATTGTCCATTGCTTTTATATCAACTAAAAAACAAATTAAATTAGTGTCACAATTCTGATCATCTTTTGATCAATTTTCTCTATGTTCACAGTGATTTTCTATTTATAATTGTAATGTTTTTAGCCAAAATCCCCCAAAAATCTGCATCATTCTTTAGGACAATAGCAGCAGTTCATTCAAAATTCTTCTCTGACTTGTGGACAGAACTGTTGGCGCAGAGCAACCCCACTCCCCCTTGTCTTCCCTGTTGCTGACAGCTCTGTTTTCATAAGCTCCCCCACTAACTTTTACCCCCCTAACCTAAAATTACCTGTACAAGAAAAATGTAGAGCTATCTGCTGTCTTGGAGCTATCAAGCTGTACAGTTTTGAGCCAGATACCAGCTCAGACGACGAAAACAAAGACACATATGGATCTATTTGTCTGCAAGTGAATGTGCCAGGATGGAATGGATCATGGAGTATAATTACTATGTCACAAGTGTGAACTTTTTCAAATGGCTCCTGAATCACCATAATTTAATTAAAGAATTACTCAAAACTGCTACATTTGGTTTAATTTTCTTAATTTTTGTCCTCTGTCATCAGAAAAGTGTCACAAGAACCTGCTAAAAACACCAAATACATAATTTTCATCTGAGTGGGTCTTTAAGATTCCCCCTTCAGTCAGATGTTGTTTGTGCAAGACCCACCATTGGGTCATAAACAAACACTGCCTTATTGTTAAGGTTTAAAGCAATGAATTGGTATTTTCATTTTCTGACCCGCTGCATAATGTAAATCTCTATTTGAACAATAATGTTAATTGGTTAATGTTTATTATTCACATCTGTAAACGTCCTTGTGGCCTTTTACATGGCTAAAATTCAGACAGATAAATAATTTTTCCAAATGCCTGCATGACCACATGGTTAGGAATTAATCATTGCTTTTGCAAAATGTTGTTCTGAGACTTTAAAGCAATACAGGGCCATCAGCATCTCCACACCTTTCAACACTGCTGCAGGGACTGGCATGGATTTCCAAAAATGCCTGTTTTTCAGTCTGCTCTTATTTCCATTTAAATTCAATTGAACCCCCCCCCCCCCCCCCCCCCCCCCCAAAGGTGAACGCATCTTAAGGCTGAAGGCTGTCCTACAGTGTGCATCCCCCCCCCCCCCCCCCCCCCAGGTCATTTCGTGTACAGAAGAACTTGAATGCAGAAGCAGGAAAATATGAGTCTGACCTGCCAGTGAACTTTTTCCTCCTGTCACTTTTAAATGGGTGTGAAATGTAGTTCATTTACTAAGTTATTTATAATGTTGGGATTTGGCGTAATACGACAGAGTAAACCTAGTATTTTAAAAGAAAACCATGTTTTCTAGGAAGGTATCATCTCACTTCCATTACAGTCTTTTAGTGTATTTTAATTTGCTGTAGGCTTAGTTTGGAGGTTGGAACCAAGGCAGTTTAGTAAGTGACAAACTACCTGCAGAGATGTAGAAAGCATCCCAGCCAGCTCCCCTCTTTTCCCCCATTTTCATCCTTCTTCCAGTTCCTTCTGTGATGTGAGGACAGCCTGCTGCGTGTTTGACTGCTTCTGTCTGTGTGCTGCTGTGTGCGTTTTCCGGCTGCGTAGGGCTGTTGTGTTTTGTTATTCCCTGCAGCTTCCTGCAGCTCCATGTACGATATGATGAATTTGTTCATATCTGACAGCATCTGAATGTGTTTGAGGTTCTTCATAAAGTCTCAACCATTTTTTTTATTTGCAGCCTTTGTCACTGGTCCAAGATTTTATTTGCAGTGCACTCATTTAAATAAATATATTATTTTCCGAAAGCTATACTATACAAGCTAAGTATGAAGCACAAATGAAGAAAAAAAATTAAATGTCAATTTTATAGAAAAATAAATCTTCCAAATAAAGTAGATTTTATAAATGAAGTTATGCAATTACACTATTTAAATACCATACAGCTGCAGTCTTTGTGTCTGAGGGACGTTTTTATCAACAATGATTGCATTAAATGCCGGAAGGTTTTATTCAAGTTATTGATGTTAACTGGTGTGAACAACTGATGTCAAATAAATGATGGCGAGCATGTTTGCACACTGTTCAAGCTGGTTTATATCGACTTTAAAGTCCAGAATTCTCACGCACCAGCGCTAACTTTTCAATATTTGACTTTATTTAAAAAAACAAGCTCAGAAAATGACAGCTTTTATTTCATTACATTTTTATAACATATTATTATTATTAATTTTTTTGGTCTGAGGCTATTCTGATGATCAGTGCTGTTCAAAAAACTCTGTGCAGCTGGCTCTTTTTAAATAAAGCTGCTGGTTTATTAATATTTTAGTTGGATTTGTGGGATCACAGAAGAAAATGTTTGATTTTGTCCATGTTTAATCTGCTTTTACTTTGAAAACTTACTCAGGAGATATTAATTGTTCAACTTCAGCAACAAGCAAAATTTCTGTTTCTACTCCGATTGATATGTTTGCCTTATAATATGGGGTTAGAGGGCATTCTGATTGTTTAAATATATTTTTTGTAATCATTTTTTTTAGCTTTAATGTTTATTTTCATTCTGTAAAAATGCTTTATAAATAAAGTATCAACAAGTGCCTGATTTGATTATCAACAAGCACTTGAGTGGTTGGTAACGCAGAATTCATCAAACTTTTTTTTATTAGTTTTCTCAATAAATTTTGGCTAATTTTGTGTCCTTTTTTCTTCTTACATCAACAGTATACTTCATCTCTAACTTATGATGGAGTTTTGGTGATGGCTGAAGCATTTCGCTCCCTTCGCCGTCAGAAAATAGACATCAGTCGTCGTGGCAACGCAGGTGACTGCCTAGCCAATCCTGCTGCTCCCTGGAACCAAGGAATTGACATGGAGCGTGCACTCAAGCAGGTTTGTTCCAGCTTAATGTTGTGTTAAGTTCTGGAAATGAAAAAACCTCCCACGGCTTCTCCATCTTGGTCTTGCCTTCTTGTTAACTCCTTTTTCCTGCTCTCACACACTTGATTTAAATGCAGAGCTAATGGCTTGACTGCAGACGCCTGATAGGGAGCCACAGTCATTCGGCTAAAAAATCTGTATTACATGCAGGGGTACATTGCGGTACTAATATATATATATATATATATATATATATATATATATATATATATAAACAACATTACATTTTAGAAATGAAAACAAAATTCCAGAAAATAACATTATAATAATAATAAAACAATGTAAAAAAAATTGAAAAACAAAAAAAGAAACTGGAAAAGTTAGGCATTATGGGACATCACTGATGAAATTATGAGTTCTGAAGAAGAGGGAAAGCTGAAGTATGTTTCGCCTGAACTGCGGTAGGTTTGGAGTAGATTGATCCATCACTGAGCTTAGCTGTGGCCAGAAGAATAAAGAAAAATCTTCTGTTGGAAGATATCGCCACACCAAATAACTTCCTGTTGAAAAAATGAACAAACGTCATAATCCAATCAGCAATGTCCAATAATTCAAAGCTAAAATACCTTTCCTTTTTTTTATATTATTTTTTTTTAGAAAAAATTTTGTAGTTTTTTTTTTTTTTTTTTCTGGTATTGTGTTTTTTTTAACATTCTGGCTTCTGAAATTTCATTTTGTTTCTAAAATGTAAAGTTGTTTTTTCTTTTTTCGCTTTTTTAATAGTTGTGATCTTTAATATGTTTTTGTACTGATGTGATTTGGTTTCATCATACAGAAAACCTTGAGGGTCAGAACTGAGATTGACACAAACAGAGTCTAAAAACAATTAGAGATCATGCATTTTTCTATATGTATTTTAAATATTAGTGAGATAATAACTGCACTTTTTAATAATCCATTGTCATCTAAATACTATAATCTGGAAAAGACACTTGTTACTAATGAATAATTTTCTTTAATCTTGAAACCTCTTCTTGGATCATTTAAGTTAACAACCAACACATAAGAAGTCCCTTTCATTTAATTAATCCTCCGTCTTCTCTTCTGTGTCTTCCAAAACAAAACACCTCGTGTGTTTGTTCAGCCCAAATAAAGCACTCTGTAAATGCAGGAGCTTTCCATGCAGGCAGGGACAGCAGACAATGATAGGACAGTTTATGTCGTTTCTTAAATGCTAATTTCCCCTTTAGAAGTAGGATCTTTAGTGTTTTTCAGGTACTGGATGTGAGTCTGTTTCAGCTTCACCTCTTTTGTGCGTCTGAGGAATCAGCGTTTTTTTTTCTGCTGCTTTAGTTCACTCTTTGCTACTGTGCAGATATCCAGCTGTTGCTGTCAAAAACCAAATGTTTTTTTGGTCAAAAACAACCACATGGATTTGGGGTTAGAGTAAATTTGACTCTTGAAGATGTTAAAGACCTATACAGACTTATTTACCACTGGTTCATGGGCTTTAAAACATGCAAACTTGTCAAGGTTCTCAAAAAACAAGTTTTGTGTCACATGCTAACCAATTGCTCAGGCTTATCCAGTAAAAAAAGACGCACAATCCTAGGTTTCTGTTAATGGATACTCATTATGGCCGTTTCTCTGAGTAGATGCAACGTTGAGCTGATGATGTAATATATCAAACATGGAACAGAATTTCTGGTGCTATTTTGCACCAATTTTTTAAATGTCTGAAAGGAAGCTGGAAAAACTTTACACACAAAAATCTGCAGCCTTTTGATCAACAAACTGCCTTTTGCTGCAGCCAAACATTACTGTTACCATTTCCATTCATACTTGAGTCGCTTTTTTCTGTACGTGTGACTTTTGGAGCTCCATCCAGTCGTTTGAAAGTGTCCTTTACTGTACTTCAACTTTTGTATTATTTCATGGCTGAAATAAATGTTTTTCTGCTTCATTTGAAAAATATTTTTTAATTTAAAAATATACGAGTAGTTTTAATGATTTAGGTTCTTACTGTGATCTTTACCTTAAATACAGGTACGGATTCAGGGCCTGACAGGAAATATTCAGTTTGACCACTATGGAAGAAGAGTGAATTACACCATGGACGTGTTTGAACTGAGAAGCAATGGGCCACGAAAGGTATGTTCCTTTTATGGCTTCAAAACAAGATCATTTATCATGTCAAACATACCCGTTTCTGTAAAAAATCAGAAACAACATGAAAGACAGAGTTTTTGTTTACCTTTTTTTCGTCATTTATTTAAGAATTGTGTCTGGATGTACATATTAAAAGAATGCCAACATGCAGCTCTTATAATGAAAAACAATGCAACGTTGCAACATTTTTAGTGTTCCTTTGGCAGTAATGTGGATGCACTAAAGATTCTTTGCATGCATTTTTTTATTTATTTTATTGTTCCAAAGGGAAATTAGCTGCAGTGATCTCATTCTGTTTTGTCTATTTCTATTGTCCTTTGTCCCTTGTCTCATGTTTCCTTTGATCTTCATGTACATCTTCTATTCTTAAAAGGCAATTTTAAAATTATTTACAGGCAATTGATTTTTAAAAGCAACTTAAACAATGAAGTATAGTCACTCAATCAAACATTTAATATTAAAGTTCTACTGAGAGAGTTTACCTGGGAGATCTGCTGATGCAGGAAGTAGAATCAGTCAGGACTTTCACATTAATGGCCATGAATAAGCATGTTATGTTGGAGCACACATATTAACTTCAATTACAACTATATTAAATTGCCAATGTGTCAAAGGCTGCAACCTGAGTATTTCATCAAGAGATGCTCCTGAACTGATGTGATTTATTTGGATTTCTGTAAATCTGCATTGTGAGAATAACGGTTCCATGATGAAACAAATGTTGTTGTTTTTTGCATCAGGTTTTACCAGGAACTAAACTCTGTTAAGTCCAGCAAGGGACATTGTGGGAAACCACTGTCCTTTTCTTACAGCTATTTAATTAAAACAATAAAACGTTGTGTCAAACTGTGACACTTAGCAGCTTCCTACAGCTTTTAAGGTGGATTGTTTTCCCACATATGGCACAATTGTATGAGTTGACCTTAAATAATGTATAGATTCAGGGTACTGGAGCCACAAAGACTCATGGGAAACAGTTTTATTTTATTTTTATATTTTAGATTGATGTTGGCACAATGAGTGTGGCTGATAACGCAGGCTGGGACGCCCCATGATATGAGCGTGCCAAGCTGTAAATATTTAAAGATATTGCTCTTCACAGAGAGCGCTAAAGTGTACTTTAGTTCTCTGAATGTGAAGGCACTTCTTTACTGTCAACCAATGGAAATAGATTTGCCGTGCCTTTGTGCGAAAAGTGGAGTCGCTATAGTGGTTACACAAAGCTAACAGTGAGGACGGTGATCACGCTTCCATGGGGAAAAATGTTGATTGGCGTTCTTTTGTGTTCAGGCAGCACAGTGGCTGCGGCTCTAAATAGATGACGCTAAACATAAACCATGTTTGTGAATTATTAAATCACTCAAGTGACATCTGAGACAAAGCACGAGTCCACTTCTGGGCTTTTTGAAGAGCCTTCAGCACCTTTCAGGAAAAGAAAGGGTGAAGGGTGTAAGCTGCATTGTCTGGGTGTCAAGCAGAGTTTCAGGCTTGGAAAACAATTCACTGAATTACTTTGAATACAGCTCCTTTGATAATAAAAATTACCTGGAAATGCATATAAAGTGTTGCTCATAAGTCAATTAAATAACTCCATTAAGTATCACCGGTTATAGAAGTATTGAAAAGTATTTCAAAATGTTACTGGGGATACTCAGAAAAGGCAAAGTTAGGAACTTCTTTGTGGTTTTTCTGCAGAATCGACCAAAACTAAAGTCTTAGTCTTAACCGCCCTTACGGGTGGATATGGGCTGTCTGCGGGCTAACCTGTACGGGGCACACAGGTGACCCGCAAAAAACATCAAAGTTGTGGACCGCTAGGTGAGCCTGTAAGGCGAAAATGTTCAAGCACATTTTTTTATATGAACATGCAGCGGGCTATAGGTCGTAGTGAGCTCTTATGCAACTCGTAACAGTAAGTAGGGATGAAGTAATTGAGATGCAGGCGTGTTGTACAGACTTTTTATTTGTTCAACAGGTAGCCCGTCAGTACTGCTCCAGCATCTATCATGCGTGTGTCCGGTTTGACTGTTAAAAAATGAGGAAATTAGACAGAGTGCAGTTTGTGTGGGCATCTTACAGGAGCCCTACAGGCACTTACGTATCACGTGCACACCCCGTTCGTCCAACATTTGCACACGGTCAGTGAGGAGTCAGAATTCGCACCTTACTAACAACTAGAGTTTGGCGTAAGGGCAACGTACGACTGCATCACCCGTCCTTATCCTTACGACTACTTCATGATAAACTTACCACATGCACGACAATGGTACGTTCCATTTTCATGACGTCCCTTAAGGTGGCTGTATGAACCTCAAGGGAACTGCAAGACGCACCTGCGCTCCCCCTTAAGATGCGACCTCCTCTCTGCGACCCTCCACGGGTCCTAACACGCCAAAAAACTGCAGCACCCCCAGTATGGGTGCAGGTGACTAAGGCTTTAGGTGCAAACTTCCTTTATGTGGTTATATTAAGAGGAACTTTGTAATTGTTGTCAGACCCACAATACTTTATTATTTTCAAAAAGATCAGTCAAAACTGGCAGGAACATTTTTGTGTCTTAAGATGGCTTATTCTCGAATGTGATTTAGTATTTTTTGGATTATACATATGTGGTGAAGTATTTACAGATCAAGTGTTAAGTATCAGAGATTTACTCAGTATTTAGACATATTTATGTTTACCTATAGTCTTTATCATTCTGTGTTGCTCTTAATTTCATTTTCCATTTACTTGAATTTTCTGAATTACATTTTCTTCTCATCGACTTGTTCTTTTTCTCCTCTCATTCTGAACATTCTAGATTGGCTACTGGAACGACATTGACAAACTTGTGTTGGTCCAGAACGAGAATTCTCTCTTAAATGACAGCTCAGCTATGGAAAACCGGACTGTTGTTGTGACAACAATCATGGTAATGTACACTGTGATTTCTTCATTTTCTTCAATGTTTTTGTAAATATGGCAAAAGCTGTGCCTTCAGATCAGACAAGCAACTGTTCTCACCTGTTTACAGAATTTATGTACATTTTTATTTATGTAAATATAAATCTAAATTGAGCTAAATGCAAAAAATGTGAATAACTAATAATAATAATAATAATAATGATAGATTTTACTTATAAGGCGCCCTTCTGGACACTCAAGGTCACCTCACAGTACAAAGATAAGTAAAAGCATAAAAACACAACAACAATAACATCCCTCTGAGAAAGTTTGGGAGATAACATACAGAAAAAAAATTGATCATTATCGACATATGGAAATAATATTTAAGACATTTTTGTGATACAAAACTTTCTTTTGGAGATAAATGTAGTCCATATAGCAGGTTAAACATTTTTTAGAATTTTAAAACATAACCAAAAATCAATTTACTAAGAAGAAAGCAGATGTTTTTGATTTTAAGATTTAACCCAGCAGGAGATAGCTTCATGTTTTGAAATGTTTTGAAATGTTCCCTTGGAGGAAGAAGGTAACATGGCATTCAGCAGTATGGTATTCTGCAGAGCTGCAGATACAGACTGGAACAAATTAAGTAGAGACTTTCAATTGATTTTGTAGAAGCACCTTAGGCAGCAAGTAACTTGAAATAATCATTTCTTTATTATGTTATCACTCTATCCAGGAGACATGGACACATTTAAACTCAGTCCTCTTTAAAATGATGTTTTAGCCTTTGTAGACAAAGACTTTTCACATTTCGGTGCAGTTCCCAATGATCTAAATTGACTCAAAATTTTTTCTGAAACATTCGCACAAAATCCGAGCACTGTGTGTGAAAAATCGTATTGTTGCTGAGATTCTTGACTTGATTTTTTTTAAACATTTTTTTGTGGTGAAATACCATACTTAAGCTGTAAATAGGCATGTCTTCACTGTAAATAGATCATGCCAATTCTATTTTAGTTTATTTATCACTTTTCTCAGAATTTTTCTCAAGAATTTTCTCACTTTTCTCATCTATCTAAGGAAACCTTATGTTCATGGAGAATATCAAATGTTACAAGTCTTCAAAAGACTTATTTTTGATTGGAGCTGTTCAATAATATTTGTTCTTTTCAATTCAGTTTATTTCTAAAGTAGCGTGTCTCGAGGCCCTGAGATGAGTTTTCTGCTCCTTTGCTGCAGCAGGGCTTGTATTTGATGAATCTCCTGCACCACCTGGACTCATTCTGCAGTAATGCTGCCATACTGAAGCTGGTTGAGACCAAATTATCTTTGATAAGTAGTTTTATGAGCAGCTTAGTAAGCTGTAGAAATGTTCTGATGACAAAGTTTGAAAGTCTTTGGGGATGTACGATTGTTTTAATCAGGAAACACATTTTTCACTTTGACATTTTCCAATTCCTATTCGTTCAGCTTTCACTCAAGCTTTGCTCCCGTAGTTTAGAAGAGTGTGCTTAGATTTAAATTTCCTTCAGCTCAAAACGGCATTTTCCTTCATCTGACTCATTGCTGCTTTTATAAATGCCTTCCTTCCTACTTCAGCAGCACAAGCCTCTCAGAGGTTCAAACCAGTGAGATGACATGACAGAGGTGTCCCAGCGCCTTTGATAAAAACTTGTTTGAGGTGGTTTCTTACTGGGCCGTGACTGCTTGCAAATGGAATTTCCAAGGAAGTTTTCCAAATTTCTCACAACAGTTGCAGGAATTCCCACATAAACTGATGCAACTTCCCTCTATTTTTTTTGTTTTTTCCAAACATTTTGTGACACAGTTTCCTTTCAAAACAGTTTCTGTAAATTTTTCTAACTGTGACCCACAGTTTTAATTCAGTTTCTGTTAGAAAACTGTCAGAGCTTGGTCTTCGATGACACCAGCTTGATGACAAAAAGGAAATTCTCACATTACTGTAACAGGAGCGTTGTGCCATTAAGTGTTATTCTGAGAAAAATGTGTCACTAATTTACATAATTTCTTTTTAATATGTGTCCAGCTGCTAGCTTTCATAGCCCAGGGAGAAACAAGCTTCAGTTCACAGCTTTTGTTTCACAAGATAACTGACTTAGGATTCAAAAGACTGATTTTCACTTTTTGAGATTTCTTTTCCTGGATTATCTGTATAAAATCTTGGGAAAAATATGGTGCTTTTTTAAGAAATTGAAGCAATCTATTGATATACATTCATAATAGGTTAATTATTAGAAGACAAATGAAGGTTGTTGTCTCCAAATATAAATTATTGGAATCAACATAGAAGTGCACACTGTTACAAGTTAAATGAAGCTTTATGTAGACATGGAATATGCTCAACACTTAGGGTAACAAACCAGAATAATGATCAGCATTCAATTACAGATGTTATCTTCTAAATTGTTTTGTGTGAATATTTGCTGCATATATCTGTTTCTTTGACTCCACCAGACAATCTGGCATTATTTAGCTAGTGATGTTTTCATTTCATTAGCTTGGCACTTAGAACTCATTGGTATGTTTTCAGTTCATAACATTTGATGTGTACAATGGATAATAACAGGATATGCTACAATAACTGTGTCAAATGAAACAGACTGGTAAGAATTGCAGTTTATCTGTTTTCCTTTTGAAGACTCACTCCATCTTTTGATTTATTTTTAGAAGTGTTCCCAGTGTTCTTTTAATTATGATTATGTCATTTTTAGTCAAAAGAATTGCTGAGCCCTTCATCCCCCAATGTAACATTACCGATGTAACAAAAATGGTGAGGAAGATTGGAGCTATCCATCCGTACAGTTTTGATCCAGATGCCAGCTCAGAAAAGGAAAACAAAGTGGTACATGGATCTATTGGTCTGCAAATGGACACATGAAGCAGAGCAGGAAACTTGTGGCCCTCCCACAAATAGCCCTTTTTTTAAATGGCATTTTTTTCATCTGCTCCTGATTCACAACTACTTGAATAAACAAATACACAGAAATGCAATTTTAAGTTTGGTTTTCTTTATATATGTATTCCATCATCAGAAAAATGCCACAAAAACCTGTTAAAAACACCAAAAACACAATTTTCATTGGAGTGGATATTTAAGATGATCAAAGGGGAGAAGGGTTTTAAATTGGTACAGAAAGAAACAAAAAGGGAAAGTCAGTTAAAACAGACACAAAAGCACACTCACAGACAGAAGCTAGATAAATAACATGTAAACTCCACTTTTCACAGTTGATTGTTTAAAATGCAACAACTGATTAACCTTTAGGTTAAGCTATAGGCTGCTTCTATTTATGCTGCTTTCAGATTTAAATAGACAGAGGAAGAAGTGCATTAAGGAGTCTCACTGCATAGTCTTATTAGCACACAAGACAAAATCAGACTGGCAATGATGAGCTGTACGAGTTGACGAGAGCTCTCCTGGCACAGCCATGAGGGGGGTGGCACTTGTCCAGCTGGATGATTAAACTAATGTCTCATTAGCAGGCAAATCTAACGCTGACCTCAAATCAACATTTGGAAGTGACCTCAGTCCAGTTTTTCCTAATAGCTTCCCTGAAAACATGGCTCTGCAGTCCAGTTTAATTATTCCTATTTTTTCCATAAACTTTGGACAAATGAAAAGGCAAATCAGGAGATCTGTACCCACCCGCTACCTACATTTAATTTTACTTCACCCATCTGCAACCTTTTATGGTGACCATCCTTTTTCTGTAAATGTAATCAGTCTAACCAAATTAGGCCTGTTAAAGGATGCAAATAAAAGCAATTCAGGGAGCTAATTTTAGCCTGGAGATAAAACAAGCCAAGGATCGTTGACTTGTCCGGCAAACTAGAAAATGTGACCAAAAACAAAGAAATCCATAGCTTATATTTATGTAATTGGACCAACTTCTGCTAACACTTGCAAATGTACAAATGTTTAAAAGTTAAATAAATATTGTCATTAGAAAATAGAGTGTGTCTGCCTTTGAAAAAACTGTTTACAGTCTGTTGTTAAAATCTGATAAAAAGGCAGATAGCAGGGCTGGATTGGTTGATATTTCAGACAAAGTGTGCACCAAATTTGCCAAAAAAATGCATCTCAGGATCACCTCTTTAAGAAAAGCACATTTATTTCTAGACAAATCTAACATGACAGCTATTGTTACAGACCCACTCAGATGGAAATAGTGTTTTTTTAACATGTTCTTGTAGCATTTTTCTGATGGTGGAAGACATACCGTATGTAGAGAAAATTGAGCTCAAAATCTGAGTATTTCTTTATTCGGAATGTTGTGAATCAGGGGCAGACAAAAATGCAATTGGAAAAAGCTTCTAGGTTTGTTGTACAAGTTACCACGGCAAGCCACAAGCTCCCTGCTATACTTCATTCTGATGCATCCACTTGAAGACGACCAGATCTACGTACGACTTTGTTTTCATCGTTTGAACTGGCATCTGGCTTAAAACTGTACGGTTGGATGGCTCCAATGTTGCTCGCCATTTTTGTTGCACCGCTAATGTTAGGTTGGGGGTGTGAGAGGTTGTAAGCTGGGGGGACAGCATGTAAACGACTGGAAGCAGGCGGGTTTATTCTGTGCCAATGGTCTTGCCAACAACTCAGAGGGGAATTTGTAATAAACTACTGCCCTTCTGCAGAAACTATGTCCCAGAAAACTACACAGATTTTTTGATTTTGGCATAATAATAATTAAAAGATCAGTGGGAGCACTTTGAAAATAAATGAAAAGATGTTCAGAGTGGGTCTATAAAGATGGCAGCCAAACACTCAATTTTCACACAAAAAAAGATTTGTTTTTCTTTGTCTCAACAATAACAGCTGATTAATGCACAAACTGGAGCCTCTTAACTTATGGGATACCTCCAGAATATAATTATAAATATGTTATATATATATTAAAGTCTGGGATTTTTTATGATTTATTATGCTTGTCTGAAAGAGGGGACTCTAAGGTAGATCAATGTTAATTTTCTCTCTTGTTTAAAAAAGTCAAGTATTATAGCATGAAATCAAAGATCTGATTGTGATTGAAGATTTATGAAGATTTGGCAAAATTAATGCATACAGAAGATATGGGTTGGAGGAGCTTGATTGACAAAGATTTACAATCAGGACGCAGAACACAATGTGCATCAAGGAATAAAAGTTGCATACAAAATCACTCTAAAAATCCACGAAACTGCAAAACCATGAAAGATGAACCGCAAAATAGTGAGGGACCACCTTACCTGTTCTTGTACTGTTGCAATGACAGTAAAAGACTCTTCTGATCTATTCTATTGTATTCTGGAAGCACAGAAATGTTTGTCTCTTAGATGCATGACATTAGTTGAAGCGATCTTTCTTTCCTCTGTTCTGTTGACCTCTGACTGTCTGTCTTGTGGCTTTTCCAAACTCACGTTCATCTCCGTTTCTTCTCACTTGTTTCTCTTCCACTGACCTCTTGTATCTGTTTTTCATCCCTTCACTCCTGCGCTCATCACATATTTCTCTGTGGATGGTGACCTCGGCAGGCTTTGACTAACATTAGCTCAGTCACCTCCTCCTCTTTGCAGCCTCTGATGGCGAGGAAGCCTCTGCTGTGACACTGATCCCGGGTCTGCTGAGAGACACAGGCTCACCTGAATTGGAAAAGACAGAGCAGCCAGACAGACAATGACTCTGTTCCAGGATTGTTTGTGTTTCTCTGTTTTTGTCTTTTTTATTGTTTTAAATGAGATTTTTTATTTTTGATATAATTGGTTGCTTTTAAGGTGGTTGAACTGCAGTGACATTGCTGTAGGGAAAGAATTAAAGGGAGATATTTTGAGCCTGGGCTTCCTCTGACTGACTCCGCTGACTCCATCCCTCTGTGTCTCCCATGAGAAAATCCACAGCTGGACGATATACCCTCCAAGAGAATCTTTGGCCTGTGTGGAGATTTGCCATTTGGCCACACAAAATCAACAGACTGTGGAGCAGCGGTGGCAAACACAATTCTTTTTTGGCTTTTGAGGAAATCCCAGACATTACCTATCTTCCTTTAGACTTCCAGAAGAAGCAATCATGTCAACTACATTTATGAAAATTCCATCCTCCTGGTTTTCTGTTGCACCACAAGTCAGTCTTTTCTATTGCTGCCCTCACCTTTTGATGCCCCCTCCTCGTTTTTATGCACTGTCATTCTGTAAATCTACTCAGTCATGCCTGCTCAGTCAACTTTCCTTTGCTATTCCTGTCCGTCTCAGAGGGTTTTAGAGAAAGAAGAGCTCAGTAGAGAAGCGTTTTCATCGTGTTGGGAATTCTTGACTGAAGCTGGAAACAAAACAAAACAGAAGAAGTCATCCTAAATCACATTTTACTTAATATCGAGAGGCCATTCTGAGTTTTATGGCTGTTCTTAATACCATCAAAAATATTTTACCCCTTCAAAATCAAATGTCGCAAAACTTACCATTTAAACCAGGTCTCAAGATTTTTTTGATTTTTTTATTTGTAAATATATTCAGGCAACAAGGGGGTTTAGAAATTTGTTTGAACAAAATATTCCCTTATTGTGTTAACAGACAGTCAATTATTCATTCTCGGGTCAGACCGTGCAGTTCTCGTTTGGAAAACAAAACAAAAACTTTATGAACACTTCATCTGAAAAAATTAGAAAAGCACTAAACAGTATACCATATTTAGAAACATTTGTATGACTAGTTTCTCCACAACCAAAGTGGAAATGTTTGAGTAGAGCACAGAAGTCCCTTTTGGCGAGATCAAGTCAAGTGTCAGAGGTTGAAACATGGTATTTTAATGGTTATTTCACACAACCAATATATACATTTTGCGCTTTTTCTACATGTCTTTTTTGGTCTTTCGTATTACATGCATGATATTCATATCATACACAATTGAATCTGTTAGTTCAAAAGGGGCCCAAGTCCACAATTTTTCAAAAGAGAGATATATGTTCTATGGTCTTCAAAAGTCCTCCATCAAAAGCTGTTTGATGTGCGAAAAAGTCCCAAGTCCGTTGTAATGAATTGATTATGCTTGACATTTAAAATGCATTAAGTTCAAAATTCCTGGACTTGGACCTCTCTTGCATGGGTCTAGCTTTATCCCATAGATGGCAGCACTTTATCCAATATGGCAACATGTGTAACCCTTGTGCTATCCTAGGCACTTTAACATTGGGAGTTGGGTCATCTAGACCCCACAAGACAGTGCGCTGAACCTATTTTCTTCAATGATTTGTGATCTTCACTGGTGCCCATGAATTACATGAAATCTTTCCACCTTTATCCACCTTTGTCATGTTAGGAATAACACATCAATGTAAGGGTGGGGTCATAGGATAGCACAAAGGTTAATTCAAGAAGGGCCCAAGTCCAGAGACTTTAGTTTGCTAGTCCTCTGAAATTATAAAAGTGAGGCGCTTCATATTATAGCATTTGTAGGCTATGAACTGGTGCTAAATCTGGATAAAGTATTAATCATTTGGTATAGCCTCCCTTTAAGATATGCAATTAAAATCATTTCCTGGAAAAACAAACCTCTTGGACTTTTGAACTGACCGATTCAAATGTTTGTTGCGTTCGTCATTCTTTGATGTGCCCAGATGTCCGTCAAGGGTTTCAGCCGACGGGTCTTTACGCAATTCGGTTTTGAGCTGTTCAAAATTGTTAGTTGGTTGAGAGTGACATAGTTTCTGCGCATTTTGCATTCACAATTATTTAGTAAATCTTAAGCAATTGTGCATGATATAAAAATTTGTGGCTTTTCACTACTGTTTCATTTATGTCTAACAGCCTTTTCACGCATTTACCACGATGTATAGCTTTTAAATTGCGCATACGGCACACATAATCACGCATGATTCATGTTTTACGTTGATGTATGTGTTCTTTGCGTGGTTTTGTCATACTTCTTCCATGGTTAATTTATGATACAACTGTGAAATTCCACGTAAATACCTAAACTTTTCTGACTTTTTCCTTATATTCCTGTGTGACCAATTTTCATCCATGCAAAATGTACACCGTGGCTGTGTGACATCATCTTAACCCTATTAAGCCCACCACATCTAAGACATGTTTGTTCAGGAAAAAAAGCACCTTATCTCAAATTTGTCTGAAATCTGATCCAACATGGTGTAACTGTGTTATAAAGAATTAGTTATTAACAATGTGTTCCTTCTTTTAGTACAGCTAGTAGTCGTTTTAAAAAATAAATTGCAATGGGCTCTGACCATAAAGTTTAGAAAATTGGCAAACTTTTCTCGTCAAAAGTGCTTTTGAGATTTCATGGAGGCAGCTATTTTCAAATGAGCAGGGAAAGTGCTGCCCATAGTGGAATAATGATGAACTACAGGGCAGAAAAAATGGACCAAGCTCCAGGGAAGTTTGGATCATGCTAATCAGAAATGTGTTTATTAATGAAGACACAAATGGTTATGTAGTATTGATATTCTTTATCTGTTATTACAAAACTTCCTAACAACTTTTAAGGACATAATATGAAAACATTGTTGTTTCCGCACTTCAACCGATGAAACAACAGCATAAACACAAAGTAAAAATCCAATTAAGATCTGACAGTGATGTCCTGGAGGAAATAAAGAAAACAAAGAAAAATTGTTCATGAGCCCCAAATCTCCAGTCCCAACTCCCTGCCTGTCAGACTTTAGCGCAACTCCAGTCTGAGTTCCATTTCCCTTCATATTTAATGAAGACTTAACACAGCACATCTGTCTAGTAGACTTATATAAACTCCCAACACGGTGGTGGAGAGATGATCATGTGAGCTTGTTCTGGAAATGATTAGTCAAGTTTGTTCACAATAAACTCCATTTTGTTTCTTTTTTAATGCTATTTATCAAAATGATGGCATTAAACATAACAGTGAACCTAAACAGACCTTAGAACCTTCATTAGTAGGGTGACAGTAGAAGAAAAGGGTAATTTTAAACAAACATTTTCGGAGACTGATGACATCATCCATAAAATGTAACTTCAGGCATTTGCTGTAAGGTTGGTTTCACAAGCTATTGAATAACTGGCTTGACTTCTGCCAAATAAATAATTACCCGGCATAATACGCCATGCATGGATTTTTTTTTTTTTTTTCAGGCTGTATTTTCCTAATGATGCCTGTCAAGGACCAGATGACTTTTCATTGGGCCTTGATTCATAATATATCAGCATGAGAAATATGTGCTCTCAGTTTGAGAGAAATGCACTTGAGCTTATAGTGATTTTACCATCTGAAAGTATTTGTGAGCCAGTTTATATAAGAAAAATTAGTACATCTAAGGACTATCATAGTGTACATTTTAAATACTTTTTCAGGAACACTTTGTTGTGGCAGCTTTAACCCTATTGGTGACTAATTAGAAGCTAGGTGTTTGTTATTTTTTATTTGCAATGATTTTCTGGCTTTGACAACTAACAAAGACGATGGGAAAATTTCCTGAGTTGCCAGTTTAGTCGGTCGTTCATTGGTTGGATTCTCGGTGACTGCTAAACTCTCCAGTTATCTTCTTAATTTAAGAGCTGGGAGATAATGATTCTCACTCACCGACCAAAGATGTGAAAATTATGTATCATCATTGCTCTAACTGCCTAATAAATGCACTGATTGAACTATACTGACTAAAGTCTGTACTGTGTGCCTCCCATGGCTTTCCTTTCCAATCACATGAATAGATGCCTCCCAGGCTGAGAAACCGTGGTGGCCATCAAACTTTTATGTGACAATTTGGATGTTTAAATGCTATATTGATTGAGTCGTTGGTTTGTGGGTTTAATGAAGGACCGGGCAGTCAGGTGACTGCCTGGTTGGGTGCCTGTCTGTTTCATATGCTGGCCAGCTGGCTCGCATATCAAGTCCTGTCTGGCTTTTGGCCCCAGTGTGAAATGTTCCATGTCTTATCAGCCTCTACCATTTGCTTTTACAAAGTGTTTATCTCTTTTCCAGGCATCCGCGTTTTCTTTTTCAGCAGCATCCACTGCCTGCTGGCACTCTATTTCCTAAATTTTTATTTTTGTCACTTTTACTTCATTTCATCCACATATTTGCACTGTCTTGTTAAACTGCAATCATTTGCAGTTTAAACATGTTCCATCTCCATCTCCTTCTTTTTTTTTTTTTTCATATAGAATCTTTTTTGGGGTGTTTTCATCTTCCTGCTTTGGTTCCGGTTATTCTTGAATGGGGTCAGTTGTAAAGATTCTGTGGGCATATTACCTATTCTATTCCATTTTTTTAACCGTTAGAGTAGTAAATACTATATTTCTCCAGTTAAATCCCATGGAACCAGACCTTTTCTGAGAAGTTCAATTTATACAATATATAAAAAGGAAACCTTTAAATGTGTGTTTACATCAACAGATGAGATGATATTGAGCATTTGAGCTTTTGTAAGCTGTAAAGAATAGAACAAAATGTCACAGAGACTGTTGAACATGCAGCTGGAAGAGACAGCGGGCTACAAAATGTCTGATTATTAGCGAAACATCAATTACGCTTAATGATTTTGACATTCACACAATCAAAAGTGCAAAATCACTGCGGACAATTTTTTAAGATGTTCTGAGATTTTTTTTTTTTATAAACTGCTGTTCACAGAATGTCAGAGGAGTTATAGTCACACCAAGATGAAAACCAATATCTGGAATGAATTGTTTAAATTGGAGAAAAAAAACTAGATGATCAGATTGAATGTTCAGAGCTGAGTTATAGCAGCATGGATGGCTCTGCTGAGCTTTTAGAGAGAATTAACTAGAAACTGTGTTGGTGTTCATTAGTATTATGATTCATGTTGAGTCAATGGAATAAGCCCCAGGAATTGCTAATGTTCCACATAATGACATTTTGGGAGAATTATTTGCCCTTTGTGTTTATATGCAGCCCACAAGCCTCCATTTCTTTTATATTTTTCTTAATTTAACAGCAAAATGACCCTTATGAACGTGAGGATGTATTGATGTGAAAACAACTTTTGCCATTTTTTCCACTGTTGATAAAAACTTCATGTGTTCTTGTCAATTAGAATAGTTCAAAATGCAGTTAATTGTTATTTTTCATCATTTTTAAAGGTTTTATTTCCTGCACGTGTTGTCAAATTCTATTGCCTATGTGTCAGTGCATTGAAAGGCAAATATTTTGTAGTTACTTTAAAAACTTTGTACCTTAAAAAAAACTTTTTGTTGAGAATATTGCTGTTTAATTTGAATCATACAAACATTCATGGAAGGTACTCTGTTTTGATGTTTTTGAAAATGCTGCTTTTATAGCAGAATGCATCATTTTTCAGAACAACAATATCAGAAAAATGTTGATGCTACTGTATTTTATTAGGTAATCATGTCATGCAAACTAAATAGATTAGGCTAAGAGGCTGCTGAAAATGTTTCTACTTAATTTCTGTCAGTTTGTAGTGTTTATTCCAAAAATATGGAATTTCTTTTTAGCAAAATGCAGATGTATCATTTACTCTTCACTAAAGGGGTTCACAGCAAACAGATGTCATTACAAAAAGAGGTAAATGATTTATTTCATGACCGACAGAAGACTTTCTTTGATTTTTTTTCCGACATTGTAAAATTGCTTTGACCAAACCTCCTGACTGCTGATGAGCTGCACTTGATGAAAATGTATTTTCATTTTTTTTAAATTGTGAAATCTTCTGTTAAACTCTTAGATTCTTGTCATTTTGATTTGATCGCTCGTTTGACCCTCTATGAAATGTGTCAGTGTTCAAATCCTCCTTGATTAAAGCCTGCTTGTTTTAAATTTGAAGTGATTTGGGAGAGAGCTGAATGGGAACGTTCTTTACTGTATTTCATTAACTGTGTAAAATGTTTCACAGCTTCAGGCTGCAGAATGGTAGAAAAGACCTGTTTGATTAATTAGAAGAGATTAGTCTTTGATTAAAAAGCACTGTACTTGAGAAGAGTTTAATAGCCTTGCTATGAGTTGGATTACAGAGTGAGCTTCTTCATGCATAATACCCTAACTCACTGAAAGGAGGGGGCTGTCACTCACAAAGCCATGTGTGTGTCTTTCTCCTTCATAATCTCTTACATGCTTTAGTGTGTTTTCCTCTTTTGTTCTCTTTTTACTTGCATGCTCTAAAATGTTTCTTCGTTTTTTTCTCACATTATTGAAGTAGGATTCATCCCTCCATTCTCCTTTGATGATGTTTTGCCTTCTTCTTCACTTCTGTGTTTCCAGTTTGAGGGTTCATATATCATATATAAATATTTTCTTTGGTGTCTGATGAGGAATACAATCCAAGTTAAAAAGTTGACATGTGAATTTGCGTCAAACACAGCCTTATTATATCTTACGATTTTAAGTATTGCTTGTTGTTGTTTAAGCCTATCTCTGTGAAATGTTTATCATGCTCGTACAATAAATCAAATGTTTAATTGTATCCTAAATATTTCTCCAGCTTTTGCTCTTTGATCTTCTTGTATAAGAACTGAATCTATTCTGCAATATTTCTTAAAGACCAGCTCCAATAAAAACTGTGTTTTTGGTGTTTTTAACATATTCTTGTTTTTATTTTATTTTCATGATGGAGGACATATATTAAGAAAATTAAGCTCAAAATTCAACTTCTGAGTATTTCTCTATTGAAATTGTTGTAAACAAGAGTGAACAAGAGCAGATGAAAAAATGCAGTTTGAAAAAGATTGTATTTGTGACACAGAAAGTATGCAGGGCGGGCCACAAGTTCACTACTATCCTCCATTTTGAGGACTTACACTTACAGACGACAAGATCCATGTACGTCTTTGTCTTCCTCGTCTGAGCTGGAATCTGGCTGGTGTTGGTAGTGTTACATTGGGGGTGTGAGGGGCTGTGAGTCAGCGAAAAAGCATGTAAACAGAGATCTCTCAGTTATGGGTGACGGGAACAGAGGCAGGGTTGCTCCACGTCATAAATCTTGCCCACAACTCAGAGATAAATTTCTAATGAACATCTGCCGCTCTTCAGAAACTATGTCCTAGAAAAAAACTGTATGATCGTGATTAAAAGACCACTTCAAACAGATAAAGAGATGACTGGAGTGGGTCTTTAAGGACAATAATTCTGTCATTAATTAAAAATGTAATACATTCCTCTTTTTAAATGTGTTTATTTTCCTTTATAACCTTTTGTGTTGTTTATTCCATGTGCAATGTGTTGAACAGCACTGGTGGTTCTTTAATGCTTTGATGTTTATCCAAACAGCTGTCTTTCTCCTCTTATGCTGGTCTTGCAGGAGGGTCCATACGTGATGCTAAAGAAAAACTGGGAGCTTTACGAAGGCAACGATCAATTTGAGGGATACTGTGTGGATTTGGCTTCAGAAATTGCCAAACACATCGGAATTAAATACAAGATCTCCATTGTGCCAGATGGGAAATATGGAGCCAGAGATCCAGAGACAAAGATATGGAACGGCATGGTCGGAGAGCTTGTGTATGGGGTAAGGATAAAAGTGTTTTTTTTTTAAGTCCCAGTAAGGCTGTTCTTGATGATAATAATTTCTATAATGCTTTATCTTATAGTACAGTACTCATGGTGTATTTAAGTGGTAATTATATGGTACTTTTGTTGTACAAACTCGGTACTTACGTAGTACTTAATGATTATTTATCTGGTACCATTCTTTTCAAACTTGCATGGTAGGTTACTGGGTATTTATGTGTTGAATTAATATTTCTTTTGTGGTACTTACCACATGTAAGGACAGGGTAAGTATAGCTAAAGTACCTTGAATCACTTGTTAACCTATGTTTCATGGTATTTGTTATTTGTAACAAGATAGTAGGTAAACAGAAACTATTTTAAGTACCATGAAGAAGTACCCAGATTGTACATTATACTTACTATGTTAGTGAATTTGCATTTAATGATACTCACTATGTGTAATAGAGCAGTGTTTTTCAACCAGTGGGAGATGGTCAGGTGTGCCGTGGGAAATTGCCCTCATTAACTGATCTAAAAACATTTTCCATCTCCAGGATATCAGCTCTTTGTTCATCCAAACAGGCCTGATAAAACACTGAGAAGTTAAGAATATAAAGATTGTAAAATACTTTTTCTTTGTGCTTATTTCATTAAATTAAAGACATTTTGATAAGAATGACGGTACCGCGATTTAGCCTTAGCGTCAGCTGTTTTCAGAAATGTCCCGCCCCTTTAACAATCTCCACCAATCATTCTTGGAGGCTTAATCATACGTCATCAGTCTGACCAATCAGAAGTTGTTAAAGTCTTCACTTCCTTGTTCTAATTCTGCTCATAAGGTAGCTCAATTCTAACAAAAAGACCAGCTAAAGCTCGTCTTTAGCGGTGTAGCTTACCACAGAATCCGGTATCAGACCGTGAAACAACTGAATAAAACAATGAAGTGCAGAGACGCGAGTCAGTTTGCATTCTGTGGCTGTTTGCACTACATCTCCCATGATGCATTGGGTTAAAGTGACAGTGTCTCAGCGCACAATGAGTTTGACGTCTTGAAACCACTTGAACACACATCAAACAGTTTTTAAATCTTCTAACTTAAATTTTATTATATTTTTTAGAAAACACAGCTGCAACTTCCAACTTTTTCTGCCACAATTATCACAAAAATGCATGTGAGATTGTGGAGGGACTGTACATCAATACAGAATATAAGTTTCTCCTTGTTTATTTTATTTTTGGAGACAGGTGTGCCGCGGGATTTTTGTTAAGGTTAAAGTGTACCGTGGTTCAAAAAAGGTTGAAAAATAGAGGATAGGTTTTACATAGGACTTATTCTGTATTTTATTGTGCTTTTCATGGTATTAATTACTAATGAGAAGAGAGTACACAGAAAGTACAATTAGATGTACTAAATGTATATCTTTTATGGTGCCTACCATCTGTAAGAAGAGATCTTTGAAATTCCAAAAATAAACCTGATGATGCAAGCGTATCTCCTGAATCGCCTTGGTTACCAGGTTCATTCTTAGGAGAGATGGTGTCAGAAAGTGTTTGCTTTTAATCAGAGGAATGCATCAATTTTACTAATTCTGCTTCTGAGACGTTGAAATTTCACATTGCTTCCTGATAGCAAAACTGTATTGACATGCAGAAGACAACGTCAGTCTTCTCCTTGAGGTGCAGCTAAAGCTGCAAGGTCCAGAACGGTGACTGAATCTATTATCCTCCAGAAAAACCGCAGTGGAAGGTGACACGGCAGAACCGCTGCTTTGACTAATCGCTTTTGAATTGCCCCCTAACTCTCACATTCCTCTCAAATGACATCTCTGGTGCACAGTAAATTGTGCCCTGCATTTAATATTGTCTTTTTTGTGTGCTTTTCAAATTATTTTTATAACATATCGTTGGAACTTTGTTGCTTTTGCAGAAGGTAATTTCTAGAACACATCATTCAGTTTCTTTGTGTTGCTTTAGTTTTGCTCTGAGTGAGTAACCATACAGTTATGCACTCAGTGGACAGATGAAGAATGTACATGTCCATGCACCTCATTGCAAATATGCAGTCATGCAGAATGATAGACATTTCACAGAGTTAGGCTTAAACAACAACAAACAATACTCAAAATCCTAAGATGTAATAAGGCTGTGATTGGTAACACAAAAACAGGGTCTTTGAAGTCGTGTATTAACACAAAGAGCACAAAATCTGTCTTTGCTGCTCCTCATGTAAAAGTTGTTGAAATCACTATGTTCAAAGATTTCAACATTTAATGGCACAGACAAACCATTTCATACATCCAACCATTCATCCATCTTTAGAAGCAGTTCAATCCCTTTTTAGGGTCACAGGAGTCAACCCAGCTACTGTTGGGCGTTTTAACGCCTAAAAGCCATTTATTAAAAAAAATAATAATAATAAACGACAGCGCACTTTATGATCCAGAGCACCTTATACATGGATTATCTCTGGTTGGTCTTACTGATGTCAATGCAATTTTGAAAGGTAGACGGTGCTCTGTCAAAGGTTTTGGATACGTTTTATTATGTATAAGCTAACGCAGCAAACATTTGGTGATGTAAGCCTGTGGCTTTGTTCGAATTCCCACGGCACTACCTAACTACTAAAAGACTATATAGTGCGAGACTATGTGGTTCTCTAGAATTTAAAATCAATTCGGACCCGGTCCCGGATAAGCGGAGGAAGATGGATGGATGATGGATGGATGGATATATGGATGGATGGATGGATGGATGGATGGATGGATGGATGGATGGATGGACGGACGGACATTTAAATACATTTTCTCTGCAAAAATTGTTCAAACGCAATGCATTGTGGTCTATATTCGACAATCTAGTGAGCATCAATGCACGCTGGTTTTTTGCAGAGACTTCTGTGAAATTTCTAGGACACTGGATTTTGGAATTGTAGATTCATACAGCCCTACAAAATGGCGAACGCCATGTAGTGCACTAGTGAGAACTCAGATATAGCCTGTGTGTATTTTTGTTTTTCTTTTTTTACACAGTACTAACAAGGTTTGGAGCTAGCGTAGTCACAGTAATGTTTGTTTTAGCAGTATTGGTCTGTTTTTTTTACATGTTGCAAACAAGGTTTGGGGTTACAGGTATTGCGATTAACATGTAGCTGTGTTGAACTGTGTTTTTTTGTTTGTTTTTTTGGTTACTAACAAGGTTGGGAGTTAGCATGGTCACATTAACGTTGTTTTAGTACAGGGCTGCTCATTCCTGGTCCTCGAGATCTACCACCCTGCCTGTTTTCCAGCTCTTCCTGCGCTGCTTGCTGCTGGTTGGGAACTTGTTGGGAACTAAGACAGCCTTTGAAATAGTGAAGCAGCCTTTTGATGCTGATGATGTGTTGATCTCTAAACAATCACAGGTTTATGTGGTATTATTATTTTTTTCAACTTTTAATTGTAAAGGAATTTAAAAAAAATAAGAATTTGTTTTTGTTATAGGCAGAAATATAGAATAATGCGACTTTGTATCATTTGGTAAAATGTATTACTTTAATTTGTTATTTTAAATCCTAGTTAGTTACATATCATGAAAGGCCTATTTACAATAACCATTTTTTTTCATTGAGTTGGTTTATTATTTCAAAAATGTTTATTGTTTCATCACAAAAAATCTAAAACTATCTGAACTTCTTCAAGATTTCAAATTTAACAATCAAAGTAGCACAAAGAAAGTTGCCATAAGAGGCAAAAGAGTCAAATGTCGACTGTTCTTCACTTTAACACCACATTGATTTGTTAGAAGGCCACGCATGGGCTGGGTCACTCAAAAACGTGGGTGCGCCCTCCCATCAGCATCTTCACAGTGTGACAAGTGTGACTCTGCCGAAAGGTCACCAACACATCTGTTAAGCTCCTGCCAGATATTAATCACATTTTGGATGGCAATTTTGGGATGGCTCAACAGATCTGACCATGTAATCAACTCTGACCGTTTCCAAATGCTGTTTACAGGCTCTTGAACTTTCTCTTCAACGTGCCTAAATATATATTATCAACTATACAAAAGTGAATAAACATTCTGCAAAGAAACAAATACAAACGTGTTTGTTACTGCTCAAAGGAAAAATCACTGGAAGCTCCTTCTTTGTCATCTGACCTTCTCAGCCTAAAGGTCACTGAAAAAGTAGTATAGCAATTTTTTGCTAACTTTATTCTACCATCGGCAGTTCCCTCACTGGTAGTTAAATGAAATAAAAGTCATCATGTGTGAATTGCACAGAAATAAAATAAAAAAATAAATATAGCTTTTAATAGTGTTGTTGTCCAACAAATTTCTTTGTAGGCTAAAGCACAATGATTGTATTACACTGAATGCTGAGCTTGGGCCATGCATTCAGAAGACAGACTCATGCAATCCTCCTTCCTCTATCAAGCTTCCCATCCGGCATAATGCAGTCAAGCAGCTAACATTCTTCTGGCATCTGCTAAACCCAGACTAGCCCATCTGTCTACCACAATGATGAGTCATTTGTCTCTGCGTTGAACACATTCCCACCGCTCCACAGTCAGATCAAGGTGTTCTTTACATCACATAAAAGGCATGCTGCTATAAAACTTAATATGCTGCTAAAAACTGTTTCAGACTGTTTTGTAGACAGTAAACCTGGACAAGTCCTGTAATTCGTTCAATAAATGTAACACAGAGGGGCTGAAAGCATTAAATAATATTTAACATTTCAAACTGAAACCTTGAAGAAAACAAACTTGAGAAAAACTATGTGTAGCTAAAAATACATTTCAATTCTTCAGTCAAAAAATCATTTAATACTCAAAGTTTGAATGTTTTTTAGTCATTTAATATTTATTTGAACAGCATATTAATGAACATATTTGTTTGCCGTTCTCTAGCACATCCTGTCCAGTGTAAGCAATTATCCTAAAAAATAGTGTTGGATTCAGGTAGGTCTATGCGACAGAAAATTATCAATGGAAGTGAGTTCATGGGTTGTGCATATTTAATGAAACCACATACCCCACTTACCATTTGTTTTCTTTTTTATCTACCTGTTCTTTTTGATTTTTTCCACCACAGTGATTTTAGAGTATTTGAAACCTGCAGATTCTTTGCTTTCAAATGAAACTAAGTTTTTTTCTTTACCTGCTTAAAAATATGATGTTTGAAGAAGCACTGAGGCGCGTTAGTGAGCTGTTCCCTCAGTTTGTTTAAATCCTAAAATCACCGCATGGGCTTTCAATGCTTTTATGAGTGGGTGGAAATGCTTATCACAGCTGTTTAACTCAGTGTCATTTTGACAGGCTGGATGATAGGATTGGATTTGGGGAAACCGGGTCAAAGGTTCTTGTGAATTAGGTCTGCGCTTCTAAGAAAGTCCTGAGGATTGGCGGGCATGAGGACTGGACTCAGTATAGGTTAAAAGGCCTAAAAAAATAGAAAAAATATATCCTCCTCTGTATTCAAATATTTTATCACTAATATTAAGATCTGCATAAAATTAAAAAAGGAGAAATTGTTTAAAAAATTTAAGTTTGGAGATGTCTGATCATGAGAAGGGATTGAGCAAAAATGAGTCATTTTGTCACACAGTAAAGATTCCTGCTGTTGGCATCCATGAAGCTTCTAAAACATGAATAAAATATAGTTTTTTTGGTTTGTAACAAAAACAGACTTTCATCCTTTATTTTAATCACCTTTTTTTCTTTACATTTCTATATGTCCATTTCACACAATATCTACTTATTCTTTTTGATAGACGATGTATCTAAACATACTTATTTTTATCAGCATACTTGTTAGTAAATGCGTAAATATATATTTTAAATGACAAAAGTTCTGTTACTAGTTTTGTTGGTTAATTAAACAATTTTTTCAACTTCCAGACTGATCATATGAATATTTAAATAAAACCTTTCAAATAACTTTTGGCAGTTGTGTGAGCTGGAACTAATTTGTACATCACAAATTATTGTACGTTTTTCTACAGGGGCAGATGCTTGCATGCATGCATGTGCTCAGAAACACCGATGTTCGTTGCTGCTCCGCAGACTGAAAGTGTGCACGAGTGTTAGCTCATTAATTTGTATTCTGGTTGAGTAACTGTCAGGCCAGTGTTCTGTAAGAATTTCTCCTCTGTCATTCTGCTTTGCCCTCTACCTTCTTAGAATTTTTTAACCTGTCGTTGTCGTAGCTGAGATCCCGGTGTTTCTCTGTAATTTTTTATTCTTAAAACTCATTACCCTCCGTTCATTTGTGTTATACTTGGTATCATATTATTTGCATTATAATGCCAGTGACCAGAACTTTCCACATTTCCTATCTCTTTTTTTTCTCAGAAAGCAGAAATTGCTGTGGCTCCATTAACTATCACGCTGGTAAGGGAGGAAGTGATCGACTTCTCTAAGCCCTTCATGTCTCTTGGAATCTCCATCATGATCAAGAAGCCGCAGAAGTCTAAACCAGGTGTCTTCTCCTTCCTGGATCCGCTAGCTTATGAGATTTGGATGTGCATAGTGTTTGCTTACATTGGAGTCAGTGTCGTCCTGTTTTTGGTAAGTCATCCTGATGTACAGCACATTAGAAAAAACGATGTCCCATAAAAATCACATTTTTTATTGGGTTAGGAAACAGTTTAAGGACCATTTCAAAGGTCACTCTTGTCTGTTTTGTTATAGTACATATTTTTATAAACCTGAAAGAATGTATTTTAATCCGAGCAATGATTGACGTTTTGACCTCTCCCGAAGGCTTTTCCTTATCCAGCTGAAGACACACTTCTGCACCTCACATTAAACATCTGATAAACCAATTAGAATTAGACCCTGCATTTGCAGCTGGGTTCAAACACATATAATGGGAGGAGTTACACATTTGAGAGAATAAAGAAGAGAAATGTGTCCTCTTTATCTGATCCTTAAGGGTGTATTTACACCGGACACATTTGGTTTGCTTAAAGTTTACCAGAGTTCGTTTCCTCGATAATCTGGAACAAATCTTCAGTCTGAATAAACCCAAGCGGACCCTGGTCCAGGACCAGGAATTGCTCTTGGGGCCATCTTTTTAGGTGGTTTCGGTTTGTTTCCATTCATACTGAGCTTTAGCTCAGTCAGAGATTCTTCAGTCTGAATACAATACGTATTCAGAGCAAAATAACTTAAACAAAACGGCCAATGTATCTGTGGTCACTTGATGTAAACAAAGTAGGATTGTAGGAACCAATGAGGCGCAGACAAATAAAAAGCACCATTTATCGTGTTATCGAAGAGGAATAAAAGGTCCAACTATTTATTTGTTAGAAAATTTGTTTTAACACCGCTTCTTACATGTTTTTCTGTGCCTTGTTACAAGCTACCTTGTAGTTCCTTAACAGAAGAATTCTCTTAAAATAATGCCATATCACCACGACGATGAGACAGTAACTCATTGAAATGTGGTCAGATGACTGCAAGCTCATTAAAACAACTTTTAACATGATACACATTGCTCCTGATTGTTTTCCCCACAATCTATTTGTCATAAACACTTATCAGTGTGCCTTATTAGCTGTCTTTCTGTCAGTAACCGTCCTGCAGCATGCATTTGCTGTACCGAAGCAGTAATAAAACAGGCGTTTAAAATTGGTCAGCGAAATATAAAGTTTAAACTAGTAAAATATCCCAAGAAGGATTGCAAAGCACACGACTTCCATAATTTCTGTCTCTAGTTGCTTTGCCCCACCTCTGTATTATCTGCCGCCCTGTAATTCCATATATATATATATATATATATATATATATATATATATATATATATATATATATATATATATATATATATATATATATATATATATATATATATATATATATATATATATATATATATATATATATATATATTATGATATATTACTCATTCATTCTATTTGTCAGAATAACCATTCTTGTTCCGACACCTTTTTTATAACATGTTCTTGATAATTCTCATTTTTTTCATAATTTTTCTGTAGCTCAAGTCATTCAAATTATAAACTCATCAATCAGCTGCCTCAATAAAAGTAGGTGGAGGCTGCTGGCCCTCCAAGTTCAACGGTCAAAACAATTGACAGATTTTCTGTAGTCCACTTTCAAGTGGTAGAGGTGTGGCCTTCCAACAAGCTCACTCCTCATTGGTCATAGAAACTGACTGCATGTTGGTGTCTGGCTCCAACATGGCAGCATCCATACCACGAAAAAAAAATTGTGACCTAACTGACTCAATTTGGTTGGAGCCAGAAATAAGTTGTTTTATATTGGTGACGTCTCACTAATTCTATCCAGTTTTCATTTAATGGTTTAATCCAACACTTTACCCACATCATTTTTTATTATTACAGTAATTTCTTATTTAAAACGTATGCATGTAAATATTCTGTTGAAGTGATTTTTCCCTCTGTTATTTTTTTTGAATGATATTTCATACTAGAGTAATGATTGTTGACTTATTAATACTTTGCTCTCTGTATCAAAAACATGGAGTCTGTTTGTACACAGAAAAGGGTTCGGTTAAACCAACTTTAACCTGGTCAGCTGTGGATTAGTCAAACTGGGAGTAAAGCTCTGGTTCTTTTCTCAACAGTCCTCTAACGGGTTGCACTCCTTTGATTTCCCAGGTGAGTCGCTTCAGTCCTTACGAGTGGCATGCAGAGGAACCAGAGGAGGGTGCCACAGAGCCGGGCCCCACCGATCAGCCTCCGAATGAGTTTGGCATCTTCAACTCCCTGTGGTTTTCTCTGGGAGCCTTCATGCAGCAGGGCTGTGACATCTCCCCACGGTGAGCAGGAAAAAAAAAATGTATCTGACAGTAAAAGTGCACTTTAGTGCACACATGCATCTGACTAAGGGCTAAGAGATATTATTGAAGGCCAAATGCATCATTTCTGTGCAAAATGTGTCCATGTTGGTCTGTGATCGTGTGTTGTCGTGATAACCTGCGCTGGTTCAAGGTGTTGACATTGTGATTCCCCTCTGTTGGCACTTTCCTGGCTTTTCGCTGATGTGACATGTCAAGACACTACAATGTGGACACAGCTAAATGTAATAAATGCAGAAACATGCTCACACATGCAAACAAAAAAGCTTAAAAGTGTAAACACCTGCACACAGTCCAGAATACATGTCCATGAGGGTCTGGTTCGTGGAATATGTAGCTTTTTGCTAGGTGAGCATTAATTTTTAATGTGCAGAGGAAGAGGCAGAGTCCAGGTGTATTTTTAGAATATTTATAAGAATATGGCATTTTATAATTGATAACCTGAGAATGCACACAGTAAAATATTTATAGTGAGCTTCTTCTGGACCTTTAAGAAGAAAATGTAAGAACAGAAGGTACAGCACGTCACAACATGACAAAGAAAGGTTTGGCAGATGATGAGGCATGTGTGAAACATCCAAAGTTGTGAACATGTGCTCTGCAGAGAAAGGTTCAGGCGTGGAAAGGTGTAACAAAAGTGAAAACAGAGTGAGAGGTGTCTCAAAGACTTATTGATTTACATTTGCTTTAGGCACATTTGCTTTAAAGGTGTTCATATTTAAACACATAATCCAGAAATGTCATCTTCGTCATTCTCATGTAGTTATTTATTTTACCAGAGTAAGTAATAATACTTTGGGAAATTGGATCAATGTAGTTTTTTTTTTTGTTTTTTACCATTCATCATTTTGCTTTTTCTGTCCTATTGCAATGTCTGCTAAACAAATAAACAAAGCCGCACAAAGCCGGTTTTCAGCCTTTAAAGATAACTGATTTATAATAAAGATTTTAGGTTAATTCTAGGCCTTTACCCTCATTACATTAAATAAAGAAAAAGAAAAGAAAAAAAGGTAAGTTGGGCATAATATCTTTTTACTTAACAAGTAAAAAATTTAAAGCAATAATGGAACTCTGATGTAAATAGCTGTCTTTTTAACTCATCCCTGAAGGTGCATTTATTGGGAGGAGCATAATGCTGCATTCACACCAAACGTGATTCCCCTGTCAAATTTGTGTCTGTGTCTGTTTTAATTCTAAGAAAATTTGCTGCTCAACGCTTGTCTAAAAAGTTAAACTTTAAAAAAAGGACAAAATTAAGGTACATTTGTGTTACTGTCTCCATAAAAAAGCAAAAAAAAAATCATAAAGTTCAGGAGAAGAATGATCAGATTGTAATCCATGTTGGTTTTGGACTCCACCCACTGATTACATCATTAGCATGATATGGGCCAAGGCTGAGTTACTGATCGGTTGACGCAAATTCTTTGCTAAAGTTCAAATGTTTAAACTTTTCACAGACCCCCACACCGCTTGTGTTTGGTGTGAGTGCAGTTTAAGGGTAGGGCTGACCTCCTCTAAACCTTGGGGGGAAGTAACATTTGGTTAGAATGCCACCCTGAAAGTCATTTGACCAACTAGGAGGAGATCTTGGAGCAGACCCCAGATACGCTGGGTAGAATATGTCTTTCAGCTAAGCTGGGAACACCTCCAAGGGGAACCAGAAAAGGTGATCAAAGAGAGGAAGTCATGGGCTTTCCTATGATCTTAACCCCATATAAACTGACAAAACAATAGATGTATGGACTATCCAATAAAACCTTAAATCGTATGGCATGTTACTGTACAAAGAGTGTCCAGATAGTTGCTACTATTTAGATATTTTAAATAAAAGGTGAGCAAAACAAGCTTGGACAGTTATACATTTAATGGAATATCAGTTAAAAAGTAACCATTTGTGTGTTTAGTATGTAAAACAAACAAAAAACTGCAGACTTGGGTTTTATGTACTAATTAACCCATTTAAAATATAAAAAGTCAGCTTTGAAATGTGTGATTTTTGTTCTTTGTAATGAATCTCGTGGTGGATGTGTTGGGTATTTGACATCTTATAATTTAAAACTTGAATATTGGCGTTTGATAGTTTTTATCAGTTAACCTGCTGTGGTAACCATCAAACTTCATCTCTGGAATATAGTTTTGAACAATGATTTATCTGAACAGTACATTTGTGTGCAACACAGTTTTGCAATAAATGTGAAATGGACTGGAAAATGTTTGAAGAATTTATCAATGGCCTTTTCAGTTACATTTACCAGTCAAAAGTGGATTCTTTAAATCAAAAGTTCTTTGTAAATTCCATTTCTTCTTCTGGCCCAGTTTTTGAATAACCAGGTGAACAGCCTTTTTGACTACTGTCTACTGCCATCTATTAGGAAAATATTTAATATTTCAGTGTTTTCTTCCTGAAACATTTTTTGAACACTTAGCAAAGGTTCAGTTTAGCATTTGTGTGCTTTGAGTCAAACTGCGTTCTCTAGTTCTACTTTATTTAACTATGACAGAATATTATTGTGACAGACATTCAGGTCTGGAAAGGAGGTCGAGACAAAACACTTTTACTCTGTAGTAACTGTTGGCCTGATGCTGCAGGTTTTGCTAAACTACAACATTGTAAGTTGTTTTGGAGTGCCATGCGGGTAAAGTGGTAAGATTGGTAAGAGGGGTGTTTTTTAATCAAAAGACTTGATGCTGATAGGAGGAATAATCACACAATAATTACACAACTATATTTAGATTTTTTATTTTAATAGAAAGTTTTCTTTGTTAATCTGCATGCATGATGGGTATTTGTTTTGTTTTTTTTGTTGGTTGTGAGTGAAATAATTAGTGTGTTAGCTTTACTCCTGTTTGTTATCAGATCATTCAGATATTAAATTATGGTTGTTTGTCAAGTTTGTTCCTTCATGTGTTTGCATAGTTAACCAGCATAAGCTGTTTCCTCCCTCTTTCACATGATGGCCTGATGATGCCTAGCTGAGACTTCAGATCCCTCTCAAATGTGGAGCGGATAAAGTTAAAATAAGAAGAAAATGGATGAATTACTGGTTTAAATGTACTACTCTTCCAAATGCCCCAGGCCTTCTTTTTCTTAATGGCATATCAGGAATCAGAAGCATGAGGCTGTTTGTGTTAATGTAGTCTGTCTGACCCATTGATCCACTGACTTATGTTTGTGCATGACTCTATCAATGTCTAGCTCCTGTGGACTGTTAACAGTGCTGTCCATGGTGCTAAATAAGGGAGAAAAAAGTTCTCATTATATCCTCCATGTTACGCATGCACAACCTAATAGTGCAATAGAATATGAACTTAGGCTTTTATATTAGTCTGACTTTAGTGAGACTTTTTCTCAGCCCCTGATTTAATAAAGTCAAAATAATGGCAATTCAAGCAAACCAAATGAGTTTATTCTGTTGCATTTCTGTGGATTTAATCCTTCTTTCTTTTTCATCAAATTAAATTTGATCACTACTCATCCATATTTCATTTCTAAAACCCCTGTCAACTCTATGGTGTAGTTAACTAAACGTCTAAATCTTAACTTTGAGAAAAAAATAAAATAAAAAAATACATTGAGTAATTACTTTTTTTTCAGCAGACCTTATGTTTTGGTTTGTTTATACTAGACACTTCTCTAATTGTTTCCGTCATCATTAGCATGTCTTTGTTTTTATAAACAACATTTCTTGTTTTTCTTTTCTAACTGCCAAAACATTACCTTTTTCTTTCCTTTCCTCATTTTTTTTCTTCATCCATTTAACAGCGCCAACACCTGTCGTCTCTATCGTCTGTCTTCTCCCCGGTGACTGACAGACCGATTTCAGTTTCTCACATAAATAGGAAATATTTAAACAGCTGAAAAGATACACACTAACATATAGGATGAAGACATAAACACACGATTAACAATGTCCCAATTGGCACACACAAGAAAACTGCCACTGTTCACTGTTGTACCAATCCAACACACATCCAGACCTCCCAGTCACTTACAGGTCTTATGCATAAGCTCCAACTGTCAAAGTAATGATGTGATGCTTCACATCAATCTCGTGTTGGCTGTATAAATCACCAGGCCCTGCCACTATCAATACAACACAACTCCCTTATTGGCCTCCATCACTGTAGTCATAAATGCCAGATTACATTCTTACAAAGAGATATCTGTCAGTTGCCTTTATAGTTTTTCTTCTCTTTGCTTTGCTCCACTTTAATTTTTATATGACACAGGTTGCTTCAATGCAATTTCAACTAGGTTTTCTCTGTGTTTGATGGACTGCTAACCTGTCCTTGTCAATGAGCCTCACTGCCTCTGACAGCAGGGAAAAGCTGAGCCCAATGGAAACTGAAACACATAATATTGCCTTCCCAAGGTTTCCCCGTCTACTGTATTTTTGTGATGAAAAAAGCTTTTTATACAAATGTCTGAACCTACCTCTGCCGGTTCCAAGCCCGGCTTGAGAAGGTTGCGTCAGGAAGGGCATCCGGCGTAAAACATTGCCAAATTTACCATGCGACTTGTTCGCTGTGGCGACCCCTGATGGGAGAAGCCGAAAGTGGAAGAAGATACAAATGTCTGAATACAGTTGACTTGTGTATGGATTATTTGGTTTTCTTTCCTGCTTGTATGTCTGAATTTGATATCTTTAGATTGTCAGTGATATAGCACCAAAGTCTGCCACGTAAGGGGTACTATTCTGGTGCACTATGTAATACTTATTTTTCTTTTAAGAAACAGCATAAAAAACTTAATTAACAGAACACGTTTTCATAACGAAGTATGTAACAAAATTTGTTTTGTGCAACAAAAGTGTAGTAGATTAAAGTGAAAGTAAAGATCTTTACATCATACATTGTTCACAGTGTGATTAAATATAGGATCTTAGGTTAAAAGGGTTGTACAGTGGCTAGCACTCTTGCCGCACAGCAAGAAGGCCCCTGGTTCATTCGAGGATTTTCTCCGGGGACTCCGGCTTCCTTTCACCGTCCAAAAACATGCTTCATGGGTAAATGGGTGTAGGAAGGTTTTCAATTTAATTCAGTTCAATTCAATTTTATTTACATAGCCCAAAATCACAGCAACAGTCGTCGCAATGGGATTCGTACCGGTAATTGTAAAGTAAACATAAAATCGGAAGGATCATCGATACATAGAGTTTATCAGGAAAATTCTAAACTGAACTAACTAAACAGACTAACTAAAGCATCCCTGCCCTTAGACCTTCCTTCCTGGTATGGAAAAACTCCTAAAAAAACAGATTCTGGAAAAAATGAAGAAAAACACCAGGTGTGTTCACATGAAGGACGGATCCTCCCCCAGGACGGACAGGCAATGCCAGAACTCTTAGAGAAGAATTAACTTATCTAACTCTACAACTCCATGTTTAGATGGTCCAGTAGGTGGGCTTCATCCAGGGGGAGCCAGGGACGAGGTACAGAGTCAGGTACAGCGACACAGACGAGCCAGGGGTGAGGACAACAGCCAAGTGCAGGGGCACGGACGAGCCAACTGGAATCTGGAATCACTCCCACACCCCCGGAGGGGAGTGGAAAAGAGGGACAGTACATGAATCATGCTCTACAAAACAGAGGCATAAAGAACTAAATGATGGAGAACTGATCAAGAATAGAGGAGAGAAGGAGAGTAGAAGTAGACGAGAATAGAGGACAGAACCCCAGTGCACCATTCTTTCCCCAGCTTCAAACTTCTAGCAGCCTACTAACAACTAATGGTTATTGTTAAGTTTAATTCAAACATGCTAACAGTAAGTTAAATATTGTCTTATTACTAGCTAGTCTGGCAATAAGCCTGTCCAAAGAGGAATGTTGTAAGCCTAACTTTAATATAGAAACTCTGTCGGCCTCTCTTGATTGAGTTGGGAGTTTATTCCATGAAACAGGGTGACTTGGTGACTAAAGGCTCGGCCACAACCTGTGCTTTTACAAATTATAGGAACCACAAGCAGTCCTGCATTTTGTGAGTGAAGTGTTCTGTTTGGGTGTTATGGCACTATGAGGTCTTTGATATAGGATGGGGTCATACCATTTAAGGCCTTATAGGTTGGCAGGAGGATCTTGAACTTGATTTTAGAGTCAACTGGGAGCCAGTGAAGTGCTGCTAACAATCTTGCTGCTGATGATAGGGTTATGAGGAAGGACACTCAGCTGGCCAATCTCTATACCATGGGTTAAAATAAGGTCCAGGGTGTGCTTGTGACATTGAGTGGGTTCATTTACATTTTGGGTGAAACCAACATGATCTAATAAAGCTGCCAAAGCGTTTCCTAAACAGTCATCATGGGGTCATCAACACGAATATTAAAATCTCCTTTCATTATAATTTGATCAGAATCTAAAACAGTAGTCAATAGGATTTCCTAAAACTCTGTTAAAAATTCTGAATGTGGCCTGGGGGGGCGATAAATAATTATGAATAAAACAGCTTTTTGAGTCTTCCTGTTTGGGGGATTCAAAGACGATATGATGTATTTAAAGGAGTTACAAAGATGTTTGACTTTAGTGCTAGGAAGGAGGCTCGACTGTGATATTACTGCTAAACCACCTCCTTTCCCTGAAATCCTGGATTTCTGATAGTTATCATTACAGGGGGTGTTTGCTTTAATCAGTCTAACATATTCATCCTGCTGGAGCAAGTTTCTGTTAAGGCTAGTAGACTACTAAGTTTGTTGTCATTAATAACTCATTGACTAAGAGGGACTTAGAGGAAATGGATACATTGTTTAATAAACCACATTTAATTACATCATAATTCTGCCTGTTGTTATTGAGAGTACTGGTGTCTGTCACTTTAAGGTTACTGTGACGCACTCCTTTCACTTGTCTTTCAGCACATAAGCTAAAGCTAGGAACTGCTCGACAAACCCCTCTTGGGTTTTGCACCAGCGCTAAAGGAAGCTCAGACGAGAGTTTTACACTGCGGTCTCGTCTCTGGGTTGTCAGGTTGCACAACTAAGACTAGCAGAAATTTACATAAAAAGAGGAGCGGCACTAGGATGGATGCCATCTCTCCGCATGAGGACCGGCTTCCTCCAGAAAGTGCTCCAATTGTCCATAAAACCATTGCTGTTTTCTGTGCACCATCTAGCTAACCAGTGGTTAAGTGATGAAAAGCGGCTGTACATTTCATCACTGACTAAGTTTGGCAGACGACCAGAGAAAATTACAGTGTCTGACATCGATTTAGCAAGTTTGCACACCGATTCTACGTTTAATTTGAGAACCTCTGACTGTCTCCGTCAGGCATCATTACCACCTCTGTGAATCACGACTCGATGGAGCTTGGACCTCTGGTCCTGTCAGGTGTCCCGTACAGGTTTCAGGTTTGATGTGTGACCAAAGAGTGTCACCAAGAATGAAAGGAAAGGTGTAAGAGATCTGTGGTGAGAGCAGCCATGTTGTTGGTGTAGACACAGCAGGCAGAGCTGAAGGTAGCAGAGATGTTGAGGTTGTTTTAGGCTCCAATAAACTTTCCAAACTTGTACTAATGTTAAGAAACAGAGATACTATTATACATATCATATTTTTAATTAACATCAACTGAGAAGCAGAACTTATTGAGTGTAAAGTAAGCTTTTATTCGCTGCTGGTTTTGACTGCAATACCTGAACCGTGTCTGATGTTTTGACTCTCTTTTGTATGTTTACACTCGTAATGAAATGAAAACCCAATGCAAAGTGCTCAGGGGTTTCCAGAGAGTTGTCAGAACAAGAGGGTTACATACTGATGAAGACAATCTCAACACAAGTCTGTTCTGTGAAAAACAGATGTCTCTGATCAATCTGAATTTTTTCAGTATCCAGGACCCTTGCAGGCCTCGTGTCCCAGGGCTGCTGCCCAGTTGCTCACATGGTTTAAAGGGCCTTGATCAGAGGGACACCTCACATTGGATGTATTACAAAGGAGGCCAGAGAAGCCAGACTGTGGTGGTTTGGGCACATCGAGAGGAAGAACATGGAATTTATCAGTACAAGGAGGTTTAGTTTGGGACTAACAGGAAGTTTCAAGATAAAGGGATACAGTGGACGTTTGCACTGTAGGAAACAATGAGTGGTGAACAGTATTAATTCATATGAATGAACATAACCACATGTACTCTATGTTACACCCTGTCACTGACCTATAGATAGATCCCAGGGTGGTCAACCATGTGGTGAAGTCCAGTCCCACATGACTCTGAGCAGAATAATGGAAAATGAAAAGATGGCTTACAAGATTGGAGATGTGTGATGTCTTTCATTGGTTTGTTTTGGGCTGTAATTGGTTTATCTACACTGCTGTTCAGGATCCTGATTCTCATCTCTTATGGCATAGTCACAACCACCCTGCTGGTGGATTTGGGCTGTCAGCAGACAAAATGCATACCTGCATGGGGCATGCAAGTGGCCTGTACAAAATATCAAGCTGGTAGTCCACTTGGTGAACTTGCAGAGTTAAAAGGTTCATGCACATTTTTTTCTGAACGCATGCTGTGAGCGACAGGTTGTAGTGAACCTTTATACAAAATGTAAGGGTAAGTAAGGGTGAAGTAGGTGAGACACAGGTGTGTTGTTTAGATTTTTCATTTTTAATCCCCCCTTTGGGAGCCCATTAGTGCTGATCATGTGATACAGTAGGTGTGTGCTCCTACAGGTTTGCCCATTTTTTGAGAGGGACTTGGCTGCAGACAAGATTGTGCCTGATATCATCAGCTGAAACCTTAAATTATATAACTTAGCCCAACCGTAACCCTAACCCAACATGTTCAGAAATGTGAGAAAGAATTGCTTTTATTAAAGCCTAAAATGGGAACAAACGGTTTGGGCTACCGGTTATGTTTTTTGAGCTATGTGGAAGACTTCTTGTTCCAGTTGAGTGTGGCCTAAGGGCACCATACGACATCATCACCCTTAAGTCATAAGTGTGTGCAACTTACAGTAAGAATACTTCACAACTTACCACACACACACAACAATGGTATGTTCTATTTTCATGACGTCCATTGAGGTGACTACACCAGCCTCACAGGAATTGCAAGACATTCCTGTGATCCCTTTAAGATGCAGGATGTGATTTTTGGTCCCAACACTCCTCTTCACTGAATGGTCTCCTTCTTATCCTTTTTGTCTTTTTAAAAATCCACTTTAACACAATATTGACACTAAAAAAATACACTAATGGCAAACTAATCTTTAATTACAGTTTTTCTCAGTCGCTTTAGTACAATTGTCAGATCAGAATTGAAGTTTGCAAATACGTGTGTGCATTTCTCAAAACAATTTGTACAAACAGCAAAACACTATGGATTTCTTGCAAAAGTCTGTAACTTGCTCAAAATCTTTAGTTCATCTCTCAAAACTAAGTCTTTATGTCATTGAACATGTCAGTTCCATCAGAATGTCAAGTCCTTGTGTCATTGTCTACGAACAAGACAATCAAATTACTTAGTCATGTTGTCAATATACTTGTGTACTTTAGAGGGAGGTTCTGATGTAAACTATGGCTAAAGTTTGGATGACAATTATTGTAAAATGTAAGTTACATCTTTTTTTTTTGATTGCAAGAGACTGGACAAGATTCACATTTAAACTTTTATTGTTCATATTGTAATTTGTTGACAGACCATGTCATACCAACATAGAAAAAACCCACTGCAAACAGTAACACAAAGGGAAAAAAAAGATAGGACAATATTCATCAGGAACACGTACATGTCTTCGGCCTCTTCCTCGGTTTTGCCCCCTAACTCCTCCACCACGCAGCCTCACTCCTCTTCCTCTTCTTCTTCTCTCTGGCTGTTGACCCCGTCCAATTCCTTGTCCTTCCATTGTCAGACATAGAACATTGTGTTGTGCTTAAGCCATATACAGTATATACTTTCCCATTCATTGTCAATGAGATGCACCTTTGTTAGAGGAGGTCAAGTCACCTGAGAGCAATTTACCAATTCAGGACAGATTTAGACAAAAACATATAATGGAGATGTATAGAAATATGTTTGTCACATTATGACAACTTGGTCAACCATTTTGCAGTTAATGACTTATACGATGAACTAATGACTAGGTGTTTTGAGGAGTAAGACTATTGCACAGTGAACTATATAATACATTTTGATCAACATGACATAAACAATTGATAATGTAGCAAAGAGCAGAGAATTGTACATAATCATTTGCATGGATGTACCAAAGCAATTGCAACTTGTTCAAAGAAGTGAGAAACTGCTTATATGATGTACACAAGTGACATCATGATGTGAAGATTGAACAAATAGTTTTGGGAATTTCATTCTGATCTGAGAATTGTGACTGAGAAAAACTGTTAGCAATAAGAAGAAATTAAGACATAAGAAAATATTTTTTCTTGTGATACAGTGATGAAAGATGATAACACTGTAAACCAATATTTGTGTAATGAATTACTGTGATGAATGATCCGGTCTGACATTGCAGAATTGATGGCCTTTAAAAAGGAGACATGTCATGCATGTCATGATGGCATGTCATTTGTCTATCTTTTCAGCAGATTTACTAATTAATTCTCCCAAGTGCCTTTGACCTGCAAGCAGATGATGCTACAATTTAAACTCAATTCACACCATTACCGTGATGTTTTTCTTCCTGTTTCCAATCAATTAGAGCTCTGTGGGTCATGTTTTAAGGAATTAACTATAATGTTGCACCTGCTTTTAACTACGGAACTAAAAAAATGTGCATCAAAAACGACAAAGAAACCTTTTGTTTTTTTCTTATTTGGAGACACTGGCAAAGGGATAACAAAACTAATGTCTATTGGATGAAATAATTGTTCTTTAAAGAGCTGATCATAGTAAAACAAGATACTCCCACCAGTGTCAGAAATTTAAAAACATATAGTACGATCCCTTTCAGTTACAGCTTAAAAAATAAGTCAGTATTCAACAGCAAATGCATTACGGCTGTCTGTTGCTGAGCTTTTATAGCCTTTATGTCAATATTTACTCGTTTTTATGTTTGCATGTTATATATTTTGTGTTGTTGTTTTGTTGTGTTGTTGTTGTTGTTGTTGTTGTGTTGTTGTTATTTTAGCAGTAAGTCATTTTCTTGCATCTCCAAGTAATTTTACTCCTCTTTGTTAGATAGATAGACAGACAGACAGACAGACAGACAGACAGACAGACAGACAGACAGACAGACAGACAGACAGACAGACAGACAGACAGACAGACAGACAGACAGACAGACAGACAGACAGACAGACAGACAGACAGACAGACAGACAGACAGACAGACAGACAGACAGACAGATAGATAGATAGATAGATAGATAGATAGATAGATAGATAGATAGATAGATAGATAGATAGATAGATAGATAGATAGATAGATAGATAGATAGATAGATAGATAGATAGATAGATAGATAGATAGATAGATAGATAGATAGATAGATAGAAGTTTGGAAAGTTAGGGGCTGTAAGCTAGGGGGAGAACACGTAAACAGAGAGACCTCAGTTATGAGTGATGGGAAGGCGTAGGCGAGGTTGCTTCAGGACAGCAGCTCCACCCATAATTTAGGAGAGGCAAATTTTTGAAGAACTACTGCCTCTCTGCAGAAACTATGTAGAAAACGACAAAAAAAATTTAACACTTTGAAAATATGTATAAAAAAATGATTTGAGTGGATCTTTAATGACTGACATTTTTTTTATGGAATTAAAAAATAATAAACTGAGGGAGGTACTCTTTACTGGAAGAAATGTGCCTATAAACAGGTTTAATGCATTTCTAGATGCCAGCATCACTAACAGTTATTTCCACTTTCATCTACTTTGTTGTGTTAAAACCTTTAAAAGCCTCAGAGGACTGGGCATTTTAAATGTTTGTCTAACAGATATTCTGTGTACGCTCTGTGTTTTGGTGTGTGTGTGTGTGTGTGTGTGGTGGTGGTGGTGGGAGGGGTCAAGACACTGAGTGTATTGAGCTGCTATCAGGTCCATTGGTATTCAGCGAGGATCCCTCCCTCTGTGCTGCAGTCTTCTCTGCAGTCTGCAAGACACAGTATGACACAAACCCCCTTCACCTCTCCGTCTTTACATGAAGACATGTTACTTCTATCTATCTATCTATCTATCTATCTATCTATCTATCTATCTATCTATCTATCTATCTATCTATCTATCTATCTATCTATCTATCTATCTATCTATCTATCTATCTATCTATCTATCTATCTATCTATCTATCTATCTATCTATCTATCTATCATTCTGACTTATTTCTTCCCTTTATGTTCAAGCCAAGGTAACATTTGACAGGAGACAGGTAGAAATTTACCCTCTACACACACACACACACACACCCCCACACACACAACACCAACACATACACGTTTTTGGAGTGACCTTGATGAGACAACTGCACCACCCAACTGTCATGTCTTCCTCCAGCAGCATCTCCCTTCCTAATGTTGGTGATTGGCCCGGTCACAACACAAAATATGATAGACAGTCAAGTCATTCAACATGGGTTTAAAAAAATAACATTGGAGAGGAAAAAAAACAGAGGAAGGTGAGACAGACAGGGAGTAAACATCTCGTTGGGACTGGATACAGTATGTCTCTGTCAATAAACATCTGAAATTACAGCTCTATGCTATTGTGTGTGTGTTTGTGTGTGTGTTCAGGTGTCATGTGAAAGTATTGAGCAAAAGGCTGAGGGAGGGTGTTGAATAGTTAATGCTAGCGGCAGGATCAGCTAATGGCGTGAGTTAGGCCGCTGCAGTGAGAAGCTTTTGCTGACCGATCAGTCTCAAGGTCAACAATTAGTAGCCGATCAAACTGATTGACCAACTTTGTATATAAATGATGCTATGTACAAAATTCAGCAGCTAATCCTCTCTTTTAGTGGCTCATTCAATGCTCATAAAACAATATTAAATCTATTTATCTGTACTTAGTCAATGGAGTAGAATAGCTTTTAAAAATTTGCCTTTTTATGCAATTATTCTGTCCTTCAGCAATCCTGGACCGTAAGGAAAACGTTGTTTTCAGAATTTTTTCTTCATTACTGCTTCTTAGAATGAAAATGTTCCCCCCACAAGATACTCAAAAACTCGCCAAAATTTGCGCACACCTAGTACCAAGTGAAAATGCATTTTGGGTATAGCGAACAATTATTACCCCTCTCAAAAATGATAACATCACAGCAGGAGAAACTGTCAAAAAATAAATGGGGCCTAAATCTCCGATGGGGTTTAAAATAAATATTTAAGAATCCACTAATGAAACCGAAACACACTTGTCTGGGCTATCCAAAGGAAGTTTTCGAAACTTGAAATTATAATAGGACCTTCAGTTTGGCCTTGTTATGACAAAGTGTGAAATTTGGTGATTTTCACATTTGTCCACAGTATGGGGAGGGAAAAAACTTTGAGTGATCATCATGAAATTTTAACACACCCCCACACACGCACACACGGGCACACACACACGTTAGGTCTACAGCCACATCCGAAGTTCTGTTAACTTCTGACCTCAGGAAGAGCCAATGTCGATGTCTTGAATTTTTTCAAGAAAAACAACTTTAGAAGCAACAACAATTAAACTCCTCGTAGAGATTTCAATCTATTTCCTTCCTAACTACTCAAAGATCATTAGGAAGCTAATAGGGATACAAAATTTGGGTTTTGACGCATGGCAAACTCGCAAAAGTGGCGTTTCCCTGCTACTCGCACATTTTTTACCGGAAGACTGGGAAAATGTATTAAGAGTCATTGGCTTAATATGAACAAAATGAAATGACTTGATTTTCAAACAACATGGCTTGGGCTATGGTTGCCAAAGAAACCCAAAGATTTACTTTTGCTGATTTTTCTAAAAATTACATAAACTTATTCCTCAACCTCAGGCAACCAAATAGTAAATTTGTTGCTATGGAGATAAAAGCAACAGACAAGCCGCCATTTTTGAAAAGAGTGGAGTTTATTTTTCATGAATTTACCACATGCAGCTCTGACAAGTGTGGCAGAGGCGGAGGGGGAGAGCATTTCAGTTACCGTCAAGTAGCCAGCAGAAAACAGTCTATCTAGGCTGTTGGGAGTCTGAAACTCCAAAAAACTAGAAAATGTTCACAGGAAGAAGAAAAAAATTCCTCTCAAACCCACCCAGACACATCAAAGTATTTGTGAGGTGGGGGCTGGTTGGTTCATGGCAGTGGGGGGCGTGTAAGTGTAAGGCACATCATTAATCTTTCACACATAGAATTAGAGAGGCAATCTGTTGGCTATCATAGATGATACATGACCGTCTATAGAATTATTCATCTGTTCCATAAAAGCATCCGCTGCTAACATTTTAGACACAGACTCATGCAGATGCATCATTCAGAATCAGAATGATTAATACCAAAGATTTCCATAACAAAAGCCTAGAAAATGACAAAACGCTTCTGACAGCTCTGTATTCCAGAGTTCTTCAGTTTCATACTGACATCAGTTGAAAACACAAATAAACTATTTTAAATTTTAACTTTTTTCCATTTATGTTTATGTTGAACTGTGTTTTGCTGCCTGAAAATAATATGTAAACACGCTCAGACGGATTTAGTGTCTGAATACTCAGATATTCGTATTCGAATATGATTATTTGTGTCATCCGAGATCCCCGATTCACCATCTTTAGTAAAGTATAGTAAAATGCACTTCAGGCAATCTAATTATTGCTCTAAAATTGCAAAATAATTTTGGATTTGAGGTATGTATACCAAACAAACCAAATGCGCTCCTATCACAGGAAGTAAATACATTTTCAAAGTTAAGTGTGGTAAAGTTTCTCATTTTCAAAGTAAGACTACCAAGTGTTTTTATTATTCATAAAAAAAATCAAGTTTAGTGAGATAAGTTCTGAAAAACAGAGTTTTTTAAATATAGCCGACAATTTGAATTTAAAAAATATATGACATGATACATTCTAATACATTCTTTTACAGAAATCTATAGATCAATTACATGACGTCATGTGACTGCCTTCTATTGAAACTGTAGTCAGCTAAGCTTTGAGGATGGAAAAACTGTGGAGAACATTTTCAGAATTTGTCAATAAACAATCCAAAGCAACAGAGATTTTTACATTTTGCTGAAGTTAACCAGGAAGTTTACACAAAAAAAAGCTTCAGTCTGACATTGTTCAAAGTGATAAATACCATTTCCTTCTTAAATCTTTGGGTTTTTATCTGTTCAATTTTGTTGATTCTGATCTTTTGTTCTAAATAAAAGTAGAAATGATGGTGATTAAAAAATATTTACATTTTATGTAATATAGATGTAATATAATAGATAAGAATTTAGGTTTAAGCTGAAAATCCTTGATCTTGATTCCTGAATTGAATCGCCATCTAAATAACGATCCACAGCTGTAGTGACTAACATTGCAAAACAGAAGGATAAGTTGCAGAAAAAAAACCTTTAAAACATTTTTTTTTCATTTCCTCTTGTGACTTTTTTTTTTTTAAATAAAAGTTTATTCACTGACCCTTTTTTGCATTTGAACACCTTGAAGCTTTGACCAAACATTACCTTGATTTACTTTTGTGAGAGTTTTATGAGCTGTGGTGATGTTTTCCATCAGCCTTAAAATATTAGTTAGAAGCTTCGGCTTTCATTTCTCTGATTGCAATTTTTGTTTTTATTATCTAAAAAAGATGGAAGCCAACTTTCTGTATCTACAAGCACTAAAGAGACTGCTGGCTCATGGAAAAGGATATCATATCAGACCTTAAGACAGAGCTGCTGTGTGTATTTGTGGAAGGTGGTCTTTTGAATTTACAGAGTATAAAATAGCATCAAATTTATGTAATCTGATTCTCAATCTTTGTTTCAAGCCTTTCAAAAAAATAACTCACAGAAATTCAGGTTGGGCGACCAAGGGTTAAAACTGAGGTTAAAAGTGTTATGTATCACAGGTGACACTCTTCAGATGAAATTTGAAGTGTTTTATGTTTTTTCTTTAAACCTGATACTTTGAGGATCGGAAAGGTTAAGAGAATCCTCAGCCTGTCAACAAACATCACAGAAAACCCCTGAGATCCTGAACAACCGTGTGTTCAGATTAATGAAAGACTTAAAGGCTTTTGACATGTTTGTCTTTCTGGTGAGCATTTTACAAAAAAATAAAAAATGAAACATCCCTGCTGTTTTAACACCACTGTGAAGGTGCAAAGAACACCATTTGGATGCTAACCAAACAAAACCTGTCTGAATGTTAACAAACAATAAAAAGATTAGAGAATCACCAAAGCATGACTAACAATCTGTGAATGGGCCTCAAATTGGAGCAAACATTTCTGAAACTAACCCTGTCGGCTCTTCTGGCTTCGCTGATGCCCCAGTTGAGCCTGTTTTCTTTTTTACTTCCATTTAATAAAGTAGACCTACTCTAGATTAATTTAATCTATGCAGAAAGTGATACATTCAGAAAATGTGATCTTTCTTCTGTCCTAAATAAATTATTCATGAAATTGCAACAAATGCTGCAGATGTAATTATGCACACGAGAAACACAACTGTCTAGTGAGCTGGCAGGAAACACCTTCAGGTGTTGAAAAACACGGCATGATTTTGGTCATGGCTTTCTTACGTTCTCTGTACACTCTTCACTTTTAAGATTTACTTGTTTCACACTTGACTTGTTTGTTGTAAACCCTTTGGAGTTTTGTGTTTTTCTGCTGGATATTGTTTATGGTTTGTTATGTTACCGCATCATAAATACTTTACCTCAAATTTGGTTGAAGTTTTGGATTTGACTAAAGGCACTAACATTTTGTAGATGCTTCCAACTCTAACATAAACATCCATCCATTTTCTTAACCCGCTTAAAGTAACCAATCAACCTTTGAAGCATGTTTTTGGGCTGTTGGAGGAAGATGGAGTGCTCAGAGAAAAACCACACATGAACGAGGAGAACATGCAAAATCCACACAGAAAGGTCCCAGCTGGAATTTGAACCAGGGCCTTCTCGCTGTGAGGTTAAAGGAAATGTGGAAGTGCTTTGAGTTACCACATAAGTGCATGCAACTTACATTGACCTTACAAATTCTTTATGATATACTTACCACATAAACAGCAATCCTACATTCCATTTTCACCAAGCTTAAAGGGAACTTCAAGACACTCCTGTGCTCTCCTAAAGATGTAGCTTCTCTTCTCTGTGACCCTCCACAGGCTGGACATCTCAAAAACCTGTGGCACGCATACAGGTCAACCTCCAAATGGGTGCATTAGACTTTACCTTTAGATGTAGACACTGGCAATATGTGTTAAGTTTTCCTTTTAAAAAGCAAGAAGAAAAGGATTTGTAAGCATCATTTATAAACCTTCGAATGTTTTTGATTTTACTGGTAAGGCCAATCTTTTTCAAAATCGTTCTCATTTTGCTCTGTACTACTGAGCGTCATTGACCACAGAGTACAGTCTTTCCCGTCTTAATTGTGTAGGGGGAATTTAGAAATGGGGGCCATTTAGGTTTTGTGAGAAGAAAGGTTCTGCAGAAACGTGTGTGACTCACAAATATCAGGAAAAATGTTCACACTGGAGGTACAAGAAGCTTGATTTTACATCTCCTAAATAAAAAATGTAAAAAGGACAATTGGACAGATCAATGTCATGTTTGAAGCTCTATTTGGTCAACTTACCTACCATAAAATAATAAGCCATCCAGCCATTTTCTCCACCCACTATATCCCTCTCTGGGTCACGGGGTGACTGGAGCCTGTGAAGGCGGGGTGCTCCCTGGACTGGTTGCTAGTCTGTTGCAGGGCATAATGAATTAAAGACACTTTTATTCAAAAATGCTTTTGCCTGACTAGTTTTATTGTTATCTCTATTCTACGTTTATTTTATTCTGTTTAATTTTCTTTTACATTATTTTAATTAATTGTTTCTGTGTTTTTATTGTATTTTATTGTGTTGTTTTTATTGTTCAGCACTTTGTGATTTTATCTGTGAAAGGCACTATAAGTAAAACGTACTTACGTACTTACATAATAATAATAATATTAATAATAATAATGATAATAATAATAATGCATATGTGCAATTTTCTACTATAAATTGCTTAAAATAAATCAACTGATTTAAAAGAATCATCCTCCTCACGATTTTCCTGAATTATAAAAAAAAAAGTTATAAACATCGATAAATCTTCATCTTGTACACAGCTTTACTTCAATGGAGATTCTCCTAAAACCAGTCAATAGTGGTCGTACTTGGAAGTGCAGCATTGGCTCTTTATGGTTTGTTTCAGCTGATGGAACGGAGATGGAGGGCTTGGTGTAAATGAGCCCTTTTTCATGTGGGATCTCTGTAAATTAGACCCTTTGTCTTTCACCACCTGTTTACACAGACATGAAGAAAAGGCTCAGCACAGCTTCCATGTGTGCAATCTGCACACATACAAGTAGATGAGAGAAACTGTTGTTGGTAATTGCACAAGGTTCAGTCAGGATGATTTCCCCCTTATAGTGATTTAGCTGCAGTGCAGTGAGGTGTTTGGACAGGACTGTCCACAGAGGTGTTTCCTCTTTCTCACTCCTTCTTCTCATCTTCTCAAACCCTAAAAAGAATCATTTTTTTGGTGAAAGTATAACTAATAAAAATAAATTACATTATTTTCCCCTCATGTATTTTTGACTTTTCTCACCTCATCTCTTTAAACAGTCTTCAGCTCTGATCCATGTTGGTAAATTCACATCTACACTTCACCTGGTGAAAGAAAAAAATTGAAAGTTTCTGTTGTCACCTAATAAATATAAAACAAAACCTAACGCTTTTTCCCAGGAGAATCCATCACAGTACACGGCAGGTTCATTAACTCAGGCGAATAGATCAATGCCTCAAGGACAAACGCTATCAATTCATATTTGTGTGTGTGTGTTTGTGTGTGTTTGAGAAAGAAAGAAGATTAAGTGTTGTGTTTGGGCTTTAAACAGCAGCACAATCCAGAGTTTATCCGAAAGGTAACAATTTATGCCGAGTCAGGCGTCATTACACCTGGCAGGATCCTCCCTCTTCTTTCTTCAGCACATTCCCCCTTCAACCAAACACTTCCTAAAAATAACTCACTTTCACACCACGCTGGCTGTCTGGCATGTGGGTTGTCTTTCTAGGTTTTGACTGCACACAAAACACTTTTTATAATAAAGTCGTCCTTAATACTTTTTCAAAATCAAATATAATAAAACACTTTTTTATATCACTTCATGTGTTTTCTTTATTACTGTCACATTTTCCTGCAGCTCACTTTTGTCAGCAAGGTTTTTCTCAGATCCAACACGACACTATTTTCTGAGGAGCAAACAGAAGTCAGACTACTGGGAATCATGGAGACAGATATTTGATGAGAGTTTTGTTGAAATCAAACAAATCAGTTGGAAGCAGAGGTAATACCACTGCACAGGTAAACACCAGTCCCAGCTGCAATGTTTTCCTCCTGGTGGATGTAAGAGTTTGAAACTCAGGTTTCTCTACATTTTATTTACATGCTAATTTTCCTATTTAAATATATCTTCATGCTCCAATAAAACAAGCTGTTAATTTTTGTAATATCTTTATTTAGAGCATATATAGGTCATAAGGTAACAACAAACAAATACAATTAAACTGCATGTGTTATACATGTATGTACACACACAAACATCTATACATAAACACACACACACATATGTATATATAAATTTTCCTTGCAAAAATACAACTTTTTCTATCATAAAATTGTGATTTTTATTCTTGTAAAATGTTAATCTTCTCTTCAGAATTTTACGACTTTCTTGTTATTTTTGTGACTGACAGTATGCACCTATACGGCCCCTCTGACCATCACCGGGACATTCATACGCACTCACACACCAGTGCCGCTAACTGTTTTAAAGTTGTAAAGTCAGTGGTCCTGACTGTTGTGCAATAGTTGTACAGTTCCAATATTTCAAAGAATCCCAAGTTCCCTTGTACCTTTTACCTCTTATTCCAGATAGTAAATGTGTGCTGCATGTTTTATTTTCATTGACTTTAGCAGAAAGTATTCTTTTGGTTTTGCACATTCCTGCTTTCTGTGTTTTTGTCCCAGAAAGAGGATTTAGAGGAATTTCATGTGAAAGTAAACAGGTAAACGAGAAAGAGAAAGCTGTTGAGTGCTGCTCAATCACTTGATTGCAAGCTGTTTCCTCTAGCTTCTGTTCGTTAGAGCTAAATTGGTTTGAGACCTGAAAGACAATTAATCTGTCACTTTTATAGGCATGAACAGAGCAGCGTTAAAAATGCTCAGTGAAACAGTAATTAGCATTGCACATCCTTTACTCGGGTACTAACTTTGAACTGCCTTTTCTATTGTTTTCCGTCTGACTTTTTCTTTTCTTTTTTTTCATCCCCACATTTTTTATTCTCATCCTGAACATGTCCATCTCCCTCTTCTGTTTTTTTTCTCATATATTCTATCAATCATCACTTTGATCCGTTCATCCTTTTTTCCCCAATCGTATCTCATTCATCTTCATCTTGTACTTTTCCCCTTCCCTTCTCCAGGTCCCTGTCTGGACGTATTGTTGGAGGTGTGTGGTGGTTCTTCACTCTTATCATCATCTCCTCTTACACAGCCAACCTGGCTGCTTTCCTCACTGTGGAGAGGATGGTCTCACCTATAGAGAGTGCAGAGGACTTGGCAAAACAGACGGAGATAGCCTATGGGACGCTGGACTCAGGCTCTACCAAGGAGTTCTTCAGGGTATGAACCATGTGATACTTAACACTGTTCTGTGTTTAAAAGGTAATCTGCCTCTAAGCCCAAAATGTATAGCTAATTGGATGCAGGACATTTTTATTTCTGTCTAACTTATGTAGAGTAATTTAAAAGAACCAAAAACACTATTTTAGCATTGAGAGGAAATCATTGTCTTGCTTTCCAAGCTTTAATTTTTAAAGACAGTCAGGGTGGATACGACTGTCTGCGGATGAAAAATGTCCAAACCTGTACGGGGCATGCAAGCGGCGTGCACAACATTTCAAGGTCGTAAAGCAGTCAGTAAAGGGTAACTAAATAGTAAACTAACTTTTTTTGGCTGTTTACCTGTTTCCCTCACAGATGAGGTTTTAAAAGTGCTGACTGTAGGTCTTTGCCAAATTTTTCAACGTTTTTTGAGCCACGGCACACTTTTACCTTGTCAAAAATCCCGCGGCACACCAGCATCCAAAAAAAAAAAAAAAGGATAAACTCATAGTCTGCATTGATCTACAGCCCCTCCGCAATTTTACATACATTTTTGTGATAATTGTGGCAGAAAAAGCTGGAAGCTGCAGCTGTTTTTTCGAAAAGATGTAATAAAAGTTAAGCTAAAAGATTTAAGAACTGTTTGATGTGTGTTCGTTGTGGTTTCAAGACGTCAAAAGAAGACTCATTGTGCGCTGAGACGCTGTCACTTTAACCCAATGCATCAAGGGAGATGTAGTGCAAAAATTCGCCGAACACAAACAGACTCGTGTCTCTGAGCTTCATTGTTTTGTTCACTTGTTCCACGGTCTGATACCGGATTCTGTCGAAAGCTGCACCGCTAAAGACGAGCTTAAGCTGGTCTTTTTGTTGGAACTAAGCGACTTTATGAGTAGAATCGGAAGAAGGAAGTAAAGATTTTAACCATGCTGATTGGTCAGACTGATGACATGTGATTAAGCTCCAAGAATGATTGGTGGAAATTGTTAAAGGGGCGGGGCATTTCCGAAAAAAGCTGATGCTACGACTAAATCGCGGTACTGTCATTCTTATCAAAATGTCTTTAATTTAATCAAATAAACACAAAGAAAAAAGTCTTTTACGATCTTTCATGTTCCTAACTACTCAGTGTTTTATCAGGGCCTGTTTGGATGAACAAAGAGCTGAAATCCTGGAGATGGAAAATGTTTTTAGATCAGTTAATGAGGGCACACCTGACCATCTCCCACACTGGTTGAAAAACACTGCTCCAGTGGTTAAAACGTGGTAGTAAAGTTGAAAAATAAAGTTGAATTTTGTGATTGGTCAACTGGTATAAGTCTCACGTCATTTCAGAAGTTTCACGTCATGATCTATAGCTCCAGATAGAAGCCTCGCCCATCTTTTAACGCTCCAGATTGCGATGGAGCTCCGTGACGCTGAGTGTGGCGCAGATCGCTACACTGCACGCGGCCCTTGGGCGGCTTGCTGGCTGGATGGCAGAAAGCTGCTGCAGGATGGGGAGTTCGGACTTCCTGAAATTTATTATTGTTTTCCTATTTTCATCAAGACATTAATAAAAAAATCCTCTAGTTACCTCAAGCTAATCTTACTGCCACTGTCAATCAAAGACTAAGACCACACCTCCCCCGCTCAGCCCACTTCCCCTAATCTTGCCCCTTTTTTCTTTTTTTTCTTTTTTAAAATCTGGGCTGACAGTGGAGTCAGCCTTTAACTTCCCTTTTGTGTTACCCTTTAAACACATAGAAAGAAAATGTTCATGAACACATACTGTAAGTGTAAGTAAGGGGAAGGGGTGAAATGTGTGTTGTACGAAATTTTCAACCATTTGGACTTCACAAAGAGTCTTCTGTTGACATGATAAGTGCATGCTTCTTGCATGCAGCCTGACTGTTAGAAAAGAGGAAATTAGACAAATACAGTGCAGATTGTGTGGACATCCTACAGTCATCTATGTACTACGTACACATCAGTGGTCAGTAAGGAACCAGTACTTGCACCTTACTGGCGATTAGAGTGCAGCATAAGGAATCCTCCGTACAACAGCATCATCCATTTGTCAGAGGTCCGTGTAACTTCCATTAGCCTCACAAATATTTCATGATACACTTACATCACCCACAACAATGGTCTTTTTTTTCATGAAGTCTTGAGGTGGCCGTACGAGCCCCAAGGGAACTTCTCTACGACCTTCCACAGGAAATCTGATGCAGTGATGAGATTATGATCATTTTTTCCATTTCATCTTTCTCATTTCATTTTCATTTAATCCGGATGACCATACTGTTATGGTGCCTGTCAGTCTCCTCCCCCTCCCCCTCCTGCTCTGCTCCTGACTCCACCAGCTGGGACCAATTCACCTCATCACCTGCTCTGCTCTTAAGGAGATCCAGACCCATTAGCCAACGCCAGTTCGTTGCCCTTTATGGTGACTAAACCTGGTCTTAAGTCTAGCTCATGTTTCTATGTTAAGTCTGGCCTCGTGTTAATCTTGCCTCTCCCTGTCTCAGGATTCCAGTCTCCAAGTGTCCCCAGTGTGGATGTCAGTCCGAGTCCTCCTACAGTCCGGTGGAAACCTCAAGCTCTGCCAAGCTGCGCTCTTACCTCCAGCCACGCCACAAGCCGCTGTTCTCTCCAGCTGCCCTCCAAGCCACACCAACTTTCCTGGAATAAATAAAACCCTTTCCTTACCGTTCACCCCCTTGTCCTCATTCTGGGTTTCAGCGTCTGGGTCTGTCAATCCTTCAAGTCATGACAGAACGAACTGGCCTAACTCCTGACCCAGCTGACCCAGAAGGACTTCGCCACACAGTTAATCAGCAAGGAATCTTTTTGGAACTGCACTCCAACGCCATTTCTCGGATGTCTAAGATTCAAGAAGACCTACTTTCACAGCTCAATGGTATGATGCAAACATTAATGAATTTACCCGCACAAATGTCTAACTCTGTCGCCACAGCAACACTTCCTACTTCCGGCCAAGCTTCCGCTCCCGTTCCAACCCCGGAAAATTTTCGCCTGCAACCCGAGCCATTCTACGGTGACGTAGAAGCATGCGGCGGATTTCTCCTCCAATGTCAACTTCTGTTTCAACAAGCTCCCAGGTACTACTATTCTGATCCCAGCAAAATCACCCTAATCGTCAACTCCCTGAGAAATAAAGCCCTGCAGTGGGCCCAAGCTTTTCTGGCGGTCAATCCCATTACTCACCTTCCGTTTGATCGTTTCATAAAGGAGTTCCGTCTGGTGTTCGATCAGCCAAAGAAGCAGGAGGAAGCCACCAGAAAACTCCTCGCTCTCAGACAGCAGAATCGTTTGGTCAGCGACCATATCATCAACTTCAGAATCCTGGCGCTGGAAGCCGGCTGGTCTGATCCGGCACTCCACGGTGTCTTCTCAACGAAAACATAACGGATCACTTATGCACGCAGCCTGAAACCCGTAACTTCGAAGAACTTGTCTCCGCAGCCCTGCGCTCCGACGCCCGCCTTCGGGAACGTCAGCATGAAAAGCCTCCTCAGGCACATAAGACACCTAAGCCCATATTACCGGCTGCTGATGCTCTTTTCTCCCCTTCCTGTCCTCCAGAAAGATCACACCGCTCTCATGAGGAGCCCATGCAGATCGGCATCTCACGGATCTCCGCCGAGGAACGTAAAAGGCGCCGGGAGGAGGGTGCGTGTTTTTACTGCGGCCAGCAGGGGCATCAGGTACATCAATGTGAGCTGCGTTCAAAACTCCAGAACCCCCCACTAGAAGACAGGCCGCGGGCGGGTACCCCTATCGTCTCTGCTAAGAACTTTCTTTTTCTTCCTGTCAAGTTATGTAATCATGCCAATATTATTGAACTTCAGGCCCTTATTGATTCAGGCGCTGAACAAAGCCTCCTTGACCATAGCATTGTTTCCCGTCTCTCGCTCCCTGTTGAAAAACTCGACTCTCCTGTTAGAGCTGCAGGCTTGGGAGGACAACACCTCTCCCTCATAACTCATCGTACTAAGCCCCTATTACTGATCACCTCTGTTAATCACAGGGAAGATGTTCAGTTTTTCATCACTCACACCCCCCAAAATCCTGTGGTCTTAGGTTTTTCGTGGCTTAGAAAACACAACCCCCAGTTCGACTGGACCAATCATTGTATTATCAACTGGAGTGAGTTTTGCCTCGCCAACTGTCTTCGCTCAGCGGTCCCTACCGTAAATAACTCCCCTAGTGGTCAATCGGAAGACATTGATCTCAGTAATGTTCCAGAGTGTTACCACAACCTCAGTTACGTGTTCAGTAAGTCCAAAGCCAGCTCTCTTCCTCCTCATAGACCCTATGACTGCTCCATCCAGTTATTAGATGGTGCTACTTTACCCAAAGGACGGTTGTTTAATCTATCTGGTCCAGAGAAAGTTGCCATGGAAAAATATATCCAAGAGGCACTTTCTTCGGGGCACATCCGTCCCTCCTCTTCTCCCGCTGGGGCTGGGTTTTTTTTCGTGGAGAAAAAGGACAAGTCCCTGAGACCCTGTATCGATTATCGGGAGTTAAACCAAATCACTATTAAAGATAAATACTCTTTACCCCTCCTCAGCTCAGTTTTTGACTCTATCCAAGGCGCCCGTATCTTTTCTAAACTCGATCTCCGCAACGCTTACCATCTCGTACGTATAAAGGAGGGGGATGAATGGAAAACCGCTTTCAAAACTCCGTTAGGACATTATGAGTATCTCGTCATGCCCTTTGGGTTAACTAACGCTCCGGCCGTGTTTCAACGCCTAGTTAATGACGTCCTCAGGGATTTCCTCAATCTTTTCGTCTTTGTCTACCTGGACGACATACTCATCTACTCAAAAGACACCACCCAACATGAAGGTCACGTTAGGTCTGTGCTACAGCGCCTGGCTGAGAACCACCTATTCGTCAAAGCAGAAAAATGCGCTTTTCACACTACCTCCGTTCCATTTTTGGGCTACATATTTGAAGCCGGCAGCATCCGGCATGACCCGGCCAAGATAGAGGCCGTATCCCAGTGGGAACCTCCTACCACACGCAAAAAGCTCCAGCAATTTTTGGGCTTTGCCAACTTTTATAGGCGTTTCATTAGGAACTATAGCTCGATTGCTGCTCCGCTCACTCAACTCACATCCACTGCCAAGCCATTCTCCTGGAACGCCACCGCCCAATCTGCCTTCGACCACCTTAAAAAGCTATTTGTCTCTGCCCCCATCCTAATTCAGCCCGACCCCGACAGACAGTTTATTGTGGAGGTCGACGCCTCGGACTCTGGGGTTGGGGGGGTACTGTCCCAAAGGGAGGTGGGCACCAACAAACTTAAACCATGCGCCTTCTTTTCCAAGAAGCTTTCCCCGGCTGAAAGGAATTATGATGTGGGTAATCGCGAACTTCTGGCCATTAAACTGGCACTCGAAGAATGGCGTCATTGGCTGGAGGGAGCGGCTCACCCCTTCATTGTGTGGACAGACCACAAAAACCTTGCATATCTCCGTACTGCCAAGAGGCTCAATTCCCGTCAGGCCCGCTGGTGCTTATTTTTTGACCGTTTTAACTTTACCATCACGTACCGTCCTGGGTCTCGCAACACAAAGCCCGATGCCCTGTCACGAAAATTCTGTTCCACTGAATCCCCCTCTGTCACCAGCGTCCTGCCCCCCACCTGCGTGGTCGGAAACCTTACCTGGGACATTGAGGCCAGAGTCATCCAGGCCCAAGGTGAGGAACCCAATCACCCTGTTCCTCCTTATGGCACGTTATTTGTCCCCAGTTCCCTAAGGTCGGACGTTATCTCATGGGCTCACACTTCACGCATCGCCTGCCATGGGGGAATACATCGAACCATCAGCCTGATCCGTAGACGCTTTTTCTGGCCGACCATTAATAAGGACGTCAGGGAGTACGTGGCCCCATGTTCCATCTGCGCCCGTTCTAAGTCGGCTCACTCGCCACCTTCAGGGCTTCTCCATCCTCTGCCTACGCCTAGCCGACCGTGGTCTCACATCGCAGTGGACTTCGTCACCGGTCTCCCTGACTCCCAAGGTCACACTGTCATTTTTACTGTGATCGACCGGTTCTCTAAATTCTGTCATTTCATCCCTCTCCGTCAGCTCCCCACAGCCACAGAAACAGCGGACATTCTGGTTCACCATGTTTTTAGGCATCACGGCATTCCTTTGGACATCGTTTCGGACCGCGGACCTCAATTCATCTCCCAGGTGTGGAAGGCCTTCTGTTCTGCCCTGGGAGCCACTGTCAGCCTCACGTCAGGGTACCACCCTCAGTCTAACGGCCAGGCAGAACGTGCAAATCAGGAGCTGGAGGCATCCCTCCGTTGCATCGCCGCCGATAACCCCGCTGACTGGTCCAAGTACCTAGTATGGGTTGAGTATGCCCACAATTCACATCCATCTTCTGCCACAGGAATCTCCCCATTTGAAGCATCCCTCGGGTTCTCACCACCGTTGTTCCCATCCCACGAACTCGACCTGGCTGTGCCATCTGTGCAGGACCATCTCCAGCGCTGTCAGCGCGTTTGGCAACAGACCAAGGCAGCGCTCGTCCGCACCAGGGAGCACAACTGCCGGACGGCAAACCGTCACAGGGTGGTGGGACCCGAGTACCGACCCGGCCAAAAGGTGTGGCTTTCCGCCAGGAATATCCCCATTCAGGCCACGTCTCGCAAACTCGCCCCCAGGTATATTGGTCCATACGTCATTGATAGAGTTATTAACCCCTCCTGTGTCCGCCTCAAGCTCCCGGCCGCACTCAAAATTCATCCCTCGTTCCACATCTCTCAAATCAAGCCAGTCTCTGACAGCGCCTTGTGCCCGCCTTCCACTTCCCCACCTCCCGCCCGTATCATTGACGGTGCTCCGGCTTACACGGTTAGCCGCATCCTGGACGTTCGGCGGCGGGGTCGCGGCCATCAGTACCTCGTCGACTGGGAAGGGTACGGTCCTGAGGAGCGCTCCTGGGTCTCCCGCTCCCTCATTTTGGACCCCACCCTCATCACAGACTTCTACCGCGCCCACCCGGATCGCCGCCCTGGACCGCCTGGAGGCGGTCGTTGAGGGGGGGGTACTGTTATGGTGCCTGTCAGTCTCCTCCCCCTCCCCCTCCTGCTCTGCTCCTGACTCCACCAGCTGGGACCAATTCACCTCATCACCTGCTCTGCTCTTAAGGAGATCCAGACCCATTAGCCAACGCCAGTTCGTTGCCCTTTATGGTGACTAAACCTGGTCTTAAGTCTAGCTCATGTTTCTATGTTAAGTCTGGCCTCGTGTTAATCTTGCCTCTCCCTGTCTCAGGATTCCAGTCTCCAAGTGTCCCCAGTGTGGATGTCAGTCCGAGTCCTCCTACAGTCCGGTGGAAACCTCAAGCTCTGCCAAGCTGCGCTCTTACCTCCAGCCACGCCACAAGCCGCTGTTCTCTCCAGCTGCCCTCCAAGCCACACCAACTTTCCTGGAATAAATAAAACCCTTTCCTTACCGTTCACCCCCTTGTCCTCATTCTGGGTTTCAGCGTCTGGGTCTGTCAATCCTTCAAGTCATGACACATACAGCTATTTAGATAATCATGAACAGTATATTAGACAATCTGCACTTCTGTTTTGAAACCATTGATTTGCCGACTTGTGAATGTCGGAATTTTACACCAAGTTTTCAAAAACTGTCCTTCATGTCCTGAGGCTAAATGTTGTTGTTGCAGTGGCCTGACTTGGATCCCTGTCACCCCATGTTTTTTCTACTCTTTATTTACCATCAAAATAAAAGACTTGTAGTTTCCAAAAAATGTTTCAATGAAATCACTCTTAAGTTCTTCATTCATTTATCCCAGTTAAACCAACAGTCCAAACACTAATCTACATATGTGATCAGGGAAGTAGAACAGAGGAGTGGGGAAGGATTTTGCAGACATTGTTTTGAGTGAGGAGTTAAACATAGAAGAATTCAAAAAATGCTTAAATTCCTTTAAATTTTGTTTTGTACATTTTTTTCTTACATTTTAAAATGTGCATATGTTTGTTTATGTCGTCATGACCTTATCTGTTGCTTTGCTCCATTGTAAAAACAATGAAACAGTGTTTGTGTGCACAATCACTCATATTTTATGGAGATGTGAGCTCAAGTGCTTTTGTGTAGGGGACATGTGGAGGCAGAGGAGGATGAGGAGCCTTGTGGCAGACAGTTTGTGCTCCTATGAGTGGGCCTGGCATCATCAACATAATGAGCAGGCAGAAATCTGTGGAGGGTGAAAAAGCAATTTACGCTCCCACAGCTGAGGGGGATTCACCACCACCATTAATTATCTTTGCATGTGCGTGTGCGCCGTTGTTTAAGCATTTCTGTGCGTTTAGTGTACAGTGGATTGTCTGGCTTATAATGGATGCGTTCGACTTGAATGACATTTCTCACTAGGAGCATGGAGATTGTCCGAGTACGTTTAAAAAAGTTGCGGAAGCCTGAAGGTGACTCGCGGCATCCATTTCATCCTTCGTAGCCACACTCATTGTTTAAGAATGTGGAAAAAGTCACATCGAATTGTCGCACATCCATCCTCCCTTCAAGGCTGCAGCCTGTTTTTGTATGTGCAAAGAAATGGCGGCATTACTGTCTCCCGGTCTCAGTCTCTGAGTGGGATGAATGATGGATAGACGGGTGGATGGATGAAAGGGCTGGGGGGAGTTATGAGACTCTATGGTTGGCTTTGGAGGAATGAAAAATAAAGTGAGCAAAAGGAGACACAGGGAGGACGGAATGTGGAGAGGTGGTGCAGATAATGGTTGTCTTGGGTGCAAGTGGCATTATTATGGGATAGGTGTCCGTCGCGCACCATCAACCGCCCCAGACACACACAAACACACATACACAATATCCCCAGGTCCCAGTTTCAGCTTCTGATGCGCTGGCTTGTCGTTTGCAGAGTGACAGAATAATACCCGAGTACCGGAGACCAAAAAAAAAAAAAAAGAGAAGAAGATGGAGGATTACAGTTTGACTCTTTTGCTTGTTATTTTCACTCATGAGTACACAAACACACAGAAACAAAAGCAAATCCAGATCACAAAAGCGCCAGACGGGGACACAGAACGGCAGGCTTGCGTGTACGCAAGAGGCATATGCATAGTCTAATGCTGCGTGTTGTATCATGCCAGACAGATGTCCTCTGAAGAGCAACCCAGAATTCATAACTGCCTGGCCGATTAGCATGCTACTCTTCCACTCAAAAACTCATTTAACATAAAACTAATGCTTTACTTGTTAAGGAGGGCATAGTGTTTTATATTCTAAATAGGGCTCTAAATGCCATTATATGCCAGAGGATCAGAATGAAAGATAGCAGGCACAGCTTTCCTCCTGTCATTCTCTGGACAGTGAGAATTTGCTGCAGCACTTTGCTTCAGATCATAAGAAACTGTGGCGACTAAACAAAGCACTGTAAAATGTAGCTAGCACATCCTGATGGGTTTTGCTCAGTTCAGGTATTACTTCTTTCAAATAAACATATATTACAGAACTCTTCATTTGAATTGATACTAAAACTTTGCCTACATAATTGATCAAATGGGACTAAGATTGTTTTTTTAAATCTCAAATCATCAAGGGACGGGAATTATTTTTGTCTATCCAGACAAAACAAATCCCAGAGGGTTTAGCCACATTTGAATGAAAAATGTGTCCGTAACCCTTGTGCCATCCTAGGAACTTTGACGTTGGGAGTTGGGTCATCTAGACCCACTAGACAGAGCTCTGAACAATATTTCTTCAGTGATTTGTGATCTTCACTGGTGTCCATGGATTACATGAAATCTTTCCACCTTTATCCACCTTTGTCTTGGTAGGAAGAACACATCAAAGTAAGGGTGGGGTCATCTAAGATAGCACAAGGGTTTTAAATGCTAACAAGAATTTTAAAAAGCGTAAATCATAACTATATTATTATAAATTATAATATAATTCAAGACAATAAAATTCATCATGTCACATATGTCCAGATGTCTGACAATTTAGTTTAGCATATTTTCACAAATATTCACTCAATACTTAGGAAACTTAATTGAGGCATTTTTCTTCTTAGTTCAGTTTGAAGATAAGGTGTTGAAGGTCACGTGGTGATGTAGCCATCGTATCGTATTGCGTGCACTTGTTTGTGTGCGGACAGTAGAGTGGGAAGGTTGAAGAAAAAAGGAAATTTGCCAAAAGGAGGGGTAATAGACATGACTAATTTGCCGCAAACATTTCTCAATGTAATATTTCTCAAAATGACCATGAATTTAGCACAACATCATCCATTGGTTATTTGCTGTCAGGTACAATATAAAACTTGTTTATCATCAATAAGTAGGGGGTGACTACTTCAGTCACAGACTGTGAATTTCGGCTGGGTGCTGGAAACTTTTAAGGCCCTTAGGATGCCTACTTCACTCTCACTTATATGTGTATGGGTGTTCACTATGACCTGTCTCCCACAGCATACCCATATGAAAAATAATTCAAAACTCTCGCATTCCTGTGTAGCTAGGCAAATTTCTATGGCCTGGAGCAAGATATGCAAGATTTGCACTGCTTCGACATTTCGCAACAACCGTCTTCTCAGTGTAGGTGGTGGACATGCGCTAGGAAACAGTAGGAAAAAGAAGAAGCCCCTCCCTGCTTGTCCAGTGTGAACACTGTGGGCTGAATGTGTGTTCAAGACTGGGTGTCTAGTGCGTTTTTGAACATGTGTCACATGCCCGGTGTGTCTGTAGCATAAGGATTTAGATGCAATTGTTAGATAAGCACAAAAGAAAATTTCTGAATAGGATTTTTTTTTTTTTATGAATGTCAATTTTGCATTTTCCTTTATCTCTGAATAACCATTGCTTTCTTTGACTTCTACCTTTTTAAAATCACTTCCCCTCAGAGGTCGAAGATAGCTGTTTATGAGAAGATGTGGTCGTACATGAAGTCTGCCGAGCCGACTGTGTTTACCAAAACCACAGCGGAGGGAGTGGCGAGAGTCCGCAAATCCAAGGGGAAGTACGCCTTTCTGCTGGAGTCCACCATGAACGAATACACGGAGCAGCGCAAGCCGTGCGACACCATGAAAGTCGGAGGGAACCTTGACTCCAAAGGATATGGCATTGCCACGCCAAAAGGCTCACAGTTAAGGTGGGTGGAATAGTGTGACAATAGGAAACAGTGACTTAGCTGATGCTGTTCTATTGCTGCAATATTCCACTTACCCTGCTGTGCCTTTTAAATGTGACCCCTAAATGACCCTGCCACTGCTGCCGAGTGAGGATTTTGAAACTAAATGAAAATTGTAAACAGATATAAACTTGTCATTTTTTCTGTAAAAGTGGATTTTAAATTTGCTTGATCAAGTATTTTGGAACACTAGGCAGCAATGGTGCAAAAACATCCTGACATGAATGTCCAAATTATGTTTCATCGTGCTGTCTTGCCTTTTCCCCGATCTGCCTTTTAATTTATTTTTTTCTGTGCAATTCCAGCTTCTTGTCTGTGCCATACCTTTCTTTTTTACTTTTTTCCTGTGAATGTAGAGAATGTCCCCCACTGTTCTTTGTCTGTGTCATCAGCACACCTCTCTATGCTTGAATGCTCCTCTGTTGCTCTGTCAGTCACTCTCTTGCTCCACAGGGGCACCTTGCAGGTAACTCTGTCCATTTGTCTGCTGCCTCATCCTGTTGTCCCTTGAACAATATGATTGTAGAACCTCCTATATTTATGCAATGCTGCCCGCGAGGAGGGGTAGAACCTCAGACTGCTGCCAAGTCCTCCAGAGCCCAAGGAGGGGGGAGGTCATGGACAATTGGGAAAGAAACGTGATGAAACACTGAGGGGCCTGGCAAAAGGGGGGACAAAACAACATTTGATCAAATGCCAAATTATTTAAACCAATGGAATAATTTATATACATCCAAATACGTTTATATGAAATATAAGCGTGGTATTTAGCAAACAATGCAAAAAAAATGCATAAGAGTTGACGAACAGACCACAAGATGGTGGGACATGAAGGAGCAAGTGACTATAAATCTTAAATTTTTATGTCAGACGCTTGTTCTCCCTTTGCTAACTTGAGCTTAGAGTCACAGTGATTGAAGGTTTCATGAGCAGCCATGGAGATTCATGCTCACATGGCTGTGATAGCAGCACAAGGACGTCATAAAGTGGGAAAATAATTGACCGAGGTCAGTAGCATTTGACCACCTGCTCCCTCCCTTTTCTCTCTCAGCAATTAGCTTTGTGAAAGGCAAAACCCTAGCAGCTCATTGGCCTCGCTTCCTGCTCTATGACCCCCTCCCTCCCCCGTGTGTGGTGAAAAATCCTTCAAAACTCCAGTCCCCTTCAAATCGATCTATTCTTAAGGAGTTCACTACAAAAAGCAATGTTGTTGCTCAGCGTGTCCATATCTGGCCCCTTTCATTCAGCAGAAATGCGGTTCTTATGATGCATTCAAGTGCCTGTGAGTGTGCATGTCAGGTGAGCTGCCTCTCCTCATGATGCACTAATTACAGAGTTAATGATGTTGATAAAAAGCAAACAAACTCTTAAATGAAACTAAAATAGCACGTGTATGTGATTCCCTCTGATCTACTGCTGCCTTTGATGTGACTGTTGATAAGAACCTGTTGTAAATATGTCCAAATATGTCTGAACTGTTTTCATCCAAAACTCTTGCGTTAGTGCGATAAGTCACTTTTGTTATCACCCCGTACAACACTGTCTCTGTAAAACTATAAATTGTTAAAGGTTAAAAACTTTCATATTTCACAAATCCTAGAAGTAGAAAAATGGATGAACGTGCTTGTAGGCAGCAGCAGCTGCAGTGACCTTTTTTTCTAATACATCAGTCTTGTTTGACAAAAAGGCAAAAAAACAAATCAAAAAAAGAACGTCAGGATAAATTAAATGTATTAAAAATAAAAAAACATGGAGTAAATCCTTAAAAAGATTCATTAATTTGTCAAAATCGGCAAGCATAAGTTGCTTTTTTGGGTGGAAGGAGACTGAGGCTTCAGGCCTTAGTCACATACATCTGTATGGGTGCTGCAGGTTTTTGGGTTCTTTGGGGCCGTGGAGGGTCACTGAGAGGAGCAGCGACATCTTAAGGGAAGGGCAAGTGTGTTTTGCAGTCCTCTTGAGGCTTACACGGCCACCTCAGGGGACTTCGTTAAAAAAGAAACGTACCATTCATTGTCGTGTGTGTGGTAAGTGTATTGTGATTAGTGACATTTTTGAAAGACTAATGGAAGTTGCACGCACTTATAGCTACGTTCACACCGCCCTCTGCAGTGTGCGTTCAAGCGACCACTTCCAATGTATGGTCTATGTAAACTCGCATAAATGCTTGTTTCGGGCTTCCGTGTTCAAAACTCTTGCGATCATGTGTTGCCTATGCGCAGTTTTAAGATATTTTTTTGGGCTCTACACACAAAACCTGCGACTACTGAATCCGAGTTGAAAGTTAAACCAGGTCGAACTTTGAGCAGTCAGGGACTTGGATGGTAGTGACCTATGGATGGCGTCCCTTTTCATTCACTAAAGTGCCAGTCGTTTAAAAATAGATCAAAAAATTGAGGAGCATTTAATAGTTGGAGTCTGTGCCCGGCAAGAATAATAAGACATCAAGTCTTTCGTATATCGGAATAGAGCTGGGAAAGAAGAGCAAGATTTGCACCACTTTGACATTTCGCACCAATCGCTTTCAACAGTAGGTGGCGGACATGTGCTGGTAAACAGTAGAAAGAAGAACAAAAGAGTGTGAACACCATATGCTAAATGTGCATTCATGAACACGCCAAAAGCAGTTCTAAAAACGCGTTCTTGAATGTAGCGTATGACGTATGGGTCAAGCTTCTGTGCCCACCTGCTTGCCCTGTAGAGGTTTGTCCATTTGTTTTGCCGACAGACAGCCTGTATTCCTCCGTAAGGGTAGTTGTGACTAAGGCTTTAGTCAGACTTTCCAGTCAGGAGGGAATGTTGGGTATTTAGCCAATCGTCCCTGGATTTTGTTCGGAGGTCAGAGAGCACTGTTAGTTGCGGGGTTGAAAAAAACCATACTGACGAGAGGTACGGAAGGCAGCAGGACAGGACAAGAGCGCCATCCGCAGGACACTAGTGACAGATTAACAGCAGGACTTTCCTTTGAAACTGCTCCTGTTAGAATGCATGGAAGAAAGACATGAAAATAAACAAAAAAAATATAAACAAAGGTAAAATTTAGAGAAGTTTTTACTGTGATTTGAAACTCTGGGTCACTGAAAAGCTCATGACAAAACAGCAGTTGGTTTAAAAAGTGAATGTGGGAGACAGTGTTGACGAGGTCCTGCTCACTTCTTCACCTTTAGTCACTCTCCACTCATGTCCTCCCCTTTTTCCTCCTCCTTCCTTCATCCCGCTGGCTGTGGTTCCCATCACGTCTGTTTGTCCCTCCATTCTCTGCTCTGACCAAACTATCTTATCTGTCCCTCCTTTTTTTTTTTACCTAAAGAAATGCGGTCAACCTGGCCGTGCTAAAACTCAACGAGCAGGGCCTGTTGGACAAATTGAAAAACAAGTGGTGGTATGACAAAGGAGAATGTGGCAGCGGGGGAGGGGATTCCAAGGTTAGCCCTCTCTGTCTGCCCCCCCAACATAAAGTGACGGGGGCCGCTCACAATCTGAGCAGTTTGCGACGGGCCCCGTCCTGGGAGTTCGTAATACATCCATCTGCCCTGGAGTAGACCAACGTTTCCTATAATGATCACGTACAGGGAGCTTCTGCTCTTTCAGATAAAAAGACGTTCCTGTAAGTCTTCAAGAATCTGTTTTTAAATGATTGTTTGATGGCATTTTTTGATAAACAGTTTCTCATGTTTTGGGGCATTATCTGCTAATGCCCATCCAGAAACTAGAGTGACAGAAAGGTAATGGAGACAGATTTGACAAAAAAGATGAAAGGAAGTTCATATGAAACCAATTACTGTGAAGGCAGGAATATTTGCTCCCTGGTGGCAGCTCTGGGAAGAGGAAAAGGAAAAATTAGAAACTAATGAAGAAAAACAGATAAACTGAGTTCTTTTCACACAACAAATTAGATTTTTGTCATGAAAATGAGACTAGAGGGTTTTTTCCTTCCTTTTTCTTTAGGATTCTTTAAAAACCCACTCCAATCATCTTTTAATCTATTTTTATTGCGTTTTGGTGGTTTTTCAATGATAATTATGCCATTTTTAGTGCTAAAATTAAAAAGCCTGCGTCATTTTCTAGGACATAGTTTCTGCAGAGCAACTGGAGGTCAATAGAAATTCACTTGTGAGTTAAAGGCAGGACTGTTGGCACAGAGTAAGCCCACCCTTCTTTCCCGACATCCTTCTGTTAACACGCTCGCCCGCTAACTTACAGCCCCTCCTACCCATAACCTAACATTACCTGTGCAACAAAAATGGCGAGCAACATTGGAGCTATCCAGCCGTAGGGTTTTAAACCAGACGCCAGCTCGGTTGAGGAAAACAAAGACGTCCATGGATCTATTTGTCTACAAGTGGATGCATCAGAATGGAGAGGAGCTTGCAGCCCACCCAGCATATTTTCCATGTCACAAATAAGCTCTTTTTTTCAAAAAGCATTTTTTCATCTGCTCCTGATTCACAACAATTTTAAATAAAATTACTCAGAAATGCAAATGTAACCTTCATTTTCAAAATTCCCAAAACTTAATTTTCATTAAACAGGTTCTTAAAAGTCTACCTTTTTTAAACAGATAAAAAAGAAGAGCCAACCTTTGTGTAACATCATATTTTAAGCTTTTAAATGTTTTAATAAATTGCACATCTCCAAATCTTTTTCCAGTCATACTTATATTCGGATTGTCAGGTAGATCAAATATTTTAGCAGCTATAATGAGGCCTTTATGAATAATAGAATAAAGATGTCTTTTGTTTCACACACAATGCCACAGTCTCTTGTCTACGCATTTTGAAGACGTTTTTGAAATTTCAGTCCAAGTGAAACCGAGATCTTCTGTGTTTGAAGTTCCAAATCAAAAGAAGATGCACAAACTGATGAGAATGCTGCAGATTTATTTTAGCTGTGGAACCTCCATTCTATGCATGAACCTGAAGAAGATGAAGTGGGTGAGGAATAGATGGATGGATGACATTTGGGAACCTTTCCAGGGTAAACATATGTGCCAAGACTTCCTGTAGAGGAGACGTTGAGACATTTCACTTGTGAAAGCTTTGACCTTTTGAAGGCACAGGACGATTTACTAAAGTCTTTGAGGATCTGGAGTTTTCCAACAACTCCTCACATCTAAATTTGTGTAACATTGTTTTTTTTTCTACTGATAGGGACAGTGATTCTTAAAGGTAGCAAAATGACTTCCCTATTTAACGCAAATTTAAGCCTTTAAGCAGAAATTATATTGTCAAGAAATCATGGCTGCATGGTGGTGTATGGTTAGCACTCTAGTCTTACAATGGTGTCTCTACATTGTCCCTGGGTGTGATTGTGTGGTCCTGCAACAGACTGTTGACCAGTCTAGGGTGCACCCTGCCTTCGTCCAACAGTTGCTGGGATAGGCTCCAGCAGCACTGTGAGCCCAAAAGGAATTTAGCTGATTTATAAAATGGTTAGAAGATTTTGTTTTATAACACATCACTTCTGCAACGACGTATATTCAATTTTGTTGGGCTCTTTAAATAAAAGACTTTTTTTTTTCTTTATGGTTTTAAGTTAAACAATTGAATGTCAATTGTTAACATTCAGGCAAGAAAACTATTTCAGCTCAAGACCACCTACACACTGGTAAACAATCATATTGAATGCAAGAAAAAAGTAGAGCGCAGAAGACCTTAGATTTAAAAAATATATATTTTCTGTAGCTTTGAGATCAGATTAAGAAAGCTTTCTCCCTCTTCCAGCTGAAGCACAGAGCAAGCCTGATGCAAATTATCCTGTCTTAACAGTATTTACCTGTTGTTGAAATGCCTCAAGTCAGGGCAGCATGGTTGTGTTACCTTACGTGACAAAGGTGGGTCCCACTCATATGTCTGTAGCTCGCTTTAGCTCCATGCTCCCCCCGGCCCCTCCTCACCGAGCGTACACACATGTACTCAGTGGGATCCATGCTAGGTCACCTGATGCAAGCCAACGTTAACATGTGACTGAGCTGTACAATGCAAATGTGAAATATTATAATAACATAAAATAACATGACCTATGATGTTATTTATGTTATTTTTACACGCAAAGAACCCCGGTAAACCTTGCAGTTTTGAAACTGAGTGAAGCAGGCGTCTTAGACAAACTGAAAAACAAATGGTGGTATGACAAGGGAGAGTGTGGACCCAAGGACTCTGGAAGTAAGGTCAGTCTCACGCTGCAGCAGCCTGCAAAATGCCAGTCTGATCGTTTTATCCTGAACATTCTCCAGATTACTGCATTAGAGACACTGTTTGAAACCAGTTCCTCAGTTAACCTGCAGCATGCTTTACATAAACTCCAGGAAAACAAACATTTGATCATGTTCTGCAGAGTTTTCAGATATTTGCTTCATTTTCTGTTTTGTTTTAGAACAACAGGAATTTGTTGCAACCCAATTTTTTATTGCACCTCTAACATCTTTTGACAGAAACTCATTTTAATGCATATTTTTTACAGGTTAATCTTTAAAAATCCACCATTAGGCACATTTTAGTGGCATTTGCCAATCAGAAGCTTCTGCTTTTATATTTATGCTATCAGGCTTCTACGTTTTTATGAATCAGTTAAACCAATTAATATTCATTTAATTTTGTAGAAATTATTGAATAGATTAACTTTAAACTCTATTTAAGCATTTACACTGGATGTGAAAAGAATATTTTTATAAATGTATGAAACATTAAGATGTATCAGGAGCACTGACCATATTTGAAAACTGGGCTGAGTGACCCCTACCCCACCTGGCGTTCCAAACAGGAAGTACCTGCTGGCTCTATGAAGCCAAAATCCCCTAGATGTCTATAGAGAACTAAACAGCTAATTCTCATTCGTCAGAATAATCCTTCTTGCTCTGATACCTTTTTTTAACACGTTCTTGATAATCCTGATTTTTTCTTTTTTTTTGTAGTTAATTTATGCAAGTTATTAACTGACCAATCAGATGCCTCAATAAAAGTAGGCGGTGCCTGCTGGCTGTAAAGTAACCCATTTTCTATGGGTGATGTCACACTCACTCACTCCAGTTCTCAGATACAGTCAATGATGAGGAGCAATGGGTCACAAATGAAAAGAAAAACCATGTAGAAGTTTTACAAAAAATAAACAAATTTTGGAACTTTTGCAATTGAACCTCAGTGGGCAAATTATTCCATAAGACCTGCTTTGAACTTGATTTAAACATCACTCTTACACTAACTGTATGTAGGTAAATCTGTCACAGATGTATAATATGTATGTTTTTTTGCTGTTGTGCCAGTAGTCCAAGCCGTAGATAATACTAGTTTCTCTTCTTTGTGAAAGCACTGTGTAATTGTGGAATTAACAAGTAGCTGTAGTTTCATTTAGAAGTGTAGAAAATTTCAAAAAAATGCAGTTTAACATGTGTGAAACTGACTGTTTATCCATTTTTTGTGTCTAACATATTTTGTTTTATTTTTGTCTGCTTTTTCCCCACCTCATTTTGTTTCACATTACTCTTTTTGTTCTATTTCCCCCTTCCTTACCATTCCATTTCCTGTGTGTTGTTTCCCGTTTTTGCTCAATCGCCGGTTTCCATTCCCTCCCGTGCCTTCTGCCCTTCCTCCACCCCCATCCCCCGTGTTTTCAGGACAAGTCGTCCCAGGCTCTGAGCCTGTCCAATGTGGCCGGGGTCTTCTACATCCTTGTTGGAGGCCTGGGTCTGGCCATGCTGGTGGCTCTGGTTGAGTTCTGCTACAAGTCACGGGCCGAAGCCAAGCGCATGAAGGTGGACCTTAGCCCCCCCCACTGCCCCAGCCCCTCCCCCAGCACCCAGAATCTAGCCACTTATAGGGAGGGGTACAACGTGTACGGCTCCGAGGGGGTCAAGATATAGGGGTAGGATTTAGAGGCTCCCATATAGGTGGGGTATGGTGGTGTTGATCATGGTGGTGGTGCTGTGGAGTTTGTATTGTTTAGGCTGTCCCAGCAGCCCCATGTTCTTTATGTGCCAATAAGGATGTGGTCAAGCATTGTGGAACCAATTTAATGTCTCATCTGATCTACTATCCGTTCTGGCTGCTCCGTCTCATAATAATCATTACTTTCTCAGGCTTGTGACGCACAATTTGGTTTGTGTTTTGCTGTTTGAGGTTAGACTTGTTTGATCACACATTTGGTTCCATTGTCTTTGGCTGCAGTGGTGATGATGATGAAGATGACAGTGGTGGTGATGCTCTTGGCTTATGACTTTAATAGGCACCTGCATTGTAATTCTAGTCAACTGCCAACATGGCCATGAACCACAGATGCACAATTCCAGTTTCTCCATATACATTTTGATGTCTGGATGTGTCCGTTTAGCGTGTCGCAGCTTCAAGTTTCAGTAAACTTTAGCAAACTATCATCAGGCTGGAGTTTATTTGAATAGTTCTCCACACTGAAAGCAGGAATTTGTTAGTGTGGTGTTCCTTAGTAAAATCTGGCACTGCTTCAAGCAACAAATTAATTACCTACAGTGTTGAAAGCAATTATCATGATTTTGACTTTAAGATTTTTTTTGAGTCATAATGTGACAGACATTTTAGGAAGAAAAACATCGTTAAGATATTTTGATGCTGGTGAGCGCTCAGCAGCTGCTCCTAACTAGAGCACTCCGTGATCCCTCCGGCAACACTGCAGTGTTAGAGTTACACATGGACATCCCTGTTCTGTGCTTGTTAAGACCAGTTTATACTTTACTCATTACCACTAATTAAGGGCAAGTCCTGTCCTCTGACAGCACATTGTAAGTTGCACTACAGACCTGTAGAGAGAAGAAGACTTTCTGATGAGCATCATTCATTTAGTCATGACAGTTAGCATAAAAGCCTCAGTCATGAGCACCCTTAAGGGGGTTGACCCGTAAAGGTGCTTATTTCTTTAGAAGTGACAAGTCAGAACTATCTGTGTTTCTGTGTCCCATCATTCATATGACAAACCTACACTGTGCCATCTATAAACTGGAGTTGTGCATCGCTGCTGCAGACGTCCCATCCAGACAATTACTTTACTTAAAAACCCTGAAACTTTCAAAACATTGGTTTATTTAATAAATTCAGAAGCAGAGGACCCAGTTGATTAAACACACACTTCATACAGAAAAGCTACTCAATGTTAAAAATGTAAATCTTGTTTTTGACTGATGCTTCAGAAACCCTTAGTGTAAATATTACTGAATTGGTCTGTCTGCAAACTTTTCCTGTGATGGAAGACCAAGCTATTGACCATATAAAGTTTTATTCGTATTGAAATAACTGGCAGGATCAATATTTAGTATGCAGGAGTGAAAACGGCTAAATGTGAGACAATATTTCCAGACTGTTTCCCAACCCTTAAAGTTTATAGGAGAATTTGTTTTCCGAAGAACTTGAATTTTTAAGACTCACAATGACAACAGTTAAACTATCTTCTACAAAGAAGCAGAACATCATGAAAAAACAGGGATTGTCTTTCCATTTGCTTTATTGACAAATAAAAGAAGAAAGCAGACGTGACCGTAGGAACAAAATGAAATTATTCCTAAATTGTGCATCTCAAAGTTGCTTGGAAATTATTAAATCAAGCCTATTTTGGAGACATACACTTCAGACCAAGCAACCAGGCCGATTTTTCTTTCCTGTTGTCATTTAGAGATAATAGGGTAGAAAAACTCCTTCTGAACAGCCAGTGCTTGTTTTGACAAAAGCTGCTGCACTCCTTAAGATTCTCAGGATCAAATAAACGTCTGTTCCTCTCAGATTTAATCTTGTTATTGTCAGAAATGTGAAAGTTTACAGGAAAAACTGCTGTAAAGCAACAGAAACATCACAGAGTAACCTGTTTGTGTGAAGTGTCACCCGACTCTGAGCAGTATAGTCAGATACTCCCTCTATAAATCTGAACCCTTCAAAGAAAAGTCACTCTTTCATGTGCACCCTCTGTTTCTCCAAAGCCCCCACCTTCCCAAATCCTGTTAAAACTACTGGAACCCAAAAGTCACAAATGCATGGTTTATCCAAATGCAGATGTCTACTACCCATGTGTTGTCTTCTCTGTCCGTGTTTGTTGACTGTTGCCTGCTTTGCCTTCCTTTCGCTGGAAGAAAAGGAGGTGTTTTGTGTCGTTGCACAGTGATGTCGCTCTTCAACGATTTGAATGTGTAATTTATGGAGCATTCACATCTTTTCTTCAGTTCAGTAAATTCAGGAAAACATATTTTGGGCCTCAATTTGCAAAAGTATATGTAATAAGATTACATGTAACAATATTAGAAAATAATTTAAAAATGTATGGGTTTTCAGGAGACCATTCACTATGAGTAATTTCTGGATTTTCCATTAAATACGGAGCCCGTGTCCTGACATTAAGGTATTAAAATATATCTTGTTCCCACAGATTATTATCTCGTTCGCACGAAATACTTTTCCATTCCCACAAGATACTATTGCGTTCCCTCGAAATGATTAACTCGTGCGAACGCAATAATTATTTCGTTCGAACGCAATAATTATTCACGTCATAAATCATACACGCGGATATGCTCTCTGTACGCCGGCAAAAGCCGCTTTCAGCGGTAACTTCTGTGTCTCTGTGACCCACATTTGTTCAAAAAAGGAACACGAAAAACAAAAATGATCACTTTATTACCGTCTCAATGAATATAAGAAAAATATCAAAAGATTTATGATAACTAGGCTGCTTTGTCATACGATAGCTCCTGCTAGGCTACTACTAGCGCCGCCGCAGAGTTCTTTGATGTATGCCGGCATTTGGGCAACTGGCTGGTCTGTTGACAGACAGCTGATATTGTAGTTTAGGGTCGAATAGGAATAATAATATTCAGGACTTGTCTTTTATTAACTTTAGCAGTCAGTCGCTTTACATTCGAAGGCTATAAGGATACATGCTAACTGACTAGCCGATCATTGATCCTGTTATTAATTTACGTCATAGATTTACAGCAGATACCTTCACATTTCTGTCTGTCTGTGTCTCATTACATTGCATTGAAGACACGGAGGATATTTAGAGAACAGATTTAATTGAACGGATTAATTGTTGCGTTCGCACGAGTTACTCATTTCGAGGGAACGGGATAGTATTTCGAGGGAACGCAATAGTATCCTGTGGGAACGGAATAGTATCTTGTGGGAACGGAATAGTATTTCGTACGAACGAGATAATAATCTAAGGGAACAAGATATTAATCTGTGGGAACAAGATATATTTTAATATCAGGACAAGGGCTCCGTAGATAACAGCTCAGACGAGGAAAACAAAGACGTACGTGGATGTTTTTGTCTAAAAGTGGATACATCAGAATGGAGCAGAGCAGGGACCTTATTTTCTACGTCACATATAAAGGCTTTTTCAAATGATCATTTTTTCATCTGTTCCTGAGTCACTGCAATTTGAATAAAGATACTCAGAAACGCAATTTTAAGACCAATTTTTCATACAGTATACGTCCTCCATAATCAGAAAAAGCGCATTAAAAACATCACGAACACTGTTTTCTTCAGGGTAGGTCTATAAGTTTGGAATCCTTCGATGCCCTTTTCAATGACATCATAATATAAGAATAATGCAAATGTAAAACATTCCTATCATGTAAATAAATATGTACATTATATTTATTATAATAGCCAAAATCGGAAAAATGTATAGGAACTATTCATGGAAACCCTTTTAAATGCATCAGAAAATACTTTGTATTGAAAGGCCAATTTACCTTTATTCTGCTAGCTTGAGCTATAACTGAAGATACTTGTTTTTCTTTGTTAAATACTTGCTTCAGTAAAATAAATTGTGATCTTGTTTTTATATACATTACGAAAGTGTTTGAATTATTTTAAAACTTAGATTCAAAGCTCAAAGTTTATTTATATCTATACTAAACAATAAAACAAGTAAAAAAATAAATTAATAAAAAATAATGAATAGCTCAAAAAAGTTACGTTTTTACCTGCTTTATCGGTAGTTAATTTTGTTAACAATAGACCTGAATTCCTAATAGAAAAAGAAAGTATGTTGCAAAAAAATAAGATGTCTCCATTGTGTGATTGCACCCTTGGACATTTCCTTCTGCATAGTGTGTGCACAGGCACATGCATGTGCATGTGTGTGTGTAAAATAAAGTGTCTTTTTTTGTCCTTCTGTGAATGAAGTGCAGTTTTCACACGCCCGTGACTGTGGGGTTTTTTCTTTACATGGATCTACTCTGCTGTCTCCACCCTCCCCAGCTGTCTTTCTCTGAAGCCATGCGGAACAAGGCCCGTCTGTCCATCACAGGAAGTGTGGGGGAGAATGGCCGTGTCCTGACGCCGGATTGCCCCAAAGCCGTGCATGCTGGCCACGCCTCCTTTCGACACCCTGGACTTGCTGTGGTCTCCTCCGGACTGCCCTGAAAACCAAAAACACCAGACGTGCCTTAACGACATGAACCATGGAGACTTCACATCTACATGCAGCCACTCCATCATCGCAAAATGACAGAAACATTAAGAAAAAAATCCCGTAGTTCAGACAGAGTTACATTTTTACACTTTTGAATACACAAGCTTCCCATAGTCATTACACCCTCCAAGGACAACTGACTCCTTTTACAGCAGACAAGTGAACTTAAACTGTGGAGGGAAGTGTGTACGAGAAAGTCAGCTCCATCGCACCTGCCTGCAACTTTACTTTTTCTTACTTTCAGGGGGGAATTTTCGTACAAATAAGAACGCCAGCATTGAAAGACATGGATTTGTGTGGGCTCCTGACCCCTCCACCCTACGAACATTAAAAGGAAGGAGCAAGTTGAGAAAATAGATGGATGGAAGCAAAGCTGAATCACATGACGATAAAAAGAAGATCGCAGCTTATGATTATAAACAAACAAAACAAAAAAAAAAAAAACAACCAAACAATTCTTCTCCTGCTCTGTTCATATTGACACGCAATGAAGCCGTATCCCCGGACGACGCCTTACTAAAACTAAAAATATTGTTTTCATCATCATCTTCATCATCATCATCATTATTATCACCTTAACCAGCCTGCAACAATTGAGTGCCAGGTATTATAACTCTTAGGAGACCAGAAAACTGTAAGCTTGAACTTTCAGACTGTGCAAACCTGTTTCTTTACCATGAAACCTTCAAAGTGAATCAAAATGCTTTCTTACCACTCATAGAAATGGATTCTTGCTTGTGAGTCAGCAAGATAATCAACAATTACAGGTGTAGTGTTAAAATCCACAAAACAAGCAGGGCTTTTGAAGCAGACACTGTTGCAACGAAGCCCTTCATCAGCAGCAGCAGCATCGTCATGACTGTAGAGATCCTAGAACACAAAGTGGTTGTTACCCATTAAAGAGTGGCCAAGGCAAAGTTTGAACTGTATATTTAGTGTTAAGATTTAAAAAAAAAAAAAAAAAGGAAAACAGTTTCTCAGCCACACACAGGATTTTAAAAATAATTCACTGACATTTTTTCTAACAAGCAATTAAAAAGACAAATCAAAAATTTCTTTGCAGGTTTGTCCAAAATCTAGGTGTCTCTGTTTATACTGGCTTTGATGGGGCTGAGAACCACAGAGCTAGGCCCCCTTCCTTTCATTTTAATTGTAAAGACTTCCTGGTTCGTTTTCCAGTTAGGTTTTCCCTGGAGGTCCTCTCGCAGTGGCTGGGAAGAGGCACCATATCAAAATAAAAGCTTGCTTTTTAGAACTCTTGTAAATACCTGAGTAGCAAAACAGAGGCCACATGTCTTTTTAATCATACTAGGTAAAAATTTCATTGCAATAATGAATAGAAAAGAAAACAAAAACGCTTGTAATTAAGTACTTTTTTTATAATTCTACATATTATATATAATGCAAATAAATATAAATATATATATATATATATATCTATACGTCTATAGAGAGCTATAGAAAACATTGATCACTGATTGTTAAAGGCCATGGCATACGTTTTGTTATATGGCTGTTTTTTTGATAACTTGAGAACATTGATATGCCCCCGTCTTTGTGTGTTCCACTCCACACTGAATGTCCTCATGGCACTCATAAGGGGAACACACAAAATGCACACACATCCGTTGTTGCAAACACAGGGTCAGCTTGGAGTGATCACTCAAGCGCCATTACTTATTCACTAGTTTTTATTGTCTGAAGTGTTTTTATCACCAAAATCCTTTTTTTTTTTGTTTTTCGGAAAGTCTGTGTGTGTGCCTGTGTAATTGTGTGTGTGTGTGTGTGCACATGCGTGGGCTTAGAGCCCTCCAACAAAACATGGAAATGCTCATGCGTTTGGCCCACTGAAAGGAAATCCATTTAAATGCAGTGGAAGGGCTGAGGTGACTGCTGTAGTGCAGGGAACAATGCAGCCTGACATTTTGCAAGTATAACATTTGTAATGTTTTTTTGGGGATTTTTTTTTATGTCGCCTAAGAGCATTTGTGTTGGTTTCTCACAACATAAAAGTCAGCTACAGACGGAAACATGATTCTGAGTTCAACAGGGTTCCAATCGATTCGTTAGTATAAGTATCGTCATAGGTTTTTTTAAATTACTGCTGGCCCTGGAAACAAAAAGTACATATCATTTGAAAAAAATATTCCCAATAGACTTACAATACTACCATTATGCTCTATGGTGGTATTAACTTTATTATATTGTGTCACGCTACAGTTTTTTCGGTCTTTTTTGCCCTTCCTATGCCTCTTGCTTGTCCCACTGACATTGTTTTTAACTCTCCACAACCCTGGCTCCCAGTTTTGTCCAACGTCCTTGACTTTTAGTAAATCATCAGTTGCAGGAGTCTTTTTATGCCTCAGTGGAAAAAAATCTAAATAACAAAATGAGGATGGATTACCAACTTGAAACATTTGTGGTAGCTGTCTTTTCCTTCAAGTTGCATTCCTTATGCCCTGTAACTTTGTTAAATTCACACACAATTGCAAATCATCTTCAACATTAAAACATTTTCTGTTGTCATGAGTAAGGTGAAGAAAGATTGCATCAAAGATCGGGGCTGGTGATGTTTTTCTGACTTAAAGAACTGATCTAAAGTTTTTTTTTTGTTAATGCAGTAAACGGAATGGTTTCTCCTCATCATATGTCACAACCGTGTTTTGTGTATGAGAATTGGACTGAATGACCCCTCCCATAGCGTTCCAAACAGAAAGTACCCGCTGGCTCCAAGATGCCAAAATCCCATAGACTTCTATTGAGAGAGAAAAACAACTATTCTATTTGTCAGAAAAAGCCTTCTTGCTCTCGTACCTTTTTGACATGTTCTTCGTAATCCTCATTTTTTTCTGTAGTGCAAGTCACATTATAAATTGACCAATCAGATGCTTTAATTAAAGTAGGTGGAGCCTGCTGGCCCCAAGTCCAATGTTCAAACATTTCATTCACAGATTTGGTGTGGCCGGCTTTCTAGTGGAATGGGTGTGGACTTCCAACAAGCTCACTCCTGATTAACTGGAGTGGTTGCCATAGAAACGACACCTCAGACCAATCACTGCTTATTGACAATGTCTGGCTCCAACATGGCGGCATCTGTATCACAGAAAATGGCGACTGAATTGGCTTCATTTTGTTAGAGCTGAAAGTGAACAGCTTTCTATGGGTAACATCACACTCACTCACTCTATAGTTCTTACAAACAGTCAATGGTTTAAACAACTTTATATGCATCTCAAAGTAAATTGACAAACAATAATGAACAAAGAAAACATAAGATTTAATAGTCCTCTTTTTCAAACAGCAAACAGTAACTTTTCATGACCTAAGCAGCAGTTTTTAAAGCTCTCTCTTTTTGACCTAAGATCAGTACAGCTGCAGATGCACCTGAAGAAGGTCTCTAAAGTGTATTTCTGAACAATGCAAATGGTTTTTACTTGGTTCTTTGAGACTGATTTTTTTTCCAACCCCAAGATGATTTCACAAACACAGCAAATGTCCGTCGGCGCTGGCTTTAACACCCTGTTTCATTGTCTTTTTTGCCATGTTTCTTTTTTAGTAAAACATTAATTCTGAATTTGTGGTCTGTCTTTGTGTGTTTTTTTTCACTCTCTGGTGCTAATTGTCTTTTTGTTGTTCAATAAGGAAAAATGCATAGTGAGTAAATACACGTGCAAGCTACAGAAAAATACAGAAATGATCATTTTTCTTGTAAAATTAGGCAAAAGACAAATGAGAAAATTGCCAACTGAGCCAATTGAGGCGGCTCTGGCATTTCCCTGGGGAGGTTTCAGGCCAAATCATGCAGTTTTCAATTACATTGTTTCTGCAGATTGGAAGTAGTTCATTAGAAACTCACTTCTTAGTGAAGGCCAGGACCTGAGCAACCCTGCCCCCCTTCCCCTCCCTGTTGCTGAGAGCTCTTTGTTTATGCAGCGCAGGGAGCTCTTGGCTAACTTCATGTATTTTGTACCTCACAAATACGGTATGCGCTTTTTCAAATGGCCTTTTTTTCGTCAACTCCTAGTTGACAACGATTTGAATGAGGGAATGCAATTTTAAACTTCGTTTTCTTCATTAATGTGCTCCATCATGAGAAAAATGCTACAAGAACATGTTAAGAACACCAGAAACACCATTTCCAGTGGAGTAGGTCTTCAAACAATTTAAGGAGCTTGCCCGTCTGGTACATCTGTGTTTTGTAGACATGGACAAGGCTGTGACTACAGATCACAGTAGAAAAGACTTTCCTTCGCAGGGTGGCAAAGATTTCCCTCAGAAACAGTGTCCAGCCCTCTTAAAAAAAACCTAAGTTGAGTTACTCTCTACACCATGAAGATTCTTTTAGCTGAAACGCCACCCAAATGCCAGCCGTTACACAGTTATTGAGTTGGGAGGAGGTCCTTTGACAGACATAAAGCATACTGGACAAATTTGTCAGGAATGACTGTTGAGAATCTTAATATCTACGTTTCCTCTGAGTAAGGGAAATTGTTATATTTTATTGGAATCTAAAGACTCACATTTTTCGTTCCTTGTAGATGGAGATGCACCATGCACTAGATGCACCATGCTGTGATTCATTTGAGCTCCTTTTCTGTCCTCTGGGACTCAACACTCCTGATACAAAGCCATCACTGACAAGCATTTCCCATCTGGTTTTCACAAACACACACACACACAGGCCTGCACTCATACCACACAGGGTTATTACTGACAAGTGTTTCCCATTTACCCAAGTGAAATAACCATTTTTAGAAAATCCATGCTGCCCTTTTAACCTTGCACCTCCATGTGTAACTTCTTACACTTTGCCCTCAAACATTTTTTTCATCTTTAAGGGAAATAAAAAGTCTCAATTCATTCTTAGATTTTTGAGCTTGGTTTATCCAATTGTTTACTTCCTCTGCATTTCTTATCTACAGATGTGTTCTGTATTTGTTTCCTTGTGTTTGCATCTTTCTCATTTAGAGCACTGTGTCAAATCTGAGATCTCTGCCATGAAAACTTCTCCCTTCAGGCAACCCTTGTGTATGAGACAGAAAACAAAAAGCCACACAGAGAGTCATCAGAGCTCTTTTTTGTTGTTGCCGCTCACTAGTGGCCAATGGTCTTTATTTTAGGATAAGTGGGAGCCGAAGCAAGTGAGTCAGTTGGGTAAACCAAGAGATAACAACAAATAAATTATCAGTAAGAAATCCTATAAACTCAGTGTAGTGAGAATAATATATTTCCTATTTAGATCTAAAAAGTTTAATAAAAAAGACAAATAACTTGTTGGTAGCATCGGTTTGTATCTCATTCAATAAGAGGCTAAAGATCAAGGTAGAAATTACAATTCTATGTGTCACAACCAGGGCTAAAATTAAGCTGCTACGGTCCAGTACTGTGTACCGATATAATATCTCACAGTGGTACGGCGTACTGGCTGGAAGATCAGCTTTGTGGCCGCTCTTTGCTGCTTTAACACACATGCAGAAGCAGCTGCAGGCTAAAACTACCAGTAATGCAGCTAAAACTGTGAACCAGGCAGCACTTTATCTCAAAGTTTTGAGTGTCTTATCATCGCTACAAAATGTGATTTACATCCCTCTCTCCTCTCACGTTATCCACTAATTCTCTCACTTCCCTAAACAAACACACTCAGCATTAGCGACTGAAAGGGTACCTGATTTGTGGTGCAAGGTCAATCAATTCAATCACAGTCAAGTTGACATATCTTTATGGAAGTTGGAGGCTGGGTAGTTTGCAACGTGATAGGAAAAATCAATAAATGATTCAGACAGTTTTCTGAACATTTGTGATTGATAGTTCATGATAAAACCAATAACTGTGGTAGAAGGGAAAAATGCAGCAAAACAAAGTACCGGTATTTATGTTTGAAAAAGTCATTGAAAAAATAACAATGCAGGGAAGATTGTTCAAGAGGAAGAATGCAAGAGAGGATGAAGTTGTTTTAGTTGTTTTAAGATGAAATTAAAAGAAGAGAAGAAGAAAATGAGAAAGGAGGTGCATTTTCTGCATTTGTGAAGTTCTTTAGTAAAATTATCAATTCAAATATTTTTACCTCAAAGTCCTGTCTATATTTTTATTTACGGTCAAGATTTATTCTCAAATGCATTTATCTGTAGTGATGTAACGATTCATTTTAACAACAGTTTATATCATAATTTGTGGTTGCCGATACGATTCACTGACCTAAAATCGATCCAGGACATACTTTGTCAAAACTTCAACTATAGTTACCTGAGTACTGAACAGTACAGCAGAAGTTTTCCAGCTTCCTTGTAAGACATTCAAGTGTAAATAAATTTGTGAGCAAACAAATAAGTAAACAAGAATTAATGGCAAATCCATTCACATTGAAGTTCCATAAAGTTCAGTCCTAGTTGCTTCACATCTGTTTTGTTTCTTTTTAAACTAGAACTACAAACTTACATGGATTGATAAATCTGCTAAAAGGAATTTTTGTAGAAATTGAATGAATGAAGTCTTTGAAGCTACATTCACCCCACCTCAGAGATGTGTGTTCAAGCGACCACTTTCAAGGAAAAGACTTGAAAAGTCTTATGAGCGTAACCCCTTGTGCTGTCCTAGGCACTTTGGGAATTCTGTTGTGTTAAATACAGACAAACTCTGAGTGTCAGAACAGTAACAGATAAAGCACTACTGCATTAACCCTTGTGCTATCTTAGATGACCCCACCCTTACATTGACGTGTTCTCCCTACCACGATAAAGGTGGATAAAGGTGGAGAGGATTTCATGTAATCCATGGACACCAGTGAAGATCACAAATTATTGAAGAAAAAAGGTTTAAAGCACAGTCTAGTGGGTCTAAATGACCCAACTCCCAATGTTAAAGTGCCTAGGATAGCACAAGGGTTACAAAGAGTCAGATAGGTTGAAATATAGTGGTGTTTTTCTGTGACAGCCTAAATTTCTCATGTGTCAGAGACTGGCAGGAAGAGTGAGAAGCAGTTTATTGAGTCAAAGCCTGCCTTCAGCACTAGGACTGAGATTTTGTTCTTTTCTTTTTTTGTATCAATACAGAGGATTTTCAGAGCAAGTTTAAACCCAGAGAGAGCGGAAGAGGAGCATTTTATGGAAAGCTTTCATCTCACACAACCAGTATAACCCCAGGATGGAAAAAATAAACTTGTCTTTGCAATTTGATCTGCCTGCCTTGATGACCTTACTGTGAATGAATGTTTGTCTTTGTGCGGCAGCTGAGGAAGTTTAGGAAAAGTCTCTCATTTCAGAGTCTTTTTTTTTTATCATCCTGGTGTTACTTCTGAATTTGTTGGCTTTCCTGTATGAGGGTCCAACAGATGATGTCATAGACTCACACAATGCAAAAACAGGGCCCCTTGAAACAAGTCAAACATTCTTAAAAGTTGAAAATTTTTCTTTACATAAGCAAAAAAATATCGGGGGGCCAGGTTGCAGACAAGATGGTCCCCAGACATCATTAGCTTGAAATTCTATGAGAATTAAGAAATGTAGCACCTTTTATTAAAACTTTTTTATGTTCAGTGTGCAAGAAGTGAGTAATAGTCAATGTAAGGATGGGGTCATCTAAGATAGCACAAGGGGTATTCTGTTGTGGCTTTGCACCAGTATGTAAGACACCATATGCATGTCGGGGAAAAGCTGCTTTGAAGTGTTGCCTCCGGGCACAAAGCTGCTTTTCTATGCCAGTCAGCTGATACACGTCGATTGAGTAAGGAGTGTTGACACCTAAACCTAAAAAAACAAACCTAATCAGGGTCGCAAGTTAAATTATTATTGTTGGACCACAAAAAGAATATTTTCCAACCAATATGTGTGTGTGTGTGTGGGGGGGGGGGACTTCCGGTTACAGCTAATGATGTCAGGTTGCCATGTTGTCTGCAACCAGGTCCTCTTGAAAAACTTTGCCAACAGCGTACGAGAAGATTTTTTTTTTTTTTTTAATTAAGAGGTATTTTCTTAAATTAAGATTATTTTGCAATTGAAAAACTTTCTTGATTAGATTGTTTTTCTTACAATAAGACAATTGTTCTCGAAAAAAGAGTTTTTGCTTTCTTAAGATTCAGTTTTCGCAGGCTGTCATTGGATAGCCAATCCAATCCAATCCACTTTATTTTAATAGCACATTTCTCAAACAGGCAGTTTCCAAAGTGCTGTACAGTGACCAAAAACCAAACAAAAGATTACCATACAAAATAAAAAACAAAGTACACCAATAAAATGAATAAAAATAGAATAAACAGATAAAAACGATAGAAAAAATACAATTTAAAATAAGCCAAGATTTCAAGATTTTTCTCTTTTCGTAGTAAAACCCTAATTTGAACATCACTTTTCTTATTAGAATTTTTGATTCTGAACTCATCTTAGTTCTGTCTTATTTTAGCACAATAAAAATGTCAGAACTCCAGAAATATGTAATATATATATAAATGTCAAATCATACAAGAAACATGTGAAAAAGTGACAACATTTATTAACTTTTGCTGAAAAAAAGAAAATAGTCACTAAAATTGAATTATCAGAACACAATAATAACAATAAAACAAAGTGTATCAGTAATAACATTTATTTTTCAATTATACACATTTAACCTATTTTGTTGACATCAAAAGTGAAGCATAAATGACAACATTATTATGTTTAGCTGCCCTTTCTTTTACTATTATTGGCTCACTGAAGATGTTATGAATATGGGTTTTCTCCTCACAGAAAAGTTCAGATTCTCTGAAACCAATTTTTACAAAATGCAATTGTAAAGTACATCCTCTCAGATTCTGATGTTTTCAGCTGCCTTGCGCTCTGTCCACTGAGCCTGTTAAAAAATAAGGAAACAAGAAATGAATGTGAAAGACCTGCAGCAGCCAGGAAACAAACTGTTCACAACAAAAACACTTCTCTCATAATCACAATGGCTTTGTGTTCATTCTGTGTATTCCAAACAGACATGAACACGACCCTTTCTTTCATTTATTACTTCATTTCATTTTTATGAAGGAAGTATTTTCTTTATTTGCTATTTCCCTTCTATTATCTTCTGTTACACAAATACTGAAGATCTGTTATAAATCATACTTTTTGTTTTAAATTTCTGTTTTAAAAGTTCTTCTTTATCTATTATTATTTACTTTTTTTAGCAGGCTTTTGTTAAAGTGGAAGTTTACTATGTGAATAGATATAAATTGGATTTCTGATTTCCAATAAAATAATTCTTATTTCAGTCCTAAAATCATGCAGATACATCCTCATGTGAGAATAATTAATCAATTATTTATCAATCATATAATGTTACTTATACAGTATTAAATTAAAAATGTGCAACATGCAGACTGAAAATGAACAAAACATCCTTCCTGCTTCCTAACAACCACATGCATATTAAAAATGCACTTCATTAACATAGATTTTGGTCTGAAGCCTAAAGGTGGAACAAGTTTCCAGAAACAACTCTAAATTTAGAAAGGCTTTCATGGTGCTTTTGTTTTTAATGTGCCATACAGTTTGAAACATTAAAATCACGACGATTCCATAAAAAGATCCTTTCTATGAAAAGTGTGTTACAATCCATTACCTACCATTCATTTGGATTTAATTTATTTACTATAAACACTGCATGGTTCTTGAACCTAAAGACTCTCTCTAATAATCTTTTGATTTATTTTAAAAGTGTTCCCAGTGGTCTTTGAATTATGATTATGCGATTTTTAGCCAAAATCAATCAAACCTGTGTTGTTTTCTTGGACATATTTTCTGCTGAGCAGCAGAAGATCATTAGAAATTCCTCTCTGCGGGCAAGACTGTCACCATGGAGCAAACTATTCCCACCTTCTCCTCCCCCTTGCTGAAAGCTCTCTGTTCACATGCTCTCCTGCTAGTTTACAGCTCATCACACTCCCAACCTCCCAACAAAAATTACGAACAATATTGGTGTGATCCAGTTGCTCAGATTAGAAAAATGGATCGTAGCAGTGACAACTGATTCATTGTGGTGACCCATGAGGGGGTATGCTAAAAGGTAAACATGTATTTTTAACTATAAAGCTTTGTCTTGTTTTAAATGTTGCACCAATTATGTCTCCCTCTTTATCAAAAGACATTGTTTTATTTTAAACTTGCATGATCTCCAAATCCAGAGTTTGCACATCCTGAATCTTTCTTCTTGCTGCTGCTGAAGACATTGGGATAATGTCACATAGTCTTCCTCGTCTTGTTCATATCAGCCTTTAACTGAATGACTGTCTTGCAGCTGCATCCTCTCTTTTTCTACTTGCAGACGTTCTCTTTCAATTTGCAGTCTCCCGCTCTCAAACTTAAAGAACTGCAGCCTTTCCTTCTCTAGATTAAGCCTCTCCTTCTCCAGGTTGATCTTTTCAGTCTCCAGATCCACCACTGACATCCAGCCTTTGCTTCCCTTCACCCCCTGCCGGTTGCTACAGGAGGACAAAGATGAGGAAGAGGATGGTGGGCCTTGCTGGGAAAAGTTGAAAGATGAGTCGATCTGCTCTGACTGGCCAACAAGCAGAAGCCTCAGCCGGTCTCTTTCCACCTGTAGCCTCTCCTTCTCCAGGTGCAGGCGCTCTTTTTCCACCTCCACTTGGTGGAGTCTGTCCCTCTCCACTGCTAGCCGCTCTTTCTCCACAGAAAGGCGTTCGGTCTCTATGGCCAGCCGTTGCCTCTCCAGCTCCAATCGTTGCTTCTCCACAGCGAGAAGAATCCCCGCTCGCACGTTCTCATGATGCCCAAAACCATTCCCAGGCGGCTTCTCCATCAGGCCTCCGTCCAGCAGCACATCTCTGCTGGTGCTGGACGTCGGCTCCTTGGAGGAACCCAATTCACTGTAGGGGTAAGCATCACCGGCGTGGCCCTCTGGACGGGATTCAATGGAGCTGAAAAAAGGAGGGAAATCCTCCTCATCGTCAACACCAACGTCCAGCTGGAAAGGAGAGAAAGATTGATGCGGAAGAACTGGAGAAGGTAGAAACACAAGTTGACAAGACAGGAAAAAACTTTGATCATCAAAAGAGATGTGTTTTATCAGAAAAGGCAGGTAAAGCTTTGATCACACTTAGTCACCACCTCCCTTACGGGTGGACACGGACTGTCTGCGGGTGAAAAATGTTCAAACCTGTGGGGGGCATGCAAGTGGGCTACATGAAATATCAAAGTCAGAGAGACTTTGATGGGTCGGTATGAGAAAATTGATTATTCGCATTCCTAAGATCTCTTCTTATTAAAATGGTTTGAAGAGTCTTGCTCAGGATTTGTCATAAATATATTTAATTCAGTTTAATTAAAAGTATCAGTCTAAGGTAGACCATGGTTTAATATGCAAAAATATTTTACAGCAATTACAAAACAGTCAGACCAACAGTTAAATGATGGTCTTTAATTAAATCAGGAATTAACATTCTCTCCGTATAATCCTTTTAAACCATTTGAACTTGGTTGCAAACCAGAATGAGGAGCCACTTGACCTGCATGAAGTGCTGCTTAATCCCTGTGAGTTTTGCAAACATCTGCTAATGCTGATATTAAAAATAAGAAGTTAGGAATACTTATCTTTACAGTTTGCCTTTATGTAGTGTTTATTAAAAGGCAAATGACTTTGCATAGATCCATTTTGACTTTATTTAGAAGCAGCAGCTTTTAATAAGTACTGCTCTGCTGGAGACCCTTTTGTGTTTTTGCTGCATTTTTGTTTCATACTCTGTTTTCAATGATCTCCTCTTCCATCTTTACGTCCAGAGGGGTCATCTCACTCTGCTCGCCAAGGGTCTCCAGCTCCGGCCAGTCTTTAGGGAACCCTGAGAGGTCCAGCAGCTGATCACAGCCAGAACCCACAGAGGCGGCTTCGTGCTCCGGTGATGAATGATCATACTCCGTCTTTATGGTCAGAGACGGGGAGGAGGAAGACAGAGAGATCTCCGTCTTTAGCCTTTTTTTCTTCATCAGTGCACGCCAGTCGAGATAACGACGCTTTACCTGTGCAACAGTCATGAAGCAAAGACATTAGTGCTTCAAAGAGCTCAGTTAGCAACAATGTAAAGGGGAATTTCAATTCAACAATCTGGTTCGAACTGTCTACAGTTAGAAACAAGGCTAAAGTGTGTCTGTGGACAGCCCCAACCCTTTTGACAAACATCTACATTTTACAGGAATAATGATAAACCTCCACCAACTTGCTGTCTCTTTTTGCCCTCCTATTAATTCTCGTCCGACTTTTTAATCCCCTTTTTTCCTTTTGTCCCCTAACCTACATCTATCGTCTCACTCTCTCCTTTCTCTCTTCTTTTTTTCCATCCAACAAGAAATGTAGGCAGGCATATTTAATATAAATAAACCTTAGCCTTAAGTACAAAAGGGGTTTATACAAATATACACGTCGTGTGTCTAAAGATTTATAACCCCTTTTGCAGCACCAAAATTGTGCAGCTCTAATATGTTTGCTCAGCTGCTGGACAGGACTTTAAAAAAAGCAAAAATTGTAGTTAGGTGTGGTGAGCACAGGTAAACACACCTCAGCAGCCGTGCGAATCTCCCCCTCCCCCAGCGAGGTCACACACTGAGCCACTTCCTCCCATGCCCGCCTCTTCAGTTCATTGATTGCTGTATTCTGTTCAAATGAGCAGATTAAAGGAAAATGTAAGTTTCTGTTATATACAATATAGAATAAATGTCAGTATTGTCTTGCAGTATTATCTTAGACATCTTTGGTCATAGTGGAGAGTTTAAATCTGACTGATTACTTTCAAAGCCAGGTATCCTCTTTACAGATAACGACTCTTAAGGGGAGTGCTTCTAAATTCAGCTTGTTACCTTTATAAAGACATTTTTTAAAACATCATCATTTGATGTTTTTAATCTTTTGTAACCCGTTTTACGACAACCTTAATTATAAGTCATTGTGTTAAAAATTACATTTATTGAATTTTGTGCTTATTAAGACTTAAATATTTTTACTTTTTTCAAATGTATTTTTCTGATTTTTGTTGTTGTTGTTATTTTGTGTCTTGCAGTTGCAATCCATGCGCTGAAACTGTGAAGTGATCATTTTTCTGCAGAAAACAAAACAGAAAATTGGAGATCAAATATTTTTCCTTGCACTGCAAAAAAAGACCCCCTAGAAATAAGTCAAAAATTCTTAAAATTGAAAAAACCCTTATTTAAATACATAAATAATCTGCCAATGTGGGTAGGAAAAATGATGGTCTTACCAAGAATTATTATTTTAAGAAATAAAATATAGTCAATAAGACATGTTTTCTTTAACTAAGGTTATTTTTCTATTGAAAATTTTATTTGATGAGATAATTTTTATCACACGACAGAAAATACGAAATTTTTTTGAAACAAGGTTCTTTTTACTTTCATAATAAATAATTTTAGCAGTGTGGTAGTTTAAAAATCTATAAACAATAAAAAAAGTAAATTATATTGTCCGACGAACTGTCCATTATCAGAAATTAACAAATGGTAGAGAAGCCGGACGCGATTGCTTTTGTGATGTAATCTCAGATATTGCTAAACCAATTCTTAAAAGTATTGAACAAACTCCAGAGGGGTTTTATGTAAAATTGTAAAAGACCAATGAAATTGATTGTGGTTTATGTGGACTACTAATATGTATAATGTCTTTTATATATAATGTCTTTTATCATCTGTTATACCAGTGCTTCTAAATTATATTTTGCAAGGCCCCCCTAGGAAAAAGAAACTGTTTTGCGCCCCCCCCTAACAGTGGTGGGATATTATAAGTTCACTTCCACCCACTGCTTTTCAAGCAACTAATACATATTTTGACAAACTTTACATTCAATGGATTCAGTGTGTCATGCATTGTGTGTGTAAGTACAAATATGTCTATTTGTGATCAAGAGTAATTGCATCATTTACATTATGTATGCATGTGAATATGTATCTTCTTCTACTTAATACTTTTTACTTTTCCAATCAGGTGTATACACAAAAATAGGTTGAACATGTGTAAAAGCCCAAATAAAAGATAGAAGACTTGCACCTGCTGTCTGGAGAACAGCACCTCTCTCCTCTTGTGGATCTCACTGATCAGAGTCTGTGTTTCCCGAACGCTGTAGTTGCTCTTCCTTTTCCTCTTCAAATGCTTAACCTGCAGGAAATCCAGTTTGGCAGCAGGGAAGGAATTAAACTGATGCAAGGAAAGGTATGGAATTGTAGAATGAGAAACACATTTGGAAGAGAAATGAAGGTGCTGAATAAGGAGATGAACAGATCACAGAATAAAATATAAGGAGGGCTAAGTCCTCAAAGGTGCAGAGGCATGGCTGTTTGCCAAACAGTACCGGCATGTTCCCATCCACAAAGGACTTGGGTAGTCAGTGGGAAGTTCTTGGCTTCCCCGTGGAAAGATCCCAGCTGTTACAGGAAAAGCAGCTTCTACTGAACATAAACGTGTTGAGAGCAGAGATCCCAGCAGGTAGGCTGGAGGAGAGCAGCATCTGAGACTTTCTTTGCTCTCAGTTCGTGTGAATAGTTCACACGAACTTTAGATCCGATGCATTTATTGTTTCAAGGTAGTTTCCATAAGAAAGCTCACAGGATGCTCAATCCTTTATTTCATAAAACTGGAAGCAGCCAGGTGAGCGAGTACAGCCGGCTGGGAGAATACAGTCATCCTCCTGAAACATACACAAACAGTTTAGTAGCACTAAGTGTGATAACATTTTAATAAACGATAGTTTTTAGTAAAAACTACATAAACATTAATTCCAGCTCGACAGGACTACTAATAAAACAGAACAAATATTCTTATTTTGTCCAACAACCGTTTTGGTCTGTAAGGACCATTTTGTATTTGCAATTCTTCTTTTTTGCTGCACATTTGAGCAAAAATGTCACCCTTGCCACATTGTACAAAACTCATCAAAATTTGCACACATTAACTTTTAACATGGTGAACAACCCTTTCCCAAAAAAAAAAAAATGGCCAGAAATCTCTTATGCTATGGTACTGAAAAAGATTGTTCAAAATCTACTAAAAATAATAATAATAAAAAACACGTGAATTGGGGATATCCAAAGGAAGTTTGAAATTATTATAGGATGGCAACCATTTTTTTCTATTTAAATATAAATTAGACGGATGGTCACTTTTGGTATTGCAAAACATTCTTTTGTAAACAAACATTATTTAAAACTATGTGTATTATTCTGAAAACAAGAAGGTTGTTCATAACTATTAAGAAAAATAGAAGTAACCACAAGTAAAATACACTGTATTGGCTTAATTTTGGTTGTAATAATAAAAAGAATCATCTTTGGGCTTTGGGGCTATATAAAACAATTACAAATGGTACAGAACATTTTTGCATGCAAAGTAATGTTGGCAAAAACGTTTTTGTGGAAAGCAGGCAACACGTTTGCATGTTATTGTTACGGTTGTTTGCAGGTTACATAGATTTTTAGAGGAAACAACGTTTTATTCGAATATTCTGTTGCTTTTAAAATTCTGTAAGAGCATCGTACAAATAAATGATCACATCTAACAGTCGAATGCTGTATTGGTCTTGCATGCATTTCCTGCAGCGTTTTTAATGCAACATCCAGTGAAAAGCACTCACCTCTCGCACAAATGGACCGCATTCACAACATCGTTGCAATACAATTTCTATGCTGCTTTCAAGATCCGTCGGACTTTGTTGACAGTGCGTTACCATTGGTGAAATTGAGATTTATACCTGGAGTAGATATGGTTTATTAATTGAAAAGTATAGCTTACTTTGGTCATTTTACTTAATAAAACGTTTGTCATTTATTTTCTTTAAATGATTCGGTTCCGTATGTGTACACAAATATTGCCATATTCTAGAGAAATATAGAGTTGATAATCAGCACTAATACCGTACTGCATCTTTCTTAACCTTATTTAGTTTTATAGGACTGCTTTTGGTCTGAATTCTAGCAATGATGTCAGGCTTAAATGAAGAAATCTGTGCGATTGATAGTCAAATGTTCTCGTTTACAACATTTTTGTTTAAAAGTGAAGGCATCGTCAATGCCGCACAGTTTCAGCTGCTTCTATTGGTCAGTACTCTACCGCGCCCACGTGACGACATTACGGCAAGCGGGCGCTTCCGGTTCGGTGAACCCAAATAGTCAACAAAATAGGACCAGGTGCAAGAGCATGCGCCGTTACATTTCTTCACATTAAAACTGCGGCTGTGAAGATGTTAGCTCTGAAGTTTGTTCAGGCGGTGTAGCTAACTACTAGCTAGTTAGTTAGTTGCTATTCATGTACAGTTGAATGGTAGAAGCTCGAGCGCAGCTGGGAGTAACCCATGTGACGGAGGGGAGAGATGGGCTCCGTCCGCTGGGCTTTCCGCTGCAGGTCCTGGTCACCGAGCAGGACTGAGTGGCTGTTTGCCGCTCGCTGCGTTCAGCCGGAGGAGAAAGACCGGATCGGACAGTTCGTCTACACCAAGGATGCCAAATCTGCGATGGTGAGTTTGTTTTGGAGCCCCTGCTGCAGAACTTCCTCAAAGTAACAGAAGTCAACACCGCGTCTGCACCTGTCAACCTCCACAGGTGGGCCGCCTTTTGCTCCGGAGGTTCGTGTGTGAGAGGATGGGGATCCCTTGGACAGAGATCCGGCTGGAGCGATCTCCCCGGGGGAAACCGTACCTGGCTAACCCGCTGAAGGTGAACTCTCGCGAGGTTTCCTTTTTCCAGGAGGAAGCTGAAGTGGAAACAGAAAGTTTGACAGTTTGAAATAGAAAAAAACAACTGGAGGCTTCGCATGGTCCAATAACACAAAGAAAACAACATTAAAAACCTTTCAAAGAGCTCAAATATTTTATCCATGACCAGATTAGGCTTGAATACTTAATCATTATTTAAATACAATTCAAGATTCTTATTAACAGAGGAAGGAATAAAGAATGTTTATTAGAGTCCATATGGCCCAGAGTAGGTAGCTGCTGGTAGTGTGTGATCTGATTGACCTGTAGTGGCGTCCTGAGGGCAGCAAGTCAGTTGGGTGATGGCGGGGTGGGTGGGGTCTCAGAGAATCACTGCAGTTCATTTTTTGGCAGCATAGTTTTACGCTGGTCTCGAGGGTGAAGCCAATGATCTTCCTTTTTGTCACTGTGGAGGCTGGGTACCAGACACAGTGCAGATTAGGATGCAGCTTCTGGTCCAGGCCACACTTCCACAGGATGTGGAGGAGGTGCAGCTGCTGCAGGTCCTTCTTTACCATGGCCTTGGTGTTAGCAGATCAGGACAAGTCAGCAGTAACCTAATGGAGGGAGCATAGTCCACATGCTCTTCATTGATTTGAAGAGGGGCGCATGTCTTCTTAAGTTCACATTACCGGTAGTTATTTTGTCTTTTGGACATTTAGAGCTGTCTCTGTTCCCCAGGTGACTCAGCACAACTGGAGATGTATAACAACAATAGTAATGATATTAAACACTTAGCAGGCTGCAGGAAGTAGATCAGACTAAATACATGATTTCTTTGTCCTGCAGTGTAGGTGTGTGTCTGTGATTTCTCCAGACTTTATCTGAATTTTCTCCTAAACAGACCTTTGCTCTCTTCAAATGTTCACGTTTCTGCTTTTTTTATTAGTGCCGAAAATGTCTATGAAGGCAGGGAATATTGCAAAAGGTTGCACATTTTATTTTAAATGTAATTGTTTGTTTTAGCAAAAAAAAGAAAAGAAAAAGAAATTCCAGAATGTAATTGGATATGGAAATTTTTTTATGCATATCCGGAAAGTAACATTGTGGATTCGATCAAATAATTCACGCGTGACATGAAGAAGACGTTGTCGTCATCCATTTAGTTAATGACAGAAAAATCCACAACATTCACAATACAGAAATAACAAAGGAGAAAAGCAAAATTAAGAAAAAAACTGAATTGAAGGAAATGTTGTTTTTATTTTGTTTTGTAGACAATTACAATGGGAATAAAGTTATGATTTGCATCATTTGATTATAACTAAATATTTTGTTTTCTTTGCCGATTTCACATTATTTGTAGTGTTAATTTTTCGTCTCTGATATGTTTGTCTCCAGGTTGAATAATTTTTTGAATGTTATCTAAATTCTGATTCTAGATCAGTCCACATTTTGATCGGTCCTGGAGTTTTAACATCTCTCATCAAGGGGACTACGTGGTGCTCGCCGCAGACCGGGGCGTCCAAGTCGGAGTGGATCTGATGAAGACTTCAATGCCAGGTGAAGGAGGGTGGGATTTATTTTAGCGCTTAAATGTGATTCTTCTAAATCCTCTTTTTTTATTATCGTTTTATCCTTTATATTATCTTGATGCTGAAATTCTAATCTGGGTTCAGCCCAGGGATCTGCAGCTCTTTTATTTTTGAACAAGTTCAAGGAGTTTACATTCATTTTATGGTTCAAAAAATACAGTTAGGGTCTGAATTAACTTTGATTGGCTGAAATACACCACAAACAGTAAAATAAACGGCTTTTTTAATTTGATTTTTTTTTTTTAAATCACAGCTGGCATTGCTCTACCTACTACAGCATTTGCTGCCTTGAGATTATCCTTTGACACAAGTTGTCTTTTATTTTGAAAGGAACCTCTGAATAAATAGTTCTAAATTATCTCTTATTTTGAAGAAAGACTTTTTTTGTTTATAATCTTATGCCAAAAACACAAGTTCATTTATAGTTATAATAGTAATGATGGCATTAATACAAACCAGTGTCCTGTTTTTCTAAAAGGTGAAGTCAGACTTTGTGGCATCTGCTGGGTTAATGTCAGTGAGAAATTAACTCAGTATCTTTTATCTTATCTTATCTTTTAGGTGTTGAAGGTTTAAACACCTAATAAATAAACTCAAGGTGGCGTCATTCCCCAAACCCTCCACAAGAAGGCAGTATAACCCCATTAATATGTTGAAAAGTCTTGAACAGCCCTGTGTGTTTGTTTGTGTTACAATATTAAAAGGTGCTCGCTCTTATTCTGAAACATCATTTTCTTTTCTCACACTCCGACTCTTCTGCCCTCTCCACCTCTCCATCTCCTTTTCTGCTGCCTCCTACCTTTTCCAGGTAGCAGCTCCGTGCCGGAGTTTTTCCGCATCATGACTCGTCAGTTTACAGCGCACGAGTGGAGCATCATCCAATCAGCCGGCTCGGAGCGAGAGCAGCTCGCCACCTTCTACCGCCACTGGGTAACCATGGCGTCCACGCCGGCCTGTCATCACTTTAGATTGTCGGATAGTGTTTTGTGTGCGCCTGCAGGAGAGAAAAGGAGGACATTCGCAGGAATAAATGAAAGACACACAAAAACATCAAATTAATCTTTATTTATATAGCACTTTTACACTTGTGCAGATAAACTCCTTTCAAGTTACATTTCTTCTTCATATTTTTCCCCACATTCTTCCTCAGTTTGGACAGTTCACTTTGTTTGGTCCCTTCTTGCAGACATGCACACGTGCACACACACACACATCAAGCTGTTGCTTTGGTTGAGCCAAAGCAACAGCAGATCTAAGTAAAGATGTTTCAAAATTGAGAGGGTGGCACGGCGACGTCAAGCTCTGATATCACCACCACACTGTAGACTAATGGCAGAGCTCAGCGGTTGCCATAGAGATTAGCCCTGTAATAGTGTTATTGTGGCTTATTGGCTGTCAAGCAACACCGGTTTTGGCAGGACACACACACATACACACAAATTCCCTCTTTTGTACAAACAGGGTTTACCATGTGTGCATGGATTTCCATCTTCTGTGGTCAAAAATAAGATCCTGAAAAATGAAAAATTCACTTTGTTTTTCTCTTCTTGTCTTTGATCGTTTTGGATCTCCCACCTTCACACCCAGACGCTGAAAGAGAGCTTCATCAAGGCCATTGGCACCGGTCTGGGCTTCAACCTACAGAGGGTGGAGTTCCACCTGTCACCTGAGCCGCTAAAGCCGGGTTCAGTGCTCCGCCAGACCAAGATGCTCCTTGACGAGGAGCATGAGGAGGCCTGGATTTTTGAAGTGAGTGTTGTTTAGAGCAGATGAAGAATTGAACCAGAGTTGCAACAAAACCTAAGAGCTCAGATGGTTTAAAAGCAGCTCTGCTTCTCCTAAATTTCTCTAAAAACGTGAAAATGTGTCAGACATGAAGTGCAGCACGAGGCTTCCCATTACCCCAGCATTCCCAAAACGGCAAGTAGCGGTCTGATCAGACGCATGATTGTGGAGAAACAGATGGATCTGTTCCAGCTGGATCCCATCATCCTTTTCAACAGGGAACGCTCAAGTCACCACTGACTGCCATCAGTCACTCCTTTTTTACATTTCATGTTTTTCTTTAACGATCTTATGTTGATGGCAAATAAACTATTATGTTTGTTTTTTTAAGTCAACTAAGAATTTTTATTACTCTTGTCTGTATTTCCTTAAAAAAAAACATAAATTAAAATGTATTTTAAAAAATTACCCTTATGAAGCAAACTGCTGAAAGACATTTAAACGTGGTACAATGGGCGATGAATCACTTGTAGAGAAAGAAACGGCAGAGTCCGACCGTTTGCTACATTTTCTTTGTACTTAAATGAGATTTTAAGTGCCTTAAAATGGTTACATTTGTCTTCTGTAACTCTGGACACCCATACTTTCATCCCGCAAGCAATTTGAATGGGGTTATATTAGTGTTGATATATGTGGGATTTGACAGGAGAGCATGCTGGATGCTGACCATCACGTTGCCGTAGCGATGGGCCTGACGGATGAAGCCCGCTCCGCAGTAAGTGTTCAACATCTGTGCTTATGTTAGTGGATGGACAAGAGTGTTTATGATTAGAGAGCAGGAATTTCCTGCATTCGACCGCTTGCCTTCAGGTTTTTCCGAAATATTTTCAAAACTTTCCATCTATGGTTGGCGTTTTCTCTTCCAGAGGCTTGCTCCTCCTCCCAGCCCATTCACACTGCTGTCGTTCAGTGAACTCATCGCCTCTGCCTCGCCGCTGACAGAAGAAGATCCTGCCTACTGGGAGAGCTTTAGGATGAAGGTTGAGGCTCCGCAGAGATGCAGAGAGGCTCAGGCATCTGCATAACCGCCTGTCTCCGGCTGACAGCGCCTGCCATACACAGATGTACACACATGCACAAATGGTGTCGTGTGGAAAAAAGCAAACTTTGCCATTTCTAAAGTTGAAGTAACAACAGACTTTAAAATGAAATGATGGCAATGTCAGGTGATGTATTTAACAGACTAATGAAAAAGAACAGGTGGAACAATTAAGGACGCCATCAGTGAGTCCTGTAACTATATTCTAATAAAAAACAATAAAAAGCTGAAGTTTTGTCTGTTTTCTTTTAATCTATGATTCAATCTTTCACATTTATACGGAACTAAACATTTATAGGAAAAATTCAAATTCGAGGTCATTGTTTTCAGGCTTTTTAGCATCTCCTTCCTTCTTTTCCTCGTTCGTGATGTTCATCTGGCAGAGATTTTTCAGGCTTGAAGATGTCTCTGCGGCCGCGGGGAATCGTTTCGGGCCAACAAGCATTCAGGTGTCAGGTGCGCTGACGGCTTCCAATTGAAAAGAACTTTTCTTTATTTTTCAGCTTCCTTCTGCAGAGATACCCATTTCCTTTTTGGTTGGTCTGACCGTTTTACTTTAACATTCAAGCAGACTTCCAGAGATTTTAGGAAAATAGACTGTAATGCCCACAAAAGTCCAATGAGTTCGATCCCAGCACATGAAAAGCAAATGGAGGATAGAAACATTTTCAAAATGACTGTTTTCTGTTAACCCTTGTGCCATCCTATGACCCCACCCTTACTTTGACGTGTTCTCCCTACCATGACAAAGGTGGAACGATTTCATGTGATCCATGGACACCAGTGAAGATCACAAATCATTGAAGTTTCTTCGCACTTTCTAGTGGGTCTAGATGACCCAACTCCCAATGTTAAAGTGCCTAGGATAGCACAAGGGTTACAAGAGTCGTTGGTTCACCCATCTTCTGAATCTGCTGTATCCCTTTTGTAGTCTTGGGGTTGCTGGAGCTTTTCCTATACTGTTGGGAAAGGGTGGGGTACACCCTGATCAGGTCAGTGCACTCACACGCCAAAGGACAGTTTAGTTACCTAGTAACCTGTGCAGCATGTGAGGAAAACCTGCATGAATGAGGAGAACATGTAACCTAGGCAGGATTTGAACAAGGGGCCTTCCCACTGTGAGGTGAGAGCGCAATCCACTACATCACCATCTTTACTCCCATCTAGCCAGCAGCAGTAATTGTGCATCCATTCCAGTCATTTGTTGTAAACTCATTCCTCATTGTTCTCGCTTGCGTTTCTTTATTTTCCCTGGTATTCTAAATGTCATTTGTGTGTTCCAGACCTGCTTCACACAAACATGGAAGGACTCGTCTTTTTATTGTTGTTGAAGATCCCTTTTGTTGTCCAGTCCAATTACAAGAATAAAATGCAAAAAAACAAATGTATTTTTTACCCTAATGAAAGACACCGGCTGATTCCTCCTTCCCCACAGCTGTGATAAAAGTCTCATAATCAGACTATGCTCAGGTTCAATTCTAACATGTGATGCTTCCAGGTTGGCTTCAAACTTGGAACAGAATTTGGGGCTTCAGACATTTACCCGAGTCATGGAAGCAAGGAAAAGCTCTGCACCTGTTTTCAGATGCAGATTGGGGGTTTGGATCCTGTTCCTATAAACACAAAATGCAGAATTCAGTTTTCATTCTGTAACTAAGACCATCTTACAACAACTTAAAAGAATGTACTTTCTGTAAAATAGCGTGAGAGGATCGGACACGTCTTTGTTTTGACTTCATGGCCTGAAGTTTTTTTTCCACTTGTTTCTACTTGACAGAAAGGCAGCTTTTTTGTGTATTCTTAGTTAAGATGTCAGACAAATAATGATGCAATGGTTAAATAAATTAAAGCCGCAGAGCCTGAGAAGATCCCAGCAGCTGAGTCCAGCTGGAGATCTGTTTTCTGCAGCTTCTTCAGTCGTAGATTTCCGTCCTGCTTCCTCTGTAGCCACAAAGGAGCGGAGAAAAGGCAGCAGGTCAGACTGGAGTCACACAGGCTTTCCTTGTAGAAAAGCCGTTTTTAGTGGTCTCTGGTTTTCTGCCACAGAACCCACAAAAAGAAATTTTCTCTTCTGTACTAAATATAAGCCAAACTCTAAAATGGTGTAGCATCTGACTGAGAAAAACGCTTGAGGTGAAAAATAAGATTACAGATGAATGACACCGTCTTTCTCAAGAGATTTTTCCTGTTGCTTTTTTAACAACAGGTGTATCAACCAAAAACTGTTTCCTTAGTTATTTTGACTATTATATATTTATTTGTTACGGAGCGATTAACAGCACCCAAAAAAAAAATAAAGAAATTTATAAAAGAACTAGACAATTTAAAATTAAACAACCAATAACAATTGACTAAACTAAAAAAAAAAAAAATAGAGTAAAATCTAAACAGTGACCAAATTTCACCTTGTGAATTCTTCACAGTTAATTTTTTGGTAAAAATGAATTTATTTCTCGAATTTATTGGTTTAACCCTTGTGCTATCCTAGATGACCCCACCCTTACATTGACGTGTTCTCCCTACCATGACAAAAGTGGATAAAGGTGGAAAGATTTCATGTGATCCATGGACACCAGTGAAGATCACAAATCATTGAAGAAAAAAGGGTCAACGCACTGTCTAGTGGGTCTAGATGACCCAACTCCCAATGTTAAAGTGCCTAGGATAGCACAAGGGTTAACAACTAAATTTCTTTCAGTAAAATACATGGATGTTTGCCATTATTTGCAACAGGATTATGTAAAAAACATTAGCATTATTTCAAAAATATGTTTTGATAATTTAATTATATCAAAAATGTAAATTTCCCGTAGAAGCTACATGAAAACACACACAGAAATAACTACAATTATGCCTTAAAAATGTATAATATTTTCAATGCTATTTTAATTTTGATTTTCACAACAGAAACTATGTGTAACTTGTACATGCTATACAGAACACAAACAAATATCTAAATAAATAAGAAAAATCCAAAGTGGCAAACATGTGGGGCACTTGCACAAGTTTAGTAAGGAGCCGGTACTTACGAACAATTAAAATGTGCCGTAAAGGGCATCGTACTACAGCATCACCTGCATGCCATAAGTACTTGTAACTTTCATTATCCTTACAAATACTTCACAACACACTTATCGCATGTAAGGCAATGGTTTGTTCCATTTTAATGACATCCGTAAGGTGGCCATACGAGTAGGCCACACTTGCACACTCCCTATGTGCTGCTCCTCACCACATGTAACGAAGGCGAAACCAACTGACATGAACAATCAATTCATTTTCCTAATTTGATTTGTACTGTTACTATTTTGTATTACCTGTATATATTAGTATTTTTCTGGGTAACTGTTTAAGGCATCTGTGAAAACTTTGAGTAAGTCACTATCATTAGGAGGAAGACTCTGTTTAACTTTGTAAAAATGAAGATTTCCAATAAGGATGTAACAATTCTTTAAAACCGAACCGTATGTTTCACTTTAAACTGAACCGCGGGGAAAGTAAAAAACTGTTGTTGTTTTTATTTTGTAGAAATGTTCACCAACTTTGGCCTTAACCAAAGGCAGTTCTCTCTGCAAATGAAACATGTCCTGGTCTTCAAAAACATCACATTTACTGAGTTTAACTTTTATTGTTTCCTTTCTGCTAACAAAATACAGTAAAAATGACAACATGGCATCCAAAAAACATGAATCTATTAAAAGGTTGTTTTCAGCCTTGGCTCTAACAGCAAAGGCCAAATGCAACCTCACATATTTGCCGTTTGTCCTCACCAGAGAATTGGACCAGTACTGAATTATGGATGCATATTTGCAGAGCGAAGTGCTAGTTTGATGAATTCAGCTGCTTGGGGTAGGTAAAGAGAATGCTGACTTTGAATTGATTGATTTGAATTTTGATTTACTGTGTTTCTATCTGAATAGCATGACTTTACTGCATGGTGTACCCATGTTCTGTCACCAGCCCTGCTTTCAAAAGGTTGTTTAAAACATAATTACGTTATTCTTGTGCTATTTTTAAGTATCCCACCTAAGAGGAAACAAGGCGAAACTCAAAAACCTTTCAAAAATGCAGAAAATCTGTCTCCTATTTTCTTTTCTCTTGTTCTGGAGCTAAACCAGGAACTGTTTGTTCAATCTAAGTGTTTTTAATTGGTGTGCTTCCAACCTTGTGAGTGCTTGTGTGTCCTTTTGTAGAGGCAGATGCTTTGTGTAGCTGAGATTAGGAAGTCACGCTGCATTTGACACAATTAATCAAATCCTGCATTCCTGCGTACACACTGTACACTGCCACAACAAACACACAAAGAGCATGCAGATTGGTAAAACCTACACAACCCAATCAGGAACATTAGGAAATGTTTACACTTGTTGGCTTGTTCTGATTGCAGAGTCATCCAACGTGACTGTCTGTTGTACGCCTGAGTAATTAGGTCTGTGCTCGCAGTTGGAACAGCAACTTTACTGAGAAACAAAGCAGACTCTCCTGTGTCTGAAATAAGAAAACACCAGTATGATGAAAGCAGGAAACTTCTGCATGTCTGAGTTATCGAGCAAAAGACTTAAAACAGGGTGAATTTAGAATAGAAAGCACCTTTCCACCATCTTTAAAGTCCTTCTCCAATCAGCTTTTGATTTATTTTTTAAGCGCTCCCAGTGGCCTTGTAATGATGATTATGCTAATTTAAGCAAAAAAAAAAAAAAAACCTGTGTGTGTTTTTTAGGACAGTTTCTGTAGAGCAGCAGGAGATCATTAAAAATTCACCTCTGAGGTGTGGGCAGGACTGTCATTAGAGTGCAACCCCGCCCCCTTCCCTGTTGCTGAGAGCTCTCTGATAACACCCTTTTCCACTAGTTTACAGCCTCTCATACCCCCAACCTAACATTAGCAGTGCAACAAAACTGGCGAGTAATATTGAAGCTATCCAGAAATACAGTTTGAGCTAGATGACATTGAAAACAAAGACATACATGAATCCTGTTGTCTACAAGTGGATGCATCCTAATGGAGCAGAGCAGGGAGCTTGTGGCCCGCCTAGTGTATTTTCTACGTCACAAATACGATCTTTGTCAAACACTGTTTGTTCATCTGCTCCTAATTCTCAAGGATTTGAATAAAGAAATACTCAGAAATGCAATTTTAAGCTTAATTTCTATTTATGTGTCCTCCATCATGAGAAAAATGCCACAAAAGCATGTTAAAAAACCAAAAACACCATTTTCAGTTGAGTGGGTCTTTGGGAATAAAATGGCTTTTTATATCACAGACACACATTCGCAAGCGCATGGATGTGTCTGCCACGGATTCACAGATCAAAATAGTTTGGAAAGTGGAAACAAAGAGTCAAGACAAAAACATTTAGCTGGAAGAACATCCATCTATCAATTTTCAGAACCCGCTGAATCCCTTTTGGGATGATGGGGTCACTGGAGCCAATCCAGCTACTGTTGGGTGAGGGCTGGTCTCACCCTGAACAGGTTGCCAGTCTGTTGCAGGTCCACACTCAGCTACAGCGGCAATCCATGAGTCACCAATAAACCTAGTAAGCATGTGTTTGGACAGTGGGAGGAAACGAAGGCATTGAGAAAACCCCCACCTGCACAGGGAGAACATGCAAACTCCACAAAGAAAGGTCCCAGCCAGAATTCGAACCCGGGCCTTCTTACTGTGAGGCGTGAGCACTAACCACTGCAACAAAATCCCTGAAAGAACATCTGGCAACTAATTGAGTGACGTATTTATTCTGTAACATGATTATGATCTCTGAAAAGGAGATGGTCAGAGGGACTCCAATAAATAAAGTAGTACATTAAAAAAGATTGTTGCAACTAGATATAAAGAACACAGTGTGTTTTGAGGCTTTTCTCACCAATAGAGCAGAGTATTATCAAAAGATGCGGAGAATCTGAAGAAATCTCTGTGCAAAGGGGACAAGGCTGAACCCTATCAGATGTCAATGCACTAATCACAAGTATGACATTTGTATTTCCAGAAACTCCTGTCAGTATACAACACATCAGCATCTGCTAACAGCACCTAAAGTTCTGTTCACAAGAAGAAATGTGGCTCCTTTGTGGTCCCTGTGGGCCAAGACTCAGAGGAAATGGACTATGTCAAAGAGTCTAGATGTGACTTTCTGGTTGATAATCATGAACAACTCCAGGATGAAGAGGAAGGAGACTTTTCAGTGAGTTACCAGCATTCAGTTGAAAAGCCAGCATCTCTAGAGAGGTGCGTACATTTGGAGCAGCTTGCATGTTTAGGAAGAAACTATGAATGCTGAATCTTTCAGGGAGGCCTTTCAGAACTGCTGATTGTAGCAGTTAAAGATCCTTCATTTGAAAAGAACATTTGGTGCATCAATAAACAGAAAAGAGCTCCTAAAACTGTTTAGCTGGAAGCACCAGACACTAAATGGCACCAAATTCCGGCACCACAATTTTAGAGATTGCTTCCTGTGATTTGAAAGTCTATAACATTTTAATCAAAGTTTTAAATTATGTGCATTGTAAAAATACCAGATAAACAGTTTTTTGAGTCTTTATTACTCCTGAAAGCAGGACTTGCCCACATTCTTGCTCATAAAGGGCCTCAAACTAAGAAAAGTGCCCCCATAATCCTTAATGTTGGTGCTTCATTCAGTGAAAACCATCGGTGTTGAGGAGTGTGCGAACCATTTTAGGATTACTGCTCCAACAGCATGTGGATACAGCATTTCCTCCTCACGCGTGCAGACTCAGAAACTTGCAAACACTATCCAACTCAAAAACAGCCAGTCTCTGTTCTGTGTTCTCTAAATAACTATAGGGCACTTACAGTGCATCCAGCCAGCTGTGTTAATGCTTACCTGTGTATGTGTTTGTGCACATGGATTTCCAACCATTTGCACAAATGTGATGCCCCAAGAAGAATTGCTGCGTCAGTCAGGAGGGGTTGACATCATATAAAAAAACCACAGGAGGGAAAAGAAATTATTCATAATAAATATGTCATTCTGTGATGCTGCATTTATTCCATTAGAGGCTCTGATAAAGTTGCTTCCAAGTAAATATTTAAAGAAATGTTCAAAACTAAACATGCAAATGTGCCTATACGGGGGGAAAAGATAAAATCACTATCATTAACCTTAGTCCAAACTGCAGAAATGGGTGTAAACAGGCTGTCTGTGGGTGAAAAATGGGCAAACCTGTATGGAGCACACAGGTGGCCCACATGAAATATTAAGGTCATAGACCGCTCAGTTAGCCCATAGACAGAAAATGTTCATGCACATTTTTTCCAATCATGCTGTAAGGGACAGGTCGCCATGAACATTTACACAACACGTAAGGGTAAAGTAGGTGGGATGCAAACATTCCATCTGAAATTTTCATTTTTTTAATCCTCTCTAAATTCTGTGGGCTCTGCAAGAAGCCTGTTAGTGCTGTTAGTACATGTGGCTACAGCTCTAAATGAAGTTCTAACATGAAGCAGTTTTATTGCATGAGTACATGTTTACTTACTCTCACACTGGTGGGTGAAATGATTTGGAAGAAATGACAAATGAACTTAAACTGATTCAAAAATGAAGAGAAAAAAAGACAAAAGTGAAAATCTGGATGGAAAAGAACAACAAGTTCACCCCCTCCCTGGAGCTGTTGCCAATACAAGCTCCAATCATTGGGTGATTGATAGCTGGGCTATGGAAAGAGTCATTAACACACCAACACAGACACGTGAAACCAATAAACTAATCAGTGGCTACGCTCCAGGGTCGGCCTGTGACTCTGCAAATCTATTCACCTTTAGGCTCATGTCACAGATGACATGTTGGGTTTGGACCTCTACACACACTTAACCTTCACTATATACACACTTCACCAAAAAAACACACATTAAGATTACTGTACAGATGTTAGAAACCTTTGCGATTAAAACCAAAAAGACTGGAAAAAGGGATCCTCGTAATTGAACCCTCCCTTTTTTCTGTGTTTCTTCAGCTTCACACATAATTGATGGAGTATCATAATGTGGGTCTGTGACATGGGTCTGTGTCTGCTGCTGGACTGGGAATGAGCTGAAGGCAGCTGAAAAAAGCGGCTGGTTTCTGCTGTCAAGCTGCTGAGTGAGGCGCAATCAGCGCTTCAGGACGTTTGATTTGATTGTAGAGGTCATGCACCAGCGGAGGCCGCTTATTTACCTCCACTGGTACGCCTCAGACAATGATCGCTGATCTTTGATTGGTGGCGCTCATATCAATTAGCAGTTTTTAGCATGACTGTGGCGTTCGGAGGCTGGTGTCTTCATTGCTGATTGATTCACACACACAGAAGCAGAAGGTTCAAATTCCTAAAATCCTTTGAAGATTTCTAAGTGTGCAGAGTCTGAATGCAGCCGACCGTCAGCTGAACATATTTGTTTCCACACGTGCGCTCAAAGCACAACAGCTCACTGACATGCAGCCCCACAAAAAAAGCTCCTGCACACACAAACACACCAACCTTTTCCATGTGTGCATGCTCCAGTGTGAGCTGGTGTGATGTGTCATGCCCTTTCTTTCCTACCCTGGGGTCAGGTTTATTTTTGGGGGGAGCCATGACAGTTTGCTCCCACAGCACACTTGTACTGTCAAAACAAATCACTCTGTGTGTGTGTTTGTACCCATAAACAACAACGTTTAGAACAAAGATTGGTCCGCTTGCTATTTTTTTTTTAATATATATTTCTTACCCATTTTTTATCTCGGTTCTGCCCTTTTCTGGACTGAGAGTTATCCTCCATTTTGGGGCCCCAAGTTCTACAATCACCACTGTCAGCTTATTCTTTCAACTGAACTTTAACGGAGATCTTCACATCTCCTTTTGAAAGTTCAGGTCACATTTGGCAAAGGTCAAACAACCACAAGTTCACTGCTCATTTACTGCCACAAATGTAACACAACAGGACGAAGATTTTAGTTTTTCAAATGTGATACAGTATGTTTTTTACAGTTAACATAAAATGAAAGATTTAAAAGGTACATAGCTTTAAAGACCCACTCTGATGAAAATGGTGTTTTCAACATTGTGGCATTTTTCTGATGATGGAAGACATTTTAAAGAACATTGAGATTAAAATAGCATTTTTGAGTATTTCTTTATTCAAATTGTTGAGAATCAGGAAAAGATGTAAAAATGCAGTTTGAAAAAGTTCGTATTTGGGGGCGTAGATGAAACGCTGAACAGGCCACAAGCTCCCTGCTGTGCTTCATTCTGATGCATCCACTTGTAGATGACTAGATCCATGTACGTCTTAGCCAATATTGATTGCCTCTTTTGTTGCACTGGTTCTCTTAGGTTAATAGTGTGAGGGGCTGTAAACTAGCGGGAGAGCACGCAAACAGTTTAGTAAGGTGGAGGCAAGGTTGCTTCGCACCAACAGTCAACTCAGAGGCAGATTTCTTTGGAACTACTGCCGCTCTGCAGAAACTATGTCCTAGAAAATGAGACAGGTTTTATGATTTTGGCTAAAAACAGCATAATTTTAATCAAAAGACCACTGGGAACACTTTGAAAATCAATCCAAACATGATCAAAGTGGGACTTTTGTTCCGTAGTTGTGAGACTTGAGTATATTCAAGTCCAGGTCTACATCTGTGTGTAGCTATCCATCAGGTCCAAAAGCTGTACATGGTTTGCTTCTGGGTTGTTGCTAGAAATTCATTACAACACATCATGATCATGTTCACACCACTGCAGTAAAGTTGATTTTTTTTCATGCTTCAGCTATAGTGAGGATATGAACCAAGGGGGAGTGGCTAGAAGGAGTACCTTGCTCTTAAAGTGGCAGAGACACAAAGTGCCTAGGGTGAGATGAACCAGTCTGTTTCTCAAAGCAATGTTCAAAGTTTTTGAAGGACCTTTAGGTTTTTTTTGTGTCATATTCCCTCTTATCCACGCTTTATTTTTTGTACCCCCTAACAACTTTATTGACAGAAGAGTCAACATACTTTTTTTTTGGACTTTTAAACAGAACCTCACGAAACAGTTACACAGTAAGAATTTGTGTATCTTCGATTTGCTGACAATGAGATGATCAAACCCACCAATGGGCTCAGACAAGAACTAAAACATTCTTTGGACAGAGTTTTCAGACAGGTTTCAGGTTCTTTGTGTATGGAGTTAGAGTGTAGTATTATTAAAAAATAGATTTGTAAGATGAAAAAAAGCTGGAATGGAGCATTGTCACAAAAAATGTAAAGATGAAGAAACAGAGCAAGTAGAAAAAAAATCAAAAATGCCCTAGACTACTTTCACTGACATGCAAAGGGTTTAAAACTTCTTCAGTGCAGATCTAACCTTTGGAGAACCAACGGGCCAAAAACATCTGCTTTTTTTATTACCTTTTTTTCAATTTTTCCCTTTTTTTTGGCTGCTGTCAATTTAGACCAAAAATTAACAAACACATTTTTAAAAAGTCTAATTAACTTTAAAAGCTCAGAAGAAAATTGTTCTTGGATTTTCCTATTTTGGGTTCTGTTCTTATTATTTATCTTAAGTATCTTGAATATAACTTTTTAGGTAGGATGTCAGAGTTTAAAAAAAACACAGATGTACTCAAAAGCTTCTATTGTTTACATTTAAATGGCTTTTATGTACTTTTAACTGAAACAAACCGTTTGTAACACTACTGTAAAGTTATGATTTCTCTCAGCATTCTTTCAGATGCAATAATCACACCGGAATGTGTACTTGTGAACGTTCATGGCTCCAAAAGTCCAGGCATTGTTGCAGATAATGATGATGACAGTCCACTGCCGCTGGCTGATTGTTGCCTTCTGCCTTTTTTTTTGTTTAAGGAAGTCCAAAGCCTTGAAAACATCAGCAGCATTCCTGACATTGAGTTGTTGTTGCCTAAAATCGACTGTTTCCCAACAAACATTAGTCTTCTTCCCACTCTGTCTGACCACCAAAGGTTGAAAAATCATCAAAACACCAATCAATTCCCACCCGCTTTTTTTTTCTCTACATGTGCATACATGCACGTACACATGACACAACTTTCACACACAAACGCAGCCACGGTTGTTGTCTCAGCTGAAGACGGGAGCTTGAACAAAACAAGTTCATAAAGGTCAGCTGCAGGGGGGGGCATGCGTCCTGTTCCGATGATGCTTTTATAAACATATGCAGTAAATCTGAAACAAGGGGGTCACTTTGACCACTGTATTTTAAAAGATTCACAGAGGTTGAAAGCAAGAGGATGATGGGAAAAAAACATTGCAATGCACTGAAGTCCCTCATTTTCTTATGATTCATCAGTCATGAACTATGTGACTTGTTCTGTAAAAATACAATGAAACTAAAAGTATTCATCAATTTATTTATGATAAGGATTTTACTTTAAATCCTTTTGTATTTTTTGGTTGTTTCAGCTTTGATTTAAGGGAAATTGTTTTGATTTCATAAAAATGCAACAAAAAAAAACAAGTTTAACCCTATTTAGCCATTTTTATCATATTTGATCAACGCATTTCTGAGACCCTTATCTCATAAGATGATCCATATTTTCCTTAAAAAGTCATGGTAAAAACTTTTTCCATGTTTTCTGCCCCACAGTTCGTCACCTTTCCATTAGGGGGAGTAGAAGGGATTTTCCTTTTCCTGCTCATTTGAAAATGGCTGCTTCCTAAAATCTCAAAAACACTGCAGAAAAAAGTTTTGCTAATTTCTTAAATTTTATAGTGATTTTTTTTTTTTTAATGACTGCTTGTTTTATTGAAGTAATGCAAAATGTATTGATAATTATTTTTTTATAACACAGTCACACCGTGTTAAAAATCTGTGGATCAAATTTGAGACAGCGGGTTGGTAAGGTGCTTTTGCTGATCACTTGAGTCGATATTTTTGCATCTTAAACCGAGGTTTTTGTGAGGAAAAATGTACCAAATCATCTAAAAAATCATAACTGACATAATCTATAGCTGTGTCAGAATTCCCACCCTAATCCCTAACTACTAAAAAGATATATAGTGCAGCACTATGTAGTCCCCTGGATTTTTCTTTTTTTTAAACGGCAAATATGACATCAATGATTTCATGACGTTAAAATCTAAATGATACCAGAGTTTTGGGACGATCATTTATGATCATTTATTTGTTGGTAGATCGCCACCATCTTGATCCGGCGGTCTTCCTGCACCTCTGCTCCTATCTCATCCTGCACCATTTCACTTCTCTCTCTTCCTCTAGCTTTATTGTAGCTGGGTTTGAAAAAGCTACCTAGTCCTGCCCGGATCAATGCGATGTTGCCAACCTAGATGTGCTGCAGCCGTGCCTCAGCTCTCTTGATGACTTCCTGTTACTTCCACGTCCTTCCAGTTTTCACCAGGATTCCTGCTGTAGCAACTTTCGTGTCAGATGGGTCATCGGCTCCTTGGCTCATGTGACTTTAAACTCCTCTGACAGGCCACTTATTGGAAGCTGCAGCATGGTGGGATTAACGTACAGGACAATGTTGCTGTAGGATCGAGGGAGCCCTAGCCACCTCCAGAGGAACTGGCTAATGCGGTTCCTTCCAGCATCACCAAAGTTGACTTGAGCACCTCATAGACAAGCAGGGGCTAAAGGAGCCTTAGCAGGGCTCTGTGCTGGTAAATCCAGCAATCCAAAATACATAGTGTTTCAAAACACTGATTAATTCAATAGTTGTTTTTTTTTTTGTTTTGTTTTTTTCTTTTTTTTTTGAACAGAAATGATGAAAGTTTGACTTTATGATATTTAAAATTTAATGTTTGCTGATGATGTGCTCCTTTTTACTTTATCAAACCAAAGCATTCCGGATCCACTAGAACCGTGGATTACATGTGATCATTTTTTTCTAAATATCTATTTTCCTAATGATGCATCCCAGTGTTTGTACTTTTATAAAACAGCATTTTTTTCTTTCTTTCTTTTTTTTTTTTTACTTGTCCTGTCCAACAGCTGGGCAAACGGATGAGAGCTGAAGGCCTCTCGTGTTGGACATATTTTATTTTAACAACAGGGGTTATGAATCTTCTGATAAACCAGAGGTATGTCTGAATAAACTCCTTTTGTAACTGAGGCCAAACTTTATTCATTTTAATCATATTTGAAAATCTTTTGTGTTGAACCGGACGTAAAAGGAAAGGAGGGAGGAATATGGAGGGATATTAGAGAGGGGGGGATAGGAGGGTGATTATGGAGGGGGGGGGGGGACCATGAAGCAGCATAAAGCAACAAGTTTCGGGATGTTTATAATCATTACAGTGAGGTTCAGATGTAATACAGGTCTATAAGGGCAAGGCCTGTCCACACACACAATCAAATGTTATAAACATAGCTGTTGGCTCCAAAAATATTCACATGTCAACATGTACACAATACAAATAATGTTCACACACGCATACCTATGCATTAAAGCCAACTAGTATGAAATACTACATTCGATCACACAAACTATTTGTGCAAAGGTGAGCTAACACCTGTGCTTGAGTGAGTGTTTATGTTCTAAAATGGATGATGGAATGTGAAAAAGAGGGAGAGTGCCCAGTCATACCCACACCAAAACCCCCGACGCAGCAGCAGCTAGAACCCCCCCCAACCCCCGCACGGTAGCAGATAAAGAACAACCGCCCCCCAGGCGATCACATCCACCACCCAGGCCAGGGCCAGCAGGACCGCCACCCAGGCCCCCAGAGCCAGAGAGCAGGGAGGCATGGGGGGACAGAGAGTGCAGCTCCAGCCCAACCAGGAGAGCAGCCCCCCCGAACATTTGTTCTTTCTGAATCACAAATTAAACTAAATATTTACTTTATTAGACAAAGAGCATCCAGAGCAGCATTCCAAACTCTCTTTACATTTCTGCTAAAGGCAAAATGCACAAATGTCAAATGATTCACTTTGTCCAGCAGTTTCAGGTGCCTGCTGATGTCTGAATGTGAGAACAGTGAAAGTGAAGCTGTTCATGGACAGAAACATTCTTTTTTTTCTTTAAAGTATCGGCTCTTAAAGCTTAGACAGCATTTACATTCCCATGAGTCACATAGTCCTCCAAAAGGCTGAAGGACATTCAGGAAGCAAAATGCTGAGAGTCGGTGCTTCCTTTGAATAAGCTCTTTACCAATAAAACAAATTCTTGATTTGTTTTTGTTTTAGTACTGTGAACACTTCTACATACACCAAATTTATATCATGTTGGGAAAACAACAAAAAAAGTAATGTTTACAGGGTGTTGTGGAACAGTTTTAGGTCAAATAATGTTATAATTTTCCAAATTATTTTGAAAAAAAACATCAGCATGAAAAATTATAAAATTACAAAAAACTATTAAGGAAATGAGCTATGTGCTTTTACATAAATGAATTTAGTTATGATTTATAGAAATTTAAAAAATAAAAGCACGCATTTTCCAAAAATCCAGATTCTTTATATGTGTTTGTAGAAACCTTCAAAATGAAAAACAATTTGTTTTTTCAAGGACTTCTGCTCATTTTAGCCTCAAGGTCATGCCCAATAAAAAAAAAAAAGTCAGATAAAAGTCCTTACTCTTTAAAGAGTCAGAGAAAAGTATTTAACATTTTGATTAGTTTTTGAAAAACCTTTCTTTCATGATTATGTTTGTCTCAAAAATAAAAGCCTTGAATCCTGAAGGTACAGTTTCACAGACTCTAATGATGCTCTGCAGCTTCAAGGACAAAGAACAGGAACATAAAAGTTGCTCTGTACAGTTTATTTCTAACCTTTTGTGTTTTGTTGGAAACATGTATAACAATACGTAAAAGTCCATCTCCCACCAAGATGATATGAATATAATGCACATACATGTACACATATAAATACAGCTATTTATGGAAACATTATGAGAAACATCAAATTTTAGGTCATGTAAAAGCTTAAGGGAGGATTACTAATATGTCAGTGTACATTAATATATAGATTCATAGGCTATGGCTTAAGGTTCTGTGAGAACTTCATGAATTTTGAGAATTTTTAATTCTAAGTTTGTTTGTGTTACATAGACTTGCACCATCTCCCATGTCGGAGTTGTTAGAAGAAGAAAAAGAGATGACACTTTGAGGACCAGGGTCTCCACTGTAGGGAACTGTTTGGACTAAATGCTCTGTCTGTAAAGAACATTTACAGAACCATCTGGAAGAGTCTCCCACTCTCTTTAAGGGAATGCCCCACATTACAAGCCTTCAAAACTCATCTAAAGCATTGTTTGGTATCAAATCAGTCCTAGAAACATTGATTTTAACATTCTATTGTATTGTTATGTGATGTACTTTAATTTTGATCTTGTGTTTTATCCAATTATTATGTTCTTATGTTATCCTGTCTAGATCAGGGGTCTCCTACCTGAGACTCCAGATCCACATTGGGCTCTTTCAACCCTCCATTGTGGCTTCTTGAAGAAAAAGACTAACGTTTAAATGAATAATGTGGTTTTTTCTTTTTTGTTTTTTTTTGTAGTTTTGGTTTATTTGTTTTAGTCCATTAATTTTCTCGTTGTGTTTAGATTTTTAATGTCAGGTAAATGAGTAAAATGATGGTAAAAGGTTTAATCTACTCAGTGGTTTATCACTAGAATAAACCTAAAGAAAATGTAGATTTTTAAAATTGATTCTACACCAATGTTGTCATGTTGTATTTCATAATAAAAGGAGAAAAAGGATTAAGGTGGTCAAAATAGAAAAGTCCTTTTCTGACTTTCTTATATCTTCAATTTAAGTAAACCTTGAGCAGCAAGAGGATTGTATTTAATGAAGGGTGTATTTTATTCAGAAAGAACCTTGTATGTCCTGCTGTCATACGTTTAAATAAGTTAAAATTGTTGACTTAAATTTTTTTTTTTAAACTTATAATTCAAAAGTTCTAAAAATTTAAATGCTACATGTTATTATTGAATAGTTTAATAGTCACAAAAACAGACAAAAAGTGTATTTTTCTAAATGTTGAGTTGGAACGTTGTGGCTCTCGCTGGAAGAAACCAGATCACATGGCGCTTTAAGCGTTAGAGGTTGCAGACCCCTGGCCAGGTGTAGTTTGCTATATATTCACATCTGGAAATGTTGGGGTTTTACTACTGAGCTCAGCAGATTAAGTGGAGATGCTTCTATGAGAGATTGAGTCTCCAAATTCAAAAAGTTCTTTGATTTCTGAGTGTAAAAAAATAAAAAAATACACTTCCCAGCGTTCATCTTTTGGGGGGAATCCTTAGGACAGATTGAGAGCCACAGATCTACAGTGTCTCCACTTGAACTGAAAATAAACGTAATTGATAATGCCTCATAACAACACAATTACACAAGTGGAACATCCCCGCTGCAGCTGGAAGCCTGATGGCTGCAATAATCAACTTCTTTCATCATTTATGTGAAATGATTGGATTAGTGAAATCTGATTGGTCTAAATGAGAATCTAATAAGAGCTCGCTAATGAAGTTATAGGATGTTGCAGGAAGTAGTGTTGTGAGCGTTTCCTTAAATCCCCACAGCAGACACACAGGCCTCTGCAGTTTGTTCAATCACCTGTGGATTTTTCCCCACTAATTCTTTTGAAGGTTTTATATCTTTACACGAGCCCAATTCAAAAGGTTTTTTTTTGTCTAAAAGTTTACCATATAGGGTTAAATCATTAAATCTACTCTTGGAAACTATTACAGTTGTATTTTGCTCCCATATGATCACATAAGCCAACAGTGACAGGTTCATGCCCACATGGCATGCATCTCTCCGCTCATCTGATGAAAACTGCTCTTCTCATTCTCTCGCTGTAAGTACAAATGCAAACAGCAGTTCTGAAGCACAATCATATGGGGGTGGAGGCGGTTAGAAACACTCAGAGTGAGAAAACAGCCCACAAAACCATACAGATTGACGCAAAGGGCAGGGTACTCGCACGGTCCTGCGAGGCTGCCTCTGTGTTTTTTTTTAATTTGCATGGTTCAACACTAATCTCCATTGCAGCTCATCTCCTCTCCACTACAGTGGCCCTGGTGGAAAATGTGAGAGGCAGGCAAAAATACGAGAGCTTTTTGTCAAGGTTCCTGTGCCGGTCGTCTACGGCTTTGAAGCATATCTGAAATTTTTGTGATCAGGAGGTTCTGAATGTGCTTATTTTTTTAAATGCATTAATAAATACGCTTAAAATAAAATTCCTTGCAAATGGCTAAAGCCCTTAAATTCCACTAAACCACTAATTATCCTGTGTGTCCTGCTGTTGATAAACAGACAAAAACAATCATCAGGGGGAAAAATTGTTTTAGTCTAAAAGTCTTGACTTTCAAAGGTTACAAAGAGTCATTTTGACTGAAGAATTTGTTTTTATTTAGATTTTTACATTTTGGCTTTGGACACTTTTTTTTTTTTTTTTGCTTTGAAATTCTGCTCATACAGGTTTCCTATTTCCACATTATGAGAAAATCCACAGAATGATCACATCTTTTAGATGTGATTTAACTAACTCACTGTAAAATTGCTATATTATAAAAATACCAGTTTTTTAATGGCTTTTAAGGGATGAAACGTGGTTAACGTCAGAAATACCCATTACCAATTTGATACTTTAAGGTACTTTCAGGTTTGCATCAAGTTGGGAAACAGACGGGGGTGATTGGTTGATACCCAGACTCCATCAGGTGGTCTCCAAACTGTGGCAATGACAAAAGCACAACATGCACAACCAGCACAAACAAGAACCTGGAATCTTGGCGATAGAACATCACTACTGTAACTTTTGTTTCTCACAAGACCGTGAAGCTTAAAGTTCTACAAAACAGCTGCATCCTTATTCTCACTTTACTGTGTCAGTGTTGGTGAATGTTAAAAATGTTGAGTTGACTTTTATTAGCTGAAGGTTCAGACCTTTGTGTGCAGAAAATATATTGGCAACCAATTAGGTCACACCTCTGAAAATGTGCAAAGTTAGTGACCTCTGCATCTGTTTCTGAGTTTGCATGAATGTGTGATGATACATCAAGGCTCGTACTCTTCTGCCTGTGCAGTGAAGATGCTCTACGACTCACAGGTGTCAAGCTCCAGGCCTCAAGGGCAGGTGTCCTGCATGTTTTCTGGCCAACCTGCCATTGAAGCTCCTTATTGGCTAAACACACCTGATCCAGGTAATCAGTAGCAGATGAGGCGGGATTTCTGAAAAACCAGCAGGAGGTTGACCCTGGAGTTTGAGTATAAACAGAGGAATAGTGCAGGACGAGCAGGACTGAATGAGGAAAGGGTTGAGTAGAGATGAAAATGACCAAGAGTCTAAGGTTAGATAGAACACAGGAGTAACCTGATAGCAGGAGGTGAGTTGAAAAGGGCGGCCATGGTGCAGCGGTAGGGCGGTCGACCCATGATCATAAGATTGCAGGTTCGATTCCCGCCTTGCACGCCCATGAGTCAAAGTGTCCTTGGGCAAGACACTGAACCCCAGCTTGCCTCTGGTGGTAGGCGGGCGCCTGTGTTTGGCAGCGGAGCCGCCACCAGTGTGTGAATGTGTGAGTGAATGTGTGTGTGACTGGGTGAATGGGTCTGTGACTGTAAAGCGCTTTGTCCTTGTAGGAAGAAAGGCGCTATACAAGTATACGCCATTTGCCATTGATACTGCTTTCCTTTTTGAGTTACTCTTAAGAAAATCTAGAAACAGAGGAGAACAGGAACAACCCATTTAAGAGAAGCAACAAAGAGAAAAGCAAACACTGGAGTTTACATGGCAACCACTTGCTATTTGTATCTCACACGCATCCCTGGTACAGTTAAGAAACAACCATGTCTGACGTAAGTCTGTTTAAAAAAAAAAAAAAAAAAAAAAAAGATTCAGTTCATTAAACCCACAAAAGATGCATCCTCTCAATTTTTACTAAAGGTTCACTGAAATATTTTCTCATTGATGTACTAATTGAGTCTTTGATTTTAATATATCATCATAATTTGCTCTTATGCGTCATAATTAAATAAAACTACACTAAAATGGTAACTAGCTGAAGTAGTTTTGCAAAAAAAATTCATTTCAGTCTTTAGGATGCAGCATCCATGCGGTGACAACAACAAAACAGAAATGATCTGCAGGAACAGCAGGACAAAACATGGTGACATTATGCAGAGAGAGCAGGAAATAGAGGACAAACCACCAAGAAGCTCACATACATGAGCATAACTTGACCTGCCCTAAAGGATGCTTTTAGTTTTTTCAATTTGGTTTTTATGGTGTTAGCCTGCTGGGTACGGATGCATCTATTAGATCTCTAAATCATGGCTATTTCAACGTTTATAGATATGCATCTTGCATTCAATTGACATCAATTCATAGACGTCTATTGAACATCACAGTTTGGACCTGTAGCCGACACCTATCCCATTGCGTTGCAGTCCCATCATGCCCTGCGTGTCGAAGCCACCATTTATTTCAAAGAGTACATCGTACAATCCATCTGAAATCTGCAAAAATCTTCTTCATCGAGAAACATTCAGTAAGTACAAAGCCGTAGACATGCACAATGGTAGAGTGCACTGTGGCTACAAAACGTATTTTGTTATAACCAATAAATACACAGACTAAAGTATTGCTGAAACCCTTGTAGATATTTTGAGTGAATGACTTAAAGTACATGTCCCTTTGAGTGCATGTCACTAATTAACATGTAAATTAGATCAACAAATTCTAGCCAAGTTGCATTAATATCCAATATTTAAGTTAATCTAACATCATATACTAACTGAAATCTTTATTTAAATTAAATAACATAAAAAATAATTTGGAAGCAATGCATTCTATAATGCAATGGAGGACAGTATTTGTAAGGACTCATACAACAATATCCATAATACTAATAGGCGATGTAATAGTGTCTAAAAACGGGATCCTTTTGGTGAAAGTGACTGATCAAACGTATTCAAGTATATATTTACCGCAGGCTGCTGGACCCTGTTTCTGTTGCTGTCTGCATTGTAATTTTTAGGGGATTTTTATGTCTGTAAGATTGTTGAAAAATGAAGATGTTGCCGTTCTGATTCTTCTGAATGAATATGCTCTTCACATGTTGTCGTTCACCTTCCAGCACATCCCTTCAGGGGTTGCCTGTTTTTACCAGATATTTCAATTGTTTTCCCTGTATCATTCAAATTTAAATCAGACATCAATGAACAGTTTCAGAACAGGTGGGATCTCATTTCCAGTAAGAGCCACAGGCGTTCTTCCTTACTAAAGATGCTTGGTGTCTTTTTATTTACATCATATAAGACAGAGGATGCGCCCTTGACATCAGTCAGAAACAAACAGCTGTCATCAAGCCCTCCCACACACAACACTCAAGAAATCCCAGCCACAAGCTGACGAAGAAACCTCGTCAGGGGTTCGAGGCAGACAAATGAGCAAATTCTGATAAAAAGAATGAAAAAGACAACATGTGATCCAAAGAAGAGATGCAGTTCCAACTGTTTTCAGCAAGGTTTGAGAAATGGAGAAAAGGGAAGTTGACAGTCTGGACTTTTTATTTCATACCATCCGCCGTGTTTTTTTTTTTTTTTTCTTACTAAAAGTTTGTTTAAACTAACAGAGTCCAGTTTCCCATCTGTTTAGATGTCCTGTACTGCAAAACGGGTCAGAATCTCAGGGTAAAGTTCATCTTGGCAACAACATACCAGTAATCACATCCTATAAAAACAGAACAAGTCTTTAGAAAGAAAAAATGGTTATGTTTCATCAGCAGAAGAGTTTATTTAAGGATAACTAAAACAGAAATCAGGAAAAATATTAACATTGCTATTTTTACTGATGAAAAACAATACATAAACTATGATTCTGTATAGCTTAGAGACATTTTAGGAATATTTGGAGGGAAAAAATGAAACCAAAGTGAACAGAAAAAGGTAAAAACGGTTCAATGAATTTTTGAAATGGATTTCAAATCATTTGTTTTTTTACACAAGTGACTGCTTAATAATATGGTAAGCAACATGTCAAAAACAAAATCTGATACAAATCAATATTTATTCCACAATGCCACATTTTATAGAGTTTGTACCCCTCACATAAAATAAAAAAATATAAAAAAATGAAAACAAAAGACTGCAAAAAAGGGGAAAAAAAGCAACTTACTTTACTTTCTCTATAGGTTAGTATTCTCCAACCTGCTCACTTTTATTTCCCTATATGCTGCCTGTGCTGTGTCATGGGGGTGTGAAGAGCACGCTTGTCACCCCAATTTCAAAAGAGTTGCACCTTTCAGAAGAGGGGCAGGGACCACCTTTGCATCATTAAACCTCTGAACGGAGATCTAAACGGGTCCTCTTTTTTCCCCCTCCTTCATATTCATTTCAATATCGCTGTGAGAAATTGCATTAACCTTTAAGGGAATACTATAACCCCTTTGATGTCAGAGATTCCAGCGTGGAGGTTAGCAATTCTACTGATCGCTACATTCAGAAAGTGCTTTAGGCCAATCAGTACCAGAAGGATGGGAAGCTGCGCAACATTCATTGTGAGTGCGTGATGGGTTCAAAGACTGTAGTTCATTCAAAACGACAGCTGGATCATAGTGGTTATTCTGCAAGGAAATTTCAGTGGGTGATTCCATAAAATTTAGGGAGTATAACTCGCCTTTCATCTCCTGCCGACACCGTAGAGGATGAGCCACGGTGGAAAGAACTTTGCATTCTCAAGCGGAGGAGAGTTTGTGAAATGAAAACATTTTTCGGGTCTTTGTAGCTACGGCCTTTTTTATTTACTCATGATTTAGATCATTTTAATAGGCTATGTGTCTAATCTGTGGACAAGTCTGATGATGGAAACTCCTATGAGGAGTGGTGGTGGTTGTGCTGTTCCTGTTAGTCAAAGTAATTCATAGATGAGGAACATCATTTCATTACCATGACTGTTTGAAAACACTTGAATGTGTTCCCAACATCAGGCATGTTTGATCTCCACTGACATGATGATGTGGATAAAATAAAGCTTAAAAATGCATTTCTGAGTATTTTTGTTCTCGTAAATAGGGAGCAGAAGAAAAAGGCCTTTTGAAAAAGGTTGTAGGTGTGACGTAAAAACAACTACGGCAGGCCACAAGCTCCCTGCTCCGCTCCATTCTGATGCACACACTTGCAGATGACGGGATCCGTGTACGTCTTAGTTTTCCTCGTCTGAGCTGGTATCTGGCTCAAAAATGTATGGCTGGATAGCTCCAATATTGATCACCATTTTTGTTCCACCAGTAATATTAGGTTGGTTGTGTGAGGGGCTGTAAGCTGGTGGAAGACAGATGGCTGTCAGAAAAAAGCGTCAGGCAGGTGAATTTTCCAATGAACTGCCACTCTGCAGAAACTATGTCCTTGAAAAGAACACAAGTTTTTTTTTATTTTGGCAAAGGATTAATGTTTAGGAGATCAAATGCATGACAAAACATTGAAAAAACTTCTTACAATAATCCATCTAAAGATACCAACATGATGTTCAAAACTGATGGTTTTTCATCCACAACAGACTCAACCTAATTTGACAAGGTCATTTGACAAAAGCCCAACTCAGGAAAATCAATTTATAATACTAACATTATAATTATCATAATTATTGTCAAATAAACCTATTCAATGGAATTATTTTATTACTTTTTTTTTTACGATGAATGTTTTTAGATAAAGGTATTTGACTAAAAGAAGCTGCATCAGAATCACATTTTTATCTTTTTTGATTCTTGACGAAAACATCTAACAGGGTTACTCTGAAAATACCAAAGAAGCTAAAAAAAAAAAAAAAAATCTTTGAGACGCAACAAAAAGTTAAAATAAATCCAGCTAAAAATAAACGAGAAATACACATTTATGTCGAATCTAAAACAAACATTTGCTGTGCTGCTTATTGTTTTAACATAGGGTTTATTGTAATTTAAATCAAATTACATTTTTTAACATTTTCTTATTATTGCATTTATTTTGTTATATATTTGTTGGGGAGAAACATGGACATTTTAACCAATGAAATGTGGTGAATTAGCCCTCCCTGCTGTAAAGCTGACATAAAACACCCCTAACTGAATCCTTCGAATCAGAAAACCATCAGGCACACAAAGCTGAGGGCAGACGAGTCCCAAGAGTCGTGTGTGAAGAGATTAATGAATGAAAAACGTGCACAAAAAGTGCACAAACACACATAAATCACGAAGTCTATGAATTGGTAAAAGAAAAATGTAGAAATATCCATAAAAAACGGACTAAAACTGATGCTACCAGGAACACCTCCTCCAAAGCAAACATTGGGATTGAATAATTTCATCTGGGACTGACCACTGACTGTACCTGAAAACTGGACTGAGTGAGAGTGATGCCATCCATAGAAAATGTTTTTCTTCTGGCTCCAACCAAATGAAGTCAAATTTTTCACGGTACATATGTTGGAGCCAGGAGTCGTCAGTAAGCAGTGATTGGTCCAAATTGGTCTGTGTCAAGGTTTCTATGGCAACTGATTCTGGCCAATCAGGAGTGAGCTTGCTGAAAATCCACACGCCTACCACTTGAAAGCAGGCTACATGAAATCTGTTAATCAAATGCTTTGAACGTTAGTCGTGGGGGCCAGCAGGCTCCACCTACTTTTATTGAGGCATGTGACTGAACAGTTTGTAAGTTGAATAACTTGAACTACAGGAATATATCTTTAAAAAAGAGGATTATCAAGAACATGTTAAAAAAAGATACCAGAGCAAGACTAGTTATTCAGACAAATAGAATGACTGAGTAATAGCTGTTTATTACTCTATTGAAGTCTATGGATTTTGCCTTCTTGGAGCCAGCAGGTACTTCTTGTTTGGAACACTGGGGTCCCCCCCGTGCTCTCATCTCAGACTAAGTACGGCATCATCAGACAACATGTAGGTTTATATATACATAGGCTTCAGCTCTGTTCCCACTCTTCCTGTTATGGGAAAGACTAAACCACCTGCTCCATGAGTGGGAGTGCCACTGAAGCCATTGCCATTGAAGAGATCCGGTACCTGTAACTCCTTTGCATCATATGGTAACACTGCTGGTCAAATTACTGTATGTGGAAACTATAGACTTGAGCAGTGGGTGCGTGTTATGTAGGTGTAACGCTGGCTGGTTTAACCTGAAAGCAGAGGTGAGGCACTGCTGAAGCTGAGCATAAACAATACCTGCTCTACCTTTATGCTACAGGAGCTTAAGAAAAGAACTCTCATGTATGCATACAGTCGACTAATGCATATGTTAATGTTACTACAGTTTAAACATTACACCTAGATCTGAGAAAACAACTGAGATGCATTCGAAACCTTTTCTCTAAATGTGTCAACAAGGTAGTTTTTCCCCCATCAAACTCCAAATCAACACTTTGGAGGCCAGTTTTTGTTTTAGTTCACGTCATTTTACCAGCAGAACCTAAAACAATTGGAAACGTGTTTTTGTTTAGAGCTTTGTTTCTCACCGGTTTTTATGCTTTTAATATTGGAGCAGTAAGCGGTACTTTATTTTAGCGTGTAAAAACTTGAATTTGAAAAAAGTCTGCAAACTGAAAGCAGGTAAATGCGTGTTAATGTAGCTAACAGCTGTTTCTTTACAGTCAACCAAAAAGATGAGCATAAAACCTGTTTTTAAAACTGTACTTTTTGTTTTTTGTATCTTACAGTTTCTTGGCCATTCAACAACATATGACATGTATGTATTAGGGCCACATTTTTTTATAACAAAAGCACTGAAATCAGGTTTACAGAAGAAAGATTAGGTCAAAATTAACTTAAGACGTGGCTCTATCATGACCTTTTTTCTCCCAAAAAAACCCAAAACAAGATTCTGTAACTTTAGGAAAGAACAGGATGATTATCAATAAGGACAAAGTTTTCCTTAACTTTCAAACTGTGATCCCACAAACTATAATGTTTAATCCACAATAAGAAAAAGTATTTTTCTTTACTAATTTTACTTTCCTAATTTGCCTGGTATCTATGGTTAAATAAGTCAAAGGGATTTTTCTACAGGTGTTTTGTATAAACAAAAACCTTCCATGTTTTTTATCTGAGGGGAAATCCTTATATTGCAATGCCTGTTTTACTGGGACCCTTCACATATTTACATAAAAACTTCCATTTTTCAAAGACCCAGAGAGTTTATGGCGCACATTTTCTTCTGATTACATTTCTGAGATTTGGTTATACCTTTCAGCTAAATCCACACACTTCATTCTAGCTTTTAAAGACTGCTACAAGGTTGTCATGTGGCAAAGGCGTGTTCAAACTCTAACATGTTTCCTGTTCATGGATGTAAACACGCGTTTTAAACTAATGTTGGCTAATACATAATTAATTTTGCTTTCTAAAGCATAGAAAGGAGTTTGTGATACACAAACAAGTTAAAGAATTCCCATTTTTTTAAATATTCAAGACAAGTTCTGAAGCTAGATTTGCATTAAAGAGGGTTTAAATAACATAAAGTATCTTTACTGACGTTAAAATGTATTGTTTCCTGCAAAACTATTTTCTTTTTAGTATAGTTTTCTGTGCTAAACGGACTAAATTATGCTTTACTAATTAAATCACTTGTACTTAGAATTCGAACCAAACAAGGCTGTAGAAAAAGTTGCTCCAACAATCCATCTTTAATTTTATGTTTCAAGTTTATAAACATCTTTTTTCCTTATGACCGCCTGTGAATTTTGCTCATCAAGTTTCAAAGCACAAACTTCCTCTGAAATGTGTTGTTTTAGCTTAGAAAGGGGAAACACGTTTATGTAAATGACATTCAGGATCCAAATCCAATAAGAAATACATCTTTAAGAATTAAAAAAAAATCAATTTAGTCTATTAGTCAATCATGCAAAAACTCTGTTTACGCTGTTTTTAAAGAGACAGAAGTGAAAAAACAAAAATTGAGCTCTGTGGAGTCATGTGATTCATATGTCAGCAGAAACTCTTCACTCCAGAGTGAAATCCTCAAAAATCTGCTACCCTTAGTTTGCTTGAGGAGTTAAGGTGCTTCTGTGAGAAGAACAGGTTTCATGTTGGCACATTATTTTCACCTTAATGTTCGCTTGTGGGCTGGGAAAGCCACGGAAAAGAAAAGAAATCTGAAGAATTTCAGCGTGTCTTCCTGGTTGTTTTTTTTCTAAATAATTAAGTAGAACCACTACGCAATTTAACTGAGAAAGGCACTGAGTTGGGAGTTATTTTTAAGCATTTTAGCTGTAGATAAAATTGATTACTGGTCGTACTTAGCTGTGGATTAGCAGAAGACAAAAATGTAAAGTAGGGCAGATTCTTGGCATCTGCTTTTTGCTGATAAATTTTGTTTTTGCTCCAAAGTTTGCCTTCCTTTTTACTCCAAACCACCCCGAATGTGATGTTTATGTGGAAACAGATGTTCCAGTTGTGGGAGGAAGGGCATGACATGACCTCAGCACACAGGAGAAGGCAATCCCTGCATCACTCTTCATTTGTGGTACAAAAGGATACAATGAACAGCAAACATTTATATTCCAGAACTGCATTCAAATCCAAAGCTCAGCACCCACGTTAGAAATGAAAAGTAGATTTGTTCTGGTCGCACAGTTCCATGGCTAAGGAGTGGAACCCCAGTCGCAGACCTGCGGGCTCCTTTTCTCTGAGTATCGTTCTGATGGGATAGAGCCTAATTCCAGGTCTGGAGCGCAGACATCCACCTACATTTGAAGTCCTATATTAAGGATTCTCTGCAGATTGATTGAGGCGGTTCAAACCCTTGGGGGATAGACGGAAAACTGGTGCAGTTGCTGTTCCTCGCATCTCTCCCCAAGCGGTGCAGATGAGGAAAAGCTGCTCTTTTTCCATCCATGAGTATGAAAGTATTCTCAGCTAGCAGGTCTGAATCCACATTTACACAGTATGCGTTTGCATATCCACAGATCTCTGAACTCCTGCCTACCCAAGGTTTGAATCCTGGATTGTATGCTATGTATGCCTTTGTAACACGGTCTGAATTCAGATTTACAAACTTGTTTCTCGTAGGAACATGGTTCCAATGCTGTAGGAGACCTTCCTCATAGAGGCCGGAGGAGCCGAGCGCGAGCTTGTAAGGGAGGCGTGGCTGTGGGAGGTCCCCGCCTCCAGGAAGTAGCATGCCCCTGGGATCTCTTTGGGAAAATTTTCTGGGAGGTCCATCCGTGAACGAGGGACAAATGAAAAAGAGCGGTCGTCTTTCAGCAATCTGTAGATAAAATAAGAAAGATTAGAAGACGTGATCAGGTACTTTTCTTTCCTGGAGGGCTATTGCTTTAAACGCCCACTCCGATGAAAATTGTGTTTTCGGTGTTCTGAACATGTTCTCGTGGCATTTTTCTAAGGATGGAGGACATATATGAAGAAAATTATGCTGAAAATTGCATTTCTGAGTATTTCTTTATTTAAATCTTTGTGAATCAGAAGCTGACATACTAAACCCTGTTTGAAAAAGAGCTTAATTGTGACATAGAAAATACAAGCTCCCTCCTCCAAACTCTCGGCAACGGGCAGGGGAAAGGGGGGCGGGGTTGCTCTGCACCGAGAGTCCCCACTTACAACTATGTCCTTGAAAACTACATAGGTTGTTTGCTTTTATCTAAGGCATCTATGGCCTAATCATAATAAAAAGACCACTGGGAACCCTTTAATAATAGATCAAAAGATGATTGGAGTGGGTATAAAAGAGGCCCAATGTGTCTCTGGTAAAATGTGAAGGCAGGCACAGATACTTACTGATATGTCGTTGGGCTAACATTGATGCATCTTGGATGGCTCCCCGATTCAAACTTGCTGGCTAAAGTGACATTATTCCCAAACAAGCAGTACCGAGGCATTTTGACCCCCACCACACCTGCCAGCACCGAGCCTGTGTGAATTCCTATCCGCAGCTGAAAGACAAGAGGAAAAAAACACATAAGAAAACGTGTCAAGTTATTGAGTTAGAGTGTGAAGCAACACAATCCAGAGCTATAAAAAGGTGACAGGGGTCTGTGGGAAAATCTACTGAAGAAAATGTCTTAAGCTTAAAGGTTAATATATAGTTATATAAAGATATATTAAGGGTCAATCAAGCAGCAGTTGAAACAAGCACACTGTTACGTCTAAACATTGACTATAACTGGGAACTGGACTGAGTGAGTGTGATGTCATTCATAGAAAATGGTTTACTCCAACCAAATGAAGTCAGTTTAGTAGCCATATTTTAGATGCTGCCATCTTGCAGCCAGACGATGCAGTTGTTGCTACCCAATCTGTAACGTCTACCCATCAGTCTGCGCACGTGCAAATGTTACGTTACTTCTGCTATCGCATTTTACGGTCAGAGAATGTCTTCAGATGTTAGCAATGATAATAAGCTCTTAAAACGTTTATATCAATAAAACTGTTTATAATAATAAAAAAGTTTACTTTAACATTAAAATATTTTTTATTTTAATTTTCTGATAATGAATTACAAGGTTTAAAATCTTGAAACAACAAACGTATTAAAAATATACAACTTATGTGATTAAATCTAAATCAAAATAGGTCATTTTTGGCAATGTTGGCCACATAGAGGAAGTAATGTAATATTTGCGCAGGCACGGAGTGTTTGGGTAGCCGTTACAGATTGGGTAGCAACAGCAGTGATTAGTTCAAGTTGGTCTAAGTCAGCATTCCTATGGCAACCATACTAGCCAATCAGGAGTAAGCTTGTTGGAAGTCCACACCCTCACCACTTAAAAGCGGGTTACACAAAATCTGTCAATCAAATGTTTTGAATGTTGGATGTGGGGGTCAGCAGGCTCCACCTACTTTTATTTTAGGTATCTGATTGGTCAGTTTGTAACTTGAATAATGACAGAAAAGATTTCGTGGATGCATGAATGGATGCATAAATGTCTCTACAGAAGTCTATGGGAAATCAACACACCAAATAAGGTTATGTGTAGATGTGTTCCTTCTCCTGACATTATATTGTAAAAATTCAAAGTAGTCAAAGTAGAACCTTTACGCAGGGATCACTCATAACCTCCTAACCCTAACAACATCTGACCCAGTGCACTTACTTTCATTGTTTATTCTGCAGGACAAAGGCTGTCTCCTGTTTACATGTCTGCTCACATCCAGTAAGCAGAAGGGGTTTTGCAGAAATCAAGCTCTCATGCTCCTGTAAATGTTTTCATCTAATCTGATGTCCGGTGGCAGCAGATTAAAAATTGCACTGGGGGGATGTGGAAATGACTCAAATAAATAATTGATCGGATCCCCTGTTTGCAGCAGGTATGAGCCAGTGCTTATGTTAAAAACAGGTGTGGAGCTGGCGCTGTCAAAGACAGAAATTATCACCATTGTTTTGATCAGGGAATGCTACATTTAGAAGATCTTGGACTAATGGCTTACTTCTGAGTTACTGGGTCACTAGTTTTTTAATAGGCTTTATCCAGTTTAGTGATGAAAGAGGGAGGCAGTTTTATCCCAGCTGTCACAAGGCAACAAACATGCTGCATCCTAATCCCTCCATAACATCAATTAATGTCAAAATCATCCGTCTAAATGGAAAATACTAGTATGCTGTACGTTAAATAAAAAATGGTTGTAATGAATAGAAGCTGCTCAGCTGAGGTCATGTTATGGCTTTCTGATGAACACATTTTACAGCTTTAACACACACAGAAATCGTTGCAACCACATAGATTTCCAATGATCATCTTCGGCATTTTAACACCTCTCAATGGAGCCAGCATTCCAGCACACTGCATGGTAGCCATGGCAACAACGGCTGAAAGTTGTAGCGAGCCAGAACGAGCGCAGACAGACAGAAAGACAATGGCGAGCAAGGAGGAGAGAGGGGGAACCTATAATTAGATGGCAGGACCTTGACAGCACAAGAAGGGAGATAAAGAAAATGAAACAGACAGCGAAGGAGAGCAGGCTGGCAGGTGCAGCCACCCGTCCTATTTCTGCACCTAAACTGCTTACAGATGGTCATATACTTGTCTGCCCCTACAACAGAAAACCACTCGCAAACAACCACTCAGAGATGCAAAGGCACAAATCTACATCTGTGCCCACTCTCCTCTACATTTGTGAGTCGGAAAGAGTCGACACAGGCCCCCCCCTTGCCTCGCTGTGAGTCCGCATCCAGGGCGCATGGCCTCCATGGAGCCCCAGAGCTAACGGTGCAGCAGCAGAACATGCAACCAACATCAAAGTGGCCTCCAGACCAAAGAGGAAAAGCGACTGAGACAGACAAAGTTGGATTCAATACGTTCTTCAGTTCATAAGATGCAGATGAGATTACTGTATAAAAGAAATGAAACAGTAATGTTCAATTGTTCCTGAAACCACTTTAGGTGTTTAAGTGTTTACTAGTACTTCACATCATAGATTTGTGTTGTTGATGAGTTTACAATATTTCACAAAATGTTAAAACGTTCTGATAATAAAACACAAAGCACCAAAACATTTCAGATGGAAAACAGCTTCAACATGAACAGATAATTATCTACTTACCCAAACTCATGACCATTGTTTAAAAAATGAGTGTAATAAGACAAATATGTTTGACCACATTTGATTTGAATTTGGATTTGAAATGGTTTATTACAAGCAATCAAATAAGAATAATGCAACATCAGTTATCCATTCATACAATGACGAATCAAACTTAAGATAATGCTATCCTAGGCACTTTAACATTGGGAGTTGGGTCATCTAGACCCACTAGACAGTGCGCTGAACGTTTTTTCTTCAATGATTTGTGATCTTCACTGGTGTCCATGGATTACATGAAATCTTTCCACCTTTATCCACCTTTGTCATGGTAGGGAGAACACACCAATGTAAGGGTGGGGTCATCTAAGATAGCACAAGGGTTAATAATATTGCTTGAAAGGGAGTGGAAAGAAGCGAATTGATATAATCCCACCCCGTTATACCGTAACCATTTTATTACATGATTCATCATTATCCGGTCCCTAGCTTTTATCAGACAGAATAACGAATCTTGAAGTATCAATAAAGCACATGACAAAGATGAATTACTTACTAATTATTATTCAAAAAATAACTTTTAGAAATCAACATGGCAAATGCAGATCATTTATCCAAAATATATGAAGATTATGTTACTCATAAAAGTCATGTACCGATATATGATTAATAAAAATAATACTATTTCAGTAAAATAAACATAACACTGTTTCAAAAAATTTATTAGCAACACTTTGATCAGGTATCAAAAGTTAAAATACGTGCAAAATAATGTTACATTAGGTCACATGAGGGTTAGCTTCAGGTTTACCACTGAAACTGTTATTTAAATGTGTCTATGTCACAAATATGTCAATCGTTTCATCCAGAAAAGCATAGAAAGCTATAAACTTATTTGTTTTAAGGGTTTTTGACAAAGGGAAAAAAACTGTTGAGGGTAAACCCAACCTTCACACAAAGGTAGCTGGAAAAGCTCCAACAAACCTGTGCCTGAACAGGAATAAGCTGGTAAAAAATACCGATGGATGGGTTGATGGATTGATGAATGGATGCATAAACGAATGGATGGAGGGACGGATGGGTGACTAGATGGATGGATGGACAGATGGATAGGAGATGGACAGACAGATGAATGGATGGACAAACAAATGGATGGATGGATGGATGGATGGATGGATGGATGGATGGATTGACAGACGGATGAATGGATAGTTGCATAGACGGTTGGTTGGATAGATGGATGCATAGACGGTTGGATGGATGAATGGATAAATAATAGATAGATTGGATGGAGCCTTGCTTTCATTTCATATCAAAGGTTATGGGATGGAAGTCAGAGTTCTGTTTAAGCCTTAAGTCAACCTTATCTTCGAGAACCTTTCTTTGTAGCTTGTAACCATAGCAGAATAGTAATTAACTACATAATAACAGTATTAATGCCAAGTTGGAACAGTGATTTTAGGAGAAACCTTAGTCACCACACACTGCTGTTCCTCCAGCAGCAGCCTTACTGCTTTTTTGTTTACAAGCCTGTAATCAGCTTGAGCTTCTGCAGTGGTTGACCCCACTAAAGCTACATGACCCTTCACTTTGTGGTTTTTGTTGTTGTTGCTCCTAAAAGCTGCTTCATTCCAATAATACCAAACACAACGTGGTACTGTTGTGTTTACTGACCACCTTAGTGCAAAGCTAATAACACCGATTGGTTATTACAGTCACTGTATTCATCGTAATGAGAAATTTTGTTTCATTAATCTGTGTAAATAGACAATCAATGGCTGGATGTTTGGTTGTGTAAGCCTGTAGCAGTAAGATGATTAAAATTTTTAAATTATATATCTAAAAGGTTTGCCCAAACACTTTTTTTCAGTATGGTTTTATAATTTATGATGTTTTTACATCAAACAGAGGATTGTGTTCTCAGACTTACAGATGGGGGGAAATATAAATACAACATCTACTACATAATTACTGTCAGTAACAATGTTTTGATGCATTCTATTATAAAAATAAACATCATATTCTTGGTGAAATAGTATTCTTCGTAACGTGTAAATAAATGCTGCAGCAATAAGAATATTACTATATGTCCGTCAAAATATGTCAGACTTTTCCAAATAACTGCCGTCATATATTTCCACAACATTTTTATTTAAAACAATTTAAAAAATGTTATTTATTTTGTCAGTGGATAAATGTGGCTTTTTGATTATCATTTATGTCCAGATCCTATGAATGTTGCATACAAGCCTGTAAAGGCTAAACAATTCATAATGGAGTTGAGCTTTTGCAGTGGTTTGATTCAAAATGTTGGCAGATAACTCAATGGAAGATGTAAAAGATCTTTGTGTGCAGGAATAATTATTATAAAATTAACTATTTAAACACATCTCATTCTGAATATAACTTTATTCTGATAATCAGAAATCCTTTTTTTTTGTTCTTACTCAGGATTGGGACGCTGGCATGCATGTGCAATGTCTACTGACAGCAACTGTCATGTTGTTAGAAAAGAGCAGCTGTTTTGGGCATAACAGTAAGTCCCTGACCATATCAGCATCCAAAATCCTGCAGACACTGCAGATGGCTGATGGTCATAAGCTCATAGGAGAACAATAATCTCCTGACAATACAAGGCTGCACTCGTGAAATGAGCATGCAAAACAAAACAGTGTCATTTAAGAAAAACTACTGACATTCAGATATTTATTCCACATGAAGAAAGAGAAACTAGCTCACATATAAAAACAAACCCGTACCCTCCTTGACACGCTTGTTCTTGTCTAGTCTGAGAAACTAAGCCGGGTTAGGGCTCAGTTGGAAGACCACCTGGGACTACCAGGTCTTTTAAATTATTGCAACCAAATGAGGGTACTATCCAGAGTTTCCATATGTATTCTGTAAATGAGAACTGGTCTGAGTGACCCCTCCCTCCGGAGTTCCAAACAGGAAGTACCTTCTTGTCTGAAGAAGAAGCCAAAAATCCCATAGACAGAGAAATAAACAGCTATTGCTAAGTCATTCTATTTGTCAGACTAACCATTCTTGCTCTGATACATCTTTTATGTTCTTGATGATTCTCTTTTTTAATGAATTTTTACTGTAGTTTAAGTTATTCAAGTTATAAACTGGGCAATCAGATGCCTCAGTAAAAGTAGGTGGAGCCTGCTGGCATCTACGTCAAACGTTGGAAACCTTCGATGGACAAAATATTTTGTCTAGCTTGCTTTCAAGTGGTAGGGGTGTGGACTTCCAACAAGCTCACTCCTGATTGGCCTGAGTATTTGCCATATGTTGACTCAGACTCAGACCAACCACTGCTTACTGATGATATCTGGCTCCAACTTGACGGCATTCATATTGAGAAAAAAATAGCCCCTGAATTGATTTAATTTGGTTGAAGCCAGAAGTAAACGATTATCTATGGATGACGTCACACTCACTCGGTCCAGTTCCCAGATACAGTCAATGGTCAGTCGCAGAGGGATGGGTCACACAGGCACCAGTGTCCACAATAAAGAAAAAAAAATAAGAAGCCAAATAACAGGAGTAAATAGTGTTTGGATGTGGAAACCCCAATCTGGGGAGGCCAAAAAGAAAAAACAAACATACTTTGAAGCAATAAATTGAGTAGAATCATCCAGATGGATTTAATTGCAACATGTTTTTTCACACTTCACTCTTTTTCTTTGTTTCTGTCTCCTTGAATAATTACGTTGGTGTCTCACCAAACGTCCTCTCCCAAAGCTCTTGTAACAGTTTGCATAACAGCGTAACATTTTGCTGGAGCTGAGTGTACTCACTGAGCAGCGCTTATCAGGATGAAGTGGAGTATCTCCATAACTCCATTTTATGCAAACACGAAGGTAAAAATGAAAGGTTTGGAACACGGAAAAGCAAGAGTTGAAGAAGCTAAAAAACACGGCAGAGGTTAAACGGAGCGAGAGGTGGGATAGAAAAGAAAGGCATGACAAGGGCGGCAGCGTAAAAAGACTAGGAGAGCAAGAAGAAAGACACACATGTAAGCACTGTGCAGCAGGCCTAAAAATGCTTGGCAAGGCTCTTCTATTTTGAGACAAATGGACGTCGTCTGCAGCACAGCCGTGTACAGAGGACTGTCTGTTATTCAGCAGCTTCTCTGAACACACGGCCTGTCCCTTAGGTTGCAAGCACATTTTCAAATCAGAGAACAGTCAAGTGGGCAGCAGACACGGTGTCATTCCGTAAAATTTCTCAACATGCTTTTCTTTCGAATTGCTGTTCATGTTTTATTTAAATTAGTGCGATTCTGGGCCTGGAAACACTTGACCTTGAAAATTCGTGTCACAAATATGAACCATCAAGAGAACAAAAGAAATAAAATAAAATAAAACAATAGAGCAGAGAAGCTACAGTACTAATTTTCAGCAGAACCTCAGCTAAATAAAAATGAATTTCAAAACATGGTACTATAACACAATTTACTGGGTAAATGCAGCAGGAAAAATACAGGATGATTGTATTTTTATGTCTGTCATCTTTATTGTGTACATATTTGAGTAAATAATATAGCTAATACATATAATATACATCTAATACAGCAAATAATTTTTATTGCTTGTGGTTTTCAGGGACTTACATAACGCTGGAAATGATCCCACAAGCTTGAAAAGCTGCGTGCTTATGTATGATGGGTGACCTTGACCAACACTGGACGAAGGACGGGCATTAATAAATCCTTTTCTGTCATCTGTTTAACTGAGTTAACATTAAAACCTGTCTGGTTTTTTGCTTTTGTTTCCATGTTTACATTTTCAGTCAAACTTTACTAAAACACTGCCTACAAAAATGTTAAATCATTCCTTTTTTTGTTCCAAAAGCAAATAAGCTTTGACTTAAAGACAGTTTAAAACCTCGGTCAGACCTCCTTATATTAGCTGTAACTGGGTCAATGAAAACTTTTATTTTTCACCAAGTTGATGTATATTTATGAATCATTCCTTCATGCTGCAAGATGAATGAATGTGCCACTGGTTTGTGTGCTGGAGAAAATGACACAAGACTTTTAAGAAAATTAAAGCTTTTTATGTTTTAGAGCACAAATCAAAAAAGTTCTAACTAAAAGACTATCGTTTGTAAAAATGAGTTGTTAAATTATTATGTAGTAAATGTTTATAACGAAAACTGCTAAAGTTATTTTGAAAGTTTGATGTCAAGCTAAGAGTAAGATTTTGCCTCTGAGGTTGCTAGAAATATATATATTTTAGCCAAAGCAGCTGGGCCGCCCAAAATACCTGACATCTAAAAATACTATTGCGAGTTCTGTTCAACCTTTCCTCAGAACATCAGAACAAATCTGAGAGCGGTTCAATTGAATAAGGTTTGTCTCAGAACGCAGAGCAGACGTCCACATGAATGAAGATTGATGCTTTAGACCTTCACTGCGCTCACGTCTGTGTGTCATTGGGAGAAACAGTCAGTATGCTGATGCTGCAGACATTGCCGTGTTTATGTGCAACACAAAAGGTACATTAAAAGCTGGCCCAAAATTTCCAGAAGGCTGAAAAGAATTCAACTTATTTTGCACAAAGATTTTCAATGTTCAGACACACTATAAATAATATGCACAAGCAGTATCACAACTGATAGATTTTTTTGAGTATTAGCATTGACACATTTTAATTTTAGCATGCAAGCTTTAAATATTCTGGCATGTAACGATTTATTGAAAGAAGTAAACATTGGCATATTTTAAATCTTATTTTTTAGCATTTGAGCATAGGCTAAATCTAACAACCTATGACCAAGGAAACATTTGCTTCTGCTGTTTATTCATGTGACTATGCCTTAAATGTTTAACCCTTGCATAATGTTTGTGCAAATGCCAGACATAACTGCATTGGCGTGAGATAAACACAATTTGCATTTTGTCAAATAAAGCAGGCACACCAGACTTTGAAAGGTATATGCTTTTTTTCTGTGCTTTTTATATAACAAACCATTCGTGTTGAACTCCATAAAGCACAACTATTCAATCTTGCATTGTAACTATCTAACAACCTTGACAAACTGCTGTAACACACCACAACTGTGCAGGAACAGTTACTGTTAGCTGTAACACCACAAATCTGCAGCGACACAGTTACTGCTGGTTTAAACACAAAAAAAGTCGGCAGTATCACATTTACTGTCAGCTGTAACCAACTATAAGTCTGCAGTAACACACTGAAGTATGCACTTATGTATTTTTAATCCACGTGCCTCCACAGCTCATCATCATCCACGAATATCACTGTTTGATTGGTACGTCCCTGCAATTCTGATCCCATCATGCACCCCCTAAATGCAATTCACGCAACTGAATTGTCAGCATTCAACCTTTACATAACAGGTGCACACAGACAGACAGACTTTGTGTATTTATATATGCTTTTCTCTGAGTATTAATTTTTTTACTGTAATATGTGGGCATTGTAGCCTCACCCATGTAGAATTATCATCTAGTCATATAAATGATTCACATTTCTACAAAAAACGTCATTCTGGCATACAGGATGAGTGGATTTTTATTTTTTTATTTTTTTAGAAAGATAAATATACGAATACCATAAGAGCTTAGCCTCATATACAAAAGGGGTTTATACAAATAAACGCCTCATGAATCAGAAACTACACAACCCTCTATTGTAAAAGTGTAATCTGTCTAACACAAGAGGCTTTCATCTCTGATCTGTTTGCTCACTGACTGGACAGGACAAGATTTGCAGGTTTGGTTCCAGCCAAATTATTGGGTTCCCATTTTTATAATGGGAAGTGTAACCCTTGTGCTATCTTAGATGACCCCACCCTTACATTGACGTGTTCTCCCTACCATGACAAAGGTGGATAAAGGTGGAAAGATTTCATGTAATCCATGGACACCAGTGAAGATCACAAAACATTGAAGAAGAAAGGTCCAGAGCACTGTCTAGTGGGTCTAGATGACCCAACTCCCAATGCTAAAGTGCCTAGGATAGCAAAAGGGTTAAAGGTAAAGACACTGATTATTTATGGGAACTGTGTGACAGTAAATGAAATAAAACTGGTTTGTCTAGCATATCCATTAACTTTGGATGGTTTCAGTGGCCAAGCTACAAAGAGGCGCTTAAACTGTAACCCAAAGTGAGGTCACCTATAAAACAATGAAATGACAAACCTAATTTCTTGTTAAACAACGTTAGACATACCTACACAAAGTAAGAGGAAGAAAAACTCACTTTTATCGGTTTCCCATCCGGTGTCAGCACTTCATCCGATAGTTCCATCATCTTCAGAGCCATGTGGGCAATTGGTTTTGCATGACTATCAACCTTCTTGTGAAGTCCTCCAGCCACACAGTATGCATCACCTATTGTCTCAATCTGGTTGAGAGAAAAAAGTGTTTAAAACTTTAATCAGCATTTCTTTTCTACCAAAACTTAACAGCATCACAAAGCTTCATAAAAATCCATCTCTTGTATAAGGATTTAACCTTTGATGTCAGAGAAAAGCTTCATAAGATCATAAAAAGAGCATTTAGTGGGTTGTATATAATCACAGTTTCCCAGTATTACTACAGTATATATTTGGGGGGGGGGGGGGGGGTCTTTTCATGCTGGTATTAATAAAATCCTAAAAGAATCATGTGAGACATTTAGCAAAGTAAAAATACGCTGCATAGGCAATGGCTATTTTAAAACTAGACAGTAAAAGAGGAAACAAGAAGTGTCTTTGTTCCAGCTGATTGCCAAAAATAATATTTCTACTCTGAGAAAAGATAAAAAGATCTGTCAGGTATGGGATCATTTATAGCCCGTGAAAGAGACTGCCTGAAAAATGGGTCTGATTTAAAATGGAGAAAGGTTAATGGTGGGCATGACAGGTTCAACTCACCCAAATATACTTGTGCTGTTTCCTGTATTTATTATGAGCTCAGAAGCAGTTCACAGGCTAAACATTACAAATCCTGCTCAGAGCTTTGAAGGCTTTTTAGGCTTTTTTTGTCACTACTTCACTAAGTATATTCTAATATTACAGTGCTTGCTAGTTTTCGATGACAGCAAAAAGTGGTTTATGTGGTAAATTTGGGATATGTGAAGATTTTAGGGTGTTAAAATAAAAAGCCTTCAGGTTTTGTACCCCAAAGATCAAATTGAAACTATTTTGAGTTAATGTAATAACAAAAAAATTTGTATCTCAAGTCAACATAAAAAAATTACTATTAAAAAAAGGCCTACAACAGTGACATCACATTTTCTACTTTACCTTTAGTGATTCATATTTTTCTATTTGACTTAAATTGGACGGATCACTGCTGGACTTTCAACAAAGTGATGATGATGAACTCAACAAAATCCATCAGGAGGCGTGATTTAAGCAAAGGTTCCGTAAGGCTTTTCTGCCAAACACTGGCGTCAACCTACATACCAACTGTAATGTCCGTGATGCTTCAAAAAAACAAATGGACAGCGGCATGTCACACTAATGTGAACATCACACCAACCACCAGCAGCCTTGTAGGATTCAGTGTCTTGCTCAAGGGCTCTTCGAATCATGCAGAGGCAAGGTGAGAACCGAATCTGGGATCTTCCCATCAGAGGTCGACCGTTGTACCTCTGCACCCGTTTATGGTTATCAAAGAATTCTGCACCAGAAATAAATGTTTTGGTAGAATTAAAATATGCCAGCTGCAGTCTAAACCAAATGAAACCAGAGGTTTCAAGCTTTTGAAAATGAGATTCTTGTCATGGAGGGGCCGAATTTTTTCGAGGTCGCAATGGTCTCTGGTTCTTTTGACCAAAAAAAAAAAAAAAAATCATTTTTTATTGCAAACACCTGAAGTTTTATCAGTTTTGGCACTCAACCCTGAGGAACCTGCAAAGCACACTGAGCCCACATATTGCATAAATGCCTTCTAACGTGGTGATAACCCTGGTACCAAAAAAAAATAAAAATGGCAAAAGTAAAAAAATCTATTAAGGCTTTGATGTCAAACACTTCAATGACAGAGTTGGTGAAGAATCGGGACAGTTGATGGAGAAAAGGAAAAAAGACTTGGACAGCATTCTGCTCTCATTAAATCCTAACCCAGTTTGCAGGTAACCATGACAACGGTGACAAAAAGGTGACTCAATCTACCCGTCATGTCCTCATGTCCCTTCTATCTGTTTGACACACAAAGCTACGCTCATGGAAGCATAACTTTCCCCACCTGGGAAGTGATGTTTCTGTGGATAAATAAATACCTTAACGAAGTTCCAACCAAATATTCTAAGGATGCAAACAAACAATGTTAGACATCCGGACTGAAAAAAAAAGGAAAAAAATTAAAAGGCTGGAATTGGAGCTGAAAAGAGGAAAAGAAAGCAGGCGCTGGAGATGACGGTAACCAGGCTCAAAGCCAGACTGTCAGATGGACAATATTGACACATCTTTGTTAAGCTCTCACAGACGGGCTATTAATCACGTACTTTTTCCACAACAAAAGTGCCCCCCCCCTTGCACACATATGTGTATACAGACCTAGTATGTGGAGACAGGGTCACACAGAAAGGTTTAGCTCTGACTCAACATGTTAAAGAGAAATAGAATATTTAGAAATATTAGAAATATTTAGAATAATAGAAATATTTCCCAAAACTACTTCTTTTTAGGAAATATATCTTTCTAGGAAAACGCAAATCATTAAGTAAAGTCCTTCAGACTGAAATTTTCCTTTGAGACAATTCTGACAAATTAAATCTGTTTTTCTAGACGTCAGAAAAAATGTTTCAGTGTCAAAAAAAAAACTTTCATACCTTATAAACATCCAGGATGCCACACTGGTAATCAAAGCGCGTGTAGAGTTCGTTCAGCATTGAGATGACCTGCATAGGTGTGCAGTGGGCGCAGACTGCAGTGAAGCCCACAATGTCTGAGAACAGCATGGTGACGTCGTCAAACTTGCGAGCAGGCACTGGCTGACCCTGCCACAGTTTCTGTGCCACATCACCCGGAAATATGGAATACAGCAGATCCACTGTTCTTCTTTTCTCCTCCTCCAGCGCCTGGTGGGTCCGCTCTAATGTGGCCTGAGAACAAACAGAGGGACATTTAGAGCTTTATTATTCAGAGGATGTGGCCGTAAGAAAGGTGGCAGCGATGGCCGCAAAATGAAAAGATAGAAGAACGCTGCTGATGCATAAAAAGATGTTTAACCTAATTTTTTTTCCAGTGTTTGGTATCTGTGCATGCTTGTGTCTTCATTCACTTTGCATGATTCAGTTAGATACCATTGTGCAAGCAAACTGCCTAAGAAGCAGCTATTTATAACTCTCGCCTGGAGGGGGGAGACTGATGCAACAAGCAATCTCAGAGGATTGGGTCAAAACCCACCTCCCGCAAAAGAATGCTTTAAGAACCAATTATCCAATAGGAGTAGTCAGGGACAACAATCAGCATTCCTCCCCACTGGAAATATCCACAGTTCAGATGAGGGTTTTGTCTGAATTCCCTCCCTAACCCCCAAAAGGCTGGGGCTATCAAGTGCCCTGGATTTAACATAAATCGGACACATGCTGACTCATTTTTTTAACACCAAATATGACTTCACCCAATTTCCAGAGTAAAAAACCTAAAAAATATGAACACCATAAATAGTAATGAATCCACTATTTTTGATTTTTAAAAACTTGGAAGATTGATAATAAATAAATCTACATACTTTTTTTTCAAATCACAAATTGTTCAAACAAAATGCATATATATTTGCCTATATATTGGCCTATATTTGCCAATCTCATGAGCATTGCTGCTCACTGGTTTCTCGTAGAGACTTCTGGTAAATTTCAAGGGCACTGAATTGTGAAATTGTAAATTCAGACACCCAGAAAAAATGGCCAAAGCCTTGTGTGGTGCACTGATCGGAATACGGAAGCCGCTTGCTTTTATTTATTTATTTATTTTGCCCATTTTCTTGTAATACCTATATCTACCTTTCCCTCCCATTTTGTCATGATAACAACATCTACTATGACAAGGAAAACACTAGTGATAACAAGACCACGAGATAGAAAAGTAGAAACTCCGTCCTGCACCTCTCCTGCATCATTCTGTAACCGTGTAGACCGCCTGATCCCCTCATCTAGTCACTGATGAAATTGACAACAAATGCAGGATCACTGAACTGCACCCGCCTGCGCAGCTGCAGCAGCGCAAACCTTCTCTATAAATTACTAGGACTGATTTGGACGTTGTTTATGAAGACAACATCAGCACAAGCCTGAGTTACGACTACAGTAATATTGAAATAACAAAATGATCTGTTCTTCTGGTGTTTTACATTTTCTCTGACTAACTCCTTTGTTTTACTGCAGATTGCAAAAAATTTAAAAAATCTGTTTATTTATCTGCACTATGCCACAGGAGAAACTTGTGTTTTAATATCCTAAAAGTTGGTAACATCTCGTGACTTTCATTTTGTATTTACAGTATGTTAGAAGGTCTCTGTAATGAATAAAACAAGCAACATGAGCATTACCTTCAGTTTGTCCATTCTTTTCTTCAGGCCGTCCTGCGCCTTGGCCTGCTCCCCCACCAGGATCACATCCCGCGTGGCGTCGTGGATGGGGATGTCTGACAGGTAGAGGCCCCTGCCCATCAGCTCCTCCAGCTTATCAACTCGTGGCGAGCCCAGAAACATCAGCGAGCAGGACTCCGGCACGTGGATCATCTGACCCTTCAGCTCCATTACCTGCCAGGGAAGTAAAGCTGCGGGTTACTCCGAACTTTGACTGGTTTACTTGTTGGCCTGGACATGCTACGCCGTTCAGTGAGACAGTAAACAGCGAAGCGGAGCAGTTGATGCTCATTATTGACTTTATTATTGACTGTTGCTCCCATGACCCGAATAAGCAGCTAAAGACAGATGGAAGTTCTTCACATATGTGTAAAGGAAAACATGTTTTTCCCCTGTATTTGCTCCGTACAGATTTGACCTTTATTTGCCCGCAGACAACCCCTATCCACCCTTAAGGATAGTTGGGATTAAGGCTTTAGGCAGCATGTGGTTAGTAAGTTTTCTCCTAGAAATGAACCCATGATAGGCAGTTCTGTTACCACAAAACTCTAGATTTTTTCCAGAAATCAACAAATCGAGCAGAAGCCACAGCCATGGTAATGAAGAATCGGACAGAGAAGCACTTTTGTTCATGTCTGAGTGTTCGGAGCTGCTCTCCTAAAGCACGTCGCCCACATTCTGTTCATTTAATTTGTCTTAACCTTGAGACAAATTAAATTGATACAAATTAATACTTAAATCATCCCAAAAGATGTAGGGACGAGGCAAGGAGATTGGTGAGGCTCTGTGATAATACCACTGACAGTATCTGGAAAACATCAGTGGGATATGTTTGGCGTGTTGCTTCACATTCTGTTCTGGGGCGCCGAGATGAAAGGTATGTGCAGATCCTGTTAAATGTTCTGAGCGCAGGTGTGAGGAGGACAAGTAAAACAAGCCTCCCTGTTCAAAGCAGAGGATAAAGACGGAAACAAACACACAAGCCTGCAGAAGGGTGTGTGAGGAAAGGTCTTTCAACACCATCGCTACAGCGGCTCGGCTTATATCTCCTATTTAGTCCATTTCCGTTCCTTACTCGATTTTAGCTCCTGGTTTTGCTTCTTTCTGCATCATTATCTGTTCTTTAATCCTGCTCCTCACTCCCTCTGTGCACTCCCCCTCCGACTCCTCCATCCCCTCCTCTCTCTCCCTTTCTCCATAGTGTCAGAAAGATTATTCCGCCGGTGAGCACATTGCAGCCCTGTTTTATTTATAGCACATTCTCTCCTATGCCTGCATAATACATACAGTCTACATCTGCACATGCACAGTATTTCCCTGAACGCTTCCCAAAGGAAGACGTGCATGCTGCCTCCGCTTGTCTGTTATGCCAATATAACAAGTTGCATGCCACATATCTGCACATGTGCAGCTCCCGCAAGCAGAGGTCAAGAGATGCCCATTCACGGCAACCCAACTGTTAATGAATCATTCCATCAAAGATGCTCTTATTTTCTGAATTTCATCATTTTATCGGTTTCAACAATCCTCGATTAGCCTAATACCAGAACAAGCTGCCTTAACAGGAAGGCCATAGAGCACACATGCCTACTTTTACCAGAAAGAAGAAATGCAGAACATTTTTATTTTAAACAAAACAATCAGACATATCACACCGTGACAGCATGACTTTAACCGAAACTGAGCCAACAAATGCTGAAAAAGAGTCTGAAATGCTTGGATAAGCATGTATGTTAAGTTCATCAAGAGATCCTCTCAAGTAATGCAGCATCACCATGTGTGAAGGTTACATTAACAAAGCAAGAAAATCACCAACAACCATCAGAAAGGTTTTTTTTTTATTTCTGCACCTCAATTCATAATGCCTGCAGGTCAATTCCCAAACCGTGAGTCCGTCATCGTTACACGGAGGTAAATGTCTGTCCAAAAATGAGCCCAACAGTTATCAATAGCTTCTCAGAGGGAATGCAAATATATCATGTTGAAGGCACATCTTAAGTCTGATTAATCACAGGAGCACTGTGAAAATGTGTCTGTATGAAATCAAAATGGAGACGTGTGTAAGATGTGTGTGAAATGGGTTTGTTCTGTAGCAGCAGAAGCTTTGCAACCTTAAGTCCTTCACTTAAAGATTTGTGTTTTTAGACAGACAAATGATCGTGCAGGTGGCCCGTAAGAAATATCAAAGTCGTAGACTGTTCGGTGAACCCATAGAGTGAAAATGTTCATGCACATTTTATCTAGGTGCATGCTGCAGACGACAGGTCGGAGCGAACACTTAACCACTATGCAACGGTGATTAAAGGTGAAGTACGTGAGATGCAGACGCATCGTACACCTTATGGTTAGAGCACACCTCGTGCAAGCAGCAACAGGAGCTAAGACTCTGACCATACTAATGTAAGGCCACTGTATGACAGCATCACCCATACGTCATAAGTGTGTGTAACTTCCATTGGCCTTACAAATACTTCACAATACACTTACCACACGCATGACAATGGTATGTTCAATTTTAATGACATCCCTTGTGAAGGCCATACGAGCCTCAAGGGTTTTTCAAGACACACCTGTGCTCCCTTTGAGATGTAGCCTCTCCTCTCTACGACCCTCCAAAAGTACAACCCAAAAACCCAGATGGGTCAACGGCCCATACGGGTGCATGTGACTAAGGCGAGTGCCATGCTTTGAGCTCAGTTATGTTCTTTTTCCACAGCTGATCCTCTTCTTTTTAGTCCTTTTGGTGCAGAGTGGCTCCGGTTTTTGCTTCGTCATGTTTAAGTTCATGTATAAAGTTTGAGTGACAAAATTAGTTCCTACTCTCAGCCAGGTCTTTTGCATTTGGGTTCTACACCACCTCCATCCCTGACAAAACATGTAGCAATGGTTCAATCAAAGTCCAAACATTAGACCAAAGGAGAACTGTCACAAACCCAAAGAGTTAGAAAAAGGGTTGCTGAAAAAAATTAACTTACCTCCATAAAAACTGTGTGAACCCTTTAGAAAAATTAATCTACAGGCTAAGCAATCTGTGTGTCTTCAGTTGTTCCAGAACCACAGCAATACTGTCTACTCCATGAAGCTGCGTTAACTTCAACCTTTGATGTTTGGATGTGTTTTTCTTTTTTAGACATGACTTGTCAGTTACAGGAACAATTGGCGGTGTAATCTGCTACTTAGTGCGGTTGTGTCTGACCGACTTGGAAGGCCCACACGCTTGACATGCTAACAGCTATCTCCATGGAGACTGTGGAAAAAAACCAGGGACAAAACAGAATGAAAAATATGCCCTAATGCTGCTTTTGCAAAAGTATCATCTCTACCTAAATGTCGACTTCTCATATCTGCAAAAAAGCAAACCCTAACTATTTTGTAAAAACCAGGTTTATAAATAAGCTGAATGACATCTGACCTCACTTCTGCCCATAAACATTGTTTCATTCAATTCTAATAGAGCAATATAGCCTCAGATCTTGACGGTATGCATTCACATCTTCAGTGTCAGAGGAACAATAATTCCATTCTGAAGGATCGACAAACCAAACAGCTTCAGGAATCAGACTGCCCGGCATTTACAGGATGTGTACATTTAATTATGGAGGCATGATTTAAAGGTTGCCAATATATTACAGGCCGATGAGCAAGACAATCCAATTACTGTTATTGTTCTGATAAAAGGATGTTAGCCAATAACAGGACAGTCTCCGCTGTTTCCAACCAGACTGAGTGTTGTTCTCTGGTCGTTGTGTGCTCAAAGGCATGACTGAAGACTCGACAAACAGTCGGGCTGCAAGCTTCAGTCAACACAGAGGACATCGAAGCTGATCTGAATGCGTTTATAAAGAAATATTTTCACCTTTTTCCATGTTTTTACTGACTAAATGTTTTAGAAGGAAACCTCAACTGGTGGCTCACATTAACTAATACCTTGATTTGTTTTTAATTCTGTCCTGGAGTGAAGGGCCAGATTGTTTTCACAACTATTCTTTCTTACTGCTGTTTGAGCAAGAATTTGGCCCCCACCACACACTCAAAAACTCACCAAAATTTGCACTAAAGCTAAACTGGGCATCCCTGCCCTTAGACTCTCCTTCTTGGTAAGGAAAAACTCCAAAAAAACGATTCCGGAAAAAAAAAGAAACCTCAGGGATGCACACATGAAGGAGGGATCCTCTCCCAGGACGGACAGGCAATGTACCAGAACTCTTAGAGAAGAATTAGCCTAACTCTACATGTTTAAATAGTTCAACAGTGTTTGGAATATTGTAAAAGTGTAATACATGAATCCCTGGCTCAAGCTAAACAAAACTATATGACATATGATATGAACATGTCAGAAATATAGGCATGGTTAACAAAAAACCTCCATTGACAAGGAAATCTAAAAGTCGTGCTTATAAACTGCTGTGAGCAGACGCTGCTGGACTTGTTTTCCTTCCACTAATGTGTTGCTTTTGCTTTTCTGTCATCACTTTTCTCTATAACAGCTGCTTTTCATTGCTTCCTTCCACTTTAGAAAGTATATTCCTGCCTCCTCATTCCGCGTGTCTGTCTGCGTTTGACTCTCACTCTTATTTTCTGGATTACCACTGAACAAACGTGCACACGCATCCATGCATCCCTGGAGGCACTTGAGTTGGCCTAGTTGTGCACCCCTGTTAAACTCAGCATGCTCCTCTGTTTCTGCCTGCATCTCTTTCATTACGCCAATGAAGGAGTAGGTAAGTGAACTGTGAGCATGCAAGGCAAAAGGAAAATAGTTTGTCAACACAGGTGAACCCCCGGTGAAAGAGAAGAAGCCAAGTTTAGGGTAATAATGGATGGATGGATGGATGGATGGATGGATGGATGGATGGATGGATGGATGGATGGATGGATGGATGGATGGATGGATGGATGGATGGATGGATATTCATTTGACCATCTGAATAGAAAGCAGTTTGTGAACAAAAGTAGAGCTTCTTCCCAATTGTTGAACATTTTTTGCGGTGTTCCACAGGGGTCAATACTGAGACCTCAATCACTGATTTTGTGTGTAAATGGTTTATTTTTAGGGTATCCAATATGCTCCAATTACTGTAGTTATGTGTGCTGATGACCAGTGTTGGGAGTAACAGCATTTAAGTATAACAGTGTTACTAAAAGGATAGTCACATTTGCATTCATAATTGGTTAAGGAATCAAGTGGGCGGGGGCATGCAGACGCATTCTCCACACCGTGCCTGCATCAAAACAACAGGAAACAGCCACGATGGTACGAAGAGTGAAGGTAGCCTTTTCAGCCTGGACATAACAAGAGTGTTTTACTTTAGATGGATAGATGGTTTCTAACGCAGATTGGAAATGAATCAGATTATAATACAATTGCTCATTTTTGTCAGCAGTTTTGAAGCAGGTGACAAAAGGTGTAAAAAAATATATCTTTTAGTGTCTAGTTTAACAGAACTCATATCTGTATTTGATTCAATTCAATTCACAGGTTTAAACATTGGCAGAGTTTTGCTTTAGCGCTGTTTTGCTTTAGGTCACCGCAAAAGAAAAAAGGGCATAAGTTATCGATCTCTACTTTTATGTATTGATTTTTGATCTATAAAGCTTGGATTGATTCAGATCGATAAATCAATTTTATTAACCCAGCCCTAGGTATAAAATGTATTCAAATCCAAATTATGTTTTCAGTTTAAGGCAGCATCTAGTGAAATCAAAGGAAAGAAACCAGACTTTTATGTGCTTTGGGGCTTTGGCTGGAGTCCTACCCAGCACTTATCAGGCATAAACCAGCAGAGAGGTCACAATCCCGCCAAAAGCCCACATTCGAAAAAACAACCATCCACATCCTCACCGCTCTTTCTAAGTCCCCATCATTCTAGCGTGTGTTTTGGGGTTTAAAAGGAAGATTTATACTTTTTGGAAAACACACAGACTGCAGACAGATGAATCCCCACAGGGTTTAAACCAGGTGTGCCTTCCTGTGTGGCAGCAGCACAGAGCGCGTGTCCCAAAACGATGTTTCAAAATGAAGTTACTTTATCACAGCTGTGGTTGTTACACCATTCAAACAGAGCTGCTCTGCTTCTCCGTCACGCTAGAATGCCTCTATCCATCAGCACCTCTCTATGAATGCAAATCCACACTATTCCCCATCGATTTCTCACACTCTGCAGGAAAGTCGGGTACAAAGATATACTGGAATTTAAGTTGTGTTGTATTTGAACTGCAAAAGCACACATCTGTGTGGTTGTGTGTCACTGAGTGTCCGTTTTGTCCTAAAAGGGTGTTATAAAATACACAACGGGACCAAAAAGCTCTACAAGTTTAAAGATGATAGATTTAAGTGCATGTTGATTTCATAAAAAGGGATGCAAACTTTTGTAACAAGAGGAGAAACAAGTCTGTTGCATTAAAGTGCTGCCTGCACTGAGGCTCTATTTTGTACCAGTAATGGTTGTTCTGCAGACCATGTTCAAGGACTTTCCACTATGTAATATAATTTGGGATTAAGTTCCTGCAAACATATTGTCATGTTTTTCTGCATACAGAATTTAAAAACTATAAAAATATAATCAGACTCTCAAAAGCATAAAACATATTTATAATTTGGATTCTTTTTCACAAATAAACATTTTTTTTCCTTCTTTTTTTTCTTTACTGTTCACCTTTTATCTTAGAAGAGGAACAAATTGTGAATTTTCAGGTTGCCATCGCCATAGGCAACAGAGAGCTACAGAGAGATAAGACGAAGAAGAACTGTTAAAAGGCCTGGAGATAGGAATAGATGCAAAAGAAGAACAAAGAGTGAGGCCAGGGAACAAAAAAAAGAATAACCTACACACAGACAGACACAATGAGACATGTGCTTAAAATCCCCAGAAAACAGACAAAAACGAAGACAACGAAGGGGAGGAGGGAAGTGAAACAGACGTCTAATGGATTTCGTTTTGTGGGAAGACTTTTAAAGGACTTTTATTTGCACGACCCAGCAGTTAAAAGCCGAAAAGACAATAAATTAGTCCCCACACGCACACAAAGCTGCATTATCTTGACCAAAATTATTTTGCAATACTCACATACTTACACAAAACCACAAACACGTTAATTTATGTGAAAGAGGAAAAGTTCACATGAAGGCTATTAGTGTTATTTATGTTAAAGAGACATTTTTAGAATGTATAATTGTTATAAATTACATTGAGTTCTAATTTATTATTCTAAAAAGATCAATTAGGATCTAAAATCGTATTTAAACTCAAATAAGAGGGTAAAAAAATTCTACATTCATTTATTTATTCTGCTTTTAACACTCATTTATTAGTAATATTTCCCTCTGGAGCGCCACCTTCACCTCCTCCTCTGGTCTAAGTTGTCTGGCTGCTCTTTGTGAAGGTATAAATAGTAAAGCGAGAGGACAGTGATTTTTCAAAGCCTATTCCTCTGAACAAACAAACCGCCAAAGCTGTGATTTATCCGCCTCAGATCAAAGGTGCAGTGAATGTCCAAGTTTTCTTTGTTCTGGGCTGTACAGGTGCCCTGACGACGTCTACACCAACAAATCTGGCACAGGAACCTCCAGTGGCAGGTTCGTTTTGAGAGGAAACCTTCGGTTGATGATCTCTGAATTGAGAGGATTTATTCAGTTGAAGCCGTTGACGTCACAGACGGGTGTAGGAGTTGCGATCGGCTGTGAGCTCCGGCTAAAAAAGCTTCTGCTGGTCTTCTGATAACATCTCATGACTGTTCACTTACAGTTTCAATGACTCATCTGAAGATGAATATTGACTTTTGACCTGAAGAGTCTGGGAACTTGTGGATATTTTTGAACAAAAAGCATCATCTCAGAGGAGCCAGGTGCTGTGATTCATCGGTTTCATGAAACCATCTTTTTATAAAAGAATACCTCAGACTTTGCAGAAAGCTGGTTTATCAAAAGAAATGGAGAGTCTTATCGTTCAGGTTATGCCCGGAGATCCAGAAAAGTGTCTGTTGAGGAAAACATGATGCAGAGGAGAGCTTTTGCCGGTACAACCTCTTTACTCTCCCCTGTGTGGTCACCCCTGTGTTCACACGGAGCAGAGAGATGCAATTTGCCCTTTTCAGGAGGCCTCTGAATGTCTTCTACAGAACAAATATCCCCCAGGCGGCGAGGACAGAAGTTAAACTGAAAATCGACGTCAGACCGCTCAAACACACACCCACGGTGCAGCAAGGGGGAGAGGGGCCTCTTTGCCTTGGCTGGTGCCCATCTATCTCTGCCCTTTCTGGTGAAAATGTCAGCCCATCCTCTCCTGAGTCTCCTTTTTTCTGCTTCTCCACCCAGGTGACACCAGATTCACAGAGAAAGGACAAGAAGAAGAAGAGTAGCTGTGCTTGCCCTTAAACAGTCACATCCTTTCCTCTTCGTATAAAAGGAAAAAAAGACGACAGTGAGGAAAAGACGCTTTTTCCTCACTGATTTATTTGTGGGGTTTTTATCACCTAACAAAGTAAATAGTTTTGCCATTGTTACATCAGTTCTCCTCCTGACCTTCTGTCCTTTCTCTGGTGTGTTTTAATGACCTTTAAGGGGCTAAAATGTGAGCAAGTGAGTTTAGAGCGATTGAATGTGAAGTCACCCATAGAAAATGGTTTACTTCATACTCCAACAACAAAACCAAAACATATTTCTCAGGATATCCAAAGGAAATTTTGAAGTTATTATGGGATGACCAAAGGACCTATGGCTTGGTGTCTTTTTTGTGACAAAGTGGGAAAGTTAGCAATTTTCACAATTTCTCACCATATGGGAGAAGAAAACAGTTGTTCGAACGATCTTCTTGAAATCTCACACCCATACCATCAGGTTAAGTCTACAACCACAACTGAAAACTTGTTGACTTTGACCTTGGGAAGAGGTCAAAATCTTGAATTTTCAACAACAAAAAAACCCCTTTGGTACCAACTACAAAACTTGTCTTAGGGATTTTGATCTATCGCCTCCTAACACCTTGAGCATCACTAGGAAGCTACTTGGGAAAAAATGTTGTAATTAAAAGTTTGTCGATTATGAACAGGATTGGCGTGGCGAGCTTGCAAAAGTGGCATTCGCCTACTTCTTGCACATTTCAAAAATTTCTTACATAAATTGTTGTCTCAAGCTTAACAAAACAATATGACATATGATATGAACATATTAGGAATGTGGGCGTGGAAATTGAAAAGTTTACTTTTGCAGATTCTTCCAAATACCCTGTTCGTCACCCCCAGGCGACCTGAAAATAAAATGGTTACTGTGGGAAGAAAACCAACAGAAAAGCCATCATGTTAAGCTCTGACCAGGGTGGCAGAGGAGAGAGGTAGGGCGGGTCAAAAGGGGGCGGTGAGGGCAGGGTAGGGAGGCACCTGCAGGCTTTAGTTTTTTTTCTTGCTTCCTTACGTTGTGTGGTTTTTTTTTTCTTAATCTTTAATTTAGGCTACACTGCAGCTAATTTGTATACTAAATGACTCCAAACATCCCTTTAGCAGATTAGAGAGGTTGCAACACAGCCCTGTTTACCTTTAAACTTCCACTTTTAAAGCTTTAAATCCCGGCTGCCCTATGGGGAGAGTGATTAGTCTATAAATCCCTAAACATAGCACTGTCGTTTGTAGTAAATACAGTCTACCTGAGGTGCATGTGTGTAGATATTTTCCTCTTCACATCTTTAGCAAAAGCAGAAACAAGCTGCAGCTCTGCTCTGTCTGCATGCTGTGTGTGCACATGCATCTGCAGCGCTGCACGCTTTAGAATGAAAAGCTAAAAAAAAAAAAAAAAAGACAATGAAAAGCCAAAGATGAGACCAGATGAAGCCTGGCCTGCAGCACAACAACTATCTCAAACATGGCAGCAGATCTTCAAAAACTTGAAAATCTTTTATTTGGTTTGTTTGTTTCTGGGTAAGAAATGTCTTTTTTTTCCAAGGTCTTGAACTTTTTTTTTTTTTACCACAGAAAGATTTCTTTTTTGTCAGAAAGAGAAATAATCTCGTTTGCAGCAAACGTGTGTCGTGAGGAAGAACTTCAAACCCATCCAGCTTCTGAGAAAGCTGCACACGATGCTAAAACATCACTACTGTTCAATATGTTGACATAAGTAGCAGTCTTCTGCTATATTAGGTTTCAAAATATTCAGTGCAACTTTAAGCCTCAAACAGACTGAGTCAGAGCAGTGATCCAGCTCCGCTGTCGGCTCTGTTTAGCATCACAGTGTTTGCTGCTGTCACCCAAATCCTGTGGAAATCTTCCAATCGGGAAAATGCTTAGAACTTTAGAGTCAAGCCTCATTCCTCCTGTGGAAAACCTCCCAGGATTAAAGACACAGAGGAGAAAGAACATCAACATGATTGTAACCTCAGACGAGCTAATGGGTTTTCTCATTCTTTTTTCTAAAAAAACTATCAGCCAAACATTACGATCACTCCTGTCCAAACGGTGGCTTGGCAGGCAAAAGGATGTGATAAAAGAGAGTACGGTATTCTGAGTAAAACTACAACTGTTTAATCCCAATGAAACAAAAACAGATTTGATATTTACCTTTTTGGATATTTTCCATGAAATGAAAGCTCAACTTTAACCGTACCCTCCTGCATTTAGGCAATAAAACATTTTCTTTTTCCGTTTAAAAAATCAGCAGTAAGATTTGACATCACCTCACCACAACCTTAAGTCTTAAACCTTTTCAATAAGAAGCAACAAAGACAAAAATGTTTTTCAAAAATTCATTTCTGAAGTTTCTTTTTGCAGCAATAGGCTTTTAATTTGCCCACATGGGCATGCAAAGTGCATGGTCAACTTTTTAAATCAAGCTACTGTATTCCTACAGTTCCAGTGCATACAACCAACATTTGTTTGCTTATTTTGAACATTCAGGCCACCATATCTCCATTTCTACCTTTGGTACATTCAGTTTTCATGACGTCCTTTGAGGTGGCCATACGAGCCTCAAGGAAACTGCAAGTCACAACTGCGCTCCCCTTAAGGTGCAGCCGCTCCTGTCTATGACCCTCCACAGACCAGGATTACCCAAACCCTGCAGACAGAGACCGTTGTTCTTCTGTTCCATTGTTTTTTTTTAAAGACTTTTGCAGTTGACCTTGAATTAGATTCAAGTTTCCTGAAAAAGTAAATAAAACTAGTAGAAAACATGAATTTCTACACTTGACCTCTGGCGGGGTTCAAAGTCCTGCAGACCTTCATCTGTGAAACCTTTTGTTGATGTAAAGTTGGTGTTAGGAAGATTTTGTAGCTGCAACAATAATCTTCACCTCTTCAAAGATTTTTGTAGCAACACTTTGAAAACACAAACCCTCAAAGCCTTCAAAACAATGAGTTAGACATCAAGGTAAACCAGGATGGTAAAAAGAGTGTGACAGCTCTACCTTTTCTTTGGTGCCGGCCTGCGTGCTGTCAGGCCTGGTCCGGATGGTAAAGGGGGATGCAAGTCTGAGGAGGATCCCTTGGAAGGAGGGCTCCATCTTGGGTGACACGATCTCAAAGCAGTCCCTAAAGGAGAAGCTGCGGTGAGGTTCAATGCGCGCCTGCCTCCTCAGTCCTTCTCCCAGCTGCAGCAGCTCCATGTGAGGCCCCAGGACGAGGTGAAACGGGAAAGCACGGCAAAACGTGGCCAGGCCGATTCGCAGGTCACTTGGGTTGGTGGAGAGCGAAGGAGGGGGGCGCTTTATGCTGACGGAGGAGGAACTAGGACAGGACGACAGGGAGGATGGGCATACCTCCTGGATTTGGAAGGAAAGGCAAACTGTGGGGATGGAGGTTGGAAACAGGGAGGGAGGGGATGGGGAAGAGGACGGCGAAGCGGTGGGGGACGCCGTGGGCGTGGGGGTCGTAGAATCGAACCCAGTGTGCGCTGTGTCTTCATTGGGTAAAAGAGGGGTTAGAGGTGGCACCTCTTCCACCTCAACCTCTGAATGAAAGATCCGCCTGGCAACAGCTCTGATCAAGCCTGGCATGACTAATCCAACCACGGGAGCAGGGTTGAAACAGTGCAGAAGTAACACCTTCCCATGGTTTCCAACCTTGTCCAGTTTTCTCTTCCCCTTCTCCTCCTCCCGTGGATCCTTACACTGGAAGGAGGGGCTCTCCGATGAAGCGCGGCGCCCCGTGGAGGTGCGAATGTGCTCTAAAATGGCGTCAAATCCATTGAAGAAATCCTGAAGGTTGCCGCCCACGGCTCGAAGAACTCGCTCATTTTCTTCGAAGCAGAGACCAAAGAACTCTTCACCAAAATGTTCTCGCAGTTCACAAAACGGCACTCCTGTCAAAGAGGGGGGGGGGGGGGGGGGGGGGGGGCAAAATACCAACATCAGCACCAAACAGATTCCTACAAAATCACACAGAAAGACGACAAAAACACACACAAAAGGATGGAGCAGATGAATCTGAATCGTACAGGAGATACACCTGCAACACCAGACTGTTAACATGAGTTCCCAATGAATATTAAATGAACATAACAGTATTCTACTCTGTAATTATATTTATATTCTATTATTCATATGTTTCGATGCATAAGATCTTAATTCAAACAAATTTATTACAGGAAGTCAGCGTTCAACCTAAAAATAAAATAATGAATTTTAATGATGTTGTGTAACTACCATGTTACAAGCACACCAATAAATTATGGCATAAATTCAGATTAAAGGCTTACATGAAATGTTTAATTTACATTTGTTCTAAATATGACCACAAGCAAGGCAGGGACCTGCCTGAAGGCGCATAATATTCACAATAAATAAAGAATCATTAGGTGAAACTGTTATTGCTCTTTGTGAGTCTCAGTGGAAGATGTTCACGTTGTTCTAGCTGGAGAAGATCTCTGTGGAGATTTGCTGCAAGTATGAAGAACAGACTAGGAGATCTGCTTAAGTCCTACATTTGTTAGTTTCCAGGTGAAGTTTGCGTAACTTTCTGCAGCTTCTCTAAGAAAATGTTTGACAATCAGAAACATTTTCAGTGAGACATTTGGACTTTTGAGACAACGTAAGGAGCAGCAGAATGCAGATGAAGATGCAGATGGATCGGGTTGAGCTGTATACCAGACAAAAGTTGATTTAAAGGAGGGTTTTTCTAAACGTATTCAATACATTTGTTGACTAATAAAGATTTTATATCACTTAAATAAATAAATAGTTTTTAATAAATACAAGATTTCACAGTTTCAGGAGTTTAAATAAATTCATTTTTATTTACAACTAAAAAATGAGATAAAAATAACCATTGTAATTCAGATAGGAGATTGGATACATTTGAATCTTAAATATCAGTGACAGATTAAACTTTGAAACAATGTTTGCAGTAATTTGGAATTATCCTGCCTTTTCCACTTTTAATTTGCTTTTTTAATACTATTAATTTTTGTGTACAGCACTTTGTATTACCAAGTATGAAACGTACTTTACAAATGAAGATTGATTGATGACCAAAAATTCTATCTGCTTTGCTGTTGCAGGAGGTTTATAATAAAATTTATATTATTTTTAGTGAGTTTCTCAAAGATGAAACTCTGCACTATCTTTCATTCATTGTGTTTTAATCCAAGCCAAAACAGTGCGATGTAGTCCATGTACTTTGTCTTCCTGTACTTACCAAGTATGGTTGCCATGTACTGAAGGATTTGCAGGACATCTTCTTCTGAACCAGAACTTTCCAGGAATGGGCATTTCTCCTCCGTCCGTTCTCTTCGGCGCTCTGCACTTTTTACCTCCTGACACCTGTCAAAAACATGAACTCATAAAGTCGTCCAAGAATAATCCACTTAAACGGCATCTGGAGCGAGCACACCGAACACACTGAAAGGCTTTTTTCCATGAAATCAACACAGAGGACTGCAGAGAAGAGCATAACCTCACACACACACACGTACTTTAATTAATAATTTGCTGAAAGTAACAAACTAAGACGTAAAAAAAAACTTCTTTTTTTTATTGCTGAGATTAAATTTATATTTTTTCACTTTGATAAGTGTACACGTTGTTCTCAAGAGGACAAAAAGTGAGGTAGATGTCCTCCACCGCAGCAGCTTTGCATCAGTATGCAACACAGTTTGCATGTGGAGAATGACAAGTGTGCGCTCACAGAGGCTGAACAGGTGCGTGATGTGTGACAGACAGGTGAAAAGCACCAAGGAAAACGAAGAGCAGGCGAAGGGTTGGTGTGAAGACGTGTGAGAGGAGAAACCAGGAAGAAAAAGGAGGAAAAAGAAGCAGACAGAACCTGATTTCCTGTTTCCTGTAGAACTGTAGGGTTCGCTGTAGAGCTTCCTGAACAGTCTGGGTCTGAAAGAGGAAGGAAAAAGGCACAATTAAGAAACACTTTACTTTGCTTTGAACATTCAAAGATTTTATTGATTCAAACTTTTTAATGCCTCGTCTAAAAGGAAAATTTAAAAGTGTCCACCTTCTTCAGCTTTTTTAACACTAAACTCATTCATTCTAATTAAAAGCCAACTGGAACCTTTCAACAGCGATTATACTCATCCTGCAGGTGAACAGAGAAGGTTTTCCACCTGAGCTACAGGGTTTATTTACATTTTAAGATAAATATGGTTTAACTCTTTAACAACCCACCAAATCAAGAATGTATTTTTTATGGCATTAGTAATAGACACAGAGTGTTTTTTAAAAATACATTTTCAAAATGTTCTGGAACATTTGATTGAACAGATCCTTAAAGGGGAATCAAACACAGCTTTGGAGGTTTGGTTCGTTGGCCTCTGCTTATTTAGATGGAGATATACTGTAGCAGAACTGATTTATTGATCAGAGCGCTTTAACTTGCCAGGGGACGGCAGAAGAAATTAGATACATAGATGCATATAAAGTTGAATATTCAACTGCTAATTCCACCTATTTTTCTATTTAGAATTTCTTTTTAAATCATATAAAATATATCATGGAATTGAAGCCGCAAAAAGCCACAATGTGTGTCACAGACATGATCCGCGTCCATTTTGTTTATGTGCTCGTCACAAGAACGCAGGTCTGTGTTGTTCTTTACACTTCCACAAAAATTACAGGGCAAACACAAAAAATCAGAACGAAAAGAACCTTTTTTTGTTTGTTTGTTTGTTTGTTTGTTTGTTTGTTTGTTTGTTTGTTTGTTTGTTTGTTTGTTTGAAGACAACACACTTCCATCCAAGACTAAATCCATTTAAGATGTTTTTCTGCTCCTTGTTGCTTTGGTGTAGTAAAACACTATCAATGTTTTTTTTATAAAGTCTTTTCTGGATGAGCTCTACAGTTTGGTTGAGCAGCCAGTTAAAGGGTTAAGATTTAAATACACATGGAAAACATTAAAATTGCCATAATTTGTTGATAATAACATAAATAATTTTGAATTTCTGACCAAATTGTGTGATTTTGGTCCTGTTTCAAGACAAAAACAGATTCAAAAAATTAACATCACATAATTTCTGAATACATGACATATGAAACTCCAAATATTAGCTTTGAAAATGAAATCTCCCACTGTTATGTTTGGCTGTCTTATTGAGCGTGTTGGAGCAAATAATCATGACTAACGCAGGTTCCTGCATCTCAGATGAAAGTGGGACAGCTGCTGCTCTCCACCTGTGCAAAGACGGCATATGTCTGAGGACATCCAGACCCACATCGCAGCAGAACAAACAAGAATTGGAGTTTTTGTTGGGAGATGCAAGCTTGGGACAGTCTAAGAAACCACATGGGCTAAAAAAGGAGGTAAGAGTCCATGTGTTTAGCTGTTTAAGGGGGATACTTGAATGAATCTCAGTAAATTCAAATATCCATGTCCTTTTGTTTTAAAGATCACACTTCTTACATGTTTTAAGAAAAACAGGCAATGAAATAAAAATATTCCCTCATGAGAGATGAATTTAACACACTAAATGGAAGAAAGGAGTGTGAATATGATATAGTCTTTCCTTATTTAGATTAGAGGAAATATCCCTATTAAAAAATAGATTAAGATTTCCATCTGAACATAAAATGCACACGCCTTGTTTGTCTGTGTGTGCAGCTGGCGTGTTTTACACTGTTGACAACCTAAGCTTAAGTGGGCGGGTCCAGAGCGATTATCTGTGATGGGGCTGAAATGAGCGGCTGTGACGGCAGCACGCTGTGCCAGCTGGAAGGGTTACGCTGTGACCTCCATCCCTGCTGGACACAAATCTGACAGAGAAAACCACAAGGAGACACTTGTAAACCCTGATGAGTTCTGAGAAAAGCCATGAAACAGCCAGAGCGCGTTCATTCAAATGCCAATCTGGATCTACCACTTTCTGTGAATGGAGGTCATATTGAAACAACACGACTAATGTCAAGTAAATAAAGTAAAGTACTGCAAACAACAATTTTAGAAAAGACTGTCATGTTTACAATTTCTTTAAATTATGTGAGGCAGAAAATGAGTAAAGCAAGCTGTCATTTCTATGCTGACGACATGATTGTCTATTCTTTTGAAACTGTAAAGACAAGCAGAAGAACAGCGCCCCTATTGTTGTTCCTGATGCCTTGGTTTTTAAGTTTAATAATATTTGGAAATATTATTGGATGAGTCGTCTTTAAAGCCTCATGTTGATTTTGTTATAAAACAGCTTTGTCTGAAGTTGAGTTTCTATTTCAGAAACAAGTTTTGTTTTTCTTTTCCATGTAAGGAAGAGACCTGTTGCTGAAACATTGTTGCTTCTTCCTCTGATGGATTATGGGGATATTTTACACACACATGCCTCAGTCCAGGCACTGCGCATGTTGGATTCACTTTTTCATGTCTCTTGGCCTTTTATAACAAACTGTGGTCCACAAACTCATCCCTTTGGCCGGTTTTGGAGGGTCGTCGGCTCACACACTGGTACAGATTTTTATACTGTACAAGGGACTCATTGCAGCTGCTCCCTTCTTATTTGAGTGTGGGTCTTCAGAGGATCAGAGGAGGCCTGATGGACCTGATTACCCCAGACATTAACTGTGTCCCTGGAGTCAGGACATAGAAGGGAAGAATGGCTTTTTAGTATCGGGAAGCTACGGACTGCAATTCTCTGCGAAGCCCAATTCAACTACCACATGTCACAACGTTGTCTCAGTTTGATACTATTCTGAAAATAAAATCATTAACATGTTGCTGTTTTGAATCTTTCTTATTGTTTTAATTGTAAAAAACGTCGCAGGTTGTGTTGTCATGCCTCTCGGTCAGAACTTCCTTAAAAAAGAGATCAGTGGATGTCATTGGGACTTTCCTTGTTACCGTAAATATTGAATAAATAAATCAATAAGTCGACAGCAATAGCGAGAGGTCTTTAGCACAGCATTTTTAGCACAGCAAATTTTTAGCACAGCAAATTTTCTGCCAAGTAATTTCGTAGCATAATGCTCTTGGTGCTCAATAAATTATTAACATAATCCGTGAGATAAAAAGAAATTACACCCGTAAATTAAAAACACCAAAGCTATTTATCAAAGTTTCCTCTTTAAATAATCTGTAAATCCTCAGATTATTTCTCGGGTGATGCGAATATGCTGCTTCACAAATGCATCTGTGCATCCTTAAAGCAGCTTTTCATTTATCACAGAACATGGGGTGTGTGCTCACAAGACTCCACAAAAGGACCAAAGGCAGTGGCAAAAGGCCTGTCAGCCACATGTGCAAACACACTGATCACATGCATCACTATTAGTCTGCTGCAACGCAGCTGTGCATCCTCTGCTGTGCATGAAGCTCCTGAGTCGCAAAAACACGCAGGATTGGGATAGCAACATCTAAGAAAACTGGAGTCAAAGCGCTTTTTAACTTGTTTTTGCAATAACTGTGAAAACAGATGAAACACAAGTACTCAGGAAAAGCAATAAAGATGTTTTACATCCTTCAGTGAAATATCTTTGGTTTGACTCTTCTGTAAAGAAACAATCTGGGTCTGTTTCATCTGTGTGCATCATTTCCTTCCCTTCTGCAGCTTTTCTCCACCGTAGATGTTCCTGTCTCTCACATCCACATCCCTGTTTACCATATTTTTATTTCAGCTCCTTTCCCAGGGTTTCTGTTAACACAAACCAGTGTGGCCTGTGGTCCTAGCAGTGGGGGTAATGGTGCTTCAGCACAGCTGGAGAACTCCAGCTCTTCCATAGAAAATGCATCACTAGACGAGAAAGAACCCCAGCATGGGGCAATAAATGAGAGCAAGTCATAAAGCAGGAGGAATTTGCTCTATTTTCCTGTATTTTCCATCTAGCTCTTTTGAACTTCACTGGGACCATCCGGGTCAGCAAACATACCTTATCAGAAAGAATATTTTAGATTCTGGAAACTTTTTCAAGATGATCTTTAAAAGTTACATTTAGTGTCAAAGAGATATTTAAATTGTAATTGTTCACCAAGATAGCTGGCTGTTTACTGCCTGCTGCCTATCAGGAGAAAAACATGCAGACTGTGTTTGTTTGTTTGTTTGTTTGTTTGTTTGTTTGTTTGTGGTGAAGAAATTCTTTCGCAGCCAGTCCACCCCTGGCACCATGACTCTAGATAGAATCCCTTGTTTTTGCTTGAACGTAAAGAACTGTGTCATCTGCATATCCCTGTGTTTTTACAGGTGAAATATGGTTGGCAAATCATTTACATACATGACAAAAAGGAGAGGCCCCAATATTGAGCCTGGGAGAACTCCCACTGAACAAGGTAGAAAGGTAGACTGAGAATAATCTATTTGCATCCCCTTTTGTCCATAAAATGCGATCTGATCCCTGAATTCTCATCTACACCATGTATTTTACAACATGGTCAACCTTTTTACAGCAGAAAACTGTTGCTTAGCGTCCTTTCTCTTTTCTCATCTTGTTCAGTTCCATCACCAATCCATGGGGGCATTTTTGGATCAGGAGCAGTCTTATCAGAACAGATGTACTGTAATATTACATAATATCTAGATAATTAAAAAAACGTCAAATTGAGCCCAAAACTTGTTAAATGATCCACTGCAGGCATGTGGCATGTTGAATAATTTGTGGATGTTGCTATGTCATCCTTGATCCTAATTATAAATATAGAGCTGGGGGGTATTCCAGAAAGCAGGTTATGCTAGCTCCCACGGTAAGTTTGAGGCTAAGGAAGTTGATAACCTCAGCTTTCGGTTCCAGAAATACAGGTATGTTTCAGGGTAGGTCAAGTTGCCATGGCAACTCATGCTCTGAACATGACCTGGTCCGGAGCAGGTTTAGTTGAAGGTTAGTCAGGTTTAGTTGAAGGTTAGTTTATTTACAGAGAGGTGAAGCAGCATGGCGTGTCCATTTGAAGATGATTTAGTGGATGAAGAAGCTCAGATAATACTTTTTCCACTGTGAGAGGGTGATAAGACCACATATGGATGTTGGAAAAATAAACTTTTTTACTTTGATCTAACTTAATTATTTTCTTCAGTTAAGATAATTAAAAATCTTTTTTTTGTTAAGTCAGTTCAAAAATAACACGTAGTTTTCAGACAGTTATTTTGCTTTCATTCAAATTAATTCAATTAAGTAGGTGTAACTTTGGTGCTGCTGTTAGATCAGCACCGCAAGGGATTGTGGGATACCATTCCGTCTGCCTGTCTGGACGGATTTGGGTTTAAGTGTGGGCTTTTGACCAAATGTGTTTAGTTGTTTAGCTGTTTTACTGTGTTTTGCCGAGTTACTTTGTCCTACTTTGCTCAAGTCTCTGCACCATGAGGGAGAGAGAGGGAGAGGATGATGAGTTTATATAGAACCCCTACAGTCAAAAAGCATATCGACAATGTTGGCAAATTCCTAAATCAATGAACACACTAAGCACTCGCTGTTTTGTCCTTTTGTTATAAAAATGAGGATCTGCCGGCTCAAACTTAGACATATGACAGTTCAAGAATTATAATTCATTACGATGGAGAAAAAGATTACTTGAATTGGAGTAATATGACATTTAGTTAAATAAATGTGTAAATTTGAGCTGTAGTAACAACTATTGAGTTTTATAGACGTAAGAAATTAGGTTGAATAAATTTAACTCAATTACTTGTTACCAATTGAAGTAATTCATTTAAGTTGGCAAAATTGGATAAGTTATATATATACATGCGTCACATGAAAATGGAAACAAGATCAGAAACTCGTGCGTTTACTTTGTCTGTTCTTCTACTACAAGCAGAAACTCTTTCTTTTGATGATGCAGCCGTATTACTTTTTTGATGGACGTATAATCTTCATACGCCGTCATTAATCTCAGGCTCCGTCTCACTGAAGTATATCGCTTTCTTTTTTTCTCCACGCGTTTCCATGGTGACTACGGAAATCGGCGATCCATTGAGAATGTCTTTATGTACCTGCTGTGCACGAGCATTAACCCAAGGTTACCAAGTCGAGCGTAATTACGCTAACTCATATCCGGCCTTTGGAACCGACATACCCAGAGTAAGCAAGTTCAGGCGGATTTCAGCCAGAGTTCAGGCTTAAAGTCAGGCTAGTTTAAACATGCTTTCTGGAATACCCCCCTGGTCTCAGACAGGTATGTTTCTGCTGGAAAGGCAAATGGTTTTTGACTGCTGTTGCAGGAGGAAATGGATGAATGAAAGTACATACCGTATTTAAAATTAGCTGCAAATTCGACTTTCATTTTCATTTAGAAAAATGACAGCTTAGTCTGCTTGCTGCTTAAGTCAAGTCAATCTGGCATCACACACCTCAGTAGCTTCTAGTCTCAAATCCTACAGGCTGTTTAAAATAAATGTTTTTTGTTCTATTAAAACACAATTCACTTCCCCCAGCATTACAGTTGTGCATCACTGAACCCAAATAAAAAAAGTCCAAATATATCAGAAAAAAAGTTGTCAACTTGACAAGAAAACAGTGGTTTTCCCATGAGCACAGCTGCAAGCATGAACAGACAATGAAGGGTAAAAAAAAATCAAACAGAAAAAAAACATAATACAGACAACCCATAATATAGTTATAGCTGCCAAATGTAGAAAAATCTGAGAAAATGTGCTCAATTTGTAAGATAATAGGATTAGAGTGTCAGTGATTAAGCCATGACCAAAAATAATGATATTTGTTTATTCTATCAAATCACTACTTTGCATTTATGTTTTTTTAATTCCTATAAGACACTTTTTTCCTCTGAATTTCAGCTCCAACCCCATCAGGCTTCCATGGAAATTAGGAAACCATGTAAAAAATAAAATAAAAAGTAACTTTAAAACAGTAAAGTAGGTTTTTAGGTCAGCTAATGCTTTTAGATGTCTGCATCAAAAGTTTGGTAAAGTGAGAAGATGTTCGAAAATGCAGACGGAACCCCATCGTACGTTCTGCTGTGATGCTTTTGTAGAGGCTAACAGCATATCTGGCCATCGCTGTGGTGATGAAAAAAGATGAAACAGTGGCCGCCATCAGCATTCGCTCGTGCACGCTCACCCACCACAGCTTCTCTGGAGGATTGCCTGCAGTAATTGCTTATGAGCTTAGTCGAAAGATTTTATGAACTACTAACAAGATTAAACTCCTGTGCATCTGATACACACATTTACATTTTTCAAAACAACGCCATCACCCCACAACTACCCCCCATGATGACACCATGTTGAAAGACTGCACTGTACAACGGCCAAATCAATAGCAAAAACTCCCATTTGATGACTAACCATCGAGCAATCTGGGGGTTCTGGGGTTTTATAATATTTTTTTACAGCTTGGTAACTCTGTACTTTATTTTTTGAAACTGTTTTTACTGAATATGTTTATCTTAGTGATGTTTGCTGAGCTGCAAACTAACTGCTGGAATTAAACCCCATGTAACCCTTGTACTACCTTAGATGACCCCACCCTTGCATTGACGTGTTCTCCCTACCATGACAAAGGTGGATAAAGGTGGAAAGATTTCATGTAATCCATGGACACCAGTGAAGATCACAAATCATTGAAGAAAAAAGGTTCAGCGCACTGTCTAGTGGGTCTAGATGACCCAGCTCCCAATGTTAAAGTGATAGCACAAGGGTTAAAGTCAACCATCATAACTTCCAATTTAGTTACTCATCCCAAATCCTGCATTTGCAGGCCTCTAACAGAAGTGCAGTAAATTAATAAATTCACTCAGAAAACATAAACACAACAATAATATCCAATATAAATACACACCATTAGGGAACAAAAACCTCAAGTTTTCTGTTTTCTATTTTTGTGGCATTTCAGTCAGCAGAAGTCACAAGACTCACGATCCCCTTCCAGGGGGTAACTAAGAAGAGAAGGGCCAATTAATCCTTCTTCTCCTGCAGAACTGTCCATGTGTGAGCATCGGCATGACTCTGTGCACCACTGCTTCTGGGTCAGTGTGGTGAGGGTGAAGACACCCCCCCAGAGAGTCAGAACTGCATCTGTAAGCTCCATCAGCATCTGTGCCAGCACATATGGAACTACATCCTCAGCTGAGCCTGGGTGAAGCACACCCAGGTTTTCTGGCTCACATGTGGAGGAAGAGACATGAAAAAGCTGGAGGAGGAAACACACCGCATTGCTATAAGAAAAATCAATTAATAAATTTGATTTACATTCTTGTGAACAGAGAACCAGAACAGGTTTGTTATAGAAATATTGCTAAACTTGTTTATTTTTTTATTGATAATTGGAGCTGAAATCTGTTCCTTTCCATAGCCATTGTTTAATTGAGCTGTTTAATTTCATTATCTAGAAAATTAAAACATGAGAAATGAAAAATAAAATTGGTTGCACTGATCTATTATAGGAGTTGAGCATAGGACCAACTGAAGAAAAAAAGCCTAAACTAGCTCTTTATTAATACAATTTTTTTTTTCTCTTGGAGACCAGTATGAACGCTGTTTGACCAGTATGAATGCTGTTTCAGCATCTGGGTCTGCCCCGCGTTCTAGTCATGACACATCTGATATAACTTAGTTTCAGCCAATAACACGCATCAACATGGTGGCTGCCATGGTAACCGTTAGCACATCACTAGATCTGCAACTAACTACAACATGTCAGCCATGGTGAGTGTCAGTTTATGCACCTCTTTTACTGTTTTTACCCAACCTCCCCACCTTCTATTCTCAAAGAAAGGAACTATATGCTGCAGTTCCTAGAACACTGGAGGCAGAGCGATTTCTCACTGAACCCCATGTTAAGTCTGATTTTTTTTTTTTTTTTTCACCCAAAAACAGATCTGCTTTCAGTGTTCTATTTTGTTTTTATTTATGGGGGGGGGGGTTAAATCATACATTTTGATTTGAGCTGAAATTTGCTGCTTTTAGGAGCCTGTTTTTGATTTGCAGGTTGGTGGACACATGGGTGGTGCATTTCGACACAATATTATGTCAACCTGCAAAACCAGGAATGACTTCAGCCGTTTGACAGATCGGATTGTTAAACGGTAAAATTCTAAGATACTGAAGTGTCTGCTTTGATCTTCAGGGGCTTTGTAATGAACAGGTCCATTCAAACAAACACTCACACACTGATGGCCAACCTACAACTACCAGGAGCAATGTGGGGATCAGTGACTTACCCAAGGAAACCCTGACCCATAGCAGAGCAAGGCGGGAACCAAAGCTACAATCCTCCGCTGAGAGGTCGACCACAGTACTACCTCTGCACGACTGCCAGCTCAGGAATTAATTTCATTTATTCATATAGTGTTCCGTTTTTTTGGCACAAACAGAACCTCATATTTGAGGCTGAACTGCCTTCTTATTTTGTTTGGTGTTTATTTGCTTTTTGCTGATGCTGACATGAAATTTTGAGTTGCTGTTTTTATACTTGTTTTCATTTGGTCTTAGATCTTTCCATGATATAATAAAATGTCTAAACATCACATATCAGTGCCATCAGATGTCTTTTAATACAACAAAAATCCAAAATCCTGCATCTCTGGTAACTTGCCAAACAACTTTTTGTCATTTTATGCCCTTGAAACAAAGTGAATCATAGCGTTTTTCCTTTCAAATGATGATATAATATTCACAGAGCCATGGCTTTCAGAATAAAAGTTGTTTTGCAATAAACTTGTGCACAATGTTGGTCTCAATGTGCATTTATGTCCATTAAACGACTAATCTGTATAAAGTTGCACTCCGATCTTTCAATCTATTGAAAAGTGTTCCCAGTGGTCTTTTAATTATGACTGACTTTTTTTTTTTTTTGCCAAAATCCAAAAATCTGTCATTTTCTATGACATAATTTCTGCAGTGGCAGGAGTTCATTGGAAATTCACCACAGAGTTGAAGACAGGACTGTTGGTGTGGAGCAACCCCACCCCCACTTCCCATCGCCATCTGTTTTCACGCTCTACTGCTAGCTTACAAAACTAACTTTACCGCTGTAATAAAAATGCCGAGCAATATTGTAGTTATCCAGTCATACAGTTTAGAGTCAGATACCAGCTCAGACGAAGAAAACAAAGACGCACATAGATCTAGTCGTCTGCAAGTGGATGCAGAGAGCTTGTGACCTGCCTGCCGTATCTTCTGTCACAAATGGGATTTTTTTTCAAATGGCGTTCTTTGTTAACTCCTGATTCACATTGATTTGAATAAAGAAATACTCAGAAATGGAATCGTAAGATAAACTGTCTTTGTATATGTCCTTCGTCATCAGAAAAATGCCACAAGAATATGTTAAAAACACAATATTTTATCAGAGTGGCTCTTTAAAGACGTCTACAAAAACATGATGAGGAAAAAAAAGGTCTATCAATCCAACGAAAGTTTTCCTCAAATTTAGATGAAATCTGTACCAGGACATCTAAACAGAAGAACAATAGCAGGTAGGATCAACTTCTCTACAAACGGAAATGATATATGTAGTAACATAGTGCATTAAAACGCATTTATTCATACTACGTTTCCTCAGATTCTGTTTGGTCAGCAGGGGTTGCAGACTCCAGTGCTCCAATTTATCACCTCTGGAATAAACCATGAATGTAAAGATAATATTTCCCCCTCAGAGGGCATTTTTGGTTGACACACTAATGGAAACAGACAATAATCCGAGTGCGGCTCTGATACCTGCTTCTAACCAGCTGTAGAAGTACTGTGGACACCGATCCTTCCTCTCCTCATGCGGGCTGACACAGATCTCTTCCTCACAACAACAAAATTATATAATCTGACAGATGATTCAGGCTGTTTGTGAGAGCTCATCATGTGGATGTCGGAAAGGACTCGTCTGGCATTTGAAAGAATCAATCTGATGTGGAGTGGCTTATGTGTTTTTTCCAAAGTTCGTGCTTCTCACTAAAAGATTGCAGAATGTTAAATGTTTAACAATGCTGACATGTCAGGAGGTTGGAGGGTCCAACTCTCTGCATGCGTGCCGCTTACCGTGGGAGAGGTCAGTCTCTTCAGGCTCTCCCCCAGAGAGTCCAGGTTCACCCTTCTCCTCCTGGTCACCCTCTTGTGGGGTATGAAGGGTCCCTGCTGCTGCTGCTGCTGCTGCTCCTCGCCGGCCGCGCACGCGGACCTCTCTGCGGAGCTGCGTCCGTTCCAGAGGAGCGCTCTTTGGGAGGACGGCAGGGAGGAGAAGGGGCAGCCCCGGTTCTCCTCCGCCAGCTCCGGACCGCCACCCCCTCCGTCCCCACCGGGGCTCTCCAGCCCGCAGTCCGAACCCACCGAGCTACTGAATGACTCGGAGGAGATCTTGCGTGACGAAGAAGACATTGTGGTGCTGAACAGGAGGAGGAGGAGGGTGGTGGTGATGATGGTGATGATGATGATGGGGATGATGACAGCGGCAGTGGTGAGGAGGAGGAGGATGGCAATGCTACAGCGGGCTCCGTACCACCATGTCCACCTGTGCGCCGGGGAGGCATCAGACAGAGCTGGGGGGGGGGGGGTGAGGCCTGTCCGCGCGCGCAGATTGCGTCCAAATCCAGCCGCTTTGATCTCCGGGTGCGAAGAGCCTCTGCTTGTGGACTCAGCGATGCAGAGGGGGGCACTAACGGCACGCAAACCTTTATGTAAGGGGGGGGCAAGAGGGGGGTGAGGGGGCAGGTCCTCCAAAAATCAGTCCCCCTTTTACCCGCAAGTGAGTCCGCAGACCTCCGTTCACAGACTGTCCTTCAGGTGAACGCGGAGCTCCTCAGAGCAGAGGAGGCGCTGAGCTTCAGGGAGACGCTTCCTTCACGGAGGAGCGCGTCATGCTCCCATGCTGCGGTTCTCCTCCTCCTTCCTTAGGGCTCCTTTCCAGAAGAATGTGCCTTCTTCCCCCATGATAGCCGCAGCCACATCATCCACCACCTTCCTCCTTCTCCTCCACCTCAACGGGCTCCTTCCAGCCTGAGGATCAACGCTCGTCTCATCATCCACCGTCCCTCACCTGTCGTCTCCTTCCCGCGTGGACTGAGATTCGGACACGGCAGCTGCAGCGGCGCGCGAGCCTGAAAAACGAGGGGAGAGCGCGCGGTCAGCCAGCAGCAACGCTCGGCAAAGCGCTCGGAGTCTGCGCGCGCGCGCAGGAGAAGCGTCAACCCGTGTTTTAGTGCGGTGCGAGGACACATTCAAATACAAAAAATAACCCACGTTTCTTTGTTTGTTTGTTTTCTGTTTGTTTACATTTCGGACAAATACGATAAAAAAAAACATGTTCCAGACAATCATGTGTTTTATGAGTGGATGTTGAATTAAATGCAGAAATTCTTTAAACTGATGAGTTTGAGCCTATTAAATATGAGTCAAAGGGGGGAAGAGGAGCTAGAGGCCCTGCGCAGTATCTTAGCTGTTCCTAGCACTGCGCTTTTCTGGACTGAGAGGTCTGAGGTCTTTCCAGGTATCTGTTGTAGCCACTCCTCCAGCTTGGGGGTTACTGCCCCGAGTGCTCTAATTACCACAGGCACCACTGTCACCTTCACTTTCCAGGCTTTCTCCAGTTCTTCTCTGAGTCCCTGGTATTTCTCCAGTTTCTCATGTTCCTTCTTCCTGATGTTCCCATCGCTTGGCACTGCCACATCCACCACAACGGCTTTCCTCTGTTCTTTATCCACCACTGCAATGTCTGGTTGGTTCGCCATTACCATCCTATCAGTCTGGATCTGGAAGTCCCACAGGATCTTTGCGCTCTCATTCTCTACCACCTTCGGAGGTGTTTCCAATTTTGACCTTGGGGTTTCCAGTTCATATTCTGCACACATGTTCCTGTATATTATTTCAGCATACTCCATGTATGCTTTCCCTGCCAGCATCTTACACCCTGCAGTTATATGCTGGATTGTTTCAGGCGCCTCTTTGCACAGCCTATACCTTGGGTCTTGTCTGGTGTGGTAGATCTGAGCCTCTATGGCTCTGGTGCTCAGGGCTTGTTCCTGAGCTGCCAGGATGAGTGCTTCAGTGCTGTCCTGTAGGCCAGCCCTTTCTAACCATTGGTAGGACTTCTTGATATCAGCCACTTCAGTTATGGTCCGGTGGTACATCCCATGCAGGGGTTTGTCCTCCCATGAGGATCTGTCCTCCAGCACTGTATCCTCTGCTCTCCATTGTCTGTGACATTCACTGAGCACACTGTCAGTTGGGGCCTTGAGCTTGATGTACTCATGCATCTTGGATGTTTCATCCTGGATAGTGGCTTCTACGCTCACTAGTCCTCGGCCTCCTTCCTTGCGGCTAGCATACAGTCTCAGGGTGCTGGATTTGGGATGGAACCCTCCATGCGTGGTGAGGTGCTTCCATGTCTTAACATCTGTAGTCTGTATCTCTTCCTTTGGCCATCTTATTATTCCTGCAGGGTATCGGATAACTGGCAGTGTGTAGCTGTTTATTGCCCAGGTCTTGTTCTTGCCTTACTCGTTGGAGGTATTTAGCTGTTGCAGCTTTCCTTGTTGCCTGCGCCAGGTTGCCTTTTGCCTGCGGAATTCCAAGGTACTTGTAACTGTCCTCAATGTCTGCAGTGATAGATAAATAATGAAATAATTAGCAGAAAAAATAATTAAAAATTTCCTGCAGCAGTCACACCCACTAAGATTTTCAATCAGTTTTTATTTTTGTAGATGGAGGTTTTGTATAAATAATCTTAATGTTCAATCCCCAAGCATTGAGTGGATCTAATTGGATTAATCTACAGTTTATTTTTCTATGTAACCTTGTTCCGTTTTATGCTGATTTTACAAAATCAAGTTTGTGGTCAATTTGGTCAGTAATTTCCTTTGTGCTTATTTTTTAGGCCTGTGTTTTAAATAGTTGAGTCAATATTTTTATGCGCTGTGCTTCATTCAGTCTGAGGTACGTAAGACCCGTTCATGGACAAATTTAGGGCAGCGTTTTTGGATCCTTTAGTCTGCATTCTCTTTTTCAAGGTGGATAGAAGTCTAAATGGCTCTTTTCTCTTTTGCGAGTTTTCTGCAGGCTCTTCGTCCGGGGTCAGTCCACAAAACATCTTCCATGGGTTAAATGCAGACTCTGATTGGTGAAGAACCTAAACATAACAACTTGTGGCAGAACTCAAACTTTTATAAACTTAAACACGGTTAAAGGGAGCAACAAAAAGGTAACAAAGCAGATGACCGGATGAACAGAAGACCAGATACCTAACTACACTGAGGATCCCTAACTTAGGACTGTTGTGGCTTACTGGCCACTTGAACCTGTAACTGTGACAGAGGAAACAAAAAAATCCATCAGCTGCTTCCTGCTTAGGTGGGGGGTTCCAGCACCATCATAACCCTAGAAACGGAAAACTGGTATGGACAATGGATGAGTGGACCTGTGACTTTGACCTGCACAAATGCTGATCTGTTCTTGTTGGGGTTTTTTTTAGGTTGCTTATTTCAAGATTTTCCATTTAAAATGTCAAGTTATCTTGAGCCCAACTTTTTGAAAACATCTTTGCCAACAGCATCAATAAAAACATTCCAATACATGAAGTAGAACTACAAGTTTTCAGAACGACCAGAAGAAGATCAAACTAGAAGCTAAAGTTTGCTTTAAAGACTTTGTGTATCAAATGTTTGATTTCGATTTAATTCTGTCCCAAGAACAAACAAAAAAAAGGACAGCGCACCTTCAGTTGGACTGAAAAGACCAAGAATTAGAACAAATTGTAACAGTCATTTAAGAGCTCACATGAAAAATAAACATAATGCATAGCAAAAATGTCAAATTAAACTGTTTTAGAGGAAATAAACACAATTCTAGCTGCATCTGCATGACCACATTAACTAATAATTTTAGACAAAAAGAGAAAATGTAAATGTTCTTCTGGAAAAAGCAGACCCACAGACAGAGCATAAAAAGAAGTCTGTTAACTGCACCGAGGTGGTAATCAAGCTACATCAAATGCTAATAAGTCATGGTCAATAATCCAGGCTCAAGGCCATGTGCCAGTTGTGTTCAACATGGGTTTCCACAGACAAAGAGGGCTCCGTGGGCAGTTAATGGGGCTTGCAGCGGTGGTGCAGCTCAGAACAATGCCCCTGCCTGGCATTAATGACAGTTTTGACCTTGACCTCAATTGGCACTGCATGTCTGTTCATTAGGACTCCCCAAAGGGAACCAGCAGCAGGGAAACGCTAAAATAGAAACGATACATACGAATGCACACACTGGCAACCCAGAGTCATTTCCCAAAAGTTCTACTAATTCATTTGACTCTCCAGAGCAGCGTGACCCTAATCCACTACACCGACTTTCACTCCATCTAACAAACGCCCACACACAACCCGGCCAGCACAAACTCTGCCGCTCTCTCCTTATCTGGCTGCTTGGCTCTTAGCAATCAGTCTGCAGTCCAGCTTTTAATAAAGCCAGCACTACAATAGCATAAATGATGTTCCAGAAAAGATAAGCCCCAGAGCAGAGGGAGTGCTCTGAGCTGGCTGCTGGCCACATGGACCCCAGCGTGGAGAAGAGGGCATTTCTCACCGCTAATCTCATTCACAATGTTCCATGGATTACAGCAGATTGAATAACTTTAGCATGAAAACAAATAATGACGCAGCTCAGCCAAGGGTCGGAGTGACTGACTGCGCTGCCATCATACCCGACTGATGGAGCCTGACGGGCTTCATTTGTAATAATAAACGCTAAAAAGTTATAAAGACTGAAATGGACCGCCAACCTATCCAGGCTGACAGCGCCCTAGGATGGCTGGGTTTAGTACCAGCAACCCCTGTAACCCTGAAAAGTCTGAATCTAACCAAACATTTGTAACTAAATTGTAGTCAAATTTCCCTATTTGGATTTAAGATGCATTAATTTAAAGACCCACTCTGTTTAAAATGATGCTTTTGGTGTTTTTAACATATTCTCGTGGCATTTATATGATGATGGAGGACATACACAGTACAGACCAAAAGTTTGGACACACCTTCTCATTCAAATGAATGGGAAGGTGTGTCCAAACTTTTGGTCTATACTGTATAAGGAAAATTAGGTTCAAAACTGCATTTCTGAGCATTTTTTAATTCAAATAGTTATGAATTAGAAACTGATGGAAAAATGTAGTTTGAAAGATATGTTTGTAATGTTGAAAGTACACTGAGCAGGCCACTAGCACTGAGGGGAAGAGGGGCGGATTGCTCTCCCCACCCACAACTCAGAGATGGATTTCTAATGAACTCCTGTTGCTCTGCAGAAACTATGACCTAGTAAACAACAGTTTTTTTGTGTTTGTGGCTAAAATGGCATAATCATAAATAAGACAACTGGGAACATTTTGAAAATATGATCAAAGGTTTTATTTATTTTTTACATTTTATTGAGATAAAATGGTTTATTTTAGAGTCAATAAAGAGAAAATTCTCTTCAGTTAAAACATTTTGCATAAAGGAAAGACATCCACAAATGTCTTGTTCTATTGGCAAATTTATTTTGCTTATTTTAAGTGAAGTATTCTCAATGTTAGCAATAATTTACTATAGATAAGTCAATGCCTATTGCCTTATAGCAAAAGAATAAAAGTTATTTTGACCAAAACCTGATTGAATATATTGAGTACGATTCATGTTTTTTGGATGTACCTTTTGATCTTTGGTGCAATTTCCCATCTTCCAGGAAACACATTTTACAGTAGAACACACACACAGCAAAAAGAAATAAAACCATGTCTAGAAAAAGCCATAGAAGGGCAGAGAAGGCTGAAGGAGATGCAGCTGTGGAATGTAAAAAGATAAGAGCTCAGCAGCCTCGTGACACAAATCTCTGAGCCAGGTGAAAATGTGGTTATTGGGAATGTTTGAAATCCTTAGTTGTTTTACAAAAAGAACGTTAAAAACCCCAATGCCTTAACCTTTTTAAAGTAAACATTTCCTGCCTACATTGGCAGAAAATGCTTATTAGTTACTCATTAAGAAGAAACTAGAAAATGCTTGATTAAATAAAAGACAACTTATAATGGACTAACATTGCAAAAACTGAAAAAAAGAACCTTGTTTGAAGAAAAAAAAGGTCTCTCTTCTGTCATGTAAGAAAAATAATCTTATCATTAAAGTTTTTCAATAGCAAAATAATCTTAATTTGGGAACACGTCTAAACAGCTGGAATAGTTAATGTTTCCAATGTTCAGAATTTTAGACTTCTTTCGAGGGCTTCTGTCTTTGCAGTGTACAAACAGATGTTTGTGCGAGAACGAGCATAAAAAAGGCAAGAGAAGCAGCCGACTGGGTCATAAATCTGACCTCCAGCCAGCCTAATTGGCCATAACCATCTATTACTCTGGGTTCTCTATCTGCTATGAACCATGAACCTGCGACTCAATGTCAGTTTTCCAACATAAATAAGCTGAAGTTTTGCTTCAAATGATGAGAAATGATTTGAATGAAATATTGGTGCACTAAAAATATAAAAATAAAGTTCCTTTCTTGCAAACTGTCACAATCTGCTTTGACTTTAAAAAGGACTTTCTGCAGGACTTTACTGATTATCCACACTTTGAAACTATAAAAAAACCAGGATGCTGAGGGCAAACTTTAAATTGTTTCTAAAAAAAAAGAAAACAGAGAAATGTATACATGTTTTTGTATAGCAATTTAAAAAGTCCCAAAATTCATACTCAAATAGACATGTTGTTCACCTTCCAGCACACCCTGCTGAGGTTGCCACAGCGAATCAGCTTTCACTGATTCACACAGGTGGTTTGGCAGACGCCCTTCTTGACACAACCCTGTCATTTAATCCAGGCTGGGGACAGTTACAGGAAGACCCAGACTTAGACCTCCTGATAGCTACGTAGCTGGGCGGCAGCATGAAGGGTCTTGCCTAAGGACCCACACTGGATGAGGCTCATTGCGCCCCTGGGAAGCGCCGCCAGGTGCCAGTCCTACATGCAGCCAAATGAGCCATCTAGCCGCTTACTCGCATAAAAGTAGTTATATCTATTTCTTTTTTTACATGTACTAAATAAACAAAACAGAGAGAACTAAACATGTGTTTGGCCAAAACAATAACACCACTTGGTGGGAAAACAATGAGGCTCATTTAACAAAAAAAACATCACTTTCCATGCACAGTTGTAGACTAGTGATGGTTTGGGCTTCTCATGACCCAAATGAAGCCCAAACCCAAACCAGATTAGAATGTGAGGCTGAAATTTAGAAGGATCAGCAAAAAAAACAGACTACATAAACATCAAAGTAAGTTCTTACTTAGAAAGAATAGTTCAACATTCATGTGCTATTATTTGGGTTTGGTTTCTGTATAATAAAGACCAACATAGCATTTTTAGATGTCATAGGAAAAGGTTTTCATAAAACCCCAAAATGATCATTTCTTCTTCTTCCTCTGGTCGTACAGGTAGGAAAAATATTGAAATGTCAAGATTTTAGTAATGAATTAAGACAAGTGAAGATTTTTGTTCATCGTTTTTTTCCTGCTGGATTTCTCAGATTCAGGACGAACCAGCTGAAGCTCTGCACCAACTGAAACAAAAGAGGAGGTCCTGATGGAACCAAAACTAAAGCAAAACTTTTGTTTAAAAAAAATATATAATCAAGAAAAGGTGAAAAGCTGCGGCTGTGTTGTAGATTACTCAGGGACAGCTAAATGTGATGTTTCAATCCTGTGACAAAAAGTGCCTATGAGCAAACTTTTTAAAGTAACTTGATAGAGGGAAAAGAATAATAATAATAATACAAATAAATTGTGAATTGAGATCAGAAGCTATAAGTTTATGCTCCTTTCTGCTACTTTTTATTCATAGTATTTAAATTGAATGAAATTAATTAATAAAACATTTAAAATGCCATGAAACAGCAGCTTAGAATCAAAACAAGATGCATTAAATGTCTCAGCTTGAGATGTATGTTCACGATGTAAATGCACTTTGTTACCAAATAAAAACAAACATCTGTGACATATAATTTATTCACCTCTCTTAAAAATGTCCACATTGGTTAAGAAAACACATTTTTGAACATCAAATCATTAAGTATTTACATCTGTCTCTACAACCTTTCCCTGGGTTTGTTTTTTAGTCCCTTCAGTTCTGCAGAGACCCCCCAGGACTGACAGAGGGATCGGTTAGCCCTCCGTTTTGGTGCAGTCGAACGGTTTCCACCACGCTGCAAACTGCAGGACTTTTTTCCTCTGATCATCAAAGTTTTCTCTGATCGACTTCCTCCAGCGGCGCGGCTCCAAGTCCATCATGCCGCCGACTATTTCCTGAAAGAGAGACAACAGGTTGGTCAGCTTATCGTCATCCTGCAGAACAATAAAGTTGTGACATTCAAAAAAACCAAGGAAGAGCTTAAAAATGGCAAAGTATCATAGAAAAACAACAATGTGTCACAATGAAAAGATACTAAGTTAATGTGACAAACAAAACCAGGACTGTACCCCTGCTATCATGGCTACAAACCTCACAATATTCATAAATATAATTCTGGTAAATCAAGTAACAAGCCATGTTTAAACTAACATCCAGGGATTTTTATCTGATGACAAACAGATATAAATGTTCCTTTGAAACAGTAGGTTAACAACATTGACTCACCTTCCCAAAGTAATGAGGAAACTTCTGCTCATTTTCAATAACATGAGCAAACCCTCCCTGCAGACCAAAGTCCACAGCAAAGTATGGTAAACCTCGAGGAACCTGAACCAAAAACAGCACATCCACGTCAGAATTCATGTCACACGACAATAACGTGAATCAAAGATGAAAAAGGAAAAGAAAAAATGGACGTACAGCTTGACGAATGTCTCTAGAGGAGAGGTCAACAATCTTCTTGTTCATAGCCCATTCCTCATCACACTCCATTATCGCTTTCTGGAAACACACAAATAACTAAAGTTCAACACCTTGAGTGCATGAAACTCAAACCCTTCAGAATGAAACACTGAAGTCTCATGCTGTGTTCACACAAACGCATTTTGCACAGCAGAGGCGTCCAGTTTCAACGTCCAGACGCCATCTGAGGTCCTGCAGAGGAATTTAAGCGATGGGCGCAGTAGCGGCACAATTTCAGCGTCATGGCACATTTTAGGCCGTGCGTCCAGAGTTCAAAGGTCTGAACTCTGCTGAAGAAGATGCGTTGCGTCCATATAGAGGAGGCAAACGCAAATTTGACCTGGGAATTGCGTTTGGTGGGAACGCAGCCTTAGTCATGTGCACCCAAATGGGGAGGTTGACCCGTATGGGGTTCTGGGTTGTTTGGGCCCGTGGAGGGTTGTAGAGAGGAGCGGCTGCATCTTAGGGGGAGCGCAGGGTTCTCTTGAGGCTCAAACGGCCACCTTAAGGGACCTCATAAAAAAGGAACGTACCACTGTCATGCATTAGGGTAAGGGTATCGTGAAGTATTTGTAAGAATAATGGAAGTTGTTCAGAGTGGTCTGTGACCTGGATATTTCATGTGGGCCACCTGTGTTCCTAGTACAGGTATTTTTCCCCCACAGACAGCCCGTATCCACCCCTAAGGGCAGTTGGGACTTGGGCTTTATAGATTCTCAGATAAGTCATCCGAACCTTGAAGTATATTGGTGCCATGTCGCCCAGTTCCCTGGGCAGAGGGATGCACTCCAGGACCATGTGCAGTTTCCTGCGAGGGTTCATGTGCGTTTCCATGAACACACAGTCCAAGTCCTGGTCCTCAAACATTCGCACCAAAGTCTTCCGGAACATCTAAGGACAACAAAGCACACTTAATTAATGATTTAAAGTCACAGGAAAACAGCGTTTATATCCACCACATGACAGCGGAGGTCAGACGTTACACAAAGAAGCATAAAACATTCTTCATCAACCAGTTAAATCCAGATTATCCAAAGTCTATCAACTTTATGCCACAGTGCTCAAAAGATCAGAATATTTTCCACCTGATCCTCTCTTTTCCAATTTTTTCTTTGTTCTCATAATTGGAATATTGATGCTAAATATCAACATTCCAAGCAATAAAATAGGATGTCCTTTGATTCCCAGGCTTAATAAAAACCTAATTACACTTAACACAAATATTTAAATTCTCCATTGAATGAGATCAAGGGATGGAGATACCTGCATCTCTGACCACACGTCCTCATCCAGCGCCGTTCCACAGCTGTGATGCTGAAGGGGGCAGATGAGACAGTGTCCCTCTGTCATGGACACTCCTGCAGGCAGACTCAGGTACACCTGAGTCAGGACCCCACACTCAAATTACACTCATCTATATAGAACCTTTTAACACAACTTCTTAAAAACCTTTAAGAAAGGCACAACTTTGAAGAGTCTAAGATGAAAAGTGCACACCCAGAACACACCAAATTTACCTCATATTTGAGGGAATGTACCTCAAATGTTTGAATTATAGTCCAATAGTACTCCTTGCCATTTCATTTGCCCCGCCTCTTTTTCAGCCCACATCGTCATCTCCTCACCTTGCAGCCTATGGCAACAATCAGATGCTTCTGGAGCTCCTGGCTGCTGAAGCAGAACTGGCATTTCTCCATGGAGGCAGCCAGCCTCCTGCTCTCTCCGACAGCTTTGTTCTTCATCCTCTCTTCTTCTCTTCCTTCACCCTCTCTCTGGGCCGCACTCGACACAAACATGTCGTCCAGGGTGTAGTTGTCCCCGTCCGTCTTGCCCATCATCTGGAGGGCGGAGCACAACAGAGGAGGACATGAAGGAAAAGGTTCATTCTGCAGACGCACTGCTGTAGTGCTGAGAGTTAATAAATGACAGTTTTATGTCAAGCATAAAAAACACTGAACTGCAGCATTAAATGGTCCGTTTTTTTATGTCTGCAAAGACAAACAGTATAAACAATCAGTTGATACAGAGTTGAACTGGCATCCAAGTATCAGCACCATTCTGTGTGTGTGTGTGAGTGTGTGTGCGTGTTTATGTGAGATCTTCCGTGGGAATGTTAGTATTGCAAAAGAGGACGTAGTGCATGGACTGTGGCAAATCTTGTCACCATGGCGACTGGGCAACAGGTTGAAATGTGTATTTGAGAAGGCGCAGGATGGCGGAAGTGTGTGAGCATGACTCGCTGTGTGGGAGGGAGTGTGTGCACGAGAGGGAAAAGTGAATGAGTTTAGTGGCACCGTGGGAGGTGGGGGGGGACTTTAATGTGTGGTTAGCCACATCAGACTAAGATCTAGAATGTGTTCATGCAGATCAGCTATGAAAGTCTAGAATGTGTTCATGCAGATCAGCTATGAAAGTCTAGAATGTGTTCATGCAGATCAGCTATTAAAGTCTAGAATGTGTTCATGCAGATCAGCTATGAAAGTCTAGAATGTGTTCATGCAGATCAGATAAATAAAATCCAGTTTACTGGTGCAAATTTGCTATTAAAATCTAGAACCATCTTCTGTTATGTTAAAACAATAATGAGTTTTATTAGGAGAGCTAAAAAGAAATCCCCTTTTTCTTAAACACCATTTTCAAAAACACTCAAGCCAAGCGGGAGCTTTACCCGACAGGACCTCATTTTTTTTAATCCAAAAATCATGTGTTTCATTAAAAACTGTGAAGCTGCAGAAATCCAAAAATGTTGGAGCTGTATCCAGAGAAATGCCAACAAACATTACTATAGTTACTGCATGAAGGACAGACAGAGGGATGAAACCAAAGAGCAGAATTCTTCTAGGAAACAGCTGTTTGCAGCACAAAGACGCTAAACCAAATGAAATGGAACATTTGAGGAAAGTGGAAGTTAAGCTTCAAGACAAAGAACAGGAACGAGGCAGTAATTCTGATCTCTTCTAAGCTTTGTGGTCAAAATGTCTGATCAGGCTCAGCACACAGAGCTGTGGTTGTCTCCACTCTCTAGAACTTTAGAATTTCAAATGTGGACTCAAACTCAGCACTAGTTTGTCCTTTGAATGCTCTCCCCGTCAAATGTTTTGCCTGAAAGAAAATGTCAGAAACAGTGATGGACATTCTTCAGAGATGAAAGTCTGATAGAAGATGGACCAACAGATCTGACAGATAACTCCTGAGGTTGTTACGAGTCTGGAAGCAGAGAGCAGGAACAGTGCAGCCATGCAGAGAAGAAGCTGACTTTTCTGTGTCTGGGATGATCAGTCTATAGCTGTTATTAGAAGTGATATTCATAGAAGGCCAGCCATGGTAACTGTGGATGTATTTTTAGTGTCGCTCTTTAAAGGCGTGCATTTTGGAGAGGAGTGATCCTGCCGCGTTCCAGTGAGGACCCAGAAAGTCTGAGCTTAAAAAAAAAAAAAAAAAAAAAAAATGGATTAATTTTGCCTTTTTTTATTACCATAGCAACCCCCCTGCTATTTTGTCTAATGATAACTTCCCTCCCTCCTCATTTTGCACAGGAGCACACACTGCTGTCAATCAGACTTTCACACCGTTTGTTGCAGCCGAACACGAGGGGGAAAGAAGAAAACTGATGAAAGGCAGAGGAAGGAAGAGGAGGAATGGTGGAGTCTGCTGATGCGCAGACTGACACATGCCAGCATGCCAGTTCCCATCTGGATTTCCAGGAGACAACTGAGGGAGACAGCAGAGCCAGAGAATCTTAAATGCCACCAAGGCTTCGCTCCTTTAGATAATTTGACTAACGACTTCAGGAAAAAAAATCCCCCGTTTAGCTCCTGGAAGGAAAGGTCACATCGGACCTTTTCACATCCCTGCAGAGGAAACAGATGATGAATGTGACAAACTGATCCAAGGAGGCCTTTAAGCTGCTTTGGTTTTAAACAGTGTGTTCTTGTCATTTCATCGCAAGGTGAAACAAAATTTGCATCAAGCCAATTACAGACCAATAAATATAAAAATACAATAAAATTAAAGCTGTGGCCATTGTTGTATGGCCCAAAAACTGCCCACACCCTTTTGACCCGCCCTCACTGGCTGAGCGGCTGCTACACGCCCCTCACTCTCCCCTTTTGCCTCTGCGCCCCGGTCACAGCTGCATGTGACAAATTCAAATTCAACACTTTCCTTTTGATTTTATCTCCATAGCAACCAATTTTTTTTTTAGTCCCTTAAGGGTAACAAACAGGTCTATGGAATTTTGAGAAGAATCGGCAAAAGTAAACTTTTGCATTTCCTTGGTAACTGATGGTTTTTCAGCCCCGCCCACATTCTTATTATGTCATATTCAGCTTTGGTAAAAAAAATACGTGAGCAACAGGTGATTGCCACATTTGCAAGCTCGCCACGCTAATGCCATTCAAAGAAATATTAACATTTTGGCCTCTTACAGAGGTCAAAGGTCGGCTAAACTTTGGTTGTGGCTTAACCTGGTGGTGTCTGTGTGAATTTTTGTGAAGCTGGCTTGAACAAAGGTTTTCTTTTCCCATATTGTGGAAAAATGTCAAAATCAGCAAATTTCACACTTTATCACAAATCCCACAATCATTTCCCATCTTCCTTTTGGCCCTATTCGTTTTTTCTCCTGCTGTGATGTCATCCTTGCCTTTGAAGGGGGGGCGGTCATTAAATTTTGGTGAGTTTTGGAGTGTGTGGTGGGGATGAAATTTTCCCTCAAAGGCGCAGTAAGAAAGAAAAGTTGCTAGAACAATCCAGTCCAGGACTGCTGCAGGTCAGTAATAATTACCTTGGAAGCCATTCGCGAGTAGAGCGCGTTCTGGTCCATAGCGGAGCTCATCTTCTCTCTGCGGACCATCTCCTGAAGATCCAATCTGTCGTCGTCTTGGAAGTAGCGGACCCGCTCTCCACCAACATGAGTCTCAATCTGGATGAAAGAATGAAGGAGACACACAGGAAGAAAGCGGTGATGAAGAGGAGCCCGACAAAATAAACCTACATGAAAAACAACCGTTTCAATCAAGAAAATGTAACCCGAAACAAAAATGTAATCACGACACTCTAGATCTCCACAGAAAACAGGGGAGATTTGTAAATGCAGTGGTTTCTTTTGTAACCACCATGTGAAGCTCTGAGGTGACAGGGAGGCTGCCGTCTTTATGAAACACACAATAGCAGCTTGACTGGTGTGGTTTAAAGTGAGTACAAAGTCACAAAATCCCATCACATAGATGTAGATGCAGCTCTGGTAGCCTGTGAAGCGACTGGGTTCAGTTTTTCAAAGTTTTTTCCATCAGCAGGACCCAATACGTCAGACAATCGGTGCCATCCATTGACAGTAAAATAAGAACTGGACTGAACAACCCCTGCCCCATGGCGTTCCAAACAGGAAGTACCCGCTGGTCCCACAAAGCTGACACCACATAGACTTCTATACAGGAAAAAACAGCTATTACTCACTCAGTCATTCTATTTTTCAGAATAATCATTTTTGCTCCAATACCTTTTAGTACCATGTTGTTGCTAATCCTATTTATGTCATATTTTTGCTGTCGTGCAAGTTATTCAAGTTCTAAACTGACCAATCAGATGCCTCAATAAAAGTAGGCGGCCTTGCGTTGAACGTTCAAAGTATTTGATTGACAGATTCTCATGAGCCCACTTTCAGTGGTAGGGGTGTGGCCTTCTAACATGCTCCGTCCTGATTGGAGAGAGACGGTGCCATAGAAATGTAGGTGGGCCAATCATGGCTCGCCAATTGCGGAAAAATGGCAACTGAATTGACATCGTTTGGTTGGAACCAGAAGCAAAGTATTTTCTATGAGTGACGTCACACGCAAATTCAGTCCAGTTGAACATTAAACAATCAATGGTGCCATCCAGCTCTCTTTACCGCTTTCTTTTTCCGCCGTCCTCCATGTGGTTCCACAGGTCCAGATGGGCCTTTGACTGGCCAGGCCCGGCCAGAGCTATCCGTTCTGTACAGCAGGACTTCCTGGTCTTCACTGGAGCCAACAGTGGCCTGAAAACCCCAAAAAACACCCAAAAAAACCAGTTTATGAATTCAACAGAAGAGAAAATCTAAGAGGGAAACATTTTCTGTGGACTTTAGTAAAGTTTTATTATTTTAAACTGAAAGAAATGAACATTTAAAAAAAAAAAAGATCCTTTATACTGCAGTACTAACTTATATGACGGTGGCCCTGAAGTCCAAATCACATCAACAAATCACTCAACCCAAAAACATATCAAAGACCATGACGATAAATCTACCGGTAATCGAGAAATCAAAACGTAATTCCAAATAAAACAAAACACAATTCTAAAAAAAGAAACTAAATAAAATGGAGACATTTTGTTAAGGCAAAAGTAACTTCCAGAAATTCAAATGAAATGTTAAAAATAAACACAATAAGAAAGCAGAACAGGTAGTTACTATGGGATGTCAGTGATTAGATGATGATGTTTAAGTTTTGAAGAAGAGGGAAAGCCAAAGGACGTTATCTTTCTGTTAGAAGATAACGCCACGCCAAATAACTTCCTGTTGAAAACGTGGCCATCCAGTGATTTCCCATAATACCTACCTTTTCTGCTTTCATATTTTGATTCATTTTGTAACATTTCATTTGAATTTCTGGAAATTACTTTTGCTTTCCAAAATGTTTCCTTGTTATTTATTCTCTGTTTTTTTTTAGAATGGTGTTTTGTTTTATTTGGAATTACATTTTGGGTTCTGGATTTGTTTTATTGTCTTAAATGTAAAGGTTTCTATTATTTGTTTTGCTTTTTTAATTGTGGTATATGACCTTTAATATTTTGCATTACGTGATTATTTGCACTTCAGAACAGCCGTAAATAACCTTTTCATGAACCATAACTTGGAAAACAATTCACGATTTTAGTTATTTAGCGATGAATTCTGGATATGAATCGAATTAAGGTTATTTGCACTTTCATGTTCATGGTTGGTTCCAACAGGTTTTTGCCGTAATTATATGAAATGTGAAAGTCAGAGTGGTCATGGTGGATCCAAAAAGCCAAATTACAGAAGAGAAAACATAGAAATCACTGCTGCAGATGGTGGCACCTTTCAAACCACAAAACAAAAGCAACATGGATTAGAAAAAAGAATGAAAACACAGAACAAAGCTTGTAATTTTTTCCCCACTGTTTACTTTTTGGAAAATCAAACACTAAACTGAACCCATCGACTCCTCAGGAGGCTTCAACAGGAAAGTCGCCTCTAAAAGAACATTTAGTGAGGGATGGATGAGTGCAGCTTCTTATAAACAGATCATCACAAGAGTGAAGTTATTCGAACGGGAAAAAATGTCATTAAAGGGTTCAAATGTTGTTTTTTCAGGAAAGTTGAAAACCGTTGAGCTAAACTGAAATCTTTGAGGAAACTAAGTTTGATCTGATCTGTAACATTAATTATGTTCAGTTCCTGCTGGTGGCTGATCTTTGCTTCAGTATAGGAGTAGGGTTGTGTTCCCTAATTATGGTTTAAAAGAAAGAAAGTCAGCGACGAACAACGTTGGGGTTAAAGTCCACAGACCCGGTTAGATGCGGCCGTTTCCTGTTGCTTCTTTCTGGCTGTGTGATTCTCCTTGGCTTTCCGCGCCGCCTCCAGCTGGGATTTCAGCTTTTCAATCATGGCCTGAAAAACAAAAAAACATGTTTATCTGTTGGATAACTAGGATCTGTCTTAATCCATACATAAAAGAAAAAAAGGCGGTCAAATGAAGACTAACATCTTTTAATTAGGTGCAGTTTGACATGTCTAAAGTCAAAAGTTCGATAGGATCAAACTCTGCTTTTTGGCTGTAAAGAGAACCAACAAAAGACATCTGGGGAAACCAGAGAGTAGATTAAAAAAAGTCTTTTTTTTCAGAGCCTCCAGCACCCGAATAATGCAGAGTAAACCTGAACCCAGACTGAAGACACCAGACCTGCTTGTATGAACATAAATGAAGACCACAAGTCAGATTGTTACACGGACCTATGCAGACGTCCTGAACACTCAAAAGATTATAAGATTATAGAACAGAGAATAAACTTAGTGGCCACTTTAGTACCAGACAGGCCGGTCTGAGGAACTCAAATAACCGCCGGTTGCAATCCAGGTCTGCAGAAGAGCATCTTTGTATGCACAACACGTCCAACTATGAGGTAGATGATCTACAGCAGCAGAAGACCGCACCGGGTGCCGCTCCTGTCAGCTAAGAACAGGAAACTGAGGCTAAAATT